>NC_138178.1:7913420-9113420 GCF_964165515.1 Mesoplodon bidens | reverse complement strand
TGTGCTCCGCAACGGGAGAGGCCACAACAGTGAGAGGCCCGCGTACCGCAAAAAAAAGAAAAAAAAGATTATTATCTTCCAAAGATAAAAGAATGAGCAAGGTGGGTGGAAGGGATGATAGAAGAGAAAGGACTGGGAAGAAAAGGTGAAGTACACTTAGTCCTCCTTGTCTGCAGATGTGCCTCGGTTTTCTCTTTTACCTCTCTGAAGGCAGGCAAATGAGATTTTGTGTGGGCGAGTGTGTGTGTGTGCGCGCGTGCGCACATAAGGGAGAAGGAGAGTGAGAGGATATTGCGTGAGTGTCCGAGTCTTTTTCAGAGGAACAGGCTTTGCGAGTTTCCGTTTTCTTCTGGAGCCCAGTGTTTTTAGCAGCCCTGGCACGGTTCTGAGTGAGGAGGCACCGGAGACGTAGCAGCTGTGCTATGGCTGCCCTGTTGCAGCTGTTGAATGGCTGTACTGTCACCTGTGCTACTTTTGGGGTCCTTCCTACGTGAGTTCTGGTAAACTTGGCCCAGAAGAAGCATTCTAGGAAAATACAGTATAACTCTAACGATTCACCAGTTACTAATCAATCGATTGAATACACATAATGTATGTATGTGAGTGTTTTGTCTGTGTATTTTCAAGCTGTTTTATAACATTCGAATGTGGAACAATGGTAAGTACAATGGACTTCCTTAAGACTTCAGTAATCAGTAATAGCAATAAAAGCCAAAAAAGGAGGAACAAGAATAACAACTAAAGTTCATTCCAGGGCTCACATTTTACCAGGCACTGTTAAGGGTATTAGCCCATTTAACCCTCCCAATCTTGCAAGTAAGGCTTTACTATTTTCCCATTTTATGGATAATGAAACTGAGGTAAGGTTTAACAGTAAACTACCTCTATGAAAGCACATATTTAATATTCTTAGAAATAGGTCATTCTGTGAAATAGCAAAAAATATTTTTGCCTTTAAAATATACTTACAAATTTCAACTCAATAGGAAATAAGCACAAAAACACTGCTTAGCTGTGTATGTTTTAATAAGCTTAGAAAGTGTCTACTCTTGAGGAGTAAATTGCAACCCAGTAGTGCCCAAGCTTGTGTTCAGAATGGATTTTAAGAAGGTAAATGTCTCCATGCAGAAGATAAGCTCAGTTTTACTAGCCCAAGACAACTCCTGGACTATGTGAAAATGCAAGTGGCTAGTATTTGTATGAATATACTTAACGTCTTTAATTGCTTGTCCTGAACCATATATAGAACTGAAATGATTTCCCTCAGATTCTTTGTGTGTGTTGGTATCTGAGTTCATCATCTTTTTTGTTAGGCGTTTCTGCCAGTTTGTTTGACTTCTCAAGGAAGCATTGTCTTGACAGCGTCTGGGGTCATCCTCCGTAGTGGAGCTCATTAGAACACCGAAGAAAAAAGGCAAGGCTGTAATGGGAATAACAGTGGTTTGGATAATCCAATTTACCTTCCTCTGGGAAAAAAAGAAATTCAACCTCATGGATAGAGTATCTTTCCCCAGAGTAATTCCTGGATGTTAGAAAAGTTTATTCACTAAGAAAAGATGACTGTGAGTACAGAAATGCCATTTAAGATGTACAATGGAGGCCAAGGAAAAGAAACCATCTGGTTTATATTCAGGACCATTATTAATTCCTACGGAATCTGTAAAGCAACACTTTTATAACAATGTAATTTAAAGGCTATCACATGATATTACATCTTGGACTGAGAGGGTAGTAACCGCTTGCTTTTTTGTTTTTTGTTTTTGCTTTTTATTCAGTGTTCTGCACAATAATTTTCCTGAAGTTAAATGCTGTGTTATATAATATTTTATTTTTTACTGTTAAAATCTTCATTTACAAGGAGTTTTTAATAGAATTATAATGCTGAGAAATCAATGTTAATATAATCGAAGGACTGATTATGAAAAGGGAATATTCACTGTGTGAATTTGCCTAGGTGTTTATAAGAAAATTCAGTGACATAGATTTCATCATGAATTCAACTCACTTTGAGAAACATTTTCTAAATGCTTACTCTATGACAATATGAGCTAAGTATTATTTTTAAAAAAAACAAAAAGACTCACTATTTTCTCTGAGCTCTGGGAATTTACGGAATGTTAGACAGATAATGTGGGCTTTAATTTTCTTATCTGTGAAATAAGAAAATTAAACTAAAATTAGAAAGAAATATGGAGACATTTCTCTGAATTTTGTATGCTTGTGCTCCTATTTCTACAATTCAGCTTCCCTTCTACTCCAAACCTCATTAATAAGCAAGAATTCTAATGAAACATTAGAAATCATCTAATGGAAATGTATGTGCATAGCTTGCATCACACTATTACAACTTGATGACTTTAGAAGTTGTTTGGTTGCCAAAATGTAGTTTGCATGGAGGTCACACAGACTTAAAACTTATTATTAGTTACATTTATCCACACTACTAATAGAATAGTGTCCACACTACTGTGTTGCTTTGGAAAATAGCCCAAAACCCACCAGCTGCATATTTTTGGACTTTCAGCCTGGAGATGATTTTACTTGTTCTCCAACTTAGCTGTGTGCTAAGGCCAAATAAATTGTTTGAACAACTTTAAGGAGCCCAAACTAATAAATTAATAGGCTCTGCCTAAAAATATGAGATATTTTTGTTTTATTTAATCATTGGGATTAAGCAATTCTAGTTGTCCAGAGGTACTAGGTATTGGATCATCTCAGTGAAGAGCTTGAACAAAACAGACACTGTGAAACTTGGTCGTTATTGCTAAAAATGGAAAGTCTGAAGATTGGAAATTTGACCTAATATTGGCCTCAAATGGAAGCAAATTCAAACCAGAGCATAGGGATGGAAGACGTCCATGATGTCATTACCATTCCAAGGCTATTGTGAAATGAGGAAAATCACCTCCTGATCTCAGCTCGATGCCTGAGGATGCAAAGTCCAGAGGCCTAGGTTCTTTCTTTATCATTGCATTTGTATTTATCCCTAAACTTATTCTGAACACGTTTTTCCAAAAATACACAAATATGTGCTTCAGTGTACAAACAGGTGATAAAGGGAAAGAAAAGGGCATGTGGAGGAGTTAGAGGGACCAATGTTTGAAGCCTCTTCCCACTTACTTGCTGTGTGACATATATTTAATCTTTCTGAGACTTCATTTCCAAATGTATGAAAGGGAGACTTTCTCATGGGCAGCATCTGACACAAAGTAAAGCTGTCAGAAATCATTGCCTCCTTCTCTCCTTTCTATTCTGCCACCTGCTTCTACACTGCTACACAGTCTGGTCCCATTCCCAGTATCATCTTCTCCATGGCACTGGCACTAGTGAGACTTGCTGTGTTTTGTTACTTGATTAATATCTTATAGCCATAAATAATGCATCCACCTACTTGGAGATTGCTGCATTCCAGGCTGCTGACTTATCTTGAGAGTCACAGACAGCCCAGCCTCTCTGGGGTCAATAATGGTGGGGATGAGCTCTGAGATCCTGGGGTAAAGCACGTGGGGTGGAGGGTGGGGGTGGAGATAAGTCTACATGAAGCAGAGCTAGTGGGGTTGGTCAACCAGAAATTAGAGAGCAAAGGAAGAAGCAGATGAAGTCTACAACTATAGTGAGAAGAAACAAGCAGAAAACAGGAGATCGATGTGAATATATTCTCTCTTTTTGTGTGGATGATATGATGAGAGGCTAACTATACATTACCTGAAATTCCTTAATGAGATCAAATAAAAAGGGGCTATGGATTACTACCTCCATCTAGAGATTAAACAGGAGGTTCATACTGGCAGAAGCCCTGTGCACAGAAGTGGACTATCTTGTGATAGTCCTGGGTGAGGAAGCACATCTTGAGGAAGGCTGCTGCATCAGTGTACTTGTATTAGGGTAGGACCTTCCTGTTCTTCCAGGATTAGATATTGTTTGGGGCATCATGAATTTATGGGTAACTTTATATATGACATTCATGAGACCAAATCTGCTAGGGACTGGCTTCAATTGGCTTCAGAAGTGCAGGGAGCGGAGGGGAGTATAAAAGAAAGATGGGTCTTGGCTTTCTGTAGTTCCTTCGCAGTTACAAGGTAGTGATTTTCTGCAAATTGTTTACAAAATATATGCTTTAGAAAATGAAAATGAGATCTAGCAATTTTAGATTCCAGTGTTCATGCTAATATGACCTGACCCAGATGGTGAATTGGCGAGAATTGCTAGAGTAAAGTTGATGCAAGAGAGTGGGACTTAGTCGTGAGTGGTCTCAGTTGCAGATTATGGCTAATTTTAGAACCCAGTGGTCTTTACTAAGGAAGGAAGTGCAAATTCCACAATTATAAACAGCAAGAGAAACTCTGTTTTTAGGTTCTTAACTTCAGGAGTTTCTGTTTAGTTTAGTAAAAGAATGCTTATATTCCATTGATACTGAGGGTCCAGGATAACTCAGTTATGTAATGAAGTCCCAACTGATGATGAAACAGTATACTATCCACATTGGCTTTAGTGACAATATTGTTGAAAACATAAAAAACACAACCATAAGGCACGTGATCCTTTGAAATAATGGCACTGTGTCTCATCAGCAATATAATTTCCCATATCATAAGGGATGGAAGGGAAGAAGTTTTGGTACAGGACAGCGGCTACTGTATGAAAGGAAGATTAATTGAAACAAATTATTTAAGTCTTCAAAGAGTATAGAGTATTTATAGTTCAGATTTACCCATAGTTTAGAGCACAGAGCAAATCCTATCTTTTCCATGATGCTTTCTTGGACTTCTTATTAGTCTTCCATTATATTTTTTTAAAATCTCAGTTATAGCATTTTGTATAATCTAGTTTGTGATCCTACTTAATGCTTTATGATAATCTTTTCTTCTTTAGAGCAGTGCTATCCAATGGAAATATAATATGAGTCACATTTGTCACTTAAATTTTTTGTAGCCATATTTAAAAGGTAAAAAGAAGTGGAGGTTTTTTTTGCTTTACTTCATTGAACATTTTATTGAAGTTTATTATATGTATTATGTGTTATTATGTTATAAACTTTTTATATACATATAGAAACATTTACAGTCTTAAGTGTGCAGCTTGAGGAATCACCACTAAGTGAATCCATTTATGTAACTACCACCCAAATCAAGAAATAGAACATCTTGGAAGTCTCGCTTATGTCCCTTCCTAATCATGACCCTCTCTCTTCTCCTAAGAGGTAACTCTGTCCTAACTTCTAACACCACAGATTATTTTTGCCTATTTTTGAACTTCATATAAACGGAATCATATAGTACATATTCTTTCATATATACATTCTTTCACAAAACACTGTGTTTGTGAGATCCATCTGTCCTGCTGTTGATTTTCAGTGTTGTATACTTACGCCATTGTGTGAATAGACCACAATTTATTTATCCATTTTAGGCCATTTTGAATAGTGCTGCTAGAATCATTCTTCTGCATTTCTCCTGGAGCATGTATGTGGGCATTTCTTTGGGTATTTATCGAGGAGCTGAATGAATACATACTTCAGCATTCTTGATTTCAGTTATCATATTTTTTATTCTAGAATTTCCATTTGATTTTTTTTACAGTTTCAATTCCTCAGCTGAAATTTTCTTTCTTGTTATCTGATTTTTCAAATATATTAATAAAGTTATTTGAAAGACCGTGGATCATAATTCGAATACCTGACTCCCCATGGTTGGCGATATTAATTTTAATAATATTTTTATCTTATCCAAGATCTTATCATTTCAGAATATAATCAATATAAAATTAATTTATATTGATATTTTATAATCTTTTTTCATACTAATTTGATAAAACCCAGTGTGCATTTTATAATTATAGCATGTCTCCGTTTGGACTAACCATATTTCAAGTATCAATAGCCACATGTGGTTAGTGGCTACTGCATTGGACAGCACAACTCTAGAAATGAGCTCCTGTCTGACTTCTTTATTATTTTCAGAATCTCCTGTAACGCCATGAGTGACATGGCACATAGGAGACACTCAGTATAAAAATACATTGAATTAAACTCATCTTAGTTATTCGTGATGTGAAGTCAGTGAGAATCTATCAGGAGATTTAACCAGGTAGAAAGGGTGTTTGCCTCAAATAGGAACACTGATCTGTACTAAAATCCTCCAGTCAAGTGAGACTTCATGAAGCATATGAAGACAGAAGGTTGCTAGTAAAAGACAGAAGAGCCCGGGAGCTGGTGCTGGGAACTTGGATGACAGCCCAATGCATTTTGCCTTGATGCCAGCGCTGAGTGTGAGCTGTAGAGCCATCCCTTCCTGGACTCTGGATTGAGTATCTGGGCCCTGGAGCATCACTCTCTCACTGCATATCTGTTCATGGACCTTGGGCTAACCTTCCCTTTCCCTTTCCTTTGAAGTAGCACTGATTCTTGCACCGTGGGTGAGGAAAGGACACTAAATAGTATCCTTTATCCCTTAAGCCCTAAGTGATAACCAGAAAAGTCCAACAGAAAAGTGACTGGTGTTAAGTTGCTTCTTTCAAAGAGGAGTTCTCCGAGCCTCTTCTGAAGCTAATGTGATAATATATCTTTGCTCGACCTGAGGTCTTAGGCTAAGGTGTCAAAAAGCCAGAGTGTGCTGCTGTGTTGATCATGAGCTGTAATTCCACTGACAGTTTCTCCAATTTATAGATCCTTGTCTCTGACCCAAGAGACTTGTTTGAATTTCCTAATGGAAAGCTGACAGTTTGCCAACAATTCATTATTTTGGAGGCCAGTTAAGGCTTCATAGGAGCACATGCATTTAAATACATTTTTTCAAAAAATCTCCATTATTCCTCAAATCTTAGTTTCTTTAATACTTCTTTTGTTTACTTGCTTTACTGGTTGCCATAGAGCTTACAATATACATTTACTACTAATCCAAGCCCACTTACAAATAACACTATACCACTTTACCAGCAGTGTGAGTACCTTATAACAAAATAGTTCTACTTCCTCCCTGTTTCTCCCCCTGTCACTTATAGTCCTGCCATCATTCATTTCACTTGTATATAAACATATGTATGATATTTATATAAGCATACACAAGGAGAAGTTGGATGTAATTCTTACCTTAGTTCCTCTATAGGTAAAGAGGTTTTTCCTCTGGCTTCTTTCATCTTTGATTTTCTACAGTTTGAATATGACATGCCTAGGTGTAGTTTTGGGTTTGTTTGGGGTTTGTTTGGGAGTTTTTTGGCATTTATCCTGCTTAGTGTTCTCTGAGCTTCCTAGATCTGTGATTTGATGACTAACACTAACTTGGGGAAATTCTCAGTCATTATTGTTTCAAAAATCTCTTCTATTCCATTCTCCCCTTCTTTGGAACCAAGCAGAACCCTGCAGGGCCCTCCCTAAATACAAAGGACCCTCTATGTCCCCTGCCTCTTGTTTGTAGAAAGCTGAAGTCTCCCAGGCCTCCCAGAGTCTCAAAAGCGTAGACTCAAGTAGTTAATGATTAGGACCTTAGAGTCACAGAATCAGTGTCTGAGGAAATAATGAGATTAACAGTATTGCACATAATAATCTATATCTTTGTGGGCGTTAAAACAGCTTGCTCTGCCCATATATATAAGCAGGAAACTAAAATTGTCAGCAAAGAGATGCTAGAGACCCATGTCGACATCTTCCACTCAGAAAGTACGGTGCCCTATGTCAGCACAAAGAAGTTACAGAAGATGGACCTAGCCCCTAATCCCATAAAAATAGAATGATGTCTGACAAGTGGGGACTTGTAAGCAGCTCTTTTGCCCCTTTCCTGTTTGTCTATGTCTGTTTCCTGTAAACCTTAATTATAAAAATGAGATCACTAGGTATCATTTAACCTAACTCCTGACTTGTGCTCTACTGAATGTACACAATGCCTTTCCTAACCTGTTGACTCCTTTCCTGGATTAAAAGGAGTATGAATGAAATCCGGTAGTTAAAGAATAACTGACTCTCTATCCCAGCTTCCCCTTAGCAAATCTGCAGGCAGACCATGCAGGCAAGAGAGCATCCAAAGGAAGATCAGAAGTTAGCAGTCTGCACACAATGGAAAAATGATGAAGAATCTGACCTCCTACCTTAATGATTAACTGAGATTGTTTCTCCTTTTTCCCTTTAAAAATTGTCACGGCTGAGCAGAATCTTTGGAGTTGGTGTCCAGACATGAGTCCAACTTCTCCCCAGATTGCTGGCTTTTCTGAATAAAGCACCTTTCATTTCTACCAACACTTACCCCTCGATTATTGGCTTTTGAGCATTGAGCATCCGAACCTGTGTTTGGTAACATCTTCTCCTGTGTATTCACATTACTCATGTGTTACTCCTGCAGTTTTCTCACAGTCCTAGGATATTCCCTTCTGTTTTGTTTGTTTGTTTGTCTCTTTGCTTTTCAGCTTTCAAGGATTCTATGGATAGATCTCCTAGCTCAGATATTCTTTCCTCAGCCATATCCAGTTTACTAGTAAGCCCATCAAAGGCATTCTTTATTTCTGTTTTAATGTTTTTGATCATTAGCATTTCTTTTTGGTTGTTTCTTAGAACTTCTGTCTCTCTGCTTACATTACCCACCTGTTCTTTGTGTGTTGTCTACCCACTAGAGTCCTTTGCATATTAATCAGAGTTGTTTTAAATTCCCAGTCTAATAATTCCAACATCCCTGCCACATCTGGTTCTGATGCTTTCTCTGTGTCTTCAAATTGTGTTACTTGCCTTTCGGTATGTTTTATAATTTTTTTCTTAATACTCAGACATGATGTACTGGGCAAAAAGGAACTGCTATAAATAGGCCTCAGTAATATGGAGGTGAGGTGTGGGGGGATAGGAGACACTCTATGGTCCTGTGTTAGGTCTCAGTCTTTTAGTGAGCCTGTGTCTCTGGACCATGAACTTCACAAGAGTTTCTCAGTTTTCTTCTCCCCCCTTAGGTAGGACAGGATGGCTAGAGTGGGCTGGAGCTGGGTGTTTCCCTTCCCTGGTTAGTTAGGCTGTGATAAAACCCCAGCAGGTTAGGCTCTGGTTAACTAGTTTTCCCTGAGGGCAACCCTTGTTAAGAAGAACAGAATATCCAGGCATATTTCAAAATGGTTCTTTCCCTCTCCCCAAGCAGGAATGCTTGGGAGATTTTTCTCCTATATTTACTATGGGAATCTGGTTATATTCCTGGAGGTAAATCTCACAGTATTGACTATGACTGGGTACGCCTGATGCCTTTTAACTCTCAGACTGTCGGCACTGAGCCTCCAGCAATTTGTAAATTACAGTGCTGATTTCCTACCCCAGCACTGGAATCTGCTCTGGTGAGCTGAGAGTCCCTGTATTTGCCTGTCTCTCTCTCCAATCTTGGGAGCAGCTGTTTGCCCTGGTGATTCAGGAAGAGTTAATTTTCCAGTCTGTTTAGCTTTTTACTTATTAGGGTGGAGTGGTGACTTCAAAGCTCCTTATATGCAGAACAGGACACTTGGTTTCTTTTAAGACACTATAATATTTTATGATATGATATTGATATGACATTCTACCTGTGATAAGAATGAATAAATAATATATAGATCTTAATAGTCTCATCAGTAACATTCTGAATTTCATCTCAATTTGCTTTCTGTTTACTTCACTAGAGACTAGACTTTATTTTTCTTTTTAACTGTTTGAATCCCTGCGCTATCTATTGCTAATTTTGTCTCTCTGATTTGCACATTGTAAAATACATCCACACTGAATTATGTCTTCATGGAAATTTCAGTTTTGTGACTAATAATTTTAGCTTCTATTAGTTGTTTTCTATTTCTTTATTTATATTTAAAATGCCTTAGTATCATAGAATTATAGTCTGTCAGAATCTTGAAATTTTTCTGGTACAATTTCTTAATTTTATATCCAAGACATTAAGACACATATAATTATGCTTTTTGTGTAAGTTCATGCAACACACATTCATAATCCAAACTAGAACTGACTCGCCACTTTGCTCTGAATAAAAGCTGACATCATGCAGGACATACAGGACTGGTGCCTGGCATCTCTGATTTCACATAGAATACTTTCCCCTGTGCTGGGCCACTCCTCCTGCTGTTCCCCAGACACCAGGTACATGGGCTGCTGGGGGCCTCTGCCTGGATGCTCCCTCTTCATAGAACTTTCTTCCCCCACTTATCTGCACAGGTAATGCTACATTTTCTTCAAGCCTTTGCTCATTGTCACCTTCTCTATAAGACTAACTCTCACCACCCAGGTTTAAATTTCACCTTCCCACAAAAATGCACACCACATCTCCCTTACTAGGCTCCAATTTGTCTTTTTACCACATTTGAACATACCGTATCTGATACTGAACTCAGGTTCAGCTGCTCGCCACTCAAAAGCCAATAATCAAGGGGCAAGTGTCAGTAGAAAGGAAAGTGCTTTATACAGAAAAGCCAGCAATCTGGGGAGAAGTTGGACTCATGTCTGGACACCAACTCCAAAGATTCTGTGCAGCTGTGACAATTTTTAAAGGGAAAACAATCTCAGTTAATCATTAAGGCAGAAGCTCAGATTCTTTGTCATTTTTCCATTGTGTGCAGACTGCTGACTTCCCCTGATCTTCCTTTGGACGCTCTCTTGCCCGCGTGGTCCGCCTGCAAATTTGTTAAGGGGAAGCTGGGGGTAGAGAGGAAGCCATTCTTTAACTACTTAATTCTTTATTCTTATTCCTTCTAATCCAGGGAAAGAATCAACAGGTTAGGCAAGGCATTGTGTACATTCAGTAGAGCAGAAATCAGGAGTCAGTTTAAATGTTGCCTAGTGATCTCATCTTTGTGATTAAGGTCTGAGGAAACAGAAATGAACAACAAAAAAGGGGCAAAAGAGCCACTTACATATCTCTTCTCTTCTTTACAGTGTCTCCCTTACTTAGCATGTGTGTCCCACAAGGGCACAGGCTTTTGTCTACATCTGTTCACTTATGCAGCCCAAGACCTAAAACAGAGCCAGGCACCCGATAGTAACTTTGTTAGCATTTGTTGAATGGATGAATGACTGAATTCCAGTTGATTATTTAATTTTTACGGCAACTTCATTTATTAAGCTTATATCTTATAAGGGCATTTAATTTAATAGCATCTAACAGCCATTTTTAAATGACATTAGCAAGCAGGAACAATTGAGCTGAAAAAAATAATGAAAATTAATGTGGTCAACATAAGTGTAGGTTAAAGTATTCAAATTAGTTATTTACCTTAGTGAGAACAACCTGGGGGATTAGGGAACAGAAGGTCGATGTATAAATTCAGTTCAGGAAAGTAGTTCTCAAAATGTGATCTTATCTGTTAAAATACTGCTTGTATTAATATCTAGAAGTCATTTCCTTTTTTCACTCTTATTCTCCCCCAAGTGTACAGTGAAGTTTTCTTGAGACTACATGATGTGTAATATCACAACAGATTGAATGCAGACACAGATTTGGGAATCCAGCTGTCTTCTATGGAAGAAGACATAAAAGCAAGTTACAAAAATGTAAAAGAGTGCTTTTCTTCGCACTCTATTTCTTTTATTTTATCAGTATAGTTAATTTTCATTACAATATTATTTATAGTGACATGTAATGGTATCATTATTTCAAAATTAATTAATATATTGGTTTTTTTTAAACCTCAGTTTTAATTTCTAAAATGGTAACTATTAAGGGATATAACCCATATAAACAAAAGCTCTTTGAGGCCCCCCAGTAATTTTTTAAAAGTGTAAAATTTTCTTAAGACCGAACTTTGAGGAACACTGATCTACAACAATATTGAGCTGCTTTTACAGAGTTTAATGACTGTATCACTGAGGTATTTTGGCCAGTTTGGAGCATTGGTCAGATTAAATATGGACAGGCATGAATTTCAAGACCCTTACTTCAAGAGTGAGGTAGTCAGACAGCCAATAAATCAGAAAAACACAGTGTAGTGGCTAAGAGTTTGGACTCTGAAGCCAGACTACCTGGGTTTGAATCTTACCTCTACTAACTTCCTGGTTGTATGGTCTGTGCATTTTTCTTATCTATAAAGAAAATCGTAGATATGTCATACAACTGTGAAAATTAAATGATTTAATGTATGAGAAGCACTTAAAACAGTGCCTAGCACATATAAACACTATATAAATTTTATTATTGTTACTGTTATTAGTTTCTACAGGCATAATTTGTACTTCCTGAAAAAAAGCAGTAACAGGAAAGAGTCTTATGGGGCTACATCATAGTAAGAAGGGTCAGTAGACAACTAATAAACACACAAATAATAACAAATATTATTGGAAGTAATGATAAGGGCTGTGAATAAGATAACAGTATTGGGATGCAGAATTACCAGGAGGCAGATGTCTCCTTTTAGCTGGAATGATCAGGGAAGGCTTCTGAAATTTTTATTTTTTTTTTTTGCGGTACGCGGGCCTGTCACTGTTGTGGCCTCTCCCGTTGTGGAGCACAGGCTCCGGACGCGCAGGCTTAGCGGCCATGGCTCACAGGCCTAGCCGCTCCATGGCATGTGGGATCTTCCCAGACCGGGGCACGAACCCGTGTCCCCTGCATCGGCAGGCGGACTCTCAACCACTGCGCCACCAGGGAAGCCCTGCTTTTGAAAATTTAACATTTGAATAGAGACTGGAATTATGAGCAAGGAGGAAACCACATGAAGATCATTAAGAGAATAATTATACAAGGAAAGGTGAGCATCAGAGGCCCTAGAGTGGGAATGGCACTGACATGTTCAAGGGACAGCTTTTAAGGTAATTGTTGCTAAAACAATAAATTCTGGGAAAAATGGAAGGAGATGGGGTTAGTACCATGGTACAAATTAAATATTTTCCTGCATTCTATGGAAAACTGTTACAGGGTATTGAATGACTAGAAGTGACTAGAAGGGAAGTCCGTAGGGTGGAGGATGACTTTACAGGTGAAGGGGTAGGTGAACAAAGGCAAGGAGGCTGGTTAAGAGGCTGTGGCTTAGAGATGACGGTGGCTTGATCTGAAGCTGTAATAGTAGGGATGGTGAAGTGGTCATATTTTATCATATATTTTGAAAGTAGAACCAGTAGGATATATTGGGTTGGCCAAAAGTTTGTTCGGTTTTTTCCGTAAGATGGCTTTAGTAGCACTTAGTTGTCTTTAACTGCATTGGAAACAATTTTGTTAGATTGTATGTAACAGCTATCATATCAGTGTGCGTTTAAAAAAAGACGTATCAAAATCGGTGAATTTTTGTGTAGCCATCTTAATACTGAAGATGGAAGAAAAAAGCAACATTTTTGGCACATTATGCTTTATTATTTCAAGAAAGGTAAAAACGCAACTGAAACGCAGAAAAAGATTTGTGCAGTGTATGGAGAAGGTGCTGTGACTGATCGAACGTGTCAAAAGTGGTTTGCGAAGTTTCATGCTGGAGATTTCTCTCTGGACAATGCACCACAGCCAGGTAGACCAGTTGAAATTGATAGCGATCAAATCGAGACTTTAACTGAGAACAATCAACGTTATACCACGCGGGAGATAGCCGGCATACTCAAAATATCCACATCAAGCGTGGAAAATCATTTGCACCAGCTTGGTTATGTTCATCACTTTGATGTTTGTGTTCCTCATAAGTTAAGCGAAAAAAACCTTCTTGACTGTACTTCCACATGCGATGCTCCACTTAAATGTAATGAAAACGTTCCATTTTTATTATATTTATTTTTTGAAAACATTCAATTTTTAAAACAAATTGTGACAGGCAATGAAAAGTAGATACTGTATAATAATGTGGAACGGAAGAGATAGTGGGGCAAGTGAAATGAACCACCACCAACCACACCAAAGGCCAGTCTTCATCCAGAGAAGGTGAAATTGTGTATACAGTGGGATTGGAAGGGAGTCCTCTCTTATGAGCTCCTTCTGGAAAACCAAACAATTAATTCCAACAAGTACTGCTCCCAATTAGACCAACTGAAAGCAGCACTCGACGAAAAGCATCCAGAATCAGTCAATAGAAAACATGTAATCTTCCATCAGGATAACATAAGGCCGCATGTTTGATGATCAGGCAAAAACTGTTACAGCTTGTCTGGGAAATTCTGATTTACCGCCGTATTCACCAGACATTGCACCTTTGGATTTCCATTTATTTAGGTCTTTACAAAATTCTCTTAATGGAAAAAATTTCAATTCCCTGGAAGACTGTAAAAGGCACCTGGCACAGTTCATTGCTCAAAAAGATAAAAAGTTTTGGGAAGATGGAATTATGAAGTTGCCTGAAAAATGGCAGAAGGTAGTGAAACAAAACGGTGAACACATTGTTCAATAAAGTTCTTGGTGAAAATGAAAGATGTGTCTTTTATTTTTACTTAAAAACCAAAGGCACTTTTTGGCCAATCCAATAATAAAAGGATTAAATATAAGTGTAGAGGAAAGAGAGAAATCAGGAATGATTTCTAGCTTTTGGACTTAAATACTGAATGAATAATAGTATTGTTTATTGAGATGGGGAGTTCGGGAATAAAAGAAATTTTAATAGAAAATCAGTAGTTTTTTTTGGACTATGTTGATTCTGTGACATCAAAAAAGAATTTCAAGTAAGCAAGTGTACAAATGAATTTGAGATGCATGAGAGAAGCCCAGGCTACACTTCACATTGGAGAGTCATTGGTGTATGGTTGGTGTTTAATTCAATGGGACTGGTTGAGTATAACATATAAAAGAATGGTAAGGACAGGATTCTGGGCAAGCCAGTATTTAATAGTAGAGGACAGTTATCCAGCATATGATTTGAGAGAAGCAACCAATAAATTATAAAGAAAATGAGGAGGGTATGGTGTCTGGGACTCCAGCAGATCAAAGTGGCGCTTTCAAAGAAATGGCTATAATTAATACTACCAAAAGCAACTGAGATGAGGACAAAGAATAGCCCATTGGCTTTGTCAAATATTAATGATTTTGTTAAAGTTTCTTTGAGTGGAACGGTGAAGACAAAGGCCCAGCTGTAGTGATTAGAAGGTGGTTAAGTGAAAACAGAAACTTCATACAATTCTTTTGCAGAATTTGGGGCTGATTGCAGGAGCTAGACACGAGGTCTAAGAAGACCTTCTTAAATGTGAGAGTGAGGAAAGAACAGGTGATAATGGGTAGTGAAAAGAATCGACAAATTTGAAGTCTCAGTGAAAATGCTGGAATGGTTATAGTACAATCAATGCTCTGAAATAAAAGGTGAGCGTCCAAGACTGTCTTCATATTTGAAATCAAGATTTCAGAAGCAGTGCAGTCATTGGCCATGACCAGATCTGGATCCTTGTGAGATCCTTGGCATCATGAGAGATGAGGTGGAGAAAAAGTTCACTGAGGATAAGGAGTTTAAGGACCTGAGGGGCCAGAGTTTTAGGTGAGTCATATATCTGGATGTGTGAGGTCACCAAGCTTCCGGGAAGGGGAAGACAGGGGCTGAGAGATGGTAGAACACACTGACGGGGAGAGCAAATGATAAAGACTGGCAACAAACACTTCAAAGGAGCTGCTGTTTTTGAAAGGCCAGAAGACTCTGGAAGTAACAAATAGAAGCAGAGATCCTATCAACTCGACAAGCACATCTTGAAGCATGAGGGAAGAAAAGAAGAAAAAGCTTTTATTTTCTAGGACTTGAAGAGAAGGAGTGTCCTCAGGGGACCACTAAGTTTCCATTGGAATAATAAACAGAAGTGAATGCTTAGAGGAACAGAATTTGCTTTTAACAGACCAAGAGAACTAAGTGGAAGATTTGGGGAGGAAGGTCTGGGAGTTTGGGTAGAACACATGATTTACACAAGGAATTGGGAACATGAATCTACATGATGACAGTTCATCTGAGAGTCTTGTTTTTCTGAAAATGACTGAGGAGTGGAGAGATGCGAGGAATGATGGGTTTCATCCTGGAAGTCTTTGAGTCTGAAATGATTGAGAACTCAGGGAACCTGGAGAGAAGTGGATGCAGAGCACATGGCAATTGAGTGTCTTGGCGGGGGGCGGGGGGGGGGCGCTGTCTAACCAGCAGGAAGTCTGGAAGTCAGGGGGCTTCCCTGGACATGCAAGCTGAAAATGTCGAGGCTGCTGGTCTTGCTGCCAGACAGGTTTTCAGCACCTGAAGGATGAGAAACTCAGGGCAACTGGTCTGGAACAGAGACCATTACTGAGACATTTGGGGTTTGAGAGCTGTACAGTAATGTCAATGTCTCATCTGGAGAACTTCAGAAAGGCAGTGGTTTTCCAAATGTTTGGGTATAAAAATAAAATCTGGGGATATAATTATGATCCTTGTTCTATAGATAGTGAGGCTGCTGTTAAACCACTTCAACGAATTCTACTTCAATATTCTGGATAAGTTCGCGACCAACAAATCTAAATCTTAGAATCTCAGATAGTTATGTTTCTCTCAGGAACATTTTGGTGAGAAGTATCCTTTCCCTTCCTTTCTCAATTTTAAGATGTCAGTGGAACAGTATTAGTTCCTCTATGTAGAGGACCTGAGACTCCCGGGAGGGAAGCGAGAGGCAGATGACACAAATTCCCAACTGGTAAAGACCAGCAACCATGGGCCACGTTGAAGGGAAAGATTGAGCTCTCTGCCACTTGAAAGGTTCTAAGAATGTGCATCTTAGTAGACACTACAAATAGGAATCTGGGGTTTTCTGAGCAAAAAGAGTAAGTGGAGGATTCACACCCACTTTTTCTAAGTCGAGGTTTAGAGACAGGGAAGCAAGAAGCCCTGATCCAGACCGCAGACTCTGATCAGTATTCACCACTGAATGTGTGTTGTGGTGGCAACAGTGAATCAAGATTCGAGGCTGGGGCCCGGGTTGGTTTTGGAGGTCCCACTGTTTTAGTAGCCTTCTCAGTTTAAGCTCTCGCCCCTGTACTTTCCTCAACTAAGAGTTTCAGTAGTCTTTCCGTCGTTACCCCAGGGGACTTGCTTGGCAAAGCTAACAAATCAAGCTGCTTTTACAAATCAACAACAAGGCCGGCTAGGTTTCTGCCTCTGCCCAGGGCTGCCAGGTTCCTAACAAGCACCAGGAGATGGAAGGAGGCAGATGGCAGGAAGCACACTTGGCCCTTGCGCTAGAGAAAGAAGGATTGCGAGGCCACTGCTTGCTATACAACACTTTCCTCCCTTCATTCTTTTACAAGGAAAATAAACCAAGTAGCCCTAAGGGGAATTGAAACATACCTTAACAAAACAGATTTGGCGCATGAAGAAATATATTTAAACTGCATTTTCTGTTGGAAAGCAAGCACTGGAGAAATATCCTTTTTACTCTTGTCTATCCTCTGCTTCCAAATGAAGGAAATAAGAAAATGTCAGGAAGAATACAGAGCTGCTCTCTACAGATTGGGCTGGGTTAGATTCCAGTGTGTTCGGTGAGCAGCTTAATCAATAGTCCCAAAGACTCCTTGACTACTTTGTGTATCTCACATTGTATCATTTTCCATCTCAAGGCCAAGTTCTAAGATGTCAGTCTATGTCTGCCTAATTGACTGTGCTCAGGAACCTCCGACACTGAGAATTACTGCTAGTCTAGTCCAATGAAAATGAAGAATTATATTGCTCACAAGGCATTAAAAAAAGAATTAAAATATACTTTAAAAACCTAAAACTAAATTGTAGGTAATATTTTCTGATGATCTTGGTAGTTTGAAGTGAATCAGTTACCAGGCATAGACCTAAGTATTATTTTACATACCAGTTTTTTGGATTGCAGGCATTTGGATAGGATTTACATTTTTTAATAATATTTTTATGGACCCAGTGGATCATCTAAGAGTTTTAAACAGCGTTAAGGGCTACTATCATGCAAATATTTTAAAACTAGATTTTTTTCAAGGTCCAAGTAGCAGAAGGAAGTGAAGATTAAGGAAAAGGAAAAGGGTGTTTCAGTAGGAGTCAATTGGATAGTAAGAATGGACTGAAAAGTAAAGTGTAGAATTTGAAACTATATTTAGCACCCTAGCTTATTCCAACACTTGCATAATGATCCAATATAATCATTGTAATAACCTATGCTTAGTATTAAAGAGATAATCATCACATACGATTATAAAGATCTTTCAATTTGGGGCCTTCCTGGTGGCGCAGTGGTTGAGAGTCCGCCTGCCGATGCAGGGGACACGGGTTCGTGCCCCGGCCCGGGAGGATCCCACGTGCCGCGGAGCGGCTGGGCCCGTGAGCCATGGCCGCTGGGCCTGCGCGTCCGGAGCCTGTGCTCCGCAATGGGAGAGGCCACAATGGTGAGAGGCCCGCGTACCTCAAAAAAAAAAAGATCTTTCAATTTGAACAACATGAGATGAGTATTCAAACCTCTTCAAATCTCATATAAATTATGAGACCTATATAGCTCTGATTGCCTAACCTGTCTGCCCAGCAGGATCACCTGGCAAATTAAAAAAGTATTTCTGAACACCCCCACAACCTTCACTTTGGGCACCTAGGAACCTCATTAATTCAGTGCTCCCCAGAAGATTCTGCTAAGCACTCACATTTGAGAAACATTCCAGCATAGAATTCCGATCTTCCTCTTGCTTCTGACTGGGAGCCTATTTGCAAGTGAGGACTGGCTTTGTAGCACATGACCTGTAGAGTTACATGGACTCAGTCTTAGGAGGCCCTCACACGCATTTCAATGGGGGGGGGGGTCGGGGGGGGTCGCCATCTTGAAATTCTTAATAATTTTTGAACAGAAGGCAGAGCATTTCCATTTTACATTGGGTGCACACACTATGTAGCCAGTCTTGCCCCTTGTGTTTTTCTCATCAGCAGAATCACTCTTGAAAGAAGCAACCAAAGGGTCCTAGGAAAGGATGAGTCCAGGAGACTCTGAAAGCTCTACTAACCTAGAACTGTTACTAATGCACTCACACTTTAATATAACAATTCTCCCACACTGGTGGGATTCAGGGTGTCTCATCTCAAGGAAGGAAGGTGGCTCCTGCCCCAGCTGAGAGTTCTGGTTGTGTTTGGCTCTCTGCAGTCTCCATTGCCCTGTGTCACCATCTTGTTCCACCTCCCAGAGGACATTCCTAAGATCCCTGTGGTCAGTCTTCCTTCTCTGGAGAGTTCCTCACAGCAGGACACGTATTCCTGTCAGTTGCTCCTGCCTCCCTTCATGAGAAGAGTGATAAATTCTTTGTCAGTATGTGTTCTGCAAATATTTTTGTCAGTTAATGTCTTAATTTTTCACTTTTGTAAATGTGTGTCTCAAAGAAACAAAATTTTTATTTTAATAAACTTTATCATTTCATTGATTTCCTTTTTGTTAGGTCCGTTATAAGAACTCTTTTGCTAACCAGTGCCACATAGATTTTATGCTATATATTCCACTAGAAATGTAATAACTTGGACTCTTACATTTAGGTCAACCAACAATTTTGATTTATTTTTTGTGCATAGTGTAAGAGTCAATGTTCATTTTATCCACACAGATATACAATAATTCTAGCAACATTTCTTGAAAAATATATCTTTTCCAAATTGAATTATCTTGGCACTTTCTAAAAAATCAATTGTTCACTTAATGGTGAGTCTATTTCTGGATTGTCTATACTGTTTACACTATTCTATTGATCTATATGCCTATCTTTATGTCTATTCTTACTGTCTTGATTACTGAAGCTTTATAGTAAGTTTTGAAATCATATAAGATAAATCCTCCAATCGTGTCCTTCTATTTCAAAACTGCTTTGGCTGTTATATATATATATTTTTTTTCCATGTAAGTTTTAACATTATCTCCTCAATTTCTTCCAAAATCCTGTTAAGATTTGATTGGGTGGGACTTCCCTGGTGACGCAGTGGTTAGGAATCCGCCTTCCAATGCAGGGGACAGGGGTTTGATCCCTGGTCCGGGAAGATCCCACATGCCGCGGAGCAACTAAGCCCATGTGCCACAACTACTGAGCCTGCGCTCTAGAGCCCACGAGCCAGAACTACTAGATCCTACATGCATGCCGCAACTAAGAGTTAGCATGCCACAGCTAAGGAGACAGCAAGCTGCAACTAAGGAGCCGTGAGCCACAACTAAGGAGACTTCCTGCCACAACTAAGACCCCAGCACAACCAAAATAAATAAATTTAAAAAAAAAGAATTAAATGCTCTCATTATTTAAAAAAAAGATTTGATTGGGTAATATTAGCCTCATAAAGTAAGCTGACATATGTTTCCTTATTCTCTCTTTTTGAATAGTTTGTGTAAGAATGATAGTATTTATTCCAATAATATTTCTGGACTTCAACAATTTTTTATTGAGAAGTTATTTGGTTTTTTTTAATTGGACTATAGTTGATTTACAATGTTGTGTTAGTTTCAGGTGTACATCAAAGTTATTCAGTTATACATAGATATATATCTTTTTTTTCAGATTCTTTTCCCTTATAGGTATTAAAAAATATTGAGTATAGTTCCCTATGCTATACAGTAGGTCTTTGTTGGTTATCTATTTTATATATACTAGTGTGTATATGTTATGTCCCAAACTCCTAATTTATCTCCCCACCCTTTCCCCTTTGGTAACCATAAGTTGCTTTTTTGTTTTTTGGTTTTGGCCACACAGTGCAGCACTTGGGATCTTAGTTCCCCAACCAGGAATTGAACCCATACCCCTGCAGTGGAAATGAGGAGTCTTAACCACTGGACCGCCAGGGAAGTCCCCATAAGTTTGTTTTGTATATCTGTGGGTCTATTTCTGTTTTGTATATAACTTCATTTGTATCTTTTTTTTTTTAGATTCCACATATAATGATATATGATATTTGTCTTTTTCTGTCTGGCTTACTTCACTTAATATGATAATCTCTAGGTCCAACCATGTTGCTGCAAATGGCATTATTTCATTCTTTTTTATGGCTGAGTAATATTCCATTGTATAAATATACCACATTTTCTTTATCCATTCATCTGTCGATGGACATTTAGGTTGCTTCCATGTCTTGGCTATTGTAAATAGTGCTGCTATGAACATAGGTGTGCATGTATATTTTCGAATTACGGTTTTCTCTGAATATATGCCCACAGTAGAATTGCTCAATCATATGGTAACTTTATTTTTAGTTTTTTAAGGACCCTCCATACTGTTTTCCATAATGACTGCACCAATTTTCATTCCCACCAACAGTGTAGGAGGATTTCTTTTTCTCCACACCCTTTCCAGCATTTATTATTTGTAGACTTTTTGATGATGGCCATTCTGACTGATGTGAAGTGGTACCTCACTGTAGTTTTGATTTGCGTTTCTCTAATAATTAGCGATGTTGAGCATCTTTTCATGTGCCTTTTGGCCATCTGTATGTCTTCTTTTTGATTATAAATTAAATGTTTTAAATCACTAGAAGACTATTCAAGTTAATTTTTTTGTTTCTTCTTGAGTCAGTTTTATTATATAGCCTTTTTCAAGTAATTGTCCATTTAATGTAGGCAGTCAAAATTATTGGCAAGAGTTTTTTTTTATAATATTTTCACATTTTTGTATATCTACAGGATCTATAGTGACGTTTCCTATGTCATTTCTGATCTTGACAATATGTGCCTTCTCTATTTTTTACTTAACCAGTTAAGCTCGAAGCTTATCAATTTTATTGATTCTCTCAAAGGACCAGCTTTGGTTTCACTGATTTTTCTCTTTTGTTTTTTCCTTTTTAAAATTTCATTGATTTTTACTATTATAAAATATTATATGTATTATTTCCTTCTATCTACTTAATTGGGTTTAATTGTTATTTTAGTCTAATTTTATAAAATCAATCCAGATCATTGATTTGAAATCATTATTTTTTCTAATATATGTACTGTATTTAAATAATAGGTTTTACCCCAAGCACTGTTTTGACTGTGTCCTAAAATTTTTGCTGTAATTCCATTCAATTCAAAATATTCTCTAACTTCCTTTTTGATTTTTTTCTTTGACCCATGGAATATTTATAAGTGTGTTGTTGAATTTTCAAATATTTGGTTTTTCCTCATTATCTTATTTTGGTAAATTTTTAATGCAATTGCATTTTGGTTAGAGGTTATACCTGAATGATTTCAATCTTTTTATTTTATTTATTTATTTATTTATTTTTTAAATTTTTTGGCCACGCCTCACATCATGTGGGATCTTAGTTCCCCGACCAGGGATCAAACCCATGGCCCCTGCAGTGGAAGTGTGGGGTCTTAACCAATGACACCAGGGAAGTCCCTCAATCTTTTAAAATCAATGAAGTTTTTATGACACTGCATCTGATCTAGTCTGATAAATATTTTATGTGCCCTTAAAAGGTATGTGTAATCTGCATGTATCATGTTTTATATTGTGCAGGTATCATGTTTTATAAACATAAATTGTCAGTGTTGTTGATTAGATGGTTCAGATCCTCTATATCTTTCTTATTTTTTCCCCTAATTTGACCACAAATTTCTGAGAGGAGGGGTTTATTCTCTTTAGTGCATTGAATAGTGGCCCCCAAAAGAGATGTTAACTCAGAACCTTAGAATGTAACCTTATTTGAAATAAAGGTCTTTGTAGATATAATTAAGGTAAGGCTTTTGAGATAAGATTATCCTAGATTAGAATGGGACCTAAAACCAATGATAGACGTCTTTGTAAGAGACAGAAAAGGAGAACACATACACAGTGGGCAGAGGCCATGTGAAGATGGAGGCAAAGACTGGAATTATGCTTCCACAAGCCAAGGAATGCCAGGGACCACCAGAAGCCAGGAAAGGCAAGTGAGTATTTCTCCCCTAGAGCCTGCAGAGAAATCATGGTTCAGCTGAAACCATGACTTCAGACGTCTAAACTCCAGAACTGTAAGAAAATTAATTTAGGTTGTTTTAAGCTACAAAATTTGTGGTGATTTTTTCTAGAAGCCCTAAGAAACTAACACACTCTCCATCCATGATTGTGGAATTTTCTATTTCTGTGTTCAATTCTGTCAATTTTTGCTATTTGTATTTTGCAACTCTTTTAATGATCACATAGATACTTAATGATTGTTATGTCTTCTTGTTTAATTAACCACTTTTTATTAGGAAATGTTTTGTCTCTATTAATACTTTTCATATTAAAAATGTAATTTTTTTCTGATTTCTATATAGCTACTCCTACACACATAAGCTTACTATTGGCATGGTAAATATTCCCCATGCATTTACAGTCAACTATTTGTGTCTTGTAATTTAAAGTTTGCTGTCTTATGGACAACATATACTTGGGTCTTGTTTTACTTAAATATTTTTAAAATTTGTGGTATTTTATTGAAAAATTTAGTCCATTAACATTTAATGTAGTCATTCATAGCATTAGATTTAGGTGTATAATTTCAATATCTGTTTCTTCTATGTCTCTTCTATTTTTATTTCCCCCCATCATGTGTTTTAAGGAATACTTGAATAGCTTTTAGAATTTAATTTAAATTTACTGTTGATTTTCAGCTATACTGCTTCTCAATCTTTAAAAATGTGGTTGGATCATAATATACATCTATAAGTTTTCACACTCCACTTACAGTAAATATTGTGCCAAGTCATTAAAAATATAGAAAGCTTGCCCCAATATTCAGATCTGTACCCCCCATCCTTTATGTTATAATTACTTTATGTATTACACCTATATATTATATAAACCTCACAAGGCTATGTTGTTGTGTTTGCTTTAAGCTCTTCTACTAAAGTGCTAGGAGGGACAAAAAATAAAAATATACTGATTGTTTTCTACTTAACCAGATATTTACCATTTCTAATGTTCTTCCTTCTCTTCTGATGATCCAAGATTCTATCTGGTGTGATTTACCTTCAATTTGAGTAATGATTTCTTATAGTGAAGAATTGTTGGCAATGAATTCTCTTTGTTTTCTTTTATGTAAAACTGTCTACTTGTGATTTTTTTTGTTGAAGGATATTTTCAATGCATGTAGACTCTTAAATTTTCAGTTTTAATTTTAAAATATTGTTCCACTTTTATCTGTTCTCACTGATTTTTAACAAGAAGTCAGCTATTAGTGAGAGCATTGTTCTCCTGTGTATAAAATTTCCCTTTTCTCTTTTTGTTTTTGAGATATTCTGTTTATTTTGACTTTCAGCAATGTGACAACAATGTGTCTCAACCTGGATTTCTTTGTGTTTATTCTGCTTGGTCTTCATTGAGACTCTTATATCTATAAATTTTTGTCTTTCATCAAATTTGGGGTAATAATAGACATTGTTCCTTTAAATATTTTCTGTTCCATTTTCTCTCTGTGCTGCTTCTGAAATTCTAACTACATGTATATTGAGCTGTGTAGTATTATCTAAAAAGTTCCTGAGGCTCTGTTCATATTTCTTCAGTCACCTTTTCTTCTGTTCTTCACATCTACTGATCAGTATTCAGGTTCACTTACTCCTTCCTCTGAATCTCTGATTGCTGATTATAATTGCATCCAGTGAATTTTTTAGTTCAGATATTGTTTCTTTTCAGTTGTAGTATTTCTGTTTTGTTCTTTTTTATTGTTTCTGTTTCTCTGCTCGGGTATTGTACCTTTTTACTCATTTCAAGCATATGTTACCTTACTTCATTTAGGGTAGTTAAAATGGCTTATTTAAAGTGCTTTTCTGCTAATTCCAGTTTCTTACTCATTGCAGTGTTGGAATAGGTGGATTTTCTTTTCTCATATTTTTTTTCTGAGGCTCCTTCTGATGCATTCAGAAGAATGCATATTTCCCATTGTGTCTTACCACTCAAGTGCACTTAGCTCCAGGCGAAAAGCCACAGCTGGGAGCTTATTTCATCCCCATCTCTTCCTCCCTTCCATCAGAGTCTATCTAGTTCTGATCATTCTTCATTGTATTCAGATTTTTTTTTATTATGTCTGCATTTTATGGTTGTTTTCTTTAGGGAAGGGGTTTTGTTAGGACTTTAGACCATCAACACCAAAAGCAGAAGTCCACATGTAATTTATCTTGGATTGAGCCCTTTCTACAGGTTAAGCAATATATACTTTATATATAGCAGCACATTTAACACAGACCATATTACTGTAGTACAGGTAGATTAATCCCATTTTCTAGATGAGGAAACTGAGTCTCAGGTAAAGCAACTTGCTGAATACCATACATTTAATAAGAGTTGGAGATGGATTTGAAACCTTAGTTCTCTGAATCCACTGTTCATGTCCTCAAATTCCGCTGTGATGTGCTGGCCAATATTCTAGCTGGTGCACTATTGTAAGGAAATGTTATTCAATATTTGGTACATATGTACAGCAACAGAGTAAAAAGCTATGATTCTTCATTATAATGATAGAACTTGAGGTTGCAAGTGAATTAACTTTGCTCTTTTATATTTTGGCTGGAGATTGTTTTCCTATAAAATTTCAGAAGGAAAGCATATTTCCATTGGTTTATATGAAGTGATAATGAGAGAATTTTTATTCTGTTAGGGGAAAAAATTTAATTATGCAGGAATTCTCTATATTGTAACCATAGCTAAATTTGCCCATGTCTGAAGAGAGCAATTATGGACTGTCATTGTTCTCCTTTGCCTACATTATTTCCCTACAGACAAGAAAGAAGATGGGCAGAGCCAAGCAATGTCCTGGCCCTCAATAGAGAAAAGTTCTTAACTAGACAGTACTTCTCAGTGTTCTTGAACCTGCATTAGTATGCAAATAGTTAACTAGTTCATCCACAAGGCTGAGTCTGTTTCAGGAAGGACCTGAAACAGAAGGGTTAAGTCATGGTGAATTACAGGAGTCAGGCAACAGAGCAAAAATATTGTGAGTAAAGCTTCCTGAAGGCATATGTTATACATGGACCTTATGACTAAATGATTTAAACAAAATGATTCATTTTGTCGAAACAGTTCATCATTCCTGACTCCCCTGTTCACAAAAGCTATTACATGTGGTGATAATGAGAAATTTCCTTCCGCATATTTGCTTATCTCAAGAAGTTCCTTGTGTTGGTTAAAAATGAGGAGCAGCTTCATTAAGTAAGAAGGAATAATATTCAGCATAAATACAGTTTTATGAAAGATGCCAAATAAAAGCTATTCCAGATGAAATCTATTTAAACTTATAATAAGTTAATTAATGTAAGTAGTAAATGCAATTATAAGAAATGCTAGAGTGTTGCGAATAATTTCTAGTTTAAGATGACATATGGTAATGTTTTTGCTGTAGTATAGGTTTATTTTTTTAACAGATTGGAAGTTTGGCGGGAATATCAATGAGCTTCTCTCTCAGCCCCGACCCCCTGCACACATACACATTTTCCTTCTTGGCAGCACTGCTACCAAATCTCAAACTCTACGACAGAATTAGTGTTTTATTTTGAAGAATATCTGGGTCTCCAAGGTCTACACTTGAACCTGGATGATGGGCTTATACTAAACATTTTCCTTCATCTCTTAAGTAAAACCCTCTAAAGAACATTCATTTTTATCATTCTCCCTGATCATCTGTTAATGTTGCATTTTCACAGCAGATAAAGTGAAAATCTCAGGGTTCCTGTTCTCACCATAAGACAATGTAGATGCTCATTCAATTTTATTATTATTATGTTTTCAATCCACAAAGGAGATTCAGGTATCAGCATATTTTAATCACACAATGTTCAGAGATGCTGGTGTCAATTTTTTAGACTTATCACCAGTAAACATAGCAAATCCACCTGCTTTGTCTACTATTGTGAGTTCTAGTTTTTGGTTTATATAACATAACTCATGTATAAAGAAAACAATATATATTGCAAAAGGGTTTATATACATTCAGTCCAATAATAACACAAGCAACCCCATATCTACCACCTGGTTTGAGAATTAGAATATGTTGAATTGTGTGAACCCCTCCCCTGAGATTACCATTATCCCAAGTTTTGTGCCTATTTTCTTGCTTTTTAAAGAAATAATTTTACCACCCTAAATATACATATATTTTAAAACAGTTCAATTTTGCACAGTTTTGAACTTTATATAAGTAAATGAGTTGCTAATATTCTTCTGTAACTTGCTGAAGAATATTAAAGTAATATTTAAGGTTTTTAAAGCTATTTTCATAAAAGGATTGGCATTTAATTGCTATTTCCCATATTAACTCTGGTTTGGGTTTTGTGGTTGTGCAAACCTCGTAAAATGAGTGGAGATATGAATCCTCTTTTATTTTTTCTTCTCTATTTTAAGGTTTGGCTAAGATTTAACAATGCATTTCTCATATATTTGATGAACATATAAAATCAGTTAAGCTTGCTCTTTCCTGGGGAAAAACTATTTAACAATTAATTCAATTTCTGTATTATGGGACTTTTTAATTTATTTCATATTGAGTCAGTTTTGGTAATTTATATTTTACCTGAGACATTTATTTTCTTCTAAGTTTTAAAATTTATTACCATAAAGTTTGTACATGATTTCTTGTTTTTAATCTGTTGTATCTACAGTTATGTCCCTCTTTTTTATCCCCTAATGTTATTTATATTGCCTAATCTCCTGTTTCATTTTGATCTAACTAGATTTCTATCAATTTTATCAGTCTTTTTAAAGAATAAATTTAGCTTCTTTTGAAGTTTTGTACTCTATTTCCTTAACACCTACTCTTATTTTTAAATTTGTCTTCTCTGTCTTTGTGCTATATTTGTTGTAATTTTTCTAATTTTTTGTTTGTTTCCTAGCTCATTAAGTTTCTACCTTACCTCTTCTTTCTGATAAGATTTTGTCTGAAAGCTTCTTTCTAATACTATAAGCTTTAACATATTAATTACTTCATTTAGTTGCCATAGTAATTTACTTTATTATGAGTTTGTTTAAAATGTTTTTAAATTTTCAAACATATGAGGTTTTTAAAAGTTATCTCTTTATTATGGATTTCTAAATTAATTATGTATATTCCTGAGTTTTTAAGACTCATAACCTAGCACAAGACTGATTTTTTAAATGAAGCATGGGGAATTCCCTGGCGGTCCAGAGGTTAGGATTCTGTGCTTCCACTTCAGGGGGCAGAGGTTGGACCCCTGGTCACGGAACTAAAATTCTGAATGCTGTGGGGAGTGGCCAAAAAAAATAATATAAAAAAAATGAAGCATGAAAAGAATATCTATCATCATGTAACAAGTATGATATTCTTTTTTTCAAATATTTATTTATTTATTCATTTGGCTACACCGGGTCTTAGTTGCAGCATGCTGGATCTTTGTTGCTACATGCAGGATCTTCATTGTGGCATGAGAGATCTTTTTAGTTGTGGCATGTGGGACCTTTAGTTGCGGCATGTGCACAGAGTTTTAGCCACTGGACCACCAGGGAAGTCCCAAGTATGATATTCTAAACAGGATTATTACAGGATTATTATTATTTATATATTTATTCATTCAAGTATTCTGTAACTTTCTCATTTGGGTTTGCTTGAATTACCAATTAGATACACCAAACTGAAAGATGTATTACAAACTTACTTTAAGAAGCTGAATTTTTCCTTATTGTTTTTAGTTCCCTAATGTTTGCCTTGTATAATTTAAGAAATTATATTAGGTGCATACAGATTTTAAGTTATCTTCCTAGTGTAATTTATCATGTGTGTTGGACATACTTATATCTAATAATGTTTTTGCTTCAAAGCCTATTTTGTCTAATATTAAAATATCTAGTTAGCTTCCTTGTATGTGATATTTGCCTATTATTTTTGTTTAATTACCTGTCATTTTCTTTCAATCATAATATACTTCTTATTTTAGTTGTGTCTTTTATAAAAAACACATAACTCATTTTTGTTATTAACCCACCCAATTTTTAAAAAATTTTAACTAGCAAGCTTAATTCACAAACGTTTATGTCTTTTTTATTTTAATTTCTATTGGTTTTGTTTTTCTGATTTTTCTTTTATCTCTTCTGACATTTTTGTATTGATTATAAGCTTTATTTCCCAATTCTGAAGCTTCTGGAAAATTCTCCGTCTTTTTTACTCCTTAAATTCTACTCCTCTCCCCACATTCTTTCTTCTCTCCTAGAACTCTAGTCAGAATCCTGTTAGACACTTACAGTCTGTTTGTCAAGAACTTTGGCCATTCTTCCCTGTTGTACTGTCTGTATGCACATGCTTCTTTCTTAATATCCTCATCTAAATTCTTCAATCCATGAATCTTCTCTTCAGCAGAGTCTAATTTTGGTCTGCAATCTAGCTATTGAAATTTAATTTAAATTATGTTCTCACATTCCCAGAACATCTATCTTCTTTTCTAATTTACCTGGTCATTTTTTATTTTTCTCATACACATGTATGGGCTTCCACATCCCTGCGTTATTTCTTTAAACATATCCTATATAGCTATTTTATACCTGTATTCACTAATTGCAGCATCTGAAGCCTTGTGGGGTTCTGTTTGTCTTTTGGCTGTCTCTCCTTAGTGGTATCTTGCTTTCATGTGTCTTGTAATTTTTAATCAGGAGCTTATTTTTGTGTGACTTTGATAAGTGGCCTACATTAAATATATTTCTAGGCTGGAGGTTTACCAGAGCACATAGGTGGTAACAGTTGGAATCTCAGACCTTTGTGAGAGTAAAACTGTCATTGTGAATTTTCAGAGCAGATATCTAGAATGTTTTTTGTTTTACACCAGAATCAAGGTGAAGATCAACCAATCTTCCTTTGCTTAGAAAACATTTTTCTAGCTTGCCCTTTCATTGAGGGTTTAGTTTGCTGAGCCTTCCAATTCTATGAGAGTCTCAGTTACAACCCCCCCCCACTCCCCCCTGCCCATTATGTAGGCCAAGTGTTTGCCTCTTGTTCACTGTGTGGTCAGTGAAGTGTGCGGCACCTGGTAACAGGAAAAATTCTCACAGAAGAAGTGGTTTCAGTGCCTCATTAGCACACTGATATGCAGCCCCCTCTTTGTTTTGAGACTTGTATGTTTTCCTAACATTTTTAAGTGCTCAGCTATATATTTAAAGTTATCTTTTTGGTATTTTAGTCAGAATTCTTAGATCTTTGGTGGTGGGAATATTTTTCTTTGTGAGTCCCTACTCCATCATTGCTGGAGTGGAAATACAATAAGTATTTATTAATCAGGAGATCCTGAATTTTCATCATGTTTTTCGTCATGAAGATGCCACAGTGCTTTGAAAGAGAAAAAAAAAACCTTACATTTCCTACAGCTCTGGTGTGTACTAACCACACTGCCTTGCATCCTGCCTTCCTTTTACTCACTTTCCTTTTCCACTTGACTCCACATGATTATATTCAGATATATCAAACTGACATTTCCCTCCACACACAAAACACACACACACACACACACACAATATACTCACCCAACTCCTTCAAAAACTTACATTCGTGTCAGAACGGAGAGAAACCCATTTCTGTTCTTTTACTGACCTATTGTAAGGGTGCCATAGTGACCTTAGATGAGCCAAGAAGCTTTGATTTTAATAATAGCTCTGTCCGTATTAGCTATACAGGAATCTGAGTTTGTGATCAAGCCCATATAAGCCTAGGTATCCTTTTCTGGAAAAATGAGGAGTGGAGCTGGTGAAGGAGGCAGTGAGGAGTTGTTCCTTCCTGTCAAGTTCCAGTCATGAAGGGCAGGGGCAACTCTAGGGTCTGCTACCTGGTGTGTGTGTGTAATTGGAGGTTTTGTACTGTACACTTGGAAATTGCTGGGAAGGGGAATTTTAGTTACGTGTTTTTTGGTCATAATAAATAAACATAAATTTAAGAAATGAAGAGGAAGACTTAAATAATCTCTGAAACTTTTCAAATATAATAACAACTGAATCTATAAATCTGACATTTGAACAAGCATTGAAGAAGTTTTAAAATCAGGGTTCATATGATCCTACAACTTACATGAGTTTGCTCCTCAATCGACATCTGTTAGTAGAAGACTTGCTTTAAAATCTAAAAACAGAGTTACCATATGATCATGCAATCCCACTCCTGGGCATATATCCAGAGAAAACTATAATTCAAAAATATACACCCCAAAGTTCATAGCAGTACTATTTGCAATAGCCAAGACATGGAAGAAACCTAAATGGATAATATACAATGGAATATTACTCAGCCATAAAAAAGAATGAAATAATGCCATTTGCAGCAACATGGACAGACCTATCAATTATTACACTAGGTTAAGTAAGTCAGATAGAGAAAGACAAATATCATATGATATCACTTATATGTGGAATCTGAAAAAAATACAAATGAACTTATTTATGAAACAGAAATAGACCCACAGACATAGAAAACAAACTTATGGTTACCAAAGGGGAAGGAGAGGGAGGGATAAATTAGCAGAATGGGATTAACATGTACACACTACTATATATAAAACAGATAAACAACAAGGTCCTACTATATAGCACAGGGAACCATACTCAATATTTTGTAATAGCCTATAAGGGAAAAGAATATATATTCACTGTGCTGTACACCTGAATCTAATACAACATTGCAAATCAACTATACTTCAGTTTAAAAAAAAAGAAAAAAAAAATACAGAAGCGTGGCTGAGTGAGAAGCACCACGTCTCGTGAGCAGAAGTGGTGAAATGGCCAGCTTTCTGGGCTCCCTTTGTGGCACATCCCAAGGTGAAATGCTTGTGCTCAACTTCAGAAGCTGTTTCCTTGGAAAATTTTATTTAAAACCTTTCACTTACAGATATCTGCATCTGATTAATCAACTCATAAACACTAAGGCCTAGATTCTGAGTTGGTCATTAATGAATAAATTAATTGTATAAGAATGAATGACAGTCTGTTCAATAGAGTTCTAAGGATCTGAGACAAAAATATTGGTGGAAAGAAAGTGTAAAATGCTTGGACACGTGAAAACCCAGAAGAGCTGTCTATGTAAATTGTGCCATTTTTTTGCTGACAAACTACCCAGTTTTAATGATCAGTGTACCCTGGAGCATTTTGGTGATTCATTTTCCCCCAAAGTTGTTGCTAAGTAGAGCCCTCAAATGTCTTCCCCTTGATCGGCTCTCTCCCTTTCATCTCCTGCTCTCCATTAGCCGAGTCTCTCCCAGAAGGAAGGCAGGGTTCTGCCAGACCAAGGCCATGGGCTCTGAGTGCTCAAACAAAGCCTCCAGGTTGTAGCTCCCTCCCGGCTCCTGGGAGGCACACTCCGTCCAACACAACAGCAGCCAAAATGGAAAATGGGAAAAAGCAGTCTTCTTTGGCAGGAACAGCAGTGCATGCAACTGCCAAATCCTCTGAATTCATGTCAGTGAAGACTGGCATTTCTTGAAATTCTCCAAACAAATAAAAGGGAAAACCTTGCTCCATTTGCATGTAGAACATATTCAGTCCAGACGACTGCTAATTTTCTTCCAAGAGTCAAAACACAGGATCCTGACATCTTGCAGATTAGCCCCTTGTCACATTGGTTTTCTCTGTCCTGTCTCCTATTTATTCCACTGGCAGAGGGGAACCATACTTTACTTTACTAAGAAGCTACTCTCCTAAAACCGAAGACCAGGTTTTGTAATGAATTTACAACAGGGATGTGCTCTAAGACCATCGCAGGAAGAAGGCATTCAGGAAAACAGGTCTGGGTGAAAAAGCCCTCATTAGTGCACAGACACTACTTATTTACCCAAGGACGGCCTGTGTGTTTTTGTTCCTGCTGCTACAGATTTCAGAGATGGACTTCAGGTAATAGAGTAACTGGAAAAACACACAGCAAAGTCCAGATGTGCATTGCATACAAGAGAGTATGCATTAACTTTTTACAAAAACGGATAATTAGGACTCAGGTTCACTCTCAGGTTACACACTGGATCTGCTCTACAGAACAAACTGGTCAGTCAGCATAAACCCAGGAGCCCCGAACCAAGATAAATTAAGCCAAGGTTGAAGAGAGAGGTTATAGAAAAACAATTTTTGAAAGGAAAAATGGTCATAATTATGCTAATTTTAATCAATTGCATTAATAATCAGATAGTCTGAGAAAAGTTCAGGTACCATATAGTGGCCTAGTAAGGAACTTGTATAGAGAATGACGGACTCTAGAGAATGAAATATATCAAGTAGAAATAATTTCTAGGTCCTCAATGTCCTGTCTTTCATCATTGATGCTAAAACATTTCTACCAAACAGGATAATAGGATAGTTGTTTTAAGATTTTTACTGAAAATATCTTGTTTGTTTCTAATATTTTCACTACTTTCTAATTTGTGGCCTACTTCTAAGGTGAATACTACTTACATGCTTATTTTAGAGGTAAACCATGAATATTTTACTGAGTATGCTTATATATGTACAACACTGAACTAGGTACTGTGAGAGGTAATGAAGGATAAGACATGATTTCTAATGTTAATGACTAATGACTACTAATAGAAGAGGGGGGCACATTATGAGTGGCCAGCATCAGAAGAACAATTAATTGGGGGGAATCTGACACAAAGGCCAGTTCAGATGAAGGGCTGGGTGTCGCTAAATGTAAATTATTTCCTTTCTCATAAATCTCACTCTAATCATATATAAAATATGAGAACTGGTTTTAAATTTTAATGAGCGATTGTGTAAATGAACATGTATTTGGAGTTCCCAGAATCTGTGTAACACATTAGTTTTTTATTTTCATAACACTCCCACTCGTGTCCCACATAAAGGATGGAGAAAATGACATCAAATATCGCACAGTGCGTCTCCAAACCTTTTAAACCGACTGTCGTAATCTTTATTGAAAAGACTTCTTTGAGGCTCATGCCCTTCAGCTCTGCTGTTTTCTGTTCTTCCTTGTCACAGTCATTTTTACACGTTAGCTTTCTCTGCGTAACAACTGACCTGAAACTTAGTGGCTTGAAACAAAAATCATTTACACAACTCATATTTCTGCAGGGCAGCGATTTGGACTGTGCTCATGTGGGGTTTTCTTCTGGTCTCAGCTGGACTCATTTCCTGCTGCGAGGGTGACTGAGGGGTGACTAGACCAGGCCGACCTCCGATGGCACAGCGTAGTTCTGCTCCGTGTGGGCTAGTCCAGCAGACTCGCCGGGGCTGGCTGGGGGAGCTGGGAAGAACCAGGAGAAACAAGTGGAAGAAGCAGTCCAGGTTTTCGAGGCCCCAGCTCCACACCATCAACTGCACCACACTCCATACAGCCGCTGATACAAGTTATGAGACCAACACAGATTCAAGGGGAAGAGAAGAGATTTCTCTTCTGCCTGGGAAGCTGGGAAGGGCTACAGTCGCCAGTGGCATGGATGCAGGGAGAGATGCAGCGTGGGGTCATGTCTGCATCTCTCCTACCTGATCTTCTGGTCCCTCCTCCCCAGTCCCTGAGGAGCCCTTGGAGTCGTGGTCCACGTCATCTCCACGTCAGTCATCTCCATCCTCTGACTGACTTCAGGATCTCCACCCAGCATTCTGTTTCCCAGGTTCTGAACCTCTTCATCACCAGAGACTCCCACCTCCATGTCCCTTTGTTCATCTGCTGCCTTACCATGCCCTGGACTTCGTCTACACTGGAACAGATCCACCTCGGAAATAGTAGAAGTGAACACCCCATTTCCTGACAAAATCTCAACACTTTGCGCTCTCATCATGACCTGACCCTTTTCCATGGGCATTCTTGGCCTTTAAAACTTCTCCCCATATATCAGTTCCCTTTCTGGGAACTGTGCTGTTAAATTCACCTCCTGTGCTGTTAAATTCTATGCTACATCATTTTAATCACTCTCCTGGTTATATCTTCAAATTCTTTCAAAAATACATCACAGCAGGGACTTCCCTGGTGGTGCAGGGGTTAAGAAGCCACCTGACATTGCAGGGGACATGGGTTCAAGCCCTGGTCTGGAAAGATCCCACATGCCGTGGAGCAGCTAAGCCCATGCACCACAACTACTGAGCCTGCGCTCTAGAGCCCATGCACCACAACTACTGAGCCCGCATGCTACAATACTGAAGCCCGCGTGCCTAGGGCCCGTGCTCCACAACAGGAGAAGCCACCAAAATGAGAAGACTGTGCACTGCAGCGAAGAGTAGCCCCCGCTCGCCACAGCTAGAGAAAACCCATGCACAGCAATGAAGACCCAACACAGCCTAAAATAAAATTTTTTTTAAAAATGCATCACGGCAATGTGGCAGCTTAGGTGTTGTTCCCTAAAGAAAAAAATATGGCCACAGCACACCCCAACATTCAGCGGGACATTAGAGACAAACCTGGGCCTGCAAACCACACATGTCCCACTGGGGCCTGTGCAGAGTCAGCCCTGGCCTGCCTTGCCCTTCACATTCTTAGACCTCTGCCACAGTGGTTGTTATTGTCTGGAGTTTACAGAGCCCTTACATGTGTTCCTTGTTTATTGTGGTATTTTAGCTCAGCCAGGACATTAGTAAAGCAAAGAAGACTAAGCATATTTACAAAGGGACATAGAAAGGAAACTTTTTTCCTATGAGCTTTTGGCAAATAGACTTGAAACAGCACTAGGAAAATTCGATGGTTTCCACTCCACCCTCCTAAGCCTCTTACCATCCTAATCTCGCCTCACCTACCTGAAAGAGGGCTGGAGGAACACAGTAAAGCCTTGGATATTTCCTGAGCCAGTAGTCATTTTTAACTTCTCAGAAATAGAGGAACAAAATACTAACAATGTATAAAAAGCCATAAACACAGAAAATGAGTTTCTATTCATGGAGGCCAAAGTGGTAAAATGCAGCATTTGTCTAAGAAGGACAGGGTGAGTTCCCAAGTTACATTACCCGTAATTGAATGTGTTGAAATCCTCAGACTGGTAAAATCCTCTGGTTATACAAGGGCAAAACCTCCTTGTGGGGAATGGACCTCATTTTCTCCCTCTGACGCTAACTGCTACCAGGCGTTCATTTCCTTTTAAAAAAATAAATACACTGTGTTCTTTTACCTCAGACTTCACTATTTTATTTCAACTTTTTTGTAAACAAATAGAGCACTGAAAACAGGAGAACACTTAGGCCCATGAAAACGATCCTTTTATCCCTATCACAATGCTAATAAATTTTATACTCAACTTGAACGCAAATCTTCAGCATCTACTTCCTCTTCCTGTACTACAAGGTCAGAACAAACCCAGTTATGGATCACTTTGTTAATGTACTTGTTTTCTTTTTTTGTATTGCCCTTCTTGGTAGCTATATACCTAAACATCACAGTCTAAGACAAAGTGAATCAACAAGCAGAATAAAACAAAACAAAACAATATTCCTCCTACCCTCCTGCCCCTTTCACTTTATTGCTCTTTTATTGTCCCTTTTAATTTATGCATTCTTGCTCAGCCCCGAAGGCAGAACTATCTTAAAGGGAAATGGCCATCAGTGAATGATTACTCCAGCATCCTTTGATGACTCATTGAAGGGTCAGCGACCCAATCAGCAGAAATATACCCTTCTAAAAATGACTAAAATATGGCTAACAAATGAGTCTCCAGTGAGGAACAGAAGGGGAATATTACAGGCAATCACTAGCTTAGAAACAGGCTACACTATAAACCTTTGTGTTTTAATTAGCTATTTTAAAAAGAAGAGGTTTTTTAATTTTTTTCAAATGAAGAACATTTTGAATCATACTAGTCCCCAATATCAACCTTAGAACAGTGTCCACAGAGATGGACAGTATTTAACCCAACTCTGATCACGGGGGTGGCGGGTTTCAAAATCAGGTTCAGGTACCACTTACATAGAAGCATGTGCAGAGGGAGTTGCCAAAGACGATGCCTGGACCAACAACAGACCCACCAGGTCACGCTTCCTGTGGGAAAGCCCTGAGGGATAAGGGTCGGGGGGTGGGCTGGGAAGAGAAATTGTGGAAACCTAGTCATGTATGGCATCATTCTAGGTCATTTGCATCTCAGATATTGTGGGGATTTTTCCCAGAGAGTGGAGTTAGTAAGTCTAAAAAGACCTGCCTCTCAATCACACAACGGATGCATTTATAATTTGAATAGTCATAATTTGGGTATTGCTTCTACATGGAAACCTCAGTATCTTTTTTTTTTTTTTAAAGAAGATGTTGGGGGTAGGAGTTTATTAATTAATTAATTTATTTTTGCTGTGTTGGGTCTTCGTTTCTGTGCGAAGGCTTTCTCAAGTTGTGGCAAGCGGGGGCCACTCTTCATCGCGGTGCGTGGGCCTCTCACCATCGCGGCCTTTCTTGTTGCGGAGCACAGGCTCCAGACGCGCAGGCTCAGTACTTGTGGCTCATGGGCCTAGTTGCTCCGCGGCATGTGGGATCCTCCCAGACCAGGGCTCGAACCCGTGTCCCCTGCATTAGCAGGCAGATTCTCAACCACTGCGCCACCAGGGAAGCCCCTCAGTATCTTTTAAGGAACACATCCGAGCTCTTCAACACTAGCCACTACTACATTTTACATATTTAGAATCTGGGTTTTAACATGCATAAGAAACTTAAGGCAAAAAAAATTTTGAATCACAATTCTCAAAGAAACATAGCTATGAGCTCTAAATGACTCTGACAGGAAACTAGTGCGAGACTTGGAAATAATGCCTCAGACAACCTCAAGCTCGAGGCAAAGAAGGAAATTTTCCACTGGCATAAGCATTTTTCAAACTTCTTTCCTGTCTATGCACCACCATCACTCCAAACCCACCCCTCACCTCAACAATGACAGCTTTATAGAGAGAATCAAAATGCAAATTTGAATCATAATTTAAAACGAGTAGTTGCAGAAAACAAGGATACTGGAGACTCTGTTATAGCAATGAAAAAAAAATCATACCAAGAAAGTAGGAAATAATTAGTGAATGTAGGTTACCTGCCTAGAATTAGAAGTAATTAAAAACTTTTAAGTGTAAACTAATATTTTATTGGTGAAAAAAGTGAGGTTCCAAAAGCTGATTTTGTTAAACTACAAATAATACAAGTCTTTAGTGGTAGAACTGCTCTTAGAACCTGCACTTTTAATACATGGTAGCTTTCAGACATAAAAAGACACCTCTTAAATAAACATTAAATAATAATTAATAATTATTTAACATCTTATTGATTAATTAAATGGGGGAAGATATAAAGAAATCACATAATAGAGTTGAGCAAAAAAACAAATTATGAGAAGGGTAATATCTAATTTACTGTCCACTGCTGGTTATTTGAGAGTGATTAAATTAAATTGTATATTTTATGAAATATTTAATGAATACCAATTGGCATTGATACATTGCTATATTGACTATTCAGAACCTATTTTCAGAAGTAAAATTATTTCTAAAAGTGAACTATACATATTTATTAAAGCAAAAAATTGTACAGCCGTTACTTGCTTTGAATATTAAAAATAGAAAACAGGGGCTTCCCTGGTGGCGCAGCGGTTGAGAGTCCGCCTGCCGATGCACGGGACACGGGTTCGTGCCCCGGTCCGGGAAGATCCCACATGCCGCGGAGCGGCTAGGCCCGTGGGCCGTGGCCACTGGGCCTGCGTGTCCGGAGCCTGTGCTCCGCAACGGGAGAGGCCACGGTGGTGAGAGGCCCACGTACCGGAAAAAAAAAAAAAAATAGAAAACAGAATAATTATATATATATTTGTATTTTATCCATTTATTAGTATCCATGTCACTAGCATTTTTCTGAAAAATATATATTTTCTTAGTATGGTATTTTACCTACTTATCATCTGCTTTCTTGAGAAATGAAAAGCCAATTCTGACTAGATTTTTTTAATTAAAATGTATTTTTTCAGATCATTTCCACTGAAAGTGGTTATTGCAGAAAGAGAACAAGTTACAAACAATAAAATAGTTATAGATTTAGTACACACAAAGCCACTACAGCAAGATTTTCTTAGCCTTTGTTATTTTTTCTTACACTTATAGTTTCCCAAGTTTCCCTCTGACTTTTCTACCTGATCTTCTGTGTCTCCCAGGCCCCTTAGAAAGGACCGTGCACAAGTGGCTGAGGTGAGCTGACATGGGGCAGGCACCAGGGACAGCAGCAAAGAATGGGAGGATTCCTCCACCCCAGACTTTTATGTCAGCTCACAACCTGCTTACAGATGTTGGCAACCAGCTTGCTGTCTGTTAAACTGAGCAGTTAGATCAGATTTGGAAAAGAGACACAGGCTACTGTTGGCCCCCTTCAGATTTTTTTTTAAGAGTCTTTATTGAATTTGTTACAATATTGCTTCTGTTTTATGGCTGCGAGGCATGTGGGATCCTAGCTCCCCGACCAGGGACTGAACCTGCACCCCCTGCATTGGAAGGCAAAGTCCCAACCACTGGACCACCAGGGAAGTCCCTCCCTTCAGATTTAACTACATACACTTCTTGCATGCTGTGAGACAAGCTATGGCAGAAGTTGGAAGTGAAAAGTGTCAGTAGCCAAGTCCATCCCAGATTATTATAATGCAACAGTTAAATGTTATTTTCTTTTAAATGATAAAGCATCAAGATTAGTGCTAAATGGACAGACATGGTTCAGGAGGCATAAACCAATACTGTCTAGGACATACTAATTATGAGATTTCTAGGACCAAGACCAGGAGAGGTTCTTGTCTGTGCCTTATTAAGGTGCTGATACAGTAAATGGTGTTTCTGGTATAATTGGCAACAACAAAGCATGCAATGTTTGGTATTTGTCCCACAGCCTCTTTTGAAAGAGCCTCCTTCCACCCTTTAAATATCCCCTTTAAGAATGAATCTGGCCTTGACTCTAAGGATTTTTTTTTTTCTCGTGGTACGCGGGCCTCTCGCGGCTGTGGGATCTCTAGCCGCGGAGCACAGGCTCCGGACGCGCAGGCTCAGCGGCCATGGCTCACGGGCCCAGTCGCTCCGCGGCGTGTGGGATCCTCCCGGACCGGGGCACGAACCCGGGTCCCCCACATTGGCAGGCGGATTCTCAACCGCTGTGCCACCACGGAAGCCCGACTGTAAGGATTTTAAGATCTTAATGTGGTTTCCTCTCAATCCGTTCCTTTGGAGGATATTTTATCAGAAGCCTCCACTAAGTGCAATCACCTTGGAAGATAACCCTAAGCTTTAGACAAGATTGCAGCCCTGGCCGAGACTTTGGTTTCAGCTTGGTGCAACCCTGAAGCAAGGACCTTGCTAACCTGTGCTCAGATTCCCGACCAAGGAAAACTGTGAGGTAATAAATTTGTGTTGTTTTAAGCTGCTAAATTTTGATAACAGAAAATAAATACAATTTTAAATTAATATAAATTTGAATAAATTAATTTTATTTATGTATGTATATATAATATATATGCATATACAGTAAACAGATAAAATGCACACAGTCTACTCAGATACTCATGGGCCATTTGTGAGGCCCTATACAGCATGCTGTAGCATATGTATTACATGCATACATACATACATACATACATTACATATTGTAGAAGTGTGGAGTTTCCTATGAATTTACCAAGTATAAATTTTTAAGACCAACCGGCAAAAGGGCTCATTCATTACTCATAGATGAAGCTTGGCAGATATCTGCCAGTGCAAGATGGTGATTTGTTTATTTTTTTAAATTTTCTTTTATTTTAATCGAAGTATAGTTGATTTACAATATGGTATTAATTTCTGCTGTACAGCAAAATAATTCAGTTATACATATATAGACATTCTTTTTTATATATTCTTTTCCACTATGGTTAGTCATAGGATATTGAATATAGTAGGACCTTGTTGTTTATCCATTCTCTATATAATAGCTTACATCTGCTGACCCCAACCTCCCACTCCATCCCTCCCCCAACCCCCTCCCCCTTGGCAACCACCAGTCTGTTCTCTATGTCTGTGAGTCTGTTTCTGTTTCATAGATAGGTTCGTTTGTGTCGTACTTCAGATTCCACATATAAGTGATATCATTTGGTATTTGTCTTTCTCTTTCTGACTTACTTCACTTAGTATGATAATCTCTAGTTGCATCCATGTTGCTGTAAATGGCATTATTTCATTCTTTTTTATAGCTGAGAAGATGGTGATTTAGATTTAATTTCATAGTCTAGCATTTAGCCTTTTATGAAGAATGTTTAAAATAGAACAGTTGCATGTTCTACTCTGTTTTGCACATTATATAAAATATAATCCCTTTTCTACATAACAGAGTAAATGTTATTCAGCAACAAATTAATGTGAATACAACACTTAAGATCAGACTAAAGTCTATGGATTCTGCATCACCCATTTGTATAAGTGTAACATTAGACTATGTTGGTGATATACCAGATGTTTTCTAGAAAATGCACGTGGATAAAACATCGCACAGCAATGTAACTTCGGGAAAGACAATGCTCTTTTCTTCCCTTGGAAATTTATATGTAATATATAGCAGCATTCTAAAGATTCTGAGAAATCGTGTGAGTTAACACAGAGGATGAGATTGTTACTTCAGACACACAAATCAGAGATCTTTCCTGAGCTTTACAAATAATTTCTTAAAAGTGGTCAAATGGCACAAGTGAAACAGGAAGAAGGCTGGGACATAGAGAGTGATGCCCCATGTGTTTCCTTCCCACATCACATGCATGCTCTCTGGCTCATATTATTGATGAGCTTTTAGAATCAGATACACATATTATTACCTCACAAACTTAGAGTATGTAGATTGTAAAATGACTCCATCTTGTATACCAGATAGTTTTGTATTTTATATGACATTTCTGGAGGGCACGCTTTTTAAACCCATAGATTCTAAGCTTGTTTTCTATAAGCAATTCTGAACCACAGACTTCCTAAAAGCATTTCACAGGTAATGACTCTACTCTTGGCAAAGACTATGAGTCTATTTACCAGGAGGTTAGGTTTCAGCCAGGTTAACATGAAAGAATGAGTCTCCCACTCTAACAGTAATGGGAGAGAAATGGGAGATCATGGGCCAGCTGCCTTAATTCCTTTCACTCCACACTGAAGTTTAAAAATATCTATCTGTTTAATTTGTTTAACCTAGTTTTCAACACCTTATTTAACTAAGGAATAATTTCTAAATATTAATATACAAGGAACACATTTTGGGAAACATTGGATTAAATAATTCTGAGATTCTTTTTAGTTATGTAATCATAAAGTTATTTGAAACCTCAGATAAGATACTTAACCTCTTTAAACCTCTAATTTCATATCTGTAATGATACTTATTTTTTGCAGAATTATAGTAGGTGTTAGGAATAATGCATAAAATACCTATTATAGTTTAGCATATTACCTGTTATACTTTGGCATTAAATATGTAGTAGCCTTTTGCTCATTGGTATTTGAGTTCAGGTGTCAATTTGTAAGTTTTAATTTAAAAATAACTCTTCTTATTCAGTTAACTCAGATTCCACTCTCTCAATTTGTGGTTCTACACTCTGAGATGTTCCTCCTTGTTTATGGTAGGTAATCAGTGTTTGCAGCTGAGTAGTTTTATCAACCCACTTCATGCCAGTAGAATTTGGGGAAATCTAACAGCTTCTTTTCATTTTGTACTGTCTCTATTCAATTTAGTCCAAACAGACATGTTTCTGCTGGAACAATTTTCTCAGAAGCCTTGTGGGTCTTCCATGTATTTCACAGGAGTTCACATCACTGAACAAAAACAAGGCCCAAAGATTTTTTTTTCAAGATAATCTATTGTCTATCTTGGTGCCCTGCTGAGATGATTGAGCAACAACACACTAAATCTTCCAGAAGATTAAACACTCTAGTCTGATGGAGAGGTTCTGTGAAGAACACTTCTAATCTCTTGAAAGGGCCCTTTGTGTGATTGTGTGACTAAATACTTTGACGTTTTGACCCGTGGGAGGTTTTAGCAAAAGGTTGGATCATCACACATCAGTCTCTTCTCTATGCCATAACTTTGGCTGCCATTTCTAACTTTTAGTGTCTTTTGTTATATGAAAGGTCTTTCAGAAAGTCCTGGTTCCTCTTTGTTTAACCTTTTTCCCTAAATTTATCTCTCACCTTTCACAGTTTACCATATACAGCAAAAAGAAACCAGACAGTGCTGTCAAAAAAATTGTTTGGAATTTCCTTAGCTATTTAACAAGTTACTTCTTTCCACATAACTGCAGAAGACAATTTCATTATGTTTTCTGCCACTAAAGAGCATAACAAGGATCTTTCATTCCTCTAGTTTTCTTTGTTTTTGTTTTTGTTTTTTGTGGTACGCAGGCCTCTCACCGCTCTGGCCTCTCCCGTTGCGGAGCACAGGCTCCGGACGCGCAGGCTCAGCGGCCATGGCTCACGGGCCCAGCTGCTCCGCGGCATGTGGGATCTTCCCGGACCGGGGCACGAACCCGTGTCCCCTGCCTCTGCAGGCGGACTCTCAACCACTGCGCCACCAGGGAAGCCCCATTCCTCTAGTGTTTGATAACATATTCCTCACCTCCTTCTGAACCCTCACCACAGTGTCCATAAGTCCAACTTTCTGCTAACAATCTGTTCAAGGCCATCTATGCTTTCTCTGTCACGTGCCTCAAAATTCTTCCACCCTATTCTACAGCTACTGCCACAGTGTAGGTTTTGTTACAGCAGCACTTCATTTCCAGGTACCAAAATCTGTGTTAGTTTTTCATTGGTCCATTACAAATTACCACAAATTTAGTGGTTTAAATCAACATAAATGTATTTTCCCACAGTGTCCTTGGTCAGGAATCTGGGCTGAAAATCAAGGTGCAAATCAAGTCTCAGCTAAAAATCAAGGTGTTGGCTGAGGCTGCAACCTTGTATGAGGCTTTGGGCTCTCCATAGGCTCACTAGCTGTTAACAGGATCCAGTGCTCATGGCTGTAGAACTCCTGGTGATTCATTTCTTCAAACCAGCAGGATTGTCACTGCTGTGGGCTATGCCAGTGCCAACTTTACACAGCCAAGTAACCCAGTTGAGGGCAGCTAATCCATCATAATCACAGGTCCCATCACACTCAAGGGGAGGGAATATATACACTGAGGGGCGGAAACCTTGGGGGCCTTCTTAGGTTTCTTCTTACAACAAATATATTTGTATTTTTGTCTCTTTTACATGTTCAAATTCTGAGTTCACTTGTCTCCCACAGTTACTGTGCTTTTATCATGTTATGTTTTCAGATTAGGATAATTAGGATTAACTAGCGTTTAGTTAATTCTCCTAACCTAGAGGCTCATATCTACTTTCAGTTCAAACAAATCTGTTCTATCATGTCATTCACTATTTTCTTTTCTCCATCTATGTGGTTTGTTCCTTCTGGAATCCCTAATGAAAGTATTATGAACCTCCTGGGTCTAACCTTCATGCTTCTTAAGTTCTCTTTTATAACTTTCTTATGTTGGAGAAGAATTTCTCAAGTTACATAAAAAATATTCTCGGGCCTCCCTGGTGGCGCAGTGGTTGAGAGTCCGCCTGCGGATGCAGGGGATACGGGTTCGTGCCCCGGTCTGGGAGGATCCCATATGCAGCGGAGCGGCTGGGCCCGTGAGCCATGGCCGCTGGGCCTGCGTGTCCGGAGCCTGTGCTCCGCAACGGGAGAGGCCACAACAGTGAGAGGCCCGCATACCGCAAAAAGAAAAAAAAAAAAAAAAAAAAAAAAATATTCTCCAATTTCACTGAGCTTTTAATTCGAATTTTTAAAATTTCTTTTAGAAATTTTCTTCTTGCACTCAGTTTAATCAATTATAAAATGGGTAGATTAATAATTGTAGAGATATGGCATGGTTTAGAAATAACATTTAAAGCTGTGAGATCATGGCTTGCTGCAATAGGTTTTAAAAATTTTCTGTTATCACAAAATAAATAGAGGATTAGAAAATATTAGCATTTGATATTTGTATTCAGTCATTGAATAAATATTTATTATGTTAACACATTATTCTAGTACTTACATATCCAGAAGCGGATAAAAGAAATTTCAAAAAGATAAGCAGTTCAAAGGAAAAAGACAAAAACTCTGCTCCCATAAACTCCCATTCTAGAATCATTTTAGGGTATTTCCTCTAGTTGTTCAGCTTCACCCTTCTCTTTTATGCTGTAATTTTTCTATATCTGTTTACTGATTATGTTAAAAATAAACTGGCACTGAAGATCAGTGAAAAGGGTAGAATTAGTTAACAAATCATATAAGAATTTGCTTATTCATAGAAAAAAATTGGTTTCCTTTCTTACATCATACAAATGAAAGTAATTCCCTGTAGATCCAGGACTTCAATATGAGATATATTAAGAGATTAAATCTTTTAGAAGAAAATAGAATATATTTATTTTCCTGAGGAAAGAAAAGATTTCTTAAATAAGAGCCAGAAAGAGTAAATGTAAAAGGAAGGTAAATGTAAAAGTATTCAGTTACACTAAAATTAGAACAAACTACAAGAACATAATTACAATACATGTAACCAATTACAGTTTAGTACTTGGATCAAAGAAATCAAAGAATTTCTTTGAATCTATAAAAAAATATAAACCCAATAAGATATAGTCATTTCATAGCAGAGGACAAAGAAATGGCTAATAAAGATATGAAAATTTCCTCAAGTCAAGTTATAATCAAGGACAGGAAAATGAAACCACAAAGAGAAACAAACTCACATGTATTAGGCTGACAGAAAGTTTTGATGAGTATTTGGAGCAATGACATCTTTCATGCATGGATGAAGGCTGTGTAAATTGGCATAGCATTGTGGAAAACAATCTGGCATTATCTAGAAAAAGTGAAGATATGTACCCCAGAATTAAACTTTCAGTTCTAGAATAACCAGGAAAAACAATGCATGTTCAAGATGTGCACACAAGTACAAGAGTGTGCACATCAGCATTGCCTATATTAGAATCTGTGTGTAAGCAGCCCAGACGCACATCAATAATAGAATGAACAAAGAACACGTGGACTATTCATGCAATGGAATAACATCTAGTGGTAAAGATGAAAGGACTAGAGTTTTTTTTTTTTTTTTTTTCTTTTGTGGTACGCGGGCCTCTCACTGTTGTGGACTCTCCCGTTGTGGAGCACAGGCTCAGCGGCCATGGCTCACGGGCCCAGCCGCTCCGCGGCATGTGGGATCTTCCCAGACCAGGGCACGAACCCGTGTCCCCTGCATCGGCAGGCAAACTCTCAACCACTGCGCCACCAGGGAAGCCCAGGACTAGAGTTTTAAGGAACCACTCTGATGCATCTGAGGAAACCAATGACTGAACAATAAATGCAAGTAAGGAAAATCACCCAGCATGTTTCCATTTGCATAATATTAAAAATAGGCCAAATTAATCATTATTTTGTTTGGGGATACACTTCTATGAAGAAGAGAAAGTAGCATTAATGGTGAATGATTATAGAGACAGGAAAACATAGTGGTTTTAAGCACAGACTCAGGAATTAAACTGCTCTGGTTCCAGATCTGCCACTAATTCACTGTGTGACCTTGGTCAGTTGACCTACCTCTCTGTGCCTCAGTTTCCTCATCTAAAAATGGGGTAATAATTGTACCTGTTTCATAAGATTATATATGGGTAGTTCAGTTTGAATTGCTCTACATGTTTGTTCTCTCTTATTCAGACTAAATGCTGTATGGTGCTCACCTTTAGCGGGGATGAGGAGGAACAGGGGTACAATCTGAAAGGAGCCCACGGGGACTCCAAACACTTTCTTAAAACATCGCTATAAGGTGGTTGGCACATTCCCAGTGACATTTTATTCCATTCTTTAAACTGCACATATACACTATGTACCTCTTTTATGAGTCCTACATCTTATATGTTTAAAGATACAAACATAAAGCTTTTAGACTATAAAACTATTTGCCCATTTCTTTCTCTTAAAAAGTGCAATATACCATTCAAACTGCAAACTCCAGATTAATGGACTATTTTATTTTTTCTTTTATTTCCAAGAATTGGTATTTAAATATTACTCATTGTTAAACTGACTTCATTCTAGACAGCACTTGATACACACACACAAATTGGTTTTTAATTTGTGTATTTGATTATGATGAATCTTCTAAGGAATAAATGATTTCCTCTGGGCAGTGGTTCATTTCTAAGACTGTTAATTTACTCCAAGAGTTTAGTATAGTTTGGTAAATTTGTATCTGGAAGGGACTCTATTTTATTTCATATTTAAGGAACTGAAGTACAGTGAAATTGTTCTCCAAAATGGCTTAGTTTCCTTTACAGCTCCTCCCAACACATTGTTAAGATCTCAGGAAATGTGTGAAATCTCTTGCTGCTTTGCTTCAATGGCTGAGGAAACACAGGCAATCCATCTCTGCTTTTGTGTCCTACCTTCAACCAATCTTCAGCCTTGTAACTCTGGTCTGCATTAACCAAAAATCTGTCCTGATATTTCACCTTTGAACCTTCATTATCATATTGATAATTCCGTTGTCACCACTGCCTGGTTAAGCTCTTTTTGTCCCTGGGATGCTGTTTATTGACCTTTTAGGATCTCATTCTCAGAAGCTTTCTTTCCAGCTTTGTGTAAACCTGAACTCAGCCCCAGCCCGAAACCCCAGAACCAAGAGCTCAAGCCTGTCAAGAAGTGTGGTTTAGACATCAGGGATTTAGTCAATAATTATACAGTTAATGAACAACAAAGTTGAACCTAGGAGCCATCTGAGCTCTTGTTTCACTTAGTGCAATTTAGTCGATCTGTGTGGTTTGGTGTATTTGCATTAATCTGCAATCTCCTCACTATTCTCCTCTTTAAATACTAAGAAATTTCATCTGGTAAGCAGCACGCTTTAGAGGCTAAATATAAATTGGCTTAAAGCATAGGGTTTTGTGGCAACCTGTCCTGTTGATTATCTTAGCTTATCCACTAATACCCACCCCCAGCCCATGCTGTTCAGACATACTGGCTCCAGTTTTCTGCAAAAAGAATTCATATGGTTCTACCTCAGGGCCTTTGCACTCACTGCCTCTCTGCTTATAGTTCTGTTCCTAGATGTCCAGATGGCTTATTCCACCACCTCCCTTAGATCTAAGCTTAAATATTACTTTATTGATGAGGCATAATCTGTTTATTCCATATAAGGTAGCAATCTCTTTCTCTCCCCAAACTTTCAATGTTCCTTCCCCTGCTATATATTTTTTAATATCAATTGACTGACTGATTGATTGATTTGGCTGCACCAGATCTTAGTTGCAGCACGTGGGATCTTGGTTGCGGCATGCGGGAACTTTAGTTGCGGCATCTGGGCTCTTAGTTGCGGCACGTGGGATCTTGGTTGCGGCATGCGGGAACTTTAGTTGTGGCATCTGGGCTCTTAGTTGCGGCACGTGGGATCTAGTTCCCTGACCAGGGATGGAACCCAGGCCCCCTGCATCGGGAGCGCAGAGCCTTAGCCACTGGACCACCAGGGAAGTCTCCTCCTGCTATATTTTTTTTCTACATAAAGTTTTCACCAGTTTGTATTTTAACTTTGTTGATAATACTTCTTCATCACCAGAAACATGTTCCACGAGGTCAGGGTTTTATATCTGCTTTCTAATTACCATACGACCAGTGCTAAGAACACAGGGCTTGCTCAACAGTTAAGGGAAGAATAAAGGTAGAAAAACAGCAAGTGAAAGTCATCCGAGCTCATAATGGCCTGACATCCAGCGTCAGAAGCCTGCCCGCCATGTTATGTTTGGCAGGGGCCGTCTACTCCCTCTCACATCTGTCACAAACTGCCTTAGTACAGTGCAGATACCCTTATTTAATTAATAGACCTTGCCAAATGGAAAAGAGGAGCATAAGTAAGAAGTGTGAAAAATAGCTTTGTCTGTTTTTTACGTGTCTTCATTCCTTTTGTCTCTCTGCATTTCTTTCCTCCTTCGTGTGTCCACCTCTCCATTTTACCTCTGTGCCCTCTCCTCCTTGCTTCTTTGCCCCTGTTGTTATGGCTAAATGCATCTGTGGCACTAAACCAAGCTGAGGGACAGAGATTATTGAGGGTTGATGAGGCACATAACAGACGCAGTTAATCTGCCCTGGAGAGCCTTGAAGGAGGAAGGGAGCCTTGTGGTGAAACTGGCTAGGGTATTCTGTAAACCAGTGGCCTCCAATAAGCATTCGATTTAAACTGAGCAAGATGTTGTGTATTACATTGCTCTCAGTTTCTGAGAAACACCTGCCAATGAAGAAGCATTGTAATGAATTACTTTAAAAACTGAGAGTGTTTTTCAATTAGCTTTGCTTCTTTTGTGAGGATTAGTTTCCCTTTCTGAAAAATATTTGAATAAATAAGAAAAAGTAAGATTCAGTGCGTAAAGAAAAAGTTAAAGCTTGAACATTGGGTGATTGCCTGTCAATTTGCACATTAGACAGAGGTTTATCATGGAATCAGATATGATGTTTTGGGGACACCATTTGTTAATCCTCCTGCCTGCAATCAGGCACACGCTACCCGATCCCTGATCATTCTGCCGCTAGAATCCCATATTACATAAATTCCATGGTGAGTAAATTTACTGCATAAATCCAGAATTCCTTGAAATGAAGAAAAATGGACTGTCTAATGAGTTGTTGGTCATGTCCCTAACTCTAAATTAACAAGTTCTAATGTAAAGAACTGGAATGATAATTGTGAGCAGGGAGTACAAACTCAGAAGCCAGTGTCAAAGACCTTAGTTGTAAGTGCAAACCAGTATCAGAAGCAGCTATTTGTGACAGACGAGAAGGAGTCTCTATACACTCTCAGTTCTTGGACAAGAGGCTGGGAAATACAAGGTAAATCCTAAACAAATAACTCTCTATTTCTTTCTTTAAATGTTTCTTTAAAGTATTTTATAACGTTTCACACGAATCCATTGCTCTGTCTCAGGAGTGTTGTAAACTACCTAAAATTGTACGTCAAATTGTTTGTTTATGTTTGTATGTAAATGTTTTTGGAAAGCGGGTCTATAGTAACCTTAGATAATTTTTGTGAGCCGTCCCCCCCCCCAAAAAGATAAAGAACGACAGCTCTATAATCTTTTCGAAATTTGGGAAAAATGTGAGAGGAGTGTCTGGCTTTCCGTTCATTGCGGTGTTTTTATTTGACAGAAGTCCAAAGGGCTGCCAAAGTGAAAGTTCTTTGGTTACAAGAAACAAGCCCAAATGACCCAGCTGAAGCCGTTCTAAGATGCCTGATTGGCAAACACAGAAAGAGAATCTAGTTGTTCTAAACAGAAACTTAATTTATGGGATGAATATCATGGATTTCCTAGAACTGACTGGAAGTCTAAAGAGCCAGTTTAAAAAATATGGGCAACAACTGAGGAGGGCCATTGGAGGAAAATCAAAATCCTGACATGAAAAGAGTGGTCACGGCCATGTTGTTTCTACTGCAGAGCCCTGCATGATGTGGCAGTGCTTCCAGAACACTGAGAATTACCAACTCTTCAGACACTTGAAAGAAATGCGAACGGTCCCAATTTTTTTTTTTTTGCTTTATAACAAATTTAATCAGTTATACATATACATATGTTCCCATATCCCCTCCCTTTTGCGTCTCCCTCCCACCCTCCCTATCCCACCCCTCCAGGCGGTCACAAAGCACCGAGCTGATCTCCCTGTGCTATGTGGCTGCTTCCCACTAGCTATCTACCTTACGTTTGGTAGTGTATATATGTCCATGCCTCTCTCTCGCTTTGTCACAGCTTACCCTTCCCCCTCCCCATATCCTCAAGTTCATTCTCTAGTAGGTCTGTGTCTTTATTCCTGTCTTACCCCTATGTTCTTCATGACATTTTTTTTCTTAAATTCTATATATATGTGTCAGCATACAGTATTTGTCTTTCTCTTTCTGACTTACTTCACTCTGTATGACAGACTCTAGGTCCATCCACCTCATTACAAATAGCTCAATTTCGTTTCTTTGTATGGCTGAGTAATATTCCATTGTATATATGTGCCACATCTTCTTTACCCATTCATCCGATGATGGACACTTAGGTTGTTTCCATCTCCGGGCTATTGTAAATAGGGCTGCTATGAACATTTTGGTACATGTCTCTTTTTGAATTATGGTTTTCTCAGGGTATATGCCCAGTAGTGGGATTGCTGGGTCCTATGGTAGTTCTATTTGTAGTTTTTTAAGGAACCTCCATACCGTTCTCCATAGTGGCTGTACCAATTCACATTCCCACCAGCAGTGCAAGAGTGTTCCCTTTTTTCCACACCCTCTCCAGCATTTATTGTTTCTAGATTTTTTGATGATGGCCATTCTGACTGGTGTGAGATGATATCTCGTGGTAGTTTTGATTTACATTTCTCTAATGAGTAAAGATGTTGAGCATCCTTTCATGTGTTTGTTGGCAGTCTGTATATCTTCTGTGGAGAAATGTCTATTTAGGTCTTCTGCCCATTTTTGGATTGGGTTGTTTGTTTTTTTGTTATTGAGCTGCATGAGCTGCTTATAAATTTTGGAGATTAATCCTTTGTCAGTTGCTTCATTTACAAATATTTTCTCCCATTCTGAGGGTTGTCTTTTGGTCTTGTTTATGGTTTCCTTTGCTGTGCAAAAGCTTTTAAGTTTCATTAGGTCCCATGTGTTTATTTTTGTCTTTATTTCCATTTCTCTAGGAGGTGGGTCAAAAAGGATCTTGCTGTGATTTATGTCATAGAGTGTTCTGCCTATGTTTTCCTCTAAGAGTTTGATAGTGTCTGGCCTTACATTTAGGTCTTTAATCCATTTTGAGCTTATTTTTGTGTATGGGGTTAGGGAGTGATCTAATCTCATACTTTTACATGTCCCTATCCAGTTTTCCCAGCACCACTTATTGAAGAGACTGTCCTTTCTCCACTGTACATTCCTGCCTCCTTTATCAAAGATAAGGTGACCATATGTGCGTGGGTTTATCTCTGGGCTTTCTATCCTGTTCCATTGATCTATCTTTCTGTTTTTGTGCCAGTACCATACTGTCTTGATTACTGTAGCTTTGTACGGTCCCAATTTTTTAATCAGTTGATTCTTTGCAAAATCAACCTTTACATTCTTTGCAAAATCAACCAATATTCTGCACAGTATCTTTTTGCATATTTGAAAGTCAATTGATAGTTAAGGTGGTTCTTCAAACTCATAGACTAATTATTTCCATGCAGTTTGAATTTCCAGATAATGCAGACAATAAATATTAATATACATGCTTTTAAGGAGTTAACAGTAGCAGTCCATACCATCCCATTTCCAAATTATCTATATTTCACATAAATAAAACTTTAGTACCCAAATTAAAGAAATAATTCCATCATATAAGTGAATGCAATACCAGTCATCATTTATATTCAACCCTTTGAGACCACTCTCTACTAAGATACACAAAAAAATAGAACTCAAATCAAATCGTCATGCAAAACAAAGTTCAGTTAAAATTTTAAGTGAGAAAAAAGAATGTAACAAGATTCTTTTAAAGGTTCAGATAAAAAGTGTACCAATTAAAATAATATAAGAACAACTATATAACTAGATAACCCAACTGAGTATAGTGTTAGACATGGTCACCTTAATATCTCACATAATGTTATTCTGGTCCATTACATTGATGATACTATAGTAATTGGTCCAGATTAGCAGCCAAGTTTCAAGCAATCTAGATCCTTGCTACTCAGAGTGGTCGTTGGACAGGCAGCATCAATATTGCTTAGAATTTTTTAGAAATGCAGAATCTCTGGCCCCATCCCAAATTTATGAATTAGATTTTGCATTGCATCACAATTTTCAGTTGATTCACATGCTCATTTAAATACGAGAAGCACTGCTCCAGTGGTCAGTTAAGACCTTTTTTTAAAGGACTATGGCTTTAACTAGGAAAGAATAAGGGTTAAGAAGAATCACCTGGGAGCATTAAAAAAAAATCCCCACACCTGCCCTATGACCAGACTCTGAAGTATTCTCAGCGTAGAATAGGCTTGGTAGCCCAGCACAAATGCTTTTTAGAAAACTCCCCAAATAAGTGTTTTAACCTGCCCTCTCTGGTTTGAGAATGTCTTACTTAGTAATATTTATCCCTTAATAACCATTTCTAAGTCCCTGCTCAGTCATGCTAGCTTAGAGCACAGGTCACCTGCTAGATCTATCCAATTGCATGACCCTGATCAATTTACTTTGTTACTCTTTACCTCATTTGCTGCATCTGTCAAGTAGGGATAATAATAGCACCCACCTAATATCATTTTGAGATAATTAAATAGCATGTAAATATAACATGTTTACAACTGTTGTGATAAAATGTGCATCAATGAGAAAGTCTGTGATGATGTTGATAGTGGTGGTGGTGACAATCCTCCCCGGCACAAAAGGTTCCTGAACATATCTTGTTTTTGAACCATTTAGAGTATGAGTTCTAGATTTTAATTACAAAACTACAACTGTTTTAACAATGTGATTGCTTTCAAATCATCATATCATGCACACCTGTCCTTTTGTTAAATAAATTTTGTTCAATAATACAAGGGGTTTTTCTTAAAGACTACTTACAAAGAAGCTAATTTATTAATTAAGATGATGACCTGTTAGTGGCCCCTGACTACCACTTCCCGAAGTTTCCAATGAAAATACTCATGACAACATGTAAAGAAAGGCAGATTAGGGCTTTCCTGGTGGCGCAGTGGTTGAGCGTCCACTCGCCGATGCAGGGGACACGGGTTCGTGCCCCGGTCCGGGAAGATCCCACATGCAGCGGAGCGGCTGGGCCCGTGAGCTATGGACGCTGAGCCTGCGTGTCCGGAGCCTGTGCTCCGCAACGGGAGAGGCCAGAGCCATGAGAGGCCCGCGTACCGCAAAAAAAAAAAAAAAAAAAAAGAAAGAAAGACAGATTACAACCATATATAAACTAGGTCTCTGGGTCATTGTTCTGTCAGAAACTATGAGGATTTCTCATTGCAAGGTGGAGATAGAGCCAATGACAAAATACTGGGGCTGGTTAGAGAAGGGGGAAGGGGTCTTGTACACCCTGACAGGATACACATCTCCTCAGGGATGTGGGCCTTCACTAACCATGTATAGAAAGCGCTTCCTATGCCTCTACACACCCAAGCCTATTTATTTCCTGCCCCACATTTCTTAATAGTCCATTAGTAAACGATTTTCTCCATTTATGTTAAAACCACATCCCACTGATGCAAAGCCGTCAGGGATAGAAGTAGACCTGCATTTGAACACTAGGATTGGAAGGAAAAGGTAAAGAACAGGAGGTGCCTGTGCTGTTTGGGCATGGGCTGTACTTTTTCTTTTTTGAAAAACATTTTTTTATTGAAGTATAGTAGATTTACAATGTTGTGTTGGTTTCAGGTGTACAGCAAAGTGATTCCGTTTTATGTATGTGTATCTATATTCTTTTTCAGATTCTTTTCCCTTGTAGGTTATTACAAAATATTAAGTATAATTCCATGTGCTATACAGTAGGACCTTGTTGGTTATCTGTTTTATACATAGTAGTGTGTATATGTTATTCCCAAACTCCTAATTTATCCCTCCCCCCCTTTCCCCTTTGGTAACCGTAAGTTTGTTTTCTATGTCTGTGGGTCTAATTCTGTTTTGTATATAAGTTCATTTATATCATTTTTTTTAGATTCCACACATAAGTAATATCATATGATATTTGTCTTTGACTTCCTTCACTTAGTATGATAATCTCTAGGTCCATCCATGTTGCTGCAAATGGCATTATTTCATTCTTTTTTATGCCTCAGTAATATCCCAGTGTGTGTGTGTGTGTGTGTGTGTGTGTGTGTGTACACCACATCTTCTTTATCCATTCGTCTGTCGATGGACATTTAGGTTGCTTCCATGTCTTGGCTATTGTAAATAGTGCTGCTATGAACTTTGGGGTGTATGTACTTTTTCAAAATTATAATTTTCTCCAGATATGTGTCCAGGGGTAGGATCCCTGGATCATATGGTAGCTCTATTTTTATGGGCTGTACTTTTTTCTTGCTCTGCTTTTTTTTTTTTTTTTTTTGCAGTACGCGGGCCTCTCACTCTTGTGGCCTCTCCCGTTGTAGAGCACAGGCTCCGGACATGCAGGCTCAGCGGCCATGGCTCACAGGCCTAGCCGCTCCACGGCATGTGGGATCTTCCTGGACCGGGGCACGAACCCGTGTCCCCTGCATCGGCAGGCGGACTCTCAACCACTGCGCCACCAGGGAAGCCCATTTTGCTCTGCTTTTTAAGAATGTACAAATCATTTATAACTAAATTCTCCCACATACATTCATATAACTAAGCAGGAACATATGTATTTTCATCTATCCTTCAGAACTGCATAAAATCAATGACAAACACTAAGAATTTGGCTAGGAGCTGTGATAATCATTCAACCCTTTAGTTTCAGGTCTGAAATGAGGATTAAAATAGCAATCAGGTGGATAGTAATTGGAGCCCAGCCAAGGAGAATGTACCCATGCAGTTTATTGGCAAACACCAGGCCTAATTCATTTCAAAGAGGAACAACAGACAAAAAAATAATTAAAGCAATCAAACAACAAAATAAAAAACAACTTTCGGGATTTAAAAACATCATAGAGCATAAATGGAAAAGAATAGTTCAGAAGAAAACCATACTTTTAGTAAAAAAATAAAAAGGAAAAATTTTTCATAAAAACATTAAAAATTTTTGTTGTTATGCACATTATTTATTTATTTTTATTTATTTTTTGGGCCACGCCATACAGCTTGTGGGATCTTAGTTCCCCAACCAGGGATTGAACCTGGGCCTTTGGCAGTGAGAGTGCGGAGTCCTAACCACTGGACCGCCAGGGAATTCCCTTAAATTTCTTAATTTTTATTTTATATTGGAGTATAATTCATTTATAATATTGTGTTGATTTACAATATTGTGTTAGTTTCAGGTGCACAAGAAAGTGATCTAGTTATACATATACATATACCCATTCTTTTTCAGATTCTTTTCCCATATAGGTTATTACAGAATATTGAGTAGATTTTCTAAAAGGAAAATTTTAGTCCAAGAAGTGCAATTAAATTTTAAAGAGCATGAAATTTTTGTTAAAAAAAAAAAGAATCAAGAAAACATTCACTCTGTTGACATGAGGCATGAAAATGATGATGATCCCACTGAGGAAATTAAAAGGGACCTGAGTGATGGGTGTGCGTTTAGAAAGAGGACAGCCCGCCGACCTGCCCATGAACACTTCGGCCAGAGCCTCCAGCAGTGATAGAAAGGGTGGTAAGGGGAGTGGTGACCTGAAGCTCAGACACTAAAGGAGGGAATGGTTCCTAGTTAGTGAGGACACATAGACCAGAGGGTAACACCCTGCAAGGGTCAAGTGTAATGGGGTGAAAAATATAGGCAAGAGGGGAGACCTACCACAGGGAAACTGACAGCATGTTTGTAATGACAGTGTTCAGATGCAATGGTTTTAAAGACTAAGCGATCTTGAAATTGGCATTCCATGTCATGTTTAAAGATGAGTGGTAAAGCAAATATTTTATTCAGATCTCTCTGCTGCATTCTGTCTCTCCCTCTTCCTTCCCATCCTCTGTTCTTAATGTGGAAGTTTAAAATCCAATCTCACATCAGTTCCTTTTAAAAGTATAGTGTGAAAACCTCCCCTTAGTACACCTGTGTCATCACCTGGGTTTTGCTGCCACTTGGTGGTAAGAAGAAGCCATGAGTCTTAGACACACTATTGTTTAAGTCAAGCCAGTGAACTACAGGAATATGTTCCAGATTTACTGGTAAGAGTACTTCATTGTAAATCCTTTTATATTTTGTAGGCAAAGGGCTTTCATTGTTTTACACGCAAGGTTTGTTGAATATACTTTTTAAAACAAAGTTTGTATAACTTTTAGTATGAAATGGACCATAATTTAAAAGAAGTTTGGGCTAGCTTTTTGTCTGTCTTTCTTTATATTCTGAATGTGAAATTGTATTGGAGAGAGCTAAGCATGAAATAAACTCACCCTCATCTGCATGCAGACCTCTTTCTACCAGTGAAGCTGCACGTTGAGGATCGTGAGGGCGAGGCTGTGAGGTCCATGAACTAAGCAGTATTTGAGCCAAAGTTCAGAAACTGGGGTCCTGAACAGTTTTTTATGTCATGACAGCACTTAGAGGTCCTTGATTTCTAAAGCATCTGGTGGAAAATGACCCTTTATTGTAGTCCAAACCCCATGCTCCCCTCCAACACAAAGTATTGCTTCATTTCCTTCATTTAGAATGTTGTTTCTTTTCAGATTCTACCCATCCCACAAGGCCTAGTTTTAAAATGTTAGCTGTCTTTATTTCCTTCCATTCTCATCTCTCTTTAGCACTTGTGCCTTATGCTGTATTTTCCACTTGGTCTGTGATGGTGACAATATCTTTTCATTTCTTTTGCATCAACTCATTACTTAATGTAGTCATTTAAATAGTACTAAGACAGCATGTACTAATCTGCAACTAATTTGTGCAGTAACTGCGAGTATGAATTTGGAAAATTTTGTAGCAGTATGACATGGCCACAGTATTTTTATTACATTTTACAAAATGTAATAGGCCTTCACAATGGGTAGTTTGAGAAGCACCACTGAAGACAAAAAAGATAAAACTTCATAAATGCTTACTGGATGATCCTTAAGGTAATAAGTAAACTAGGTATTCTATAAAGTGCTGTCCTTCACCAAAAAAGGCAATAATTAATAACAGTAGTTACTTAAATAATTAAATTACAATGATTCATATCTGTGGTAAGATTGAAGAATGAGTTTTCTGAGCCTGATTAATTCTTTCACAAAATGTTCGCTTAGATAAGCACTTCACTTTTAATGGATAAATGTACTTTAATAAAATCTGAAGGAGAACATGTTTTGAAAATTCTTATCCTTACCTCAAAACTACTTTTTCTGCTGGTACCTCTGACTAAAAGGCTTTAATATATCAACTAAAGCCTTTCAGTTAGAGATACCTTACTTTTTGAAATTTGAGCCACCTTTAAACATCCAAGTGTTCCATCCTGTAGAACATGTTTACAAAAGTAGTTTCCTCTCTTCTCTTATTGTATTATTATATTAATGCCTTAATTTGTGGTGATTTGTGAATATGTCATATTTTCCTTAAGCTTCTTAAGGTCAAGATCATTTATTATAATTTTGTATATTCCTTAATGTCTTGTCCAGAAGAGGTGCTCAATAAATGTTTGCTAAGTTAACACCATTGAATAAAACAAAACAATGTCATTTCTATTATTAATAATGATTGACTCTGCATTAGCAGGGCAGGAATCCTGAGGCATTTGTCTATAAGCATTTTCAAAATGACCAGCTAACTTTAGTACCAGAGACCAGGGAAAAGGACCTGGGTGAAGTCATTGGATGACCTTGGCTTCCTTAGACATGATTCAACCCAGTGGATCCAGATCAGAGTTTCAGAGTTGAAAGGGGCCATAGACGTCATCTAAATTAATAGCCAAACCAGAAAAGATATTTCAAGGACTACTTGGAAGATGTGTTGAGCTGTTAAAAGTGAAGAAGGCTAAGAATCTAAGATGATAGTTGCTTAAGAATAATGCCACCTCATAAAAGAATACTGCTGACCACTACAACCAAAGCAATACTTTTGATGAAAGTAGATTCATAGATCTGTACACATCTTCAAATATTTAAAACTGATATAAGCTTGATATGTGGTCCAACATGTTTCTGTAAGATCTCCAACTTCTTTTTGTTTGAATGTTAAATGTATTCCTTAAGCAAGTGATTTGAAGAAGATTTTCATCTTGCCTGCCTTCCCCCTGTCCTCCCTCAACTGAAGATGGGAACCCAGCCGTCTACACTGGCACAGGGTCCGCTGGTGCAGTGCCTTGGTGACATGGCGGTGGAGAAAAGCACCGTGTCAGTCTCCAGATGACTTCCTGTGAGTTTTCTGCTTTCACATGAAGCTTCTGAGAAAGGAGAAAGAAAAAATTCATAGGAAATGCATTGCCTTTCAAGAAAGGAGACCTGCTGTGCAGAGGCGCACACAAATGTGGACAAAGTTCAATATTTTAAATGAATTTTCCACATAGTTTATGTGACCTCATTTTAAAGACTATTTTTGGACTCCCTGTTTCTAATTTATACCTATATTTTCCTGTTCACTTAAATTTAAGGAAATACTCATGTTAGCATTGAGAGCTGTGTCTTTATTTCCCTTTTCTCTTGTGTTCTCTGACTGTGTCGCAAACGGCACTGATGCTGCACAGTGACGTGAATCCAGACACACTGCACGCTCAGGGAAAGAGCTCTCCTTGTTTAGCTCAGCAACCCACTTACTGGTCTCAAATTTGATAAAGATAAAAATAGAAACACGTGTCAAACACCATAGTCAAAGTACTTAAACGTGAAAGTTAAAAAAACCTTAATTGATTCATGACTGGCAAGGTGACAATACACATATGATTTATGATATTCCTCTACAATCTCTATTTATAGACTGCATGTATGTAATCACCTCAGTTACTTAGAATCGTGTTCATTTACAAGTGACAGATAACACTCAAGATAACAGTGAATTCAACAAGTGTATTTCTTGCTCATATAAAATTAGACGTTAAGTTGACCATCCAGGTTTGGTGTGGCAACTCCACTTCATGAGTTATCAGGAGCCATACTTCTCCAGCTCCAGCTAGAATATGGCTCATTTACTTATGGCCAAATGTGCCTTTGAGGAAACACAACTACCAACTCTGGGAAATCACAGACACAACAATTCTGCCCTTATCTTACCTTCTCTAATTTAAGTTCCATGGCCACATTGAGCTGCAAGGGAGGCTGAGGAATATAGTCATTACCTAAAAATGTTGTCAGCTAAAAATATTGTTCCAGTTTCTATGAGAAAAAGGGGAGAGAAAGTTTTGAAAATAAATTAGAAATCTTTAACACACATTATCCCTTTCTATAATAGAAATGATTCCTGTTTAAGGAATTCTTTTAATACTAATGAGAAAAAATTTGGGAAATCCAACAGAATAGAGAACAAGGAGTATGAATAGGTATTTCAAGGTAGGGACAACACTAATGGATTTAAAAATATATAATCAGGTAAGCAACACAAAATAACACTTTACAGACACATTAATAAATTTTAGAAAGTTGCAGCATAACAAATATCAGTGAAAATGTGGGTAGGTAGGCATGTTCATGTTTTCTTTCAGGGATGCAGACTCATTTAGAGATCATTTTCTTTTTTTTATGTATGTATATATTTTTATTTGTTAAGTATGGAAAGTGTGCTTTTTGGTTCCCTATGTATTTTTTAATATTTTAAATTGAAGTATAGTTAATTTACAAAATTGTCTTAGTTTCAGGTGCACACCAAAGTGATTCAGTTTTATATATATTTTTTTTCTTTTTCAATCTTTTCCATCATAGGTTAGTACAGAATATTGAATAGAGTTCTTTCTCTGTGCTATACAGTAGGTCCTTGTTGTTTACCTATTTTATATATAGTAGTATGTATATGTTAATCCCAAACTCTGATTTATCTCTCCTCCTTTTGGTAGCCATAAGTTTGTTTTCTATGTATGTGAGTCTATTTCTGTTTTGTAAATAAGTTCATTTGTACGATTTTTTTTAGATTCCACATATAAGTGATATCATACGATATTTGTCTTTCTCTGTCTAACTTACTTCATTTAGTATGATAATCTCTAGGTCCATCCATGTAGCTGCAAATGGCATTATTTCATCCTTTTTTTTAATGGCTGATCAATATTCCATTGTATATATGTACCAGATCTTTATCCATTCATCTGTCGATGGACATTTAGGTTGCTTCCATGTCTTGGCTGTTGTAAATAGTGCTGCAGTGAACATTGGGGTACTTGTATTTTTTTAATTATAATTTTGTCCAGATATATGCCCAGTAGTGGGATTGCAGGATCATATGGTAACTCTATTTTATTTTCTTTAAGGAAACGCCATACTGTTCTCCATAGTGGCTGCACCATTTACATTCCCACCAGCAGAGTTGTAGGTTCCTTTTTCTCCACACCCACTCAAACATTTTTTTAACTTTTTTTTTTTTTTTTTTTTTTTTGCGGTACGTGGGCCTCTCACCGCTGTGGCCTCTCCCACTGCGGAGCACAGGCTCCGGACGCGCAGGCCCAGCAGCCACGGCCCACGGGCCCAGCCACTCCGCTGCATGCGGGATCCTCCCAGACCGGGGCACGAACCCGCGTCCCCCGCATCGGCAGGCGGGCCCCCAACCACTGCGCCACCAGGGAAGCCCTAACTTTTTATTTTATATTGGAGTATAGCTGATTAACAATGTTGTGATAGTTTCAGGTGCACAGCAAAGCAACTCAGCCATACGTATACATCTATCCATTCTCCCCAGACTCTCTTGCTCGAGCATTTATGTAGACATTTGAATGATAGCCATTCTGACTGATGTGAGGTGATATCTCATTGTAGTTTTTGTCGGCATTTCTCTAATAATTAGCAATACTGAGCATCTTTCCATGTGCTTGTTGGCCATCTGTATGTCTTCTTTGGAGAAATGTCTATTTAGGTCTTCTACCCATTTTTTGATTGGGTTTTTTGTTTTTTGTTTCTTTGTTTGTTCTTTGATATTAGCTGTATGGGCTGTTTGTATATTTTGGAAATTAATCCCTGTCAGTAGCATCATTTGCAAATATTTTCTCCCAGTCTGTAGGATGTCTTTTTGTTTTGTTTATGGTTTCCTTTGCTGTGCAAAAGCTTTTAAGTTTAATTAAGTCCCATTTGTTTATTTTTGTTTTTATTTCCATTACTCTAGGAGACGGATCCAAAAAATTCTTTGGCCTATTGGTTATTCAGTAGTATGTTGTTTAGTTTCCACATGTTTGTAAAATTTCCATCTTTCCTTTTGTCGACTTCTAGTTTCATACCATGTGGTCAAAAAGATACTTGGTATGATTTCAATCTTACATTTTCTAAGACTTATTTTATGGCCTATCAAATGATCTGTTCTGGAGAATGTTCTGTGTGTGCTTGAGAAGAATGTGTATTATGCTGCTGTATGGTGGAATGTTCTGTATATGTCTGTTAGGACCACTTGTTCTGATGTATAGTGCAAATTCAAAGTTTGTTGGTTTTCTGTCTGGATGACCTACGCATTGTTGAAGATGGGGTAATGAAGTCCCCTACTGTTATTGTATTATGGTCTATTTCTCTCTTCAGATCTGTTAGTATTTGCTTCATATATTTAGGTGCTCTGATGTTGAGTGTGTATATATTTATGATGGTTATATGTTCTTAATTGGTTGAGCCCTTTATTCTTATATAATGAGCTTCTTTGTCTAGTTACCTTTTTTTTTCAAGTCTTTTTTATCAAATATAAGTAGAGCTATCCCTGTTTTCTTTTGGTTTCCACTTGCATGAAATATATTTTTCCATACCTTCACTAAGATCCCATGTGTGTCTTCCAAGCGGATGTGTGTCTCACGTAATCAGCATATAGTTGCATTCTGTTTTTTTTAATCCACCCAGCCACTCTGTGCCTTTTGATTGGTGAATTCAATCCACTTACACTTAGAGTAATTATTGGTAGGTAAGGACTTATTTATGCCATCTGATTACTTGCATTCTGGATATTTTATCAGTCCATTGTCCCTTTTTCCCTCTCATGCTGCCTACCTTTGTGGCTTGGTGATTGTCCTTGGTGGTATGCTCTGATTTCCTTTTTTGAATCCCTAGGTTTTTGCTTTGTGGCTACCATTAAGCTTACATAGAACATCTTATAGATCAAACAGTCCATTTAAGGTGTTATCAAATGAACTTCCATTACATACAAAAACTCTACCCTTTACTCCCTCCCCCTTACTTTTTTAATGCCATAATTCACCTCTTTTTAATATTATATTTATGATTAAATATTGTTTTTCTGGGGAAAGTCTTATTTCTCTTTCATTTCTGAAGGATGATTTTGCTGGATAGAGTATTCTTGGGTGGCAATTTTTTTTCTTCCAACACTTTGAATATATCCTTCCCCTCTCTCCTGACCTGTAGGGTTTCCTCTTAGAAATCCACTGATAGCCTCATGGGAGTTCCTTTGTAAGTTACAATCCTTTTCCTCTTAATGCATTTAGAATTCTTTCTTTGTCTTTGATTTTTGACAGTTTAATTATAACGTCTCTTGGAGAAGGTTGTTTTGAATTGAGATAATGGGGTGCTCTATTAACTTCATGAACTTGGATGTCCAAGTTTTCCCAGGTTTACAGCTATTGTTTCTTTAAAAAATCTCTCTGCCCACTCCTCCCTCTCTTCTTCTGAATCTCCAATGTTTCTGATACTGGATTGTTTGATCCCATTGATCACATAGGCTTTTTCCATTCTTTTTCATTCTTTTTTTTCCTCCTCTGGCTCAGTTATGTCAAAGTTCCTATCCTCTAGCTCACTGATTCTATCTTCTGTTTTGTCTATTCTGCTACTGATGGTCTCCCTTATATTCTTCACTTCATTCACTGAGTTCTTCAGCTTCAGAACTTCTGTTGTTTCTTTTTTATATCTCTCTTTTAAATTTCTCATTTTGTTAATGTATTGTTTTTCTGATTTCATTCAGTTGTCTTTCTGTTTTCTTGCAGCTCATTTAGTTTCCTCAAAACAACTATTTTGAATTCTTCATAAGGTAAATCACAGGATTCTGTGTCTTTGTTTAACTTACTGGTGGCATATTGAGGATTTTTTGGGGGGGGGGTTTGGTGATTTTATGTTTCCTTGATTTTTCATATCCCTTGAAGTTTGTGCTGCTGTTTTTGCATTTAAAGTAGAAGTTACCTCTCAAATCTTTACTAGTTGCCTTCAGGTGGAATATGCTTTTTGTTGGTCCTGCTTATATCTGGGACCTTCTCTGACCTTGAATGAATACACCTGATCCATGCTTCTTGCTCCCTCTGGTAGTATGATTCTCAAGCTTGTATCTTTTCTTTAGATCTTACTACTCATCAGGCTGGCTGCTGGTTTTCCAGAAGGTGTCACTACAGCTCAAATTTGCAGTTTCTCCCTGCCCATAGACCCTGGCCTGTTTTATGCATGAACTTCCTGTTTGTTTGTGCTGGCTCTCACTGTCACACTCAGGAGTACCTAAAAGAGCTGGCTGCACGGTGGGCTTAACATGTGGTGCACTGGGGGTGTCTGCAGGCCAGGTGGGGCAAATCCTCAGGTAAGGTTTGCCCAGCAGCTTGTGGGAAGGCTTACTGCTGGAGTTCTGAAAGCATTCAGGAGTAACAGTGTCCTTCTACTGCTCTGCAATATTTCTTATCTACCCTTTTCTTGATTTCCTTCCTCTCCAGAGTTGTGGAGATCTGCCTCAATATTCTGGGCACAGCAGGAGAGAAATGGGTTTCTCCAGCATTGCCCTGCACAGCTGGGAAGCTGGGCATTCACTCACCTATCTCTCTTTCCTCACAGGAGAGTTCACTGCCAGCTTGTTTGGCCCTCTGCTGTTCTGTCTTGTGGAGGGGCAGACCTTGCAAAGTTCCTCTTACCCTCTCCAGTGAATCCAAACTCGTTTTGCTTTGTTTTATTTTGTTTTTGCTCTGATGGCAGGCTGAATCTTTGCCCAGGAAGCCTGCATTTCAAAAAAGCCTCTCTCATCTGTGGCTGTCCGCCCAAATCAGTACTCTCCAGGTTTTCCCCAACTATAGCCAAGAGTGGATGGGGCTGAGGCTGGTTCACTGGTTCCTGCTGGTTCCACAGCCTGTACCAAGTTCTGTATGCACAGGTAGGCAAGACTCTTCCTGGGTCCCTTGGCATATGATGCCAGATGCCACAACTCCCACAGAGGCACTTTTGTTCATGGATAGGTTCTGAATTTTAGTTCTCAAAGTTGGGGGGAGGGGCAAAAAGGAGGGATGTTATGCCATTAGATGCTAACATTACTCCATTACACCTAGTATTTTAGTTTTATGAATTTTGTATTCTTCAGGTATAGAAAACCACATCTCACTTTTTATCTTACTTCAATTTTGTTTTTGTCATTATTTGTTTGTTTAATAGGAAAGATAACCTACATTATAGGACTACAAGATAATATTTGTAAATTTCTGTCCTAAGAAAAGTTTTCTTTCTTCACAATAATACAAAAGTATTCATTTATTGGATATCAGGTATCAAATATTATTGATATTATATATCAGCCCTTATGTCTTCTAGCCAAATTTACAACTCAATTTAATTCCAGATTTCTAGAATGTCTTTGTCCTTTCTCTAAATTATTTGAATATTTTTATAAAATCTTAATTTGAACTACCCTATTATGGCTTCTTATAGGCCCCTTTGAATTTCTTGAGGAAGAATTACAAAAAATTTTAAAAGGAGAATAATGTGAATGGCAAACATATAAACACATGAAAATGTACTGATATCAAGTATAATGAAATAATTGCAACCTTAGACTACATTAAAGTAGCTTACATATTAATAAATTTTAAAACTTTACCACATACACATGAGAATATGGGGAAAGGCCCTTGTGCATTACTGATGGGAACATACCTTGATGCATCCTCTTTGGATGGTACTGTGACCATTTCAAAGTTGTGAATACAGTTACCTTTGATTCAACAGTTCTTCATTGCAGCACTGTATGAAATAGAAAAAACATAGAAATAAACTAAATGTTTGAATGTATGCATCTCTTCTTTCCTTTTCCTTCTTCCCTCTTCCTTCATTTTCTGCTGGAGTTAGGCTTTGTAATTTGTTGTCTGAGACACCTGGGTAGAGAAAAAAAGGGAAAGGAGCCTCCAGAAGGCAGAGGCTTTTCAAGTCCTTGGAATGTATTCAGTGAAGGACACTAACTGTCCTGGACACAAGAGGGCAAAGGGAGAGCTTTGGAAATGGATCAAGGCAGAGTCCCCTCCCTCAGCACCTGCAGCACTGTAAGGGGTGTGAGGGAGGGCTTTTCCTCAAGCCTGATGGCTGCTTTGTCCCCTGGTTTGCAGGACCAGCCCTCAGAGAGGATTCACAGTCTTCAGGAGGATGTCCTGTTCCAAGTCTGGCAGAAAAACAGCAGAAAATTCATAACTGAGAAAAGAACAGAGAAAATTCACCTTTAGTTAGTGATCAGATTTAGCTTTTCATCAGCCTGGTTGGAATTAAGTTGATTCAAAGGAAATAATTCATTTTGTAAATGCACTTGAGTTTTGTATTCTGGAGTGTACACACATTAGTTTGTATACTAGAACTCATTTTGTCTATATGCCTTAAAATGGAGGACTAGAGACTTAATTAAAGAAATTATTGAAACACCCCTAGAAAGGAATACTCTACCACTTGTAAAATCCATGTGGTATGGCTACACTTGCTCATAGGGAAAGTGTTCAGGGCCCCATGCTCAGTGAAAAAAGCAAGGTTTAAGATTTGATGAATATAACACATATACTTCTATATATGCATTGATATGTTTGATATGCATAGAATATTTTTGGACTATATAAGAAACTTCACAGTGATGACTTGTTGAATGGAGCAGTGTTGCAGGAGATTGAATTTTTTTTAAGTGTGGATGTTGTGAGATTATTTTTATAATATATTGATTATATTATAATATATATTATATATTATAATATATAATAAATCAGTGCATGTCTTTATAATTTTTGGAACTAGTTCATAATAAGAAGCAATATGAGAAAGTCATTTTTATATTTCCTTGAGTAGGCAAAAATTTTAGCAATAACATGTTTGTTTGTTTTTTTCGGTACACGGGCCTCTCACTGTTGTGGCCTCTCCCGTTGCTTAGCACAGGCTCCGGATGTGCAGGCTCAGCAGCCATGGCTCACGGCGGGCAGCCGCTCTGCGGCATGTGGGATCCTCCCGGACCGGGGCACGAACCCACGTCCCCTGCATCGGCAGGTGGACTCTCAACCACTGCGCCACCAGGGAAGCCCAACATGTATTTTTTATAAATACATTTTAAAATCATTATTTTATTTATGGTAGATATAACGAAAGTTCACAAATTGTAAGTCAGGTAGATTATTATTTGGAATGTGCTTTAACTTGAGTGTTGGAAATATTTACATAAGTAACTATATACTTATATGACCCTGTATAGATGAATAACATGACTTATTTAGAAATCACAACTGAGGAAAATAATTGTATAATAATTACAGACATCATACTTCATTTTATTGTACTTCTCTTTATTGTGCTTTGCAGATATTGCATTTTTTACAAGTTGAAGGTTTGTGGCACACCTGCATTGTCATATGATGGTTAGCATTTTTTATCAGTACAGCATTTTTTTTTAAATTGGAGTATAGTTGTTTTACAATGTTGTGTTAGTTTCTACTGTACAGTGAAGTGAAGTAAAGCATTTTAATTAAGGTATGTATATTAGTTTTTTAGACATAAAGCTATTGTACACTGAATAGACTGCAGTATAGTGTAAACATAACTTTTTAAATCATTTTTTTAATTCTTAATTTATTTTAATTTTTTTATTATTTTTGACTGCATTGGGTCTTCATTGCTGCTCGCGGGCTTTTTCTAGTTGTGGCGAGCAGGGGCTACTGTTCCTTGCGGTGTGCAGCCTTCTTATTGCAGTGGCTTCTCTTGTTGCAGAGCACGGGCTCTAGGTGCGCGGGCTTCAGTAGTTGCAGCACGCAGGCTCAGTAGTTGCAGCACGCAGGCCCTAGAGCATGTGGGCTTCAGTAGTTGTGGTGTGTGGGCTCAGTAGTTGTGGCACACGGGCTTAGTTGCTCTGCGGCATGTGGGATATTCCTGGCCCAGGGATCGAACCCATGTCCCCTGCCTTGGCAGGCAGATTCTCAACCACTGTGCCACCAGGGAAGTCCCTAAACATAACTTTTATATACATTAAGAAACCAAAATATTTGTGTGACTCTCTTTATTATGGCGATCTGGAACCAAACCCACAATATCTCCTAGGTGTGCCTGTATATGATAATTAGTTGAAAATATTTATTCTAATATAATCCTGTGGGCCTTGTAGGCTGGTTCTTCCTGCCCTCTGGTGGACATTTCTCAAAATGCAGACAAAGTTGTGTTAAGATGACAGTTTAAACTGTTAATATAACACAGGTATATGAATCATGCTCCAAATTTTAGATATTTGATGAGCCTGAGAAATCATCTGACTCAATTTTCTCATTTTGATTTTACTACATAATCACAATATCTCGATTACATAGGCTTACTTCACATTACAGACATAAAGTTGAATTTTGGCGTCTCTTGTCTGTGTGACTTAGATATTAAATCATCCATAGCTGTAGTAACTTCCTGTAAAATGTTTGCAACTATAGTATAATCTGAGACCCTATAAATATCTCGTAAGGTATGCTTTTCTAATTAATTAATTAAATACTTTAAAATTAGTCTCTTTCCTACTGTTAGGAACTATATACTCTACCATTTGAATTTCACAGGTAAACACAGCAATGCTGAGGGTAGCCAAATTAACTTAGTAACTGGTAGACCCAGAACTTGAAAACAGTCTGACTCCTGACTTTGTGTCTTCCTTTTCCTTTTTCTGTTTCAAATCTGTACAGTTAATTAAGAATAGATTTTAAATTATTTAATTAGAATAAGTTATTAGTGCGTAGCTTGTGAAGTGTCATATAGCATATCAAATCCAGATGGGAGAGGGTGATGTTTCACTCTGTTTTGGCCAGACGCAAGAAGCAGGCATGTCCCTGCATCCCATTTGGCCAGGAGAGGGCTGTGTGTTGCTCTGTCAGAACTGGCCAGGAGAGGGCTGTGTATCAACCATCAAAACCCAGCTGGGATACAGCTGTGTATCTCTCCATCAAAACCAGCCTAAGAGGTCTGTGCATGGCTCCATCAAAATGGGCCAGGAGAGGGTGGTGTGTTGCTCCATTCTGTCCACTTGTAAGAGGGCTGAGCATCACTCTATTCCGGCTGGCCAGCCAGGGGCTATGTCAATACATCAAAAAGAGATCAGAGGAGAAATTAATGAAATAGAGACTAAAAAAAGGTCAATGAGAGCTTCCCTGGTGGCGCAGTGGTTGAAAGTCCGCCTGCCAATGCAGGGGACACGGGTTCATGCCCCGGTCCGGGAAGATCCCACATGCTGCAGAGCGGCTGGGCCCGTGAGCCATGACCGCTGAGCCTGCACGTCTGGAGCCTGTGCTCCGCAACGGGAGAGGCCACAACAATGAGAGGCCCACGTATTGCAAAAAAAAAAAAAAAAAGGTCAATGAAACTAAAATCTGGTTCTCTGAAAAGATAAAATTGAGAAACCTTTAGCCAGACTCATCAAGAAAAAAGAGGAGAGGGCCTAAATCAATAAAATCAGAAACGAAAAGATTACAACTGATGCTACAGAAATACAAAGGATCATAAGAGACTACTACAAGCAACTATGGGCCAATAAAATGGACAACCTAGAAGAAATGGACAAATTCTTAGAAAAGTACAATCTCCCAATACTGAACCAGGAAGAAATAGAAACTATGAACAGACCATTTACCAGTACTCTAATGAATCAGTAACACACGAAAGTCCAGCACCAGATGGCTTCACAGGTGAATTCTACCAAACATTTAGAGAAGAGTTAATACCTGTCCTTCTGAAGCTATTCCAAAAATTTGCAAAGGAAGGAATTCTAAACTCATTCTGTAAGGCCACCATCACCATGATACCAAAACCAAAGATATCACAGCAAAAAGAAATTTACAGGCTAGTATCACTGATGAACATAGATGCAAAAATCTTCAACAAAATACTAGCAAACCGAATGCAACAATTCATTGAAAGGATCATATACCATATCAAGTGGCATTTATCCTAGGGATGCAAGGATTTTTCAGTGTCCACAAATCAATCAGTGTGATACACCACATTAACAAATTGAAGAATAAAAATCATATGATCATCTCAATAGATGCAGAAAAAGCTTTTGATAAAATTCAACATCAATTTATGATAAAAACTCTCTAGAGAGTGGGCATAGAGGGGACATACCTCAACATAATAAAGGTCATATATGGCAAACCCACAGCTAACATCATACTCAACAGTGAAAAGCTGAAATCATTTCCTCTAAGGTCAGGAGCAAGACAAGGATGTCCACTCTCGCCACTTTTATTCAACATGGTATTGGAAGCCCTAGCCACAGCAGAGAAGAAAAAGAAATAAAAGGGATCCAGATTGCAAAAGAAGAAGTAAAAGTGTCACTGTTTGCAGATGACATGATGCTATACATAGAAAATCCTAAAGATGCTACCAGAAAACTACTAGAGCTCATTAATGAATTCAGTAAATTCGCTGGATACAAAATTAATATACAGAAATCAGTTGCACTTCTGTAAACTAACAACAAAATGGCAGAAAGAGAAATTAAGGAAACAATCCCATTTACCGTCACATCAAAAAGAATAAAATATCTAGGAATAAACCTACCTAAGGAGGCAAAAGACCTGTACTCTGAAAACTGTAAGACACTAATGAAAAAAATTGAAGATGACACAAACAGATGGACAGATATACTGTGTTCTTTGATTGGAAGAATCAATATTGTTAAAATGAACATACTCCCCAAGGCAAACTACAGATTCAATGCAATTCCTATCAAATTATAAATGACATTTTTCACAGAACTAGAACAAAAATTTTTTTAATTTGTGTGAAAACACAAAAGACCCTGAATAGCCAAAACAATCTTGAGAAAGAAGAATGGAGCTGGAGGAATCACAGTCCCTGACTTCAGATTATACTACAAAGCTACAGTCATCAAAAGAGTATGGTACTGGCATAAAAACAGATATTTAGCTCAATGGATAGAAAGGATAGAAAGCCCAGAAATAAACCCACACACTTATGGTAAATTAATCTTTGACAAAGGAGGCAAGAATATACAATGGAGAAAAGAGAGTCTCTTCAATAAGTGGTGCTAGGAAAACTGGACAGCTACAAGTAAATGAATGAAATTAGAGTTGGCTGAGAGAGGTCTGTGTATCGCTCCATCAAAACAGGCCTGGAGAGGGCTGAGTGTTGTGTTTTACGTTTTGGAAATACTGCTAAATTCAGTGAAATCAACAGTTTAAAAGAGATCAAGCAGGATTCAACATTTTCCACCTTCTGCCTTTTATTTTTTTCAGTTTTTGAAATAATTATTATAGTTTTTTGTTTAATTAATTTTAAATTGATATAGTTGATGTACAATATTATATAATTTTCAAGTCTTCAACATAATGATTCAGGTAGTGTTCATTTACTTTCTTTTTTTTGGTTGCTAATATCTATTGTTTAGCTGCTGAGCTACAAAACCTATCACAGCAGTCATGCCAAAAGGTGAGGGTTTCTTTGGTCTGGCTTTTAGGAAGTTAGTAGAAAAAAACAATGTAAGACGTACTGGAGCAAAACAGGAGCAAAAAGCACTGAAGCCAGGCAGAAGCCACTTACACCTAGTCCCCATATGTAAGATTGCCACCCAGAAATATAGAGAACAATGGTGCTTTCTTCTTGAGAAATCCTGAAATAATGCCAGAGCTGAGTTTTGTAGTGATTTCCTTCAGTCCCTCCTATTTTTAACCCAAATGGACAGGTTGAAACTGTTTCCTGAGGCTATATCAAAACAGCTTTCCTCATGTCACAGAAATTTCCAGAAGTTTGAGATTTAGAAGTAGAATCTGTGGTGGGGCAGTGGTATCAGAGCCCACTGCAGGAGCACAGGGGAGAGGCTGGCATCCCATCAGCAGCCACCTTCATCCTTGATAACACACCGCACACCTTGTTTAGTTGTTGAACAGGTTACTCTAAATCAGCGGGAAATTCCACACACTATTAGATTATGCAATGATCTAATCAGTATCTGTTGAGAGCTGACGATATGGCCACCACTTTGCAAGGTGCAGTGATGTGGGAAGGACTGAGACACCATGCTTCCTGTCCTTGTGTCATTTAAGGCCCAGCAATGTTTGGAGTAATACCTTTTTTGTAAAGAGGCAGAAACTTGGTTTTGGTGGATTTGACTATCAGAACGGGAGACAGTGCCCTCTGGATTTTTCTGCCCTCTGTTTTCTATATCTGTGTTTTTGCATCAATTTGTCCTGCTAGGACTCCAACTCAGACCAGTTATTTAGTGCATGGGGCCAAGAATCCAGCAGTAGTCTACACATTCACTACAATATCCATTTTTGTGGGTGAAATAGTATAATCCACTAAATCCCTACAGTTTTGATTCCACTGTGTCATCTGTGGGTGCTCTATGAACTGAGAATTGAGTACTCATATTAGAAAAAAATGAATTTGAAATTCCAATGAGGTTGTTCAAGTGTCTGGGTGGTCTGGGTCACATGTGTTCCAAATTCTGTTCTGAGCTATTCCACTGACTTATTGACATTGAGCCACTGTGTCTTACATCAGCCTGGCCGTTGTAAACCAAGGGGTCCTGGTCAAACGTGTGGTAAACATTCCACTGCAGAATCATGATATCTCCCTAAGAAGAATGTTAACTTTGGTTTCCATTACTAATTGAGAAGAAAGAATACCAGGTTAAAATGCTGGCTCCAGCATTTACTAGCTGTATGACCATGCGAACTTGGGCAAGTTAATATAACCTCTCTGAACTATTGCTTTAGTTCATTATCAGTAAAAGGGGCTAATAATATTTACCTTGTAGTGTTGTAGTGGTTAAATGATAAAGTCCCCGGTAGAGTGTTGACATGTACTGTGGGCAAGTGGTGGCTGCTCCACGAATGGTAGCTGTGAATGACTTAACAATTAGTGTTTTAGCTCAGTGAAGAGTCAGAGAGAAAGGCGACCAAGGGGAAGACTTCATATTATTATGGGATGTGAAGGAATTCCTGATAAGGCATGACAAATGGGAGCCATTTCTGAAGGAAGCCACTGAATCTTTCTCATTAGATTCTTTAAAATAAGACAATATCCATCTGTCAAAAGATTTCACTACAGAGTGGATAACCCTCTGAGGTATACTTTGGGTTCTGGGAAATGTCTGTTAACAGAGGAATTGCTGTTGAAATTTACCCATGAACCCAGACCCTGACCCTTGTTATAAGCTCATCCCTAATCCTTCCAGCTTGGTGATAGACCAGCTCACTGGCCTTCGGCAGTTTTGTTTTCAAGTTTGAGAGAAGCAGAGCTGATACCGAAGCAGCATTTATAGGTCCTTTTTGAAAATAAAAAAAAAAGCAAAACAAGATTGCCGTGGAAACTGAAGGCAAAATGACAAAATTCCAAGGCGGGGGGCATCCTTTGTTAATTGCTTATGAAGATATGAGAAAGGAACAGAAAGTTCAGGCCTGGTAAAATGACAAATCTATTCCAGAGGAGGAAATGAAAGAATAGGTAACAACACCCTTGGGGAGGCCCCAGACAGCACTGTGGAAGCATTTGATTAGAGAGTTTCAGTTACATTGCCTCTCAGATTCATGCTGAGGTTAAAAAAAAAAAAAGCTTGAGTTACATTGGCTACTATTTGACTAAACTGAGACTCTCCGGGGAGGAAAACAAAATGGTCAGCATACATGCTTCTTGGCTGGATTTTAAATCCCTTTTTAAAAATTACCTGTCATTTCTTCAAGGATTAAATAAGAAGGTAGAGTGCTTCCTAAGTTTCAGTGAATTCAAACACTTCAGATTTTTTTCTATCTATCTATAAAAAAGACATAGCCCAGGTATTAAAAGCTAAGTGTCGACTGCACAGCATTATAAAACATAAAGTACTCATATTCTTTACAGCTTCCTTTGAAACGTAAACGTGTATCAGAGAACAAAATTAAACCTCTATTTAAAAAGTACACCTTTGTTCAAAATGTTCTTTATAAGACTATAGGCCTTTTAGAACTAATTTTTGTAGAACTCTCATACTAAAGCAGTTTATAAGAGCGGTAGGTTATTAAGGCTTCACAAGGAAAGTCCTATTGTATATAATTTCAAGCCACACCTAGTTATCAGTGCCTAGTTAGAAAGCTAGTGGGAAAGTGACTATTTAATTCTTCTTTATGAGTAAAGTAAGAAAAGATATGTCAGGATGAGGGGTGAGGTTTTGGTGCTATCAGGAAGGTGTTATTTCTATGGACCAGCATCACCCAAATTCTGTTTTGTGACTAACTCTTCCTCTGCAAAGTATTCTTGACCTGAGAGTGAGACTGAAGGAATAAAAACTAAATAGGAAACAAAACACAGGATTCTTTATATCTGAGGATAACTAATATTAGAAAAAGGTCACTCAAATGGAATCCACTTAAAGTTAGGACCAAAAGCATCATAGTAGACAACATAAAACCTAGAGGTTATCATATTAAGTGAAGTAGGTCAGACAAAGACAAATATGTGATATCACTTATATGTGAAATCTTTACAAATGATATAAATGAACTTATTTACAAAACAGAAATAGATTCACAGACATAGAAAACAAAATTATGGTTACCAGAGGGAATAACGGGCAGGGGTGAAAGGTAAATTAGGAGTTTCCAATTAACATACACACTCTACTATATTTAAAATAGATAATCGATAAGGACCTGCTGTATAGCACAGGAAACTCTAGTAAATATACTGTAGTAACCTAAATAGGAAAAGAATCTGAAAAAGAATAGATATAAGTATATGTAAAACTGAATCACTTTGCTGTACACTGAAACTAACACAACATTGTAAACCAACTATACTCCAATATAAAATAAAAATTTTTTAAATAAAAATAATAAAGAGGTTTGATAGGTATGATTTTTGACAAATAAAATGAAAATTTATAAAAATGAGTTTATTTTGTTTTATAATTAACAAAATGATCTTATAATGACAATTGTGCACTGAATCATTTGCTCAACCAAAAATAAATAGAGTGTTGCTTTGGAGGATGTGATAGACTGTCACTTTGGTGGCCCTCAATGAGCCAAGCTTCTTTTTATCTGCACCCCTGTGAGGCCCTTCCCACATTGATTCTGGTCTTGGCCACGTGACTAGCTTTGACCAATGGAACATTAGTGAAAGAAGTGAAAGACTGGTAAGGCCTTGTGCACTGCACCTTGTCTTCTTAGAATGCTTCTTCTTGGAACCCATCCACCACACTATGAGAAAGCATAAGCAACCATATGGAGAAGCCCACCTGGAGGAGAATCGAGACCCCTAGCTAAGTCCAACTGGGCTCCCAGACTGTAGCCAGTACCAGTTTCCATCCCTGTATTTGACTCCATTTTAGATCTTCTAGACATCCCGTCTCCAAGCCAACAACACGTGAAGCCCAGTAACCTCCTGGTCAACCCACAGAGTTGTATGAAGTAATTATACATTGTTAGAAGCCATTAAATTGGGGATGGTGTGTTATGCTGCAATAGATTAGCTAAAGCAGAAACTATTACCTCCAAGTGGGGTCCTGCCATCACATGTGGCATTGATTTTGAGTCTGGGAGAGACATGGAGAAATTTGGAGGAATGATGAAGAGACTGTTTGGTGGAGGCCGAAAGGTAGTGAGGAATATCCTATTGGAAGCTGAAGGAAAGAGAACTTTCAGATTCCAATAGGATATAGGCAGAAAAATTAGCAAAACTATTAGCAGTATTGGCAGAAAAACTAGCAAAACTATTAGCCTGTGGACATATGGGAAATAGAAAGGGTACCTCATGAGCTTACGGATCTGGCTAAGGAGAGTTCTTGACAGAATGTTGAAGGTGCCATCTGGCTTCTTTTAGATGCCTATGGTAAAGTCCAGGAGGAGCCAGTTGAGGCAAAGAGGGGACTATTTAGATTTCAAGCAGAATTTAGAAGAACTAAAAAAGCACTAGAACTTGTGGGCTTGATAACAAAATTGCATTCAACCCTAGTCTCTCCAAGAAAAAATTTCTTAACGTAAGAAATGGCCTTGGTTTGCAGATGAAATTCAGGGTGCTGTTAGTAAAATATGATCTCAGGGTCAACGTCTCTGTTAAGGCATCAGAAAGCTTTAAGGAGTATCTCAATCATCCTCTCAGATACACAAGAAGACGTCTAAGAATCTTAAAGATGTTTGCCCATAGCTTCCTGATTTGAAGCCCCAAACAGAGAAATGGTTGTCTTGAAGAGATTTGTGAGTGTGATGATTTATCTAATAGAGTGGATTATAATTTGATACATAGAAAACTACAAAGTTTGTAATGTAATATAAGCTATGGTAATCAAAACAGTATGGTACTGGCACAAAAACAGAAATATAGATCAATGGAACAGGATAGAAAGCCCAGAAATAAACCCACACACCTATGATCAATTAATCTATGACAAAGGAGACAAAAATATACAATGGAGAAAAGATAATCTCTTCAATAAGTGGTGCTGGGAAAACTGGACAACTACGTGTAAAAGAATGAAATTAGAACATTCTCTAACACCATATACAAAAATAAACTCAAGATGGATGAAAGACCTAAATTTAAGGCCGGACACTATTAATTAATAGCTCATTTTTTAAATTGCTGAATAATACTTCATTTTATATCAGCTTGTTTATCTGTATACTTGTGGATGGACTTTTGGGTTGTTTCCTGTTTTGGGCTATTACAAATAAAGCTGTAATGACATTCATATTCAAGCCTTTGTACGGAATATGTGTTAATTCTCTTGGGTAAATACCCAAGAGTGAAATGGCTCTATTGTATGTTTACCTTTTTAAGGAACCATCACATTGTTTTCCAAAGTGGCTGTACAATTTCCATTCCCACCAGCAGTGCATAAGAGTTCCACTTCCTCCACATTCTCAGCAACACTTGATATGATCAGTCTCTTTAATTTTTGCCATTCTAGTAGGTGTTTAGGGGTAGCTCACAATGGTTTTAATTTGCATTTCTCTAATGACTAATGATGCACTTAGTTGCCATCCTGATATCTTTTTTGGTGAAGTGTCTGTTCAAGTATTCTGCCCATTTTTATATTGGGTTTTTTGTCTTCTTACTGGGTTTTGAGAGTTCTTTGAGTATTCTGGATATGCATCCTTTATCAGATATACACTTTTCAAACATTTCCTTCAAGTCTATGGCTTGACATTTTATTCTCTTAACAGTGTCTTTTAAAGATGGAAGTTTTAAATTTTGATAAAGTGATATTTTTGTCTAACCCAAGTAAGCAGAGGCTTTCTCCTAAAAGTTTCATGATTTGTATTTTGAGTTAATTTTTGCCTATGGTGCAAGTTATGGATTGAAGTTCTTTTTTTTCTTTTGCATATGAATATCAAATTGTCCTATCACCATTTGTTCAAAAAACAGTCCATTCTTCGATTAATTGACTCTGCATCTTTGTAGAAAAACACTTTATTTATTTATTTATTCATTCATTCATTTCTTTACTTCTGCACTCTCTATTCCATTGTCTTATGTGTCTGTGTTTACACCAAAGCATACTTTATTGATTACTATAACTTTACAGTAAGTCTTGTAACCAGGTAATGTTAGTCTTCTAAATTTGGTCTTTATTTTTTAAGTTGGTTTGGCTAAGTTCTTTGCATTCCATATGAAATCTGGAATCTGCTTTTCAGTTTCTACCAAAAAGTCCACTGAGATTTTGATTGAGATTGCATTAAATTTGTAGATTAGTTTGGTTAACATTGACACCTTAACAACATTGAGTCTCCTGACCTGCTAGCAAACTATGTGTGTCCATTTTTCACAGACTTCTTCCATTTCTCTCAGTAATATTTATAGTTTTCAGTGTATAGTCTTTTCAGCTTTATTCCTAAGTATTTTATATATTTTGATACTACTGTGAATGGTATTGCTTTTTAAATTTCAATTACCAAACGTTTGTTGTTATATATAGAATACAATTGATTTTTGTATGTTGATCTTGTATTCCATACTTTGTTAAACTTGCTTATTAGTTCTAGTAGCGTTTTTTTGTGGATTGTATCAGATTTTCTATATAGATGATTATGTCAGCTATAAATAAATAGAATTTATTTACTAAATGAGTTAAAACATTTCATAATATCACTGTCTTAGTCTGCTCAGGTAAATGGTTTATTTATTAAACCATTTTTATTGAAGTATAGTTAATTTATAATGTGTTAGTTCCAAGTGTACAGCAAAGTGATTCAGTTATATATATGTGTGTGTGTGTAAATATACACACACACACATATATATACACGTATATATGCAGATTCTTTTGCATTATATGTTATTACAAAATATTGAATATAGTTCCCTGTGCTATAGCAGGTCCTTGTTGGTTATCTATTTTATATAGAGTAGTATGTATCTATTAATCCCAAATTCCAAATTTATACCCTCGACTTTCCCTTTTGGTAACCATAAGTTTTCTCGCTATGCCTGTGTGGCCTGTGGAATCTGATGCTGGGGTTTGAATCCTTGCTCAGTCACTTTCTAGCTCTGTGATCTTGGGTAAGTCAGTTAACCTCTCTGTGCCTAAGTACCTTATCTCTAAAATGAGGACAATACTAATACCTACTTAGAAGTGTTGTTTGGAGAATTAATTAGGATAACATATGCAAAGTCCTTACAACAGTGCTTGGCCTGTAGTATGCAATGTATAAGTGTTAGCAGTTGTTAATATTATAATTTGGCAATGCTTGCTTGCTCTAAGTCGGCTTGCCAGGAGTATAAACCGTTTCATATCCTCTCTCTTTTTTTCTAGCAAACCTGCAAAACACCTGCTAAATAACTGTTATGGACTGAATTGTGTCGCCCTCCCCCCATTCCCCACCCCCTACCCCCGTCCCGCCTCCTTCTCCCTGCCTGAATTAGGGTTAAAGCCCTAACTCCCAATGAAGCTACATTTGGAGACAGGACCTTTTAGAGAAGTAATTAAGGTTAGATGAGGTCACAAGGTTGGGTCTTAATCATCTTTATAAGAAGACACACCAGAGATTTCCCTCTCTCGCTACATGTACACAGGCAAAGGCCAAGTGAGGACACAGTGGGAAGGCGGCCGTATAGGAGCCTGGAAGAGAGACCGCACCAGAAAGCAATCCTGCTGGCACCTTGATCTTGGACCTCCAGCCTCTCTGTGGTATTTTGTTATGACAGCCTGAGCAGACTAAGACAGTGATACTATGAAATGTTTTAACTCATATATTCCATGAGAGGCAAATAAGCAGTCCTGACATACAACGTCTGATGCCAACCTCGGGTACCATTTCCCCACGTGGGAAAGTCGGGCATCTACCATGGTTGAGGTGGTGGAGTGCTGCAGTGAGTCATATACCATTGGGACTACTGCCCACTTGCTTCCCTCAATATAGCTATTTTTCCTACAAAATTTGTTGAAGCCCCAGGCTGACTACTAGCTATACGGGGGTTAGTTATTAGCTGCGAGAGCTGTTACTCATTTCTTTCTTCTTTTAGGCCCATCACAGAGTCCACTGAGTCGCTGATCAGATTCTGGACGAGTGTGACCTCATGCAGGCTGTAGCCTTCCATTCCCTCCCGAGCTGGGCAGCGCTGGCTGGAGTCCTGGTCATTCCACTTACTGGGATGCCCAAAGCCCTCCCGATTTGGGGGTCATGGGAGGTGAGGCCCAGCCTTGGAATTTTCTCTCCTGCTTCTCTATCCTCTTTTCTCTTTACCTTTCCTTCCAGAATTCCCTAAGAACTCTTTTCCCTTCAGTACAGAGAATTCAGCTGGGTTCCAAGGCTTAAACTTGCAGACACCCTGGTTAATAAGATGTTTGCAGAACAAAGAGCCTGCCATTTTAAGGCAGTTTTGCTTGTAAATTTATTATAAATATATATTATGTATAACATGTATGATATATGTATGATGGTATGTATATTATATGCATATTATGTATATGTGTGCTATATTGAATATATAAAATATACATATTTCTAAGTAATATCCTTTTTTTTCTTCTTCTTACTACATTAGGAACAATTAAAGAAAATTGGAGATAAAAGCAACCTCTGAGTTCAGAAATATAGAACTGTGAGTTTGGGCCTCCTCAGGTTCACTCACTGACTTGTGAAAAGCTGTTTGAAATTTACCTCTGAATTTATTTCTCAGGTGTAGGGTGTTCAGAATCCGAAAGCAGTAATTATGTAAATCATGAAGTCAGGTGGCTGTAGGAAAATCAGAGCACTATGGCTTTGGCTTTTCAACTCTTTTATTAAGACTTTCCAAAGACCATCATTAAAAAATAAGCAGAGAGAGAGAGGAAGTCCAGAAAAGTTTATTAGATCACACTTAATTTCCTAGTTAACCTCTGCGAAGGTAAAGTCAGGTTGCTATATATTTGACTCTAAATGAACTACATAGAAAATGCAAAAACATATACAGAGTAATGCTGGCAATTGACAGCGCTCGTTTTAAGGAGGCCGCGGGTCTGCAACAGGCTTTGCGCCTCTAAAGCTTTGACTCAGTCTGTCATCGGGGCGCAGGAAGAGAGCTCAGCCGCCGCTGCCAGCCCTGACTTTCTCGCGCGCGCTGGCCCCAAATACCGCGCCCACCCTAGGGCGACGCATCCAGCGCCGCGCGTCTGCCGAGCATCGCGAGACCCCCAACCCCGGGCGGCGTCCCGGCTCCGCCCCTCCCGCCGCGGCCCACGCCCCAGCCCCGGGGGGCGTGAGGAAGCGGCGGCACGTCCTCCCCGCGCCGCTTTGGGGCGTCACGGGCTGGGATGGGCCGGGCAAGCCTGGCGGCGGAGAGAGCGGCGCGCCGAGTTGGGCGCCCAGGGCTGCGCTTCTCCGGCCGGCGGGGCGGTGCCGTGGGCCGGACGCTCCGGGCTCCCCGACGCCGCCGGCGGCCCAGCTCCGCCCCGGGCCCGGGTAGTGCGCCCCTGGCGCAGCGCGCACGCGGCCGGTCGCAGCCGGCACGCTGCTCTCGCGGCTGCTCGCCGCGCTCTGCCTGGCCGAGCGGCTCGGGGCCGCCTGCGGCTGCCAGCTGCCCTCCGAGTGAAGACCCCTGAGCGAGGTCAGCGGCGCCGAGCTGGCCGAGACCATCTCGTACGCCACGGTGCTGGCGCTGCACCAGGAGGTGCACGGCCTATACAGCTCCTGCCCCGGCAGTACGAGGCCGGCGAGGCGGGGCGCCTGTACGGGGCCGAGATCAAGATGCTGTGGACCAGGCGTGGGGCAGCGTGCTCGAGGTGCCCGCGGGCTCCAGGCTCCACCTCAGCGGCCTGGGCTACTTCTCCTGTCACTCCCACACCGTGGTCCAGGATTACGCCTGTTTCTTCTTCCTCAGGTGAGCCCGCCACCTCCCGCCCACACCACCCCCTCGGCCCATTTGCGTGACCAACTGAGGTCGCCTTTATCCGGAGCCGGATCAGGAACTCGCAGGGAATCCTGTCCGTGCGATGTCAGATGATGCCTTGGGCTCCTCCCGTGCTCTTCGTTCTTTCCTGCTCCTCCCGTCGTGTCTACAACGTCCTGGGTACCTCTGGCCAAGACTGTTGGGAAAACAGGGAGGATTCCTGTGCTTTAAGGACAGACGAGTGTTTCGGGCAAAAGCTCCAGGTGCTTTCCAGCAACAAGTAGCCAGCCTATTCCAGATAGCAAAGGTTTATGCGGGGGGCTCCGGGGGGGGGGGTACCCTGGTCGCAGTGCTTTGAGGAATATAAAGGTCAACCAGGCAGGACCCTCTCTGATTGAGGTCATGAAAGTTGGTCTGTGGTCCTGATGAAACGCTTGTGCGTGAGAATTCAGGCGACGGGTTTGCCTAAGGTTTGAAATAACAGCAGGTGGAAGCCTAATTGAGGTGGAATCCCAGTGTACTTGGGACTCTGCGTTTTAAACTGGCTTTGGTGGGAGTAGTTTGGGATGGGTGGTGGTCACGCCAAAGCAGAATCACTTTGAAATCAGACTGTTGTTGGAATTCTGGCTCCTCTTTTCCTGTGGGTTTGAGCAAGTTACTGACCTTGTCCAGAATCTCAATAGCCTCACCTTCATAATGTGAGAAACAAGGTTGCTTGAGACTAAAACCCAGTCACTCACACAAAACACCTGGTGCAGGTTAGATGCGGACCAGTCACTATTCTGCACACCTGCTTAAGTGCCAAGATGGCGCTGGTGTGGAATGCAGCCCAGCTGTCCTCCCGTTTCACCCGCGTTAGCTCCTATCAGCTGCCGGCAGATCTCAATGCCAGGCTCTTCCAAACAGATTTATGGAGGAGGGGCGGGAGGTGGGGTGCTGGGTGGGGTCAGGGCCTTGGGGGTCACAGGGCTTTGAAGAATATAGAAGTGAATTAGGCAGGAGGCCCTGTCTGATTGGAGACTCCTGGAATCTTGGGCAGTTCCGTGAAAGTTGGTCTATGGTCAAGATGAAACACATGTGGATAAGAATTTAGGCAATTGGTTTGACTGAAGTTTAAAGTAAAAAAACAACAGGTGGAACCCTAAATGCATTGGTTGTCTCCAGTTGAAGGAGGAGACTGAGAGGAACCTCAAAATGGAATCGAATGCATCTATCGAGATAGCGATTGAATCTACAGCTGTGATGGGCGATAGATCCAGTCTTCCCAGTCTGTGGAGTAGGATTAAAGATATTTGGAATGACCATGACCTTGGTCTGCAGACTCACTCTTAGCTCTTTAGATTTCATGTCACTGAGAAAGAAAAGAGTGAGTTCCGCTGAGGGCTGTCCGTAAGCTCATGGCAACATATTTTCCACGTTGAAGCCAGAATATCTAAGATTAGAATATGTGGCGTGCTTTGTGTTGGCTTGGGTGGCTTAGCTAGATTCAGTTGAATTTATTTTTAATTGCTGAACAAGTACAATTTCTAAGTAAACTCGTCAAGGAATGAGACAGTACCTTCTTGATACAGAGAAACTTAAACTAGATTTTTCATGTCTTTATTTAAGGAAAACACTGGGGACCCAGCTACAAAACTATTCAACAATGAAACTTCATTTTCCAAAGGAAAAAACCAGAGTACTTGAGAAGACGTTATTTTCTTTTTCTGTTTTATTATGAAATACTGTTTTGTCCACTGGTTCTGTGGTCAGCCAACTCTTTCATCTTCTCTCTGACATGTTTATAAAACGTTAGGGCAGAAATACAGAGTCAAATGGTAGTCTGACAGATTTCTATTTCACAGAGTTATGTTGCCCTGATGTGTGTTAACAGCTGCATACAAAGCATTCCTCCTCTATTATTCTGGGACCCACTGAGAAGAGAACAGATTCTGGTCAGCATCACAGGAGAAGGTGACACTGGAGACTCCCTGGTGAGCCCCACATGCCCTCTATGGGCTGGAGAGTAACTCGTATCTCTCCTTTTCCTTTTCTTGACTTCTTCATCTTGACAACAGGCATTTTTTGCGAGGCTCAATAGAAATGTTAACTAACTTTTATACTGCGGTTACTCTGGCCAGAGACTTTATTTTTAAATGCAATCCTTACATCACCATCAAAAAGTAAGGTGCTTTTGTCATCCTCTTTTTATAGATTGTAATACTGAAGCTGAGAGAATTTAAGAAATTCGTTTCCTGTCAGACAGTAGTAGTAGTGGTACGACTTTAGCCCGGGTCATTGCAACTGGCTTCCCTTTCACCAAGAAACAAGGAACACACTGTCTATGAGAAGGAAGGCCACTTGGGAGATAACACAGATAGACAAACGCAGACACATGCGCGCACTCCCTCTGCCCCCAAACTCACCTTTTTCAAAAGCTTAAGAATAGACTCATGAAGTAGGAGGCAGAGAAACAATTAGAAATAATGAGGGCCGGTGGAGACTGTCACAGTCTTCTGCTGGCTCAAGATTCAAGATGGCACACCCCATGGCTGTCCAATCTACAGCTCTGCTTTCTTCCTCTTTCTTGTTAGGATGGATGAAAATTATAACCTCTTGCCTCATGGAGTCAATTTCCAACCCATCTTTCCAGACACTCAAGAGAACAGAAGGATGTTTTCCAGTTTTTGAACTGTTCCCAGCGGCAGCAATGGTGACTTTTTCCAGTAACCGGGAGATCCAAGAAGACAATTGGTAAGAACTGGTACCCCGTGCCAGAGCAAAATAATGGAATAGCTACATTTTGACCCAGAGAGTCAAGGGTGCTCTTCCAGAAGCTCAGACCAAAGAGTCTTTTCCTCCGTGCCCCCGACCGTCACTCCCAGCAGTTAACAAACCCTGCTCATAAACTGTTGACTCCTGAGGCTTTACTATTGGGCGTGGAGTTCCTCACAAAGTCAGGGAACAAGATGGGATGAAGGTTGGCACACTGTGCCTCAATTGCCTCTTCTGTAAAATGGAAACAATAGTAGCATCTACGCTATAGGGCTGATGCCATAGGATTTAACTCTGTAGGAAAGGTAGATATGTAAAGCCCTTAGCATAGCGCTTGACAGGGAAAGCACTCAATACATGTGAGCTGTTATGACTACTACCATTATTATTATTATAATTGATAGCATAAGGCTACTCTTATTATTATTGATAGCAGAGGGCTCTGAGGAATTTTCTAAAAGGAAAGAAAAGTCCTCAAGAAAATGAAATGAAAGAATTGTGGTAGCTAACACTTCTATGATTCTTATCTATAGCTATTAAGATGTAGAGGTACAGGGTGACCAAGGTAGGCGTGGAACGTAAGGGTCAGGATGATTTGGGGCATGAAAATATAAAAGGAGTATTCTAATCTGAGGCATTAGCCAGAGTTGTGGGGACATTTTGAGGATTGTCACTTTCCCAAAGCAGTGGCATTGACACAGTTGAGCTGGGATGATTGTGGGACCAGGTCAGAAGAGGTCGTGGCCCATGGCTCCCAGTCTCCCATCTGAGATGTTTTTAGGACCACATGACAGACTACTGGACAGAGTTCTGATGTGGGTGTCCCCCAGGACAAGGACTTTTTTTGTGGGTTAATGAACCAATTTGCACATGTTGGGTGGCTTCCTTCTTTCCACCCATCTGTGCTGGCCTTGCGAAGAGTGTGTTTCTCTCGTCTGGTGGGTTGGCCTAGGGGGATGGCCTTGTTCTTCCAAACCTCCTTATCTTCTGCCCTGGGCTCCCTGGCACCTGGAGGCCTTCTGCATGTTCTTTGCACAGAACCTGTTCTCACGATGGGCAGAGGTGTCCAACTAAGGAAAAATGTTGATTCTTGCTTCCTAGACATTATCAAGGGTCCCTTCCTCAGGCCTATCCTACTGACAGATCTAGACTCCTCTGACCCCTCCTCCATGGTTTGCCAGAACTTTCTGAACTCTTGCTCCCAGCATGGTTCCAAGCACCTGTTTGTGTTTCTGCTCTTAATCTGTCCTGGTACCCACTCCACATTGAACTGGACCTACCAGGTGTCAGCCTGAGTATCCCTGGCTTGAGTCAGACCTTAGCATGTTCCAGATGAAATCCTTTTAGTCTCTGTCCTTTGGTTCTCCATTTTTTGGGAGTTTGCTTATTTTACAAAATCTTTGGTAATAATAGATTTGTATCAAAAGATCAGATGTTGTTCCAAAAACACCTTATAGTTTAGCCCCCAAACTCTTTAGGTACCTCACTAATTAGCCCTATGGTCACATAATGAAGGTATTAATATTTCCCTGGAATTAGATATTCCATCATTAGAGAACAACAGGACCATGGAGAATTGTTTCAAGGTGAAGGCAGTTCTGTTTCGGGTGGTCAGATGTTGATCTTGGGGAGAATCTCTTTTCCCTTTCATCACCCTGGTGTCTTAGATAACAAGGGGTGGGTGTGTGCAATGCCCTGAGGGTCAAAAGCTTTGGGGGAGGAAAATTAATTCTTCCAGATTGCTGAGCTGCTGCGTAGCTGAATTTACGCGTTGGAACTGATGGACCTTGCACTTTTCAACACCTTAGCTCCTTCCATTTTTATCCCTTGTCCTCTTTGAAAGGTACCACATCAGACCTAAGTTAGCTTGTTAGTTTCAGAATTTAAATTTAAACTAAAAATAAATTGGCTTTTTGGTAAATTTTAGCATTTACATTTTATGATACTCCTTGAGAAATTTTTACTTCCTCTGCAGTGAGTAATGTAGTTATAAATTGAAGATCTCAGAGTTAGATGAAGAATTGACAATTACTTGCTCTTTTCTTCCAACAAAACCCACTAAAACTTCTCTGCCTTTTCCTTTTGAAGGTGAGCATCTTATTTTCTCTCCTACCCAGAACAAATACATCACGTTACATCAGAAGCAGTCTGTTTTTCCTATGGTGGTGGGTCCTCAGTCTAAGGAGGGATCAGAGGAGCTGTTCAGGTCACCTTTTGTTTAAAAATTTATTTTATTGAAGTATAGTTGATTTACAACATTGTGCTATTTTATGCATAGTAAAGTGATTTCGTTATACCTATATATACATTCTTTTTCATATTCTTTTCCATTATGGTTTATCACAGAATATTGAATATAGTTCCCTGTGCTATACGGTTGGACCTTGTTGTTTATCCATCCTATAGATAATAGTTTGCATCTGCTGACCCCAGCCTCCCAACCCACCCCTCCCCCCTTCACCCCTCCCCCCCTTGACAACCACAAGTCTATTCTCTATGTCTGTGAGTCTGTTTAGTAAGTTCATTTGTGTCATATTTTAGATTCCACATATAAGTGATATGGTATTCATCTCTTTCTGACTTGCTTCACTTAGTGTGATCATCTATAGGTCCATCTGTGTTGCTGCAAGCAGCATTATTTCATTCTTTTTTATGGCTGAGTAGTGTTCCATTGTATATATTACCACATCTTCTTTATCCATTCATCTGTCGATGGACATTTAGGTTGTTTCCATGTCTTGCCTATGGTGAAGAGCGCTGCTGTGAATGTAGGAGCATGTATATCTTCTTTGTTTTTGCCGCTGTTGTTTTTGGCTGCACCGTGCAGCCTGTGGGATCTCAGTTCCCCAACCGGGGTCAAACCCCTGCCCCTTGCAGTGGAAGCATGGAGTCTTAACCACTGGACCACCAGGGAAATCCTAGGAGCATATGTATCTTTTGAATTAGAGTTTTGTCTGGATATATGCCCAGGAGTGGGATTGCTGGATCATATGGCAACTCTGTTTTTAGTTTTTCTCAGGACCCTCCATACTCTTTTCCAATTTACATTCCCGCCAACAGGAGGGAGGGTAGGAGGGTTCCCTTTTCTCCACACCCTCTCCAGCATTTGTTACTTGTAGACTTAATGATGGCCATTCTGCAGGTCAGCTTTTTGTTCCAGTTAGACGTTTGCTAATCATAACACGTGAATCTTCTGCATGCTCTGAGGCCTTTACAAATGGCCCTGGACATTGCACATTACACGGCTTCCCTGTATTCCATCCTGTATCTTAGAGGATGATAAATCCTGGAGGAACACTGCCGAGCTCTTGTCCTTTTCACTGCTGCTGCTGCTCTCTAGTCCCCCAGTCAGCCTGATGAATGGATCTAGGCCTTGGTTGTGAAGAGCGCATTTCATTCTTTTCCCTCATAGTTCTCCTTCTCTCAGAGCATCACGTGAATCTGGGACTGTGGTGTCAATCCAGAGGTTAAGAAATGGAACCAGAGGATGATCTTATGTAGGGAAGCGTTTTGTGATGCACACCCAGGGTGACATGCAGCTCCGTCCTCAGCAGGCAAATAAATCCTCCCATTCTCTAGTTCCATCCTCGAACATCCCACCCACGCCTCAGTCAGTGGAAACACAGTCTTGCTTTCAAAAGTTGCCGGGAAGTCAGCATCATCGTTACTAAGTATTCAGCGTCTCTCTGGTGCAGTATCATGGCGTTAATGGGACCTCAGGGGATGTCTGTGGCAGGTTAGAGCATCCATCCCATTTACTGGCAGGGTTCTCTCCACACCAGCCAAGAACGTTTTCCTTCCTCTTTTCTTCTCTGCTGGGTGAGGGTAACACAAAACAGAAGTTGGCTGTTTTCCCCTCTCTGCAAGTCCTGTCCCCTAGGACCAAAACCCAGACTGACCCACACTTACATCAGTCTGTCCTAGAATGTCATGGGGTTGAAACAAAATCTGTGAAAGACCTGCTGCCATTTTTCTTTTCCTTTTTTGGAACCTGGAAGGGTGGTGGGGAAGTTGTCATCCTCCGAACTGCATGAGAAGGAATGTCGACTTTTCATCAGAAGATCGAAATTGACTCTGACATTTCCAGAGGCGTGACCTTGGGCAGGACCCTTTATTTCTCACAACTTCAGTTTTCTCATCTATAAAATGGGGCTAAAACCATGTAAACTGTCTCAGGTTGTTGTAAGGACCTAATTAGAGAATATGTTTGAAAGCACTTAGTAAACTATAAAAAGTGACGCAAGGGTTTATGACTAAATTGCTAATTAGAGAGTGTGGCTTTAAATGTTAAAGAATATGTAGCTTTTAAAAAGCTGCTTGCTTCTTCCCAGGGCAGAGCCAGAGTGGTGGCAGCTGTGATGAGGGGGACGTGTGAGAGATGGGAACAGTGATGGCGAAGCTGTCATGTGTGCTGTAATTCATTCAACAGTTTATTGGGTTCTGGCCAGGGAGCACTTCTTTATAAATGCATCTGTTCAGTTATAAACATATAACACATTCAGGTGGATTCCCAAATCTAAGTATAAAATGATAGTAGAGTTTTTTCCCCACCTCTGACACCCATCTACCCAGTTAGTTACACCTACCCTCTAAACAAGTAGCCACTGTTAAGTTTCTGAAACATTCAACGAGTATTTTCATCCAACAAGTAATTCAAATGTGATTTACTGTTGTCTTTGACACCAGTGGCACTTCACTATGCACTTTGCTATGCCCTGCTTTATTCACAAGTAGAGCTTGAAGATCTTTCCATATCAGTGCATGTAGATTGCTCTAGATAGTATTCCATTGTATGAGTGTCTCACAATATATTTAATCAAGTCCCCTGTTGGTTGTTTCCAATCCATTGCTGTTACTAAAGAGTGCAGACATGTATGACATTATACATACCTCATTTTGTGGGATTGTTGATTCCAATCTTTAGTAAATATTTATGGAGTGCCTACCTTGAGGCAGCTACTGTGTTAGATACTAGAGTTTCAGTGTTGGGCAAAATACAAAGTCCCTGATCATGGAGTTTATAGTCCTAGTGTTGGTGGTTGACACGATCAAAAGACCACATTAATGACTTCATAATTTTATTTTTTAATTAATTTTTATTGGAGTATAGTTGATTTACAATGTTAGTTTCTGCTGTGCAACGAAGTGAATCAATTATACATATACATATATCCACTCTTTTTTAGATTCTTTTCCCATATAGGTCATTATAGAGTATTGAGTAGAGTTCTTTGTGCTATACATACAGTAGGTCCTTAATAGTATAATTTTAAGTGGAAATAAATACTCCAAGGAAAAGAAAGGAAATCAGGAAGTCTGGTGTAAACTTCAGGGTAAAGAAAACGTTTTCTGCTGAATTGATGCTGGGGCGAAAATCTGATGGAAGAGAGGTATCCTAGTTAATATTGGGGTAATGAGGTCATGAGAGCAATCCAGAGAAGGAGAAGAATCTGTGCAAAGGCCCTGTGGTAGCAGGGTCCATGGTACCTTTGAGGGAATCAAAGAAAGCCCCTGTAGCTGGAGGAAAGGGAGTGAGTGAGAAGGATGAGGCCAGAGCACAAGGTGGGGCCGGACCACGCAGGGATTGATAGATCCTGGTGAGGATTTGGGCTTTATTCTAACGGTAATAGGAAACCTTTGATGTTTGGAAAGCAAAGGGTGATGGGACCAAATTCACACTTATAGAAGGACAAAGTGACAGGAGTGGGGAACTGGATTGGAGGGGATCCGGATGATATAGTCATGAGTAGTGGTGGTTAGAAAGCTACCAGATAAATGTTGGTCTAGGACGGAGGCAGGGAGCATGGAGCGATGTAAGCAAATTTGAGAGAGATTTAGGAAATTAAATCAGTAGTTAATGACAGGTTGAATTTGGGTGGTAAAGGAGGTGGGAGGGTCAAAGATAAGTCCTGTGTGCCTGGCTGACAGCATGCCAGGACCCACACTGATAAATGGGACTAGGACAGGTTTGGTAGGAAATTCATGAGTCCAGTGTTGGACATCTTGAGTTGAGGTGCCCTTGAGCCGTCCATGTGAGATCTTGACTAGGTGGTTGGATCTATAACTTTGCAGCTTTGAGAAGAGCTCTGAGTAGAACTTACACCTTTGGGTCTGAGCCATAACTAGGTGTCAGCTGAAATGGAAAATGGGTGACATTTCCAAGGGAGAGGGCTTAGAGTAAGAGTAGAAGCCCTAAGGTAGGACCGAGTGGTGTAGAACGCTAACACTGGTGGAGAAGGAGCAGTCAGACAGATAGGAGGAAAACTAGGAGAGTCAGTGGCACAGAATAGCTCCGAAAGGATGAGCGATCGACAGAACCAAAAGCTGTTGAGAAGTCAAGATGAGGACTAAAAAGTACCCAGTGGACTTTGGCAGAGATGAGGGCGGTTCCATGGAGTGAGGGAGTGGAGTCTAGGCTGTGGAGGTGGGAGGAGGGGGTGGGCCGGGGGATATGGGGATGGTGGGGGTGGGCAGCTCCTCCCGGACGCTTGGCTGTGGAGGGTTGGAGACAGATGAGGCTACAGGCACAGGGCGCACAGCGGTTGAGGGAGGGGGTTGTGTTGTATTTAAAGGTGGCAGCCACCCTGGTCAAACCGTCTTGGTCCCTGTTTTCCTACCTATCAGTTGCTGTCTTCCCAAGTAGACTAAACTACTCAAGGGCAGGGGTATCTATTTTATTCACTGTCGTATGCTGTTGTGCATTTTTATGGTGTCTTACACATTTATTGAATAAATTATCTCTCATCCAGAGAGCTCTGAGGCCTTAGGAAGCAGAGGTCTTCTCTCTCTCCCTCTCTATTTCTATTTTCTAAATTAATATTTAAAATCCACATACAGTAAAAAAAAAAAAATTTAATATTTATTTATTTATATTTATTTTGGCTGCATTGGGCCTTCGTTGCTGCGTGGGCTTTCTCTAGCTGCTGCGAGCGGGAGCTACTCTTTGTTGCGGTGCGCGGGCTTCTCATTGCGGTGGCTTCTCTTGTTGCAGAGCACGGGCTCTAGGCGCACAGGCTTCAGTAGTTGTGGCTCACGGGCTCTAGAGCACAGGCTCAGTAGTTGTGGCGCACAGGCTTAGTTGCTCTGCGGCATGTGGGATCTTCCCAGACCAGGGATTGAACCCGTGTCCCCTGCATTGGCAGGTGGATTCTTAACCACTGTGCCACCAGGGAAGTCCGCATACAGTAAACTTTGCTTTTTTCACATATAGTTATGTTTTGGCAAATACACATGGTTGTGTGATCAGAACCGCAGCCACAGTATAGAAAAGTTCCATCACTGCCAAAACCCTCCCCTGAGCTGTCACTGTATAGCCAGACCCTTCCCCAACCTCAGCTCCTGGGAACCACTGATTGGGAACCTCAGTGTGGACTGTCATCCATAATGACTGTAGCAATTTACATTCCCACCAGCAGTGTACAAGGGTTCCCTTTTCTCCATATGCTCAATAACACATCTTTCAAGTTTTGGATAATAGCCATGCTAACATCCCATTATGGTTTTGGTTTGCATTCGGCCATTTGCATGTCTTTGGAGAAATGTCTGTTCGGGTCCGTTGCCCTTTTTTTTTTTTTTTTTTTGCAGTACGCGGGCCTCTCACTGTTGTGGCCTCTCCCGTTGCGGAGCACAGGCTCTGGACGCGCAGGCTCAGCAGCCATGGCTCACGGGCCTAGCTGCTCCATGGCATGTGGGATCTTCCCGGACCGGGGCACGAACCCGTGTCCCCTGCATCGGCAGGCAGACTCTCAACCACTGTGCCATCAGGGAAGCCCCCTTTGCCCATTTTAAAATCAGGTTTTGTTGTTTTGCTATTTACTTATATGAATTCCTTGTATATTTTGGACAGGATAGGCGGCTTTCAGATATTTTCCCCCTATCCATATGTTGCCCTTTCATTTTAGTTGATTGTTTCCTTTGCTGTACAGAAGCTTTTTATTTTGACGCAATTTTTGCTTTTGTTGCCTGTGCTTTGCAGGTCATATCTAGAATATTATTGCCCACACCAATGTCAAGAAGCTTTTTTCCTATTTTCTAGTAGTTTTATAGTTTTGGGTCTTAAATTTAAGTCTTTATTTCGAGTTAATTTTTGTGTATGTGTGTGAGATAAGGGTCCAGTTTCATTCGTCTGCATGTGAATCCAGTTTTCCCAACACAATTTATTAAAGAAACTATTCTTCGCCATTTTGTGTTCTTGGCATCTTTACTGAAGCTCAGTTGACTGTAAATCTGTGGATTTGTTTCTGGGCTCTTGATTCTATTCCGTTGGTCTATCTATCCGTTTTTATGCTTGTACCATACGGTTTTGATTACTATAGCGTTGTAATATAATTGGAAATCATGAAGTGTGTTGCCTCCAGCTTTGTTGTTTTCTCAAAATTGCTTTGGCTATTCAGGAGCTTTTGTAGTTCCACACAAATTTTAGAATTGTTTTTTTCCACCTCTGTGAAAAATGCCATTGCAATTTTGATAGTGATTGCTTTGGGTACTATGAACATTTTAACAGTATTCTTCCAATCCATGAACGTGGGATATATCTCCATTGATTTTTGTCTTTCATCAGTGTTTTAAACTTTTCAGTGCATAGGTCTTTCACCTCCTCCATTAAATTTATCCCTAGCTCTTTTGTTCTTTTTGGTGCTATCATAAATGGGATTGTTTTCTTCATTTCCTTTTCAGATAGATTGTTGCTGGTGTAAAGAAATATGACTGGTTTTTTTGATATGTTGATTTTGTATCCTGCAAATATACTGGATTCATTCATTCTAATTTTTTGAGGTGTCTTCAGGGTTTTCTACATATAGAATTGTGACAGACAGAGAATTTTACTACCTTTGTTCTAATTTAGATGCCTTTTATGTCTTTTTCTTGCTAGTACTTCCAGTATTATGTTTAATAGAACTGGGAAGAGGGGGAAAAGCTTTGTTTTACCAATTGATTATGATGTTAGCTGTGGGCTTTTCATAAATGGCCTCTATTGTTTTGAGGAAATTTCTTTTATATCTATTTTATTGAGCATCTTTTATCATGAATGGATGTTGAACTTTGTCAAGTGCTTTTTCTTCATATTGAGATGATCACATCATTCAGATCTTTCATTTTGTTAGTGTGCTGTATTGATTGATTTGCATATGTTAAACCAACCTTCCATCCCAAGGGTAAATACCATTTATTCATGGTGTATAATCTTTTTGATGTGTTGAATTCAGTGTGCTAGTATTTTATTGAGGATTTTTGCATCTATGTTTATCAGAGACATTTGTCTGTAGTTTTGTCCAGCTTTGATATCCAGTGAGGCTGGTGTCATAAAACGAGTCTGGAAGTAATCCCTCTACATCTGTTTTTGGAAGAGTTTAAGAAGGATTGGTATTAACTTTTGTTTGCATGTTGGTAGAATTCAACTGTGAATCCATTTGGTCCTAGGCTTTTTGCTTTTGGGAGTTTTATGATTACTATTTGAATCTCCTTATTTGTTATTGGTGTGTTCAGTTTTACTGTTTGCTCTTGATTCAGTCTTGCCAGGTTGTATATTTCTCAGAATTTTTCTGTTTCTGCTAGGTTATCCAATTTATTCACATAATTGTTCATGAATAGTCCCTTATGATCCTTTTTACTCCTGAGGTATCTATTGTAATGTCTCTTTCGTTTCTGTATTTATTTATTTCAGTCTTTTCTCTTTTCTTCTCAGTTTAAGTAAGGGTTTATTGATTTTGTTTCTTTCAAAAATTCAACTTAGTTTTTTCTGTTATTTTCTAGTCTCCATTTCTGCTCTGATCTTTATTTTTTCCCTTCCTGCTGCTAACTTTGGGTTTGTTCTTTTGCAGTTCCTTGAGGTGTGTAAAGTTTGGTTGTTTACTAGAGATCTTCTTTTATAATGTAGTCATTTATCACTGTAAACTTTTCTCTTAGTACTGCTTTTACTGTGTCCCATAAGTTTTGGTATGTTGTGTTTTCATTTTCATTTGTTTCAATGTTTTTAAAAATTCCCTTTTAATTTCCTCTTTAACCCATTGGTTATTCAAGAGTGTGTTGTTTAATATCTGTGTTTTTGTGAATTTTCCTCTTTTCCTTCTATTATTGATTATTCCATTGTGTTCAGAAAAAAGTACTTGGTATAATTTCATTCCTTTTAAATTTCTTAAGACTTGTTTTGTAACCTAACATGATATATCCTGGAGAATATCTGTGTGTGCTTGAGAAGAATGTATACTCTTCTGCTGTTGGGTGAAAAGTTTTCTATATGTCTGTTAGGTTCATTTGGTCTATACTGTTGTTCAAGTCTACTCTTTTATTTTAAAATTATTTATTTATTTATTTGGCTGTGCCAGGTCTTAGTTGTGGCACACAGATCTTCGTTGCAGCATGCAGGATCTTTAGTTGCGGTGTGTGGGATCTTTTAGTTGCGGCATGTGGTATCTTTTAGTTGCGGCATGTGGGCTCTTAGTTGCGGCACACGAGATCTAGTTCCCTGACCAGGGATCGAACCCATGCCCTCTGCATTGGGAGCCTGGAGCCTTAACCACTGGACCACCAGGGAAATCTTTAGCATCTCTCCCTTTGTCCTAATCTCCCCTTCTTATAAGGACACCAGCCTGGTTGGATTAGGGCCCACCCTGACAGCCTCATTTTAACTTAATGACTGATTTAGAGGCCCTCTCTCCAAATACAGTCACATTCTGAGGTACTGGGGGGTTAGGAATTCAACATACAAATTTTGGAGAAACACAATTCAGTCCATAACAGTTGGGTAAAAATTTTGAATAATCTGGGCCTGGAGTCTCCTTTTGTTGGAAGTTTCTAAACTACTCACTCAATTTCTTTAATAGACAGGGCTATTTAGGTTGTCTATTTTTCTTGTGCCACTTGGCAGTGCAGATCTAGGACTAGGGTTGGCCACAGTGCAAGGCTGGATGAGGAAAAAAAAGAAAAAAGAAGAAAACCAGAGACTTCCTCCATACTCTCTAGTACACTGGGGCTCCTTTTCTTGGTCTCCTGGATAGAAATAGATTTCTCCTAGAGTTTTTGCTGCATAGGTCAATGACTCAGCCCCCTTTGATTCAGGTCCCATTGCCTCTAGTTGTTTTCAGAGTCTTCGTGTATTATGTGCAGAGATTTTAACATAATCAGTAAGAATCATAGGCTATGTTCAGTTTACTTCATCTTGACTGGCACTGGAAGCTGATGTTTCTATTTGGCCCCATTAAGAACATCTGGTCAATCTTGCATAGGACATACTGCAGGGAGGGAAATAACAGTATTTATTTTCTGATGATCAAAAGCAAATAGGAAGGGACAGAGGATCTGTAGTTTTTAAAGTGAAGTTTGAGACCAAATGGGTCAAGAAAATCATAATTCAGTTCATCAGTATCTTCCATGAAGCCCTAGAAGTATTTGATTTAAAATGTCCCCAGAACTTTGTTTTGCCTAGACAGTCTAGTTAATGAGATAATTTGTTCAAGAACAAAGACATCCCTTAGGGATGGAGGAGTATAACATCAGTTTAACAAGTATGTGTCCACTTGTTAAATGTAAGCTAAATACTTTTTCTGTGTTTATTCTTCTTTGATACCCATCAAACCTCAAAAAGTAATAGTTTCTTAAAAGTTAGTTGCAGTACAGAATCTAAAACCTTATCAATGAACTTTTTGAATTCCTACATGAAAATCCAATAGTCTTTCTTGCACTTTGAATGGATTTTTTTTAGTTCATGTGTGATGTTGTAACATGATGAATTGACCATGTGAAAAATATTAGTTCAGAGTTATACAGATCTTGAAAATGTTGAGATTTTTAATTATACAATATTAAAAAAAAGTCCTTTTCATCAGTATCACCACTGATCTCATCAGGAAAGTCTCAAAGTAATGGAAAAATGTCAAGCACAAAGTTTTCTAAAATTCTAATTTTTGCTTGAAAGCTCAAATTTTATCCCTGGCAACAAATACTGCTTGTTTTCCTTGAAGTGACAAACTTACTTTATTCATTTCCAAGAAAATGTCTATCAAACATTCAAATCTATAGTCTGTCATTCAATCTTTCAAGGAAAAATAGTCTTTCACAAAGAAAGCTACTAGTTCGGTTCAGAACTCAATCACCTAAGTGCTTTTCCTTGAGACAACCATTGTACTTTGATAAGCAGCAGAAGTGCTTTGTGTCAGCTTCTCATTTCTTCACACAGAGTATTAAAAACATGTGTCCTCAAGGGTCAGGATTTAATTAATGATTTTTCACTGATTCATCAAGGACATTCTTAAATTGGCCAGACAGAGCCAGAACTATGAAGTAGGTAGGGTTAGGGTGGTGGTCTTTTTTATTTATTCAGACCTTCATAGTACATATATTTATTGAATACCTGCTATACGTCAGGCACTGAGAATACAAAAGAAAACAAGCTCCTGCCCTCCTGGAGCTTATACTGTAGTGGGATGAGGGAGAGATAGTCAATACATCAGTCAGTACATCAGCCCATTAAAAATGGCAGATAGGGCTTCCCTGGTGGCGCAATGGTTGAGAGTCCGCCTGCCGATGCAGGGGACACGGGTTCGTGCCCCAGTGTGGGAAGATCCCACATGCCGCGGAACGGCTGGGCCCATGACCCGTGGCCGCTGAGCCTGCGTGTCCGGAGCCTGTGCTCCACAACGGGAGAGGCCACAGCAGTGAGAGGCCCGCGTACCGCACACACACACACACAAAAAAAAAAAAAAAAAGGCAGATAATGACATGTTTGGCCAAGAATTACAAGAGGGTGGTAATTGACAAAGAGGAACTAGTAACTACTTTAGGTTGAGGAGGTAACCCCTACACTGAAGTCTGAATGACACAGTTCCAGCTGTACGAAGATCAGGCAGCTGAGCGTTCCAGGGAGAAGAGAAAAGCCGGTGCCGTTGTGCAAGACAGACCCCGCTTGGCATGCTTGTGGGGGTGGAAAGGTGTGAAGAGGAGCGATATTGGGGAAGAACAGAAGGAGATGAGTTTGGAGAGGTGAGCAGGAGCCGGATCCTCTAGAGCTTTCTAAGCAAGGGTAAGAAGTTTAGATCTTTGTGCTTCGGGGAGCCGTTGAGTGGAGTGATGTGCCCTGAGTGACAGAGTCTGGGCCTAGGGGTCGGCAGGTGTGGACAGGAATGGCTAAGTTCAGGGGACACTTGGAAGTGGGGCTTTTCCTGTCTTCCTCCAGTGTTCCCTGATCACAGTCTACTCTTTTCTATCCACACTTTTTAAGGCTTTTCCTCTTGTTCCTCTTCCTAAAGAGCCTTGGCCACCCCCAAGGTGTTGGCCTAGTACCATATTTTGTGCTGCACAATTTACACTTTGTTTTGGGAATATTTTCATCTTAATTTACTAATAATTTGACTGTTTACAAACAGAGTTTTAAAGTGGTAATTTGCCTCTCCATAGGGTTTTAGGATGAGTCTTGGGTTCTAACCTTGATTCAGTACCAGTTGTGACTTTGCATATCACTTAACCACTCTGAACTAAGGTTCCTTACCTGTAAAATGGGTCATATCATACCTCCTATGCTTTATTCATAGCACTGTAATAAAAAACAACTGAAATGACATATTTAAAAGTACAAAGTTGTGATTACGTGTGACACATTGTGTCTTGGCTTTCATGCCCCGTGTGTACCCATTCTCCATCACATAGCTCACAAGAGTGAGAATAAAAGATCTTGAGGCAGGCGTGCCTTTATTCCATCAATAGAGATTTTTGATACTCCCTACATTCTTAGCATTGTGTTGTGTATTATGGAGGATGTGGTAGAGGAAGATGACCTGGTGTTAGAACTCAAGCATCTAGTTAGAGAGCAACAGTTAACCCCCGTGGAAAGACGGATACTGCTGCTGGGCCTAATGACCCAGTGGGAAGGATTTGGATAAGTGGCGAGAAGATGAAGTCAGACAGGGAAGAGCATGAAGGGAAGCCCAGAGATGAGGATGCGTTAGGACAGCAGAGCTGCATTCGGGGGATTGGAGGGCAAGTGAGGACACTTGTGAGCAGGTCCACGCTGCAAGTTCTTGATTTGTTATCAAGTATATGCAGTTCATCTAAAAGGAGGATTCCCTCCAACATGTTGTAGAGGTGGTGGTTTGTGGCTGTACTGTGCAGTCTGTCATTTCCTCTTGACTTCTGCCTTCAACTCTGAGATTTACTGACATACTTCCATTACTTTTAAACATTGGCTAATGCTCTGTATAGTTTAAAGAATAAAAAAGCTCACAAACTTCTTATTTTGGAATAAATATAGATTCACAGGCAGTTGCAAAGAAATGGAGAGAAGTCTTTGGTACCCCTTGCCCATTCTCCCCGGCTGAACATCTTGTGTAACTAGCGCAAAAGCAAAACTCGGTAACGACATTGGAAAATGCACAGAGCTGATTCAGATGCTCCCAGTTATACATGCACTTGTTTGTGTGTGTAGCTTCCTGTCACGACCAACAGAGTCAAGATACAGAACCGTCCCATCACCCCAGGCTCCCTCGTGCTACTCCTCACAGCTACACCGTCTCCACTGCCCGTTCCCAAACCCTGGCGGCCACTCATCTGTTCTCTATCTCCAGAATTTTATTTCAGGTGTTACATGAGTAGAACCATAGAGTTTATGGAACTTTCTGAGAGTATCTTCCTTCACTCAGTATAATGTCCCTGAGGTTAATCCAAGTTGTTGTATTTCTTTTTATTTACTGAGTAATAGTCCATGTTATGGATGGACCATTGTCTGGTTAACCATACGCCCCTCAAGGACACTGGGGAGTTCCCAGTTATGAGCCATAATGAAAAAAAGCTACTCTGAACATTCATGCGTAGGATTTTGTGGGGACAGAAGTTTTTATTTCTCTACAGTAAATGCCCAAGAGTGTTGTGTGCTGGGTCATCTGATAAACCCATTTGTCATTTTAAAAGAAACTCTCAAAATAGTTTCCAAAGTGGCTGAATCATTTACAGTCCCACCAATAATGTATGAGTGATCCAATTTTTTACATCGTTGCTGGCATTTGCTATTATCATATTTTTGTTTTAGTCATTCTGATAGGTATGTTCTCACTGTGTTTAAATGTTTTTGAAATATAATTCATATACCATAAAACTCACCCTTTTAAAGTATATCATTTGATGGTTTTTAGTTTATTCTCATATATATGCAACCGTCATCATTGTCTGTATTTCCAAAGCATTTTCATCCCTCCAAAAAGAACCCGGTATCCATTACCAGTCACTTCCAGTTCAGCCCTCATCCCAGCCCCCGGCAACCACTATCCTCTGTCTTTATGGATTTGCCTATTACAGACACTTCTTATAAATGAAATCTTATACTGTATGGCCCTTTGTGAATGGCTTCTTTCACTTAGCATAATGATTCCAGGGTCCATCCACGTTGTAATATGAATCTGTACTTCCTTTGTATGGCTGAGTAATATTCTAGTGTATGAATACACCACATTTTCTTTCCATCAGTTGATGGACATTTGGGTTGTTTCCACTTTTGCCTGTTATGAATAATGTTTCTACCAACATTTATGTACAAGTTCTTGTGCATATGTGTGTTTTCATTTCTTTTGGGTATTTTCCTAGGAGTTGAATTGCTGGGTTGTATGGTACTTAATATGTTTAGCATTTGGAGGAACTGCCAAACTGTTTTCCGAAGCAGCTGCACCATTTTACATTCCCACCAGCAGTGTGTGGGGGTTCCAGTTTCTCTATATCTTTTTCAACACTTGTTATTATCTGTCTGATTGATTCTAGCCATCCTACTGGAAGTGAAGTGGTCTTTCATTGTAATTTTGTTTTTTCATTTCCCTGATGACTAATGATCTGAGCGTCTTCTCATGTGCTTACTGGCATTTGTGTAGCTTCTTTGGAAAAATGGCTATTCGTCTTTTGCCCAGTTTTGAATTGGGTTGCCTTTTTATTGTTGCATTGTAACAGTTCCTTACATATTTTAGATACTAGACCCTTATCAGATATATGATTTGCCAGTGTTTTCTCCCATTCTGTGGCTGTTTTTTCACTGTGGTTTAAATTTGTATTTCCCTAATGCCTGCTGACGTTGGTTATCTTTTCATCTGCATGTTTTACCATCTGTATGGCCTCTTTGATAAAATGTTTGTTCATATCTTTTGCCCATGTTAGTCATCTCTTCTTAGTAGAGCTATGGCTGTAGACATTTTCCTTTAGAGTATATATGTCCTCAAACTCATCTCTGCAGCACCACTAAGATGGATCAGAGACACAACTGTTAAGCTACGAATTGCTATAGATTTTTTAAATTGTGATTAAAAAACACGTAACATGGAATCTACCCTCAACAATTAGGTATACAGTACAAATGTTAACTATATGCGTGTCATTGTACAGCAGATTTCTAAGACTTCTTCATTTTGCACAAACTGAAACTCTAGACCTGCTGCATAGTAACTCCCCATTCCCCCCACCTCCCAGCTCCTGGCAACCACCGGTCTGCCTTTTGCCTCTGAGTTTGACTACGTTAGGTGCCTTAAACCAGTGGAATCATGCATCATTTGTCACTCTGTGAATGCTTTGTTTCACTTCACACAGTGTCCTCCAGGTTCATCCATGTTGTAGCCGGTGACCATGCTATAGACTTGGATCCATGCAAGGCCAGTTCTCATTTTTAACTCATTAATAATTATGTTATCTCGCCATGACTCAGTTTCTCCATCACGGAAAACTTGGCCGTAACTAAACTCAGAGCTTTGTGAAAAATCCGTACTCTAGTCCTATGGACCGCCTCACAGATGGAAGTTACGCACGCCTTTGCCAAAGAATAGGAGTCAGCAGGAGAAAGTTCTCATCCTGCTTTGTTGAAGAGGCTTCACTGAGTGGCCTCATTTCTTCATTAATTTTTCATTTATTTTCTTGCGTAAGGAAGTTCACCCTTTAATCCCCAATCCATTCCAGAGTACCTCAGCACATATATCCTGAAATGCAGAGGGGAGGGCCAACAAGGGGTCTGGTTCTCAGTAAAGGGTCTTCTGTGCCACCAAACAGGAGGATGCTCAAGCTGGCCTCCATCTGGCCCCTTGAGGCACCCGGTTTTCAGGGAGTTGCTATGGAAATTGCTCCAGTACTAGGAGGAAAGGAAATGAAGCATTCCGAGAGTCTCGCTGGCCAGGCAATGGACGTTCTAACATCTGTTCCCCAAGTCTCCTGCAGTTGCTTTCTTTGTTACAGTCTTCATGTTTCACTGTTCCCATGTGGACACAGAGGCTGAATGTGTTGACTGTCCTTGTAGAGGCTGTACAAAGCAGCATGAGAGATGTATCAGATCTCTGGCCATCAAGCTGTGGATTTAAATGGGAAAGGATGACCATTTATTGCCATTATCTTGGAAGCTAAAAATCTGCCACCATCTGAGCTCTCCTGTAGACATCTTAGCTCATGCAAACTTCCCTGGAGAAGGGAAAACGTATCTTTGTCTTTATCCTTTTTTCTTCCCCAAACCCCCTCCGCCCTGTAGGCCCTTTGTTTCTTCATCATCCCATCCCGGGAGGTGACCAGCAGCTTCAACTTTCCCCTGCCTCAGCACACACTGTGGTTTTGCGCACAGACGGGGGCCCCTGGGGATGGATCTCGGTGGTCAGAACAAACACCACCTGTGAATTTTGAGCCAGAGGAGATTCCTCCAGTGTCCTCCATACTGCCAGACCCTCAGGGATGCTGTCAAGCTTCAGTTCCCATGGCTGGTTGAAATCAGCTGTGACACCTGGAAGAGCCACACTTCCCCTGGGGGCCTAGGCAAACCCAGATGCTGCCAGCATGTTCTGGGGTCGGTGTCCCTGGAGCACACTCAAGCCCAGTCCATTTACTCTGCACAGATGCAGAGAGAAGAATGTCAGTGCTAGAAGGGAGCCGAAAAGTCTTCTAGTCAACCCCGTAATGCAACATCATGGAAGAATTTTATAGGAAAACAGACCTGCCCCACAGCTACAGCTCTTAGCACGTGGCCAAGTGATGCTGTTTTGACTTTAAATACAATAATCATAATTTCAGTGATAACACTATTAAAATATTAGTAGAAGCTAGCATAGGGTTCCAAAAGTGTGAAGCCTCTGTTGTAGCTTTGTAGTAAAGCAAAATAGTCATAATACAGGTCAAAGGAAGTAAACCAATGCATGTGTGCATACATACATACAGTACATTCATACATATCTAAAAAGGAAGGACATTCTTGCACAGTGTCAGTAGGTACTTTCTAAATTATTTCTGTTTATTTATTTGCCCTGAGAAGAGGGTCATTTTTCAATCTCCTTATTCTGTGGCCAGAGAGAAGGGTTGATTTCTCAGTTTTCTGGGAAGTGGTTGTAGTTGTGTCTGGATACCAGGGTTAGTCTCTGTGCTGTTTGCCTTTTTGTTTCCACCTCTAGGTTCTCCCTGCAGACCCGGGTTGGGCACCTGCGCGGGGCCCTCGGCTCCCACCTTTCTCTTTCTCAGAGTCCCATTCTCCAGGCCCCAGAGATGTCTTCTGCCTCACCTGTCCTTTGCTGATCTGTGTTGTATAGCCCCGAGGCTCTGCTAGACAGGTGAAGCTGATCCCATACACTAATTCCAGGTGAAGTGGTAAAGGAGATTAGTGGCATTATTTATTGCCTTTCCATAAACATTTACATTTTAAAGCTTTAGATCCTTTAATTCTAAAAAAAAAAAAAAAAGAGTAGGAGCAGAGAGGGCAGGGACATGATAGGGGAAGGGGATTAAGGGGTATAAATTACCAGGTATAAAATAAGATACAGGGACTTCCCTGGCAGTCCAGTAAAAGACTTTGCCTTCCAATGCAGGGGGTGCGGGTTTGATCCCTGGTCAGGGAGCTAAGATCCCACGTGCCTTGTGGCCCAAAAACCAAAACAGAAGCAGTATTGTAACAAATTCAATAAAGACTTTAAAAATGGTCCACTTCAAAAAAAATCTTAAAAAAAAATAAGATACAAGGATGTAATGTGCAGCACAGGGAATATAGCCAATATTTTATAACTTTAAATGGAATGTAATCTATAAAAATACTGAATCACTATACTGTAAACCTGAAACTAATATAGTATTGTAAATCAACTATACTTCAACTGAAAAAAAAAGTGAGTGGAACAGGCCACTCAAGCAAGAGTGGGAACGCAGCTTTTCTTTTCTGGACAAGGCATTGGATCACTCAAACCAGATGGTTGATACCATCCAGACACCATCCATGCACAAGCCCAGGCCCAAGTTTGTTCCTCTGTCCAGTTCTTCCTAAGGAAGATTAAACCTGCTTTATTCCAGGTGTGTCTTTTATGAGTATTTATCTGTCTATAATCTGGTCCTAAGCTACTAATGAAAAGGGATCCTCTCCTTTGAATCCAGTGTATTCCTTAGGATTAGTTTCAGGCCAAGGATCAGAAAACCCAAGAGGCTTAGGTAGAAGTGTGTTTCTCACTCTTGTGAAAGTCAGGTAGGCAGGCCAGGCTTGAATGGAACGCCCTGGGGTCTGGCCCTTCCATCTGGTTACTCCACTGTGCATTGTCTCCATGACTAGCTCGACTCATGGCCCAAGACGTCCCACTCCAGCTCCAGCCATCACGTCTGCATTCTTGCCAGTAGGAAGGAAAAAATGTTAAGGACATGCCTTTTCCCTTCATGAAGCACTTCCCAGAAGTCGTACATTATACTATTCTACCTAACACTTCTACCCACATCCCGTGGTCAGAACTTGTTCACATGGCTGCACTTGGCTCAAGGCAGCCAGGATACGTGGGTTCTCACCTGGGCAGTTACAGTTAGTTACAGCCAGTTCTCACAGGACTCTGTTACCAAGGAAAAGAGAGAACCAACATAGAAGGGCCACTGGCAGTGGTGTTTGGCTCTTCTGCTATTTAAATAACCAAAAGAGTCTTCCTTCCCAGGGACCCTGAAAATCAAATGTGATGTTGCAGTCCATTCACAGCTCCACTGCTTCCCAGGTGTCCTCATAATGTCACAAGAGATAAACGAACTGGCCTAAGGACAAGGACTTGAGCTCTGACCAGACTTGTTGGTCTTCAGTTGGTCACCAGGTGTTTATTTAGTGCTCCCAGACTTCAGGCATATAAGGGCAAATACTGTCTGATAATGACCTCCATTCACATCATTAGGATTAAAGAGAGAGACCAGCTGCTCTAGGAAGAGTCCTTCAGGTACAGAGAGAGGGAAGGGGTCTGAGGTGAATGTGGCCCCTCCCCTCATCACGCATGTGTGCTGCCTTCCTTACTTCACATCCGATTCTCAGCCCCGCCATCCTTTTGACTAGGGAACCACCCTGACCCTAAGGTGACATCTGCAGACATCTAAGCTCATTCATAACGTAGATCTTAGTAGCGTAACTCTCAAGGGATCATATGATTCTGAAGTCCTTGCAGACCATTTCATTGCAGTCTTCTGTGAACCAGTAACATATTTGAAATGTAGCAGTTTTCCCAGCTGTAAAATCTTATTCCCAGGAGAAACAGTGTACTGGGGCTTGGCTTAGGGGGAAAAAACTCTTTCAGTCACTCTTTTTTCAGATGCCTTGTTTCTCTCTGTGGGTGTTGCTTCTGTAACTGAGATAGTCTGGTGTATTCATGCAATTTTCTTTTCTCTGTAAAACACAGCTGCCAGCAGGGTCCTGTGCTTTGCCAAAAAAATCAGCCTGCTTTTAGACATTTAAGTCTGCTATGTTTACACAGAAGTAAAACCGGAGATAGGGAAGGTCCTGGAATGGGCATTTAACCCATCCGAGCCAGGTCTGTCCTCTCTAAATTTAAAGGCCTCCAATCTTACTTTGATGAACTATGCTGGTACATAACAGTCTTTATTTTCAGGAAGTGGGGAGTTAGCCAATTAAGATTTTTACTAAGTTACTGGCTATAAAGTTATTGATTTTGGTCACTCTAGATTGCTCAGGCTTTGATTTCATCATTCTTTTAGGTAATTATCATGATTTGGTTGCAATCTCTAGTGTGTCTCTGTATGGCCCTATGTGAGAGAGCTGACCTTCCCAGAGTGTCTAATTTATTCTTTTTATTTCATTTAATTTTTAAAATTTTTATTGGAGTATAGTTGATTTATAATGTTGGGTTAGTTTCTGCTGTACCGCAAAGTGAGTCAGTTATATGTATATATATATCCACTCCTTTTTAGATTCTCTTCCCATATAGGCCATTACAGAGTATTGAGTAGAGTTCCCTGTGCTATACAGTAGGCCCTTATTAGTTATCTGTTTTATATATCATAGTGTGTATATGTCAATCCCAATCTCCCAATCTAATTTATTCTTAGAGGCCAGCTGATATCTGGATAGAATCAATCCATTTCTATTTATTACATGCTAGTAATCTGCATTATAAAACATAAAGCTTCCTTCTCCGGCAGCTTAAAAGCTACAGTTGGATGGGTTGCATGGAAGTTGAGCACTGGAGTAGGAATTTAGCTTACTCCAGAGAAGTACATGTTTTCTGTTGGAATGGGGAGATCAGAAGATGCAGATATATTTAAGGAATGAGGAAGAAAGTTGAGGAGACTATTCTGCACCCCCCCCCTGTTTCTCTCACACACACACATGCACACACACATATACGTGGAAGTCTTTATTTCTCTATAAAGCAGGAAGCAAAGTCATCTGCCAGGAGTGAAGAAAGAGGTGGTAGGAGAACGTCTGCACAGAGTGCTGAAGGCTGGCATCACAGCTGTGAGCGACAGGAAAGAGTTGACTTGAGACACATAAAGGAAGGGCTGGGCAGGGTTGAAGTTGGAGATGCTGAGTTTGCAGTGGAAGCAGTCAGCATCTGGGAGTAGAAGGAGAGAAGATCTTTAGTTAGATCTGGAGCTGCTGTATTGTTGGGGTTTTTATTAAACGGACAAGAAGGCAGAGGGGTTGAGGGTATGAGAACATAGTTGAAGTTATGGATCATTGATTCATTGATCCATTAAGCAAATATTTATGAAGCAGCCATGGGAGACACGGTGGCTGGCTAGGGAAGGAGGTGAAATCAGGAGTAAATGGAAAGGTGAGGAGGTAAGAAGCCTCAGGAAGTCAAGGACCAACAGAGGAAGTGAGGGCATGAGCAATCTGGAAGGATGATAGTGGAAGCCGGTGTGTAAATAGCTCAGTATGTGTGCCAAGCGTTATTTTAGATTTTGGGGGTAAATTACCTCATTTAACTCTCACAGTAACTATATGAGAAAGGACTATTCTTCTTCTTATTTTACAAGCTTGGGAAGGTTAAGTAACTTGTCCAAAGTCTCCGCAATATTATAGAGCTGGAATTTGAACCCAGATAGTCTGGCATCAAAAAGCCCAGGCTTTCACACACTGTACTTACACTGCCTCTGGGAAGGTGTGGTCAGAATAGGTGCAGAATATTAAAGGTGGAGTGGTTCCAGGTGATTACCCCATACTGAAGACATCCATAGGAGAAAGGGACTAAAGTCCAGTGTAGACGAACGTCCCTGAAGGCAAGATCGTAGGTGCGTCATCCATGTGATTCCTGTGGGGAGAGAAGAGTGGGCTAAAAGCGTTCACGGGTGTAGGCTGGTGATTAGAAGGCCAGTGGATGACAAATGAAGAAGTGGAGATGGTCATACAGTCAGATGGCCTGAGTCTGAAAGCAAGCTCCAGGGTTTTTATATGTGAGTAGAGGACGAATAGTTTGGAAATGCCATTGTCGAGGAAAGAAAAAGCGAATCCCTCCTCCCAGCGCTGCAGCCTGAGGGACTGGGAAGCTGTGTTCTTAGGGGCGAGCCAGGCTTCAGTTGAGCAGGCAGATGGAAGGAGGGTTCTCCCTGTGAGGTGAAGGTGCTTGAGGATTGATTTTCTATACTGCACAGTCCAGGGATTTGGGACGGAGGAGGCTGTGGGGAGCCTGGATCAAAGCAAAAGAACACAGAGAAAATTGGAGTGAGAGCAGGGCCAAGGATGGGAGAAGGAAGGGGCCAGCATTTGGGGTGATGACAGACCTGGGCGGATTGTTTGCCTTCAAGGGTCCAGGTAGGTCCCTGGTATGAACTTGAATGGGCCTCCATGCAGGCCAAGGCCCAGGTCATAATCGTTGTCCACAGGGCTCGGGTTGGCCTTCCATCTGAGCCAGGCCAGTGAACATGCTTTCCACAGACCATCAGCTTTCCTTTAGCCGTGGCAGCAAGCTGTGAATGGGCTTATTCTGAGTGACACTCTATCCCTGTCCAGCATAGAGCTCCGTGACAGTCTGGTAAAATGTAAGGACCCCTTTTCAGAATACTAATTTAAATGCATAAAATAAGATGCCCAGGGTTACAAAGGCAACCAATTTTTGTACATAGGTGATCAGAATATGAAAAATGAATTTGTGATATAGAAATATACATGCTCTATTATTGACACATTCTATACTAAGAACTAGCTACAAGTCTAATATCAAAGTAATGATGAGCAAGAGGAACAAAACTGGGTCATTTATGGGCTTCCCTGGTGGCGCAGTGGTTGCGAGTCCGCCTGCTGAAGCAGGGGACACGGGTTCGTGCCCTGGTCCGGGAAGATCCCACATGCCTCGGAGCAGCTAGGCCCGTGAGCCATGGCCGCTGAGCCTGAACGTCCGGAGCCTGTGCTGGCCACAACAGTGAAAGGCCTGCATACCACCAAAAAAAAAAAAAATTGGGTCATTTATAGAGACATGGATGGACCTACAGACTGTCCTACAGAGTGAAGTTAAGTCAGAGAAAAACCAGTATTGTATATTAATGCATATATGTGGAATCTTAAAAAATGGTATAGATAATCTTATTTGCAAAGCAGAAATAGAGACACAGACGTAGAGAACAAATGTATGGATACCACGGGGGAAGGATGGGGTGGGATGAATTGGGAGATGGGGATTGATATATATACACTATTGATACTATGTATAAAATAGATAACTAATGAGAACCTGCTGTAAAGCACAGGGAACTCTACTCAGTGCTCTGTGGTGACCTAAATGGGAAGGAAATCCAAAAAAGGGGGGATATACATATAGCTGATTCACCTTGCTAAACAGTAGAAACTAACACAACATTGTAAAGCAACTATACTCCAATAAAAATTTTTTAAAAGGCATCAAATAAAATATGTAACAATAAAACTAAATTAAAAATAAAGTTATGATGAGCATAAATAATTTATTGAGATATAAGGTAAAATTGAAGATATCTGTGATTTCTACCAGTGACATAAATGCCAGGTATTGCTAATACTGCTGTGGCTTGTTGAATGAATGTGTAACAGGGTGAAATGTGATATTTCAGTTAGTGAAAACAAATACGTGATATTTTCCCACCCAAATCCACAGTCTATGAATTCTACTCACAGACCCTTTGGGGCATGAGGACCCCAGAGTAAGAACCCCATAGAGGAAGCACACACATAGGACCTAATTCTTGATATGCAGACAGTTTAGGACTTCTGGCATTTCCCATTCTACTATAGATGCCTTAAAACGTTGAGAATTGTTGCTTTTGTGAGTGGACCTCATTCATAAAGGTTTGTGAATACAGTATACTTGTCAGATCTGTAAATCAGATCTTCAGATCTATTTATGCCCCTCACTATGTAGAGTCAAGTCTGGACCAGAGCCTGGGACAGACACATGTCATTGGAGTTCCATTGATGCCCCGTCCTTACAAGCCCCTCCTTTACGCTGTGCTCCAGATCTTCTACAGTGGGCTTCCTCAACCTTAGCACTGTTGGCATTTGGGGATGGATACATCTGTGTTGTGGGGCCTGGCCTGTGCATTGAGGGATGTTTGGCAGCGTCCCTGGCCTCTGTCCACGGACAGCAGTAGCATTATTCCTTAAGTCATGACAAAAATGTCTCCAAACACTGTCAAATGTCCCCTGGGAGGTAAAATCACCCCCAATTTGAGAACTATTCTCCAGAACACGGTTTCAGCTGTTAACCCAATAGTAGTAGCCACTCTCTGCTATGGCCATTGTCAACTTCAGAGGAAGACAGTTATACTGCACGTGTCAAAACGGCATCCTGTCCCCTTAATGTCACATTAACCTCTTACTAATCATACAGAGAGACGTTCACACATTGAAGGGACATTCTCATTCCAGTCATGGAAAGAGAACCTTTTATTTTCTTAACCATTTTTAAATTGAAGTACAGTAAATTGACAGTATTGTGTTTCAGATTACAGCAAAGTGATTCAGTTATATATAAATATTTTTTCAGATATTTTTCCATTATAGGTTATGATATTGGAATGTAGTTAAGATATATTATATCTTATATCTTAATATAAAGATATTGAAATATAGTTCCCTGTACTATATAGTAGGTCCTTGTTTAACTTATACAGTAGATACATATGTTAATCCCAAGCTCCTAATCTGTCTCTCGCCCCATCCCTTTTGGTAACCATGTTTGTTTTCTATGTCTGTGAGTCTTTCTGTTTTGTAAATAAGTTCATTTGTTTCATTTTTTTAGATTCCACATAAGTGATATCATACGATATTTGCTTTCTCTGACTTACTTCACTTACTATGAGAATATCTACGTCATCAATGTTGCTACAAATGGCATTATTTCATTTGTTTTTATGGCTGAGTAATAATTCCATTGTGTATATATATCACGCCTTCTTTATCCACTCATCTGTCGATGGACGTTTAAGTTGCTTCCATGTCTTGGCTGTTGTGAATAGTGCTGCTATGAACACAGGGGTACATGTATCCTTTTGAATTAGAGGTTTCTTCAAATGTATGCCCAGGACTGGGATTGCAGGATCATATGGTAACACTATTATTAGTTTTTAAGGAATCTCCATACTGTTTTCTACAGTGCCTGCACCAATTTACATTCCCACCAACCGTGTAGGAGGGTTCCCTTTTCTCCACACCCTCTCCAGAGCTTATTATTTGTAGACTTTTTTTGTGTGTGTGTGTGGTATGCAGGCCTCTCACTGTTGTGGCCTCTCCCGCTGCGGAGCACAGGCTCCGGACGCGCCCGCTCAGCGGCCATGGCTCACGGGCCCAGCCGCTCCGTGGCATGTGGGATCCTCCCGGACCGGGGCACGAACCCGTGTCCCCTGCATCGGCAGGCAGACTTTCAACCACGCGCCACCAGGGAAGCCACTATTTGTAGACATTTTGATGATAGACATTCTGACTGGTGTGAGGTGAGACCTTATTGTAGTTTTGATTTGCATTTCTCTAATAATTAATGATGTTGAGCATTTTCTCATGTGCCTGTTGGCCATCTGTATGTCTTCTTTGGAGAAATGTCTGTTTAGGTCTTCTGCCAATTTTTTCATTGGGTTTGTTGTTTTTTGGATATTGAGCTATATGAACTGTTTGTATATTTAGAAATAAAGCTGTTATCAGTTGCATCATTTGCAAGTATTTTCTGCCCGTCCATAGGTTATCTTTTTTTTTACTTTAACTTTGTTTTTTTTTTACATCTTTATTGGAGTATAATTGCTTTACAATGGTGTGTTAGTTTCTGCCTTATTACAAAGTGAATCAGTTATACATATACATATGTTCCCATATCTCTTTCCTCGTGTGTCTCCCTCCCACCATCCCTCTCCCACCCTCCCTCTCCCACCCCTCTAGGTGTCCAAAAAGCACCGAGCTGATCTCCCTGTGCTATGCGGCTGCTTCCCGCTAGCTATCTATTTTAGTTTGGTAGTATATATATGTCCATGCCACTCTCTCACTTTGTCACAGCTTACCCTTCCCCCTCCCCATATCCTCAAGTCCATTCTCTAGTAGGTCTGTGTCTTTATTCCCATCTCACCCCTAGGTTCTTCATGACATTTTTTTTCTTAGATTCCATATATAAGTGTTGGCATACGGTATTTCTCTTTCTCTTTCGGACTTCACTCTGTATGACAGACTCTAGGTCCATCCACCTCACTACAAATAACTCAATTTCATTTCTTTTTATGGCTGAGTAATACTCCGTTGTATACATGTGCCACATCTTCTTTATACATTCATCCGATGATGGACACTTAGGTTGCTTCCATCTGCTGGCTATTGTAAATACAGCTGCAATGAACATTTTGGTACATGACTCTTTTTGAATTATGGTTTTCTCAGGGTATATGCCCAGTAGTGGGATTGCTGGGTCATATCGTAGTTCTATTTGTAGTTTTTTAAGGAACCTCCATACTGTTCTTCATAGTGGCTGTACCAATTCACATTCCCACCAGCAGTGCAAGAGTGTTCCCTTTTCTCCACACCCTCTCCAGCATTTATTGTTTCTAGATTTTTTGATGATGGCCATTCTGACCGGTGTGAGATGATCTCTCATTGTAGTTTTGATTTGCATTTTTCTAATGATTAATGATGTTGAGCATGCTTTCATGTGTTTGTTGGCAATGTGTATATCTTCTTTGGAGAAATGTCTATTTAGGTCTTCTGCCCATTTTTGGATTGGGCTGTTTGTTTTTTTGTTATTGAGCTGCATGAGCTGCTTGTAAATTTTGGAGATTAATCCCTTGTCAGTTGCTTCATTTGCAAATATTTTCTCCCATTCTGAGGGCAGTCTTTTCGTCTTACTTATGGTTTCCTTTGCTGTGCAAAAGCTTTTAAGTTTCATTAGGTCTGATTTGTTTATTTTTGTTTTTATTTCCATTTCTCTAGGAGGTGGGTCAAAAAGGATCTTGCTGTGATTTATGTCCTAGAGTGTTCTGCCTATGTTTTCCTCTAAGAATTTGATAGTTTCTGGCCTTACATTTAGGTCTTTAATCCATTTTGAGCTTATTTTTGTGTATGGTATTAGAGAGTGTTCTAATCTCATACTTTTACATATACCTGTCCTGTTTTCCCAGCACCACGTATTGAAGAGACTGTCCTTTCTCCACTGTACATTCCTGCCTCCTTTATCAAAGATAAGGTGACCATACGTGCATAGGTTTATCTCTGGGCTTTCTATCCTGTTCCATTGATCTATCTTTCTGTTTTTGTGTCAGTACCATACTGTCTTGATTACTGTAGCTTTGTAGTATAGTCTGAAGTCAGGGAGCCTGATTCCTCCAGCTCCGTTTTTCATTCTCAAGATTGCTTTGGCTATTCGTGGTCTTCTGTGTTTCCATACAAATTGTGAAATTTTTTGTTCTAGTTCTGTGAAAAATGACATTGGTAGTTTGATAGGGATTGCATTGAATCTGTAGATTGCTTTGGGTAGTAGAGTCATTTTCATATTGTTGATTCTTCCAATCCAAGAACATGGTATATCTCTCCATCTTTTGTATCATCTTTAACTTCTTTCATCAGTGTCTTATAATTTTCTGCATACAGGTCTTTTATCTCCTTAGGTAGGTTTATTCCTAGATATTTTATTCTTTTTGTTGCAGTGGTAAATGGGAGTGTTTTCTTCATTTCACTTTCAGATTTTTCATCATTAGTGTATAATAATGCCAGAGATTTCTGTGCATTAATTTTGTATCCTGCTACTTTACCAAATTCATTGATTGGCTCTAGTAGTTTTCTGGTAGCATCTTTAGGATTCTTTATGTAGAGTATCATGTCATCTGCAAACAGTGACAGCTTTACTTCTTCTTTTCCGATTTGGATTCCTTTTATTTCCTTTTCTTCTCTGATTGCTATGGCTAAAACTCCCAAAACTAATAAGAGTGGTGAGAGTGGGCAACCTTGTCTTGTTCCTGATCTTAGTGGAAATGGTTTCAGTTTTTCACCATTGAGGACGATGTTGCCTGTGGGTTTGTCATATATGGCCTTTATTATGTTGAGGAAAGTTCCCTCTGTGCCTACTTTCTGCAGGGTTTTTATCATAAATGGGTGTTGAATTTAGTCCAAAGCTTTCTCTGCATCTATTGAGATGATCATATGGTTTTTCTCCTTCAGTTTGTTAATATGGTGTATCACGTTGATTGATTTGCGTATATTGAAGAATCCTTGCATTCCTGGAATAAACTCCACTTGATCATGGTGTATGATCCTTTTAATGTGCTGTTGGATTCTGTTTGATAGTATTTTGTTGAGGATTTTTGCATCTATGTTCATCAGTGATATTGGCCTGTAGTTTTCTTTCTTTGTGACATCTTTATCTGGTTTTGCTATCAGGGTGATGGTGGCCTCATAGAATGAGTTTGGGAGTGTTCCTCCCTCTGCTATATTTTGGAAGAGTTTGAGAAGGAGAGGTATTAGCTCTTCTCTAAATGTTTGATAGAATTCACCTGTGAAGCCATCTGGTCCTGGGCTTTTGTTTGTTGGAAGATTTTTAATCACAGTTTCAATTTCAGTGCTTGTGATTGGTCTGTTCATATTGTCTATTTCTTCCTGATTCAGTCTTGGCATGTTGTGCATTTCTAAAAATTTGTTCATTTCTTCCAGGTTGTCCATAATATTGACATATCGTTGCTTGTAGTAATCTCTCATGATCCTTTGTATTTCTGCAGTGCCAGTTGTTACCTCTCCTTTTTCATTTCTAATTCTATTGATTTGAGTCTTCTCCCTTTTCTTCTTGATGAGTCTGGTTAATGGTTTATCAATTTTGTTTATCTTCTCAAAGAACCAGCTTTTAGTTTTCTTGAACTTTGCTACCGTTTCCTTCATTTATTTTTCATTTATTTCTGATTGATCTTTATGATTTCTTTCCTTCTGCTAACTTTGAGGTTTTTTTGTTCTTCTTTCTCTAATTGCTTTACGTGCAAGGTTAGGTTGTTTATTCGAAATGTTTCCTGTTTCTTAAGGTAGGATTGTATCGCTATGAACTTCCCTCTTAGAACTGCTTTTGCTGCATCCCATAGGTTTTGGGTCATCGTGTCTCCATTGTCATTTGTTTCTAGGTATTTTTTAATTTCCTCTTTGATATCTTCGGTGATCACTTCATTATTAAGTAATGTATTGTTTAGCCTCCACGTGTTTGTATTTTTTACAGATCTTTTCCTGTAATTGGTATCTAGTCTCATAGCATTGTGGTCAGAAAAGATACTTGATACAATTTCAATTTTCTTAAATTTACCAAGGCTTGATTTGTGACCCAAGATATGATCTATCCTGGAGAATGTTCCATGCGCACTTGAGAAAAACGTGTAAAATGCTGTTTTTGGATGGAATGTCCTATAAATATCAATTAAGTCCATCTTGTTTAAGGTATCATTTAAAGCTTGTGTTTCCTTATTTATTTTCATTTTGGATGATCTGTCCATTGGTGAAAGTGGATGTTAAATTCCCCTACTATGAATGTGTTACTGTCGATTTCCCCTTTTCTGGCTGTTAGCGTTAGCCTTATGTATTGAGGTGCTCCTATGTTGGGTGCATAAATATTTACAATTGTTATATCTTCTTCTTGGATCGATCCCTTGATCATTATGTAGTGTCCTTCTTTGTCTCTGTAATAGTCTTTAATTTAAAGTCTATTTTGTCTGATATGAGAGTTGCTACTCCACCTTTCTTTTGGTTTCCATTTGCATGGAATATCTTTTTTATCCCCTCACTTTTAGTCGGTATGTTTCCCTAGGTGTGAAGTGGGTCTCTTGTAGACAGCATATATATGGGTCTTGTTTTTGTATCCATTCAGCCAGTCTGTGTCTTTTGGTGGGAGCATTTAATCCATTTATATTTAAGGTAATTATTGAGATGTGTGTTCCTATTCCCATTTTCTTAATTGTTTTGGGTTTGTTATTGTAGGTCTTTTCCTTCTCTTGTGTTTCTTGCCTAGAGAAGTTCCTTTAGCATTTGTTGTAAAGCTGGTTTGGTGGTGCTGAACTCTCAGCTTTTGCTTGTCTGTAAAGGTTTTAAATTCTCTATCAAATCTGAATGAGATCCTTGGTGGGTAGTCTTGGTTGTAGGTTTTTCACCTTCATCACTTTAAATATGTCCTGCCAGTCCCTTGTGGCTTGCAGAGTTTCTGCTGAAAGATCAGCTGTTATGGGGATTCCCTTGTGTGTTATTTGTTGTTTTTCCCTTGCTGCTTTTAATATGTTTTCTTTGTATTTAATTTTTGACAGTTTGATTAATATGTGTCTTGGCGTATTTCTCCTTGGGTTTATCCTGTATGGGACTCTCTGTGCTTCCTGGACTTGATTAACTATTTCCTTTCCCATAGTAGGGAAGTTTTCAACTATAATCTCTTCAAATATTTTCTCAGTCCCTTTCTTTTTCTCTTCTTCTTCTGGAACCCCTATAATTCGAATATTGGTGCATTTAATATTGTCCCAGAGGTCTGTGAGACTGTCCTCAGTTCTTTCCAATCTTTTTTCTTTCTTCTGCTCTGCAGTAGTTATTTCCACTATTTTATCTTCCACCTCACTTATCCGTTCTTCTGCCTCAGTTATTCTGCTATTGATCCCTTCTAGAGTATTTTTAATTTCATTCATTGTGTTGTTCATCGTTGCTTGTTTCCTCTTTAGTTCTTCTAGGTCCTTGTTAAATGTTTCTTGCATTTTCTCTGTTCTATTTCCAAGATTTTGGATCATGTTTACTATCATTATTCTGAATTCTTTTTCAGGTAGACTGTCTATTTCCTCTTCATTTGTTAGGTCTGGTGGATTTTTATCTTGCTCCTTCATCTGCTGTGTGTTTTACTGTCTTCTCATTTTGCTTATCTTACTGTGTTTGGGGTCTCCTTTTTGCAGGCTGCAGGTTCGTAGATCCCGTTGTTTTTGGTGTCTGTCCCCAGTGGCTAAGGTTGGTTCAGTGGGTTGTGTAGGCTTCCTGGTGGAGGGGACTAGTGCCTGTGTTCTGGTGGATGAGGCTGGATCTTGTCTTCCTGGTGGGCAGGTCCACATCTGGTGGTGTGTTTTGGGGTGTCTGTGGCCTTATTATGATTTTAGGCAGCTTCTCTGCTAATGGGTGGGGTTGTGTTCCTGCCTTGCTAGTTGTTTGGCATAGGGTGTCCAGCACTGTAGCTTGCTGGTCGTTGAGTGAAGATGGGTGCTGGTGTTGAGATGGAGATCTCTGGGACATTTTCACTGTTTGATATTATGTGGAGCTGGGAGTTCTCTTCTGGACCAATGTCCTGAAGTTGGCTCTCCCACCTCAGAGGCACAGCACTGACTCCTGGCTGCAGCACCAAGAGCCTTTCATGCACACAACTCAGAATAAAAGGGAGAAAATGTAGAAAGAAAGAGGATAAAATAAAATAAAGTTATTAAAATAAAAAATAATTATTAAGAAAAAAAATTTTTTAAGTAAAAAAAAAGAAAGACGGATACAGCCCTAGGGCAAATGGTGAAAGCAAAGCTATACAGACAAAATCTCACACAGAAGCATACACATACACACTCACAAAAAGAGGAAAAGGAGAAAAAATAATAAATCTTGCTCTCCAAGTCCACCTCATCAATTTGGGATGATTCATTCTCTATTTAGGTATTCCGCAGATGCAGGGTACATCAAGTTGATTGTGGAGCTTTAATCCCCTGTTTCTCAGGCTGCTGGGAGAGATTTCCCTTTCTCTTCTTTGTTCGCACAGCTCCCGGGACTCAGGTTTGGATTTGGCCCTGCCTCTGCGTGTAGGTCGCCAGAGGGCTTCTGTTCTTCACCCAGACAGGACGGGGTTAAAGGAGCAGCTGATTCTGGGACTCTGGCTCACTCACGCCGGGGGGAGGGAGGGGTACGGATGTGGGGTGAGCCTGTGGCGGCAGAGGCCAGCGTGATGTTGCACCAGCCTGAGGTGTGCCGTGCGTTCTCCCTTGGAAGTTGTCCCTGAATCCCGGGACCCTGGCAGTGGCCAGCTGCACAGGCTCCCGGGAGGGGAGGTGTGGATAGTGACCTGTGCTCGCACACAGGCTTCTTGGTGGCGGCAGCAGCAGCCTTAGCATCTCATGCTCGTCTCTGGGGTCCCCGCTTTTAGCCGCGGCTCGCGCCCATCTCTGGAGCTCCTTTAAGAGGCGCTCTTAATCCCTTCTCATGCACCAGGAAACAAAGAGGGAAGAAAAAGTCTCTCGTCTCTTCGGCAGTTCCAGACTTTTTCCCGGACTCCCTCCCGGCTAGCCGTGGTGCACTAACCCTTGCAGGCTGTGTTCACGCCACCAACCCCAGTCCTCTCCCTGCGATCCAACCAAAGCCCGAGCCTCAGCTCCCAGCCCCGCCTGCCCCGGCGGGTGAGCAGACAAGCCTCTGGGGCTGGTGAGTGCCGGTTGGCACTGATCCTCTGTGTGGGAATCTCTCCGCTTTGCCCTCCGCACCCCTGTTGCTGCGCTCTCCTCCGCGGCTTCTAAGCTTCCCCCTCCGCCACCCACAGCCTCGCCCGCTGGTTGTCTTTTCATTTTGTTGATGGTTTCCTTTGCAGTACAAAAGGTCCCATTTGTTTATTTTTGTTTTTATTTCCATTACTCTAGGAGATGGATCCAAAAAAATATTGCTACAATTTATGTCAAAGAATGTTCTGCTTATGTTTTTCTCAAGGAGTTTTATAGTGTTCAGTCTTACATTTAGGTCTTTAATCCATTTTGAGTATTTTGTATATGGTGATAGATAATGTTCTAATTTTATTCTTTCACATTAAGCTGTCCAGTTTTCCCAGCACCACTTATTGAAGAGACTGTCTTTTCTGCATTGTATATTCTTGCCTCCTTTGTCAGAGATTAATTGACCATAAGTGCTTTGGTTTATTTCTAGGCTTTCTGTCCTGTTCCATTGATCTATATTTCTGTTTTTGTGCCAGTACCACACTGTTTTATTTTAATTATTTATTTATTTATTTATTTATTTTACAGTAGGTATTGCTGGTTATCTGTTTTAAGTATAGCAGTGTGTACATGTCAATCCCAGACTCCCAATCTGTCCTTCCCCGCTGGAAACCATAAGTTCATTCTCTGAGTCTGTGAGTCTGCTTCTGTTTTGTAAATAAGTTCATTTGTATCATTTTGTTTTTAGAGTCTGCATATGAGCAATATCATATGGTATTTGTCTTTGACTTACTTCACTTAGTATGATAATCTCCATGTCCATCCATGTTGCTGCAAATGGCATTATTTCATTCTTTTTAATGGCTGAGTTATACTCCATTGTATATACGTACCACATCTTTATCCATTCCTCTGTCAGTGGACATTTAGGTTGATTCCATGTCTTGGCTATTGCAAATAGTGCTGCAGTGAACATTGGGGTGCATGTATCCTTTCAAACCATGTTTTTCTGTAGATATATGCCCAGGAGTGGGATTGCTGGATCATATGGTACCTCTATTTTTAGTTTATTAAGGAACCTCCATACTGTTTTCCATAGTGGCTGTATCAATTTACATTCCTACCAGCAGTGTAGGAGGGTTCCCTTTTCTCAACACCTTCTCCAGCATTTATTGTTTGCAGACTGTTTGATGATGGCCATTCTGACTGGTGTAAGGTGATATCTCATTATAGTTTTGATTTGCATTTCTCTAATAATTGGCGATGTTGAGCATCTTTTCATGTCCTCTTGGCCATCTGTATGTCTTCTTTGGAAAGATGTCTATTTACGTCTTTTGCCCATTTTTTGATTGGGTTATTTGTTTTTTTGGATATTGAGTCGCAAGAGCTGTTTGTAAATTATGGAGACTAATCCCTTGTCGGTTGCAGTTTGCAAATATTTTCTCCCATCCTGTGGGTTGTCTTTCCGTTTTCTTTGTGGTTTCCTTTGTTTTGCAAAAGCTTTTGAGTTTAATTAGGTCTCATTTGTTTATTTTTGGTTTTATTTCCATAACTCTGGGAGATGAATTGAAAAGGGTATTTATTTCTGCAATTTATGTCAAAGAGTGTTCTGCCTGTGTTTTCCTCTAAGAGTTTTATAGTATCCAGTCTTACGTGTAGGTCTTTACATTTTTTTTTAATTTTTAAAAAAATTTATTTATTTTTGGCTGCATTGGGTCTTTGTTGCTGTGTGTGGGCTTTCTCTATTTGCGGCGAGTGGGGGCTACTCTTCGTTGCAGTGTGCGGGCTTCTCATTGTGGTGACTTGTGGAGCACAGGCTCTAGGCACGTGGGCTTCAGTAGTTATGGCACACAGGCTCAGTAGTTGTGGCTCCGGGGCTCTAGAGTTCAGGCTCAGTAGTTGTGGCACATGGGCTTAGTTGCTCTGAGGCATGTGGGATCTTCCTGGACCAAGGCTTGAACCTGTGTCCCCTGCATCGGCAGGTGGATTCTTAACCACTGTGCCACCAGGGAAGCCCACATTTAGTTCTTTAATCCATTTTGAGTTTATTTTTGTATATGGGGTTAAGGAATATTCTAATTTTATTTTCTTACATGTAGCTGTCCAGTTTTTCCAGCACCATTTATTGAAGAGACTGTCTTTTCTCCACTGAATAGTCTTGCCTCCTTTGTTGTAGATAAATTGACCATAGGTGTGTGGGTTTGTTTCTGGGCTTTCTATCCTGCTCCATTGATCTCTCTTTCTGTTTTTGTGCCAGTCCCATATGGTTTTGATGACTGTAGCCTTGTAGTGTAGTCTGAAGTCAGGGAGCATGATCCTCCAGCTCCATTCTTTTTCCTCAAGTTTGTTTTGGCTATTCAAGGTCTTCTGTGTTTTCATACAAATTAAAAAATTTTTTGTTCTAGTTCTGTGAAAAATGCCATTGGTAATTTGATAGGGATTGCATTGAAACCATACATTGCCTTGGGTAGTATGGTCATTTTAGCAATATTGAGTCTTCCAATCCAAGAATACGGTATATCTTTCCATCTCTTTGTGTTATCTTCAATTTGTTTCATCAGTGTTCTGTATTTTTCAGAGTACAGGTCTCTTGCCTATTTAGGTAGCTTTATTCCTAGATATCTTGTTCTTTTTGATGCAGTGGTTGCACTTGATGGATTGTTAATTTCTCTTTCTGATACTTCATTGTTAGTGTATAGAAATGCAGTAGATTTCTGTATATTAATTTTGTGTCCATTCATGAGCTGTAGTAGCTTTCTGGTAGTGTCTTTGGGATTTTCTATGTATAGTGTCATGTTATCTGCAGACAGTGACAGTTTTACTTCTTTTCTGATTGAGATTCTTCTTACTACTTTTTCTTCTCTGATTCCTGTGGCTAGGACTTCTGAAACTATGTTGAATAAAAGTGGCAAGAGTGGCACCCTTGTCTTGTTCCTGATCTTAGAGGAAATGCTTTCAGCTTTTCACTGTTGAGTGTGATGTTAGCTGTGGGTTTGTCATAAATGGCCTTTATTATGTTGAGGTAGGTTTCCTCTATGCCCACTTTCTGGAGAGTTTTTATCATAAATGGATGTTGAATTTTATCAGAAGCTTTTTCTGCATCTGTTGAAATGGCCATACACTTTTTATTCTTCAATTTGTTAATCTGGTGCATCACACTGATATGCAGATATTGAAAAATCCTTGCATTCCTGGGATAAACCCACTTGATCATGGTGTATGATCCTTTTAATGTGCTGTTGGATTCTGTTTGCTGGCATTTTGTTGAGGATTTTTGCATCTATGTTCATCAGAGATATTGGCCTGTAGTTTTCTTTTTTTGTGACATCTTTGTCTGGTTTTGGTATCAGGGTGATGGTGGCCTCATAGAATGAGTCTGGAAGTGTTCCTTCCTCTGCAATTTTTTGGAATAGTTTCAGAAGGATAGGTGTTAACTCTTCTCTAAGTTTGTTAGAATTCACCTGTGAAGCCATCTGGTCCTGGACTTTTGTTTGTTGGGAGTTTTTAATTCACAGTTTCAATTTCAATACTTGTGATTGGTCTGTTCATATTCTCTATTCTTTCCTGATTCCATCTTGGGAGATTGTACCTTTCTAAGAATTTGTCCATTCCTTCTAGGTTGTCCATTTTATTGGCATGTAGTTGCTCATAGTAGCATCTTAGGATCCTTTGTATTTCTGTGGTCCAAATTGTAACTTCTTTTTCTGATACTGATTTGGGCCCTCTCCCTTTATTTCTTGGTGAGTCTGGCTAAAGGTTTATCAATTTTGTTTATTTTTTCAAGGAACCAAATTTTGGTTTCATTGATCTTTTCTATTTTCTTAGTCTCCATTTATTTATTCTCTGATATTTATGATTTCTTTCTACTAACTTTGGGTTTTGTTTGTTCTTTCTCTAGTTGCTTTAAGTGTAAGGTTAGGTTGTTTATTTGAGATTTTTCTTGAGGTAACCTTATATTGTTATAAACTCCCCTCTTAGAACTGCTTTTGCTGCATCCCATAGGTTTTGGATCATCGTGTTTTTGTGTTCATTTGTCTCTAGGTGTTTTTTTATTTCCTCTTTGATTTCTTCAGTGATCCATTGGTTGTTTAGTAGCATATTGTTTAGCCTCCACGTGTTTGTATTTTTTGGCAGTTTTTTTTCTTGTAGTTGATTTCTAGCCTCATAGCGTTGTGGTTGGAAAAGAATCTTGATATGATTTCAATTTTTAAAAATTTACTGAGGCTTGCTTTGTGTCTCTTGCCTCTTAGGCAGGTCCAGACTTTTTCCTGGACTCCCTCCCAGCTAGCTCTGGTGCACTAGCCCCCTTCAGGCTGTGTTCACGCAGCCAACCCCAGTCCTCTCCCTGGGATCTGACCTCCGAAGCCCGAGCCTCAGCTCCCAGCCCCCATCCGCCCTGGTGGGTGAGCAGACAAGCCTCTTAGGCTGGTGAGTGCCGGTCGGCACCGATCCTCTGTGCTGGAGTCTCTCCGCTTTGCCCTCTGCACCCCTGTGGCTGCGCTCTCCTCTGTGGCTCCAAAGCTTCCCCCACTGCCACCCCTGTCTCTGCCAGTGAAGGGGCTTCTAGTGTGTGGAAACCTTTCCTCTTTCATGGCTCCCTCCCACTGGTGCAGGTCCCGTCCCTATTCTTTTGTCTGTTTTTTCTTTTTTCTTTTGCCCTACCCGGGTACATGGGGAGTTTCTTGCCTTTTTGGAAATTTGAGGTCTTCTGCCAGCATTCAGTAGGTGGTCTGTAGGAGCTGTTCCACGTGTAGATGTATTTCTGATGTATTTGTGGAGAGGAAGGTGATCTCCGCGTCTTACTCCTCCACCATCTTGAAGGACCCCCGATGTGACCAGTTTCGTCTTTTAACTTCCCTATTAGTTTACGTGTTGGTGATTTCCTCCCTTTACTGTATGAGCCTTTACTGGTGAGCCTTTCCATTTCATAATTTTCTTGTTTCTAGATATGGCCTTTTTTTCCCACCTAAAGAAGTTGCTTTAGCATTTGTTGTAAAGGTGGTTTGGTGGTGCTGAACTCTTTTAGCTTTTGCTTATCTGTAAAGCTTCTGATGTCTCTGTCAAATCTGAATGAGAGTCTTGCTGGGTAGAGTATTCTTGGTTGTAGGTGTTTTCCTTTCATCATTTTAAATATGTCCTGCCACTCCCTTCTGGCCTGCAGAGTTTCTGCTGAAAAAGCAGCTGATAACTTTATTGGAATTCCCTTGTATGTTATTTTTTGCTTTTTTTTTTTTCTGCGATACGCGGACCTCTCACTTCTGTGGTCTCTCCTGTTGTGGAGCACAGGCTCCGGACGCGCAGGCTCAGTGGCCATGGCTCACGGGCCCAGCCGCTCCGCGGCATGTGGGATCTTCCCGGACCGGGGCATGAACCCGTGTACCCTGCATCGGCAGGCGGACTCTCAACCACTGCGCCACCAGGGAGGCCCTTATTTTTTGCTTTTAATATTTTCTCTTTGTCTTTAATTTTTGTCAGTTGATTACTGTGTGCCTGTGTGTGTTCCTCTTTGGGTTAATCCTGTATGGCAGGGGTCCCCAACCACCAGGCTGCGGACCGGTATCAGTCCATGGCCTGTTAGGAACCGGGCCACACAGCAGGAGGTGAGCAGCAGGCCAGTGAGAGAAGCTTCATCTGCTTCTCCCCATCGCTCGCATTACTGCCTGACCATCTGCCACCCTCCCACCCCCATCTGTGGAAAACTGTCTTCTACGAAACTGGTCCCTGGTACCAAAAAGGTTGGGAACCACTGTATGGGACTCTCTGCACCTCCTGGACTTGGGTGACTGTTTCCTTTCCCAGGCTGGGGAAGTTTTCAGCTATTATCTCTTCCAATATTTGCTCAGGCCTTTTCTTTCTCTATTCTCCTTCTGGGACCCCTCTAATGTGAATATTAGTGCACTTAATGTCATCCCAGAGGTCTCGTAAACTGTCCTCATTTTTTTTCATTCTTTTTTCTTTGTTCTGTGGCAGTGATTTCCACTACTCTTTCAGCTCACTGATCCATTTTTCTGCCTCATTTATTCTACTGTTGATTCCTTCTAGCATTCCATTTCAGTTATTATATTCTTCAAGTCTGGTTTTTGTTTACATTTTCTAACTTTTAAAACTTCTAACTTCTTGCTCTGTGCATCCATTCTTCTACGGAGTTCTTGGATCATCTTTATGATCATTACTCTGAACTCTTTCTCAGGTAGATCACCTATGTCCACGTTCCTTAGTTCTTCTATGGTTTTATGTTGTTACTTCATCTGAAACATACTCCTCTGCTACCTCATTTTGTCTAAATCTCTATTTGTATTTTATGTATGTGGTGGGTTAGTTACGTTTCTCAACCTTGGCGAAGTGGCCTTCTGTAGGGGATGTCCTATGTGTCCCCTCTTGTTACCCAAGGGCCAGGGGCCAGCTGGTCCCAGGGTACAGTCTGGCCTGTGTTTGCGGACTCCATTCTGTAGGCTTCAGGATCGTAATTTCCTTGTTTCTGGTGTCTGTCCCCTGGTGGGTGAGGCTGATCTAGAGGCTTGTGCAGGCTTCCTGGTGTGAGGGGCTGGTGCCTGCCCACTGGTGGATGGAGCTGCATCCTGGCCCTCTTGTGGGCAGGGCTGCATCTAGGGGCATGTCTAGAAGTGGCTGTGGTCTCAGGAATTCTTTAGGCAGCCTTTCTACTGATGGGTGGGGCTGTGTTCCTGCCCAGTTAGTTGTTTGGTGTGAGGTGTCCCAGCACTGGAGCCTACAGGCTATCGGGTGGGGCCAGGTCTTGGTGCTAATGACCCAAGCAAGATATCCTACAGGAGAGTGCATGCACATGAATACTCCCCAGTATGTCCACCACCAGCTTTTATGTCCCCAGAGAGAGCCACAGCCACCCCCTTCCTCCCCTGGAGACCCTCCAAGATCAGCAGGTATGTCTGTCCCAGGCTCCTATGAAGTTACTGCTTTTGCTTTTGGTCCCATTGAGTGTGAGATTTTTGTACACCTTTAACAGTGAAACCTCTGTTTCCCCCAGTCCTGTGGAGCTCCTGAAATTAAGCCCCGCTGGTCTTCAAAGCCAAATGCTCTGGGGGCTCCTCTTCCCAGTACCAGACCCCCAGGCTGGGGAGCTGACATGAAGCTCAGAACTCGCACTCCTGTGGGGGAGTCTCTGTACTATATTATTCTCCAGTTTGTGGGTCACCCACCTGGGGGGTATGGGATTTGATTATATCACCAGTGCTGTCTTATTGTGGTTTCTCCTTAATGTCTTTACTTGTAGAAGGTTTTTTTTTGTTTTTTTTTTCGGTAGGTTCCAGTCTTTTTTACTGATGGTTGTTTAGCAGTCAGTTGTGATTTTGGTGTGTTCGTGAGAGGAGGTGAACACAAGGTCCTTCTACTCTGCCATCTTGGTCTAATCCCACTATTGTCTTTTTAGTCTCTATTTCATGTATTCTGCTCCAATCTTTGTTATTTCCTTCCTTCTACAAACTTTGGGCTTCATTTTTTTTCTTTTTCTAGTTCCTTGAGGTGTCAAATTAGGTTTATTCATGATCTTTCTTGTTTCATCATGTAGGCATTCATCACTATGAACTTCCCCCTCTTACAACAGATTCTATTGCATGCCATAAATTATGGTATACATTATTTCTTTTTTAATATTTATTTATTTATTTATTTATTTATGTATTACTTTATTTATTTTGGCTGTGCCGGGTTTTAGCTGCAGCACTCAGGATCTTCGTTGCGGCATGCGGGATCTTTAGTTGAGGCATGCGGGCTTCTTAGTTGTGGCATGCGAACTCTTAGTTGCGGCATGCATGTGGGATCAAGTTCCCCAACCAGGGATTGAACCCAGGCCCCCTGCATTGGGAGTGTGGCGTCTTACCCACTGGACCACCAGGGAAGTCCCTGGTATGTATTATTCCTTGATTTCTCTTTTGACTCCTTGGTTGTTCAGGAGCATGTTTATTCTCCATATGTGTGTGAATTTTCCAGTTTTCTTCTGTAATTAATTTCTACTTTTATACCATTGTAGTCAGAAAAGCTGCTTGACAAGATTTCAGTCTTCTAATTTATTAAGACTTGTTTTGTGACCGAACATATTACCTGCCCTGGAGAATGTTTCCTGTACATTTGAGAGGAATCTAAGTTCTGTTGCTTTCAGATGGAATGTTCTGTAAATGCTAAACTACATGTTAGACCAGATAGACTTAAGCCCAATGTTTCCTTATTTTTCTGTCTGTATGATCTCTTCATTGTGGATGGGGGAGTACTGAAATCCCCTAATATTACTGTATTGCTCCCTATTTCTCCCATCAATATTTGCTTTAAATATTTAGATGTTCCTATGTTAGGTGCATAAATATTTACAAATGTCACATCCTCTTGATGAATTGATTCTCTATTATTATATAATGACATTTGTTTCTTAAGGTATAAATACAGCTACTCCAGCTTGCTTTTGTTTTCCATTTGTGTGGAATATCTTTTTCCATACCTTTACTTTTAGTCTCTATGTGTCCTTAAAGCTGAAGTGAGTCTCTTATATTTTTTATTTTATTTATTTTTTTGCCCATGCTGCTCGGCTTGCTTGATCTTAGTTCCCCAACCAGGGATCAAACCCAGGCCCTGGCAGTGAAAGTGCTGAGTCTTAACCACTGGACCATCAGGGAATTCCCCTGAAGTGAATCTCTTTTAGGCAGCATATAGATGGGTCATTTTTTATATCCATTCAGCCAGTCTGTCTTTGAATTGGAAACTTTAGTCTATTTACATTTAATGTAATTACTTATAGGTATGTACTTATTGCCATTTTGTTCATTTCTTTCTGGTTGTCTTGTAATCCCTCTGTTCCTTTCTTCTCTTGCTCTCTTTACTGTCTGATGATTTTCTGTAGTGGTATGCTTAGTCTTTTCTCTTTATATTTTGTGTATCTACTATAGGTTTTTGCTTTGTAGTTAGCAAAGCAAAACTACTCATTTTATATAAATGAGATCTATATAAAACAACTTACAACAGTCCATTTTAAGTTGATAACTTATTTTCCAATGCTTTTGATGTCACAGATACATCTTTTATGTATCCATTAACAAATTACATAGTTATAGTTATTTTTACTACTTTTATCTTTTAACCTTCCTACTGGCTTAATAAGTGCTTAGCCACCCACTGCCTTTATGAAATTAGATTATTCTGAATTTTACTGTATACTTACCTTTACCAGTGAGATTCATAATTTCATATGTTTTCTTATTACTAATTATCACCTTTTCTTTTCAGCTTGAATAACTCCCTCTTAACGTTTCTTGTAAGGCTGGTCCAGTGGTGATGAACTTCTTTTGCTTTTGCTTGTCTAGAAAACTCTTCATCTCTCCTTCAGTTCTGAAGGACAGTTTTCCTGGGTAGAGTATTATTAGTTGGCAGTTTTTTTCTTTCAGCTCTTTATATCTATATATCACGCTACACCCTCTGGGCTGCAAAATTTCTGCTGAAAAATCTGCTCATAGTCCTGTAGGATTCCCTTGTACATAACAAATTGTATTTTTCTTGTTGCTTTTAAGATTCTCTCCTTGTCTTTAACTTTTGATACTTGAATTACAATGTATCTTCCTTTGGGTTCATCTTATTTAAGGATCTAGGTTAGGGAAGTTTTCAGCCATTATTTCTTCAAATGAGTTTTCTGCCCCTTTCTTCCTCTTCTGGAATCCCTTTGCTTGATGTTTCATAAGCTACCTTCATTCACTCTTCTTCATTCTTTTTTCTTTTTGCTGTTCTGATTGGATGAGTTCCACTGCCCTGGCTTTGAGTTCAGTGATCCTTTTTTCTGCTTCATCTAGTCTTCTGAACCATCTCTATTGTATATTTTTCAGATCAGTTATTATATTCTTCAGCTGTGCCAATTTTATTTGGTACTTTCTTACATTTTCAATCTCTGTTGAAATTCTCATTCATGGATTGTTCTCCTGAGATCAGTGAGCATCTTTATCACCATCTTTTGAGCTCTTTATCAGACAAATTACTTATCTCCATTTCATTAAGGCCTTTGTCTGGGGTTTTATCTTGTTCTTTCCTTTGGAACATATTCCTCTGTTTCTTCATTTTCCTTGACTCTCTGTGTTGGTTTATATACATTAGATAAAACAACTACCTCTCCCAGTCTTGAAGGAGTGGCTTCGTGTAGGAGATGAATCTTATTGTTGAACTCTGCCCTAGCTCTTGGTTGTCTCTCAAACCTTCGTGATTGTCCAAGAAGCCTACTTTATTCTTAACCAGTAGTTGAGTGTGTTCCGACCTGCCAGGGGGAGGATTTCAGTCAGCACTTAGATTCAGGCTGATTGGAAGCCAGACCCACAGGCAGCAGCTTTTATAGCTTTCAAATACATCTCTTTCAGGAGAAGACTGGGAGATGGGCATTTCTGTCTGCTCCCTCTGCTTTTGAACCCTATGATGATAGCCAGTTAAGAACTATTTCTTTGTTTGACACCATCCTGATGAACCCATGAAGACCAGCCGCATTGGCCACAAGAGCCACACTATCAAAGGATGTGTTCTCTGGGTGGCGGACACAAAAGCTAGGGTGTCAGGTATATACATAAGCCCCTTTCTTGGAGACACCATGACCTGGAGTGGGAAGAGGGAAGGCATGATGGTGGCACCTGCTGGCCATAGTCTTTGGAGAGCATTTCAGTTGGCCTTTAGTTGTGTGTTCAATTGGAAAAGTCTGCTCCTCAGGCCGGAGCTGTAAGATAAACAAATTGGGTGCTTTTCAGCTGGCTGCCTCTGCACTGGGCTGTGGTGGTGGGTAGCCAGATGAGTCTGTGTGAGCCCTTTAGGAACTATTTCTCAGCTCAGTCATAGCCTCTGGATCTCATGTACGCAAGCCCTGGTGGCTTTCAAACTTGGAAATTTCAGGGCTCACCTCTCAGGTGTGCATCTTGAAAGTTAGGGTGCCTGATGTGGGGTTGAACCCCTTTGCTCATCAGGGATAAGCTCAGAGTTGTCAGTTCCCTCTTGATTGCAGGTTGTTGCATTAGGTTTATGATGAGATTGTCTCAGCTTCTCCTACTTCCTACGATGTGGGTTTTTTCTCTGTTGCCTCATATGTAGAAGTCAGCTCGTTTTGGGGTTTCTTTCAGGGGAAGAAGTTCTATATGTAGCTGTAGATTTGGTGTGTCCATGGCAGGAGGTGAGCTCAGGATCCTCTTAGGTCACTGTCTTGAACTGGGACCCTATCTCTTATTTTTTTGATGAGAATCATCCTAACAGGTGTGAGTGATATCTCATTATGGTTTTTGATTTGTATTTTCCTGATGATTAGTGATACGTAGCACCTTTTCATATATCTGTTGGCCATTTGTGTATCTTCTTTGGAGAAATACCTGTTGAGGTCCTTTGCCTGAGAGGGGCTGGAGGCAGCTCACAGACCACTGCAGGGTCCACAGGCAGGACTGATGTCTGTTGACATCAATACATGGGTGGGCAAGGCTCCTCCTGGGTCCCTTGGTAGACCCCACAGTTCTCTCAAAGTCACTTTTGTTCATGGATAAATGCCAACATTTTGTTGGTGGACAGGGGAGTGAGGGATATTTTATATGGCCATGATGCTAATGTCATTCCTCAACCTTCTTATTACAGTGTTAGTTGTAATATACACACACACACACACACATGGGAGTATATATATCAGATGAAGTCCCAGAATGACTAGATCAAAAGGTATATGCAGTTTTCGTTTTGATACAAATTTCTCTTTATCAAAGTTTACACTCTACCCTGCAGTATATGAGAACGCTTATTTCCCCAAATCCTGACTCTGATTTTACCAAAGAGTAAAATCAAAATTTGATTTTGTGAAAAGAAAAAAAATTCATTGTGGATCTACTTTGCAATTATTAAGAGTAGGCCTAAGCTTTTCCTCCATTTAAGAGAGATTTACATTCCCCTGCCTGTGGACTATCCATATTCCCTGTGCATTTTTCTATTTTGGGTTTTGGTTATTTGCTTATTGGGTCACTGGAGCTCTGTCCTTTTGGATAGGGGTGACAAATAGTTAGAATATCTTTTTTTTCTGTTAGAAACCAAGGTGGCTTAGGTAAGAAACAAAAAAACTCAATTTTTCAAAGGAGACAGTGACTTCCAGCCCATCTGGTGATGACTAGAAAGGGTTCCAGAATCTGGGTATTTGCACCTCAGTGCAGGCAAAGCCCTTTCGTGGAAATATGTTAAAGGCCCTCTGTGGATCCAGTTTCCCTTCCAGCTGGGTGATCCTCAAGCTTTGGCTTTACTGGAAAATGATTTGGACCCAGATTACAACTTAATAGGCAAAATTGCTAAATGAAAGCAGAAAGTGAAGAGTGACCTGCCCCAACAGGGAATCAACAGTATACAAACTGATAAGCATGTAGGAAGATAAACCATGGAGTATCTTTTTTTAATTTAATTTTTATTTTATATAGCAGTATAGTTGATTTACAACGTTTTGTTAGTTTCAGGTATACAGCATAGTGGTTCAGTTATACATATATCCATTCTTTTTCAGATTCTTTCCCATATAGGTTATTACAGAATACTGACTGAGTAGAGTTCCCTATGCTATAGAGAAGACCCTTGTTGATTATTTTATATATAGTAGTGTGTATACATTAATCCCAAACTCCTAATTTATCCCTCCCCCTCCCCCCCCCGACCTTTCCCCTTTGGTAACTGTAAGTTTGTTTTCAAAGTCCCTGAGTCTGTTTCTGTTTTCTAAATAAGTTCATTTGTATCATTTTTTTAGATTCCACTTAAAGTGATATCATGTGATACTTGTTTTTCTCTGTCTGACTTACTTCACTTAGGATGATAATCTGTAGGTCCACCCATGTTGCTGCAAATGGGCATTATTTCATTCTTTTTATGGCTGAGTAATATTCTATTGTATACACGTACCACATCTTCTTTATCCGTTCCTCTGTCGATGGACATTTAGGTTCTTGGCTATTGTAAATAGTGCTGCCAGGAACATTGGGGTGCATGTATCTTATCAAATTATGATTCTCTCCAGATAGATGCCCAGAAGTGGGGTTGCTGGATCATATGGTAGTTCTAGTTTTAGTTTTTTAAGGAGCCTCCATACTGTTCTCCATAGTGGGTGTACCAATTTGCATTCCCATGAACAGTGTATGAGGGTTCCCTTTTCTCCACATCCTCTCTAGCATTTACTGTTTGTAGACTTTTTGATGATGGCCATTCTGAGTGGTGATACCTCACTGTAGTTTTGATTTTCATTTTTCTAATAATTAGTGATGTTGAGCATCTTTTCATGTGCTTTTTGGCCATCTGTATGTCTTCTTTGGAGAAATGTCTATTTAGATCTTCTGCCCATTTTTGATTGGGCTGTTTGGTTTTTTTTTTTTTTTTGATATTGAGCTGCATGAGCTGTTTGTATATTTTGGAGATTAATCCCTTGTTGGTCACTTAGTTTGCAAGTATATTCTCCCATTCTGTGGTTGTCTTTTTGATTTGTTTATGGTTTCCTTTGCTGTGCAAAAGGTTTTAAGTTTAGTTAGGTCCCGTTTTTTTACTTTTTTAAAAATTTTCATTACTCTAGGAGGTGGATGCAAAAAGATACTGCTGCAATTTATGTCAAAGAGTGTTCTGCCTATGTTTTTTCCTCCAGTATCCAGTAAGTATCCAGTCTTACATTTAAGTCTTTAATCCATTTTGAGTTTATTTTTGTATGTGGTGTTAGAGAATGTTCTAATTTCATTCTTTTACATGTAGTTGTCCAGCTTTCCCAGCACCACTTATTGAAGAGACTTTTCTCCAGAACACTCCCAAACTCATTCTACTAGGCCACCATCATCACCCTGATACCAAAACTAGACAAAGATACCACAAAAAAGAAAATTACAGACCAATATCACTGATGAATATAGATGCAGAAATCCTCAACAAAATACTAGCAAACAGAATCCAACAACACATTAAAAGGATCATACACCATGATCAAGTGGGATTTATCCCAGGGATGCAAGGAGTTTTCAATATCCGCAAATCAGTCGTTGTGATACACCACATTAACAAATTGAAGAATAAAAATATGATCATCTCAATAGATGGAGAAAAAGCTTTTGATAAAATTCAACACCAATTGATGATAAAAACTCTTCAAAAAGTGGCCTTAGAGGGACTATATCTCAACATAATAAAGGCCATATATGAGAAACCCACAGCGAACATCATTCTCAATGGTGAAAAACTGAAAGCATTTCCTTTTATGATCAGGAACAAAACAAGGATGTCCACTCTCACCACTATTATTCAACATAGTCTTGGAAGTCCTAATCTAGGCAATCAGAGAAGAAAAAGAAATAAAAGGAATCCAAACTGGAAAAGAAGTAAAATTGTCACTGTTTGCAGATGACATGATACTATACACAGAAAATCCTAAAGATGCTACCAGAAAACTACTAGAGCTCATCAATAATTCAGTAAAGTTGCAGGATACAAAATTAATACACATAAATCTCTTGCATTCCTGTACACTAACAACTCAGAGAAATTAAGGAAACAATCCCATTTCCCATCCTATCAGAAAGAATAAAATACCTAGGAATAAGCCTACGTAAGGAGGCACAAGACCTGTACTCAGAAAACTAAAAGATACTGATGAAAGAAATAAAAGATGGCACAAATAGGGACTTCCCTGGTGGGGCAGTGGTTAAGAATCTGCCTTTGGGTCACAGGTTCAAGTCTTGGTCTGGGAAGATCCCACATGCTGCGAAGCAACTAAGCCTGTGTACCACAACTACTGAGCCTGCATACCACAACTACTGAAGCCTGCATGCCTAGAGCCCGTGCTCCACAGCAGGAGAGGCCACCACAATGAGAAGCCTGTGCACTGCAATGAAGAGTATCCCCCACTCACCACAACTAGGGAAAGCCTGTGTGCAGCAACAAAGACTCAACAGAGCCAAAATTAAAAATAAATAAATAAATAAATAATTTTTAAAAAAAACAAACCTAAGGGGTAAGCTTCTTGGCATCAGTATTGGAAAAGTTTTTTTAGATTTGATCCCAAAAACAAAAGCTAATATAAACAAGTGAGACTACATCAAGCTAAAAATATTTTGCACAACAAAGGAAGCCATCAATGAAATGAAAATGCACCCAATGGAATGGAAGAAAATATCTGCAAATCATACATCTGATAATGGGTTAATATCCAAAAAATATAAAGAACTCATACAACTCAATACAAAAAAAAATCAGATTAACATACAGAGGATCTAAATAGACGTTTTTCCAAAGAAGACATACAAATGGCTGACAGATACATAAGAAGTTACTCAACATCACTAATCATCAGAGAAATGCAAATCAAAACCACAAGATATCACCTGACACCTGTTAGAATGACTATTATCAAAAAGATGATAAAAATAACAAATATTGGCAAGGATGTGGAGAAAAGGGAACCCTTGTGCATGGTTGGCAGGAGTGTAAATGGGTGCAGCCACTACAGAAAACAGAGAGGTTCCTCAAAAAATTAAACATAAAACTACCACATAATCCAGAAGTCCCACTTCTGGATATTTATCTGAAAGTAACAAAATCACTATTTTGAAAAGATACCTGCATGCCCATGTTCATTGCAGCATTGTTTACAACAGCCAAGATATGGAACAACCAGAGTCCATCAATGGACGGATGGATAAAGAATCTGTATATATATATATGTGTATGTGTATATATACATATATATATATATGCATATGCATGTATATATATGTGTGTGTATATATATATATACACACACACACAATGCAATATTATTCAGCCATTTAAAAAAAGGAAATCTCACCGTCTTGCAATGTGGGTCAACACAGATAGACCTTGAGGGCATTATGCTAAGTGAAATAAATCAGAGAAAGATAAATACCATATGTTATCATTTATATATTGAATCTAAATTTTAAAAGATACAGAGAATAAATTGGTGGCTGCCAAAGGTAGGTGGTGGTTGTAATGGATGAAAGTGGTAAAAGGCACAAACTTCCAGTTGTAAGATAAACAAGCCCTGGGGATGTAATGTACAACATGTGACTCTAGTTAACAATACTATATTGTATAGTTGAAAGTCACCAAGAGAGTAGTTCTTAAAAGTTCTCATGACGAGAAAAACTAACTATGTCTGGTGATGGATGTTGACTAAACTTATTGTTGTAATCCTTTCATAATATATATATGTATGTGTATATATATATATACATACATATATACATAATGAAATCATTATGTTGTACACCTGAAACTAATAAAATGTTATATGTCAATTATACCTCCAAAAAATCAGTTGTCTTTCTATACACTAAAAAACAAACTATCAGAAATAGAAATTAAGAAAACAATCCCATTTATATTTGCATCAGAAAGAATAAAATGCCTAGGAATGTCTTTAACCAAGGAGGCAAAAGATCTATACACTGAAAACTATAAGACAATGATGAAAGGAAGTGAAGACACAAATAAATGGAAATATATTCTGTGCTTTGGGACTGGAAGAATTAATACTGCTCAAATGTCCACACTTCCCTAAGTGACCTATAGATTCAATGCAATTTCTCTCAAAATTTGAGTGGTGTTTTTCACAGAAATAGAACAAACAATCCTAAAATGTGTATGAAACCACAAAAGACCTGAATAGCCAAGGCAATCTTCTGCAAGAACACAAAGCTGGAGGCATCACATTGTGTGATTTCAAAGTATATTACAAAGCTATAGTAATCAATAGTATGGTATTAGCATAAGAACAGATATTTAGACCAATTGAACAGAATTGAGAGTCCAGAAGTAAATTCATGCATTTACAGTCAACTGATCTTTGACAAAGGTGCCAAGAATACATAATGGGAAAAAGATAGTCTCATCAATAAATGGTGTTGGCAAAAACTGGATAACCACATACAGAAGAATGAAATTGGACCCTTATTTCACACCTCATACAAAATTTAATTCAAAATGGATTAAAGAATTGAAAGTTAGACCTGAAACCATAAAACTCTTAGAAGAAGTTGTAGGAGAAATTTTTCTTGACATTGTCTGTGCAGTACTTTTCATGGTATGATTAAAAGCAAGACAACCAAAGCAAAAATAGACAAATGGGACTGCACGAAACTAAAAAGCTTCTGCACAGTAAGGAAAACAATCCATAGAGTGAAAAGACAACCTACTGAATGGGAGAAAATATGGCAAACCACATTTCTGATAAGGGGTTAATATCCACATTTTATATGTAACTCACACTATTCAATAGTAAAAAAAAAAAAAAAGAAAAATGTGCAGAGGACCTGAATAGATATTTTTTAAAGAAGATATACAGATGGCTAACAGTTACATGAAAAGAGCTGAACATCAATAATCATCAGGGAAATGCAAATCAAAACCACAATGAGATATCACCTCACACCTGTTAGAATGGCTATCATCAGAAAGACAAGAGAGAAAAAGTGTTAGCAAAGAGGAGAGAAGGTAATCTTTGAGCATTGTTGGTGGGAATGCAAATTGGTGCAGCCACTATGGAAAACAGTAGGGAGGTTTGTCAAAAATTTAAAATAGAGCTACCATATGATCCAGCAATCCCACTTCTGGGTGTATATACAAAGGAAATGAAAACAGGATCTTGAAAAGATACCTGCACTCCCATGTTCATTGCAGTATTATTCACAATAGCCAAAATATGCAAACAGTCTAAGTATCTGTCCATGGATGAATGGATTAAGAAGATGTGGTATGTACACACACACACACACACACACACACACACGAATAATACTCAGTCATGAGAAAGAAGGAAGTCTGCCATCTGCAACAACATAGATGGACCTTGAGGGCATTATGCTAATTGTGATAAATCAGAGAAAGACAGCTACTGTATAATATCACCTATATGTTAAGTCCAAAAATTCAAATTCATAGAAACAGTCTAGGATGGTTGTTACCAGGGGCTGGGAGGGAGTGGGGACTGAATGGAGAAATGTTGGTCAAACAGACAAACTTACAGTTATAAGATGAATAAGTTGGGGATCTGAAGTGTACAGCATGGTGATTACAGATAATACTGTATTATACATGTGAAAGTTGCTGAGAGAGAGTATATTTTAAATGTTTTCACCACAAAAATGTAATAGTATATATGTGAAGTGATGGAGGTGTTAGCTAACACAATGGTGGGAATCATTTTGCAGTATGTTAAGTGTATCAATTCAACACACTGTACACCTTAAACTTACACAATGTTGTATGTCAATGTATCTTAATAAAGCTGTGAAAAAAGAAAATGAAAATGAAAAAGTATTTAGCATCACTGTCCTTAAAACTGAAGCCATCTTCAGAAGGTGAGAGATGAATGTGGGAGATGCCATTGAACTAGTCTTGTGATTTCAGTGTAGAATGAGGTCCTAGGGTGCAAAGGCCATGTCGCAGTGCTCATCTTCAGAGAAAAAAAAGTGTGTTTAACCAAAAGAAAGCATGACCAAAGAGGCCATCCAAATGATTGATCATGGAGTTCCCAGGACTGAAAATACTAAATATATACATATAAATATTGGGGTTGGCCAAAAAGTTCGTTCAGGGTTTTCTGTAAGATCATATGGGAAGAGAGAGGAACCAAGATGGTGGAGCAGAAGGATGTGCTCTCACTCCCTCTTGCGAGGACACCAGAATCACAACTAGGTGCTGGACAATCATTGACAGGAAGACACTGGAACTCACCAAAAAAGATACCCCACACCCAAAGACAAAGGAGAAGCCACAATGAGATGGTATGAGGGGCACAATCACAGTAAAATCATAACTGCTGGGTGGGTGACTCACAGACTGTAGAACATTTATATCACAGAAATCCACCCACTGGAGTGAAGGATCTGAGCCCCACATCAGGCTTCCCAACCTGGGGGTCCGGCAACAGGAGGAGGAATTCCTAGAGAATCAAACTTTGAAGCCTAGTGAGAATTGACTGCAGGACTTCAACAGGACTGGGGGGAAAAGAGTCTCCACTCTTGCAGGGCACACACAAAGTAGTGTGTGCATCGGGACCCAGGGGAAGGAGCAGTGACCCCAAGGGAGACTGAACCAGACCTACCCGCTAGTGTTAGAGGGTCTCCTGCAGAGGCAGGGGGTGGCTGTGGCTCACCAAGGAGACAAGGACACTGGCAGCAGAAGTTCTGGGAAGTACTCCTTGGCGTGAGCCCTCTCAGAGTCTGTCATTGGCCCCACCAAAGAGCCCAGGTAGGCTCCAGTGTTGGGTCGCCTCAGGCCAAACAACCGACAGGGAGGGAACCCAGCCCCACCCTTCAACAGTGAAGTGGACTAAAGTTTTACTGAGCTCTGCCCTACAGAGCAACAGTCAGCTCTACCCACCACCAGTCCCTCCCATCAAGCCTCTTAGATAGCCTCATCCACCAGAGGGCAGAGAGCAGAAGCAAGAAGAACTACAATCCTGCAGCCTGTGGAACAAAAACCACATTCACAGAAAGACAGACAAGATGAAAAGGCAGAGGGCTATGTGCCAGAAGAAGGAAAAAGATAAAACCCCAGAAAAATAACTAAATGAAGTGGAGATAGGCAACCTTCCAGAAAAAGAATTCAGAATAATGAGAGTGAAGATGATCCAGGACCTCGGAAAAACAATGGAGGCAAAGATCGAGAAGGTGCAAGAAATGTTTAACAAAGACCTGGAAGAATTAAAGAACAAACAGAGATGAACAATACAATAACTGAAATGAAAACTACACTAGAAGGAATCAATAGCAGAATAACTGAGGCAGAAGAAGGGATAAGTGACCTGGAAGACAGAATGGTGGAATTCACTGCTGCAGAACAGACTAAAGAAAAAAGAATGAAGAGAAGTGAAGACAGCCTAAGAGACCTCCGGGGTAACATTAAACACAACAACATTCGCATTATAGGGGTCCCAGAAGGAGAAGAGAGACAAAGGACCAGAAGGAGAAGAGAGAGAGAAACGACCAGAGAAAATACTGGAAGAGATTATAGTCAAAACTTCCCTAACATGGGAAAGGAAATAGCCACTCAAGTCCAGGAAGCACAGCGAGTCTCATACAGGATAAACCCAAGGAGAAACACGCCAAGACACATAGTAATCAAATTGGTAAAAATTACAGACAAAGAAAAACTATTGAAAGAGCAAGGGAAAAATGACAACATACAAGGGAACTCCCATAAGGTTAACAGCTGATTTCTCAGCAGAAACACTACAAACCAGAAAGGAGTGGCATGATATACTTAAAGTGATGAAAGGGAAGAACGTACAACCAAGATTACTCTACCTGGCAGGGATCTCATTCAGATTCGATGGAGGAATCAAAAGCTTCACAGACAAGCAAAAGCTAAGAGAATTCAGCACCACCAAACCAGCTCTACAACAAATGCTAAAGGAACTTCTCTAAGTGGGAAACACAGAGAAGGATCTACAAAAACAAACCCAAAACAATTAAGAAAATGATCATAGGAACATACCTATTAATAATTACCTTAAACGTGAATGGATTAAATGCTCCAACCAAAAGACACAGGCTTGCTGAATGGATACAAAAACAAGACCCAGGGCTTCCCTGGTGGCACAGTGGTTGAGAGTCCACCTGCTGATGCAGGGTACACAGGTTCGTGCCCTGGTCTGGGAAGATCCCACATGTCGTGAAGCAGCTAGGCAAATGAGCCACGGCCACTGAGCCTGCGCGTCTGGAGCCTGTGCTCCACAACAGGAGAGGCCACAACAGTGAGAGACCCACATACCGCAAAACAAACAAAACAAAACCCAAAACCCATCTTTATGCTGTATACAAGAAACCCACTTCAGACCTAGGGACACATACAGACTGAGAGTGAGGAGATGGGAAAAGATATTCCATGCAAATGGAAATCAAAAGAAACCTGGGGTAGCTATACTCATATCAGATAAAATAGACTTTAAAATAAAGAATGTTACAAGAGACAAGGAAGGACACTACATAATGATCAAGGGGTCAATCCAAGAAGATATAACAATTATAAATCTATATGCACCCAACATAGGAGCACCTCAATACATAAGGCAACTGCTAACAGCTATAAAAGAGGAAATCAACAGTAACACAATAATAGTGGGGGACTTTTAACATCTCACACCAATGGACAGATCATTCAAAATGAAAATAAATAAGGAAACAGAAGCTTTAAATGACACAATAGATCAGACAAGTTAAATTGATATTTATAGGACATTCCATCCAAAAACAGCAGATTACACTTTCTTCTCAAGTGCGCATGGAACATTCTCCAGGATACATCACACCTTGGGTCACAAATCAAGCCTTGGTAAATTTAAGAAAATTGAAATCATATCAAGCATCTTTTCTGACCACAACGCTATGAGATTAGAAATGAATTACAAGGGCTTCCCTGGTGGCGCAGTGGTTGAGAGTCCGCCTGCCGATGCAGGGGACACGGGTTCGTGCCCCGGTCCTTCGGGAAGATCCCACATGCCGCGGAGCGGCTGGGCCCGTGAGCCATGGCCGCTGAGCCTGCGCGTCCGGAGCCTGTGCTCCGCAACGGGAGAGGCCACAACAGTGAGAGGCCCACATACCACAAAAAAAAAAAAAAAAAAAGAAATGAATTACAGGGAAAAAAACATAAAAACATGGAGGCTAAACAATATGTTATTAAATAACCAAGAGATCACTGAAGAAATCAAAGAGGAAATCAAAAAATACCTAGAAACAAATGACAATGAAAACAGGACGATCCACAACCTATGGGATGCAGCAAAAGCAGTTCTAAGAAGGAAGTTTATACTTACACAACCCTACCTCAAGAAACAAGAAAAATCTCAAGTAAACAATCTAAACTTACACCTACAGGAACTAGAAAAAAGAACAAACAAAACCCAAAGTTAGCAGAAGGAAAGAAATCATAAAGATCAGAGCAGAAATAAATAGAAACAAACAAAACAATAGCAAAGATCAATAAAACTAAAAGCTGGTTCTTTGAGAAGACAAAATTGATAAACCATTAGCCAGACTGATCAAGAAAAAGAGGGAGAGGACTCAAATCAATAAAATTAGAAATGAAAAAGGAGAAGTTACAACAGACATCACAGAAATACAAAGCATCCTAAGAGACAACTACAAGCAACTCTATGCCAATAAAATGGACAACCTGGAAGAAATGGACAAATTCTTAGAAAGGTATAACCTTCCAAGACTGAACCAGGAAGAAACAGAAAATATGAACAGACCAATCACAAGTAATGAAATTGAAACTGTGATTAAAAGTCTTCCAACAAACAAAAGTCCAGGACCAGATGGCTTCACAGGTGAATTCTATCAAACATTTAGAGAAGAGCTAACACCCATCCTTCTCAAACTCTTTCAAAAAATTGCAGAGGAAGGAACACTCCCAAACTCATTCTACGAGGCCACCATCACCCTAACACCAAAACCAGACAAAGATATTACAAAAAAAAGAAAATTACAGACCAATATCACTGATGAATATAGATGCAAAAATCCTTAACAAAATACTAGCAAACAGAATCCAACATCACATTAAAAGGATCACATCCCATGGTCAAGTGGGATTTATCCCAGCTGTCAGAAGCCATCCTGGAGCCCTTGCACCATGACAAAGTCATGAGCAACAGAAGGCGTAACTGCAAGGCAGCGCCATGCCAGGAGGGTGGACTACAGCTCCGTTGTTATGTTTTATGACAATAAATTTACATATAGGGGCAATTTGGGGGGGATGTTGCTCCACGTGAAAGAAAAATTCCTCTAGGACTCCCCCTCCTGAAACTACCACAGAATGGGAAGTACCCACTAAAGCCCTGGGGAAATGGGTAAAGAATTAAGAGCCTGGAACTAAGGGGATGTTTTTATGAAAAACACCCTCTAGTATGGAGTTATGGCCATGGGCCGGAGTTTCTGATGACATAGGAAATTTATGGTTCTATTATAAAGGAAGATTAATTATAGAAAAGCAAATGACTAGAGCAGAACTGGTTGCTAGGATAGGGAGAAAACACTGTCTCAGTTGAAGGAAACAACGAGAGAGCATGCAGGTATATTGTAAATATTTTCATGGAACCATTGTAAAAGGTTGCCCATGCAAGAAGAGAAATAGGAACAGGTAGCTCCCAACTTTTACAATTAAAATAATCATATAACTGCTTGGCTTGGTTACTAAGAAATAACCTGTGATTAATGGGAACTTGGGGAAATATTTTAATAGGACATCTAGAAACTAGGGGATTTTTTTAAAAAAAATCTTTATAGAATATTTTGAGGTTTGATTGTGCTAAGGTTGTTTGGCCACATACCTGGTAATGTAATCAACTACAATATATAAACCTGTGATTGTAAGCAAAAAAGACATGAGAAAGAGAAACATGCAGTGCTGATACTTTAAGAAGTGTAATAGAATTATTTCCTTCACCGACGCTATCCATCCCTCGGGTATCCCTGGACTCGCTGGAGCTGGACTCCGGCAAGTGGTGCCCGAACAGGGACCTGAAGGGTAAGTGTAAATAGAGTAAGTTCGGGATAGCTAGGCTTCCACCTAGGGTGCTGCAGACCCCCTTGCAGAGTATAGGCAAGGTAAGTGAAGGGTGGATAATCTAATAAGTAATATAAAAGGTAAGTTAACTATGGGTCATAAGGAATCTAAAGAGAGAAAATTATTTATTGATATTATTAAACATATTATCTGGAAGAGGTATTAAGGTAACTACTAGTCAATTAGCTAACTTTTTAAACTTCATTCAAGAACAATGTCCATGGTTCCCAGAGGAAGGTACAGTTAATTTGGATGCATGGGCTAAGGTAGGGGATCAATTAAAAACACATTATTCACTTCATGGTCCTGAAAAAGTTCCTGTAGATACTTTTGCTCTATGGAATCTCATTAGAGATACCTTAGATCCAGTACAAGAAAGACAGAGAATACCTTATATGGGAACTCCAGATGAAAGCACTCCCTTAATACCTCCAAAACCACCTCCTAAGAAAGTATTGGCAGCTACATTTGAAAAATGTAAAATAGATGATGATGATGATGAGTTGTCCCCTCAAGACCAAAAAGACCTGGAGGAAGCTGCTGCTGCTAATCATAGAGAGCCAAATCCTTGGGATTTTCCTGTTTTTAATTCTGAGAGAAAAACACCTTTGCCAAAAATTAGTTATCCTGCATTACCAGATTATAAACAAGAGATGCCTTTGAGACCACCTCCACCTCCTCCAACTAACAAAATGATTAAAAATACATTTAATATTAATCCAAAGATGCATTCCAGAAGAATGCAGGTCTCTGATGATCCAGAATTTGCTGGATTTGTTTCCCTGTAGGTTTTGAAGGAGGCTTTGATGATGGGGTGACATGGGAACCTCTGCCTTATAAGATTCTCAAAGAATTAAAGGCTGCATGTGCTGATTATGGACCACTAGCTCCCTATACACTCACTTTGCTAGATGCTCTTGCTAACAGATGGATGACACCATATGATTGGGTCCAAGTGGCTCGAGTCTGTCTCTCAGGTGGGCAATATCTGTTGTGGAGAACAGAAAATGGAGACTCTTACCAGATCTAAGGGCAATTAATAATACTATGGAAGATATGGGGGCTTTACAGCCTGGATTGCCCTCTCCTGTTGCTGTTCCAATAAATTATAATTATTATAGATTTACAAGATTGCTTTTATACTATTCCTTTGGACCCTCAAGATAGAAAAAGATTTGCTTTTAGTGTACCCTCTACTAACTTTAAACAGCCTTATCAAAGAGATCAATGGAAAGTATTACCTCAGGGAATGAAAAGTAGTGGAACCTTATGTCAAAAATTTGTGGATAAGGCTATAACAGAAATAAGAATAATCTGGAAGTATATATGATACACTATATGGATGATATATTGTTGGCCCATTCAGATAGAGGATATTTACAAGAAGTCTTACAGCATTTAACAGAGGCATTACAAAAAAATGGACTCCAAATAGCTCTGGAAAAGATTCAAACTGAACCACCTATGACTTATTTAGGGAGAATAATACATACACAAACTGTGACACATCAACCATTACAACTTCGGAAAGATAATTTACGAACATTAAATGACTATCAAAAACTATTGGGAGATATTAATTGGATTAGACCTTATTTAAAAATAACTACAGCAGAATTGAAGCCTTTATTTAACATATTACAAGGAAATTCAGATCCAACCTCATCTAGAAATATGACTCCTGAAGCAGAAAAGGCTTTACAGTCTATTGAATCTGCTTTAAACAACTGCTTCTTACAAAGAATAGATTACACAAAAGAATGGTGTTTGCTAATCTTGCCTACTCCAGTCATACCTACGGGTATACTTTGGCAGGAAGGACCTTTGGAATGGATCCATTTACCAGCTACTTCAAAGAAAATAGTTAGTTCCTATCCTATGTTAACAGCAACTTTAATAGCTAAAGGAAGAAAAAGAAGTAAGGAATTGTTTGGAAAGGATGTAACTAATATAATTATCCCTTATAATAAAGATCAACTACAAATTTTATTACAGAATGATGAAGACTGGCAAATACCTCTTAGTTCTTATACTGGACAAATTCTGTTTCATTTGCCAAAACATCCGCTATTACAATTTTTTGCTACACATCCAGTTATATTTCCTAAATGCTATGTTGATCAGCCAATAGAAGATGCAGCTTTAGTTTTTACAGATGGATCACCTAAAGGAAAAGCTGCTTTACTTATTAATAATGTTCCAAAGGTAATTCAAACTCAGGAAACTTCTGCTCAAAAAGCAGAATTAATTGCAATAATACATGCTTTCACTGAGCTGCAGAACCAGACTTTCTATTTATATTCAGACTCACAGTATGTGGTTAAGCTATTTCCTCATATAGAAACCACAGTCTTGCCAGAGCATAAAACTACAATTTTTGATCTTTTAACTTGTTCACAAAAACAAGTTTGGGCACGTTCTTTACCTTATTATGTCGGTCATGTAAGGTCACATTCTAACTTGCCTGGAAGCATATGTGAAGGTAATCGCCAAGCTGACCTTTTGACACGAATTGTAGCTTTCCCTTGTATTGAGGAGGCACTAGCTTCACATAATTTGCATCATCAAAATTCCGCAGCTCTGCGATATCGGTTTCAACTGCCTCGGGAGATAGCCAGATGTATAGTTTAAAATTGTCCACATTGTCCAACTTATTCATCCAGTTTGCCCATGGGGGTCAACCCTAGAGGATTATTACCTAATGTGTTATGGCAAATGGATGTAACTCATGTGCCATCTTTTGGAAAGCTGTCTTATGTACATGTTTCAGTGGATACTTATTCTCATGTAATTCTTGCCTCAGCAAGAACCGGAGAAGCTTTTAAGGATGTTATGCAACACTTATTTTTCTGTTTTGCCTTTCTAGGCATTCCAAAATCTCTAAAAACTGATAATGCTCCTGCCTACGTTTCAAAGGCTTTTAAAGACTTTTGTGAAAATTTTAATATTTCCCATTCTACGGGAATCCCGTATAATCCTCAGGGTCAAGCAATAGTGGAAAGAGCCCATCATACTTTAAAAGTTCAAATTAAAAAATTACAGCAAGGGGAATTCAAGTACAGTTCTCCACATCACATTCTTCAACACACACTATTTGTATTAAATAATTTGAATACTGATTCACAAGGTAATACTGCCATGATGAGGCATTGGAATCCTGATATTAATAAACCTAAACCTAGGGTGAAATGGAAGGATCTGCTCACTGGTCAATGGAAAGGACCTGATATTTTACTAACCAGTGGCAGAGGGTATGCTTGTATATTTCCACAGGACGCTGACTCACCATTGTGGGTGCCTGACCGTCTCATCAGACATGTCGGGCCCTCCGCCGCCGCCTTACCACTTTCCAGTCAGGCACAAGCCACCACAGCCGGACACGTCAGCTGATGAATCACCATCAGCTAAAGAACCGCTGCTGCAGCAGATACAAAACCTCACCATCGGAGAGAGATCAATTCTTTGTCTGCCGCGTCTGCGCCCAAGACCTGGCAAGAGACAAGCCACCTCTACGAGAACTTCGAACCCACCAACTTGGGGTCAGATTAAACGACTTGCTGACGACGCCGAGAAAGTGGTAACAGACCAGGGAGCTACCTTAACACCTGGAAATCTTTTTGTTGCTATGCTTGCTATATTGGCCTGCCAGGTAACTAGGGGAAATGCTTTGGGTAATTCTTATTGAACTTATCTCCCTGATCCACCAATTTTACAAACTGTAGCCTGGGATAATGAGGATATACCAGTATCTACTACTATGCCCAGGTTAATGGGAGGAGCCATAAGTTCCTATCCATATAATAAATTTAAAACAAATAATAATTTTACTTTTCATGGAAAATCAGGGTTCCATCCTATATGTTTTATATTTCCATCAATTAATAATTCTGTAGCCTCCCGTAAGAATGGATGTATACCAGTTTTTCTTAAAGGGCAGCTTACTGCTTCTCCTTCGAGTCAATCTAATAAGAGACTTCTTTGGTCTTTGATTTATCTAGCACCTGGAGAAGATCCAACTTATAATCAACCTTCCTCTCATCCTTTAAAATTTCCTCCTTGTAATCCTCCTTATGGTATTCGTACAGGAGTACAATCATCTATATTACAATCTCCGGAAGACCAGTTGGATAGGAACTGGGATGCTGTAGATACCAATACAGGATTTCCTACATGGAATTATTGTATATATTCTTTAAGAATAGATATTCCCATACAGGATACCACAAAAAAATGTGCATGATTGGAGTAATCCTGATCCATCTAAGGATTATAGATCTTATTTACAACATCATGCACGTTATGATTGGAATAATTCATTCATTCCTGCTTCTATGCATGTTAATAGATGGCACACTGGAGGATGGGTGCCTCCTATCCTAACTATGGCTCAAGATAATATGTATTATGCACAGACCCAGCTTTGGAAAGCTATTGCTGCACCATCGCCAGTTATTCTTCATAGACCTAAAAATATGGGCATTTATTCTATGCAGGCTTGTGTGTCAGCACCTTATGTGTTCTTGGTAGCCCCAAAATATGTGGATCTAAATATTTATCATAATACTTCTGATTCTACTTTTTGGACACATTGCTATGATTGTATTTTGACAAGTTATATAAATCCCTCTATGAATGTACAAGTTTTAATGATTCTTAAACGACCACCATACATTATGTTGCCTGTAAAATTATCCTCTGCCTGGTGTGATGATTATGGCTTACAAGTTTTGCATGAAACTGAAGTTTTATTACATTCAAAGAGATTTGTTGCAGCTTTAATTCTAGGAATATCTACATTTATAGCTGTAATAGCATCATTTTCTCTTTCAATAAGTTCCTTAGCTCAACAAGTACATACAGCTCAACATGTAAATGAGCTTTGAAAAAATATATCTTTAGCTCTGGCTACTCAGGAAGTTATAGATAGAAAGTTAGAAGCAAAGGTGGATGCCTTAGAAGAAGCAATTTTACACATAGGGCAGGAATTACCAGCGCTCAAAGTAAGACTAGCTTTGAGGTGTCATAAAAAATATAGATGGATTTGTATTACTCCTCTAAAAGTGAATGAATCATTATATTCTTGGGAACAAATTCAGACTCATATTATGGGAGTTCGGAACCAAACAGATGTTAGTTTAGACCTTACTAAATTACATCAAGGAATTCATGACATAGGAAATACAAACTTAGATTTATTTCCGGCACAGTCTGCTCAGAATTTTTTTTCTTTTTTTTCTGCTTTATAACAAATTTAATCAGTTATACATATACATATGTTCCCATATCCCCTCCCTTTTGCGTCTCCCTCCCACCCTCCCTATCCCACCCCTCCAGGCAGTCACAAAGCACCGAGCTGATCTCCCTGTGCTATGCGGCTGCATAACTGGACAGGTACATGTAAAAGAATGAAATTAGATCACTCCCTAACACCATACACAAAAATAAGCTCAAAATGGATTAAAGACCTAAGTATAAGGGCAGAAACTATCAAACTCTTAGAGGAAAACATAGGCAGAACACTCTATGACATAAATCACAGCAACATCCTTTTTGACCCACCTCCTAGAGAAATGGAAATAAAAATAAACAAATGGGACCTAATGAAATTACCAAGCTTTTGCACAGCAAAGGAAACCATAAACAAGACCAAAAGACAACCCTCAGAATGGGAGAAAATATTTGCAAATGAAGCAACTGACAAGGGATTAATCTCCAAAATTTACAAACAGCTCATTCAGCTCAATAACAAAAGAACAACCCAATCCAAAAATGGGCAGAAGACCTAAATAGACATTTCTCCAGAGAAGATATACAGACTGCCAACAAACACATGAAAGAATGCTCAACATCATTAATCATTAGAGAAATGCAAATCAAAACTACAATGAGATATCATCTCACACCAGTCAGAATGGCCATCATCAAAAAATCTAGAAACAGTAAATGCTGGAGAGGGTGTGGAGAAAAGGGAACACTCTTGCACTGCTGGTGGGAATGTGAATTGGTACAGCCACTATGGAGAACAGTATGGAGGTTCCTTAGAAAACTACAAATAGAACTACCATACGACCCAGCAATCCCACTACTTGGCATATACCCTGAGAAAACCATAATTCAAAAAGAGTCATGTACCAAAATGTTCATTGCAGCTCTATTTACAATAGCCAGGAGATGGAAGCAACCAAAGTGTCCATCACCGGATGAATGGATAAAGAAGATGTGGCATATATATACAATGGAATATTACTCAGCCATAAAAAAAACTAAATTGAGCTATTTTTAATGAGGTGGATGGATGTAGAATCTGTCATACAGAGTGAAGTAAGTCAGAAAGAGAAAGAGAAGTACTGTATGCTAACACATATATATGGAATTTAAGGGGAAAAATGTTATGAAGAACATAGGGGTAAGACAGGAATAAAGACACAGACCTACTAGAGAATGGACTTAAGGATATGGGGAGGGGGACGGGTAAGCTGTGACAAAGTGAGAGTGGCATGGACATACATACACTACCAAACGTAAGGTAGATAGCTAGTGGGGAGCAGCCGCATAGCACAGGGAGATCAGCTCAGTGCTTTGTGACCACCTAGAGGGGTGGGATAGGTAGGGTGGGTGGGAGGGAGGGAGACGCAAGAGGGAAGAGATATGGGGACATACGTATATGTATAACTGATTCACTTTGTTATAAAGCAGAAAATAACACACCATTGTAAGGCAATTATACTCCAATAAGGATGTAAAAAAAATCCAAAAAATATAAAGAACACAACTCATTAGGGCAAAAACCATTCCACTTAAAAATGGAACTGAGGCAGGGTGCACATCTATGACAGCGAGGAGAAGATAAAATTTGATGCTGGGACCCTCCTTCTTAGTACACACCGTCTAATTTGGAGAGATCAGAAAAATCATGAATGCTGCATGGCCATTCCTCTTTCCCAAATCGTGTTCATTGAAGAACAGGCAGCTGGAATTGGGAAAAGTGCCAAAATAGTGGTTCATCTTCACCCAGCTCCTTCTAACAAAGAACCTGGCCCATTCCAGTGTAGTAAGAACTCCTACATCAAGCTTTCCTTCAAAAAACACGGCCAGATTGAGTTTTACAGGCGTTTATCAGAGGAAATGACACAGAGAAGATGGGAGAATATGCCAGTTTCCCAGTCATTACGAGCAAATAGAGCACCCCAGCCAGGAAGAATAAGGGCTGTAGGAATTGTAGGTATTGAAAAGAAACTGGAAGAAAAAAAGAAACTGACAAAAACATTTCTGAGGCCTTCGAAGACCTCAGCAAACTAATGGTCAAAGCTAAGGGAATTGGTGGTGTTATCAAAATCCATTGCTAATAAGCAAGCTGACATCACAGAAGATGAGGCCATCAGGTTTAAATCCTATTTGCTGAGCATGGGAATAGCTAACCCGGTTACCAGGGAAACCTACAGCCCAGGCACACAGTACCACATGCAGCTGGCCAAACAGCTGGCTGGAATATTGCAGGCGCCTTTGGAGGAATGAGGGGGAATAATGTCACTCACAGAGGTGTACTGTTTAGTAAACCGAGCTCAAGGAATGGAATTGCTCTCACCCGAAGATTTAGTGAATGCATGCAAGATGCTGGAAGCCCTGAAATTACTTCTCAGGCTCCGTGTGTTTGACAGCTGCGTCATGGTAATTGAACTTCAGTCCCACAAGGAGGAGTAAATGGTGGCCTCAGCCTTGGAGACGGTTTCAGAAAAGGGATCTCTAACATCAGAAGAGTTTGCTAAGCCTGTGGGAATGTCTGTCCTCCTGGCTAAAGAAAGTTTGCTTCTTGCCGAGATGATTCAGTGGAAGGCTTGCAGTTTTACCCAAATTTAATTATGACACAGAGCTAAGAGTTTTGTATTTGAAATAACTTGTTACCAGTATACTTGCCTCATGCAGAAGTTGTATGACATTGAGCTAAGGGTAAACCCTGATAAACTGAGAATTTACTGGAACTTCGCAGTATAATATAAAACGCTTTTAATTTCTACATAAATATTATGATCCAGGAAGCTTCTTTAGGATAAATATAGGAAAATATAGAAAGATGAATGCCAATATGAATTTGGAATCATGCTACAGTTGTATAGAAACCCTCAGAGTTTAACTTGAAATATGGTGGGTTTTAACTTGATCTTCAAATCTGACCATTTTTTAAAGAAGAGGATTTAGTTCATGGGGGAAAAAAGAGAGAAGTTACATATTTGAACAGGTTAGATCATTATTTTGGTGTGATGAAAATTCACCTGAATTATAAATGAGGTTTCTCTCTGCATTTAGTGTGCACATTTTGGGGGATTTTCATGCAACAACTTATACCTACAATGTAGTTTAATAACCTGAGAACACTGGAGCAAAATATCCAACTGCAGGATATCATCTGAGGCTCTCCCTAAGGGATTTTAGAAGCAGCCATAGGCATGTCTTCAGCAGACCAAATAAAGCACCTTAAAAAGAGAGGGCTTCCCTGGTGGCACAGTGGTTAAGAATCTGCCTGCCAATGCAGGGGACATGGGTTCAAGCCCTGGTCTGGGAAGATCCCACATGCTGTGGAGCAACTAAGCCCATGTGCCACAACTACTGAAGCCGCACCTAGAGCAGTTGTGCTCCCCAACAAGAGAAGCCACCACAATGAAGCCCACGCACCACAAGGAAGAGTAGCCCCCTCTTGCCGCAACTAGAGAAAGCCTGTGCACAGCAATGAAGGCCCAACGCAGCCATAAATAAATAAATACATAAATTAGAAAAAACGAGAGAGAGAATTTTATCTGACTTACGTATATATAATCTGACTAGTTTTTTTTTTAAGTGATGATTTCATGGCTGGCATTTAAAGAATGCAAATATGTCATTTTGTTTTTAACATGCTATGGATTTTGAAAGTGAATTAAAGAGCTATATAGACATGCCCAGAGATATGGTTACAGATTTGGGAAGCAGACACTTCAGGATTTCCCTAGGATTGTTTTGTGGCTAGAGAGACCGGGAGAACCTTTAACACGCTTTACAGGAAACTTGGTGCTCTTGTACCTCAAAGCCAAGGATGGAAAATAGAGAGTGGGAACACAGTATGTCTCCTTTTCCTTCCCTAAAGAAGGACTTTCAGTGCTGAACTTTTAAAGTCTATCAATCAAATTCTAGCAATATTTTTTCCTTTACCCCACACATTATAAGTTGTGTGGAGAAACTATCTCGCTAAAAAGTATTACTGAGATAACAGAAACAGGCTAATATATTGAATCTAGATTGCTTGAGTTTTCCAGTGGAGTGCCTGACTTTGTCACTGCCACACAGCGTACGGTACATTGGCATTACCTCAAACTCAGGGACCCCACAGAGACAGAAGGAGAACCCCTTTCTAAGACTGAGTTGTCAGTGGAAGGTAGTGATGGGTTTTGGCCAAGCCTCTAGAAGGGATATCTGTACTGAGAACCTCTGAGACCAGGAGGCAGGGATACCCAGGCTCAGACCCTGGGATCCATGAGATGTCCTCGTTAAGAGGTGGAGGGCCACTGCCAATGCCCTTTGGGGAGGGTCCAGGGATCCTCAGCTGCAGACCCAGGGAATCCCTCCAACTGCAGCCAGAGTCAGTCCCTGATCCCTGCCTGATCCCTGTCGCTGCTTCACATCCTCCAGTGTCACGGGAATGTTGTGGCCGTGGCATCCTGCCTTAGTCTTCATTTTCTGAACCTGTCACTGATTCCACATTGTGAGGACAGATCCTTTAATTCCCCCATTGCTCATCCTCAGGTTTGTTTGGGGGGAAATTTGGTGTCTGGCTGCCCAAGTCTTTCGGGCCATTGTGTACGGTTGCTTGTATATCACTCCTCTCTCTGGAATGCAGACACTTTCCCACTGCCCTGGCAAACTTGTATGTGTACAGGCATGCACACGCACGCACGCACACACACACACACACACACACCTCATCTAGCTAAGGTTTTTTAAAACTACACAGATAAATAATGTGTTTCACTAGTTTGAATGAGCTGCAACTAAGATTGTTTGAGCTACTGGGTCTGGCTCCAATGGTCTGGATTCATTATGGCAAACTCCTATAATTCAGAATGTTTATTTACACTAGTGTGACAACACATTAACAAAAATGGGGCAGTCTGAATTGTAAAAGTGAACTAAAGAGGAAGAAAAGTGACATGGATATATTTTACAAATGTCACATTAGTTAAAAAACAGGAATGACTGATTTTATTGTTTTAAAGTGCGCATTCTTCAGTTTCCAGACCTCAGTGTTTATATTTTATCCTTTTTTTTTCTTTGTTTTTACCAAATAAAGTGTCATTTTGGTCCTTTTTGTAGAGGTTATGTTTAAATACAACCAATCAGGCCCTAAGTGCAAAAAAAGTTCTGTCTTCGTGCTTATCAGTGTTATAGTATTATTTTTGCTTTTCTAACTTTGCTCTTAGGAGCATAAATCTGTTTGTAGCTTTATGGTAATGGAATATTGCTAGTCACATACTGTCAACAAAATTTTTACGTTGTACAAGAATGTTTTCAGTGTTAAATGATTGGTATTAATGTATACCAATCATTTTACCAATACTGCAAAATTTTAAAATGATTTTTTCTTAACTAGGTGTTCTTTTTAAATACTCTGAAAATTTGATTAAAATGATAACCCTTTAGTCAGAATAAGCCCATGCATTAAGATTTTTTCTTTTAGATTTTATAATCAGGAGTTGATTATAAATATTTATGATCTCAAGCTCTTACTATATTAGTTGTTTTAAAACAATGGGAAATGGCTTACGAACTTTTTTTAAATTCTTGAAGTGAATTCTACTGTAGATTGACTGTGTATCTTTATGTGAATGTACTATCTCTTGTTCCCTGTTACCAGACTAAACTGACCAGCCATGGATTTATCACGCTGTCACTCTCATGCTCAAATATTTAAAATGGTTCTCCTTTGCCCAACAGTCTCAGAGTTTCCACTGTGGTACAATACATTCACAGCTCAGAAGGTGGGTGGGTTTTTAGGGCTGTGCTAAGGATGGAATTGAGCATGCTCAAAATGGTCCTTGGAAATCCCTATATAATCTTACAATTCGAATGCCTGTAGACTTATACATGGGTATGAATATTTTATGAATATAGTAAGTAGAATATATAATAAAAAACTACATATTAACAGTAGACTTTTGTAGTACCAATAATTAAACTGTTTAAATGTGTCTTTTTCACTTTGCTGATAGGTATCGTTGAATTTATGTAAATTTATTGCTAATCCCATCCCTTACGATAGATCTTAAATGTAAGCTCCACAGGAGCAGAGATTTTTATCTGCTTTGTTCATGGATGCGTCCTCAGAGCCTTGAGTAAGGCCTGGCACACAGTAAGCATTCAATAAATGGCTACCGCATGAATGACAACAACAAAAAAGAAGTTAGGTAGCCTGATCCACCAGACGGCAGACAGCAGAAGGGAGAAGAACTATAATTCTGCAGCCTGTGGAACAAAAACCACATTCACAGAAAGATAGACAAGATGAAAAGGTAAAGGGCTATATACCACATGAAAGAACAAGATAAAACCCCAGAAAAACAACTAAATGAAGTGGAGATAGGCAACCTTCCAGATAAAGAATTCAGAATAATCATTTTGAAGATGATCCAGGACCTCAGAAAAACAATGGATGCAAAGATCGAGAAGATGCAAGAAATGTTTAACACAGACCTAGAAGAATTAAAGAACAAACAAACAGAGATGAACAATACAATAACTGAAATGAAAACTACACTAGAAGGAATCAATAGCAGAATAACTGAGGCAGAAGAATGAATAAGTGACCTGGAAGACAGAATGGTGGAATTCACTGCTGTGGAACAGACTAAAGAAAAAAGAAGGAAAAAAAATGAAGACAGCCTAAGAGACCTCGGGGACAACATTAAACGCAACAACATTTGCATTATAGGGGTCTCAGAAGGAGAGAGATAGAGAAAGGACCAGAGAAAATATTGGAAGAGATTATAGTCAAAACTTCCCTAACATGGGAAAGAAAATAGCCACCCTCGTCCAGGAAGTGCAGCGAGTCCCATACAGGATAAACCCAAGGAGAAACACGCCAAGACACATAGTAATCAAATTGGTAAAAATTACACACAAAAATTATTGAAAGAGCAAGGGAAAAATGCCAAATAATATACAAGGGAACTCCCGTAAGGTTAACAGCTGATCTCTCAGCAGAAATGCTACAAGCCAGAAGGGAGTGGCATGATAAAGTGATGAAAGGGAAGAACTTACAACCAAGATTACTCTACCTGGCAAGGATCTCATTCAGATTCAATGGATAAATCAAAAGCTTTACAGACAAGCAAAAGCTAAGAGAATTCAGCACCACCAAACCAGCTCTACAACAAATACTAAAGGAACTTCTCTAAGTGGGAAACACAAGAGAAGAAAAGGACCTAAAAAACAAACCCAGAATAATTAAGAAAATGGTCATAGGAACATACCTATTGATAATTACCTTAAACGTGAATGGATTAAATGCTCCAACCAAAAGACACAGGCTTGCTGAATGGATACAAAAACAAGACCCATCTATATGCTGTCTACAAGAGACCCACTTCACACGTAGGGACACATACACACTGAAAGTGAGGGGATGGAAAAAGATATTCCATGCAAATGGAAATCAAAAGAAAGCTGGAGTAGCTATACTCGTATCAGATAAAATAGACTTTAAAATAAAGAATGTTACAAGAGACAAGGAAGGACACTACATAATGATCAAGGGATCCATCCAAGAAGAAGATACAACAATTGTAAATATTTATGCACCCAACATAGGAGCACCTCAATACATAAGGGAACTGCTAACAGCTATAAAAGAGGAAATCAACAGTAACACAATAATAGTGGGGGACTTTTAACATCTCACACCAATGGACAGATCATTCAAAATGAAAATAAATAAGGAAACAGAAGCTTTAAAATGACACAATAGATCAGACAGATTTAATTGATATTTATTGGACATTCCATCCAAACACAGCAGATTACACTTTCTTCTCAAGTGCACACAGAACATTCTCCAGGATAGATCACATCTTGGATCACAAATCAAGCCTCAGTAAATTTAAGAAAATTGAAATCATATCAAGCATCTTTTCTGACCACAATGTTATGAGATTAGAAATGAATTACAGGGGGGAAAAACATAAAAAACACAAACACGTGGAGGCTAAACAATACATTACTAAATAACCAAGAGATCACAGAGGAAATCAAAAAATACCTAGAGACAAATGACAATGAAAACCGATGATCCAAAACCTATGGGATGCAGCAAAAGCAGTTCTAAGAAGGAAGTTTATAGCTATACAAGCGTACATCAAGAAACAAGAAAAATCGCAAACAATCAAATATTACACCTAAAGGAACTAGAGAAAGACGAACAAACAAAACCCAAAGTTAGCAGAAGGAATGAAATCATTAAGATCAGAGCAGAAATAAATGAAATAGAAACAAAATAATAGCAAAGATCAATAAAACTAAAAGCTGGTTCTTTGAGAAGACAAAATTGATAAACCATTAGCCAAACTCATCAAGAAAAAGAGGGAGAGGACTCAAATCAATAAAATTAGAAATGAAAAAGGAGACGTTACAACAGACACCACAGAAATACAACGCATCCTAAGAGACTAATACAAGCAACTCTATGCCAATAAAATGGACAACCTGGAAGAAATGGACAAATTCTTAGAAAGGTATAACCTTCCAAGACTGAACCAGGAAGAAACAGAAAACATGAACAGACCAATTACAGGTAATGAAATTGAAACTGTGATTAAAAATCTTCCAACAAACAAAAGTCCAGGACCAGATGGCTTCACAGGTGAATTCTATCAAACATTCCGAGAAGAGTTAACACCCATCCTTCTCAAACTCTTCCAAAACATTGCAGAGGAAGGAACACTCCCAAACTCCTTCTACGAGGCCACCATCACCCTGATACCAAAACAAGACAGATACTACAAAAAAAAATTACAGACCAATATCACTGATGCATATAGATGCAAAAGTCCTCAACAAAATACTAGCAAACAGAATCCAACAACACATTAAAAGGAACATACACCACAATCAAGTGGGATTTATTCCAGGGATGCAGGGATTCTTCAATACATGCAAATCAATCAATGTGATATACCATATTAACAAACTGAAGAATAAAAACCTTATGATCATCTCAATAGATGCAGAAAAAGCTTTTGACAAAATTCAACACCCATTTATGATAAAAACTTTCCAGAAACTGGGCATAGAGGGAACCTACCTCCACATAATAAAGACCATATACGACAAACCCACAGCAAATATCATTCTTAATGGTGAAAAACTGAAAGCATTTCCTCTAAGATCAGGAACAAGACAAGGATGTCCACTCTCACCACTATTACTCAACATAGTTTTGAAAGTCGCAGCAACGGAAATCATAGAAGAAAAACAAAAGGAATACAAATAGGAAAAGAAGTAGTAAAACTGTCACTGTTTGCAGAGGACATGATACTAGAGAATCCTAAAGATACCACCAGAAAACTACTAGAGCTAATCAATGAATTTGGTAAAGTTGCAGGATACAAAATAAATGCACAGAAATCCCTTGCATTCCTATACACTAATGATGAAAAATCTGAAAGAAATTATGGAAACACTCCCATTTACAATTGCAACAAAAAGAATAAAATACCTAGGAATAAATCTACCTAGGGAGACAAAAGGCCTGTATGCAGAAAACTATAAGACACTGATGAAAGAAATTAAAGATGATACAAATAGGTGGAGAGATATACCATGTTCTTGGATTGGAAGAATCAATACTGTGAAAATGACTATATTACCCAAAGCAATCTACAGATTCAATGCAATCCCTATCAAAATACCAAAGCCATTTTTTACAGAACTAGAACAAATCATCTTAAAATTTGTATGGAGACACAAAAGACCGTGAATAGCCAAAGCTTTCTTGAGGGAAAAAAACGGAGATAGAGGAATCAGACTCCCTGACTTCAGACTATACTACAAAGTTACAGTAATCAAGACAATATGGTACTGGCACAAAAACAGAAATATAGAACAATGGAACAAGATAGAAAACCCAAAATTAAACACCACACCTATGGTCAACTAATCTACGACAAAGGAGGCAAAGATATACAATGGAGAAAAGACGGTCTCTTCAATAAGTGGTGCTGGGAAAACTGTATAGCTATATGTAAAAGAAATCAGAACACTCCCTAATACCATACACAGAAATAAACTCAAAATGGATTCGAGATATAAATGTAAGACTGGACACTATAAAACTCTTAGAGAAAAACATAGAACACTCTGACAAAAATCATAGCAAGACCTTTTTTGATCCACCTCATAGAGTAATGGAAATAAAAACAAAAATAAACAAATGGGACCTGATGGAACTTCAAAGCTTTTGCACAGCAAAGGAAACCATAAACAAGACGAAAAGACAACCCTCAGAATGGGAGAAAATATTTGCAAACAAATCAACAAAGGATTAATCTCCAAAATATATAAACAGCTCATGCAGCTCAATATTGAAGAAACAAACAACCCAATCCAAAAATGGGTGGAAGACCTAAATAGACAGTTCTCCAAAGACATACAGATGGCCAAGAAGCACATGAAAAGCTGCTCAACATCACTACTTATTAGAGGAATGCAAATCAAAACTACAATGAGGTATCACCTCACACCAGTTAGAATGGGAATCATCAGAAAATCTACAAACAACAAATGCTGTAGAGGGTGTGGAAAAAAGGGAACCCTCTTGCACTGTTGCTGGGAATGTAAATTGATACAGCCACTATGGAGAACCATATGGATGTTCCTCTAAAAACTAAAAATAGAACTACCATATGATCCAGCAATCCCACTACTGGGCATATACCCAGAAAGAACCATAATTCAAAAAGACACATGCACCCCATTGTTCATTGCAGCACTATATACAATAGCCAGGTCATGGAAGCAACCTAAATGCCCACTGACAGATGAATGGATAAAGAAGCTGTGGTACATATATACCATGGAATATTACTCAGCCAGAAAAAGGAACGAAATTGAGTCATTTATTGAGTCATGGATGGATCTAGAGACTGCCATACAGAGTGAAGTAAGTCAGAAAGAGAAAAACAAATATCATGTATTAACGCATGTATGTAGAACCTAGAAAAATGGTGCAGATGAAGCGGTTTGCAGGGCAAAAGTTGAGACACAGATGTAGAGAAAAAACGTATGGACACCAAGGGGGTAAAACCACGGTGAGGTGGGGATGGTGGTGTGCTGAATGGAGCGATTGTGATTGACATGATTACAGTGATGTGTATAAAATTGATGACTAACAGGAGCCTGCAATATAAAAAGCAAACAAAATGGAACTGAATAGACATTCTTCCAAAGAAGACATACAGGTGGACAACAGATACATGAAAAAGTGTTCAACATCACTAATATCAGGAAATGCAAATCAAACCCACAATGAGAGGTTACCTCATACCTGTTAGAATAGCTATTATCAAGAAGACAAGAAATAAGTACCACAGAGGATGTGGAGAAAGGGAAACCCTTGTGCACTGTTGATGGGAATGTAAACTGGTGGAGCCACTATGGAAAACAGTATAGAGTTTCTTCCAAAAATTAAAAATAGAACTACCATGTGATACAGCAGCCCGACTTGTGGGAATTTATCCAAAAGAAACAACATCACTATCTTGAGAGGGTCCCCAGCCGCTCAGGCATCAGGAGGAACGGCAGCGGCCAGGCATCCCAGCTGCGCGAAAGGTCGGCTCCGCCATGGGGGCAGCGAACGAGGAACCCGAGGGGAGATGGGCGAGGTTGTCAGGTACACCGGCTCCTGCAGAAGTGGGAACGAAGCCCAAAAACGGCGGCAGGAAAGGATACACCTTCAGACAAAAAAGTGCCAACAGAAGAGAAAGGGAATCAAAGGCAAAACAGGCCGAAGTGGCTAACCAAGACACGGAAGACGACTTAGCTGCGGAAAACAGAGAAACTAAAAATGAGGAGCCCCCAGCCTCTAATAAAGCAGAAGAGAATGAAGCCAAGTCTGATTATTACCACGCACCCGGTCCTATCAGTGGTCCCCGTCTCCCTTCTTGTACAATCCAGAGGAATATTTTTATCAACTATTTTGTAAATGCAAGTTTTTTGTAGTCCCAGAGACATTTTTAAAAAGGAGGGAAACCTACCTCATCCCATTTTTTAAGTGTAAATGCTTTTTTATTTTTAAGAGGTGAAATCATTTGCTGGTTGGTTATTTTTTGGTACAACCAGAAAATAGTGGGATATTGAATATGGGAGGCTTTGATTGTCTTGGGTGTCAGCTTCACATTCCATAGCTGGGGGGGGGAGCCTTTATATCCTATAATACAGAGCACATTAAATGGCAGTTTGGAGTCATCTGTGCATTTAAGGTCCTGAACAGTTTAGGCTGCTACTCTTCCCATGTTGTCTCTGGTAGAATTGTTTCCTAAAGCGAACCACTCACTCCTTGATCGTGTCTCTCCTGGTCAGAATTCTGTGCACTCTGTAACATCCTCGGTGGTGGGAGTCCAGTTTTGCTAGTAAATTTGTTAATGTGCTGTGAATGATTGACAATTTGACTATGTAGGGTATATGATATTTAATTGTGAATTAGTAGGACTTACGATGTAACAACATACCAATATTTGAAGATGTTGATACTTGATATGCTGTTAAGTGAAATTTGCCTCCAAATTTTAAGCTGGAAAGTCACTAGAATAACTGTTTAGAAAAGAATCGCAACTACATGATTTTTTAGATTTTTGGTACGTATGTTGAGAATTGTGGACACATTGAAATGTCTGTGCACTGATCCTCAAGACAACCAATAAAATGTCAATTATGAAAGAAAAAAATCACTCTCTCGAAAAGCTCTCTGTACCCCCGTGTTCGTTGCAGCATTATTTTTCAATGCACAAGACATGGAAACAATCTAAGTGTCTATCAACAGATGACTGGACAAAGAAGATATGATGTGTATACAAATACATACATATATATACACATATATATATGAATATTATTCAACAATAAAAAAGAAGGAAATCCTGCCATTTGGGACAACAAGCACGGACCCTGAGGATTTTATGCTAAGTGAAATAAGTCAGACAAAGAAAGACAAATACTGTGTCATCTCATGTACGGATAGAATCTAAAAAGAAACTGAACTTATAGATACAAAGAACAGATTGGTGGTTTCCGGAGGCAGGGAGTGGGAGTGGGCAAACTGGATGAAAGTGTGCAGAATGGATGAAGGTGGTCAAAAGGTACAAACTTCTATTATAAGTAGGTCCTGATGATGTAATACGGTGACAATAGTTAACAATGGGATACTACATATTTCAAAATTAAGAGAGTAAATCTTAAAAGTTCTTTTCACAAGAAGAAAAATGAATAGTCTAAATTTACTGTGGTAATCATTTGACAATCTATGCCTATATCCAATCACTCAGAGAACAAAATGCTTCACTTTTAAAAAGGAAAAGAAAAACATCTCCAGATATGAGAGAGCTCTCTTCAGTGTAGAACCAGACTACATGTTTAAAATTTTAATTTAGGGCAACTGGCCTTGTTTGATACTGCCAAGTAGTTCTTTCCTTAAAATGTTACTGTGAGGCACAGAAAATGAAGGCGAGGCTATGGGGAGCATGGTAATAAATACAATGTTATTAAAAAGAAGATGTTCATCACCACTGAAGAGTGACCCTCTGAGTGGCATACAGCTATCCTCTGAATATAAAAGTGAGCCTAATGCCTTCTGACCCAAATGGAGAAGCCTCGCCATTGTGAGCTCTTGAGCTGTTTGTTATTTACTCTGCACCAGATTCTGGGTTAAATACTTTTTCTACGTTGTCTCATTGAATCAGCATAACCATTCTCGAGCAGGTATTTTACAAATATAAAATGGAACCTTATTTTACACATGAGAAAAATAAAGGTCAGAAAGGCTAACTTCCTTCCACTCAGATAGCTAGGAAGTGATGGGCCCTGGCTTATGAACTTTTAGATATCTGATACCCAGGGATTCTCTTGGCCCTCAAGTGAATTGCAGAGTAGGAATCCTAACAAGAGCTTCTATTTCAGGAGCCCTCATATGTACTAAGGCACTGCAGTACACACTCTAGGTGGGTGGAAATACCCACATGTTGGAAGACTGTAGAGCTGAAACATTTCCATTTGAGAATTGGACAGAAACAGGAATATTCCATTGAGGGGATTCCCTGGTAAGGCTTCACTTCTTAACTATTTTCCTCTTGGACTTTGAGGAAAGTCATATTTAGTACATAATTATAAGGTACTGCAACCACCCCCAGGATGAAATTCCATTTAATTACCAGAAACATTCAGTAAAAGTCAACAGGGAGCAGGTTGTAACATGAAGAAATCCATACAGAACTCACTACGGAACTAAAAAGAAATACGTAACATTCAGTGTTTCATATGCGAGAAACAGATACCTGCCTTGTGGATAGAACAAACTAAATATAGCCATAAAGATAGCCCAGTCAAGTTTCTTTGGTTGCAAATGACAGAAAATCCAGCTCAAGCTATATTAAGCAAAAACGCATAACTTTAGCTTTAATTTTTGAATTATTAAGACATTCACATGATCCCAAATTCAAAAGGTGGCAAAGGATGTATACTGAAAAGTTCTACCCAAATACCTCAGCCATCTGGTTTCCTCTCCAGAACCAACCAAACATATCAGTTTCTTGTGTATCTTTTCACATAGACACACATGCACATGTGCACACACACAAACACAGAATAGTATTCTGTACTTATTCAAAAATACATACTGGTAACTGATTCACTTTGTTATAAAGCAGAAACTAATAAAAAAAAATTTTAATAAAAATAAAAACATATTGGAGATTGCTCCATTTCAGTACATTAAAAAAATCCTCATTCTTAAAGCAGGTAATTTATTGTCCATGGAGGGTTGAGTTTTGGGGTATTTTTTCCGTCAACTATGAGGGAAGTCTTATTTTGTGATCCTCTTTCATGCTGTTAGGTCAAGTCTAATGAAATGGTTTTGTGAAGACTTCAGTCTTGTGTGGTGCTGCTGTGCACCCTAATGTGATGGGGCAGTGAGGGAAATTCTGACTGATTCCACATCCCTCCTTCCACTGGTACCCAGGGGCAGGGAATAGCATCCTATCAAAAAGGTGCATCAATGCTAACAGGAAAGTGGGGTCCCTGAGGGATGGAAGAGCTCTCAGACTCCAGGAGTAATACCAAGAATCCGCTCAGGAGACACTGAAGCTAACACCTACACCTTTGCCATATGCACTGGAAAGAGGGGAGTCTTGAAAAGAAGGGAGCTGATGCTTGAGTTCAACTTGTAAGTAAAACTTGGTTTAAAAATAGCTCCATTCTCTACTGGAGATTTTAAAACTGTACCTTTCCACATGAGAAAGCCAGCATCACTCCACTATAGTCCATTGCAGAAGTCAGTGTGTGAGCCCATACCATGGAGAGTCCCTAACTCCTCATTACAAGGTTCTTAGGAAGGTCCACAAACAGGAACTCCAACTCTGGAAGCTAGCTGCTCAGGGATGCACTGAGCCGAGTGTCTAGGAGTGAGAAATGGTTGCTCTTCAGAAGAACCTCCCTAAACGGCAAGAATACTCTTGGTGTTTTCAGGAAAGGGAGAAAAAAGGGTGAGTTGAAGGGCAATGGGGAGGCTATCCTGATTAAGACAATTTAGTTTCCATCTTTGATCATCCTAGCCATGCAAAATCCACTACAATGTTTCTTACCATTCTATGAAAATGCAAAAGAGAAACATTATTTGAATGTCCACAGTTTGAAACAACAGCCGGGACTTCCCTGGTGGTCCAGTGGCCAAGACTCCACGCTCCCAATGCAAGGGACCCGGATTGAATCCCTGGTCAGGGAACTAGATCCCACATGCATGCTGCAACTAAGAGTCCGCATGCCACAACTAAAGAGTGTGCATGACGCAACTGAAGATCCCGCTTGCCTCAACGAAGACCCAACGTGGCCAAAATAAATAAATACATATTTAAACAACAGCCAATTATCACTTCTCATCCTTCAGTTCTTTTGTACTTTGGTTCAAAACCAACTACCAGGCAACTCAGTAACAAAAAAAACCCCAACAACCCAATCATAAATAGACAGAAGACCTAAATAGACATCTCTCCAAAGAAGACATAAAAATGGTCAATAGGCACATGAAAAGGTGCTCAATATCACTAATTATTAGAGAAATGCAAATCAAAACTACAATGAGGTATCACCTCACACCGGTCAGAATGGCCATCATTAAAGAGTGTACAAACAATGAATGCTGGAGTGTGTGCAGAGAAAAGGGAACCCTTCTACGCTGCTGGTGGGAATGTAAGTTAATGCAACCACTGAGGACATCAGTGGGGAAGTTCCTCAAATAACTAAAGTTGCCATATGATCCAGCAATCCCACTCTTGGGCATATATTCAGACAAAACTATAATTCGAAAAGATACATGCACCCCTATGTTCACAGCAGCACTATTTACAATAGCCAAGACACGGCAACAGCCTAAATGTCCATCGACAGATGAATGGATAAAGATGTGGTATATGTGTGCATGTATAAACACACACACATACACACACAATGGAATATTAGCCATAAAGAAGAATTAAATAATGCCACGTGCAGCAACATGGATGCAACTAGAGATTATCATACTAAGCGATGTAAGTCAGAAAGAGAAAGACAAATGACATATGATATCACTTATGTGGCATCTAACATATGACACAAGTGAACTTACCTACAAAACAGAAACAGACTCACAGACATAGATAACATACTTGTGGTTGCCAAGGGGGAGGGGACTGTGGGAAGGAAGGATTGGGAGTTTTGATTCAACTGAAAGAATATCTGAAATAGGAATTTTAGGCATAGTAACAGGTTAAGGGCATGTATTTGTAGACAAGTTGGACTTTTAGTATCTTCCCAAGGGACCACATAGGCAGTAACTACAGATCGTCATTTACAGAGAACATCAGTCAACTCAGCGTGAAAAGAAAGCATCACCCTTTTTCCATCTCCTTGCACCTTAGGGCTCTTGACTCCTGTGACGTCTCATGGCAGAAAGTTGCTTATTGAGCAAGGCTCCCTGATCCCATCAGGGGGCCTTCTCAGTAATGATTGGAATATAACTCACAAGGCACCAAGAGCATATAAAGAAAATGAATCCGAGGAATAGATCCCTGAGGTAGAAACATACTTGAATTGGATGGAGCATTTCTCTGGCCTCCTCTGAAATCACTGTAGCTTCTTATGAAATTTGGGGTGACCAGATGAGGGTGAACACAGAGGCCATGCAATGTGGATGGGGATCAGGGAGAGTGGCCATTTAATTTACTGTCCAAACGTGGACACTCCTGAGTGTGAATAAGGACACTCTGACATCATTATGCTAGGACAACAGTTATAAACTGGGACAGTCCCAGGCAAACCAAGACATAGGTCATAGGCCATCCTACTTCCTCCGTGTTGCCACTGGAATGCATTAGGAACCTGCATGACTCGTGGGTCATCATCCTCACCACACCACTTTAGCAACTCCAGGGCCCATTTGAAACACTGGAAGGGAGCTGGCAACTGGGAATAGCATGTAAAGTTCAAAATCACCCACTTGGATGGTATAGCAATGTCACCTTGCTAAAATCTTTCTGGATGTTTCCACTATTTTTCTCTTCTCAGAAACCACACTTTGAGTAGCACTGAAGGCTACTCATATAGTAGATTTGAGGGTCCTTATTATGCAAAAGTGAGCCAAAAGCTATTTTTAGCAGGGGTTATAACTGGGAGAAGAGGCGCGAGAGGTGAGCTGAGCCCGGGGCTCTTGGGAGTGACGTGACGCTAATGGGGCAGATACACTGCCTTCAGAATGATGAAAGGATACATAAGAAAAAAGTCACTGAGGCCAAAAATCGAGACAATTTTTAGTGGTCGCACCAGTCAAATGAGACATGTAGTTGGCATGGAAGGAACAAATGGAAATATGTAAAGTGTAAAGGAGGGAAAAGCTATGCATTGGGAGCCCAGGTGTCCAGGGGAGGGACTGTCTGTGGACATTCCCCTCTTCTCGACATGCCCATCACTCCCCAGAGAAGATCCCTCTCCTCACACAGGACTGTTCACTTCAGGAAATGATTCCCTTCAAGATTTGTGTCTCCCAGTCTACAATTTTTTGTTATTTAGTTTTATTCTATTTAGGTAGATTTATAATTTGAATAGCTCTAATTCACCTGGTGACACATCTCAAAGGAAATAAAATTATGTATGCCCCCCTCCTGGGAAATTCCCAGAATTGGAAAACTGTGAAAGATCTGTGAATCGACACCCAATTTTCTAAAAATTCCCACTGGATGATCATGCCCCTTGTGTTCCTCACCTTCTGCTTCACTTTGGTGCCCAGGACAGCTCAGCTGTGCTCCTGCAGACAGTTCCAGCCCCCTGTGGTTCATGTCACCCGACACCATCAACACAGAGCTGCTCCTCTGTCACACAGGCTGAGGTGTGGGGCAGGATTGGCCTCCCTGCCTCTTCTACCTACTCTCTCTCCTGTGTGTCCCTCCCCAAATCCCAGCCTGTCCACTGAGTCGTTCAGCACAATAATGCCCAGCCTGATGCTATGTGAAAGAAACCACCTTGGTAGGTGAGAGGTCTGGGTCTTGAGGGTGCTTGTGCCTGAAGGATCTCATGATGCATGGACAGTCGTAACCCTTCTAAGAGAGAACCAGGCATAGGTGGCCCAGTCTTGGACACAGGAACAGAGGCAGATGGGGTCCAGGATCAGGTCAGGTGCACAGAAGGGTGTAAAGGAAGGAGAATGGCAAGTGACCAAGAAAAAATGGTTTCCAGGAGCCAATCTAAGAGGATACTGTGTGTATAGAAGGACACCTGATGGGGAGCCTTATACTGTTCTCTGAACACCCTGTGTGCTGACCATCAGCCTGTCATCTTTCTGGTGGGGATTCAGCTGCCAGATTACAGCAACCAGCTCAGTCCAGATTCTAGTGGACTTTACAGTGGCAACTTTCTGCCCCTCTACCTGTTTATTTTACAAGAAAGGGACATCCAAGGCAACAGGAGGGCACACAAGGGGTGGGACCACTCCAGGGTGTCCCCACGTTCCTCAGGAAACCAGCCCCCAATTCCCCACCTGTCCCCTTGTCCCTCTTGTCCCTTCCTGTTGGCAGCAATATCAGGGCATTAGATATGGCCCTGGGCACAAAAACAGATATATGGATCAATGGAACAGGAAAGTCCAGAGATAAACCCACGCACCTATGGTCAACTAATCTACGACAGAGGAGGCAAGAAAACACAATGAAGAAAAGACAGGGTCTCTTCATTAAGTGGTGCTGGGACAACTGGACCGCTACATGTAAAAGAATAAAATTAGATCATTTTCTAACACCATACACAAAAATAAATTCAAAGTGGATTAAAGACCTCAATGTAAGCCCAGATGCTATAAATCTCATAGAGAAAAATATAGCAGAACACTCTCTGACATAAATCACAGCAATGTCTTTTTTGATCCACCTCATAGAGTAATCAAAATAAAAACATAAATGAACAAATGGGACCTAATTAAACTTAAAAGCTTTTGCACAGTAAAGGAAACCATAAACAAAATGAAAAGACAACCTTCAGAATGGGATAAAGTATTTGCAAACGAATCAATGGACAAAGTATTAATCTCCCATATATATAAACAACACATGCAGCTCAATATTGAAGAAACAACCCAATCCAAAAATGGGTAGAAGACCTAAGTAGACATTTCTCCAAAGAAGATATACAGATGGCCCAGAAGCACCTGAAAAGCTGCTCAACATCACTATTTATTAGAGAAATGCAAATCAAAACTACAATGAGGTATCACCTCACACTGGTCAGGATGGGCATCATCAGAAAATCTACAAAAAACAAATCCTGGAGAGGGTGTGGAGTAAAGGGAACCCTCTTGCACTGTTGGTGGGAATATAAATTGATACAGCCACTAAGGAGAACAGTATGGAGTTTCCTTAAAAAACTAAAAATAGAACTACCATATGATCCAGCAATCCCACTACTGGGCATATACCCAGAGAAAACCACAATTCAGAAAGACACATGCACCCCATTGTTCATTGCAGCACTATATACAATAGCCAGGTCATGGAAGTCACCTAAATGCCCACTGACTGATGAATGGATAAAGAAGCTGTGGTACATATATACAATGGAATATTACTCAGCCATAAAGAGGAACGAAATTGAGTCATTTGTTGAGATGTGGATGGATCTAGAGACTGTCATACAGCGTGAAGTAAGTCAGAAAGAGAAAAACAAATATCATATATTAACGCATGTATGTGGAACCTAGAAAAATGGTACAGATGAACCGGTTTTCAGGGCAGAAGTTGAGACACAGATGTAGAGAACAAACGTATGGACACCAAGGGGGGAAAGTGGGGGTGGGGTGGGGATGGTGTTGTGCTGAATTGGGCGATTGGGATTGACATGTATGCACTGATGTGTATAAAATTGATGACTAATAAGAACCTGCAATATAAAAAAACAAAGAAACAAAAAATGGAACCAAATAGACATTCTTCCAAGGAAGACATACAAATGGACAACAGATACATGAAAAAGTGTTCAACATCACTAATATCAGGAAATGCAAATCAAACCCACAATGAGATGTTATCTCATACCTGTTAGAATAGCTATTATCAAGAAGACAAGAAATAAGTACTGGAGAGGATGTGGAGAAAAGGAAACCCTTGTGCACTGTTGATGGGAATGTAAACTGGTGCAGCCACTATGGAACACAGTATGGAGTTTCTTCCAAAAATTAAAAATAGAACTACCATGTGATACAGCAACCCGATTTATCAGAATTTATGCAAAAGAAACGAAATCACTATCTCGAGCGGGTCCCCAGCAGTTCGGGCAGCAGGAGAAACAGCAGCAGGCAGGCATCCCAGCTTCACGAAAGGTCGGCTCCGCCACAGGGGCGGCAAACGAGGAGCCGGAGGGGAGATGGGCGAGGTGGTCAGGTACACCGGCTCCTGCAGAAGTGGGAACGAAGCCCAAAACAGGCGGCAGGAAAGGATACATCTTCAGACAAAAAAAGTGCAAACAGAAGAGAAAGGGGAGCAAAGGGAAAACAGGCCGAAGTGGCTAACCAAGAGACGGAAGACGACTTACCTAGGGAAAACAGAGAAACTAAAAACGAGGAGCCCCCAGCCTCTGATAAAGCAGGAGAGAAAGAAGCCAAGTCTGATTAATACCACGCACCCGGTCCTATCAGTGGTCCCTGTCTCCCTTCTTGTACAATCCAGAGGAATATTTTGATCAACTATTTTGTAAATGCAAGTTTCTTAGTAGTTCCAAAAAGTTTTAAAAAGGAGGGAATCCTACTTCATCCCATTTTTTAAGTGTAAATGCTTTTTTTAAGTTTTAATAGGTGAAATCATTTGCTGGCTGGTTATTTTTTGGTACAACCAGTAAATAGTGGGATATGGAATATGGGAGGCTTTGATTGTCTTGGGTGTCAGCTTAACATTCCATAGATGGGGGGGAGCCTTTATAACCTATAATACAAAGTACACTAAATGGCAGTTTGGAGTCAGTTGTGCATTTAAGGTCCTGAACACATTAAATTGCTTCTCTTCCCATGTTGTTTCTGGTAGAATTGTTTCCTAAAGTGAACCACTCACTCCTTGATCTTGGCTCTCCTGGTCAGAATTTCGTGCACTCTGTAACACCTTTGGTGGCGGTAGTCCCCTTTTCCTGTAACTTTGTTAATGTGCTGTGAATGACTGACAATTTGACTATGTATGGTATATGATATTAAATTGTGAATTAGTAGGACGTACAATGTAACAACATACCAATATGTGAAGATGTTGGTACTTGATATCCTGTTAAGGGAAATTTGCCTCCAAATTTTAAGCTGGAAAGTCACTGGAATAAATGTTTAGAAAAGAATCGCAAATGCATGATTTTTTAAATTTCTGGTACATGTGTTGAGAATTGCAGACAAATTGAAATGTCTGTGCTCTGATCCTCAAAACAACCAATAAAATCTAAATTATGAAAGAAAAAAAACTCACTCTCTCGAAAAGCTCTCTGTACCCCTGTGTTCATTGCAGCATTATTTACAATACACAAGACATGGAAACAATCTAAGTGTCTATCAACAGATGACTGGACAAAAGAAGATATGATGTGTATACAAATACATACATATATATATGAATATTATTCAACAATAAATAAGAAGGAAATCCTGCCATTTGGGACAACAAGCACGGACCTTGAGGATTTTATGCTAAGTGAAATGAGTCAGACAAAGAAAGACAAATACTGTATCATCTCACTTATAGATAGAATCTAAAAAGAAACTGAACTTATAGATACAAAGAACACATTGGTGGTTTCCAGAGGCAGGGCTTGGGAGTTGACAAACTGGATGAAAGTGGGCAAAATGGATGAAGGTGGTCAAAAGGTACAAACTTCTATTATAAGATAAGTAAGTCCTGGGGATGTAATACACAGCATGGTGACAATTGTTAACAATGGGATACTACATATTTCAAAATTAAGAGAGTAAATCTTAAGAGTTCTTTTCACAAGAAGAAAAATGAATAGTCTAAATTTACTGTGGTAATCATTTCATGATCTATGCCTGTATCCAATCACTCAGAGAACAAAATGCTTCACTTTCCAAAAGGAAAAGAAAAACTTCTCCAGATATCAGAGAGCTCTCTTCAGTGTAGAACAAGACTAAATGTTTAAAATTTTTAATTTAGGGCAGCTGGAATTGTTTGATACAGCCAAGTAGTTATTTCCTTAAAAACTTACTGTGAGGCACAGACAATGAAGGCGAGGCTATGGGAAGCATGGTTATAAATCCCATGTTATTAAATAGAGGATGTTCAGCACCACTGAAGAGTTGCCCTCTGAGCGGCACACAACTATCCTCTGAACACAGAAGTGCGCCTAATGGCTTGTGACCCACATGGAGAGGCCTCGCCACTGTGAGCTCTTGAGCTGTTTCTTATTTACTCTACACCAGACTCTGGATTAAATGCTTTTTCTACGTTGTCTCATTGAATCCCCATAACCATCCTCAAGCAAGTATTTTACAAATATAAAATGGAACCCTATTTTACAGATGAGAAAAATAAAGGTCAGAAAAGCTAACTTGCTCCCACTCAGATAGCTAGGAAGTGATGGGCCCTGGCATGTGAACTTTTAGATATCTGATTCCCAGGCATTCTCTTGGCCCTCAAGTGAATTGCATAGTAGGAATCCTAATAAGAGCTTCTATTTCAGGAGCCCTCACATGTACTAAGGCATTGCAGTACACACGCTAGGTGGGTGGAGATTCCTAAATATTGGAAGACTGTAGAGCTGCAATATTTCCCTTTGGGAAGTGGGCAGGAACAGGAATATTCCATTGAGGGGATTCCCTGGTAAGGCTTCACTTCTTAAATATTTTCCTCTTGGACTTTGAGGAAAGTCATATTAGCACATAATTATAAGGTACTGTGCCCACCCCCAGGATGAAATTCCATTTAATTACCCAAACCCTTGAGTAAAAAGCACCAGGGAGCAGGTGGTAACATGAAGAAATTCATACAGGACTCACTATGGAACTAAAAAGAAATAAGTAACATTCAGTGTTTCATATGTGAGAAACAGATACCTGCCTTGTGGATAGAACAAACTAAATATATAGCCGTAAGGATAGCCCAGTCAAGCTTCTTTGGTTGCAAATGACAGAAAATCCAGCTCAAGCTATGTTAAACAAAAACTGATAACTTTAGCTTTATTTCTGAATTATTAATACATTCACATGATCCCAAATTCAAAAGGTGGCAAAGGATGTATACTGAAAAGTCCTACCCAAATACCCCAGCCATCTGGTGTCCTCTCCAGAACCAACCACAATTATCAGTTTCTTGTGTATCTTTTCACATACACACACTAGCACCCGTGCACACACACACACAAACACAGAATACTATTCTGTACTTAACTTATTTAAAAATACATACTGGACATTGCTCCATTTCAGTACATTAAAAAATTGCTTATTCTTAAAGCAGGTAATTTATTGCCCATGGAGGGTTAAGTTTTGAGGTAATTTTTCCGTCAACTATGAGGGAAGTCTTATTTTGTGATCCTCTTTCATGCTGTTAGGTCAAGTCTAATGAAATGGTTTTGTGAAGACTTCAGTCTTGTGTGGTGCTGGTGTGGACCCTAATGTGATGGGGCAGTGAGGGGAACTCTGATCGATTCCACATCCCTCCTTCCACTGGTACCCAGGGGCAGGGAATGGCATCCTATCAAAAACGTGCATCCATGCCAGCAGGAAAGTGGGATCCCTGAGGGAAGGAAGAGCTCTCAGACTCCAGGAGTAATACCCAGAGTCCCCTCAGGAGACACCGAAGCTAACACCTACACCTTTGCCATATGCAGTGGAAAGAGGGGAGCCTTGAAAAGAAGGCGGCTGATGCTTGAGTTCAACTTGTAAGTAGAGCTTGGTTTTAAAATAGCTCCATTCTCTACTTGAGATTGTAAAATTGTACATTGCCACATGAGAAAGCCAGCATCACTCCACTATAGTCCATTGCAGAAGTCAGTGTGTGAGCCCATACCATGGAGGATCCCTAACTCCTCATTACAAGGTTCTTAGGAAGGTCCACAAACAGGACCTCCAACCCTGGGAGCTGCTCAGGGCTACACTGAGCCGAGTATCTAGGAGTGAGAAATGGTTGCTCTTCAGAAGAAGGACCTCCCTAAAAGGCAAGAATACTGTTGGTGTTTTCAGGAAAGGAAGAAAAAAGGGTAAGTTGAAGGGCAATGAGGAGGCTATTCTGATGAAGACAATTTAGTTTCCATCTTTGATACTCCTACCCATGCAAAATCCACTACAACCTTTCTTAGCATTCTATGAAAATGCAAAGGAGAAAAATCATTTGAATGTCCACAGTTTTAAACAACAGCCGGGACTTCCCTGGTGGTCCAGTGGCTAAGAACCAAGGCTCCCAATGCAGGGGACCTGGGTTGAATCCCTGGTCAGGGAACTAGATTCCACATGCATGCTGCAACAAAGAGTCCGCATGCCGCAAGTAAAGAGTCCGCATGCCGCAAGTAAAGAGTGTGCATGACGCAAATAAAGATCCCGGGTGCCTCAACAAAGACCCAGTGTGGCCAAAATAAATAAATACATATTTAAACAACAGCCAATTATCACTTCTCATGCTTCAGTTGTTTTGTACTTGGCTCAAAACCAACTACTCAATAACAAAAAAACCCTCAAACAACCTAATAAAAAAATAATAGAAGACCTAAATAGACATCTCTCCAAAGAAGACATAAAGATGGTCAATAGGCACACGAAAAGGTGCTCAATATCACTAATTATTAGAGAAATGCAGATCAAAACTACAACGAGGTACCACCTCACACCAGTCATAACAGCCATCATTAAAAAGTCTACAAACAATGAATGCTAGAGAGGGTACGGAGAAAAGGGAACTCTCCTACGCTGCTGGTAGTTGGTGCAGACACTGTGGAAAACAGTGTGGAAGTTCCTCAAATAACTAGCGTTGCCATATGATCCAGCAATCCCACTCCAGGGCATATATTCAGACAAAACTATAATTCAAAAAGATACATGCACCCCTATGTTCACAGCAGCACTATTGACAATAGCCAAGACATGGGAACAACCTAAATGTCCATCAACAGATGAATGGATAAAGATGTGGTATATGTGAGTGTGTATAAACACACACACACACGTACACGCGCAGTGCAATATTAGCCATAAAAAAGAATGAAATAATGCCATTTGTAGCAACATGGATGCAACTAAAGATTATCATACTAAGTGATGTAAGCCAGAAAGAGAAAGACAAATAACATATGATATCACTTATATGTGAGATCTAACATATGACACAAGTGAACGTATCTACAAAACAAAAACTGACTCAGAGACATAAAGAACAGACTGGTGGTTGCCAAGGGGGAGGGGAGTGTGGGAGGGAAGGATTAGGAGTTTGGGATTCAACGTAAAGAGTAGTTGTGAAGTAGGAATTTTAGACATAGTAACAGGTTAAGGGCATGTATTTGTAGACAAGTTGGACTTTTAGTATCTTCCCAAGGGACCACATAGGCAGTAACTACAGATCGTCATTTACAGAGAACATCAGTCAACTCAGCGTGAAAAGAAAGCATCACCCTTTTTCCATCTCCTTGCATCCTCTGGCTCTTGACTCCTGTGACGTCTCATGGCAGAGAGTTGCTTATTGAGCCAGGCTCTCTGATCCCATCAGGGGGCTTTCTCAGTAATGATTGGAATATAACTCACAAGGCACCAAGAGCATATAAAGAAAATGAATCCGAGGATTAGATCCCTGAGGTAGAAACATACTTGAATTGGATGGAGCATTTCTCTGGCCTACTCGGAAATCACTGTGGCTTCTTATGAAATTTGGGGCGACGAGATGGGGGTGAAAACAGAGGCCATGTGATGTGGATGGGGATCAGGGAGAGTGGCCATTTAATTTACTGTCCAAATGTGGACACTCCTGAGTGTGAATAAGGACACTCTGACATCATTATGCTAGGACAACAGTTATAAACTGGGACTGTCCCAGGCAAACCAAGACATAGGTCATAGGCCATCCTACTTCCTCCGTGTTGCCACTGGAATGCATTAGGAACCTGCATGACTTGTGGGTCATCATCCTCACCTCACCACTTTAGCAACTCCAGGGCCCATTTGAAACACTGGAAGGGAGCTGGCAACTGGGAATAGCATGTAAAGTTCAAAATCACCCACTTGGATGTTATAGCAATGTGAACTTGATAAAAACTTTCTGGATGTTTCCACTATTTTTCTCTTCTCAGAAACCACACTTTGAATAGCACTGAAGGCTACTCATATAGTAGATTTGAGGGTTCTTATTACGCAAAAGTGAGCCAAAAGCTATTTTTAGCAGGGGTTATAACTGGGAGAAGAGGCGTGAGAGGTGAGCTGAGCCCGGGGCTCTTGGGAGTGACGTGACGCTAATGGGGCAGATACACTGCCTTCAGAATGATGAAAGGATACATAAGAAAAAAGTCACTGAAGACAAAAACTGAGACAATTTTTAGCGGTCGCACCAGTCAAATGAGACATGGAGTTGGCGTGGAAGGAACAAATGGAAATATGCAAAGAGTAAAGGAGGGAAAAGCTATGGATTGGGAGCACAGGTGTCCGGGGGAGGACTGTCTGTGGACATTCCCCTCTTCTCGACATGCCCATCACTCCCCAGACATTATCCCTTTCCTTACACAGGACTGTTCACTTCAGGAAATGATTCCCTTCAAGATTTGTGTCTCCCACTCCACATTTTTTTATAATTTAGTTTTATTCTATTTAGGAGTAGATTTATAATTTGAATAGCTCTAGGTCACCTAGAGATATTTTTCAATGGAAATAAAATTACATATGCCCCCTCTTGGGAAATTCCCAGAATTTGAAAACCTTGAAAAATCTGTGAATCTACAGCCATTTTTCTAAGAATTCCAAGACGACGGTCATACCCCTTGATTCACTCACCTTCTGCTTCACTTTGGTGCCCAGGACAGCTCAGCTGTGCTCCTGCAGACAGTTCCAGCCCCATGTGGTTCATGTTACCCGACACCATCAACCCAGAGCTGCTCCTCTGTCACACAGGCTGAGGTGTGGGGAAGGACTGGCCTCCCTGCCTCTTCTACCTACTCTCTCCTCTGTGTGTCCCTCCCCAAATCCCAGCCTGTCCCTCCCCAAATCCCAGCCTGTCCACTGGGGTCGTTCAGCACAATAATGTCCAGCCTGATGCTATGTGAAAGAAACTCCCTTGGTATGTGAGAGGTCTGGGTCTTGAGGGTGCTTGTGCTTGAAGGATCTCATGATGGATGGACAGTAGTAACCCTTCTAAGACAGAACCACACATAGGTGGCCCAGACTTGGACACAGGAACAGAGGCAGATGGGGTCTGGGATCAGGTCAGGTGCACAGAAGGCTGTAAAGGAAGGAGAATGAGCAAGTGACCAAGAAAAACTGGTTTCCAGGAGCCCATCTAAGAGGATACTGTGCGTATAGAAGGACAACTGATGGGGAGCCTTGCACTGTTCTCTGAACACCCTGTGTGCTGACCATCAGCCTGTCATCTTCCTGGTGGGGATTCAGCTGCCAGATTACAGCAACCAGCTCAGTCCAGATTCTAGTGGACTTTAAAATGGCAACTTTCTGCCCCTCTACTTGTTTATTTTACAAGAAGAGGGACACCCAGGGAACAACAGGGCACACAAGAGGTGGCAACCACTCCAGGCTGTTCCCACATCCCTCAGTAAACCAGCCCCCAATTCGCCACCTGTCCCCTTACCCCTTTTGCCCCTTCCTGTTGGCAGCAATATCAGGGTATTAGATGTGGCCATGGGCACAAAAACAGATATATAGATCACTGGAAGAGGAAAGTCCAGAGATAAACCCACACACCTATGGTCAACTAATCTACGACAAAGGAGGCAAGAAAATACAATGGAGAAAAGACAGTTTCTTCATTAAGTGGTGCTGGGAATACTGGACAGCTACATGTAAAAGAATGAAATTAGAACACTCCTTAACACCATACACAAAAATAAACTCTAAATGGATTCAAGACCTAAATATAAGACCAGTCACTATAAAACTCTCAGAGGAAAACATAGGAAGAACACTCTTTGACAAAAATCACAGCAATATCTTTTTTTTTTTTTTTTTTTTTCTTTTGCGGTATGTGGGCCTCTCATTGTTGTGGCCTCTCCCGCTGCGGAGCACAGGCTCCGGACGCACAGGCCCAGCGGCCATGGCTCACGGGCCCAGCCGCTCCACGGCATGTGGGATCCTCCCAGACCGGGGCACGAACCTGCTTCCCCTGCATCGGCAGGCGGACTCTCAACCACCGCGCCACCAGGGGAGCCCCAGCAAGATCTTTTTTTTTTTTCTTTTTGGCGGTATGCGGGCCTCTCACTGTTGTGGCCTCTCCCATTGCGGAGCACAGGCTCCGGATGCGCAGGCCCAGCGGCCATGGCTCACGGGCCCAGCCGCTCCGCGGCATATGGGATCCTCCCAGACCGGGGCACGAACCCGTATCCCCTGCATCGGCAGGCGGACTCTCAACCACTGCGCCACCAGGGAGGCCCAGCAAGATCTTTTTTGATCCACCTCCTAGAGTAATGGAAATAAAAACAAAAATATACAAATGGGACCTAATGAAACTTAAAAGCTTTTGCACAACAAAGGAAACAATAAACAAGACAAAAAGACAACCCTCAGAATGGGAGAAAATATTTGCAAATGAATCAATGGACAAAGGATTAATCTCCAAAGTATATAAACAGCTCATGCAGTTCAATATTGAAGAAACAAACAACCCAATCCAAAAATGGGCAGAAGACCTAAATAGACATTTCTCCAAAGAAGATATACAGATGGCCCAGAAGCACCTGAAAAGCTGCTCAACATCACTATTTATTAGAGAAATGCAAATCAAAACTACAATGAAGTATCACCTCACACCAGTTAGAATGGGAATTATCAGAAAATCTACAAACAACAAATGCTGGAGAGGGTGTGGAGAAAAGGGAACCCTCTTGCACTGTTGGTGGGAATGTAAATTGATACAGCCACTATGGAGAACCGTATGGAGGTTCCTTAAAAAACTAAAAATAGAATTACCATATGATCCAGCAATCCCACTACTGGGCATATACCCAGACAAAACCATAATTCAAAAAGACACATGCACCCCATTTTTCATTGCAGCACTATATACAATAGCCAGGTCATGGAAGCAACCTAAATTCCCATTGACAGACGAATGGATAAAGAAGTGTGGTACATATATACAATGGAATATTACTCAGCCATAAAAAGGAACAAAATTGAGTCATTTGTTGAGACGTGGATGGATCTAGAGACTGTCATACAGAGTGAAGTAAGTCAGAAAAACAAATATCGTATATTAACGCATGTATGTGGAACCTAGAAAAATGGTACAGATGAACCGGTCTGCAGGGCAGAAGTTGAGACACAGATGTAGAGAACAAACATGTGGACACCAAGGGGGGAAAGCAGGGTGAGGTGGGGATGGTGGTGTGCTGAATTGGGCAATTGGGATTGACATGTATACACTGATGTGTATAAAATTGATGACTAACAAAAAGCTACAATATAAAAAAACAAACAAAAATGGAACTGAATAGACATTCTTCCAAAGAAGACATACAGATGGAAAACAGATACATGAAAAACTGTTCAACATTACTAATAATCAGGAAATGTCAATCAAACCCACAATGACATGTTACCTCATACCTGTTAGAATAGCTATTATCAAGAAGACAAGAAATAAGTACCACAGAGGATGTGGAGAAAAGGAAACCCTTGTGCACTGTTGATGGGAATGTAAACTGGTTCAGCCACTATGGAAAACAGTATGGAGTTTCCTCCAATAATTAAAAATAGAACTACCATGTGATCCAGCAGCCCGACTTGTGGGAATTTATCCAAAAGAAACAACATCACTATCTTGAGAGGGTCCCCAGCCGCTCAGGCATCAGGAGGAACGGCAGCGGCCAGGCATCCCAGCAGCGCGAAAGGTCGGCTCCGCGACGGGGGCAGCGAACGAGGAGCCCGGGGGAGATGGGCAAGGCTGTCAGCTACACCAGCTCCTGCAGAAGTGGGAACGAAGCCCAAAAACGGCGGCAGGAAAGGATACACCTTCAGGCAAAAAAGTGCAATCAGAAGAGAAAAGGGGAGCAAAGGGAAAGCAGGCCGAAATGGCTAACCAAGAGACGGAAGATGACTTCCCTGCGGAAAACAGAGAAACTGAAAACGAGGAGCCCCCGGCCTCTGAAAAAGCAGGAGAGAAAGAAGCCAAGTCTGATTAATACCACGCACCCGGTCCTATCAGTGGTCCCTGTCTCCCTTCTTGTACAATCCAGAGGAATATTTTGATCAACTATTTTGTACATGCAAGTTTCTTAGTAGTTCCAGAAACATTTTTAAAAAGGAGGGAATCCTACCTCATCCCATTTTTTAACTGTAAATGCTTTTTTTTTAAGAGGCGAAATCATTTGCTGGTTGGTTATTTTTTGGTACAACCAGAAAATAGTGGGATATTGAACATGGGAGGCTTTGACTGTCTTGGGTGTCAGCTTCACATTCCATAGATGAGGGGGAGCCTTTATATCCTATAATACAAATCACACTAAATGGCAGTTTGGAGTCAGTTGTGCATTTAATGTCCTGAACACATTAAATTGCTTCTCTTCCCATGTTGTTTCTGGTAGAATTGTTTCCTAAAGTGAACCACTCACTCCTTGATCTTGGCTCTCCTGGTCAGAATTTCGTGCACTCTGTAACATCCTTGGCGGTGGTAGTCCAGTTTTGCTAGTAACTTTGTTAATGTGCTGTGAATGATTGACAATTTGACTATTTAGGGTTTCTGATATTAAATTGTGAAATTAGTAGGACTTACCATGTAACAACATACCAATATTTGAAGATGTTGGTACTTGATATCCTGTTAAGGGAAATTTGCCTCCAAATTTTAAGCTGGAAAGTCACTGGAATAACTGTTTAGAAAACAATCGCAACTACATGATTTTTTAGATTTTGGGTATGTGTGTTGGTAATTGTGGACAAATTGAAATATCTGTGCACTGATCCTCAAAACAACCAATAAATTCTCAATTATGAAAGAAAAAAAAATTACTCTCTCGAAAAGCTCCCTGTAGCCCCGTGTTCATTGCAGCATTATTTACAATACACAAGACATGGAAACAATCTAAGTGTCTATCAACAGATGACTGGACAAAGAAGATATGATGTGTATACAAATACATACATATATATACACATATATATATGAATATTATTCAACAATAAAAAAGAAGGAAACCCTGTCATTTGGGACAACAAGCACGGACCCTGAGGATTTTATGCTAAGTGAAATAAGTCAGACAAAGAAAGACAAATACTGTATCATCTCACTTATAGATAGAATCTAAAAAGAAACTGAACTTATAGATACAAAGAACAGATTGGTGGTTTCCAGAGGCAGGGGGTGGGAGTGGGCAAACTGGATGAAAGTGTGCAAATTGGATGAAGGTGGTCAAAAGGTACAAACTTCTATTATAAGATAAGTAAGTCCTGGGGATGTAATACACAGCATGGTGACAATTGTTAACAATGGGATACTACATATTTCAAAATTAAGAGAGTAAATCTTAAAAGTTCTTTTCACAAGAAGAAAAATGAATAGTCTAAATTTACTGTGGTAATCACTTGACAATCTATGCCTATATCCAATCACTCAGAGAACAAAATGCTTCACTTTCCAAAAGGAAAAGAAAAACTTCTCCAGATATCAGAGAGCTCTCTTCAGTGTAGAACCACACTACCTGTTTTAAATTTTTAATTTAGGGCAGCTGGAATTGTTTGATACGGCCAAGTAGTTCTTTCCTTAAAAAGTTACTGTGAGGTACAGACAATGAAGGCGAGGATATGGGGAGCATGATTATAAATCCCATGTTATTAAAAAGAAGATGTTCAGCACCACGGAAGAGTTGCACTCTGAGCGGCACACATCTGTCCTCTGAATACAGAAGTGCGCCTAATGGCTTGTGGCCCACATGGAGAGACCTCGCCACTGTGAGGTCCTGAGCTGTTTCTTATTTACTCTGCACCAGACTCTGGATTAAATGCTTTTTCTACGTTGTCTCATTGAATCCCCATAACCATCCTCAAGCAAGTATTTTGCAAATACAAAATGGAACCTTATTTTACAGATGAGAAAAATAAAGGTCAGAAAGGCTAACTTCCTCCCACTCAGATAGCTAGGAAGTGATGGGCCCTGGCTTGTGTACTTTTAGATATCTGATTCCCAGGGATTCTCTTGGTCCTCAAGTGAATTGCAGAGTAGGAATCCTAATAAGAGCTTCTATTTCAGGAGCCCTCACATGTACTAAGGCATTGCAGTACACACGCTAGGTGGGTGGAGATTCCCACATGCTGGAAGACTGTAGAGCTGAAACATTTCCCTTTTGGAACTGGGAAGGAACAGGAATATTCCATTGAGGGGATTCCCTGGTAAGGCTTCACTTCTTAACTATTTTCCTCTTGGACTTTGAGGAAAGTCATATTTAGCACATAATTATAAGGTACTGGGCCCACCCCCCCAGGATGAAATTCCATTTAATTACCCAAACCCTTCAGTAAAAAGCACCAGGGAGCAGGTGGTAACATGAAGAAACCCATACAGAACTCACTACGGAACTAAAAAGAAATAAGTAACATTCAGTGTTTCATAGGCAAGAAACAGATACCTGCCTTGTGGATTGAACAAACTAAATATATAGCCATAAAGATAGCCCAGTCAAGTTTCTTTGGTTGCAAATAACAGAATATCCAGCTCAAACTACGTTAAACAAAACAGATAACTTTAGCTTTAATTTCTGAATTATTAATGCATTCACATGATCCCAAATTCAAAAGGTGGCAAAGGATGTATACTGAAAAGTCCCACCCAAATACACCAGCCATCTGGTTTCCTCTCCAGAACCAACCAAAATTATCAGTTTCTTGTCTATCTTTTCACATACACACACATGCACTTGCGCACACACACACACAAACAGAATAGTATTGTGTACTTTACTTATTCAAAAATACATACTGGTAACTGATTCACTTTGTTATAAAGCAGAAACTAATAAAAAATTTAAAAAATAAAATAAAATAAAAACGCATATTGGAGATTGTTCCATTTCAGTACATTAAAAAAATCCTCATTCTTAAAGCAGGTAATTTATTGTCCATTGAGGTATTTTTTTCCGTCAACTATGAAGGAAGTGTTATTTAGTGATCCTCTTTCATGCTGTTAGGTCAAGTCTAATGAAATGGTTTTGTGAAGACTTCAGTCTTGTGTGCTGCTGGTGTGCACCCTAATGTGATGGGGCAGTGAGGGGAATTCTGACTGATTCCACATCCCTCCTTCCACTGGTATCCAGGGGCAGGGAATGGCATCCTATCAAAAAGGTGCACCCATGCCAGCAGGAAAGTGGGATCCCTGATTGATGAAAGAGCTCTCAGACTCCAGGAGTAATACTAAGAGTCCCCTCAGGAGACACCGAAGCTAACACCTACACCTTTGCCATATGCACTGGAAAAAGGGGAGCCTTGAAAAGAAGGGAGTTGATGCTTGAGTTCAACTTGTAAGTAGAACTTGGTTTTAAAATAGCTCCATTCTCTACTGGAGATTTTAAAACTGTACATTTGCACATGAGAATGCCAGCATCACTCCACTATAGTCCATTGCAGAAGTCAATGTGTGAGCCCATACCACGGAGGGTCCCTAACTCCACATTACAAGGTTCTTAGGAAAGTCCACAAGCAGGAACTCCAACGCTGGGAGCTGCTCAGGGCTGCACTGAGCCGAGTGTCTAGGAGTGAGAAATGGTTGCTCTTCAGAAGAAGGACCTCCCTAAAAGGCAAGAATACTGTTGGTGTTTTAAGGAAAGGGAGAAAAAAGGGTGAGTTGAAGGGCAATGGGGAGGCTATGCTGATTAAGACCCTTTAGTTTCCATCTTTGATACTCCTAGGTGTGCAAAATCCACTACCTTTCTTAGCATTCTATGAAAATACAAAGGAGAAAAATCATTTGAATGTCCACAGTTTTCAGCAACAACCGGGACTTCCCTGGTGGTCCAGTGGAGAAGATTCCACGCTCCCGATGCAGGGGATATGGGTTGAATCCCTGGTCAGGGAACTAGATCCCACATGCATGCTGCAACTAAGAGTCCACATGCCACAACTAAAGAGTGTACATGACGCAACTAAAGATTCCATGTGCCTCAACGAAGATGCAGCTTGGCGAAAAGAAATACATACATATTTAAACAACAGCCAATTATCACTTCTTATCCTTCAGTTCTTTTGTACTTTGGCTCAAATAACAAAACTCAATAACAAAAAAACCCCAAACAAACCAATCAAAAAATGGAGAGAAGACCGAAATAGACATCTCTGCAAAGAAGATATAAAGATGGTCAACAGGCACACAAAGAGGTGCTCAATATCACTAATTATTAGAGGAATGCACATCAAAACTACAATGAGGTACCACCTCACACCGGTCATAATGGCCATCATTAAAAAGTCTACAAACAATGAATGCTGGAGAGGGTGTGGAGAATAGGGAACTCTCTTAGGCTGCTGGCGGGAATGTAAGTTGGTGCAGCCACTGTGGAAAACAGTGTGGAAGTTCCTCAAATAACTAAAGTTGCCATATGATCCAGCAATCCCACTCCTGGGCATATATTCACACAAAACTATAATTCAAAAAGATACATGCACCCCTATGTTCAGAGCAGCACTATTTACAATAGCCAAGACATGGGAACAACCTAAATGTCCATCGACAGATGAATAAAGATGTGGTATGTGTGTGTGTATAAACACACACACACACACACACACACACAATGGAATATGAGCCATAAAAAAGAATGAAATAATGCCATTTGCAGCAACATGGATGCAACTAGAGATTATCATACTAAGTGACGTAAGTCAGAAAGAGAAAGACAAATAACATATAATATCCCTTATATGTGGCATCTAAAATATGACACAAGTGAACTTATCTACTAAACAGAAACAGAATCACAGACATAGAGAGCAGGCTTGTGGTTGCCAAGGGGGAGGGGACTGTGGGAAGGAAGGATTCGGAGTTTGGGATTCAACTGAAAGAGTAGCTGTGAAGTAGGAATTTTAGACATAGTAACAGGTTAAGGGCTTGTATTTGTAGACAAGCTGGACTTTTAGTATCTTCCCGAGGGACCACATAGGCAGTAACTACAGATCGTCATTTACAGAGAACATCAGTCAACTCAGCGTGAAAAGAAAGCATCACCCTTTTTCCATCTCCTTGCATCCTCTGGCTCTTGACTCCTGTGACGTCTCATGGCAGAAAGTTGCTTATTGAGCCAGGCTCCCTGATCCCATCAGGGGGCTTTCTCAGTAATGACTGGAATATAACTCACAAGACACCAAGAGCATATAAAGAAAATGAATCCGAGGATTAGATCCCTGAAGAAGGAACATACTTGAATTAGATGGAGCATTTCTCTGGCCTCCTCTGAAATCACTGTGGCTTCTTATGAAATTTGGGGTGACGAGATGAGGGTGAACACAGAGGCCATGCGATGTGGATGGGGATCAGGGAGAGTGGCCATTTAATTTACTGTCCTAACATGGAAACTTCTGAGAGTGAATAGGGAAACTCGGACATAATTATGCTAGGACAACATTTACAAATTGGGACTGTTCCAGGCAAACCAAGACACAGTCATAGGCCATCCTACTTCCTCCGTGTTGCCACTGGAATGCATTAGGAACCTGCATGACTCATGGGTCATCATCCTCACCTCACCACTTTAGCAACTCCAGGGCCCATTTTAACCATTGGAAAGGAGCTGGCAACTGGGAATAGCATGTAAAGTTCAAAATTACCCACTTGGATGTTATAGCAATGTCAACTTGCTAAAAACTTTCTGGATGTTTCCACTATTTTTCACTTCTCAGAAACCACACTTGAGCAGCACTGAAGGTTACTCATATAGTAGATTTGAGGGTCCTTATTACGCAAACATGAGCCAAAATCTCTTTTAGCAGGGGTTATAACTGGGAGAAGAGGCGCGAGAGGTGAGCTGAGCCCGGGGCTCTTGGGAGTGACGTGACGCTAATGGGGCAGATACACTGCCTTCAGAATGATGAAAGGATACATAAGAAAAAAGTCACTGAGGCCAAAAATCGAGACAATTTTTAGTGGTCGCACCAGTCAAATGAGACATGGAGTTTTCATGGAAGGAACAAATGGAAATATGCAAAGTGTAAAGGAGGGAAAAGTTATGGATTGGGAGCACAGGTGTCCAGGGGAGGGACTGCCTATGGACGTTCCCCTCTTCTCGACATGCCCATCACTCCCCAGGGACGATCCCTCTCCTCAAACACAACTGTTAACCTCAGGAAATGACTCCCTACAAGATTTGTGTCTCACACTCTACAATATTTTGTAAGTTAGTTTTATTCTATTGAGGAGTAGATATATAATTTGCATAGCTCTAAGTCACCTAGAGATATTTTTCAATGGAAATAAAATTATATATGCCCCCGCTTCGGAAATTCCCAGAATTGGAAAACTCTGTGAAAAATCTGTGAATCGACACCCATTTTTCTAAGAATTCCCAGAGGACGGTCATGCCCCTTGATTCACTCACCTTCTGCTTCACTTTGGTGCCCAGGGCAGCTCAGCTGTGCTCCTGCAGACAGTTCCAGTCCCCTGTGGTTCATGTCACCCCACACCATCAACCCAGAGATGCTCCTCTGTCACATAGGCTGAGGTGTGGGGCAGGATTGGGCTCCCTGCCTCTTCTACCTACTCTCTCCTCTATGTGTCCCTCCCCAAATCCCAGCCTGTCCCACCCAAATCCCAGCCTGTCCACTGGGGTCGTTCAACACAATAATGCCCAGCTTGATGCTATGTGAAAGAAACAACCTTGGTAGTTGAGAGGTCTGGGTCTTGAGGGTGCTTGTGCCTGAAGTATCTCATGATGGATGGACAGTCGTAGCCCTTCTAAGACAGAACTATGCATAGGTGGCCCAGACTTGGACACAGGAACAGAGGCAGATGGGGTCGGGGATCAGGTCAGGTGCACAGAAGGGTGTAAAGGAAGGAGAATGAGCAAATGACCAAAAAAAAATGGTTTCCAGGAGCCCATCTAAGAGGATACTGTGCGTATAGAAGGACACCTGATGGGGAGCCTTGCACTGTTCTCTGAACACCCTGTGTGCTGACCATCAGCCTGTCATCTTCCTGGTGGGATTCAGCTGCCAGATTACAGCAACCAGCTCACTCCAGATTTTAGTGGACTTTAAAATGGCAACTTTCTGAATTTCTACCTGTTTATTTTATAAGAAGAGGGACACCTCAGGCAACAAGAGGGCACACAAGGGGTGGGAACCACTCCAGGGTGTCCCACATCCCTCAGTAAACCAGCCCCCAATTCGCCACCTGTCCCCTTGTCCCTCTTGTCCCTTCCTGTTGGCAGCAATATTAGGGCATTAGATATGGCCCTGGGCACAAAAACAGATATATAGATCAATAGAACAGGAAAGTCCAGAGATAAACTCACGCACCTATGGTCAACTAATCTACAACAAAGGAGGCAAGAAAATACAATGGAGAAAAGACACTTTCTTCTTAAGTGGTGCAGGGAAAACTGGACAGCTATATGTTAAAGAATGAAATAATATCATTTTCTAACATCATACACAAAAATAAACTCTAAATGGATTTGAGACCTAAATGTAAGACCAGACACTCTAAAACTCTTAGAGGAAAACATAGGAAGAACACTCTTTGACAAAAATCACAGCAAGATCTTTTTTGATACACCTCCTAGAGTAATGGAAATAAAAACAAAAATAAACAAATGGGACCTAATGGAACTTCAAAGCTTTTGCACAGCAAAGGAAAGAATAAATAAGACAGAAAGACAACCTTCAGAATGGGAGAAAATATTTGCAAACAAATCAACAGACAAAGGATTGATCTTCAAAATATATAAACAGCACATGCAGCTCAATATTGAGGAGACAAACAACCCAATCCGAAAATGGGCAGAAGACCTAAATAGACATTTCTCCAAAGAAGACATACAGATGGCCAATAAGCATATGAAAAGCTGCTCAACATCACAAAGTATTAGAGAGGTATCACCTCACACCAGTTAGAGTGGGAATCATCAGAAAATCTACAAACAACAAATGCTGGAGAGGGTGTGGAGAAAAGGGAACCCTCTTGCACTGTTGGTGGGAATGTAAATTGATACAGCCACTATGGAGAACACTATGGAGGTTCCTTAAAAAACTAAAAATAGAATTACCATATGATCCAGCAATCCCACTACTGGGCATATACCCAGAAAAAACCATAATTCAAATAGACACATGCACCCCATTTTTCATTGCAGCACTATTTACAATAGCCAGGTCATGGAAGCAACCTAAATGCCCATCGAAAGACGAATGGATAAAGAAGTGTGGTACATATATACAATGGAATATTACTCAGCCATAAAAAGGAATGAAATTGAGTCATTTGTTGAGACGTGGATGGATCTAGAGACTGCCATACAAAGTGAAGTAAGTCAGAAAGAGAAAAACAAGTATCCTATATTAACGCATATATGTGGAACCTAGAAAAATGGTACAGATGACCCGGTTTGCAGGGCAGAAGTTGAGACACAGATGTAGAGAACAAACGTATGGACAACAAGGGGGGAAAACCGCAGTGCGGTGGGGATGGTGGTGTGCTGAATTGGGCGAGTGGGATTGACATGTATACACTGATATGTATAAAATTGATGAATAACAAGAACTTGCAATATAAAAAAAGAAACAAAAAAATGGAACTGAAGAGACATTCTTCCAAAGAAGACATACAAATGGACAAGAGATACATGAAGAAGTGTTCAACATCACTAATATCAGGAAATGCAAATCAAACCCACAATGAGAGGTTACCTCATACCTGTTAGAATAGCTATTATCAAGAAGACAAGAAATAAGTACCACAGAGGATGTGGAGAAAGGGAAACCCTTGTGCACTGTTGATGGGAATGAAAACTGGTGCAGCCACTATGGAAAACAGTATGGAGTTTCTTCCAAAAATTAAAAATAGAACTACCATGTGATCCAGCAGCCCGACTTGTGGGAATTTATCCAAAAGAAACAACATCACTATCTTGAGAGGGTCCCCAGCCGCTCAGGCATCAGGAGGAACGGCAGCGGCCAGGCATCCCAGCAGCACGAAAGGTCGGCTCCGCCATGGGGGCGTTGAACCAGGAGCCCGAGGGGAGATGGGCGAGGTTGTCAGGTACACCGGCTCCTGCAGAAGTGGGAACGAAGCCCAAAACCGGCGGCAGGAAAGGATACATCTTCAGACAAAAAAGTGCAAACAGAAGAGGAAAGGGGAGCAAAGGGAAAACAGGCCGCAGTGGCTAACCAAGAGACTGAAGACGACTTCCCTGCGGGAAACAGAGAAACGAAAAACGAGCAGCCCCCAGCCTCTGATAAAGCAGGAGAGAATGAAGCCAAGTCTGATTAATACCACGCACCCGGTCCTATCAGAGGTCCCTGTCTCCCTTCTTGTACAATCCAGAGGATTATTTTTATCAACTATTTTGTAAATGCAAGTTTTTTAGTAGTTCCAGAATTATTTTTAAAAAGGAGGGAATCCTACCTCATCCCATCTTTTAAATATAAATGCTTTCAAGTTTATTTTTAAGAGGTGAAATCATTTGCTGGTTGGTTATTTTTTGGTACAAACAGAAAACAGTGGGATATTGAATATTGGAGGATTTGATTGTCTTGGGTGTCAGCTTAACATCCCATAGATGGGGCGGTAGCCTTTACATCCTATAATACAGAGCACACTAAATGGCACTTTGGAGTCAGTTGTGCATTTAATGTCCTGAACACTTTAAATTGCTTCTCTTCCCATGTTGTTTCTGATAGAATTGTTTCCTAAACCGAACCACTCACTCCTTGATCTTGGCTCCCCTGGTCAGAATTTCGTGCACTCTCTAACATCCTTTTGGTGGAAGTCCAGTTTTCCTAATAACTTTGTTAATGTGCTGTGAATGATTGACAATTTGACTATGTAGGGTATATGATATTAAATTCTGAATTCGTAGGACTTACGATGTAACAACATACCAATATTTGAAGATGTTGGTACTTGATATCCTGTTGAGGAAAATTTGCCTCCAAATTTTAAGCTGGAACGTCACTGGAATAACTGTTTAGAAAAGAATCACAACGACATGATTTCTTAGATTTTTGGTACATATGTTGAGAATTGTGGACAAATTGAAATGTCTGCGCACTGATCCTCAAAACAACCAATAAATTCTCAATTATAAAAGAAAAAAAATCACTCTGTTGAAAAGCTCTCTGTATCCCGTGTTCATTGCAGCATTATTTACAATACACAAGACATGGAAACAATCTAAGTGTCTATCAACAGATGACTGGACAAAGAAGATATGATGTGTATACAAATACATACATATATATACACATATATATATGAATATTAATCAACAATAAAAAAGAAGGAAATCCTGCCATTTGGGACAACAAGCATGGACCTTGAGGATTTTATGCTAAGTGAAATAAGTCAGACAAAGAAAGAAAAATACTAAATCATCTCACTTATATATAGATTCTAAAAAGAAACTGAACTTATAGATACAAAGAACACATTGGTGGTTTCCGGAGGCAGGGGGTGGGAGTGGGCAAACTGGATGAAAGTGGGCAAAATGGATGAAGGTGGTCAAAAGGTACAAACTTCTATTATAAGATATGTAAGTCCTAGGGATGTAATACACAGCATGGTGACAATAGTTAACAATGGGATACTACATATTTCAAAACTAAGAGAGTAAATCTTAAAAGTTCTTTTCACAAGAAGAAAATGAATAGTCTAAATTTACTGTGGTAGTCATTTGACGATCTATGCCTATATCCAATCACTCAGAGAACAAAACGCTTCTCTTTCCAAAAGGAAAAGAAAAGCTTCTCCAGATCAGAGAGCTCTCTTCAGTGGAGAACCACACTACATGTTTTAAATTTTTAATTTAGGGCAGCTGGGATCGTTTGATACTGCCCAGTAGTTCTTTCCTTAAAAAGTTACTGGGAGGCACAGAAAATGAAGGCGAGGCTATAGGGAGCATGGTTATAAATCCAGTGTTATTAAAAAGAAGATGTTCATCACCACTGAAGATTTGCACTCTGAGTGGCACACAGCTCTCCTCTGAATACAGAAGTACGCCTAATGGCTTATGACCCACATGGAGAGGCCTCCCCACTGTGAGCTCTTGAGCTGTTTGTTATTTACTCTGCACCAGACTCTGGGTTAAGTGCTTTTTCTACATTGTCTCATTGAATCCCCATAACCATCCTCAAGCAAGTATTTTACAAATATAGCTGGAAACCTTATTTTACAGATGAGAAAAATAAAGGTCAGAAAGGCTAACTTCCTCCCACTCAGATAGCTAGGAAGTGATGGGCCCTGGCTTGTGTACTTTTAGATATCTGATTCCCAGGGATTCTCTTGGCCCTCAAGTGAATTGCAGAGTAGGAATCCTAATAAGAGCTTCTATTTCAGGAGCCCTCACATGTACTAAGGCATTGCAGTACACATGCTAGGTGGGTGGAGATTCCCACATGTTGGAAGATTGTAGACCTGAAACATTTCCCTTTCGGAATTGGGCAGGAACAGGAATATTCCATTGAGGGGATTCCCTGGTAAGGCTTCACTTCTTAAATATTTTCCTCTTGGACTTTGAGGAAAGTCATATTTAGCACATAATTATAAGGTGCTGCACCCACCCTCAGGATGAAATTCCATTTAATTAGCCAAACCCTTCAGTAAAAGGCACCAGGGAGCAGGTGGTAACATGAAGAAATCCATACAGAACTCACTACGGAACTAAAAAGAAATGAGTACCATTGAGTGTTTCACATGTGAGAAACAGATACCTGCCTTGTGGATAGAACAAACTAAATATATAGCCATAAAGATAGCCCAGTCAAGTTTCTTTGGTTGCAAATGATAGAAAATCCAGCTCAAGCTATGTTAAACAAAAACTGATAACTTTAGCTTTAATTTCTGAATTATTAATGCATTCACATGATCCCAAATTCAAAAGGTGGCAAAGGATGTATACCGAAAAGTCCTACCCAAATACCCCAGCCATATGGTTTCCTCTCCAGAACCAACCAAAAATATCAGTTTCTTGTGTATCTTTTCACATACACACACATGCACGTGCGCATACACACCAACACAGAATACTATTCTGTGCTTTATTTATTTAAAAACACATATTGGACATTGCTCCATTTCAGTACATTAAACAATTCCTCATTCTTAAAGCAGGTAATTTATTGTCCATGGAGGGTTAAGCTTTGAGGTATTTTTTTCCGTCAACTATGAAGGAAGTCTTATTTAGTGATCCTCTTTCATGCTGTTAGGTCAAGTCTAATGAAATGGTTTTGTGAAGACTTCAGTCTTGTGTGGTGCTGGTGTGGACCCTAATGTGATGGGGCAGTGAGGGGAACTCTGATCGATTCCACATCCCTCCTTCCACTGGTACCCAGGGGCAGGGAATGGCATCCTATCAAAAACGTGCATCCATGCCAGCAGGAAAGTGGGATCCCTGAGGGATGGAAGAGCTCTCAGACTCCAGGAGTAATACTAAGAGTCCCCTCAGGAGACACCGAAGCTAACACCTACACCTTTGCCATATGCACTGGAAAAAGGGGAGCCTTGAGAAGAAGGGGGTTGATGCTTGAGTTCAACTTGTAAGTAGAACTTGGTTTTAAAATAGCTCCATTCTCTACTGGAGATTTTAAAACTGTACATTTGCACATGAGAAAGCCAGCATCACTCCACTATAGCCCATTGCAGAAGTCACTGTGTGAGCCCATACCATGGAGGGTCCCTAACTCCTCATTACAAAGTTCTTAGGTAAGTCCACAAACAGGACCTCCAACCCTGGGAGCTGGTCCGCGCTGCACTGAATCGAGTGTCTAGGAGTGAGTAATGGTTGCTCTTCAGAAGAAGGACCTCCCTAAAAGGCAAGAATACTGTTGGTGTTTTAAGGTAAAGGAGAAAAAAGGGTGAGTTGAAGGGCAATGGGGAGGCTATCCTGATTAAGACAATTTAGTTTCCATCTTTGATGATCCTAGCCATGCAAAATCCACTACAACCTTTCTTAGCATTCTATGAAAATGCAAAGGAGAAAAATCATTTGAATGTCCACAGTTTTAAACAACAGCCGGGACTTCCCTGGTGGTCCAGTGGCTAAGACTCCATGCTTCCAATGCAGGGGACCTGGGTTGAATCCCTGGTCAGGGAACTAGATCCCACATGCACGCTGCAACTAAGAGTCCACATGCCACAACTAAAGAGTGTGCGTGACGCAACTAAGGATTCTGCGTGCCTCAATGAAGACCGAGCGTGGCCAAAATAAATACATACATATTTAAACAACAGCCAATTATCACTTCTCATCCTTCAGTTCTTTTGTACTTGGGCTCAAAACCAACTACCAGGCAACTCAATAACAAAAAACAACCAAACAAACCAATCAAAAAATGGACAGAAGACCTAAATAAACATCTCTCCAAAGAAGACATAAAGATGGTCAATAGGCACATGAAAACGTGCTCAATATCAAAAATTATTAGAGAAATGCAGATCAAAGCTACAATGAGGTACCACCTCACACCGGTCATAATGGGCATCATTAAAAAGTCTACAAACAATGAATGTTGTAAAGGGTGTAGGGAAAAGGGAACTCTCCTACGCTGCTGGTAGGAATGTAAGTTGGTGCAGACACTGTGGAAAACAGTGTGGAAGTTCCTCAAATAACTAGAGTTGACATATGATCCAGCAATCCCACTCCTGGGCATATATTCACACAAAACTATAATTCAAAAAGATACATGCACCCCTATGTTCAGAGCAGCACTATTTACAATAGCCAAGACATGGGAACAACCTAAATATCCATCAACAGATGAATGGATAAAGATGTGGTATATGTGTGCATGTATAAACACACACACATACACACACAATAGAATATTAGCCATAAAGAAGAATTAAATAATGCCATTTGCAGCAACATGGATGCAACTAGTGATTATCATACTAAGTGACGTAAGTCAGAAAGAGAAAGACAAATAACATATATCACTTATATGTGGCATCTAAAATATGACAGTGAACTTACCTACAAAACAGAAACAGACTCACAGACATAGAGAACAAACCTGTGGTTGCCAAGGGGGATGGGACTGTGGGAGGGAAGAATTGGGAGTTTGGATTCAACTCAAAGAGTAGCTGTGGGGCTTCCCTGGTGGCGCAGTGGTTGAGAGTACGCCTGCCAATGCAGGGGATACGGATTCGTGCCCCGGTCCAGGAAGATCCCACATGCCGTGGAGCGGCTGGGCCCGTGAGCCATGGCCGCTGAGCCTGCGCGTCCAGAGCCTGTGCTCCGCAATGGGAGAGGCCACAACAGTGAGAGAGGCCTGTGTACCACAAAAAAAAAAAAAAAAAAAAGAGGAGCTGTGAAGTAGGAATTTTAGACATAGTAACAGGTTAAGGGCATGTATTTGTAGACAAGTTGGACTTTTAGTATCTTCCCGAGGGACCACATAGGCAGTAACTACAGATCGTCATTTACAGAGAACATCAGTCAACTCAGCGTGAAAAGAAAGCATCACCCTTTTTCCATCTCCTTGCATCCTCTGGCTCTTGACTCCTGTGACGTCTCATGGCAGAAAGTTGCTTATTGAGCCAGGCTCTCTGATCCCATCAGGGGGCTTTTTCAGTAATGATTGGAGTATAACTCACAAGGCACCAAGAGCATATAAAGAAAATGAAACCGAGGAATAGATCCCTGAAGAAGAAACATACTTGAATTGGATGGAGCATTTCTCTGGCCTCCTCTGAAATCACTGTAGCTTCTTATGAAATTTGGGGTGACCAGATGAGGGTGAACACAGAGGCCATGCAATGTGGATGGGGATCAGGGAGAGTGGCCATTTAATTTACTGTCCAAACATGGACACTTCTGAGAGTGAAAATGGACACTCTGACATCATTATGCTAGGACAACAGTTATAAACTGGGACTGTCCCAGGCAAACCAAGACATAGGTCATAGGCCATCCTACTTCCTCCGTGTTGCCACTGGAATGCATTAGGATCCTGCATGACTCGTGGGTCATCATCCTCACCACACCACTTTAGCAACTCCAGGGCCCACTTTAAACACTGGAAGTGAGCTGGAACCTGGGACCTGGGAATAGCATGGAAAGTTCAAACTCACCCACTTGGATGTTATAACTTGCTAAAAACTTTCTGGATGTTTCCACTATTTTTCTCTTCTCAGAAGCCACACTTTGAGTAGCACTGAAGGCTACTCATATAGTAGATTTGAGGGTCCTTATTATGCAAAAGTGAGCCAAAAGCTATTTTTAGCAGGGGTTATAACTGGGAGAAGAGGCACAAGAGGTGAGCTGAGCCCGGGGCTCTTGGGAGTGACGTGACGCTAATGGGGCAGATACACTGCCTTCAGAATGATGAAAGGATACATAAGAAAAAAGTCACTGAAGCCAAAAATTGAGACAATTTTTAGTGGTCGCACCAGTCAAATGAGACCTGGAGTTGGCATGGAAGGAACAAATGGAAATATCCAAAGTGTAAAGGAGGGAAAAGCTATGGATTGGGAGCACAGGTGTCCAGGGCAGGGACTTTCTGTGGACGTTCCCCTCTTTTCGACATGCCCATCACTCCCCAGACATGATCCCTCTACTCACACACGACTGTTCACTTCAGGAAATCATTTCTTTCAAGATTTGTGTCTCCTACTCTACGAGTTTCTGTAATTTAGATTTATTCTATTTAGAAGTAGATTTATGATTTGAATAGCTCTAAGTCACCTAGAGCCATTTTTCAATGGAAATAAAATTATATATGCCCCCCTCTTGGGAAATACCCAGAATTGGAAAACTCTGTGAAAAATCTGTGAATTGACACCCAGTTTTCTAAGAATTCCCAGAGGACGATCATGCCCCTTGATTCACTCACCTTCTGCTTCACTTTGGTGCCCAGGACAGCTCAGCTGTGCTCCTGCAGACAGTTCCAGCCCCTTGTGGTTCACGTCACCCAACACCATCAACCCAGAGCTGCTCCTCTGTCACACAGGCTGAGGTGTGGGGCAGGACTGGCCTCCCTGCCTCTTCTACCTACTCTCTCCTCTATGTGTCCCTCCCCAAATCCCAGCCTGTCCACTGGGGTCGTTCAGCACAATAATGTCCAGCCTGATGCTATGTGAAAGAAACTCCCTTGGTATGTGAGAGGTCTGGGTCTTGAGGGTGCTTGTGCCTGAAGTATCTCATGATGGATGGACAGTCGTAGCCCTTCTAAGACAGAACTATGCATAGGTGGCCCAGACTTGGACACAGGAACAGAGGCAGATGGGGTCGGGGTTCAGGTGAGGTGCACAGAAGGGTGTAAATGAAGGAGAATGAGCAAGTGACCAGGAAAAAATGGTTTGCAGGAGCCCAACTAAGGGGATACTGTGCGTATAGAAGGACACCTGATGGGGAGCCTTGCACTGTTCTCTGAACACCCTGTGTGCTGACCATCAGCCTGTCATCTTCCTGGTGGGATTCAACTACCAGATTATAGCAACCAGCTGAGCCCAGATTCTAGTGGACTTTAAAATGGCAACTTTCTGCCTCTCTACCTGTTTATTTTACAAGAGGGAAACCCGAGGCCACAACAGGGCACACAACGGGTGGGAACCACTCCAGGATGTTCCCACATCCCTCAGGAAACCAGCCCCCAGTTCCTCACCTGTCCCCTGTCCCTCTTGTCCCTTCTTGTTGGCAGCAATATCAGGGCATTAGATATGGCCCTGGGCACAAAAACAGATATATAGATCAATGGAACAGGAATGTCCAGAGATAAACCCACGCACTTATGGTCAACTAATCTACGACAAAGGAAGCAAGAATATACAATGGAGAAAAGACAGTTTCTTCATTAACTGGTGCTGGGGAAACTGGACAGCTATATGTTAAAGAATGAAATTAGATCATTTTCTAACACCATACACAAAAATAAACTCTAAATGGATTTGAGACCTAAATGTAAGACCAGACACTCTATAACTCTTAGAGGAAAACATAGGAAGAACACTCTTTGACAAAAATCACAGCAAGATCTTTTTTGATCCACCTCCTAGAGTAATGGAAATAAAAACAAAAATAAACAAATGGGACCTAATAAAACTTAAAAGCTTTTGCACAACAAAGGAAACAATAAACAAGACAAAAAGACAATCCTCAGAATGGGAGAAAATATTTGCAAACGAATCAACGAACAAGGATTAATTTCCAAACTATGTAAACAGCTCATGCAGCTCAATATTGAACAAACAACCCAATCCGAAAATGGGCAGAAGACCTAAATAGACATTTCTCCAAAGAATACATACAGATGGCCAATAAGCACATGAAAAGCTGCTTAACATCACTATTTATTAGAGAAACGCAATTAAAAACTACAATGAGGTATCACCCCACAACAGTTAGAATGGGAATTATCAGAAAATCTACAAACAACAAATGCTGGAGAGGGTGTGGAGAAAAGGGAACCCTCTTGCACTGTTGGTGGGAATGTAAATTGATACAGCCACTATGGAGAACACTATGGAGGTTCCTTAAAAAACTAAAAATAGAATTACTATATGATCCAGCAATCCCACTACTGGGCATATACCCAGAGAAAACCATAATTCAAAAAGATGCATGCACCCCACTGTTCATTGCAGCACTATTTACAATAGCCAAGTCATGGAAGCCACCTAAATGCCCACTGACAGATGGATGGATAAAGAAGCTGTGGTACATATATACAATGGAATATTACTCAGCCATAAAAAGGAATGAAATTGAGTCATTTGTTGAGACGTGGATGGATCTACAGACTGCCATACAGAGTGAAGTAAGTCAGAAAGAGAAAAACAAATATTGTATATTAACAAATGTATGTGGAACCTAGAAAAATGGTACAGATGAACCGGTTTGCAGGGCAGAAGTTGAGACACAGATGTAGAGAACAAACGTATGGACACCAAAGGGGGGAAAGCCGTGGTGGGGTGGGGATGGTGGTGTGCTGAATTGGGCGATTGGGATTGACATGTATACACTGATGTGTATAAAATTGATGACTAACAAGAACTTGCAATATAAAAAAAGAAACAAAAAAAACTAACTGAAAAGACATTCTTCCAAAGATAGACAAATGGACAACAGATACATGAAAAAGTGTTCAACATCAGTAATAATCAGGAAATGCAAATCAAACCACAATGAGATGTTACCTCATACCTGTCAGAATAGCTATTATCAAGAAGACAAGAAATAAGTACCGGAGAGGATGTGGAGAAAAGGAAACCCTTGTGCACTGTTGATGGGAATGTAAACTGGTGGAGCCACTATGGAAAACAGTATGGAGTTTCTTCCAATAATTAAAAATAGAACTACCATGTGATCCAGCAGCCCGACTTGTGGGAATTTATCCAAAAGAAACAACATCACTATCTTGAGAGGGTCCCCAGCCGCTCAGGCATCAGGAGGAACGGCAGTGGCCAGGCATCCCAGCAGCGCTAAAGGTCGGCTCCGCCATGGGGGCAGCGAACGAGGAACCCGAGGGGAGATGAGCGAGGTTGTCAGGTACACCGGCTCCTGCAGAAGTGGGAACGAAGCCCAAAAACGGCGGCAGGAAAGGATACATCTTCAGACAAAATAGTGCAAACAGAAGAGAAAGGGGAGCAAAGGCAAAACAGGCCGCAGTGGCTAACCAAGACACTGAAGACGACTTCCCTGCGGGAAACAGAGAAACGAAAAACGAGGAGCCCCCAGCCTCTGATAAAGCAGGAGAGAAAGAAGCCAAGTCTGATTAATACCATGCACCCGGTCCTATCACTGGTCCCTGTCTCCCCTTCTTGTACAATCTAGAGGAACATTTTTATCAACTATTTTGTAAATTCAAGTGTTTTTAGTAGTTCCAGAAACATTTTTTAAAAGGAGGGAATCCTACCTCATCCCATTTTTTAACTGTAAATGCTTTTTTAAATTTTTAACAGGTGAAATCATTTGCTCGTTGGTTATTTCTTCGTACAACCACAAAATACTGGGATACTGAACATGAGAGGCTTTGATTGTCTTGGGTGTCAGCTTCACATTCCACAGATGGGGCGGGGGAGCCTTTATATCCTATAATACAAAGTACACTAAATGGCAGTTTGGAGTCACTTGTGCATTTAAGGTCCTGAACACTTTAAATTGCTTCTCTTCCCATGTTGTTTCTGGTACAATTGTTCTTAAAGCGAACCACTCACTCCTTGATCTTGGCTCTCCTGGTCAGAATTTCGTGCACTCTGTAACATCCTTGGTGGTGGTAGTCCAGTTTTGCTAGTAACTTTGTTAATGTGCTGTGAATGATTGACAATTTGACTATGTATGGTATATGATATTAAATTGTGAATTAGTAGGACTTACGACGTAACAACATACCAATATTTGAAGATGTTAGTACTTGATATCCGGTTAAGTGAAATTTGCCTCCAAATTTTAAGCTGGAAAGTCACTAGAATAACTGTTTAGAAAACAATCGCAACTACATGATTTTTTTAGATTTTTGGTACGTATGTTGAGAATTGTGGACAAATTGAAATGTCTGTGCACTGATCCTCAAAATAACCAATAAAATCTCAATTATGAAAGAAAAAAATCACTCTCTCGAAAAGCTCTCTGTAGCCCCGTGTTCATTGCAGCATTATTTACAATAGACAAGTCATGGAAACAATCTAAGTGTCTATCAACAGATGACTGGACAAAGAAGATATGATGTGTATACAAATACATCCATATATATACACACATATATACATGAATATTATTCAACAATAAAAAAGAAGGAAATCCTGCCGTTTAGGACAACAAGCACGGACCTTGACGATTTTATGCTAACTGAAATAAGTCAGACAAAGAAAGACAAATACTGTATTATCTCACTTATAGATAGAATCTAAAAAGAAACTGAACTTATAGATACAAAGAACAGATTGGTGGCTTCCGGAGGCAGGAGGTGGGAGTGGGCAAACTTGATGAAAGTGGGCAAACTGGGTGAAGGTGGTCAAAAGGTACAAAGTTCTATTATAAGATAAGTAAGTCCTGGGGAGGTAATACACAGCACGGTGACAATAGTTAACAATGGGATACTACATATTTCAAACTTAACAGAGTAAATCTTAAAAGTTCTTTTCACAGGAAAAAAAATGAATAGTGTAAATTTACTGTGGTAATCATTTGACAATCTATGCCTATATCCAATTACTCAGAGAACAAAATGCTTCTCTTTCCAAAAGGAAAAGAAAAGCTTCTCCAGATATCAGAGAGCTCTCTTCAGTGTAGAACCACACTACATGTTTTAAATTTTTAATTTAGGGCAGCTGGCTTTCTTTGCTACGGCCAAGTAGTTCTTTGCTTAAAAAGTTACTGTGAGGCACAGACAATGAAGGCGAGGCTATAGGGAGCATGGTTATAAATCCCATGTTATTAAAAAGAGGATGTTCAGCACCACGGAAGAGTTGCACTCTGAGCGGCACACAGCTCTCCTCTGAATAGAGAAGGGCGCCTAATGGCTTGTTACCCACATGGAGAGGCCTCCCCACTGTGAGCTCTTGAGCTGTTTCTTATTTACTCTGCACCAGACTCTGGGTTAAGTGCTTTTTCTACATTGTCTCATTGAATCCCCATAACCGTCCTGGAGCAAGTATTTTACAAATATAAGCTGGAAACCTTATTTTACAGATGAGAAAAATAAAGGTCAGAAAGGCTAACTTCCTCCCACTCAGATAGCTAGGAAGTGATGGGCCCTGGCTTGTGAACTTTTAGATATCTGATTCCCAGGGATTCTCTTGGCCCTCAAGTGAATTGCAGAGTAGGAATCCTAATAAGAGCTTCTATTTCAGGAGCCCTCACATGTACTAAGGCATTGCAGTACACACGCTAGGTGGGTGGAGATTCCCACATGCTGGAAGACTGTAGAGCTGAAACATTTCCCTTTTGGAACTGGGAAGGAACAGGAATATTCCATTGAGGGGATTCCCTGGTAAGGCTTCACTTCTTAACTATTTTCCTCTTGGACTTTGAGGAAAGTCATATTTAGCACATAATTATAAGGTACTGGGCCCACCCCCAGGATGAAATTCCATTTAATTACCCAAACCTTTCAGTAAAAAGCACCAGGGAGCAGGTGGTAACATGAAGAAATCCATACAGGACTCACTACGGAACTAAAAAGAAATAAGTAACATTCAGTGTTTCATATGCAAGAAACAGATACCTGCCTTGTGGATAGAACACTAAATATATAGCCATAAGGATAGCCCAGTCAAGTTTCTTTGGTTGCAAATGACAGAAAATCCAGCTCAAGCTATGTTAAACAAAAAGTGATAACTTTAGCTTTATTTCTGAATTATTAATACATTCACATGATCCCAAATTCAAAAGGTGGCAAAGGATGTAAACTGAAAAGTCCTACCCAAGTACCCCAGCCATATGGTTTCCTCTCCAGAACCAACCAAAAATATCAGTTTCTTGTGTATCTTTTCACATACACACACTAGCATCTGCGCGCACACACAAACACAGAACATTATTCTGTACTTTACTTATTTAAAAATACATATTGGACATTGCTCCATTTCAGTACATTAAAAAAAACTGCTCATTCTTAAAGCAGGTAATTTATTGTCCATGGAGGGTTAACTTTTGAGGTATTTTTTCTGTCAACTATGAGGGAAGTCTTATTTACTGATCCTCTTTCATGCTGCTAGGACAAGTCTAATGAAATGGTTTTGTGAAGACTTCAGTCTTGTGTGCTGCTGGTGTGGACCTAATGTGATGGGGCAGTGAGGGGAATTCTGACTGGTTCCACATCCCTCCTTCCACTGGTACCCAGGGGCAGGGAATAGCATCCTATCAAAAATGTGCGTCCATGCCAGCAGGAAAGTGGGATCCCTGAGGGATGGAAGAGCTCTCAAACTCCAGGAGTAATACCAAGAGTCCCCTGAGGAGACACCTAAGATAACACCTACACTTTTGCCATATGCACTGGAAAGAGGGGAGCCTTGAGAAGAAGGAGGCTGATGCTTGAGTTCAACTTGTAAGTAGAACTTGGTTTTAAAATAGCTCCATTCTCTACTGGAGATTTTAAAACTGTACATTTGCACATGAGAATGCCAGCATCACTCCACTGTAGTCCACTGCAGAAGTCAGGGTGTGAGCCCATACCATGGAGGGTCCCTAACTCCACATTACACGGTTCTTAGGAAGGTCCACAAATAGGAACTCCAACCCCGGAAGCTGCTCAGGGCTGCACTGAGCCAAGTGTCTAGGAGTGAGAAATGGTTGCTCTTCAGAAGAAGGACCTCCCTAAAAGGCAAGAACAGTCTTGGTGCTTTAAGGAAAGGGAGAAAAAAGGGTGAGTTGAAGGACAATGGGGAGGCTATCCTGATTAAGACAACTTAGTTTCCATCTTTGATACTCCTAGCCATGCAAAATCCACTACAACCTTTCTTAGCATTCTATGAAAATGCAAAGGAGAAACATCATTTGAATGTCCATACTTTTCAACAACAACCAGGACTTCCCTGGTGGTCCAGTGGCGAAGACTCCACGCTCCCAATGCAGGGGATGCGGGTTGTATCACTCGTCAGGGAAGTAGATCCCACATGCTGCAATTAAAGAGTGTGCATGATGCAACTAAAGATCCCGCGTACCTCAACGAAGACCCAGCGTGGCCAAAATAAATAAATACATATTTAAACAATAGCCAATTATCACTTCTCATCCTTCAGTTCTTTTGTACTTCGGCTCAAAACCAACTACCAGGCAACTCAATAACAACAAAAAAAACCCCAAACAACCCATTCAAAAAATGCACAGAGGGCTTCCCTGGTGGCGCAGTGGTTGAGAGTCCGCCTGCCGATGCAGGGGATATGGGTTCGTGCCCCGGTCCGGGAAAATCCCACATGCCGCGGAGCGGCTGGGCCCGTGAGCCATGGCCACTGAGCCTGCGCGTCCGGAGCCTGTGCTCTGCAACGGGAGAGGCCACAACAGTGAGAGGCCAGCCTAACGCAAAAAAAAAAAAAAAAAAAATGCACAGAAGACCTAAATAGACATCTCTCCAAAGAAGACATAAAGATGGTCAATAGGCACACGAAAAGGTGCTCAATATCACTAATTATTAGACAAATGCAGATCAAAACTACAATGAGGTACCACCTCACACCAATCATAACGGCCATCATTAAAAAGTCTCCAAACAATGAATGCTGGAGAGGGTGTGGAGAATAGGGAACTCTCTTAGGCTGCTGGTGGGAATGTAAGTTGGTGCAGCCACTGTGGAAAACAGTGTGGAAGTTCCTCAAATAACTAGAGTTGCCATATGATCCAGCAATCCCACTCCTGGGCATATATTCACACAAAACTATAATTCAAAAAGATACATGCACCCCTATGTTCAGAGCAGCACTATTTGCAATAGCCAAGACATGGAAACAACCTAAATGTCCACCGACAGATGAATAAAGATGTGGTGTGTGTGTGTATAAACACACATACACACACACACATACACACACAATGGAATATGAGCCATAAAAAAGAATGAAATAATGCCATTTGCAGCAACCTGGATGCAACTAGAGATTATCATACTAAGTGACATAAGTCAGAAAGAGAAAGACAAATAACATATAATATCCCTTATATGTGGCATCTAAAATATGACACAAGTAAACTTACCTACAAAACAGAAACAGACTCACAGACATAGAAAACAGACTTGTGGTTGCCAAGGGGGAGGGGAGTGTGGGAGGGAAGGATTGGGAGTTTGGGATTCAACGTAAAGAGTAGCTGTGAAGTAGGAATTTTAGACATAGTAACAGGTTAAGGGCATGCATTTGTAGACAAGTTGGACTTTTAGTATCTTCCCGAGGGACCACATAGGCAGTAATTACAGATCGTCATTTACAGAGAACATCAGTCAACTCAGCGTGAAAAGAAAGCATCACCCTTTTTCCATCTCCTTGCACCTTAGGGCTCTTGACTCCTGTGACGTCTCATGGCAGAAAGTTGCTTATTGAGCAAGGCTCCCTGATCCCATCCGGGGGCTTTCTCAGTAATGATTGGAGTATAACTCACAAGACACCAAGAGCATAAAAACAAAATGAATCCGAGGATTAGATCCCTGAAGAAGAAACATACTTGAATTAGATGGAGCATTTCTCTGGCCTCCTCTGAAATCACTGTAGCTTCTTATGAAATTTGGGGTGACCAGATGAGGGTGAACACAGAGGCCATGCAATGTGGATGGGGATCAGGGAGAGTGGCCATTTAATTTACTGTCCAAACATGGATACGCTGTGAATAGGGACACTGACACAATTATGCTAGGACAACAGTTATAAACTGGGACTGTCCCAGGCAAACCAAGACATAGGTCATAGGCCATCCTACTTCCTCCGTGTTGCCACTGGAATGCATTAGGATCCTGCATGACTCGTGGGTCATCATCCTCACCACACCACTTTACCAACTCCAGGACCCATTTTAACAACTGGAAGGGACCTGGCAACTGGGAGTAGCATGGAAAGTTCAAAATCACCCACTTGGATGTATAGCAATGTCAACTTGCTAAAAACTTTCTGGATGTTTCCACTATTTTTCTCTTCTCAGAAACCACACTTTGAGTAGCACTGAAGGGTACTCCTATACTAGATTTGAGGGTCCTTATTATGCAAAAGTGAGCCTAAATCTCTTTTTAGCAGGGATTATGACTGGGAGAAGAGGCACGAGAGGTGAGCTGAGCCCAGAGCTCTTGGGAGTGACGTGACGCGCTAATGGGGCAGATACACTGCCTTCAGAATGATGAAAGGATACATAAGAAAAAAGTCACTGAGGTCAAAAATTGAGACAATTTTTACTGGTCGCACCAGTCAAATTAGACGTGGAGTTGGCATGGAAGGAACAAATGGAAATATCCAAAGTGTAAAGGAGGGAAAAGCTATGGATTGGGAGCACAGATGTCCAGGGGAGGGACTACCTGTGGACGTTCCCCTCTTTTCAACATGCCCATCACTCCCCTGAGATAATCACTCTCCTCACACATAACTGTTTCTTCAGGAAATGATTCCCTTCAATATTTGTGTCTTCCACTCTACATTTTTTTATAATTTAGTTTTATTCTATTCAGGAGTAGATTTATAATTTGAATACCTCTAGGTCACCTGGAGACATTTTTCAATGGAAATAAAATTGTATATGCTCCCCTCTTGGGAAATTCCCAGAAATGGAAAACTGAAAAATCTGTGAATTGAAACCCATTTTTCTAAGAATTCCCAGAGGACAATCATGTCCCTTGAGTCACTCACCTTCTGCCTCACTTTGGTTTCCAGGGCAGCTCAGCTGTGCTCCTGCAGACAGTTCCAGTCCCCTGTGGTTCATGTCACCCCACACCATCAACCCAGAGCTGCTCCTCTGTCACACAGGCTGAGGTGTGGGGAAGGACTGGCCTCCCTGCCTCTTCTACCTACTCTCTCCTCTGTGTGTCCCTCTCCAAATCACAGCCTGTCCACTGGGGTCATTCAGCACAATAATGCCCAGCCTCATGCTATGCGAAAGAAACCACCTTGGTAGGTGAGAGGTCTGGGTCTTGAGGGTGCTTGTGCCTGAGGGACCTCATGATGGATGGACAGTCGTAACCCTTCTAAGACAGAACCACACATAGGTGGCCCAGACTTGGACACAGGAACAGAGGCAGATGGGGTCCAGGATCAGGTCAAGTGCACAGAAGGATATAAAGGAAGGAGAGTGAGCAAGTGACCAAGAAAAAATGGTTTCCAGGAGCCCATCTAAGAGGATACTGTGCGTATAGAAGGACACCTGATGGGGAGCCTTGCACTGTTCTCTGAACACCCTGTGTGCTGACCATCAGCCTGTCATCTTCCTGGTTGGGATTCAGCTGCCAGATTACAGCAACCAGCTCAGTCCAGATTACAGCAACCAGCTCAGTCCAGGTTCTAGTGGACTTTAAAATGGCCACTTTCTGCCCCTCTACCTGTTTATTTTACAAGAAGAGGGACACCCGAGGCAACAAGAGTGCACACACGGGGTGGGATCCACTCCAGGGTGTTCACGTCCCTCAGTAAACCAGCTCCCAATTTGCCACCTGTCCCCTTGTCCCTCTTGTTCCTTCCTGTTGGCAGCAATATCAGGGCATTAGATATGGCCCTGGGAAGAAAAACAGATATATAGATCAATGGAACAGGAAAGCCCAGAGATAGACCCCCGCACCTATGGTCAACTAATCTATGACAAAGGAGGCAAGAAAATACAATGGAGAAACGACAGTCTCTTCAGTAAGTGGTGCCGGGAAAACTGGACAGCTTAATGTGAAAGAATGAAATTAGATCATTTTCTAACACCATACACAAAAATAAACTCAAAATAGATTAAAGTCCTCAATGTAAGGCCAGATGCTATAAAACTCAGAGAGGAAAACATAAGCAGAACACTCTCTGACATAAATTGCAGCAATGTCTTTTGTGATCCACCTCCTAGAGTAATGAAAATAAAAACAAAAATGAGAAATGGGACCTAATTAAACTTAAAAGCTTTTGCACAGGGGGCTTCCCCGGTGGCGCAGTGGTTGAGAGTCCGCCTGCCGACGCAGGGGACACGGGTTCGTGCCCCGGTCCGGGAAGATCCCACATGCCGCGGAGTGGCTGGGCCCGTGAGCCATGGCCACTGAGCCTGCGCGTCCGGAGCCTGTGCTCCGCAACGGGAGAGGCCACAACAGTGAGAGGCCCGCGTACCGCAAAAAGAAAAAAAAAAAAAAAAAAAAGCTTTTGCACAGCAAAGGAAACCATAAACAAAATGAAAAGACAACCCTCAGAATGGGAGAAAATATTTTCAAAAGAAGCGACCGACAAGGGATTAATCTCCAGAATATACAAACAGCTCATGCAGCTCTATTAAAAAAAAAACAACAACCCAATCAAAAAGTGGGCAGAAGATCTAAATAGACATTTCTCCAAAGAAGCCATTCAGATGGCCTAAAAGCACATGAAAAGATGCTTAACATCACTAATTATTAGTGAAGTGCATACGAAAACTGCAGCGAGGTATCACCTCCCTCCGGTCCGAATGGCCATCATCAAAAAATCTACAAACAGTAAATGCTGGAGAGGGTGTGGAGAGAAAGGAACCCTCCTATACTGTTGGTGGGAATGTAAGTTGGTACAGCCGCTATGGAGAACAGTATGGAGGTTCCTTAAAAACCTAAAAATAGGGCTACCATATGATCCAGCAATCCCACTCCTGGGCATATATCTGGAGAAAACCATAATTTGAAAAGATACATGCACCCCAGTGTTCACTGCAGCACTATTTACAATAGCCAAGACATAAAAGCAACCTAAATGTCCATCAACAGAGGAATGGATAAAGATGTGATGTGTACATATAATGGAATATTGGCCATAAAAAAGGACGAAATAATGCCATTTGCAGTAATATGGATGGACCTAGAAATTGTCATACTGAATGAAGTCAGAGAAAGACAAATATCTTATGATATCTCTTAAACGTGGGATCTGAAAAATGATGCAAATGAACTTATTTACAAAACAGAAACAGATTCACAGACATAGCAAACAAACTTATGGTTACCAGGAGAGGGATAAATTGGGATATTGGGATTGACATATATACACACTACTATATATAAAATAGATAACTAATAAGGACCTACTGTATAGCACAGGAAACTCGGCTCAGTACTCTGTAATGGCCTATATGGGAAAAGAATCTAAAAAAGAATGGATATATGTATAAGTGGCTCACTTCTCTGTACAACAGAAAGTAACACAACATTGTAAATCAACTATACTCCAATAACAAAGTTTTAAGAGATAAAAATAGAAAATTTTTTTGAATTTTTATTTTTTTATACAGGTTATTAGTTATCTATTTTATACATATTAGTGTATGTATATCAATCCCAATCTACCAATTCATCACACCACCACCCCCACTTTCCCCCCTTGGTGTCCATGTTTGTTCTCTACATCTGTGTCTCTATTTCTGCCTTGCAAACCAGTTCATCTGTACCATTTTTCTAGATTCCACATATATGCATCAATATACAATATTTGTTTTTCTCTTTCTGACTTACTTCACTCTGTATGACAGTCTCTAGGTCCATCCACCTCACTACAAATAACTCAATTTCATTTCTTTTTATGGCTGAGTAATATTCCATTGTATATACGTGCCACATCTTCTTTATCCATTCATCTGTCCATGGGCATTTAGGTTGCTTCCATGACCTGGCTATTGTAAATAGTGCTGCAATGAACATTGGGGTGCGTGTGTCTTTTTGAATTATGGTTTTCTCTAGGTATATGCCCAGGAGTGGGTAAAAATAGAAATTTTTAAAAAAGATCTGGCCCTGGGGACAAGAGGAGCTGCTCAGAAAAGGGAGCGGAGGGGAAGCTGTGACAGATGTGGCACCTGAAATAGGAATCTTATTCACCAGTGTGCTTTTTACTCCCAGGTGGCTGGATTGTTTCAGAGGATTCTAGTTTCTAGCTCACACCCTAAATGGTCTTTTAGGATGCACAAACATTTCCAGAAGGCTCCTAGGGCGGGGTGACATAGTTCTGAGCGGTCAAAGTTGAAACATAGTCACTGATGGGTCATAGTGACCTTTGTCACCCATCTATGAGCTTGTGAAGTTGGGTTTGCAAAACATGGGGTGTGTGCTCACTACAATCTACTCCAGTGGTTCTCAGCCTTGGTGGTCCCTTGAAGCTCCCTGGGTGACCCTAACATTGAGAACCCCTGTTCTATACCTTCTATTGTAGGTGGGCCAGCCCCATTTTCTAGTCTCTCTTCCTTTCCCCCAAGCAGCTTCATTTTCCAAGGCCAAAACCCAAATATCGGAAAAATTAAAACTAGAGTTCTGATGGCTCACCATGCAGCCAAAGGATGAAGGCCATGGAACATGATGGGTATAACCTGCCTCAAGAGGTCCTTAGGTTTTCCATGGTTCCTACTTTATAGAGCCTTGGGGGCTCTCATAGAACTTACCTGAGCTATTTCTGAGGACCTGATATCCAAAGGGCTAGAAGAACCTGAGAAGGAGATAAGAGCAGGTACAGGAAGGGAAGAAGAAAACTTACAGGGGAAAGTGAGACCAGAGGTAGAGGCAGGATGGGGTGCCTGGTGACCTCTTAATGTCGTCACCAGGCAGCTTGGCTGAGTACCTGTGGAAATACGGTTTCTTGACTCCCAACAGATCTTCCCCCCTTCTTCCTTTCATTACTAGAACCCCTCAAGTTTTAGCCCCCCCAGGTAAAGACTACAATTCCCAGCCTTCCTTGCAACTAGGTGTGACCACATGACTAAGTTCTGTCCAATAGGATGAGTGCAAGTGATGTATGCAATTATGGTTGGGCACTTACATGGGAGCTGTATGTCCATCACTCATTTTTCCCCCCTTCTCATTGGCTGAGGGTGGTGGTGTTGAGCTCTTCCTGGCCATGCAGGTAGACAGGGCACTAGTGGGATGGTGAAGCAACAGAGTAAGCTTAGTGCTCTGATAAAAGAGACCCCAGAGAGTTCTCTTACCCCTCTGCCATGTGAAGACACAGTGAGAAAACATCTGTCTATGAAGTGGGCCCTCACCAGACACTGAACCTGCCAGCACCTTCATCTTGGACTTCCCAGTCTCCAGAACTGTGAGAAATAAATGTCTGTTGTTTAAGCCACCCAGTCCATGAAAGTTTGCTATGGCAGTTTCAAGTGGACTAAGACCTATGTCTTTTTATTATATAATAATATTTTGCTTCCTTCTTTCCCTTTACCATTGGCCTTCAATGGGACCTAGCAGATGCCTAGAAGGGCATTCAAGACTTGCCATCTTCCAGTGCACTGTGTTGGGTTACAGGAAGTTTCCAGCATCCAAGAGAAGGCAATACACTGGCTAGAAAGAGTGGGCCCAGGACATTTACAAGTATCTGAGGCTGGAGAGGATAGTACTGGACCCCATATACAACCCGTGCAAAATTTCCCCTCTTCTTCCTGCCTCTTTAAGCCTCAGAGAAATGGAAAGAATCTCTACACTCCATCTTTAAATTATAGCTCAGAATGAAGAGGAATAAAGTGATTCCAGAGAGGTTTAAAGGACGTCAAGCAAAATTCATGAGATGATCACAGTAAACATAAAGTCTATACTAAGGCACCCATATTAACCATAAACAAGATTTTTTGTTAATGGCAAAGCAACTATGCTAATAAACTTCAAGGAAGAGATAAAAAAGAAATACGGGGAAGTTTATAGCCTTAGATGTTTATATTAAAATATTCAGTATAAAGAAATCTGAAAATCAACAACAAAAAGACAGTAAAAAAAAATCGGCAAAGGACTTAAGTATTAATACTTTACAAAGAAAAAATTCAAATGGGCCAAGTAACCTAAGGAAAGGTGCTCAAGCTCACTAGTTATCAGGAAACTGCAACCTAAAACTATAATGATACGTAAGTATACAAACACTATTTTGGTAAAAAGTTAAAAGTCTGGCAGTTCCAAGGACGGCAATAATATTGAGTAACAGGAATTCTCAAAGCTGCTGGGGTTCCATGTAAATGGAAATAACTGGAAAAATTGACATTATCGACTACGATTGAACATGGGCATACCCTGTGACCTAACAACAACTTCCCTCCTGAGGGATAGTCTAGCCTTCAGAAATGTGAGTACCTATGTACCAGGACACAGGTAAGAATATTCACTGGCAAAAACTGGAAACAAACCAAATGTCCATTTACTGTAGAATGGATAAATGCATTACAGTAGATTCAGGGACATGCTGGAAGATGTTTAACAACAGTGGGGGAAAACCCTGGTTTGTAGCATTTGCCAATTTCTGTGATGTAAATACTCCCGTTCGTGGCCAATTTTAACTTCCCAACATGGTATCAACCAGCTTGCAAAAGTCCTGAACACTCAACAGTCAGCTCCTCTGAGCCGGTACAAGCCAGTTCCAGCACATCATCCAGTATATTCAGATTTCGGAACACTAGACAGCCATAAAAATGAATGAACTCTAGCTCCGTGCAGCAACATGGGTAAATTTCACAAATGTAACATTGAGCAAAGTAAACAAAGGACAAAAGAAGATATAGGGTATGATTACATAAAGTTCAAAATAGGCCAAAATAAGTCAGAATGACTAAGGATGTATACCTAGGTGGTAAAAGTATAAAGAATAGCATGGGAGAGATCACCATAAAAGGGAGGGTATGGTTAACTCTCACGGGGAAGAAGAGATTATAAATGGGAAAGGGCATGTGGTAGACATCTGGGGCGCTGGCAGTGTTCTATTTCCTGACCTTGGTGGAGTTATATGTGTATTCTCTCTAAAAGAATTTGTTAAATTATATGTACAGGTTGTGTGCATCTTCCCATATAGGTTAACATCACTGCTGTGCTAGAGTCTGCTGGTCCTGCCTCCTCATACCAACTTGTGCTATTTTATCCCAACTTCCTATTCAGTGATGCGTGTTGACAGCTAGAAATCAGCCATGGTGGGACTATTTACACCACTGTAATTGGCAAACAACATGTCGGGGCTTTTTTAAAAATAGTGCACCACTGGTTAAGCATAGTAATAAAGTTTTTAAAATATCTCAAAATTGGTTTATTTAGGCAGATATTTTTCCAAGGCCGGACACTCTCAACAATCTCAAGGCAAAATTGCATTAAAGAAATAAACCTAAACATGACAAGATCCCTGCAATGAAAAAAGGCTCGAGAGTTAAAGAGAATGAATTGAGAGAACTATAAAGTGTTTGGGACTCTTAATTATTTGACATGTAATAAAAATCATCACACTGATGGTAAAATTAAGGACACTATCTAAGGACCCACCATCTTCCCTTACAGAAAATGTTGATGAATACTTCGCAAGATGGTGAAGATGTAGTGGATCGGGAACTTTTTCAGTGTACCATTCAACCCCTGTCTCAGTAAATTTATACCAAAAGTGGCCCCAAATGTTATACTATACCAAGTCTTTAACACTATTCTGGGCAGCTCTCCTTAGTAATTACCAATCATGACTTGTATAGCAGTGAGAAAACACTGTTATTTTCTACATATTTATGTGAGTCTATGCTCTTAAATTTTTATAACCCTAATATATGATATCACTTATGTTCATTTCAGCTTTCCTGATAGTTAATGGTTTAAAATCTTATTTTATATTAAAATAAGCCCAGATCTATTATGATGTAGAATAAGAAAAACTTCAGTGGTTTTCAAGGTAAATCATAGGTCTGTGGGGAAATTTGGGGCTTGTGAATGACTTCTTTAGACAATGATTACAAATCCCTTGGGAGGGTGGAGCACAGAAGCCCTATAGCTGTATTTTGGTGGGAAAGTTACCACCGTTAGGGAAGTAATCCAATGGTTAAAAAATTTAATTATAAAGTATTATTATCATTTCAGTTCAAGTATGAATCTGAGAATAATGGATTTGGTTAGATGTTAATATCCTCGTGTATAGCACTTCCCTGGTGGTGCAGTGGTTAAGAATCCGCCTACCAATGCAGGAGACATGGGTTCGAGCCCTGGTCCGGGAAGATCCCATGTGCCGCGGAGCAACTAAGCCCATGCACCACAACTACTGAGCCTGCACTCTAGAGCCCGCAAGCCACAACTACTGAGCCTGCACTCTAGAGCCCACGAGCCACAACTACTGAAGCCCGCGTGCCTAGAGCCCATGCTCCACAACAAGAGAAGCCACCGCAATGAGAAGCCCGCGCACCACAATGAAGAGTAGCCCCTACTCGCTGCAACTAGAGAAAGCCCGTGTGCAGCAACAAAGACCCAATGCGGCCAAAAATAAATAAATAAATAAATTTATTTTTAAAAATCCTCATGTATAAACCTGCAATGTGGAAACTTATGTTGACTGGAAAATACTGTTTTTATTTGGGGGAAGGGGTGTCAGGATCAGGGGTGGGAGAGGCCCCAGACTTCTTGAATGATTCTGATTCGTTTGTTGTCATTTAAAACCTAAGCTTTGGGACCAGATAACCATTGAGTTTAGGTATATTTCCACCAGTTCTAGAGAGGTGTGGTTTACCTTGAGCTGAGTGGGACGGAGATGGAGGAGACCCGGGTGTGGGAAAGCTTTTCTGTGGTTGCCGATAGCTGGGACACAGGAATAAGTTCAGAGTCGATAGGTGGAATCTACATCACAGGTGAGTCTGACTCCTGGGTTTTAGGTGTCTCTCATCCACAAGCTGTTACTCAGCACTTTCCTTTCCTATTCTGCCAGCCTGGCAACCCCACACTGCGCCACTCTCACCGCTATTGTTCGACTTCATGCTTCCTAGCTCCCAATTCTTTTTGGCATTATTGCACAGGATTTGATTCTTATTCATTATAACTTGAAGTAAAGCAAACAGAGCATTCCTTCCTCCCCATATTTAATATCCATGTTGCCAACAGTAGTTCCATCCCCAGACATCATGGAGATCACCGTCACAACATGTTTTTCAGGAGCCAGAGGAAAAAGAACTTTAAGTTCCACCCTCAAGCTCTGTCAGAACTAAACCTAAGTCATCATAAGAAGGGGAACCACCTCCCCCAATTAAGGAACCTCCTTTTCTAGAAACCTCCTTTTGTGCTTGCATGAAAGTACTTCTAAATATAAGACTAGAATTGGTTAGCGACACGCAACTTTATTTGGCCGACGTCTCTACTAAATTATTTCCAACACAATCGTGGTATACCACGTAGTGCGAAGATGTGTTGAAATCGAACCACAGGCATTGTTGCTCCAGACTTAGTTTTGACATTCTAAGCCGTAGGAGAGAATTGTTTCAGAACTATTTTCCGTTGAAGGTGCTTTGTGGGAAGAAGAGAGCAGCTTATCAGAATTATTGGTGGAGCTCTTCAAAAACCAAAAACACATTCCTGTCCAACCCAACAGCCCCACCTTCTCCATCACCATTTCCTAAAGCATGAGATAGAGCATTTTGTTTGAAAACATTGATTCTGATAGACGCTCCCTGATGGAGAGGTGTGTTAAACAGAAATGTTGGTTTATGAGAACTGGGGACAGGAGGATAACAGAGCCTTCTTCCCCACCTTTCTAGTAATTTAATACATCCAACAAAGCCCCACGCTGGGCCCAAGGAAAGAAGAGAAGAAAGAATCTCTGCCTCTAAGAAGCCTATGCTCTAGCAGGACAGCCGAGAACTCAAACATGAGTCCCATGAACAGAAAGGTCATGACACAAAGCAGAATGGAGCAAAACTCCTATAGCTCTCTCCTCCTCCCTCTGGAGCGTAAGCAGCCAGTCATCCACCGGGCCAGAGAATTTTCAGGTGTCACCTTGGTGAAGTGACCAGGGCACAGTGCAGTCAGAATGTTGTGGATGAGCAATTCAGACATCAGAAGTGGGTGTCTTCAACCATAGCAGATTGAGATGTTTCCCCCTTTCAGTATAGCCAGAGGGGTACACAGAGCTAGAGGAAGGATGCCCCCAGCAGGGCAGTACTGGCCCTCTAGCCCCACCCCAAACGACACACTAAAGACCTTGGTCTCTTCTTCATGCACGAGCCGCCGCTGGACGGCAGAGAGGTAAGGTGTGTGTGCTCTCCTGCTAGAACAGCTGAGCAGCTGTGAAGTTCACTTAGAGACCCTCAGGGGGTCGCCCACTCTTTCTGATCTCACAGCCATCCTAGCTAATTCAGATCCTCCCTTCCTTAGGCAGTGGATGCTCGCGTTTGGGATGAGCAAGAAGTGTGTTCCCTCTTTGCATGTAGTAGACATATGCTTGTTCCAAATCCTTTTGCTTGGAAAACCACCCATATTCCCATCTGTTGTAATGCTGATCAGTCCATGTGATTTGGGGGCCAGGGGGTGGGGGGAATAACCGCCCCTCAAGCCATAAGGACCAGCATGGGATAAACACAAGAGCAAACCCACTACTCAACTTCCTTGGCCACAGTGGTTCAGGGGTAGATGTGTGGCCTCAAGCCAGAAAACCCAGCCTTGCCTGTTTCTGCAGCACTCAGGAGAGACTTTCTCTTCCACTGGGATCACAAGCTGTTAGGACTAGGAAAGCCCAGAGCCCCCAAAGGCCTTCTTTCCCTCTATTTAGAAAGACCTGGATGGAGAAAAGAGGAGCTAAGAAATATGGAGAGAGCTCCCTGGACACATCTAAATACAGCCCCAATAAGCAGACTTTTCAGTTACAGAAACCCATTATTTTTTTTTGCTTGAATTAATTTCAGTTGGGTTTTTGTCATCTATAACAAAATTATTGAGTAATTTATCTATTATAATCTCCCAATTTTTCAGACAAAAATACAGGATTCCCAGTTGAATTTGAATAATTTCTTAGTATAAGTATATCCCTAATATTACATAGGATATGCTTATACTAAACAAATTCATTATTTTCTGAAATTCAAGTTTAACTGGGCATTGTGTATCTTATCTGATATATAACATGTATCGAAAGTATTTTCAAATCCTTTACTCAAAAGATAAGAGATTGGTCACCTGGTGGAATTAGCCTTAAAGAACACGGAGAGAAGATAGGAGGGTTTCCAGAGAAGCATCCTAATCCAATCTTTCTTCTCCAAGTCACTCTGCTTTGTACGAACCAGTTGAGGGCAGTAAGGAGTTCCAGTGTCAGGCTAGTTAATCCTCATCAGATCTAGAAATGCTTCAGCTGGGCCACTGAGTCCCTGCCTTTTCCCAACACTCGAATCATCAGAGGGAGCTTTAAACATTCTCACTGCAGAGGTCACACCCCAGACCAATTACATCAGAACCAGCAAGATTCATATGGGTGATTTCAATGTACAGCCACATCCTACAACCACTGAGCCAGGTCCTTAAGCAATTCAGCCAAGACATGGAAACAACCTAAATGTCCATCGACAGAGGAATGGATAAAGAAGTTGTGGTGTATATATATATACAATGGAATATTACTCAGCCATAAAAAAGAATGAAATAATGCCATTTGCAGCAACATGAATACAACTAGAGATTATCATACTAAGTGAAGAAAGTCAGAAAGAGAAAGACAAATACCATATGATGTCACTTATATGTGAAATCTAAAATATGACACAAATGAACTTATCTATGAAACAGAAACAGACTCACAGACATAGAGAACAGACTTGTGGTTGCCAGGGGGAGAGGGGGTGGGGAAAGGATGGATTGGGAGTTTGGGTTTAGCAGATGCAAACTGGTATACATAGAATGGATAAACAACAAGGTCCTACTATATAGCACAGGGAACTATATTCAGTAACCTGTAATAAACCATAATGGAAAAGAATTTTAAAAATATGTATATATATGTATAACAGAATCACTTTGCTGTACAGTAGAAATTAACACATTGTAAATCAACCATACTTCAATAAAATAATTTTTAAAAAAAAGAAATTCAGCCAAATTGTAAGAGTTCAAACAAGACGTGAGAAAGGTCATCCTGAAGGGTCCCCCCACCCCCCAATCCCCAGGCCCCAGCGACCAGGAGTGAGCAAATCACCCCAGGTGAGAATTAGCCAACCGGGGCAGCCTGAAGTCTTGGACACCATGGGGGGGGCCCTACCACAGGGTCTTCATTCTAGGCTTGCCCATGCCTGGCCACATGGCTGGCCAGTGTTTGGGCCACAGGGAAGCAGACAAGGAGGTCCAACCTTGCTCACAATCGGCTCCTGAATAAACTAAGCATCTGATGCAGAATGTGAGTTTCCAGCCTGCACACAGCTCAGCGTCTGTTCCCCAAGAGGGAGGGAGGGAGGGAGGGAGGGGCCAGGCGAGGCAGGGTGGGGGAAGGAACCCTAGATGAGTTTCTGTCATAACCAACAGCAGCCTCTTTCCTGCCCCCGTCGTGTGCAGACAACCCACCCGTCACGTCCAGATCGGCCAGAGCGTGTCCCCGTGCCTCCAGGTCCTAATCCATGATTTTCTCTCCCTGTACCTCATTCTCAGAGGAGAAGAGCCACATACCGGCAACGTCCCCCCCGCAGAGTGAGGCATCCGCTGATGGACCTACACGGACACGCCATCGTCCCCCAAAGTCCGCAGTCTACATTAGGGGTCACTCTTGGTGTTTGAACACATATATAATGACGTGTATCTATCATTATAGGATCATTCGGAGTATTTCCACTGCCCTGAAAATCCTCTGTGCTCCAGCTGTTCATCCTTCCCACCTGGCTAAGCCCTGGCCGCCACTGCCTAAGCGTGTCTATTGTTGATGAGGTCCTCAGAGCCCCTGGCGTTCTCCTAGGCAGCCTGAATGCATCACATACACACAGTCGGCCAACTGAAAGGAAACACCTGGAACTGTCTGATTAAATTGACTCGGAACATTGTCCCTTCCAGCTGTTATGAATCCTGCTAGAGGGCCAGGCTTGGTTAAAACTGAATACTGGGTGAACATCCATCCTAGTGGTGGGATGACACTAAGCTGACCCTAAGATGACACAGAGATGACACCAGGCAAGGTCCAGGGCAGGTTGGTGACTCGTGTCCCCATTGGCTCCAGGTAGGTTCTGGCCATTTCCCAGAAGCCATCGCTGCCCTGACGTGCTAGGCTGGGTTGCTCCGTTCTGAACCAATACCTTTTCCAGTTTAAAAGTCCCTCTGCCTGGGCACAGACGGAAGACGAACAAAGGGGTTAAGGCCATAGAGGAGGGTTTTGACCTCTACTCCGACTGGGATTCAAGGCAATGCAGCAAAGCCCTACTTACTCAAACCCTCCCCTTCTGATGGTCCCCGCGAGCAAGTTAGACAGTGGTGCTGGTCACAGCACACCTGGTGAGGGCTCTTCCTGCCTGTCCTCTGTAAGCAGGAAAGCAGAGCTAGCGTCCGGGTAGTTTCTAAGAGGGCCCTGAATCTAGCAGGCTAATGAACGGCCAGAGAGAGAGAGGACAGCGTAGACAAAGGGAAAATGAACCGGCACAGCTGAGACAGCCAGCGCCCAAACAAGCAGGCTGCAGGTGGAAGAAACCAAGGGGAGCTGCGGGGCGGGACCACGTGCATTCGCCCACGACATGTAATTGGCAGAGAGGCCGACCTGCCAGTTCCATTTACTAACCCAGTAATTTGGAGATTCATAAATTCATACAGCAAATAGTGCTGATGGGTGTCCTGGGGATGAGAAGGTGAGCAAAACAGTCCCGGCATTTGCCCTCAGTCATTCAGATCCACCCTCCACTATCGCCATTTGTAACGAATAACCAGGGGTCGGCAAGGGAAAGCAAGAGGTTCCTGCAGCTCTTGCTAAGTGGGGAAATCAGCCACGTAGCCTCCCCAAACGATTCACCAGCAAGTCTGCTCAAAGTGTGACTCTGCGGGCAGATGCCTTTAAGAGTATCGCAAGCTAGGGGCTTCCCTGGTGGCGCAGTTGTTGAGAGCCCGCCTGCCGATGCAGGAGACACGGGTTCGTGCCGCGGTCTGGGAAGATCCCACCTGCCGCGGAGCGGCTGGGCCCGTGAGCCATGGCTGCTGAGCCTGCGCGTCCGGAGCCTGTGCTCCGCAATGGGAGGGGCCACAACAGTGAGAGGCCCGCGTACCGCAAAAAATAAAAAATAAATTAAAAAGTATCACAAGCTAATTCACAGTCGCTTTAGGAAATGTTTCAAAAACTGCCTCATTTCCTCTGGGAAACACAGGGCTGCACACGTTTACCTGGGGGTTGGGGCACCTCGCTCTGCTTCAACCAAGTCTAACAGCTTTTCTCGCTACTGAGAAAATCTTTTTCCTTTACGTCTTCTCTAGTGAAAGACAACAGCAGTTTCTAGCCACTTCACCGGAGCGCGGGGGCCAGAGTATCGCCTTGAAATCCCAGAGGGCAGCTTCCTTCAGAAAAGGAGAGGAAGAACCACAGTGGTCCCGACCCGAAGAAATGGCCGCCCCCGGGGCTCCTGGTCTTACCTTTGAGGTGTGGGTGCTGGAACCAGTCCTGCCCAGCACGTGAGAGCTGGCTTGTTCCCGCTGAAGTTGCCTCTCTGGCGGCTCAGGTCACAGCGGGACTTTCCACGAAGAGCTACCCTGGGAGGGCTTTGTGCTAACAGCCCAAGCAGAGACGCGGCCCCACTTTATCTGCCCTCAGAGCTATTTTCAGCTGCTCAGGGGCTGCCTCTTCCCCTAAAGACCGTCTTGTCTCCCGCTGGAGAGCCCACCCCTCGGAAAGGATGGGAAGTGGATTTAAAGTTTAACGGGAAGGTACCATCTGATTGGGCTGGAAGTGATACTGAAGAGTACTTGGCTGGGCAGTCAACCTCCCGATACTATTTACTACCTTAGTTAGTTACTACCTTTAGCTTCTCTGCTTTAGGTAGAGTCACCAGTGCCGGCCTCTACTGGCGTCCACACCTGTTGGACCGCTGCCAGCTCGTTGTGACAGGCTCAGGAAAGACTGGACTCCCCTGTTGAAAACACACCGATGGGAGGGTCTCGTTACTCGAGGCGTGGTCTTGAACTTGCAGCACCTGCGTCTCTTGGGAGCGTGTTAGAAATTTAGAATCTCAGGCCCCATCCCAGACCTATTGAATCGTAATCTGCGGTTTAACTGGATACCCAGGTGTTTCTTATGACGGTTTCATTTTGAGAACCACTGCCCGAGGGGATGTCCTAGCATCTCAATTAGACCACAGATGGTCCTCTTTCAGTGCAAGCGTTGTAGCTGTACTCCTCTCCGTTTTCTCACTTTATTGTACTTTTTGGCGAGGTCACAAGTGTTGCTTAGCACACCGACTGGAACTAGGAAAGGACTTATAATTTCATGATGCCTGCTTTACCACAAGGCCCTTTGGTTAGTATAAGGAACATCACATGTAATAAGCTTGGGTTTTCAAGATAGTCACTAAGAGGTCTGGATATTTATTCCCAAGTGCTTTCCCTCCCTCTAGAGGAGTGTTTTCATGGGGACTTGGCTGTGGTCAAGGGCTGCAGTTGCCATGTTGCCTAATTCCTTGCCTGTGGACTGATGAGATACGTCTCCTACGTGTATTTACTATCGCTCAATAGACGTAGATGCCACTTGGAGTAATTAAATACAAATCTGTTTTTACAGCTTTGGTGAGGCACAACTGGTTAACAAAGAACTGCACATATTTAATGTGTACAATTTGATGAATTTGGACATATGCAAACACCCCTGATACCATAACCACAAGCAAGGTAATAAAAATATCCAATACCTCTCAGAGTTTCCTTGTGTCCTTTTGGTTTTGTTTGTTTGGGTTTTGGTAGGAACACTTAACATGAGATCTACCCTCTTAACAAACTGTGTCCTGCACAAGATTGTGTTGGTAACTATAGCCATGATATTATACATCAAATCTCTAGAATATATTCATCCAGCATAACTGAAACTTTATACCCACTGAATAACAACTCTCCATTTCCTGACTCCCAAGCCCCTGGCAGCCACTGCTGTATTCTCTGCTTCTATGAGTTTGACTATTTTAGATACCCCATATAAGTGGAATCATACAGTATTTGTCTTTCTGTGACTGGCTAATTTCACTTCATGTCCTTCTGGTCCAGCCATGTTGTCGCCAATGACAGGATCTCCTTCTTTTTTAAGGCTGAATAATATTCCTTTGAATGTAAACACCACATTTTCTTTACTAATTCATTTTTTAAAAAGCTATTTGCACTGTGTCTTCTTTTCTTAGTCCATTCTACTTGCTAGTATGCTGAGTGCCACAAACAGGGGCCACGTCCTCTAAGAGTTTGGGGACCATTACTCTAGTGGTCTGAAGCCTCAAGCTCCCTGGATTGTCTTAATCAAGAGAAAGAGATTAATACATATTTCCATTCAGCTGTGAGTTTTCAAAAAATTTCAGTGTTTATTAAGAGTTAAATATAAACATTAACCTACTGTTTTACAAGAAATATAGGGTCTTTGGGAAATTGTTTGTGCCTGGATTATAGTTCTATATTTGTGTAAAATGATTTAGTGGGGTACAGGGTCTTTGGCAGGAAGCGTAGAAGAAGGAGGTTGGAAGGAAGGGACGTCCTGTAAAGGCACCACCTTCAGTCTTGTAAGTTTCCAATCTGGATTTGGTCAAGTCCCCAATTACAGGCCCCCCAACAATGGATTTCTTGCATTTAGATCTACATGTTTTTGCATTGCAATGTTTTCAGCTACTGCAGTGCTCAGAGACCAAGAATTTAGACAAACTAGACTTGGAATCAGACTTGCAAATCACTGTATTACAAAAATAAACAACCTACTAAATCACATTAATGTAACAAAGATAAACAATTTGTTCTGCTGACAAGAGTTTCTTTGTTTTGATCTTGTCCTTTTAATTTTCTTCCTTTGTGTATGCTTTATATGTTCATTTGTAGGCATAATACTACAAGCCTATAATTTCCAAATACATAAATATTCACATATTAGGAATGCTTGCATGCTCAAAAACACTATATCAGAAGGGTGCACCATCAGAACTGTTTGGAGACCACTGAACTAGACGAATGATCTCTTGCTGACTTTTGTCAACAAATGGATCAGAAAAGTGCTTTTATTGCCATTATTAAAAGCCAGCGTCATGCTACGCCTTTCTCTAGGCCTGAATCATCCTTGTTAACATTCATATTTGAACTTGTTCATTTAACACCAGACTTGGAAGGAACTGATGGGAAGTGTGGGTTTCATAACCACTATAACAATTCTAACTCATGTTCTCCCTTGCCTCTGGGCTGGGATCCAGAACTGGAAAAGCCCGAAATTCACAGGTTCAACTGAGACGCTTTCCCATGTTTCTCAGGAAGAAAACAGGGTACACGGGACATGGCAACAGTCTTTTCCAGGCAAAGAGCAAAACCCAAAGCGAGGCACTGGCACCCAGCGCAATTGTAACACGGGGATTTGGTGATGTCTGGGTGTCAGAGGGTTCTAGAGCTGGAAGCTACCTTGGGGATCCATCATGGCGTAAATGAAGATACAGAAGACAAAGGTTAGAATGATTCACCCAAGATTATACAGCTCATTAGTGGCACATCCAGGACCATGATCAAGTCTTTGGATCCCAGTTGGGCTCTGGGACTCTCTAATATCCCCTCAGGGCTGATCTGGGGGGATAGGGGGAAACACCATGAGGAACATGGAGAGTTGTTGGCCTCTGATGAGACACGGCCAGGGGATGTCTGGTGTTCAGTGATCCCAGCCAGTGTTTTACCAGCAGTCTCCTGGGCACACATTAGAGCGTACCTGTGCGGGGTCCATCATGAGAGGGCCTCCCACTGGGAAAGGTCCCTCTGCACAGCCCTGCCCTTGGAGAGGAGAAAGCTTACCTGCTGCTTCTTCAGCAGATGATGAAGCAGCGGATGATGGACTCACAGCCCCCGCTCTTCTGACCATGCCTCCAGCTCCAACACACACTGAGGGGCTGAGGAGAGATGAAGGGGGGCGTGGAACCTCGAGGAGGGCAGAGGCGTGTCGTGCGGTGTGTCGCTCACGGCTGTATCCTCAGCGCTAGGACGTGCCTGGCACACAGGAGGTGCTCAGGAAACTGTTGGTGAGTGAGAAAGCCCTCACCTGAGAGGGTGGAACAGGACAAGTGAGAGGACCGAGTTTTCAGCCCAGATCATGCTGGGTTTGTGGGTGGCCACAGAGGTGAGAGCTGCGAGTCCAGCCTGGAGAGTAGGTCAGGAAGGACCCAAGAGACATCCCCGTCGGCCTCCTTCTCTTATGCCTTGACCTGCTCGTGGGCTGTATTATATTTCCTGCTGGCCCAGGAGGCCTCCGTGAAAACACATTTTTCTTCCCAAGCTGTGAAACGAGCCCACCTATTATCCTGCACTTGGCCGGGTTTCCGCTGCCCCGTCCTCATTTGCTCAGCTGTGAAGGTGAGTCGCCCTGGGCTCTGAGGAGGGCACGTCTGCATCCCAGACCCGCTCAGGCCCAACTCTGCCCCTTACACAACTGAATTCCTCCCTCTGAGTCTCCGTTTCCTCGTGTACGAGGCAGAAATCAGGACCATTCCCATTCACCTCACAGGCTGTTGTGAGGACTGAATGGTAATTCAGTGAATGGTGAATGGTGAATGGTAATTCACTGTCAAGTGCTTCAGGCACTGTGAACCCCTCTGCACATGAGCGTTGGCCTTAGAGAGAAGGGGCCACGTCTACCGGGTCCACTGGTGGATTTCGCCCCTGAGGGTGTTCCCGCTCATCTTCAGTTGGAGTGGAGCCACTTGACCTGGTCCAGAGGAAGAGCCCTTTCCAGCCAGTCTCTGTGCCCGGGTTTAACCTCAGTCACGAGGACCAGCTGCTGTGGGCACGGCTTCATTTCCCACCTCCACGTGGAGCATCGGAACTCGTGAGTTCTTTAAGAAGGACCACGTTGACACCCTTTGGTAGATGGGGTGCACCCGTGGATTTGAGGCATTTGACCAAAGCTTGTTCCCCCTCCACCCGAGGAGTAAAAAGCTTCTCAAGACACGTAGGAAATGTTGTGTCTAGAAGCTTGCAGCTTCTCCAGGGCAGTTTGCTAATGCCTTGGTGTTTTGTGCTACATTCTTACAGCAAATAAAAGATTTTAAAGACATGAATTGAGTGCATATCATCTTGAGAACACCTTGGTTCTTTCCAGCATCCAGCAGCTCTGTTCCCATGCTGCCTCTCCCTCAGCACGTGGGCTTGGGCCAAAAATCACAGTCCAGCCTCACCCTCTCTGTCCGGTCAGCAAGGGTAGCTGAGCGGTCATGAGAGCGCCAACAGAGGGACAATGCTGTGGGGTGCCTCCTACAGTCCCTACTTCCTGATAGTCAAGCCCTTGGGTAATCCTCGCTTCTAATGAATGGACTATGGGAGAAGCAGAGGGGTACCATCTCCAAGATTAGGTTATAAAAAGACTGTGGTTTCCATCCTGGTACTTTCATGTTCTCTAACTGCCTGTCTGTCTGTCTGTCTCTCCCTCTAGCATCAGTCACGTCGTCAACAGCCCTAGAAGAGGCCCACATGGTATGGCCAGGAACGAAGCCCTCAGTCCATGAGGGCACCTTTTCACCAGTGATCCTGGTGAGGTTGGCCTGGACGTTAGTATTTCTGAAATGTTCTCAAGGTGATGTGAACATGCAGGGAGGCGTGAGAACCAGCAGAAGAGGCTGCTTCAGTCCCTGTCCAGGGATCCGCGGCAGCAGTGTCACCTGGGAGCTTGTTAGAAACACAGCAGCTCTGACCCCACCACGGACCTGCTGACTCAGAATCTGCATTTTAGCAAGATCCCTGGGAGGAGTGAGAAGCCCTGGGATGCAGCTATTGGAACAGTGGCAGCCTGGGGACTGTTTGCAGGGAGCACAGCTGAGGGGCAGGCTCCCCTTTAGGGCCGTCTGACTCACCTGAGCCAGAGGTGATGCGAAGTCCTCCCCACTTGCGGTGCCCTTGAGACTTTCCTTCACTGTAGGGATTACTGTCCAGAAACAAGATAATTTGTTTGAAAGATTCACCCCTGAGTAAGCTTTCTCTCCTCCCCCAGGGGTGCCCTGTGACAAACACCGTGGGCTAGGTGGGCACAAACATCAACTGTTTACCCTGTCTGCGCTGGGGAACAGCCAGCCCTCATTAGAAGGTTGGTAGGCGTGATTACAGTCAGGTTGGCTGGCAGCTCATCATCCCGTGTGAGCTTTTCTCCATGAGTTGATATAAACAGCCTGACTCAGCAAGGCCCACAAAGATGAAACCTGATGTCCTCTAGAAAAATAAAACATTGAAGCTAAAGAAACGTTATAGGGAGAGGAAGAGGTGGACAAAGAGGTAGACAAGAGGAAAAGCATTCATAAGTTGACCAGGAACTGCATTTTCCTGGGTACTAAGTTTTCTGGACAGAGTCCATGCTTCATTAGGAAGATGAGCTCATTACAAACACAGTTCTTCCTGGGGAGGCTGGAAGAGAGCCAGAGATCTGAGAAACTGTCTTGAAAATAAATCAGCAGCTTTGAAGGTGATCTGGAGGAGAATAGCAGATGAGAGGGAAGTCTGCATGTCAGGGATGAAACTCCGTGTGTATGAACAGAACTTTCCAGAGATATTAATCAGAGGAAGAGAAGAGACTAACTTAAAACAAAACAAAAACCTGGCAGTGTTACGATTACTGTCTGTATCTCTGATTCTGGATCAAATCCAGCTTCTGTGATATTTCTCCTGAGGCATGGAACAATGAAATAGCAGAAAACACATGGGCTGGTTACGCAGTAATGCCTGTGTTCTCTCTGCCGTTCCTCATTTATTGAATTTTGTGTAAAACACAGCTGCATCCCGGTCGATAGTAAAATATAACTACATCCCAGTGGCTAGGATGAACCGATACATAACCACAAGCAACATAACAACCATCTCCTGGCCGGCCGGGATCAAGTGACATACAATCCTCTCTCGGCCTGTTGGGATGCAGCCACATAAAGCAATCTCCCCGCCCCCCTTGATGGAGCAACATACAGCCCTTTCCTGGCTGGTTTTTTGTTTGTTTTTGTTTTTATCATCTTTATTGGAGTGTAATTGCTTTACAATGGTGTGTCAGTTTCTGCTTTATAACAAAGTGAATCAGCTATACATATACATATGTTCCCATATCTCTTCCCTCTTGCATCTCCCTCCCTCCCACCCTCCCTATCCCACCGCTCTGGGTGGTCACAAAGCACCAAGCTGATCTCCCTGTGCTATGTGGCTGCTTCCCGCTAGCTATCTATTTTACGTCTGGTAGTGTATATATGTCAATGCCAATCTCTCACTTTGTCCCAGCTTACCTTTCCCCCTCCCCGTGTCCTCAGGTCCATTCTCTAGTAGGTCTGCATCTTTATTCCCATCTTGCCCCTAGGTTCTTCTGACCATTTTCTTTTTCTTTTTCTTTTTTAGATTCCATATATATGTGTTAGCATACGTAATTGTTTTTCTCTTTCTGACTTACTTCACTCTGTAGGACAGTCTCTAGGTCCATCCACCTCACTACAAATAACTCAGTTTCATTCCTTTTTATGGCTGAGTAATATTCCATTGTATATATATGTGTCACATCTTCTTTATCCATTCATCTGTTGATGGACACTTAGGTTGCTTCCATGTCCTGGCTATTATAAATAGAGCTGCAATGAACATTTTGGTACATGACTCTTTTTGAATTATGGTTTTCTCAGGGTATATGCCCAGTAGTGGGATTGCTGGGTCGTATGGTAGTTCTATTTTTAGTTTTTTAAGGAACCTCCATACTGTTCTCCATAGTGGCTGTATCAATTTACATTCCCACCAACAGTGCAAGAGGGTTCCCTTTGCTCCACACCCTCTCCAACACTTATTGTTCATAGATTTTTTGCCAGCCAGTTTTTTTTTGGATTAATATTTTTATTTATTTCATAACTGTTTAGGATTTATTTATTTATTTAACATCTTTATTGGAGTATAATTGCTTTACAATGGTGTGTTAGTTTCTACTTTATAACAAAGTGAATCAGTTATACATATACATATGTTCCCATATCTCTTCCTTCTTGCGTCTCCCTCCCTCCCACCCTCCCTATCCCACCCCTCTAGGTGTCACAAAGCACCGAGCTGATCTCCCTGTGCTATGTGGCTGCTTCCCACTAGCTATCTATTTTATGTGTGGTAGTGTATATATGTTCATGCCACTCTCTCACTTTGTCACAGCTTACCATTCCCCCTCCCCATATCCTCAAGTCCATTCTCCAGTAGGTCTGTGTCTTTATTCCCGTCTTACCCCTAGGTTCTTCATGACCTTTTTTTTTTCTTAGATTCCATATATATGTGTTAGCATACAGTATTTGTTTTTCTCTTTCTGACTTACTTCACTCTGACAGACTCTAGGTCCATCCACCTCACTACAAATATCTCAATTTCATTTCTTTTTATGGCTGATTAATATTCCATTGTATATATGCGCCACATCTTCTTTATCCATTCATCCGATGATGGACACTTAGGTTGCTTCCATGTCCTGGCTATTGTAAATAGAGCTGCAATGAACATTTTGGTACATGACTCTTTTTGAATTATGGTTTTCTCAGGGTATATGCCCAGTAGTGGGATTGCTGGGTCATATGGTAGTTCTATTTTTAGTTTTTTAAGGAACCTCCATACTGTTCTCCATAGTGGCTGTATCAATTTACATTCCCACCAACAGTGCAAGAGGGTTCCCTTTTCTCCACACCCTCTCCAGCATTTATTGTTTGCAGATTTTCTGATGATGGCCATTCTGACCGGTGTGAGGTGATACCTCAATGTAGTTTTGATTTGCATTTCTCTAATGATTAGTGATGTTGAGCATTCTTTCATGTGTTTGTTGGCAATCTGTATATCTCCTTTGGTGAAATGTCTATTTAGGTCTTCTGCCCATTTTTGGATTGGGGTGTTTGTTTTTTTGTCATTGAGCTGCATGAGCTGCTTGTAAATCTTGGAGATTAATCCTTTGTCAGTTGCTTCATCAGCAAATATTTTCTCCCATTCTGAGGGTTGTCTTTTGGTCTTGTTTATGGTTTCCATTAAAAGGATCATACACCATGATCCAGTGGGGTTTATTCCAGGAATGCAAGGATTCTTCAATATACACAAATCAATCAACATGAAACACCATATTAACAAATTGAAGGAGAAAAACCATATGATCATCTCAATAGATGCAGAGAAAGCTTTCAACACCCATTTATGATAAAAACCCTGCAGAAAGTAGGCATAGAGGGAACTTTCCTCAACATAATAAAGGCCATACATGACAAACCCACAGCCAACATCATCCTCAATGGTGAAAAACTGAAACCATTTCCACTAAGATCAGGAACAAGACAAGGTTGCCCACTGTCACCACTCTTATTCAACATAGTTTAGGAAGTTTTAGCCACAGCAATCAGAGAAGAAAAGAAAATAAAAGGAATCCAAATCGGAGAAGAAGTAAAGCTGTCACTGTTTGCAGATAACATGATACTATACATAGAGAATCCTAAAGATGCTACCAGAAAACTACTAGAGCTAATCAATGAATTTGGTAAAGTAGCAGGATACAAAATTAATGCACAGAAATCTCTTGCATTCCTATACACTAATGATGAAAAATCTGAAAGTGAAATCAAGAAAACACTCCCATTTACCATTGCAACAAAAAGAATAAAATACCTAGGAATAAACCTACCTAAGGAGACAAAAGACCTGTATTCAGAAAATTATAAGACACTGATGAAAGAAATTAAAGATGATACAAATAGATGGAGAGATATACCATGTTCTTGGATTGGACGAATCAACATTGTGAAAATGACTCTACTACCCCAAGCAATCTACAGATTCAATGCAATCCCTATCAAACTACCACTGGCATTTTTCACAGAACTAGAACAAAAAAATTCACAATTTGTACAGAAACACAAAAGACCCCGAATAGCCAAAGCAATCTTGAGAATGAAAAACAGAGCTGGAGGAATCAGGCTCCCTGACTTCAAACTATACTACAAAGCTACAGTAATCAAGACAGTATGGTACTGGCACAAAAACAGAAAGATAGATCAATGGAACAGGATAGAAAGCCCACAGATAAACCCATGCACATATGATCACCTTATCTTTGATAAAGGAGGCAAGAATATACAGTGGAGAAAAGACAGCCTGTTCAATAAGTGGTGCTGGGAAAACTGGACAGGTACATGTAAAAGTATGAAATTAGAACACTCCCTAACACCATACACAAAAATAAACTCAAAATGGATTAAAGACCTAAATGTAAGGCCAGACACTATCAAACTCTTAGAGGAAAACATAAGCAGAACACTCTAGGACATAAATCATAGCAAGATCCTTTTTGACCCACCTCCTAGAGAAATAGAAATAAAAACAAAAATAAACAAATGGGACCTAATGAAACTTAAAAGATTTTGCCGGCCAGTTTTGATGGAGTGACCTACAGCCCTCTCCCAGCGCAATCTAAAGTAGCAACACACAGCTCTCTCTGGGCCTGCCAGAATGGAGTGACACACCGCCCTCTGCAGGCGGACTTTGATGGAGCAATACACAGCTCTACATGAATTTTAAACTTCAGGTAAACCATACCAAATTTGCAAATAGAAACCTCTTTTACAAAGAGCTTTAATTGGAAAAGTTCTAACAAGGCAGGCTCTCTCTAAACTAGACAAAAAGCAAAAGCTTTAAATATGTTAAGTAACTGTATCCCGTAACTAATTCCCACATTTTTATATAAAACATTTAATTTTCCCCTTGTTAAATTGTTTTGATAAAAAATTCCAAACATACCCTAAAATAGTGTATAACAAACCCCCAGGTACCAATTATCCAGCTTCAATAACCATCAACATTTTGCCATGTTTGTTTCATCAGTTGTCTTTTTTTTTTTAAGCTAGGATATATTAAAGCAAATCCAGGCTTCCCTGGTGGCGCAGTGGTTGAGAGTCCGCCTGCCGAGGCAGGGGACACGGGTTCATGCCCCGGTCCGGGAAGATCCCACATGTCGCGGAGCGGCTGGGCCCGTGAGCCATGGCCGTTGAGCCTGCGCGTCCGGAGCCTGTGCTCCGCAACGGGAGAGGCCACAACAGTGAGAGGCCCGCGTACCGAAAAAAAAACAAAAAAAAGCAAATCCAAGTTCTCAAGTCATTTTGCCACTAAATACTTCATTAGGCATCTAAAAAGAAGAAAACATAATATTATATCACATAACCATAATGCCATTAACATAATGCCCTACAAAGTTAAGAAACCCAACTTCATAAAAGTTCCTCAAATACCTAAAACAATTTTTCTTACCATAGGTTTATTTGAAACAGTGTATAAGGTTATGATGTGACTTAGGTCCCTTTCATATTTCTTTCACACAAGAGCATTCCCCTCTCTTCCATTTTTTTTCGCATGCCATTAGCTAATTGAAAAAAAAACTGGTCCGGAGTCCTGAAGAACTTGCCACACTCTGAATTTGGTTGCAAAGTCATTTTTTAAAGTGTGAACTCCTGGGCCAGCTAGGATTTCCAGAGGAGTATCCTTTGATATTGTAGACATTCTATATTGCCTCATTTGGTGAAACTGGTGGGCCCATAACCTGTGTCCATACTACCCTACTCCTCCCCTGGATCCAGGTGGAGGAATGTAACTAACCACTTAGAACCCCAAGAAACAGCTTTTCTCCAGGGAAGGTCCCTAATGGATTTCCAAGCAGAGCTGGAAAGGAGAGTAGTGTTTCCACAATCCAGTTACGAGAAAGACTAGCCTGGGGCCGTGTGGGAGTTCTGCTGGGAAAGAACAAAAGTTGATTGTTTAAGGGGAAATAAAAACAATACTATGTGTGTTCCGGAAGAGGAAGCTCCTATGACAGACAAGGTTACAGGACTTGCTGAGGCTCAGCAGTAGAGGCTCCACGTCTTTTGTTGGAAGGCATGTAGCAAGAGGCAGCCTGGGTTGCTCACACGTATTTGCTTGTCTACCCAGCCCCGCTCCTTTCTTCGTACTTACAGACACAGAGCCTGTATCTGCAGATTAGAAACAAGAATACAGACGATGTTCCCGGCAGCTCAGAGCACTTGGCAGCCAGCATCTTGCTCAGGATGCTAGAGCTCCTTGAGGAAGGGGTTTATGGGCTGTCCAGGGGGCTTCTTCTATACGCCTGCCCAGCAGCACTAGTGGCTTGTTTTGACCACATCTTGCATACCTGCTTCAAGGTGATTCCTTCTGAGTGCCCACTCAATCTGGGCTACTTTGAGGGTCCAGTTTCCTCATCATAATCCAGGGAAACCAGGTCAGGAACCCCTGGAGTAATGAGAAATGAAACTCCAAGATACACCTTTTGACAAACTAAGAGAGCAGCTCAAATGCAAACATGCATGTGCTTCAGTTTGGATGAACACACCACGGCTGACTGTCAGCTTCATGCCAGCCTTGTTGCTCAGCACTGGGGCATATAGAGAATATTCCAGACTCTACCAGACTGGAATATTCCAGCTCCTGCCAGAGCTATCAGTCTGGGCACAGTTGTATTCTGTCCACCCGATCTGTCTTTTTTTTTAAAGTACTTCCAGAATGGATTCCAATTTAAATTTTTTATTCTGTAATTTATACTCCTGTTGCTACTGCCTTACACTATAAAGATAATAAATAATCTGGGGCACTTATTTAGTACCATTTGCGTAGGACTTTAAAGCACTTCAGGCACACTGGCCATGAATAGTAAATTAATTCTTATGTTAATTCCTACTTTACAGATGGATAGTAGCAGGAGGATGTTTGAAGTAAAGAGATATCAGAATAAACTTCTGATGTCATATAATTTGCATTATGCTCCACATCCCTGGAGCCCTGTGTCTTCCCTGTATGCAACATTGGCAGCTGAAAATAATATGACCCTCTCCTCCTCTCCCACCTCCCCCCAGTATTTGGAAACGTGGGAGAGGTGATTTTAGTTGTCAATAATAATGGTGGCAGATGTATTATTGCTATGTAGAGGCCAAAGGCCTGCACGCTGTTTCTCCTGCACAGCCAAGTTTCACAGAAAAAGATTTTCCCGCCCCAAATGTCAAGAGCCCCCTGGGTGGTCATTTACACTGGCAAGTGATCGCTAACACACTTCAGTTGGACAGTCTATGCACGTCGGTCTGATGGTCCAGTCACAGAGAGATGAAGCTCTATACTCAGGTGGTCCAGCCCCTGCTCAGTGAGCAAAACCAGAGGGGAACAGAGAACTGGCATTGGGGGTTAGCAAGTTTTTCTGGTTGCCCAGATTTTGCTTGGGAAAGGCCCCACTGTTTCACCCACATTTGCTTCTAAATTCCACGCAAGAACTCAATCATGGTAACCCTCTCAACTTGTATTAAGAATATTGAAGGGCTTCCCTGGTGGCGCAGTGGTTGAGAATCTGCCTGCCAATGCAGGGGACACGGGTTCGAGCCCTGGTCTGGGAAGATCCCACATACCGCGGAGCAACTAGCCCCGTGAGCCACAGTTACTGAGCCTGCGCGTCTGGAGCCTGTGCTCTGCAACAAGAAAGGCCGCGATAGTCAGAGGCCTGCGCACCGCGATGAGGAGTGGCCCCCACTTGCCGCAACTAGAGAAAGCCCTCGCACAGAAACGAAGAGTCAACACAGCCATAAATAAATAAATAAATAAATAAAATTAAAAAAAAAAAAAAAAAAAAGAATATTGAAGCCAGCGGGTCCTGGCTGCCAGAGGAGGCTGACTATCCAGCAAGTTGAGCTGTGCTCAGAATTAAACAGCTGGAACCAACCAACGAGGACAGGCAGAATAAGTTCCCCATTGCTAAACTCCTGGCCATCTGCACACCTGAACTTCCAGGTGGTCTTGGAAGGTGACCTTGTCCTGTTTACGATGCCGCAGTCCTTTTCTTTAGTAAATTATTTCCTGTGTACGCTAAGTGGACTAAAGCTATTACTGTGTATCTTACATACAAAATGACTTAAGTCCTAGAGAATCAATCACTTTTAGAAATCCCAATTAATTTTATAATGTTCTTAAGGACTCAGCCTCAATTGAAATACCTCACACTGAAGAATAAAACAATCAAGCCCCAAAGACAGAATAATTATTTTTCTAAACTGTAAGTCTAGCAGTCTGAATACACTTAAAAAAAAAAAAAAAAGAAAGAAAAAAAAAGGTATCCTCAAAAGTTTTTTAAAAAATAACCACAAAAGCATAAAGTCAACTTAACCACAAATACCTATGAATTTGGGCCTTTTGAGGTAAGTTGAAACAGATATAGTATTTCTCTTGGTTTCTAAAAGTCATCTTTATTTAAAAATAAAAGCTAAAGCTAGATGACTGGTATGTTGACATCCAACCAAGTCTTATTTCTGGTACAGCTACATAGACTAAAACACCAGTCATGGCAAATCTTGCACATTTTTATGTGAATGTTTGTTTATACTCAGCTTGTCTTGGCTCCACACCATAATATCTTGTTCCGAGTTAAGTAATCTTGTTCCATGGTAAATATGCATATGTGTTGATTTTCCCTTGCTGTCTGTAAGTCCTTTCCGACTGTCTGGCAGAAAATCTCGATGAAGTGTGATGGCCCCAGACAATGGCCATCAGACAAGGACAATGTACTAACACCCATCACCATTTCCAGGAGGTGTACTCATTAAGGTCACTAAGTGAACCAGACTCAAGATCCCAACTTGTTTGCTTTGACCTTGGACTTGGGACAGTGAGATGTTGTGGATAAAGAAAAGAGTCTAAAGACAGATGACCTGGATCCAAATATTAACTCCACCATTTCTTGCTGTGTCATCACAGGCAAATCACTTAAATCCGCTGAGCCCCAATTTCTCCTATCTATGTACGTATCTATCTATCTATCCATCTGTCTATCTATCCACCCATCTATCTTCTTTCTATCTTCTATCTATCACAGCAGGTTGTGGTAAAGAGTAAATGAGGAAATATAAAGAGGGAGACACTTTGAAAATTGTAAACCTACGAATTAATGCTAATTGTGGAGATAGCGATGTATGGACTGGGGCTTGGGGATAAGGACCAACCTTGGGATTCCTACCATTTGAAGGTTTCTGGGATTTGGGGCAAGAACAAGGCAGGGAGCATGGGGCAGGGGATCATGACTCCCGGGATAGGTGCGTGAGGTGGTCCTAGGGCCAAGTCAACGTGATTGCTTATTAAGTATGAAAGAAATGAGTGCCACACCTGAGAGGAGGAGATTAGTTGTAACGTGGGACATTAAGTTGGGAGCTGAGGGCACCGAGCACCTGATAGACCTGGGTGCTACAGTAGAGGGATGGCAGAGGGCAGAAGTGTGAAGTGAGCCTGATTCAGACCAAATGTGGCCCATCTCCGGACCCCTACCTTTTCATTCTCTTATGTGCTGTTGGATGCAGAGACCTTCAACTTCCTGCTTGGTTACCCCTTAAAATAATTTTTTTAAACTACATGTCTTTTCACTCCTGTTTAAGTTAACATCTTAAGCATTTCTTCATCAGTTTAAATAGTTACAAAGGATATAACTTCTGGTGAATTGGAAATACTGAACAACTGAAAATAAAACTCTATGATTGGGATTGACATATACACACTACTATGTATAAAATAGATAAGAAGGACCTACTGTATAGCACAGGGAACTCTACTCAGTACTCAGTGATGACCTATATGGGAAAAGAATCTAAAAAAGAGTGGATATATATATATATATAACTGATTCACTTTGCTGTATACCTGAAACTAACACAACATTGTAAATCAGCTATAATCCAGGGACTCCCCTGGTGGCGCAGTGGTTAAGAATCCGCCTGCTAATACAGGGGACACGGGTTCAATCCCTGGTCCGAGAAGATCCCACATGCCACGGAGCAACTAAGCCCATGCACCACAACTACTGAGCCTACACTCTAGAGCCCGCGAGCCACAACTACTGAGCCTGTGCACTACAACTACTGAAGCCCCCGCGCCCTAGAGCCTGTGCACCACGACTACTGAGTCCACATGCCACAACTACTGAAGCCCGTGCACTCTAGGGCCCGCACGCCTAGAGCCCATGCTCCGCAACAAGAGAAGCCACTGCAATGAGAAGCCCGAGCACCACAACAAAGAGTAGTCCCCACTCACCACAACTAGAGAAAGACCACGCACGGCAACAAAGACACAACTCAGCCAAAAATATAAATAAATAAATAAATAATGTTTTTAAAAAACTTACTCCAATAAAAATTATTTTTAAAAACCTCTAATATGACTTTTTTCAATGTTTCCAATACAATCTAATACCATAGCAATTTGATATGTACCATAATTCATTTTAATATATACCAACAAGCTCATCTTTAATAGGCCAAAATTATTTCATTTACTCCTTTTTTTTTTTTTTTTTAACATTTTAAATGTTTTTTAGATTGTCATTTAAACATTTTATTTTTATTTATTTATTTATTTATTTTTCCTCTTTGTGCGGTACGCGGGCCTCTCACTGTTGTGGCCTCTCCCGTTGCGGAGCACAGGCTCCGGACGCACAGGCCCAGCGGCCATGGCTCACGGGCCCAGCCGCTCCGCGGCACGTGGGATCCCCCCAGACCGGGGCACGAACCCGCCTCCCCTGCATCGGCAGGCGGACTCTCAACCACCGCGCCACCAGGGAAGCCCTCATTTACTCCTTAAAGTTGTATTTCCACTCCACTTTCTTCACATGATTTTATGTTAATGTGATGCATTTTATGCCTAAAATTCTTTTATTGATCACCCATAATAATTATCTGCAGCAAATATATATATATATAACTTGAAATTAGTATTGCACATTTCAATTATTTTGAAATTAATTTTTAAGTCCTGTGGCCAAATAGCTCTAGATATCAAAGAAATAATTCTGGGGCTAAATTATCATTATAGACACTATTAATATGTGATTTATCAAAATATAATTTTTATAAATAATTATTAAACACAAAAAGGACAATTTTATCAGGAAAACTACTTTTCATCAGACTCTTTACCAAAATAGATGGGGTTCCTCATCATTATTTCCATTTTATAATTATTGTTACAGTTATTGTTAGCACCATGAAACCTTTTTCATGAAAATAAATAGATGAGAATGAAAGGAATTTTATCATAGTAATGTCAGTTACCAAGCTCCTTCTGAGAGGGTGATCTATCATGAAAATTATTTTTAATGATCTAATCTCTGACAGCTCAACTAGGTCTTCCCACAATTTTCATGAGCAAAGAATTAGAAATCATCTGAGTTGCCAAAAGATTTATTACTAAGTCAACAGACTCATACACTTCCTCAAAAAACAGCATTTTGTCTGGCACCCCAGAGATTTGTGGGCCCCTCATCATAGTAAGAAGAGGGAGAGAGAGAGGCATGTCTCACCTTTATGAAGTGGCCTTTGTAGAAGGGGAGACCCTCTGCCCACTGGAATGGCTCACAGCCGTTCGGCTCTCTGCAGAGCAATTTTAGGAAAGTGTGCACATGCAGGTTGTGGATGTAGAGCGTTTTTTAATCCATGTACTGATGTACCCTGAGCAAGTCTTCACATACCCCCAAGGATGTTGGTGCCCAAACATGAAGGCCACCCCCTCGGACTGTCCCCACTGACTTGGGAGCACAATCGCAGTGGAGCTGAGACAGCTGAGGCTTCCCTGACTTCTCCAAATGGCCTTCTCCAAATTGGGTTTGGTGGGACATTAGTGTCCTTAGAAAATGTTAGAGATTCCCAGTGAAGAGGAACTCCCAGGTCAAAAACGTTTGGGAAAAGCTCCCTTTTACTTTCCCCTCTTAGAGATTTGTGATAAAACCTATTAAAGGTTAAAGAAACCTGTTTAACTTTGTTTAGTGCAGAAGTTCCCAAACCAACCTGATCCCCCGCCCCAATCTTTTCCCCCGAGGAGCACATAGCTGTATATAAAGAAACATTAAGTCATCTGCTCTGGTCCCAAGAGCTCCAAGCTGAGTCTCCTGTGTCTTTTCTATGTGGCCTGACCTATTCAGGACAGCTATGGATCTCTCGAAACTCTCCAGAGCGAGATTGGTTGACCTGAGATTGGTTTGTTTCCGTGGGCTGTTACCTGCTAGGGAACTGTTACCTTCTGCCCTAGCTTGCCTATTGGTGTTATCCATTTTTAGATGGAGGTTCCAGTACAACAGGAAGCCTTCTGTGCTATTAGATGCAGAGTAAAATTAAATTCCAAACATATATGAGTGGTGTGTGCATGTGTGTGTGTGTGAGAGAGAGATTGTGTCTCGTTATATGACTGTTTTTCATTACATCCAGAGCCACGTGGATTTTAATCATTTGGTTTAAATTGTCCATCTTCTCATTGCAAAACACAAAGTGTAGGTTCTACTATCATGATGAAGATGAGAATACACAGTTCAAGTTTCATGGTTGGGAAGAGAAGCCCCCAAAGTTGTTTATAGCATGGGAAAGAAGGTTGGGTCACCTGACTTGGGTCACATTTGGGGACATCTTAGGCATTTGATCTAAGACACCACCACTGAAGATACGCAAGAACAAGCCCCTGCTACCCTTTCTCTTTACTCACCGGGAAGACTACAGGACTTCAAGTTAGAAATTAGTCAATATTCTATGCACAAGTCCTGAACATTTTGTTTAGCATGAAGATCCAATTAGACCCTCCCTTCTTGACTGCAGCTCAAAATTCAAACAAATCAGTTAGTACCTGCTGGAAAAGAAGGTTGGAGAGTGAGCCTGTAGAGCAGCTCTGTTCTTGGAACACAGGAATCATGAAGCCTGTCTGCCTGTACCTTCACTCTGCACACCTGCTCAGAACAAGAGAGCTGGTTAGAGCCAACGGCCAGCCACATGGATTACTGGTTCAGCCTCAGCGCAGACTAGCTTTGCTCTCTGGAAACCTCTGCTCTCACCTGTGAAGCTGGAAAATAACAAATGCGCTTTTATAAACTTCTGCAAACCAAGAAGAACAAAACTCAAAACAGATGGAGGAAACGAGATAAGAAATCAAAGCCAGCTTTTGGACTTAAAACCATTTGAGATTTCTTGGAAATCACCCCCCCCAAAAAAACTTCCTTTTATGGAAATGGCAAAGGCAGCAGAAATCAAATGGTTTGCCTACAGTTGAAGGGGAGGGGTGCAGCTGAAATGTGATGGAAATAAGAGCTCTCAGCCCTTCAGGTCACAGGTTCTAGGGGTTAAAGTTCAGAGAAAACCACCCATGAAGTACCGGGGAATAAACAACACGCAGCAAGACCATCGGCTGGACACTCATTGGAGGGAAAAAAGAGTTTAAAGCCCAAAGAGTTCAATCACCAATCTGTCCCACAGATGGGGGTGGGGTTGGAGGTAATGTGCCTGCAGGTGGGGCTGTTACCACTTCCTTGGCAAGGAAGGGACTCCGCCCTGTTTTTGTGGGCTTGATGCATTATATTCTGATTAAACGTATCCCAGGTGTGGAGAACAGCTGTAGTGGATGTTCATCTTGCCTCTGCCTATTTCCCAAGAAAAAGAAACAAGTTTTGTTTTGTTTTGTTTTCTCTCTCTATGGGCTCTTCCAGGTAGCAGCTAAGCCTGGGAAGAAGCGTAGAACAAACATTTACTCACAAGCACTTTCTGATCCAACCCCCAGAACTGTGTAAATCTGTCATTTTGATCCCACAGGACAGGCAACGGCCAACCTGAAAGGTGGTGAAATTGGCCCAGGTTCTAACCTAGGTGCACGTGGGGTGGAGAGGGACGCATTTAAATGCTTAAATAAACCATATCTGTAGGAGGGCAGAACCCATGGGTCATTTCTGGGCCCTGGGCTTTGAGAAAAGTGATAATAGTACTATGTGGATAAGACAAATCTCTAGATGTTGGAATTCCTTTGAATTATTATTCTGACTCTGCCCCCAAATGAACCTCAGGTATCTGCAACCAATTTATTTTATCTATCTTTCTGTGCAATGTCTACAAAAATAATCAATAAACAATCAATAATAAGAATAGACAAGAGTTGTATTTGCTCCAAACTAAGGACTAGCCCAGAAGCCCGCTTCCCAGACTACTGAGAAACTGCTCCATAGAAGCAGGGTTTTCCACACAATTTTATATCTTGTCAGAACAAAGAACATTAAGCAAGTCAGGGTTACACTTCTTCAAGGAACACTAGGTTTACACCAGTAAATTTTGTTCAGTGAAGGTAGGCTAATCACTGCAATAAACCCCACAATCTCAGAGGCTTAACACATGAGAGTTTAGTTCTTACTCATGTAGCAGCCCAATGTGGGTCCAAGTCAGAGGGGTACTTGGCTCCATGCAGTCATTCAGGGACCCAAGATGGAGGCTACTCCACCACCTTCAACCCATGATTTCCAAGGTCATTCTGGGCATTGAAATCCAGCGAGTGGAGGGGAAAGGCATGTGAGATTTTTATAGGCCAGGCATATAACCTGGGAAGCCTGGGAAGAGGGGGGTGAGCATGCCTATAAAATTAAGCAGTGTTACCAAATGTAAAATAGATAGCTAGTGGGAAGCAGCCGCATAGCACAGGGAGATCAGCTCGGTGCTTTGTGCCCACCTAGAGGGGTGGGATAGGGAGGGTGGGAGGGAGGGAGACACAAGAGGGAAGAGATATGGGGATATATGTATATGTATAACTGATTCACTTCGTTATAAAGCAGAAACTAACACACCATTGTAAAGCAATTATACTCCAAAAAATGTTAAAAAAAAATTAAGCAGTGTTCAGCAAAAAACATGAGCACATCTTCCCTCAACTTTGCCTGAGTATAGAAAACATCTTTCCAGGCTTGTGCACAGCGCTATCTGCTGCTCAGAATAAAAAACAGGAAGGGAGACAGCACTGGGCTTGGGGATCCCAGTAACCAGGCAGAAGAGTCAGAATTTAGTACACACTCTGGAATTGTAATTGGTTTGGTAACATAGGAGATTAGAGGAAATTCATGCAGTGGTCATTTTCACTTAATAGACACCAGCTAAAAATTGTGAGGATGTGGAAGAGGAGTTGTTGGCTTGGCTTTGGCTTAGTTTATTTTTCTGTGAAATTAAACTAGGAGGTCAACACACGAATGAGAATCAAGAGGAGTATATGAACATGCTTCTGCGGGAAGGCAGCTGAGTCCAATGAAGTGCTTGATTGGAGTTAAAAGACCTAGCTTTGAGTCCCAGCTCTGCCTTTACCCGGGCTGGTTTCCTCGGTTTAAAATGAGGGAAAAAGAAGACTTTTCTAGATCTTTTCCAGCTGGGAGTTCTGATCCAGTCATTGGGTCATATATGACCTCTTTTTAAAGATGGCGGTTGAAGCCATATGAATACATTGGATCCCTCAAGGAGAGTGGCTTTTGTTTTTGTTTTTTTAATCCAAATCCATATGTTTTAATTTCTAGGTCAGAAGCATTATTCCCTGCATTTAAGGAAACATAAATATGTACGTGTTTTTTAAGTAAGTAGGACTCACCAACTGACTGGAAGTTGGTGATGGGATAGGAGAGTTTGTAGCCTGGTGCACCTGAGTTGCTGATGAAATCTTGCAACTGATCGATAACAATAGTAGTTAACCAACTTTGAAGCATCAGCTGTGAGTCAGACACATTCTAATTATCTTACATAGGTTATTTCCCGTTTCACAACAACTCCTGTGAGGAGTACAGTTTGGGGCCTGTTTTACAGAAGAGGAAACTGAGACACAGAAAACACTTGTGGAAGAAAAAATTAGAAATGGGGAGGAAACGAGAGTGTGACAGACTCTCCACTAAACTTGGGTGCTCTGCTCTCCTCCCATGCATCTAGGTGGCCCAACGGAGTGGGACAGCAGTAATGTGACACTAAACTTCAGATGTGTCTTTACCATCCTCCCTTCTGCTCCCTCCTCCTCACACAAAGGCAACCTCGGAAGCCACATATTGAAGATGGCAGAGACTCCTTGAGTCTGGATCCCTGAATGACCTTGTGGAGTGGACCTCCTGTGCCCCATTTCACCCTCCACCTCCTGACCCAGAACTCCTACCTTGGACTGTTACACAGATGAGAAATACATTTTTATTGGTTAAGCCACTAAGAATTGGGAGTACCTTTGTTAGAGTGGATATCTTGCTCTATCTAATTAAAACTGAGTGGGAAGTAAAGACAATAGATTAAATATTGGGCAGGATGAGATTGAAATCTTGTGGGACAACGGAATGAAAATGTCTAATAAGCAGACAGAATTTGTAGAGACACAGGGAGTCATCATTACATATGCAAATTCACCTGTGCATGCTCAGTCTTAAATAAATAAATAATGGAGAGTGGGGAAGAATTATTTAAATTGTTTTCTTTTTGCCATTTTACTCTATGGCTCCAAGCTCTAAGCAGACCATGAAATGGGAGGTGTGAACCTGTTCTTCCTCCAAATGGACTCATTTCCCTTGTAGGTCCTCACAATATGAACGTCTCACCACTCTGAGTATAATTCCAGTCTTTAAAGAAACATTTTCCTTCATAACAACTTCAAATTTGAGCCAGCTGTTTCATCTCTTTTTCAATCGAAAAAACAATGAGTAAGTCTCATGTTGACAAATGCTATTCTTACCTCTGACCCTGATCTTAGAAGTCAACCCAATTCAACATGTGACTCTACTGTGTAAGATTGGGAATTACTATCTTCAAGATGGCAGTTGAATTCATGGGAGAAGATTGGCTTTCCTGGGGAAAATGCATAGAGGAAGATGAAGAGAGAACCAAAGATGGAAACCCGGAGAACTCCAACCTATAGGAGATGGGTGGAGAGAAGGTCCTAAAGGCTAATGACAGAATAGGGGAGGGGGGAGGAGGACCAGGAGTATTTAGTGCCCTCAAGGCCAAAGGAGAATGCCAAAGAGTGAGTAATTGATTATTTCAAAACTTAAAAAAAAAAGCTGAGAAAGGGGTCATTGGATTTGACAATAAAAATATCATTCATGAATGCAAATCAAAACTACAATGAGGTACCACCTCACACCCATCAGAATGTCCATCATTAAAAAGTCTGCAAATAACAAATGCTGGAGACGGTGTGGATAAAAGGGAACCCTCCTACACTGTTTGTTGGTGGGAGTGTACTTTTGTGCAGCCACTGTGGAAAACAGTATGGAGGTTCCCCAGAAAACGAAAAATAGAATTACCATATGAGCCAGCAATCCCACTCCTGGGCATATATCCAGACAAAACTATAATTCAAAAAGATACATGCACTCCTGTGTTCATAGCAGCACTATTCACAATAGCCAAGACATGGAAACAACCTAAATGTTCATTGACAGAGGAATGGATAAAGAAGATGTGGTACGTAAATACAACAGAATACTACTCAACCATAAAAAAGAATGAAATAATGCCATCTGCAGCAACATGGATGCAACTAGAGATTATCATACTAAGTGAAGTAAGTCAGAAAGAGAAAGACAAAAAACATATGCTATCACTTATATGCGGAATCTAAAATATGACACAAATGAACCTATCTATGAAACAGAAACAGAATCAGGGACATAGAGAATAGACTGCTGGTTGCCAAGGGGGAGGGGGCGGGGAGAGGGATGGACTGTGAGTTTGAGATTAGCAAATGCAGACTGCTTTATATAGAATGGATAAACAACAAGGTCCTACTGTGTAGCACAGGGAACTATATTCAGTATCCTGTGGTAAACCATAATGGGAAAGAATATGAAAAAGAATGTATATATGTATATATGTGTATATATATATATAACTGAGTCACTTTGCTGTACAGCAGTGATTAACACAACATTGTAAATCAACTATAATTCAATAAAAAATTGTTTTAATAAAAAAAAATATCATTGGTGACTTTTGCCAGAGCAACATCAATGGAGTTGTAGACATAAAAATCAGACTTTAATGGATAAAAAAAATGAATGAGGGCTTCCCTGGTGGCACAGTGGTTGAGAGTCTGCCTGCCGATGCAGGGGACACGGGTTCGTGCCCCGGTCCGGGAAGATCCCACATGCCGCGGAGCGGCTGGGCCCGTGAGCCATGGCCGCTGAGCCTACACGTCCGGAGCCTGTGCTCTGCAACGGGAGAGGCCACAACAGTGAGAGGCCTGCATACCGCAAAAAAAAAAAAAAAAAAAAAAAAAAAAGAATGAGAGGTGAGGAAGAGAGAACAAGCTGCTAAGAATTCTGGTGATGAAAGCATGGCCAAAGACTGGGGACGGCTTGGGAGTCAGCAGGTCAAATCCTCCCCCACAATTTTCTTTTTCTTTTTAACCTTTTTTTTTTTTTTGGCCGCACCACATGGCTTGTCGAATCTTAGTTCCCCGACCTGGGACTGAACCCAGACCACAGCAGTGAAAGTGCTGAGTCCTAACCACTGGACCACCAGGGAATCTCCCCCATAATTTTCTAGCCATCCAACCACCCTCAGATTCAGTCTCTTATCTATGAAGTAGGTTCAATAATCCTTCTCTCAGAGAGGTTTCTGAAGATGAAATGAGGGGACAGTGATGATTGTGCTTTAAGAACAAAGAACTAGGAATGGGTGTAAGTCATGGGTGTTCCAGATGGTCTAAAATCTTCCTCTCCATAAAGCAGAGTCAACACAGAGCTGAGCACCTGGGCACAAATGCCATCTCCATATAGAACTTCTACTGACATGTGCTTGGGGTGGTGATTTGAGGAATGTTATGGGAGCACCCTGTGAAACTCTGGTTCATTTGATGAAAAGATGTTAAAGGTGTTTTTTATTATATTACACAGCCTCATCCTAAAGGTGACTTCTGGGGGTATCCTCTCTGGTCTTAAGTGTGTAATGAATTGTGTAAGTAAATGTGTTTCTCCTGAACAACTGGCCTGTTTTTAATCTTGTAACTGATCAGGTTTCCCTTTTTACAATGGTTACTAGAAAGCTCAGAGACAAATACCATGAATGCATTTTATACTAGCTCTTCTCCAGTTCTCTTTTATGTCCCTACTCTTGTTCCTCTCCTATTTAAGGTCTGTGTCATATGATTTTATGTTGTTTATTCTTATAAACAGTCTTAAATGTTTTCTCTTACAAGGAAGGATATAAATAATGTTTTGGGGGGTGTTGAATAATATTTAGCCCCATATTATAGTTGATTTTCAAATACATTTTTTCATTTTCTTTTTTTTTTTTTTGGCGGTACGCGGGCCTCTCACTGTTGTGGCCTCTCCCGTTGTGAAGCACAGGCTCCAGAGGCGCAGGCTCAGCGGCCGTGGCTCACAGGCCCAGCCGCTCCGCGGCATGTGGGATCTTTCCGGACTGGGGCACGAACCGGTGTCCCCTGCATCGGCAGGCGGACTCTCAACCACTGCGCCACCAGGGAAGCCCTCAAATACATATTAAGACCTCTCCAATCTGCCTATATATATATCCCAAGAAACTTGCTCTTGTGTACTCTCCTCAACACCAGAGCTCAAGACAACAGCTAACACTGATTAAGCACTTACTATGTGGGCTGTTCTAAGCACTTTCTATGTATGGCTTCATTTAACCATCACAAGACCCTCTTTGTGTCTACTTTATAGATTAGGAAACTGAGGCACATAAAGGTTAAGTAACCTCACCAAAGCCACACGGATAGTAAGTGATGGATCTAAGATTAAAAACCCAACTGTCTGGCTCCAGAGGGGTCCCCTTTCCCACCAAGTGTGGTGGTGGTATAGTAATACCCCTTCTCTACATGGTCAGTGAAAACCCCTGGACAAAATTGGCTTAAATATATTGTTTCTGATGCTTTGTGGATGTTGGGGAGAAGATCTGGGGAACGAAAACAAAGTAGCTAGATTAAAATGTCTTTCCTGTAGTGAGATAGGCCAAAGATAGCTAAAAATAATATGTCTAAGCATAAGTCTTAGAGAATGCAGATCTCTTTATTAAATAAGAAGTCATTTTTAATTGGACTAAACTTCCTTCCTTGGTTTCTAACAGTCTGATCCTCTTCTCGCGGTGCTCATTGTCTATGCCCTTCATGTGTCTTATGACCATAATTTTAACTTTTAAAGCAGCTTGATGAAATATATATGGATCTAAGAGAAAAGCAGGATATATATGCTAAACATGTCATGTCAAGAATTGCTACTATTTTTCAACTTATTGAAGTAAAAAATGGTCCACTTGGCACAAGAATACTGAAAACACAAGGAGAGGATGTTGCTGAGTCAGGAACTTCTGGTTTCTCATCCTTTATGGCTCTTCTGAAGGTAGTTAACGAGATTATCCTTTTAATCCCTGGCCTTGCTTTGCCACTCTGCTATCTTTAGTGTAGGCTTATGATAATAATAATGTCCTTGCTTAACAAGTATGATAGGAAGCTAATGTTGTTCCTTCATCTCAAATATCCTGCTCACTCCGCATCATTCAGGACCCAGGCCATGTCCCACCTGCTCCACAGAGTTGCTCTCCTTTCCCGACCACACTAGCTCACACTGGCACAACTTCTAAATTCCTGCAACACTCTCTTTGGTACCATGTCTGTAAATTTAATATGTACCACTTTACATTGTCATTCATATATATATTATATTTATATAAATATACATTTCTATGGATAAAATGATAAATGATAAAATGATAAAAATGTATATTTATATTTAAATACATATATTTATGTAAATATGTATTTGTATTTATATAAATATATACAAATTTATCTATTTATCTCTATAGCTATAGCTATATATATAATGGCTGTTAGACTTATAGCTATAGCTATATACCTATGTATAGCTATAGCTATAGCTATAAGCCTAACAGCCATTAAGTATAAATTCCTTCTAGGCAGGAACTGAGTCTCTTTATATTTACTGTGTCCCACATCATCAAGTACAATGCAAGGGCACCAGAAACGTTTGTTGAATTAATGAGTTCAGGAGAGAGGGAGGGAATGAATGAATGGGGAGTGAATTTTAAGCCCTCCCTGAATGACCAATCCTACCCTTTTTTAGGGCAATATTTCTCTGAGACAGTTCTTTGGATCTTCTGCATCTGAATAACCTGAAATGACTGTTTAAAATGCAAATTCCTAGGCTCCAAACCTAACCTCTTTGATCAGAGTCGAGCTGGGCCTGGGAATTTGCATCTTAACAAGCACCCAAGGTGAGTCATTAACACACAAATTTGAGAACCACTGGCATATTAGAGTATGTACAGAAGATATTTTTTGAATGATTAATTGGATTAATCTGGATTCAACACTGCTCCCCCTCCATAGATTTTCTAATTAAGCTCAAACTTGTAACAACCTGGGTGTCATGCTCATTTTGTAAGAAATCAACTGTCCTGGAAGAAAGGGGCTTTTAGTTTTTAGGCAAGTTTAGATTTTGGTAAGATCACTGGAATTGAGGTAAATTGCAAACTTCATAATATTTGTATACTGTGATGCTTTAAAGATGCTTCTGCCCACGACATCACTTCACTCAGGAGTTTTATAAGTTGCAGGATTCCTGAGAGAAGCAGCATTCTCCTGAGGCAAAAGATGATAGTCTTGGTCTTGTCTTCAGTGGTCGCCCATGGACGCTCCTTGGAATATCCCACTACTGCTCTTCTTTTGTCTTCCTTTTAGAAATGTATCCTGACAGGTGACTAGGACACAGACAGGGAACCATTTTCCAAATTAGGTGTGGGTGGTCCTGCTCTGGAAGCAGCTTCTAAACTGAGCGATAAGTCCTTCAATGTAGCGGGAATAAACCCCCTTTCATGGACTTCATCTTATCTGAGGCAGACTTTCTCTTTTAATGGGGGAGATTTTTTTAAAAAACAAAGAAGGGGGTCACCTGGGGCCTCGGACGTGAACCCGGAGTGCAGACGCCTGTCAAGCTCAGGCAGAGTCCCTGGAGCACTGGGCGGCATGGGCAGTGCAAATGCCCTGGCTCTGACCCTGAGGACACCAGGCTGCCCTGTGCACCTCAGGCCACTGCCCTGCCCCTCCGGCAGCTCCAGGTCCCCATCACCATGCACCAGCCAGGCGGTTCCAGGGATTTGGAAGTCCATGTCTTTGGGGGACCATTATTTCACCTGCCACATGCTTGTGGGATCTTGGTTCCCAGGCCAGAGATCGGGCCCATGCTCCGGTGGTGGGAGCTCCAAGTCCAAACCGCTGGACTAACAGAGAACCTCAGACCCCAGGGAATATCAATCAAAGTAAGGTCTCCCAGAGGTCCTCATCTCAGCACCAAGACCCAGCTCTATCCAACTGCTTGCAAACTCCAGTGCTGGACGTCTCAGACCAAACAACCAGTAAGACAGGAATACAGCACCACCCATCAAAAAAAAAAAAAAAAAGAAAGAAAGAAATGGCAAAAAAATATGTTACAGATGAAGGAGCAAGATAAAAACCTACAAGACCAAATAAATGAAGACGAAATAGGCAACCTACCTGAAAAAGAATTCAGAGTAATGATAGTAAAGATGATCAAAAATCTCGGAAACAGAATGGAGAAAATACAAGAAACATTTAACAAGGATCTAGAAGAACTAAAGAGCAAACAAACAGTGATGAACAACACAATTACTGGAATTAAAAATACTCTAGAAGGACCAATGACAGAATAACTGAGGCAGAAAAACGGATAAGTGAGCTGGAAGATAAAATACTGGAAATAACTGCCAAGGAGCAGAATAAAGAAAAAAGAATGAAAATAATTGAGGACAGTCTCACAGACCTCTGGGACAACATTAAACATTAAACATTAAACAAACATTTGAATTATAAGGGTCCCAGGAGATGAAGAGAAAAAGAAAGGGTCTGAGAAAATATTTGAAGAGATAAGAGTTGAAAACTTCCCTAACATGGGAAAGGAAATAATCAGTCAAGTCCAGGAAGCATACAGAGTACCATACAGGATAAAACTAAAGAGAAACACACCAAGACACATATAAATCAAACTATCAAAAATTAAATAGAAAGAAAAAATATTAAAAGCAGCAAGGGAAAAGCAACAAATAACACACAGGGGAATCCCATAAGGTTAACAGCTGATTTTTCAACAGAAACTCTGCAAGCCAGAAGGGAGTGGCATACATATTGAAAGTGATGAAAGGAAAAAACCTACAACCAAGATTACTCAACCCAACAAGGTTCTCATTCAGACTTGATGGGAAAATTAAAACCTTTACAGATAAGCAAAAGTTAAGAGAATTCAGCACCACCAAACCAGCTTTACAACAAATGCTAAAGGAACTTCTCTAGGCAGGAAACACAAGAGAAGGAAAAGACCTACAAAAACAAACCCAAAACAATGAGGATAATGGTAACAGGAACATACATATAAATAATTACCTTAAATATAAATGGATTAAATGCTCCAACCAAAAGACATAGACAGACGGAATGGATACAAAAACAAGACCCATACAAATGCTGTCTACAAGAAATCAACTTCAGACCTAGGGATACATACAGACAGAAAGTGAGGGGATGGAAAAAGATATTCCATGCAAATGGAAATCAAAAGAAAGCTGTCTCATATCAGACAAAATAAACTTTAAAATAAAGACTATTACAAGAGACAAAGAAAGATACTACATAATGATCAAGGAATCAATCCAAGGAGAAGATATAACAATTGTAAATATTTATGCACCCAACATAGGAGCACCTCAATACATAAGGCAAATGCTGACAGCCATAAAAGAGGAAATCAATAGTAACACAGTAATAGTAGGGGACTTTAACACCCCAATTTCACCAATGGACAGATCATCCAAAATGAAAATAAATAAGGAAACACAAGCTTTAAATAACACATTAAACAAGATGGACTTAATTGATATCTATAGGACATTCCATCAAAAAAACAACAGAATACACTTTCTTCTCAAGTGCTCATGCAACATTCTCCAGGACAGACCATATCTTGGGTCACAAATCAAGCCTTGGTAAATTTAAGAAAATTGAAATCATATCAAGTGTCTTTTCTGACCACAATGCTATGAGACTAGATATCAATTACAGGAAAAAAAACTGTAAAAAATACAAACACATGGAGGCTAAACAGTACACTACTAAATAACCAAGAGATCACTGAAGAAATCAAAGAGGAAATCAAAAAATACAAAGAAAAAATGTCAATGAAAACAAGATGACCCAAAACCTATGGGATGTAGCACAAGCTATTCTAAGCGGGAAGTTTATAGCAATACAATCTTACCTCAAGAAACAAGAAAAATCTCAGATAAACAACTTAACCTTACACCTAAAGCAATTAGAGAAAGAAGAACAAAAAAACCCCAAAGTTAGCAGAAGGAAAGAAATCATAAAGATCAGATTAGAAATAAAAGAAAAAGAAATGAAGCAAACAATAGCAAAGATCAATAAAACTAAAAGCTGGTTCCTTGAGAAGATAAACAAAACTGATAAACCATTAGCCAGACTCATCAAGAAAAAAAGGGAGAAGACTCAAATCAACAGAATTAGAAATGAAAAAGGAGAAGTAGCAACTGACACTGCAGAAATACAAAGGATCATGAGAGATTACTACAAGCAACGATATGCCAATATTATGGACAACCTGGAAGAAATGAACAAATTCTTAGAAAAGCACAACCTTCTGAGATTGAACCAGGAAGAAATAGAAAATATAAACAGACCAATCACAAGCACTGAAATTGAAACTGTGATTAAAAACTTTCCAACAAACAAAAGCCCAGGACCAGATGGCTCTATAGGCAAATTCTATCAAACATTTAGAGAAGAGCTAACACCTATCCTTCTCAAACTTTTCCAAAATATAGCAGAGGGAGGAACATTCCCAAACTCATTCTACGAGGCCACCATCACCCTGATATCAAAACCAGGCAAGAATGTCACAAAGAAAGAAAACTACAGGCCAGTATCACTGATGAACATAGATGCAAAAATCCTCAACAAAATACTAGCAAACAGAATCCAACAGCACATTAAAAGGATCATACACCATGATAAAGTGGGGTTTATCCCAGGAATGCAAGGATTCTTCAATATATGCAAATCAATCAATGTGATACACCATATTAACAAATTAAAGGATAAAAACCATATGAAAATCTCAATAGATGCAGAAAAAGCTTTTGACAAAATTCAACACCCATTTATGGCTACTCCAGAGAGTAGGCATAGAGGGAACCTACCTCAACATAATAAAGGCCATATATGACAAACCCACAGCCAACATCGTTCTCAATGGTGAAGAACTGAAACCATTTCCTCTAAGGTCAGGAATAAAACAAGGTTTCCCACTCTCACCACTCTTATTTAACATAGTTTTGGAATTTTTAGCCACAACAATAAGAGAAGAAAAAGAAATAAAAGGAATCCAAATCAGAAAAGAAGAAGTAAAACCGTCACTGTTTGCAGATGACATGATACTATACATAGAGAATCCTAAAGATGCTACCAGAAAACCACTAGAGCTAATCAATGAATTTGGTAAAGTAGCAGGATACAAAATTAATGCACAGAAATCTCTTGCATCCTATATACTAATGAGGAAAAATCTGAAGGAGAAATTAAGGAAACACTCCCATTTACCATTGCAACAAAAAGAATAAAATACCTAGGAATAAACCACCTAAGGAGACAAAAGACCTGTATGCAGAAAATTTAAGACACTGATGAAAGAAATTAAAGGTGACACAAACAGATGGAGAGATAGATGCTGTTCTTGGATTGGAAAAATCAACATTGTGAAAATGACTATACTACCCAAAGCAATCTACAGATTCAATGCAATCCTTATCAATCTACCAATGGCATTTTTCACAGAACTAGAACAAAAAAATTGCACAATTTGTATGGAAATACAAAAGATCCCAAATAGCCAAAGCAACCTTGAGAAAGAAAAACAGAACTGGAGGGATCAGGCTCCTGGACTTCAGACTATACTACAAGGCTACAGTAATCAAGACAGTATGGTACTGACACAAAAACAGAAATATAGATCAATGGAACAGGAGAGAAAGCCCAGAGATAAACCCATGCACCTATGGTCACTTTATTTTTATTTTTATTTTTTTTTGCGGTACGCGGGCCTCTCATTGTTGTGGCCTCTCCCATTGTGGGGCACAGGCTCCGGACGCGCAGGCTCAGCAGCCATGGCTCACGGGCCCAGCCGCTCCGCGGCATGTGGGATCTTCCCGGACCGGGGCACGAACCCGTGTCCCCTGCATCGGCAGGCAGACTCTCAACCACTGCGCCACCAGGGAAGCCCAGTCACTTTATTTTTGATAAAGGAGGCAAGAATATACAATGGAGAAAAGACAGCCTCTTCAATAATTGGTGCTGGAAAAACTGGACAGCTAAGTGTAAAAGAATGAAATTAGAACACTCCCTAACACCATACACAAAAATAAACTCAAAATGGGGCTTCCCTGGTGGCGCAGTGGTTGAGAATCTGCCTGCCAATGCAGGGGACACGGGTTCGAGCCCTGGTCTGGGAGAATCCCACATGCCATGGAGCAACTAGGCCCATGAGCCACGGCTGCTGAGCCTGCGCGTCTGGAGCCTGTGCTCCACAGCAAGAGAAGGTCGCAGCAGTGAGGGCCCGCGCACTGCGATAAACAGTGGCCCCCGCTCGCCGCAACTAGAGAGAGCCCTCGCACAGAAATGAAGACCCAACACAGCCAAAAATAAATAAATAAATAAATAAATAAATAAATGCGAACTAGATTAAAGACCTCAATGTAAGGCCAGACACTATCAAACTCTTAGAGGAAAACATAGGCAGAACACTCTATGACGTAAATCACAGTAAGATCCTTTTTGACCCACCTCCTAGAGAAATGGAAATAAAAACAAAAATAAACAAATGGGACCTAATGAAACTTAAAAGCTTTTGCACAGCAAAGGAAACCATAAACAAGACCAAAAGACAACCCTCAGAATGGGAGAAAATATTTGCAAATGAAGCAACTGACAAAGGGTTAATCTCCAAAATTGACAAGCAGCTCATGCAGCTCAATATCAAACAAAAACAAACAACCCAATCTAAAAATGGGCAGGGCTTCCCTGGTGGCACAGTGGTTGAGAGTCCGCCTGCCGATGCAGGGGACACGGGTTCGTGCCCCAGTCCGGGAGGATCCCACACGCCGCGGAGTGGCTGGGCCCGTGAGCCATGGCCACTGAGCCTGCGCGTCCAGATCCTGTGCTCCACAACAGGAGAGGCCACAACAGTGAGAGGCCCGCGTACCAGAAAAAAAAATTAAATAAAAATAAATAAAAATAAAAATGGGCAGAAGACTTAAATAGACATTTCTCCAAAGAAGACATACAGATTGCCAACAAACACATGAAAGAATGCTCAACATCATTACTCATTAGAGAAAGGCAAATCAAAACTACAATGAGATATCTCACACCAGACAGAATGGCCATCATCAAAAAATCTAGAAACAATTAATGCTGGAGAGGCTGTGGAGAAAAGGGAACCCTCTTGCACTGTTGGTGGGAATGTAAATTGATACAGCTAGTATGGAGGTTCCTTAGAAATAGAACTACCATACGACCCAGCAATCCCACTACTGGGCATATACCCTGAGAAAACCATAATTCAAAAAGAGTCATGTACCACAATGTTCATTGCAGCACTATTTACAATAGCCAGGACATGGAAGCAACCTAAGTGTCCATCGACAGATGAATGGATAAAGAAGATGTGGCACATATATACAATGGAATATTACTCAATCATAAAAAGAAACAAAATTGAGTTATTTGTAGTGAGGTGGGTGGACCTAGAGTCTGTCATACAGAGTGAAGTAAGTCAGAAAGAGAAAAACAAATACCATATGCTAACACATATATATGGAACAACAACAAAAAAAATGGTTATGATGAACCTAAAGTCAGGACAGGAATAAAGACACAGAGGTAGAGAATGGACTTGAGGACACAGGGAGGGGGAAGGGTAAGCTGGGACGAAGTGAGAGAGTGGCATGGACATATATACACTACCAAATGTAAAATAGACAGCTAGTGGGAAGCAGCCACATAGCACAGGGAGATCAGCTCGGTGCTCTGTGACCACCTAGAAGGGTGGGATAGCGAGGGTGGGAGGGAGATGCAGGAGGGAGGGGATATGGGGATATACATATGCATATAGCTGATTTACTTTGTTATACAGCAGAAACTAACACAACACTGTAGAGCAATTATACTCCAATAAACATGTTAAAAAAAAGTAGAGATATATATTTTTTTTAAAAAACAAAGAAAAAAACAAAAGAAGAAGTGAACCCAGTAGGTCTACTATTTCAACTCAATGCTGCGTTTTTCTTTCCTCCTTTTCCATGGTAGGGAATTTCCTCTTTCAGTACCTGAAGCTTTGACTTCACCTTCTGTAACGGGTGTTGTGTGTCATATGGAACGTTCCTAGTCTTTGTGAGACGAAATCAGAATCCCTTGAAATGAAGAATTAGAATTCCATTGAATTGGTTCCAGATGATTTGGTGTCTTTTTTTCTAATCCTCCGCTTACATGATATTCATTTGAAATTCAAGTCGCCTAATACTAGGCCTCAAGAAATAGAGGAATAGGAGCCTTTCTTCTGGAGTTCCCATATCAATACTTTTAACCAAGTTCCCTGGTCTCATGCTCCCTTGAGCTCACTACTTCTCTCTCCCTCTTTCATCTTCTCCAACTTTGTAATTCTCTTTATAGGTTTTTCTACAGTATTTTATCTTTACCTTTTTTTGAAGTATGTTTCATTACCTCCATTCTTTACTATTTAATCTTTCTCAAAAGCATAAGTTCACACACACACACACACATACACAAACACACACATATGCACACGTGCACACACACACAAGTTCCCCACACCAGCTCTGTGTTTAGGTTCTGTTTTACCAGGCTGTCTCTGTGTTTGACTTAGATTTTCATTGTTCCACGGTATTACCACATGCCAGGAGAAACAACCATTTTCCTGTCCACTCCCCATTTTGATCCACGTCACACTAAAATGGAGCAAAAGAAAAGGTCGCAGGCAGACAATATGAGTGCTTTAAGATGCTGGCCTTATATAAATACATTTCATGTTTTCCAAAGACCAGGCCGGTGCGTCTGAGCTACAACCAGTCATTTGGCGCCATCTGCTGGACGCAACGAGTCACAGGCTGGGAATATCAGATCTGACTTAATTCAGTATCAGGTGCCCACCGTGCACCTGTAACTGTCCTGAGCAAATTATTTCCTGCTGGAACGAAGCTTTATATCCCTTTAGAACAAATCTCTCCAACTCATAGTAAATATCTCAGAAGCTAAGGTGTCTTTCCTACTACTTCCTTCCCATTTCCTTTGCAGTTTCATAAAGTGCTTTTGTTTTATTTTGCCCAGTGTGTCATGAGAATTAAGGGGCTCATTGACAACCAGCAACAAACAACTAGAGAGAAGAAACCACATTTTGACTGTCGTTGCATCTCTAGCATCCAGCACAGAGACTAGAGCTCTGGAATTTGTTTTTATTGGGGGTTTGTAGCTTTTTTTGGGGGGGGGTTGTAGCTTTTTGAATGACATAATAAGCAATTAATATCTGAGGTGGGGGAATATGACACACAAATGTTTTTATTTTAAGGAGACTTTTCTAGACTTCCCAGCCTAGGTGGGTTATGATTTTAAAGCTCCTAACTAGGAACCCTCTCCCCTCCTTTGAAGTATTGCCTCTGTTAAGAATAAGGGGGGAGGGCTTCCCTGGTGGCGCAGTGGTTGAGGATCTGCTTGCTAATGCAGAGGACATGGGTTCAAGCCCTGGTCTGGGAAGATCCCACATGCCGCGGAGCAACTAGGCCCGTGAGCCACAACTACTGAGCCTGCGCATCTGGAGCCTGTGCTCCGCGATAAGAGAGGCCGTGATAGTGAGAGGCCCGTGCACCACGATGAAGAGTGGCCCCCGCTTGCCACAACTAGAGAAAGCCCTCGCACAGAAACGAACACCCAACACAGCAAAAATAAATAAATTAATTAATAAACTCCTACCCCCAATATCTAAAAACAAAAAAAGAATAAGGGGGGAAACACTAAAAAGAAAAACTAATGGAAATGGAGCAGGACCCTGTGAGGACCTCTCCATGTCCCTCTTGTTTGTAGAAGAGCTTTAGCCTCCTAGGCCTTCCCCAAGTTCCAAAGAGTAAACTTAATCAGAGAAGTGAGAAAATGCAGAAACAAAGGAAAACAGTCAAGCAAGACAAAATAATGAGAGTTCAGCCATAAAACAAAGTCAAGGACTTTTAGTTCCTCCTCAAGGGCTATAGATAATATCCTGAGCCACATCCTTGAGCTGTTTTGCAGATATTGAAACCCTCACCAGGTGGAGGAAGTTAACTGCATGCTGATCACAAGCCCATAGACCCCAGACCAGTTGGAACCAGAAGGTTGATGATGTTGGCTCCCAAAACACCCCACTGTTACCTACCACCAACCAATCCAGAAGGATGCACACAAGCTGATCAGCTACCTTACATCCTCACCCCTAATGTTGCCTTTTAAAGCCCTTCCCTGAAAGCCATTGGAGAGTTTGGGTCTATTGAGCCTGAGCCGTCTGTTCTCCTTGCTTGGCCCCATGTTGGGCACCTTGGAATAAACACCACACTTTTCTTCACCACAACCTGGTGTCAGTAGATGGGCTTTGCTGCATATTGGGTAAGTGGACCCAAGTTTGGTTTGGTAACAAAATCAATACAAACTCCTGCAGGGGGCAGGAAGGAATATATAGGTTGCATTATAGGGTCTTCATAAAACCTAGCCTAGAATTGGAGAAATATTAGACTATTTCAATATTCTTCTTAAAATTGATAATTAAAATATCTGCCCAGTGTGATGGTTAATTTATGTGTCAACTTGGCTAGATTATGATCCCAGCTGTTTGGTCAAACACCAGTTTAGATGTTTCGTGAAGGTATATTTTAGATGTGATTAGTATTTAACTCAGTAACTGTGAATAAAGCTGATTACCCTCCATAACATCGACGGGCCTCATCCAATCAGTTGAAGGCCTTAAGAGCAAAGACTGAGGTCCCCAAAATGGAAGGAATTCTTTTGAAGACGGAAGCATAGAAACCCTGCCTGAGTTTCCAGACTATTGTCCTGTGGAATTCAGACTCAAGACTGCAACATCAACTTTTCCCTGAATTTCCAGCCTATGGGCCCATCCTGCAGATTTCAGAACTCTCAGACAGGTAGATAGATAAATAGGTAGATCAACAGATAGATAGATAGATAGATAGATAGATAGATAGATAATCTCTTATTGTTTTTATTTACCCTAGGGAGAACCCTGACTAATACACTAATACAGAACTGCACTTTAATGTATATTCTACACAATAGGATCTCAAACTTTGATATGCACCAGGATACACACCATTAGAATCATTGTCTCTGGGAAGTACCAGCCAGGGCATCTATATATATAATAAGTTGTACAGTTGGTACACTAGAACAATTTAGAACTAGATTTGATAAAGAGCCTTTTGATGCACATTGAGACTTACTATGTATAGCTCAGAAAGGGAAAAGGGAACTCATATTTATTAACCACCTGCTATGTGCCAGGTGCCGGGCTAGGCTCTTCCAAGTATATTATCTCATATCTCACCCAATCCTCTCAGTGCTGGTCACCTCAGCATGGTTAGTAACCTCCTCAGGACCTACCCATTCATTTGTTCATCAGATGTTTGCTGAGCAGCTGCGATGGGTCAGGCACTTTGCATGGCCCTGGGGATACAAAGGTGAATGAGAGACATGGTCCCCTCATTGGGAGAAAATTCTAGGAAGAAAAACCAGTAATAGTCAAGTGAACTAGAAATGAATAATTTTGCAAGGCATGTGAAAAGTGCCTTGAAGGAAGTGGGTAGGATGGAGTGACAGAGAATAGCTATGGGATGGACCCACTGTCAGTTAAGTTAGACAGTGAAGGTGAAATGAAGAAAGCCAATGAGAAATGATGGGGGTGGGGGAAGGAATCCCAGGCATCACTGGGCGAGGACACATCAGGACTGCTTTGTGCACTTCTATTGAAGCTGCCTGTACAGCATCCTGGAGAAGACATCCCAAGGAGGTAGATGGATATGCCAGTATGAAACTCAAAGAAGGGGTCTGACCTGGAGACATAAAGTTGGGAGTCATTAGTTGGTAGGTGGGATTTCTAGATGGGATAGATGGGAATGAGATGTACAGTGTGGGGAATGTAGTCAATAATTATGTAATTTCTTTGTACGGTGGCAGATCGTAACTAGACTTAGCAAGCTGATCATTTTCAGGTGTATAGAAAGATCCAATCACTATGTTGTATGACCAGAACTAAAAACCAAACAACAAAAAAACTACCAATACAATTTCTACTAGCACCTGGAGCAGATGCTGTGCAGGTTTCCGTAGAAGTAGCCCCTAGGAAACAATTTTGCTTCTCGAGACCAAAAATGTCTTATTACTCAGAGAGCTAGGTCTTTCTTTTGACTTTACTTTTTTGAGTTCTGTTTTGAACATATGTATGTGTGCATGAGAGAGAGAGGTGAATGGACGGATGATGGATGGATGGATGGATGGATGATGGATGGATGGATGGATGGATATAAAGTGTATATATGGATGGATTTTGCCCTTATGTGATCATTACAATGAAAGTAACTGAGGGCTTCCCCGGTGGCGCAGTGGTTGAGGATCTGCCTGCCAGTGAAGGGGACGCGGGTTCGGGCCCTGGTCTGGGAAGATCCCACGTGCCGCAGAGCAACTAGGCCCGTGAGCCACAACTACTGAGCCTGCGCGTCTGGAGCCTGTGCTCTGCAGCAAGAGAGGCTGCAACAGTGAGAGGCCCGTGCACTGCGATGAAGAGTGGCCCCCGCTCGCCGCAACTGGAGAAAGCCCTCACACAGCAACGAAGACCCAACACAGCCAAAAATAAATAAATAAATTTTAAAAAAAGAAAGTAACTGAGCAGATTTTATTAGAAGAATAAAATGAGCTCCTAGAAAAAAATAAAGACATGGGAATGACGGAATCACCTCGAGAGACTCGTAGACAGAAGGTAGAGCCCGGGACCAAGGCCTAAGGACTCCAGCCATTGGAGGCCAACAGGGGGAGCACCTGCAAGGGAAGGTAAGTGGGTGGGTGATGGGGGACTGGTGAACTAGGCAGGAGGAGGGGCAGGAGATGCGAGTGTGGCAGGAGCCCAGCCAGCACGTGGCGGGGCTAGAGTTCAAATCTGCTGTCTGCATCCATTGCCCTTGATCTGCTCTCTGCGTTCGCCGGGTGCATTTGGAGAGCTAACAGCCTCACGTTGGATTCGTATCACATGCTAGCAATCCCACTGGAATGTATTAGCTCACCAATCCTTATGGCTGTAGAAAGAGAACAAGGCAGGTGCTACCTGTCTGACAGATGAGGATGCTGATGCTCAGAGAAGTGAAGAAACTGTTGGATGGTGAATCAGGAGTCCAGGCTGCTGCCTGGGTATCTTTCCTGCTTAGTCCTAACCCTCAAAGCTGCCTAACCCTTAAAGACCATTTTTATGGCTTCTTTATCATGACCAAGTCTTGTCTTTTTTAAAAAGCACCTGTTGCATGGGATAGTGTGCAAAAAGAATTATTCAATTGGTGCAAATTCCTGATGAAGAGCTTCGGTGACAAATGGAGGGAGAGGCAGCGTACGGGTGTCAGAGATCTGGTCTGAGAGGAACTGGGAAAGAAATTAGTTACAGGTTTTCCCCCAAACAAACTCATGCTTTTAAAAATTTTTTTTGACCTAAAATCTGCCAATCAGAGCTCCCTAAACTTTTTCTCAATCTTGGCTTCCAATGCACCATTTTAGCGACTTTAGAGGATGAAGGGGGCAGCTGCCGAAAAACCTGCGGAAGAGTTTTCAGCCTCAGGAACGGAGGAAAACCGACGGGAGGGACCGACCTGAAACTTCGTCAAAAGGACACTGCAAGCAAAACCATCTTGTAGTTTTAGAGGGCTGTACCCTCCAAAAACGAGGATAGATGACAGTCATGGTGGGGAATGGGTGGGAGGTGGCGGACAAAGTCTATTTTTAAAATTTTATTGAAGTATAGTTGATTTACAATGTTGTGTTAATTTCTGCTGTACAGCAAAGTGACTCAGTTATACATATATATATATTCTTTTTCATATTCTTTTCCATTATGGTTTAGCACAGGATATTGACTATAGGTCTCTGTGCTCTACAGTAGGACCTTGTTGTTTATCCATCCTGTATATACTAGTTTGCATCTGCTCACCCCAAACTCCCAGTCCATCCCTCCACCACACCCCCTCCCCCTTGGCAAACACACGTCTGTTCTCTATGTCTGTGAGTCTGTTTCTGTTTCGTAGGTAAGTTCATTTGTGTCATATTTTAGATTCCACATATAAGTCATATCATATGGTATTTGTTGGAGAAAGTCTACTTTAGACTGTATGGAAGATGCTACCCCGAGGCAGCCACGTGTGGGAGACAGAGAGAAGGAGAGAGTCCCAAGGCACCCCAGCTGTTTGAGTCTTCCCAGACCTGGGGGTACAGAAGTCTTTGAGAGGAACCCAGCTTCAGTTACCATCTGACCACAACTGCCGAAAACTCAGGCAAGAACTGACTAGCAGAACCCCAATAAACCTAGATTCGTGAGCAGATATGAATTGTTATTGTTTTAAGCCACAACTGGGGACGGGGGCTGCTACACAGCAATAAATAAATAGACAGCTGTTAAACCACCACCATGTCCCCAACACACACACATTCACAACTTTGGTAATCACACTTTGGTAATTAAGAAGCATTTGTTGATTAATTTCAATGACAAAAGCCACTGTTCTAGGTTCTGCAGATATAAACCTGGGGACAAAAAACAAACAAAAAAAAAACATGCTTTTTCCCTCAAGAAGCTTGCAGACTCGTAAGAAAAGAAAAAGATCAAAAACAAGCACACAAAGCAAAACCCATAAATACTAGATTATAAGTGCAGTGATAAAAGCCCACTGAGGTTGTTAGTATAGACACACAGAGATGGGGCAGCTAACTCAACCTGAAGAATGGTTGGAGGCGATAAGAAGAGAAAGATGGGTGCCAGGAGACGAGGCAGAGGCACAGAGACGGGCAGACGGCATGAGAAAGGCACTGAGGTGGGGACAGAGACGACCCCGTAGGATGGCTGGAAATGACACTGGAGAGGTGGACAGGGCTGTGTCACCAAGAGCTTAGTAAGCCAGTAAGAGGCATGGACTGGATCACCCAGGAAGCCATCGACATCATCTGGGCAGAGAAGTGACATGATCGGATCTGAGTTTGGAACAGATCTCTTTATTTATTTATTTTTTAACTTTACTGAAGTATAGGGTTTTTTTTTACAATGTTGTGTTAATTTCTGCTGTAGAGCAAAGTGATTCAGTTACACGTCTATATATTCTTTTTCATATTCTTTTCCATGATGGTGTATCGCAGGATATTGACTATAGTTCCCTGTGCTGTACAGCAGGACCTTGTTGTCTAGCCATCCCGTATATACTCGTTGGCACCTGCTCATCCCAAACTCCCACTCCTTCCCTCCCCCACCTGCCTCCCCCTCGGCAACCACAAGTTAGAACAGACCTCATTAGTGGCTGGCTACAGAATGGCTTAAGGGAAGGGAAGGTGGAGCGAGAGGGATGGGCTGAGAAAGCATCTGTGAGGCGGGGCCCGCGCGGGCCGGAGCTGCCTGGTACCATCTTGTAAAAGCCAATTACGTTTTTAGGAATTTGGGGCGAGACCGTTAAACCTTTAATAGCTTGAAATCAACCATGGTAGGAGAATTTACACCACCGAAGTCAACAAATGCAGCAAATCAAGGCTTTCCAGCCAGGGCCAGTTGTTAACCACTGATGGAAGCAGAGATGCTGGAAGCAGGAAAGTTTGAGCAGAAGGGGCAGGTCTCGATGATTAAGCCAACATGGAGGGAAGAGTCAGCGTGCCTCCAAACAGCTAACATTTGCAACTGGTGAATGTGGGTGATATGAGTTCACATGGAGGATGAAGAGGAAAAATCCGTTTTTGTCCAAGACAGTGAATTCAGGGGTTATAACGTGTTGAGTTTGAGGTGCTTTAAAGGACTGCCAGCGAGCAGCTGATGACCCAGGCCTGAAGCTTGGGGAGAGTGTGAGCAGGACGCTGAGAGCAAGTAAGATCGTCCAGGGTCAGGAAGGAGAGCATTAAAGCGTGCTGAGGAGAAATGTCGGGAACGCAAAGATTTCAGCTGAGAGGGAGGCCAGAAGGAGTGCTCAGAGCAGCCTGAAAAGCACAAAAAGCCAAGCGTGTGATCACAGGTGTCAAACGCAGCCGAGGGGGTCCATACAATAACTCAAAGTATTTATAATTGATGTACCCCACTTCACCATCGTGGGGTACAAAAATGGCATTTCTTTAGTATTCAAACCACAGTGACAGTGAGCACCCAGCTCTCTAATTGCTGGCAGCCCATCCTAACGTTCTTAGGGCTCCTGTGTCATGTGAGTCTGAGAGCCCCACGTGTGAATACACCGTGCAGATGTCTGTCCCAGGAAATGTCGTTTTACAGAGGAGGGGCAGGAAGGTGGTGAGTCCTCCATGGGTCTCCGCTAAAAGCCCCCAGTTCTGGGCCGGGAGACACTCGAAAGCAGGCATTGCTGAGGCCGCAGCCCCACCATGTGGGACGCAGGAGGCAAGGACGCCGGCGCCCGTGGTGAGTCCGTGAGCCGCGGTGCTACACGCCGAAGCAGGCCATAGCTCCAAGGTACCACCCTGCACCCACACACACACACACACACAGGCACAGACACACAGACACACACAGACACACACACACATGCACACACACACAGACACACACACAGACGCACACAGAGACATGCACGCACACAGAGACACACACACAGACACACACAGAGACACACCCAGACACACACACACACAGACACACACAGACATGCACACAGGCACAAACACACAGACACACACACACACATGCACACAGGCACAGACACAAAGACACACACAGACACACACAGACATGCACACACACAGAGACACACACACAGACACACCCAGACACACACAGACATGCACACAGGCACAGACACACACACAGACACACACAGACGTGCACACAGGCACAGACACACACAGACATGCGCACACACACATGCACACACACACAGACACACACAGACACACACAGACATGCACACAGACACAAACACAGAGACACACACACGCACACAGGCACAGACACAAAGACACACACAGACACACACAGACATGCACACACACAGACACACACACACACACGCACAGACATGCACACAGGCACATACACACAGACACACACACGCACACAGGCACAGACACAAAGACACACACAGACACACAGACACGCACACACACAGAGACACACAGACACACCGAGACACACACACAGAGACATGCACACACACCCAGACACACCCAGACACACCCACACACACCCACACACACACATGCACACAGGCACAGACACACACACATGCACACAGAGACACACCCAGACACACCCAGAGACATGCACACACAGACACACACAGACATGCACACACACACAGATATGCACACACAGACACACAAGACACACACAGACATGCATACACACACAGACACACACAGACGTGCACACAGGCACAAACACACAGGCACAAACACACAGACACACACACGTGCACACAGGCACAGACACAAAGACACACACAGACACACACACAGACATGCACACACACAGACAGACACACACACACAGACACACACAGACACACACAGACATGCACACAGGCACAAACACACAGACACACACAGACGTTCACAGAGGCACAGACACACACACACAGACACACACAGATGTGCACACAGGCACAGACACACACAGACATGCACACACAGATATGCACACACACAGACACACACAGACACACACAGACACACACAGACACATGCACACAGGCACAGACACACACAGACACACAGACACACACAGACACACACAGACACACACAGACATGCACACAGATATACACATACACAAATATATAGACAGACACACACACACAGAGACATGCACACACACATGCAGGCACATACATACAGACACACACAGATATGCATACACACAGACACACAGGCACACACAAATATATACAGACACACACATAGACATGCACACACATGCAGACACATACAGACACACACAGACATATACATACAGATACACACAAACACACATAGACACACACAGACATGCACGCACCCAGACAGGCAGACACACACACACACACCACACACACCACACACACACACACAGGGTCATTCCCTCAAGGACCCCCACAGTGCTGAGTCGTCTGGAATGGGAGCAGTCACAGCATCAGTGACCTGCTCTGCGTGGAAACCTCTCCTGTCCGGGGATCCCCAGGATCCCTTCCCAGCAGCTGACCTTGGTCCAGGTCTACCTGCTTCATTAGTGGCGCTAATACATTGCAAGGGGACTCACCTTCCCCTTTATGGGTGTTTCCTCCAGGGAGGGGAGGCGGGGCTCACTGGGGCTACCCTCCTACCTCTCTCTGCCCCTTCAGTTACATTTGGGGGGGCTTATGTGACAGGTACATTTGGGAAGGATCAACTGGGCACATGTATTCCCCCCTCACTTTCCTATTGGGAGTGACCTGTCCCAAAGAGCATGAAGTCCTCTTGGCTGGGGCCCTGCCTGGGTGGATAGTCGGTAAAATACTAGAGCTGGACTTTAGCTCCCCAGTGGATAAGCCACACCCTCCAGGCAAGCCTTCATCAATCTTAAAGGAAAATGGTCATCTTCCATCTGCCTTTCTCTTTTGTCTTTTTTCTCAATTTGTTCAGAAGCCATGCAGAAAAGGAAGAGGGCTATTTTCTGAGCCCCCTCTAAGACCCTGACAGAACCACAAAGAGAAAGTTTGAAGTGTCAGTTTCCTCCACCGCCACAGAGTTCTCTGACTGCCAGGCAAAGTGCCATGACCATGTCACAACCATAAGACATGGATCAAAGCAGAGGTCTGCCTCAAGCCAGCGTCCCAGCCCTCGCCAAGGAAAAATCCATGAAGGTGTGCTTGTGCAAAAACACTACAGTGAGGGGCCCCGAAGTGGATCTTCCCAGAACAAAGAAGGTCTGCTCCAAGATGACTTGGGGCCCCCATGCTGCAAAGAGAAATGGCTAGCAACTTTGACTTGTCAGCATCTTGTGCTAAAAACAATTCTACACCATGTTACACATCCACTGAATTTAGCAACGGGAGGTCTTTAGTGATCTTGGACAGAGCAAAGCGTTCTCAGCCAAAAGCGTTCAGGAAGCGCCGAACTCTGTGTGAATCACGCAGATTCTAAAGGCCTCGGAAAGCAGAGATTCTCCTAAATTTTGCTTCATGGAGACTTTTTGACCCACAACCCCCACTTTCAGTCTAAAAATCTATGGATAGTCCATAAAATATTGGAAATTCAAGGAGTCAAATATCACCTAAGACATTTGGGGGCAAAGGAAATGAGCTAGAACAGATGATTGTAAAGAGAAAAGAAGAACCAAGAAAAGGTTTATGTACCTAGTGATGGAGTTATTTTTAGAATGGTAGGGACTTCCTTATGTTTCTAGGTCAAAGGAAGGTGGCCCAAGAAAGGGAAAGTGACCAACAGGAGAAACAAAGAGTAATTTTTGGAGCAAACCCCTCAAGGAGTTTATAATCAAGTAGCTTTTACCTGGTAAATACATCCTATATCAATGATAAATGGAAGAAAGTGAAACCCAAAACTTGTAAGCTTTTTTTTTCTTTTTCTTTTTTGTAATGAAGTATAATTGATGTACAACATTATATGTTCTAGGTATACAACAGTGATTCACAGTTTTTAAAGGTTACACTCCATTTATAGTTACTATAAATGTTGGCCATATTCCCCGTCTTGTACAATATATACTTGTAGTTTATTTATTTTATACCTAGTAGTTTGTACCACTTAATCCCCGCCCCTATCTTGCCCCTCCCCCATTTCCCTCTCCCACTAGTAACCACTAGTTTGTTCTCTATGTCTGTGAATCTGTTTCTTTTTTGTTATATTCACTAGTCTGTTGTATTTTTTAGGTTCCACATATAAGTGATATCATACACTACCTGTCTTTCTCTGTCTGACTTTAAGCAAAACTTGTAAGTTTTAAATACAGCATAGATGGGTAATCATGCTTTTAAGATATTTCCAAAGAAGTTGGCATAACAATTCCAAGTCACTCTTATTGTCAATATTAAAACTTACCAAAAAAATGCGGGTGGGGACTTCCCTGGTGGTCCAGTGGTTAGGACTCTGTGCTTCCACAGCAGGGGGGCCTGGGTTCAATCCTTGGTTGGAGACTTAAGACTCTACAAGCCGCACAGCATGGCCCAAAAAAACCCAAAAACAAAAGCAAACAAACAAAACTTACAGCATTTGTTCTTAATATTGGGGGAATTATGGATAAAACTCTGAATCTCTACAAAAGGCTCTACACATGGAGGTTCACCACTAGCTTTCAGGATTCTCTCTACAGCTGTGGTCCAAGATATTAGAAGCTTCAGCTTCCACCCAGAGGTCAGTAAAATGCAGACAACCACTGCTGATGGTCACAGATGCCCACAGTCCTGGGCTGAGAATGGTCCACGGAACGTGAGAGGGGCTGCAAATCCATCTGCTGAAGCCCTTGCTGCAGCCATGGCACAGATGCCCCTTCTCAGCCCTGTCCTGGAGCCTCAGAAATCTAGTTCCCAGGCTGCTTGCCTCTGTGACATCAGGGAGTAGGGGCTGTGCTGACAGTCTCTGGCACCGCCTCTTTGGTCCTCTGCCTTCTCTATGCCCACCCCTGCCCCTCTACCATCAGGAATCAACAACAGGGCACCCAGTAACAGAAGACCAGATGGAAAGCCTGAGAACCATCACAAGAGGATTCAAGACCCTGGAAGTGGGGTGGGTGAGAGAAAGGCACAGAAGGGTTATGTGCGGTGGGAGGGGAAAACAGGAGGTCCAAAGGGGAGAACCTTTCCTCCTTCTTATAAGATAGTGGCCATGTTGGAGACAGAAGTATGGTTTGGTGCCAGTGGAGAATCTGGAGCGGGGAACTAGTCCTGTAGAGCAGGGGAGCTGTGGCTGCAAGTCCCTTATGAATGAACTCTGTAATGGGCTGGGATGTACAGCTGGGACCTGAAGATAAGACTTATATGTTCTTCCAGACTTTCTAGGTGCGTTCACATTAAGACCATTTGGGCAAGGTCTGTACTGCGCCTTCCCTTTTGTGATAGCATTGTAGGCTGAGGAGCTGTGCAAAATGATAACATTCAGGACTCTGCTGATCGATAAAGGGCCTTTGTGTGAACTAGAATAAGGAGTTGTGTCCCTGGAAAGATCCAGCCCCACACCAAAGCACGTGGCTTAATGAGTGTACTGCCAGCTGCACCTCAGATCGTATTCATCCCCATCGTGCAGTGAGTAGCCTGTACAACCGTACATAGCAGCCTCAATCAAATCCTAGCAAGATGAAACCATAGTACATTCATGTTAGCAAATATATATACAGGAAGTTTGGGCAGTCTTATTCACCATTTAGTCATCTTAATTGGCTTATTTTATTGGTTCTTAGTTATCATAAAAAGACTCAACAGTTTAGAAATAGTGCTAAGGAGGATAGAAAGGATTTACATGCATCTCCAAAGACAGAAAGATTCCAATTCCATAGGAGAGAGACAAATCTTAGAATAAATGGAGGAGAGATATGAACTGACTAAACCAGTGTTTACAAACAAGGAAGAGACAACAAAAGATGACATCCCCTAAAAGCCAGCAATGTCCGTATCAACTATAATTAGCACAAGCCTCCAGGTAGAATGAATAACATTGAGAAATAGGTTGCTGATCCTGAAAGATCTCAAAAAGGAATCAGGGATGAAAACTAAGCTGCAGATCTCCCAGAGATGACATATTACCAATAATCGGGGACTTCTCTGGTGGTCCAGTGGGTAAGACTCTGCGCTCCCAATGCAGGGGTCCGGGTTCGATCCCTGGTTGGGGAACTAGATCCCACATGCATGCCGCAACTAAGAGTCCACATGCTGCAACAAAGATCCCGTGTGCTGCAACTAAGACCCAGCACAGCCAAAATAAATAAATAAATAAATATTTAAAAAATAATAATGATAATAATTGAAGCCACCGAGTGAATATAATGATTCAGACAGGCTGCCTCTCACCTGCCTGCCCTCATCTCCAAAAAATTAGGCAAAAGAAGGAAATGAGGCATTAAACAGCATCAGGGAGACAAGATGGGAAGGAGGGAAGAAATGTTTTAGCAACTGTAAAAATTGTAGAATTAGGTTTAGAACAAATTTGCCCCTCAAATTCTCCAGGGTCTGGTTCAGGTCCAAGAAATACATAGCTGACCATATAAAACTCTGTCTTGCAGCTTACATACAATGGCCAACTCTTTGGAAAGTCATTTTTCACATAATGAGTATATTATTTAACACTTGGTTATGGACATATTTAGTCACATAAAGAACACAAGTAAACAACTTTGTGTTATTGTTTTGTTCTTTTTTTTTTTTTTTTTTTTTTTTTGCGGTACGCGGGCCTCTCACTGTTGTGGCCTCTCCCGTTGCGGAGCACAGGCTCTGGACGCGCAGGCTCAGCAGCCATGGCTCACGGGCCCAGCCACTCCGCGGCATGTGGGATCTTCCCGGACCGGGGCACGAACCCGTGTTCCCTGCATTGGCAGGCGGACTCTCAACCACTGCGCCACCAGGGAAGCCCTGTTTTGTTCTTTTGAAGTCGATGGGAACTGATTGACTAAAGTCTTCAAATCTCAAATCTACTTTTCTGCTCCTGCCTTTATGATGGCTCTGTGGCCTTTGAAAATTTCAACGGCTCCTTCTTCCCTACACTTTTCCTCCCCCGACTTCTGGGACATGGCACAGTTTCCCTTTTTCCCCTCTGGCCGCTCCCTTTGCCCTCCTCTTCAACTTTCTATTTCCTTGGAGCACCTCTTAAATGGAGGAACTTTCTAGGGCTTCCCTGGTGGCGCAGTGGTTGAGAGTCCGCCTGCCGATGCAGGGGACACAGGTTCGTGCCCCGGTCCGGGAAGATCCCACATGCTGCAGAGCAGCTGGGCCCGTGAGCCATGGCCGATGAGCCTGCGCGTCTGGAGCCTGTGCTCCACAACGGGAGAAGCCACAACAGTGAGAGGCCCATGTACCGCAAAAAAAAAAAAAAAAAAAAAAAAGGAGGAACTTTCTAGAATTCAACCTTTGCAGATGAGATCTGTGAGGATGATTCGTAAGGCCATATTTCCAAGCCTAATCTCTCTCCTGAGGTTCAGACCCATTTTCCCAAATGGTTGTGGACATCACACACCTATCCCACATGTACTTCATTCAGCTGTCCAACAGGTACTTCAAATTCCTCAGACAGGACGAATGATCTTCCCACCAGCGCTGTTGCCCATCCTGTGTCTCTCATCTCAGCTAATGGTCCAACCACCTGTCCAGTCACCCAGGCAGAAATTCTTAATACTCTTCAATAACCCTCTTTTTCTCACCTGTCATATCTAGTCACCCTGAATTTCTGTCCACTCCACCTGTATAAAAGCTCCCAAATGTATCTCCTTTTTTTATGACAGAGTCCAATATATGGCTTCTTTTGAAGCTGAGATGGAGGTTCCCCATATGTCTGATTTCAAGATTACTGGGAAGGGCCCAACCTTAAAAAGATTCCTCCCTGAAATGGTGGATCCCGGAAATTCCTCTAACAGACAAGGTTTTTACTACAGAATTAGAGATCATCTTAAATGCAAAAGGCTCTGGAAAGGTGACATCCTATATTGAAAACACACCAAAGTGTCACTGCTGTATCATATAGCCTTCCAGTGGGAAAGTTGATGGGACACACAGAGAGTAAGGGTGTAAATTGGAGGGTGAGGGGTAAGAGCAGGGAAGAAAATGTGCAGGGGGCAGAGAGTAGTCACTGGGGTGACATTTCATGAACATACAGACAAAGAAACTATGCTTGAGCCAACCAAGCCAGAATCAACTAAAATATACTTTTGCACTGAAAGGTAAATTTTAAAACTCACAAGGATGGGAGCCAAGGTAGATAGGAAATCGTTTTATAAAAAGATTCACAGACACTCTTCTCCTGTTTCTACAATAAACAGAATGGAGCAGTTTATCATTATTGGGTCTTGTTACAATAAGACCCAATGAATGTGAAAGTTCTAAATTTATGTGAGATCTCTGAAATTACTGCAGTGGGAAATACTGCCGAAGCACTTCTAAATTCACAAATAGATCTTCTTCTTGGAGTTTTCACAGCCAGCTCTTCGAAACTTGGCCACCTTTGCCATAATATTCCATGAATATCCAGTTGTCAAGAAATGTATTTTGGCTGGGACTTTTTCCAGCTCCCTGGGGTCAGATCAAATTAATTTGGTGAGAATTTCTTTATGTGAATTCCACACTGGAATAACTCCTGTATATTCCATTCCTAACTCATTTTCCTTCCTTAGTTCCCAGTGGAACCAGAAAGAGAAATTAATGAGGTCAGGAATAACAATGGGGTAACAGGTTGCAAATTTTTTTTCTAGGTTTCTTTTTTATTTTTTTTCTTTAAACAATTGCCAAGACTGGAATCAAAGATAAATAGAAGGCACAACAGTTTTGCTCTGGTTTTGTGTTATTCAGATTTTTAAGTTTTTTTGTTTTTTGGTTTTTTTTACAAATACAAATTAAACATGAAAAAACTCTACTTCAAAAAGAATCTAACAGTTCAAGAAAAGCTTATCAGTTGCATTCTAGACATTTAAAACCTATCTCACAATTTAAATTTCAGTAGTAAAAACAGTAGGTTTTGGAACTGCTTTGTGATCACGTATCCAAAGAAAAACTCCACTAACACTGCTTTTATTCAGTTTTTAAACATACCAGAGAGAATCTAAACTGTCAATTTTTCCAACAGCAAATTTTCCACACCAGAAGGTAGTCATGACTCTCAAAGAAGAGACAATTTGGGTTTTTCCTGCCTTCAAAATATTTATCAAATCCTGTAATTCTCACAGGCTTTTGAAACATGTAGAAAATAAGTAAGAAATATTCCGGGCTTCCCTGGTGGCACAGCGGTTAAGAATCCACCTGTCAATGCAGGGGACACGGGTTCGAGCCCTGGTCCGGGAAGATCCCACATGCTGCAGAGCAGCTAGGACCAGGGGCTACAACTACTGAGCCTGCGCTCTGGGGCCCGCAAGCCACAGCTACTGAGTCCATGCACCACAACTACTGAAGCCTGCATGCCTAGAGCCCATGCTCCACAACAAGAGAAGCCACCGCAACGAGAAGCCTGTCAACACAACTAGAGAAAGCCCACACGCAGCAACGAAGACCCAACACAGCCAAAAATTAAAAAATAAAAAGAAATATTCCAATGAATGAAACATACCAAATGTCAGTAATAAGCGAGACACATTCCTTTGGGGAAACTGTTTAAAAAAAAAATCCAGTCTGCATATGCAAATAAAGCAAGGAAATGCAGTCTTTTTTTTTTCCTTCTTCTTTAAAAATCCATTTTTCCTAAAATATCATTCCACAAAATTAGAAGTGAAGGACTAAAATGGGAGGCAGGGTGAGGAAGGAGCACACACCATTAACACAAAAAGTAAAATTGTACAAACTTAAGCAGTTTATGATAGACTAGGATCAGATTCAACCAAAAGTTGGCTGAAGAAAATCACCATTCTGTGGGAGCTAGGGTTTGCACTGCTGCCTGAAGATCAGTGAAGAGTGATTCACTGCCTTGGAGCATTGCCCCTTCCCCCTCCAAATCCTGGTTTCTGCACCATGCCTCCTCCGGGGGGGGGGGGGGCTCTCATCCCACCACCCAGCCCACCTTGAGGGCCTCCAGGTCCCTGCAGGCGGTTATCTCAGTGGTCCCCTTCCCAGGTGGCTCGAGTCGTCTTTTCTTCCACATTCAGGTGGACCTCACCTCTGAACATGATGGGCCTGTTGCAAAGCACCTTCTGAACAGGCTCAGAATCATCAAGCACAACGAACCCCAAATTGGGTAATTTCCCACCATTGTTAATATGCAGCTCCACCACATTCCCATAATTTTGAAAAAATCTTTAAGCTCGACTCGACCTCATGAGGCAGGCTGCCAATAAAGAGCTAGTGGCTATCAGGGTGTCTCACGATTCTTCGGGGTTCAACATCACCTTGCTCACCAGCCTCACAGACTGCTCTAAGTTCCCCCTAGGGAGGAACATTTATTCGCTGTTCTCACACCCTCTGATCCCTCGGAGGCCTCTGCGGTGGAATCTGAGACTCAGGCTTAGACTCTGGACGAGGCTATGAAGCTGGTAGTTTAACAACATGAGGTGGTATCCCAGTAACTGGAACAGCTCCACTGGGAGGAAGGTTCTTACTGGTCACAGTTGACCAAGAAAAGTTTCTCAAGTCCTCTTGCCCTGTCTGGGCTATGTCTGCAGGCGCTGGAGAAGAACTCTTCTGAGCATCCTCAGGAGTCGTTTCTTCCAATACGCTCAGACATTTCCTCTTGGACTACAGACGCAGGTTCTTGCTCCGGTTCTGGTTCAGGATCAGGCTCTGGTTCAGCAACACGTTCTTCTAAATGTCCTTCTAAGTCATTGCTGACAGTTTGATCATAGAAAGTTCTAGAATCATCAGGTACCACCTCAGGGGTCTGCTGTCTTTCTTCAGGTTCCTCTGCTTCTTCTTCAGATTCTTCCTGAGGCTCAGTGACAAAGCCACCAAAGACCTCCTCTTGGTATCTGAAGATATCATTGTGAACATAAAACTTATTTTCAGCAGAGCCCTCAGGAGCAAGGACAAAAGTCTCGTGAATGGCCTCAAAGCCTGGTTGCTATTAGAGAGCAAGCCCATCACCTGGACCACCGCGCCGTCATTCAGAGTGGCATGAGCATCGACAGGACGGATCTGAGTGTGGCAATTCGTGAAGTTTTGTGACCTCACTTTCCTATGGATTTCTTTCTACCCATAGACCGCATCTGCTGGCTTTCCATTTGAATCCAATCCCCCATGGACATAAGAAGAGTTCTTTCCATAAAATTTGTGTAGCATGTCTGTGGCCTGGTTCAGCAGTGTGTAATACTGTCTCACAAATTCCCAGCTGACCAGCAGGGGACTAGGCTTCTCCATAACCATAGCTTTGGCCAATTCAACCTGCACGGCTGAGCGGGAGAGGAACAAGCTCTTCTCCACACATGGCAAAAAGCAAAAAACCCCTCACTCAACTGCATCAGCACCAGTTGCAAAATTTAAAGCTATATCAGCCAGAGAATTGAACCATGGACCTTAGAAAAGAAAGAGGTACGCTCCTGGCATCCAGTTGTGAAGATCAGAGGGGACCAGCCCCAGAGAAACCTGTATTACTGCTCATCAGGGCATTATGTCTATAAATCTAATAACTGTCTATTGGTCTGTGACAAGGGAAATGGGAACTCTGTCCACAAAATCAGAAAAGGGGTAACGTAGTCTGGTGAGGGGAACACTGAGGTTTTGTGGGACAAAAGGTCATGGGCAATTCAGCTAAGGTTTTGTATCCAGGTTTATAATAGTCTATTTGAAAGCCATATATGAATACATTTTCTCATGAAAACAGGGAACTTGTAACTTTTCAAATTGCAAAGTCACTTCTGATAATTTAACTAGCCACGCCTTAAGTCAGGGTCTATAGAAGTACAATGGTTAATTTTATGTGTCAACTTGAATGGGCCATGGGGGACCCAGACATTTGGAAAAACATTATTCTGAGTATTTTCATAAAGGAGTTTTTGGATCAGTTTAAAATTTAATTTGATAAGGCTGTATAAAGCAGATTGTTCTCCCTAATGTGGGTGGGCCTCATCCAATCAGTTGAAGGCCTGAATAGAACTGGAGGCTGACTCTCCCCCAAATAAGAGGAAATTCTTCCTGTTTGGCTGCCTTGAGCTGGGACATCAAATTTTTCCTGCCTTCAGGTTCAAACTGAAACATTGTCTTCATGGGTCTCAACCCTGCCAGGTTTTGGCCTGGGACCACAGCTTCAGCTCTGCATCACACCCAGTCCTGCCTCTCAAGCTGGCCAATGGCAGCCTCCATGATCATATGAGCCAATTTTTCATAATAAATCAATCTTTCTCTCTCTTCCTCTCTCTCTCTCTCAATATACATATATATATATATATATATATGTATTTCAAACTGTAAAATCAAAATAAAATTATATATAATACATAATTATATCATATAAATATAATCTATAATATATATTTATAATATATAACATATAATATAATTATATATTAATATAGCATAATATAGAATATAAATAGCATATAAAGTATAGTATAATTATATAATATAAATATAATATGATATATAACATATATAATAATATACAAAAATATATGAGATATATAAAATATATAGTCTGACACCCAGGCCTGTGTCCCCCCATTCCCCCATGCACTTCTGAGAAGTGAGACATCTCATTTTGGAAGAATAAGGGAGATGAGAAAAGGAGAAATCAGGTCCTTTAACACTGACTGATGAATTATTTAATCAGAAGCAAGAAACTGTGTAGAAAGTGAGACACCCAGGCAATTTCTTACTCCTCAGGCACACAAACAAGAGAATGGCAATGCTTTTCAGACCAAGACGAAGAATTGTGGCGTCTCATTGCGATTATTTTCCCAAATCAACGGGCGCTAGCTACTTAATACTTCAACAGAAAATTTTGCTCCAGGAACTCTTAACACTTTTAAAGTAAAACAAAGAAACAAGAATTTTTTTAAACATCTTTATTGGAGTATAATCGCTTTACAATGGTGTGTTAGTTTCTGCTGTATAACAAAGTGAGTCAGCTATACATATACATATATCCCCATATCTCCTCCCTCTTGCGTCTCCCTCCCACCCTCCCTATCCCACCCCTCTAGGTGATCACAAAGCACAGAGCTGATCTCCCTGTGCTATGCGGCTGCTTCCCACTAGCTATCTGTTTTACGTTTGCTAGTATATATAAGTCCATGCCACTCTCTCACTTTGTCCCAGCTTACCCTTCCCCCTCCCCGTGTCCTCAAGTCCATTCTCTATGTCTGCATCTTTATTCCTGTCCTGCCCCTAGGTTCTTCATAACCTTTTTTTTGCGGTATGCGGGCCTCTCACTGTTGTGGCCTCTCCCGTTGCGGAGCACAGGCTCTGGACGCGTAGGCTCAGCGGCCATGGCTCACGGGCCTAGCCACTCCACGGCATGTGGGATCTTCCCGGACCGGGGCACGAACCCGTGTCCCCTGCATCGGCAGGCGGACTCTCAACCACTGCGCCACCAGGGAAGCCCACCATTTTTTTTTTTTTAGATCCCATATATATGTGTTAGCATACGGTATTTGTTTTTCTCTTTCTGACTTACTTCACTCTGTATGACAGACTCTAGGTCCATCCACCTCACTACAAATAACTCAATTTCGTTTCTTTTTATGGCTGAGTAATATTCCATTGTATATACATGCCACATCAAGAAACAAGAATTTAGTGTTCCTCCATGCTCTACTTTGACTTGATGGAAAAGGTGGCAGGGAGTATGACAGCTTCTGTGTTTACAGTGGGAAGAAGTAGGAAGTAGTAGTATTATTGTGGTCTTCTTATTCAATGTTCACAGAGGACTGAAGATCACCTAAAAGATAAACACCCAGTTTCTTCCCAATGAGTTTACTGTTTCAAGGTCTAGAGCTGGGGGGCAAAGGAGAGGAATGAAGTAGAGACCACATACACATGCACACACAAACACACACACACTTGCTCCAGCTTTTCCCAAAGCAGAGGCATTGTTCCTGGGACTCCAGATACTTGTCTGAGGCTGCTGCTAAATTGGCAACAGTTTAGCCCCTAATCCCAGAGCCGGGCTCTGACGGAAGCCTCACTCCTCATCCAGGGAGTTGCTGCAATGCCAGGTATCAGTAAGAGGGAAGCGACCCATTAGAGGCATTCACATGCACTTGCCTGAGTCCCTGTTTCCAGTTCTTCGGTTATACCTAGGAGTAGAATTGCTGGGTTATATGGGAATTCTGTTGAACTTTTTTTGAGGAAGCCATCCTCAGAATATTTGGAGCCAATTGTGAACTGAATCTAACTAAACCTCAAACGAAGCCCAGACCCAGCTCAGCTACAGAGTAGATGACTGACACAGCTGCTTCACCTCTGGCCCAACAGAAGAAGGGGCATACCCCTTACCGGAGAGCATGATGATTTACTTCTGGTATTATTTTTGGTGTTTTTTTGTGTTGTTGTTGTTGTTGTTGTTATTTTGGTTTTTTTGGGGGGGTGGGCGGGCCGTGCCATGCAGCCTGTGGGATCTTAGTTCCCTGACCAGGGATCGAACCCATGCCCTCAGCAGTGAAAGCGTGGAGTCCTAATCACTGGACCGCCAGGGAATTCCCTCGGTGTTGTTTTTGCAGCTGTAATGAGATATGATTTACGTACCTTAAAATTCACCCACCCATTGTAAGTGTACAATTCAATAACCTTTATGCTGATAGAGTTGTGCAATCCTCATTACCAACCAGTTTTAGAATATTTTCCTCAATCCCCCAAAATTCCCACGAGCTCATCTGCAGTCCAAGCCACTCCCAGCCCCAGGCAACCACAAGTCTGCTTTCCGTCTATGCTTTCCTCTTCTAGGCATTTCATATATATGGAATCATAGGATAGGTAGATCATAGTTCAGGTAGTCTTTGGATCTGGTGTCCCAAGTGTGTATATTTTTCTACCAGTAGCTCAGATATGCATAAATATGTTACATATCTTTACTTTCTGTCCACCCAGCCCTGGCCCTGTAGGAGTGTAGGGAAATCCACTCTTGAGCCTCACTGAGGCCTTGAGTGGAGGCTCTCCTTCCCTGGGATCATGGAAAAATCCAGGAGGGTTTTTGGCATCCACTGGAGTTAGGGCCATTTATTCTTCAGCCCGTTAAGTTGATCAGCCCATTGATGCTGGTATCCTCACCATCTACCATAAAGCTTCTTCTAAGGAGAGGGCAGGTTGCTCTGTTATTTCCAGTGACAAACCAGCACTCCAGAATCTGCAGAAGCTGTGAGACCAAGTCCCCAAGGTCCAATAGATGTCTCATATAGCTGTGTCACTCCAAGAGCTGGCCATGTGTCCTGGTGCTGCAGGGGCTGAGGCTTGAGTCCTTGATGCTCAGGAGACCACCAACCTCCACCCCCCTCCCACTCCCCCAAATGCTGTGAAAGCCCCCCACCCCACCTGGGTTCTCTGCTCTCTCTCTCCAGGACACCTGGGGTAGATGATGATTGGGCTTTCTCAAGAGACAAGAAGAAAGGTTGGTCTTCCAAGAATCTTGCAAATACCCTTGTGATAGGAAACACAAAGGGATTAGCTGTATTCTCCAAACAAAGGGGGTGGGTAGGGAGGGGTATAGAAAGCATGAAACAAATGAGTATCTCACTAAATAGCCTACCACACTGCTTTGCATTCACCTACTGCAAAACCACATCAGTGAACAGCGGAAGGCATGTCATAATTTCAGTTTTCTTAGCTGCACTTAGATTCTATCTACTCATGGAAGTGTGAGAGAGGAAGGAGGCACCCCGCTGGACTATTCAGGCTAAGAAACAGAGTTGGTTCTTTTTTGGCGGGGGGGGGGGGGGTGGGGGGGGCGGCTGCATTGGGTCTTCGTTGCAGTGCACAGGCTTCTCCTCGTGGTGGCTTCTCTTGTTGCGGAGCACAGGCTAGCCTGTGGGCTTCAGTAGTTGTGACTCGCGGGATCTAGAGCACGGGCTCAGTAGTCGTGGCGCACTGGTTTATGGGATCTTCCTGGACCAGGGCTTGAACCTGTGTCCCCTGCATTGGCAGGCGGACTCTTAACCACTGTGCCACCAGGGAAGTCCCCAGAGTTGGTTCTAACACTAGCAGTAAGAATAGCAACTAACATTGTGCATCAGGCATTGTTCTCAGTGTTTTACATGTATTATCCCTTAATCATCACAGTGACCTTAGGCAGTAAGCTCAGTATATCCAAATCCTTTATTTAAAGCCTTTGGTGTGAGCTCTATTTCAGAACTCAGAATTTTTTGGATTTCAGGAAGGTAATAAGGTGCATGTAATTTACATAATATAACTCCCCAAGAGGGTCTGAAACAGATCTCATACAATCTAATTAAGGTGGCTTCAGTGAAACAAATAATCATATTAAGTGATGTAAATAAAGAATGTAAATAACTTTGCATTAGTTTGGGTCTGGTTCTGCCACCAAATGAACTGAGAAAGGCTTTGGATTCTCAGACCTTTGGAATTTTGGACCTGTATTAGAGGCCCCATTGTACAGATAAAGAGAATGAGGCCCATCAAGATTAGGTAACTTGTCCAAGGTCACACAGCTAAGAAGTGGTGGGAGTGCTCAACGTTTCAGGAGCAACCTGACCACTTTCTCTACCAGAAACTCACCCACCCTCAAACTTCTCACTCCACAGCTGGTGGCAGCCTTGTGTATGACGCCTCCCCCAACCTCTAACTATCCCACCCCATCCCATCCCCCTCCCTGCTCCGAGCTTCTCTAATACTCCTTTACTCTCTCCTTTAACATGGTTCAAAATACCGGAAGTGAGCCCGTAGAGTTGACTCGCCCCAGGCACCCCTAACAAGCCCAGGAGGGACCCTCCAGAATTGGGTCTGGGGCAGGTACTGACTTGCTAGCCCTCTTTGCCTTGAGCAGGGGGTTAGTCTCGGTGGTGTTAAGAGTCGGGCAGGAAGAGCTGGCCTGGAGCAGGCGGTCTAAATAGAGGAGTTGAATCCTTCAGGATACCAGGAGAGGGCGCGTCCCCCCTTTCCTATTTCGATTAGGATTTTTTTTTTCGTTTCCGTCTAACCAGCGAGCAGTTTGGGTGAGCAACAACGTGCTTGGTATCCCGCAGATTTGAGCAGCGTCAGCCTCTTCATTCGTAAATCAAGTTTCTTCCCACGTGTGACGCGTCCTTCTTAGTCTTCAGCACAAACCTGCTCCCAGACCCTCTCTCCCTCACCTCCTGGGACCCCGCCCTAATTTGTTTTATCTTACACGAGGGGCCTGTCACCCGAAGAACCAGCCGCACCGGCTTCGCCGAGACCGTGACCTCGCGATCAGACGCCTTGTGTGTCCTGTGTCTGCGTCCTTGCTTATCCCTCTTCGAGGTGCTTAGGATGCAAACTAGGGCGGCTCTTCCTCGTCTTGTTTCCTCACTTTTCAAGCTGTCTAGTCTGGAGGCAACCACCCTCTTCCGGTCCAGGAGATCAATACTTCTGTCTTCCAGGTACAGTCCAGGTCGATCTAGTAATCCCACCTGCCTGGAGCACCTGAAACCTCCGAGTGTCAACGGCTGGCCTGTTCCCCGGGAACAAGAGCCCCAGAAGCATCCGGCAGGCTTTGTGTTTTTAATTAAAGGTCTATTTCAAGGGCAAAATCGGGTGGAAAGCCGTGAGTGCGCAATTAACTCTATCTAAATGTAAGGCCTTTAACAGAGATTGAGGTCTCGTCCCAAGGATGCCTGGGACCGTCGCCCTCTTTCGGTGAGGCGCAGCGGCCCCCGTGGCTCTGGACTTCTACAGGCACCCCCTGCGGCGAAGACCGACACCTCACACTCCATTTAATTAACAGTGTGTTTTAATTAACGCCGTCCGTCACGGCAGTCACACTGGGTTAATGCGCAACCCGCATTAATCCGCGTCCAGGCCTGGACCCTGGGAGAGCTGCGGGGCTAGCAGGGAGGCTGTGGGCTGGCCCACGAGACAGGCAGGGCGGAGAGTTGGGGCGGGGCCTGCGGGAGGCGCGGCCTGCCGAGGGGCGGGGCGTTGGGTGGGGCCTGCAGCGGGCGGGGCCCGGGAAATTCCCGGGCGGAGGTGAGGAGGCTGGCGCAACTGTCAGCTGAGCAGCGCTGGGTGGGGTTGCGAGGTCGCGCGTCCGCCAGAGTCTCCCCAGCCCCCGCCGCCGCCGCCGCCGCCGCCGCCGCCGCCGCCGCCGCCGCCGCCGCCGCCGCCGCCGCCGCCGCCGCCGCCGCCGCCGCCGCCGCCGCCGCCGCCCCCGGCCGGTACCTTGGTCGGCGTCTGCATCCGGGTTCAGAGCCCTCTCCCAGCGGTAACGATGCCGAGGAGGCAGTGACCCCGAGGGAGGCCGGAGCCCGGGCGCCGGGTGAGCCGGGGCAGGGGGCGGGCAGGGGCTCCCTCTGCGCCCTGGAAGCGGTTCCTGTAGCCGCCTTCCCTGCGACCCGGAGCCAGTCAGGGTCGTGGGTGGCGAGGGTAGGGCGTCCCCTCGGGTGGGACGGCTGCTCTCGATGGGAGGGTTTCCGGGCCCTGGCGATCCTGACCTGGTGCGGAAGGGCAGCGGGGGCGTCCAGCCCAGAGCGCCCCTTCCCCCTTTTTTACCCTCCAGGCTGGCCGCAGGTGCCTTACCCTGTAGGTCATGAAGGTGGTCTGAGGCTGACATCCTTCCGCAGGTTGGGAATGATTGTACAGCCAGTTCCTCATTATAAGGGAAGGGGTTAAGGACACACCTTTGGAAGACGTGCAAACTACTCTAGCTTTACGAGATGGCCCAGGACACTAAAAAACCGGTGACCGCTCTCTAAGGTGGCGGTATTACTGAATAGCTGAAAGGAATCTTCATAAACCGTTGTGTCTAGGAGGGCATGTATGTATGTATGTGTTTGTGTGTGTTTATAGATACATAGAGAATATGAATATGTGATGAGGCCGAGAACCCCAAAGGGATTGTTTCTATCGTGTAAGCTGCAAGCAGTGAGCATCGCTAAGAGAAAATGTAACCCAGGTTCCGTCTAGCCTCCTTCCTCCACCAGGAAGACTGCTGTATGGAAATTATATGCCACAACACTGCTTAAGGATGCAACGGAAAACCGAAACTTAAAACATCAAAAGCCTGGGATCTGGTTAAGCAAACGCACTGTTAACAGAAGAACCCCTCACCCTTGCTCTTTGCCGGAAGGAGAGAAGAGCTGGGGGGCCCTGGCCACCCCGCCCAGGATATGCCCAGTTTGGAGTGGGCTGGGGAGGTCCAGTAGCAGAGGCCAGTCCAGGGACTGCCCCGTCATGCCCTGGGCAAGACAACTCGAAATGTAGCCTGTAGAGAGGACAGTAATTAGAGTCTTCCGGGTGACTGGCCAGTTCTTCTACTGGGCCAATTTTATTTCTTCTTTATGTATTGTGTACAACATTATAAAAGTAGTATTTTTTTTTTTTTGGTAACTGACCTCAAGTTGCATATTATGTTATGGGCTCCAACTAAACTCTCCGAAAAAACAAAAACAGACGTTATTCTTGAAAGGAATTGGTCACTGTTTTACCCTCCCATGAAATCCCCACCCTTAGGTAGGGGCACATGGGTATTCTATTTTTCAAGCCTCACTTTTTCTGAATTTTATAGACTTGGACTGTGTGATATGTTCTTTGGAATCTATGGAATAGTCAATCCAAAGGAAAAGGAAGAAATTAAACTCTGTGTTTTGAAAATGAAATCTGTTTCACTGAGAAAGAAAAAAATTATATTGAAAGTTCTCGTTTTCACTTTGACCTATTATGTGGGTTGAGTAATGGAATATGTATTATGAAATGACATCCAGATACCTTTGTAGTGATATTTTAAAAGTGGTACTAATTTTCAAAATAAGTTGAGTTCAAGAATCTGGAAATGAGTGCCACTGAACTGTAGAAAAACTCATAATACTAGTATGTCGGGTTTGTGTTTTATGTGTTTTACAAGCGTATGACTTTACCTCTTACACTATAGCTTCATTTCATTTCAACAGACATTTTCTGAGAGCCTGCTCTCAGTGTGCCAGTCTGTAGGAAGAATAAAATAGAGACCTTGACTTAGATTTGATGGGAAGATTGGCTGGCATGGTATGATCACAGTACTTTACATAAAAGGACCAAGGGGGTGGAACACACAAAGCGCTGTTGGGTGCTCAGAGGAAAGAACAGGTCATTTTACACAGGACATCTGTTCGAGCCGGCACTGAACTGTCCAGTGGAGGTTTGCCAGGGTAAAAGCAGATCCGGGCATCTCGGGGAAGGGTAGAAAAGCAAAAGAAGGCCAAGAACTATGAGCTCTTTAATGTGCCTCCGGCATGAGTGGCAGTGGTGACAGGAGATGATACTGCTGGGTAAGTGGGGGCCAGTCTCTGAAAGGCCATGTTTGTCTTGCTCGGGAGCTGGAGCTCTGTCTGTATGGGAGGGGTTTAAGCAGGGGGATGCCCTGGTATTAGGAAAGAAACCATGGAGGTAGTGGGGCTGCAGTGGAAGGAGATGAGTCCAGCCATGGAGGAAGCTATGCAAATTCATTCAGCAAGTATTTGTTGAACCCCCATATATGTCGGGTAATGTTCTAGGTGCTAGGGACACGGCAGTGGACAAAACAGACGAAAGTCCCGTACTCTGTGGGCCAGACAAGAAGGGCCTGACCTAAGCTGATGGGGATTGAGAGGAGGTGGGAGTGACAGGACTCAGTGACCCATTAGACTTGGGGGAAGAGCAAATAGGAAGAATCAAGCATAACTCTCAGGTTCCTGCCTTGGGTGATGAGGCTATCTATTTCCATTTTCTGTATGTTTGCAGTTACAAAAGTCAGAGTACCATTTCTGGCATAAAAGGTAAGTCTTCTTTTACCCTCTTAATAGGATATGTACTTTGAGTTCTTTTTCCAGGATGGTGATGAGTTCAGTTGATGCAATCTTGGAATGTTACTCAATCCCCTTGAAAACCCAAACCAGGATTTGCCAATAGCCAGCAATTGTCTCTGATCAGGAAATAGGTTTTCACTGTTTAAAACTAATTTATCAGGGGCTTCCCTGGTGGTGCAGTGGTTGAGGGTCCGCCTGCCGATGCAGGGGACACGGGTTCATGCCCCGATCCAGGAAGATCCCACATGCCGCGGAGCGGCTAGGCCCGTGAGCCATGGCCGCTGAGCCTGCGCGTCCGGAGCCTGTGCTCCACAATGGGAGAGGCCGCAACGGTGAGAGGCCCGCGTACCTCAAAAAAAAAAAAAAAAAAAAAAAAAAAAAAACTAATTTATCCATGTGGGGATTGAACCTGTGAATACTTAATCAGCAGGTTCGGAGAATCAGCCACACCAGGGTAAGGACCTGGGTTTATTCTGTATTATTCTTGATGGTCCAACGACCAGTGGAGAGAAGTCAGTGTAAGGCAGATTTCTGTTGGATACAAAACAGCTTTCTGGCAGTCAGAGCCATCCTGGAATAGAATGGGCAGTTGCCTCCTAAGGTCATGTGCTCATTTTTTCTGTCATTGAAGTCATTCGAGCCTGGTCTATATGACCATCTGCCATGGAAACCGGACAGGACATTCCTACGTTGAACAAGTTGGGCTGGGTCATTTTTACGGCCAACTCAGAAACAAGGTTTAAGCTCATGCCCACGAAGTCAAGTCACTGCTATAATTACTTGACCTCTGGAATTAAGAACAATAATTACAATCAGGAATTTGAAAGCAGATCCAGGAATAAAATCTAGGAGATCTTGCTTTTGATCTTCCACCTTCCAGGTGGTTCCTATTTTTCCTCATTGGTGAAATCTTGACAAATCCTGTGCTAAATTAATTCACCCTTCTGTAGTTAAAAATAAAACACCTTTGCTTAGAAATGATGCATTTCTATGGACATATATACACTACCAAACGTAAGGTAGATAGGTAGTGGGAAGCAGCCGCATAGCACAGGGAGATCAGCTAGGTGCTTTGTGACCGCCTGGAGGGGTGGGATAGGGAGGGTGGGAGGGAGACGCAAAAGGGAGGGGATATGGGAACATATGTATATGTATAACTGATTAAATTTGTTATAAAGCAAAAAAAAAAAGAAATGCATTTCTGATCATTGGTTGGATTTTTATGATAAATTCTGTTATTAGACAGAAACTTGGAGCAAATGGCTTAGTTCCTTAGTTCATAACCTTTGAGGATGTGTGCAAGGATTTATAATACATCTCTGAATTTTCTCAACTGAAAACATTTCAAGGTGATGCTAAACATTTAGAGAATTCAGCTTTCTCTAACTGGTATCCTACCAGTAGACATCTCATATACGCACTGTACCGTGATAGCTTGTAATGACGCCCCCCAAATATTCTAAAATCATAAAATGCACTTTGAGTCACCAAAAATCAATTAAATTGCTTTTAGTAAAATTTTGTTTATAAGTATTTATGTGCTTATGTTTGGCATTTATGTTAACTTCTTATATACTATGACATTTGAATTACCAAACAGTTTTCCTAACAGTGCTGCGTAGCAAAGAGCTCACTATAATTGGGACGGGCGTAGGTATTAGTGAGAGAGGGCAGCATGACCATGAGGGTGCTGGGGTGTACGTGCTGGACAGTGCAGGTTGGACTGTGTTCTTGCTAGAAGCTTAATACTTCTCATAGGGCTTTTGAGCTGAAAGCAGCTATAGTGGTCATCATTTGCTAGGCAAGTCACTAAAGCATCACAGAGGTCAGATGAGTTCTCAAGGTCACGTGTCTGGTTAGTGGCACCCGGTTTATTTTTCTGCTGTGTCTCCCTCAGCATAACCCTGTCTTCCTTTTTTTTTTTTTTTCTCTCCTTATAAAATCTGGGCAACCAGAAAAAGTTGATAAGTAGAATCGGTTTTAACTGTTAACGGTTGTGCCTCAAGTCTTGGTGGAGATATAACAGAAAGTCAAGGAGGAAAAATATCGGAAGGAACAGTCTCTCTTTTCTCCCCTCCCCCTCCCCTTCTCTCCCCTCCCCCTGCCCTTCTCTCCCCTCCCCCTGCCCTTCTCTCCCCTCCCCTTCTCTCCCCTCCCCCTGCCCTTCTCTCCCCTCCCCCTGCCCTTCTCTCCCCTCCCCCTCCCCTTCTCTCCCCTCCCCCTTCCCCTACTCTTCCCTCCCTCTGCTTTAGATACTCTAAAAACAAATCTGTTAAATGGCTCCAAAGTATAGTCTAATCCTTGAATACCTGAGGAAATTTAATATTGACAAGTGAATGACACACGTTACAAGGATTTTATCTTTGTCAATTACTTAGAATTTTAGTATTCTTTGCAAAATAGACAGGAGCACTGTTATTTAGTAAAAACCCATTTTTATGAAATTTTAGTGCCAACATAGTACTATGCAAAAATGAGTTTTATGGAAAGTCAGAAACTGGCTTTATCCGAATTATTTTATGCAAAATAATCCAAATTATTTTATTGGGGAAAACAAAAGCAGTCTATTCTGGTCACCTAATGCTAAGAGATAGCACACTTTAGCAGTGTACCTCTTTCTAAACGAATCAGGATATGTAAAACACAGATGCTTTCAAAAGGCTCAAAATGCTTTATCCGTGTTTTTCACTTCATAGAATTGCCATCCTCATTAAAGAATTCCATGAGGATGCCTTTCCTGTGCCAGCTGCTCTAGAGGAATCACACAGGCCACAGTGCTGGGGGCTGGCTATCCCCTCAGTTAGCAGCACTGTCTCTGATTTCCTACAGGTCCTTTATTTTATTTATTTTTTTAACATGGAGTATAATTGCTTTACAGTGTTGTGTTAGTTTCTGCTGTATAACAAAGTGAGTCAGCTATACATAAACATATATCCCCATGTCTCCTCCCTCTTGCGTCTCCCTCCCACCCTCCCTATCCCACCCTTCTAGGTGGTCACAAAGCACCGAGCTGATCTCCCTGTGCTATGCGGCTGCGTCCCACTAGCTATCTTACATTTGCTAGTATTTATAAGTCCATGCCGGGCTCTCACTTCGTCCCAGCTCACCTTACAGGTCCTTTAGACCAAAAGCAGGTCACCAGGCTCTCAGTTCCAGGAAACCTCCAGAGAGCCTAGGGATTGCCTCCTGCCAGAGTGGGAAGGAAGCACCGCTCTGCACCCCAGGGGTTTGGTGCATTAATATACGGGCACTAATACATGGTGGTTTCCCCAGCTTCTGCCCTAACATGCACAGGGACTTAACAACAAAAACCATAACTGAAGCTTCCCTTGCAGCCTCGTAGAGAGAGAGTCATTTGTACCCTGCCCTCCTGTTGGCAGTGGCAGGTTCTATCGGCTCACGTGGGAACTTCTTACAGGGACGAGGTTCTTTGGACGCAGTGAAAATTTGTTAGTAACTTGTTTGTAAGCAATTCATTGACTGCTATTGCTAAGAAGTAAGAAGAAAAAATCCTTCCGGCAGCCTTGGTTATTTCTTTAAGATGTCTGGCAGTGTGCGATGGATGGGCGAAGTGGAATCTGAACTCTGGGTGAGGTGAATGGGCCCGCCTTCCATGTTTATCTATAGAGCGCACCCAGAGGTTATACAGCGATGGGTCAGAGAGCACTTCTCTCTCCTCAGCTTCCAGTGACTGATGCAGTAACTCTGCAATTCCTCATGAAAAGGTATATCATCATCTTTGTGAAATGTGACAAGGAAAGTGTTTGCCCACAGCATTTGATTTCTGTGTTTGCCCAGGTGGTAGGCCATACAGAAGCACAGTTGGGATACACCCATCTATCTTATTTATGGCCACACTGACCCCTCGACAAATAAAGTGGTATGCTTAAACTAGTCTCAGAATATGCAACAACTAAGCAAGATTTTCTTCGTCTTTTAGAACGCTTTGCAGAAGTATCGACTATGGAAGCCTAAGGATTCAGTGCCACCTTCACTGTATGACAGGGCTGGGTTTCGGAATCACCCTTAATGCTCGGTTGTGCCCTTCATTGAGTGACCTTGGATGAGCTATAAAACCTCTGTGAACTCAGCTCCGTCACCAGGAAAACAGCTGTCTAGTTGAGTTTTAGTGAGGATTAGAAACGGACAGTCTGGTGCGGTGGTCAAGAGCGTAGTAAGCGTCCGAAATATGTTAGCTCTCCCTTTCCTCTCAGCCAAATATGCAAGAAATAAAATATGGAGATTTTGTAACAATTAATTATTGAGATATAATTCACATACCATACAATTCACCCAAAATAGGAAGATTTGAGCTTAAAGATTTTTCTGGGGAAAAATCCATTTAATAATACTTTGCCCACATCTACCAATGTATATATATGGAAAGCCTCTGGAACTCCCCACGTTAGGATTCCTGATCATGATGATATCACGTCCGTCTCTCCCTCCTCTATCCCCCATCTCCTCACTGTACCCCTTTATACACCCTTATACACATACATACACATACAAACTGAAGCTAGGATGTACCTTTTTTGTTTAAAAAGGAAGAATCAAGATTGTTCAAAATATAATGGGAGAGAAAGCACCTTGTAGAATACTTATTAGCACTTGCACATGGGCTTGTGGGACTCGTGAGGACGCCATGCACAGGGGAACAGTTAGATTCTCGGTCTGTGACTTTTCCATAGGAACTGCTGCCATGTCCCACCAACCAGTTAGCTGCCTGACTGAAAAGGGGGACAGCCCCAACGAAACCACAGGAAATGGACCCCCCAATCTGGCTCACCCGAACCTGGACACGTTCACCCCACATGAGCTGCTGCAGCAGATGAGAGAGCTTCTAATTGAGAACCATCAGCTGAAAGGTGAGCAACACCTGGCCCCATGTTTCTTCACTCACCCTGGGCCTTCAGGAATGCCATCCTTTGGTAATAGCTTGCAGGTGAATCCCTTTCTCTGCGCCTGGTTCCCTGGGGGAAGAAAGAGCACAGAATTAGCTTTGAGTAAGGCTAAAGCTGTTTCCACTGTTTGCTTTTGGATACAGGTAGAAATAAAAAGTATGCATCTCCGGGAAATGGCATAATGACATTTAGCCCATTTAAAAGGAAAGAGAAAAAAAGGCTGCTATTATTACAGAGCTAGTCCTAAATATTACCTTAAAAGAACGCATTCTAGGGCTTCCCTGGTGGCGCAGTGGTTGAGAGTCCGCCTGCTGATGCAGGGGACACGGGTTCGTGCCCCGGTCTGGGAAGATCCCACATGCCGCGGAGCGGCTGGGCCCGTGAGCCATGGCTGCTGAGCCTGCGCGTCCGGAGCCTGTGCTCTGCAACGGGAGAGGCCACAACAGTGAGAGGCCCGCGTACCGCAAAAAAAAAAAAAAAAAAAAAAAAAAAAAAAAAAGAACGCATTCTAATATCTCCAGCCATGGTTTTTGGGGAGAACCAGTGTTCGAATCCAGGAGTGATGGGCCTCAGTCTATGTAGTTATTAATAGACATTTTGTTATAATAAATCAATAACATCAATTTTATTTTCTTGAGACCCTTGAGGACTAGAGATGACATTAGACCCTGCTAGTCCTGTCTGGAAGCAGAAACCACTCACTCATCTCGCTCCGCAGTCTTTCCGGCTGACCCTGGGGCCCAGGCGGGTTCCATTCATGACCCCAAGTCCAGTCCCCTGGTGTGACACTCCCCCTCTGCACCCCATGCAGAAGCCATGAAGCTGAACAATCAAGCTATGAAAGGGCGATTTGAGGAGCTTTCAGCCTGGACAGAAAAGCAGAAGGAAGAACGCCTTTTTTTTGAGACCCAGAGCAAAGAAGCCAAAGAGCGCCTAACGGCACTGAGTCTTGAAAATGAACAACTGAAGCAAGAACTCAGAAAACTAAAAGGGAAAACTGAAAGGTCATTCGAGGTGAGCAGACTGATCAATTGTGATTTTATTCTGTTCATATTTGTAGTGTAATCTTACTTGACCAGACTTCTAGATCAAAACCTTTCACAGTTCAGGCTAGATGAGTGCTTTGCATTATCTTGAAAGAAGCGTGCTTGATGAGAAGATTGGTTACAACTTTTAAGAGTCATGTATAATCTCTGGTGAAGGAAAGAAATGGGTAAAGCTTTGACCATATTGATTATAGTCAGAAGAGTGTTACGGTTATAAGTCAGTATTTTGTATTCATTATAGATGGTACGGAAGGACCTCTGCCTAGAACCATCCAAGTGTTAGCTGTTAGTTTATGTCTTTGATATAGAATTACACTTTAAAAATCTGTCACTCAGAATTTTCACTTATTGACCTTGTCCTTTCTCTCCGTCTAAAATAGATTCCTCGCTTTATGTTTTACATTTACTTCTGAAAACTGGTTTGACAAATGTCATGTGAAATGAGGCTGTACGGTTGCCACATTTCCACTGACCCAAAGAACCCAAGCAGTGTGCTCACACCTGAGAACGAGTATCAAAGATGTGAGTGAAAAAGCAAATCAGAGCACATTTGAAGCCTCTGCCCATCTTCTAAGGCTCACTGGGTATTATTTGTTTAGATGGACATCTGCAGTTCATTTTCTTCCAAACCTAGAACTTAACAGCTTTAGGGAGGATGGAGCACTGGGTTAATTCTTGGATATCAGTGATTTCTTTTTTCAGTTCATTTACAATATTGTGTTAGTTCAGGTATGCAGCAAAGTGATTCAGTTATATAAATTTTTTTCAGTTTATTTTCCATTATAGGTTATTACAAGATACATAGTATAGTTCCATGTGCTAACAGTAAATCCTTGTTGCTTATGTATTTTATGTACAGTAGTTTGTATCTGTTCCCTTATTTTGTTTCTTTTCCATTATGGTTTATTACAGAAGCAGTTTGTATCTGTCAATTCCATACTCCTCATTTATCCCTCCCCTCCTCAGTGATTTTTCTTGAGACTTTACCTTGAACTTTGCTGATGTCTAATTTCTTAAATAGGTAAAGAATACAAACAAAGAAATAAAATAAGGAAAAGAGAAATATGGAATAATCTAAAGAATGAAAAGTTGTTTAGAAAAATATCATAGTTTATATCAATGATCTTACTCATCAACCCCTGCTCATGGGACAATGAAAACATTCAGCTTTAATAAATTTGTATTTGTATTGGAAATGTTTCATTGTTGATAAGATTTATCATGTCTGACGCTTCAGTTTGTCTTACAGTTCAAAGAGCATTAAGTCACTTCTTTGGGCGAAACCTCTCATTGTCTAAATATTTTTGAGGTAGAATACTCTGAAGAAATGATCACTGGGATATATGGGTAATTTTCTACTTGCTGGAAGAAAATATCTCACTTTGTTTTCCTCGGCTTTTGGGATGTGGGCTGACAGTTGGCTTCAGCCTGCGGGGGCCCAGCACTTTGAAGCCAAAAAGGAAGCTTCCAGAAGCAGTTTGTCTGCCTGAGATGGTCTGCCTGTAGGTTTTCCAAAAACGTCCCAGTATGGGAAGAAGTTGAGATCAGAAGCTGGAGCTCTGGACAGCTTCTTTCAGTGCAGACGATCAGCTGAAGCAAACTACAAGCAGGACTCAGAAATGAGTCCTTGGGACAAAGTGACATTTAGGACTCTTAAAAACCCTTGGTCATCAGCTGTATCCCCCCAAACTGTACCTCCCAGGCCCACCCCTTCCCCCCCTGCCTCTTCTGTAATGTTTGTCTCCTGGACTACTTGTGTTGTTGTTGTTGTTTTTTGGGTTAAAAAAAATTTTTTTTAATTTATTTATTTAATTTATTTATTTTTGGCTGCACTGGGTCTTCATTGCTGCATGCGGGCTTTCTCTAGTTGCGGCGAGCGGGGGCAGTGCAATGGGCTTCTCACTGCAGTGGCTTCTCTTATTGCAGAGCACGGGCTCTAGGCACGCGGGCTCAGTAGTTGTGGCTCGCGGGCTCTAGGCACGCGGGCTCAGTAGTTGTGGCTCGCGGGCTCTAGAGCGCAGGCTCAGTAGTTGTGGCTCACAGGCTCTAGAGCGCAGGCTCAGTAGTTGTGGCACACGGGCTCAGTAGTTGTGACGCATGGGCTTAGTTGCTCCGCGGCATGTGGGATCTTCCCGGACTAGGGCTCGAACCCGTGTCCCCTGCATTGGCAGGCGGATCCTTAACCACCGCGCCACCAGGGAAGCCCAGTTGTTTTTAATTTAGGCCCTCATCTTCCTGATTTACTAAAGCTCTCAAGGCCTCAGATTTTCCTCACTCACGCTGGCCCATCTTTGCTGCTGCTTCTGCAGGATGCACCCCTCCTCCCCACTCACCCACCCCCACAAGCCATCGGGGCCTCTCCTGTGGTCTGTGTCACACAAGGGAAGGGAGCAGGGAATTTCCTTTGGAAATCTGCCTCTGATCTTTAGAGTGAGGCCGAGGCATTACTGGTTCTGTCCAGTTTCCCTGAATTATACATCATAATGATCTCTAAAGAGTACTTTTTAACTTTTAACTACAGATGGCCAGGCAAAGGTCATTAGATAGACTATTGATTGTTTTTGGATTATAAAATGGCATATCAGCCTGGGAACATTTCCAGGACAATACAAGCACAGAAAAAGAGAAATTGTTGTGTTACGAAGGCTTATCAATGCTAAGTGCTCAAAACTGATGAAAGACGTAACAAATAATGGAGTTGGGCTTGATATCCAGAGAATAAGCCCTGGAAGTTTAGTCCGGGAAGACGATGGACAGAGCCTTAACAAGTGAAATGAAGAGAAATTTAAAGTGTCACCTCACAAGGTGTTTTATAGCCAAATAAGCGGATTCATAATTTCCCCAGGATAGTTAAGAGATCCGCACAGTTGCAAAAAAGAAAATTAACCTGACATCTGAGATTCTAGAGTCATGGCCTTATATCCCTGGTCCTCAGACCCTTGTTTAAAACTTTTATTTCCTTCCTTAAAAGTCCATTCTACACAGTGTCCTCAGGGAGGGCAAGAGGGTGGATGTGAGAATCCCTCACAGAGCAGTCTTGCCCTTCCCTGCCTGCTTCCTAGTACCAGGCTAGGCAGCACATTTTCTTTTATGTTTTCATGCCTTTAAATATACATTTCTTTGGTCTGAGTCATTACCAGGAGAGACTGCACAGGCTTCGAACCTTTCCTTACAGACCTAACCCTTCAGTTTTACAATGAGTTGCTTTTTTCTAACGCCTGTGGGAGTTTCCTAGCAAGAGAATGGTCCAAATGAACGCAGAGCATGATTCCACTGGTGTGAGGGGCACTTCCATGCTGCCAGTTACTACCAAGCCCTAATACTTCATGGACTAGCTGGTTTATGGTCCGTGCACAAGCCTTTCTGCCTTTGGGCCTGTTTACCATTCCTTAGGAGATCTGTCGTGTGTGTGTGTGTGTGTGTGTGTGTGTGTGTGTGTGTGTGTGTGTGTGTGTGTGTGTGTGTGTGTGTGTGTGTGTGTGTGTGTGTGTGTGTGTGTGTGTGTGTGTGTGTGTGTGTGTGTGTGTGTGTGTGTGTGTGTGTGTGTGTGTGAATTTTCTGTGTGTTGCAATCCTCTGATAATCTCAAGTGTATGTGTTTCTGGTGGCGCCATGTCCATAAGAGCAGTGAGGGAAGAAATCAGAGAGGCTAAGAAGGTCACGGCTGGAAGAGACCACAGAGACCACGTGGTACCACGTCTTTCTTTCTGAGCCGAGAAAACTGAAGCCAAGACATTGAGTGAATCTGCTCAAGGTGACACATGCTCTGATTAGCAGAGTGTGGACTAGAATCTGCTCTCCCTTCTCCCAAGTAAAAACACCACATGTCAACAGGCTCTCTCTCTTATGACTTTGTCATATGTAGTAACTGCAACAGGTTGAACACAGCAGGTACTCAGGGAAATAGTAATGTTTATTATTAATGTTTATAGAGGCAGAAATTTAATTTTTCCACCCTTGGTACCAGCCTCTGAATTTTCAGTTTTCTTATTTCTCACCAGACTTATTTTTAGCAACCTTAAAACATGAGCATAGAGTACTGTAGCAACCAGACTACATAACTGGGAGAATTGTGGACCTTTCGTTGTGTTTTGTCATTACTATAACATTATGCCCTTGGTGCTTTGGCTTCTGAGTAGACATCACAAGAATGGGAAGTGTAGGGGTGGGTATGCATTTGTAGGGGGGAAAAAAAAGGCAGGAGGTTGAGTTGTGGCAGTTCTTTGTGGAATTTTGGACTAGAATTTACAAGTCTACCATTGCCAAAGTCTGGTTGGTTATTTTCATGGCATCAGATTATTTCAGCATGCTGAGGAAGCCTTTCTTGTCATGAGGTTATTTTAACTTCCAATTATTTGCATATGATAAAATAATGTAAGCTTTTCCATTTTAATTGGCATGTCAAAATAAATTGCTAAGGATAAGCGAGAATATCCTACTGTAAAGCATAGCTGTCTTGCCAGTGGGTATGGAGGCGCTCGAGTTTGATGGCCAGGTCCCTAGCGTGATTCATTAATTCACTTTGCTCCTCATCCCCAAGGTCCTCAAGGCAGAAGCAGAACAGGAAGTGGAACAGCTGAAGACCCAGGTGGCACGCCTTCAAGCTGAAAAGGTCGATCTGCTGGGCATCGTGTCTGAATTACAACTCAAGCTGAACTCAGGTGGCCCCTCCGAAGACTCCTTTGTTGAAATCAGGATGGCTGTAAGTGGGTTGGTTTTGTTTTTGTTTTAAGCAAGTTACAAAACCTCACCTGGACAGCTGCTACAAATACCACCATTTCCTTTCAACACGAGGAAGCCAGATAGTGGGGAAACTTCAGCGTAGTCAACGTAAATGTATAACATAATAATGCTTGTGGCTATCATAGCTGAAATGGAAAATGCTGATTACCTTTTATGACCAAAGAGGTAGTCCTTTTTCTTCCAGTATGTCCTGACAAGAGATAGTCCTTTTGCTTCCAGTATGTCCTGACAAATTTATGTGACTGACCTAAAAAGAAAAAAAAGGCATAAACTTTTTCAGCCCAGGTCTCAAAGCTGTGTTCAGCATTTCACTTAGGTAAGCGGAGTTGTGATCAGATGCGGTAAAATCAAAAGGCTTTAAAACACTTACGAATAACAGAACCCTCTTTTCAAACAAAGTCTTATGAGGAACGTTGGTATATTAAAACTAAGAAGTGGAGAAAAGAAAGAGCAGAGCGGCTCTGGTTGTACCCTCAGGGAATACCCTGGCTTGTCCCTCCCCTCTAACGGCAGCTGCTAGGGAACCCCTGAGAACAGGGTTTGAAGGCAGGGTGGTCTAACTGGCATTTATGTGCAACCCCAAATGACGCGAGCTGGGCGAGGCAGCATGTGCCGGCCCATCCCTGGTGGGAAGCATGTGTCGGGGTAGCTGGCGTGCAGGCAGTCCTGCTAAAGAGCACAGAAGGTAAGTGAAGCCAAGAGGGACCTCTCCTTCTCTGCTACTAGAAAAAAACTGCATACAGGGTGAGGGAGACAAGCACAGGAGGAGAAAATCCTCCCTCATACACACAGTCATTCCAGCTTTGTCAGAGTACACGTCTGATACAGCCAGAGAGGTTACCTGTGTCTCTGAAAGAGAAAACTCGACTTTGTAGGTAAGTGGGAGTGGGGCGGGGTGAGGGACACCTTACGAAAAGCTTCATAACTAATGGATGTGTCTGAAATGGTCGAGTGCGACTTCCTTTACCTTCTCATTTATTTGCTGTGCACAAGGTGAACAGAGTTGCAAAATGGCTCTTAATAGCCCCACCACCCACACCCCTCATAAATTTTAGATGAACAGGGGCTGAAGTCAAGCGAAGTAAAATACTAATCAGGAAGTACACTAATGTCAGAGTACTCTTTCTGCAAGTGAACAAAGATTATGAAAACACAGCATTGATCAAAGAGCGTTAACCTTCTGCAGATAACTGATAAAATTCAGGAAGCCCAAGGAGCGTATCAGAAGTTGCCAAATGAGGCTTCTTTCTTTGGGATGAATGGTTAGCATAATATTCTCCCTCACTGATGAGTGACAGTTATTTCTAGTGTCAACATGTTTTTCTTGCCTTGCTTCTGTGAACAGAAAAACACTGCCCAAGATTTAGGAACAGTGTGCACACGCAGAATTGCCTAGAACCATCTCTGTATTTTTGGAAGATCTTTCTGCTAGCACACTGGAATAGAAATGTCTTTCAAGGGACTTCCCTGGTGGTCCAGTGGTTAAGAATCTGCCTTCCGATGCCAGGGACGCAGGTTTGTTTCCTGGTCAGGGACTTAAGATCCCACATGCTGCAGGGCAATGAAGCCCACGTGCCACAACTAGAGAGAAGCCCGTACGCTGCAACAAAAGATCCCGCATGCTGCAACTAAGACCTGACGCAGCCAAATAAATAAATAAATATTAAAAAAAAAAAAAAGAAACGTCTTTCAAATCATTTACGTGGTCTTAGTCTTCCTGTTCCCTAAGTGGCCCGAGATGCATACAGATTTCTAATAGGAGCTAACCTATGCTTTGTGAGCCTTGCCCACAGAAAACAGCCTTCTTTTCAACGTGGCTTCAGCAAGTTCTAACATTTTGCATGTTAAAGGACTGTGTGGGAAAGGTATGTGGAACTGTCACTAGCTCTGTGTGACCTTAACCTGGTCGGGGAGAAGGGAACTGCCAAGGAGAAAGAGAAGAAGATAAGCTTTCCTGTGCGGGCAGTCAGGTTGGCTGCTGAACGAGAGGAGCCTGACCTTCTCCACCTTCTCGTCTTCGCCTGGATGTTTATAGTCCTGACGGGGAGTGCAGGTTGAGGGAAGGGTAAATTTCCATTACATTTGAGTGACCAAATTTAAACATCTCACATTTCCACGTTTGATAGGTTCCTTGGGTTGTGTGTCATCCAAATTCCTGCTCTTTTGCCTTTTTCTCTTTTGATAAGGAGTTCGTCTTGCAGACCTACTGTGTTAAATCCCTTTCATTTCTGCTTTTACAGGAGGGAGAAGCAGATGTGGCAACGAAAGAAATCAAGCCAAGTCCTGGGCCCACAAGAACTGATTCCATTGACACGTATGTGAAGACAGACTGGGGCTTTCGGACAGACACGCTGGGCAGTCTTGTCACTTTCAGCTCTCCCCTGGGAGGCCAAACATGGTGGGCTGAAAAAGCCACTTATTAATTTATACCGGGACCTTTCAAGAATGTTCCATTTGAATTGCTATTTACTGTTGCAGCCCAAACTGGTGGAGAAGAAAACCTGTTTGGTGCCTTTGTTGGCGAACTGACCCCTCACCACTCTGTGTAGAGGTGTTTCATCTCCATCAGATGGGCAGTGAAAACAAGCTTCTTCTCAATTAAGAGGCCCATGTTTCCTGATTTGTTTACCAGTGCAGTCTGATCTGGACCAGGCTGCCCAGCTGATAAGGGGGATGTTTCCATTTTGTCTTCCCTGTTCATTCCCGAGTACAAGCCAAGGTGACTAATTCAGGATAATCTTCCACAGCAGTGACTGTTGTGGCTCTGAGTGACGGTGGCTGTTTTTTGAAAGTACCCAGATATCTTGCCTGGGGGATTGCAAGTAGACTTGTGACAAGTAGATATTAGGAAGCTGACACCTTAAGAGGTGGGGGACCTTGAGGAGGAGATGGCAGGGGAACTGGGCACCTGAGTCTCTTGCAAGCAGCTCTGACCCGGAATGCTCTCTGTCAGCTCATCCTCTGTAAGCAGGTTCCTACTGCATGACTCTGCTTAAGAAGAGTTATCTGAAAATCTCCCTAAGGATCTCGTCCCTCATAGGCTTTTAGTATCTTTTTTTTTTTTTTTTTGCGGTACGTGGGCCTCTCACTGTTGTGGCCTCTCCTGTTGCGGAGCACAGGCTCCGGACGCACAGGCTCAGTGGCCATGGCTCACAGGCCCAGCCGCACTGCGGCATGTGGGATCTTCCCGGACCGGGGCACGAACCCGTGTCCCCTGCATCGGCAGGCAGACTCTCAACCACTGCGCCACCAGGGAAGCCCTAGTATCTTTTTTATATAACTTGATGAATGTCCTTATAAAACATAAAAATGGGTTATTTTTTTTTCAGTTATGCTCCCAAGCCTTTGTATAAGGGAGAAAATCAGGATTAGATAATATTTTTTCATCAAACAGGGCAGTTGGCAGAAATGAAAGTTATTCCCTTTTTTAGTTAGAAATTCCTCAGCTTCCCCCTTTCCTCTATTGCTTTTTTTTTTTTTTTTTTTTTGTCTGCGTTGGGTCTTTGCTGCTGCGCGCAGGCTTTCTCTAGTTGCAGCGAGCGGGAGCTACTCTTTGTTGCGGTGCGTGGGCTTCTCTCTAGTTGTGGCGTGTGGGTTTTCTCTTCTCTAGTTGTGGTGCGCAGGCTCTGGGGCGTGTGAGCTCTGTAGTTGTGGCGCAGGTTCCAGAGCGCTTGGGCTCTGTAGTTTGCGGCAGGTGGGCTCTGGTTGAGGCGCGCCAGCTCAGCAGTTGTGGTGCACAGGCTTAGCTGCCCCGTGCCATGTGGGATCTTAGTTCTCCGACCAGGGATCGAACCCGCATCCCCTGCATTGTAAGGCTGATTCTTTACCACTGGACCACCAGGGAAGTCCCCACACAGCTATTTTTTAATAACAGCTTCCTTACCCTGTTTGAAAGTATTTTAAGGAGTCAGAGATGGATTTCTAGGTTCAGAGTTTGAGCTTTGGCGATGGGAACTGGGATTGAATCCCGGCTTTTTGTTAGATGTGTGACCTTGAGTAGGTTACTGAAAGAGCAGCTGCCATTGGCATCAGCATAGTTGTCCAGAATGTTTAGTTGCTGCAGTGCTTGTTGTGGTTTTCTTCATCATTGAACTGCCTCTTGATTTAATCTGAGTTGGAAATCAAGAAAAATATTTGACGTGCCAACAGTGCCTACATTTCTCTGCTCTAATTGTTTGAAACCAGAAACAAAAATGGTCTTCTTCTGACGAGAGAATGTGGTAGTTTCGGTCGAGTTGGAGAAAGGTGGGTGGTCTGCGTGTCGCCATGGGCGGCACACATGCTTGTGCCCTTTGTATGACTGTGGTCTTCCTGGAGATTAGTCCTCTAGGAAAGCCGGACGCCAAAAACCAGGGCTACCTCTGCTCCACTGTTTCTGTGAGTCCTGTGGTCTGGTGCCGTGGACATGGTGACCATTTGGAGGAAGTGAGCACGTGCAGTGTAAATCGAGCCTACCCATCAGTCCCCACTCCTTCCCTGGAAACCATGGAGGAGTGAGGCACTGGTGGTCACTGGGCCAACTGTGCTTGGTCTGTAAATGAGAATTAACTAGAGAATATTCCGGAAAGCAGTTCCTTTAAACTGGTTCCAGTAATATTCGTAGACTCTGACATTTTTGTTTTCTCGTGAAAACCTTTTAACCTTTATGCTGTCCTGATGTAGGAGCAAATCTGCAGAAGGTGCCAGGAATTATTTGGAATTTGAGGAATTAACTGTGAGCCAGCTCCTGCTTTGTCTAAGGGAAGGAAACCAGAAGGTGGAGAGACTTGAACTTGCCCTCAAGGAAGCCAAAGAAAGGTATGAAATAGGCAACGCGAAATATGCATACATTGCGCTTTTTTTTTTTTTTAAGATGTTGGGGATAGGAGTTTATTAATGAATTAATTTAGTTTTGCTGTGTTGGGTCTTCGTTTCTGTGCGAGGGCTTTCTCTAGTTGTGGCAAGCGGGGGCCACTCTTCATCGCGGTGCCCGGGCCTCTCACTATTGCAGCCTCTCTTGTCGTGGAGCACAGGCTCCAGACGCGCAGGCTCAGTAGTTGTGGCTCACGAGCCTACTTGCTCCGCGGCTTGTGGGATCCTCCCAAACCAGGGCTCAAACCCGTGTCCCCTGCATTAGCAGGCAGATTCTCAACCACTGCGCCACCAGGGAAGCCCCATACATTGCTTTTTTAACAGCTTTATTGAGATATAATTAAGATACCTTACAATTCATCCATTTGAAGTGTACATTTCAATTTTTTTTTTAGAATATTCACAGAGTTATGTAGCCTTTACCACATTATAATTTTAGAACAGTTTTCCTTCCAAATAAGCAACCCAATACCTGTTAGCACTCACTCCCCATTCCTCCTAGTAATTCTACTTTCTGTCTCCATAGACTTACCTTTTCTGGACACTTCATACAAATGGAATCATACAACATGTAGTCTTTTGTGACTGGCTTATTTTATTTAGCATAATGTTTTCAAAGTCTATCCATGAGGTAGCATGTGTCAGTTCTTTTCTCCTTTTTGTTGCCAAATAATATTCCATGATGTAACTAGACAACGTTTTATCTCTTCATCATTTGATGAACACTGGGGTTGTTCCCACTTTTTGCCCATTATGAATAATATTTGCTCTCAACATTCATGCACAATATTTTGTGTGGACATATTTTTTAAATTCTCTGGGTATATACCTAGGAGTTGAATTGCTGAGTCACATGGTTACTGTTGAATATTTTGAGGAACTACCAAACTGTTTTCCACAGTGGCTGCACCATTTTACATTCTCACCAGCAGTGTGTGAGGGTTCCACTTACTCCACATCCACACGAACACCACTGTTGTCTATCTTTTTGATTATGACCATCCTCGTGGATGTAAAATGGTATCTCATTGTGATTTTGATTTTGTTTCCCCAATGGCTAATGATGTTGGGCATCTTTTCATGTTGGCCATTTGTATATCTTCTTCTTTGCCCATTTAAAAACGTTGGATTGTCTTTTAATTATTGAATGTTAAGAGTTCATTAATATTCTGGATACAAGTCCTTTATGAAGTATATGGTTTGCAAATATTTTCTCCCAGTCTGTGACTTATCTTTTCACTTCCTTGATGGTATCATTTGCAGCACAAAATGTTTTCATTCTGATCTAGTCCTGTTTATCTGTTTGGTGTTTTGTCCCTTCTGCTTTTGGTGTTGTATCTAAGAAACCATTGCCTAACCCAAGGTTACAAAGATTCATCCCTGTATTTTTTCATAAGAGGTTTATACTTTTAGCTCTTACATTTAAGTCTGTGATCCATATTGAGTACATTTTTGTGCATGGTGTGAGGTAAGGGTCCAACTACATTCTTGCGTATGTAGATATATTGCTGTCCCACACCATTTGTTGAAAAGATAATTCTTTTCCTCACTGAATTGTCTTGACACCCCTGGTGTAGATCAGTTGACCATAAATGTAAAGATTAATTCCTAAACACTCAATTTTATTCAATTGATCTATATGTCTATCCTTATGTCAGTACTATGCAGTCCTTTTTTTTTTTTTTAAGATGTTGGGGGTAGGAGTTTATTAATTAATTTATTTATTTTTGCTGCGTTGGGTCTTCGTTTCTGTGTGAGGGCTTTCTCCAGTTGTGGCAAGCGGGGGCCACTCTTCATTGCGGTGCGCAGGCCTCTCACTATCGCGGCCTCTCTTGTTGCAGAGCACAGGCTCCAGATGCGCAGGCTCAGTAGTTGTGGCTCACGGGCCTAGTTGCTCCGCGGCATGTGGGATCCTCCCAGACCAGAGCTCGAACCCGTGTCCCCTGCATTAGCAGGCAGACTCTCAACCACTGCGCCACCAGGGAAGCCCCTACTACACAGTCTTGATTACTTTAGTTCTGTAGTAAATTTTGAAATTGGGAAATGCAAGTCCTCCGATTTTGTTCTTCTTTTAAAAGATTGTTTTGGCTATTCTGGGTCCCTTGTTTTTTTTTTTTTTTAATGTAATTCTTAGGGTAAGTTTGTTAATTTTGGGGGAAAAGCCAGCTGGGATTTTGTTAGGGATTGCATTGAATCTGGAGATCAATTTGGGAAGCATTGCCATCTTAACAATATTAAGTCTTCTGATCCATAAACATGGGTGTCTTTCCATTTACTTAGGTCATCCTTAATTTCTTTCAATGATGTGTTGTAGTTTTCAGCATACACGTCTTGCACTTCTTTTTCAAAATTTATTCCTTTGTATTCTAGTCTTTTTGGTGCTATTATACATGAAATTGTTTTCTTAATTTCATTTTTGTATTATTAATTGCTAGTGTAGAGAAATACAACTGATTTTTTTTTTTTTGGCGGTACGCGGGCCTCTCACTGTTGTGGCCTCTCCCGTTGTGGAGCACAGGCTCCGGACGCGCAGGCTCAGTGGCCATGACTCACGGGCCCAGCTGCTCCGTGGCATGTGGGATCTTCCCGGACCGGGGCATGAACCCATGTCCTCTGCGTCGGCAGGAGGACTCTCAACCACTGCACCACCAGGGAAGCCCCTACAACTGATTTTTGTATATTGATCTTGTAGCCTGTAACCTTGCTGAATTCATTTATTAGTGCTAATCATTTTTTTTAGTGGATTCCTTAGAATTTTCTATATACAAGATCATGTCATTTGCAAAGAAATAGTGTTACTTCTTCCTTACCAACCAGGATTCCTTTTACTTCTATTTTTGCATAATTGCCCTGGCTAGACTTCCCGTACAATGTTAAATAAAAGAGGAGAAAGTAGACATCCTTGTCTTGTTCCTGATCTTAGGGGAGAACGCTTTCAGTCTTTCACCATTAAGCTGGTATTACCTTTGTTTTTCATAGATGCTTTTATCAAGTTGAGAAGCTCCCTTCTACTTCTAGTTACAATTTTTATCATGAAAGGGTTTTGGATTTTGTTAAATGCTTTTTCTGAGTCTATGAAGATGATTGTATGGGTTTTTTTTTAATATTTACTTTTAATTTATTTATTTGGCTGCACCAGGTCTTCACTGCAGCATGGGGGATCTTTTTAATTGCGGCATGCGGGCTCTTAGTTGTGGCATGCAGACTCTTAGCTGTGGCATGCATATGGGCTCTAGTTCCCTGACCATGGATCGAACCCGAGCCCTCTACATTGGATCACAGAGTCTTAACCACTGGACCACCAGGGAAGTCCCTGTATGGGTTTTTTTAACCTCTATTAATATAATGTATTACATCGATTGATTTTCCAATGTCAAACTAACTTTTCATCCCTGGATAAATCCCACTTGGTCATGACGTATGATCTTTTTTATATGTTGCTGGTTTGGATTGCTAGTCTTTTGTTAAGGATCTTTGCATCTGTATACCTAAGGGGTACTGGTCTGTAGTTTTCTTACGTTGTCTTTGTCTGGCTTTGGTATAAGGGAAATACTGGCCTCATGGAATGTGGTATACACACACACTTTGGGATAAAATTTATTTACCTCATAGAGTTGTGAAGTCAATGAATTTCTACGTGTGAATGAACTTTTTATGAAGGCAAAGTGCGAAACCACATAAAACGGGGGAGATAATGCAACAGTTTTAGGGTTCCATTGATTGCAACATTTAATAATAAATATACTATAAATAGGATATACTATAATATACATAAATATATTATGTCTAAGACATAATTAATTCTCTCAGACATTATAAATGGCTCATTAATCTTAAAATTATAGCACTATAAGAAGCACTTTCTAACTGAAGCAGTTGAAATTTTTAACTATAAGATCTGTTTTTATTTTTATTTTTATTATTTTTTTATTTTTTGCGATACGCGGGCCTCTCACTGTTGTGGCCTCTCCCGTTGCGGAGCACAGGCTCCGGATGCGCAGGCTCAGCGGCCGTGGCTCACGGGCCCAGCCGCTCCGCGGCATGTGGGATCTTACCGGACCGGGGCACGAACCCCTGTCCCCTGCATCGGCAGGCGGACTCTCAACCACTGCGCCACCAGGGAAGCCCTAAGATCTGTTTTTAAAATATGAAGCGTAAGTTATTTATTCAGAATGAGGGTAACCTAGAATAATCAGTGTTTGTCCAATGACTTATTTGATCCTCAGCTCTTTTCAGAGGTGAAAAATGTATGATAGCTATGAATCGTAGGTTTTTACCCCATGTCCTACCGCTGTCCCTTAGAAAAGTTCAGAGGTTAACTTCCAGGAAACTAGTACCATGTATTCTAATGGAGTAAAATATTCATCCTGCCTTTTTGACAAGTCCCAAAATCTAGTAATAATGCACAGAAAAATAATTAAGTAAAAGCATTCTTTTTACACCTTAATTATTCCAGCTGATTTTTAAAGGGAAGATGTTTTGCTCTGAAAAAGACCCTTAATAGTCATGAGTAATCAGTGTGTTTCTGTTTCATTGGCACGTTTAACCTCCTGAGTTCTGCACACAAATCTAAGAAGTGAAGTTTAGCCAGTAATTCATCCTTCCTCAGATAACATGATTAGCTTTAATAATAAAAGTGTAAACTTAGGAATTTTCTGATTATATATCCAGATCTTTCATATAATCTAGTGTATATTTCCTGCTTTCAAAATAATGATAGCTCTCTGTCTGGAGGTATAGCTTTTCAGATTGCAGCTAGGAAGTCAGGCCTGCCTTTGAGATGGGTGTTTCCCTCTCTCACCCTGAGCTCCCTGTAAAGGATCCCTTTCTCAATAACATTAAATTTCCATTTTGTGAGTCAGCCTTCTCGCAGTATTTAACACCTGGCAAGTCAGTGATTGGTTGCCAAGAGTAATGTTCCCCATGTGGGTATTAGGATGACCTCCTGGCTAAGGTCGGACTGAAACCAAGAACTAAAATCACTGATTCCTGGACAACCTGGCTTGTTTTACTATGTGGGATATGATGGAAAGACATTCCAAGACCTAACATGTCTTTTTCTCAAATACATACGTCAGTCTTCAACCATTTTCATGAGAAATAGGGGTAATAGTTTAAAATTTACTCTGAAAAATTTTAGGGGTTTGTGGGGACAGTGGACAACAGACTTGCCTTTCTTCCATTGTTTGCCAGGATTCATATTTCATGCACTTTGTGTCTTCTGAACAAACTTAAACTGATAGCCAGGAAGGAGAGGGAAAGTGTATATGAAGTGTGACCTGGGATAATCAAGAGGTAGTAGGGAAAAGTCAGCCGAGATGAAAACTTGCCCTACAAACTTACGTTGAAATGCAAACGTAGGTCAGAAGCCTGCGTCCTATGCGAGTGGCGTGATAACGGCCCATCCTTCGACCCAGCACCAACCAGCTCTTGGCCCATTGATTTGCTTAGCTAGAAACAGTGCCTGTGCACCAATTAGGTTGGGCAGTTTGCAACAGATACTCATGCTGTTTGTTTATTTGTTATTATCACTAAGCTTTTTAAAAATCAGGTTTGAATTCACATAGTTTAAAGATTGGTTCCGCAAGCTTTTTACGGAAAAACAGTAATTCTTTGACCAACCCCCCTCCACCCCCCACCTCCTTTTCCTGCTTCTCAGACAACCACTTGCAACATATTTAGCTGGTTCTTTTGATACATACTCCCATATATCAAGATTAAATTGCTACTTAAATTTTTTTTCCTATTTTAGATATAATCTATTGACCTCCCACTATGAAGGATGAGGATTTAACTGCCTTTCACTCTCACCATTGTCACTACACACACTTCTGGACCCTTCCCACCCCACTCCAAAACTGATTATATTGACATTCAGTTAGATCACTACTCAGTATTTATTATTATTATGCGTACATACCCACGCACACATACAGTTCTCTGTTGAGCTGTGCTCTATGCTTTGACCACTTTTCCTTTTTTATACTTAAAAAAAAAATCTCTGTGCAGAATTACCTTTATAAAAATTTGCTTAGTTCTACCATACTCTTCTCCAATGAGGAAATCTCAATTACATTCAAACATGTTAGTAGTCTAATAGTTTTCTCTTGAAGACTTTTCTCCTGGAGTCAGCCTGGTTGTTATCTAGGTCCTGCTGTATTGCAGTCATCTTGGAATCTCCCTTTGTCATTGTCCTGTGGAATTCCTTCATCTCTACTGTGTTGGATCACCTGTTTCCTGAATCCAGTGCCTTTCTCATTCTCTAAATATCTTTAAATATCTCCACTAACTTACTAAGAAAGAATATATGGGAAGGATATTTTCTGAGATCTGCATATCTGAAAATCTCTGTTTCTACCTTTATACTTAATGGATAATTTGGCTAGATATAGAAATCTGTATTGGGTATAATTGTCCCTCCAAATTTTGAAAGCATTACTTCATCGTATTCTAGCTTTTGGTGTTCATGTTGACAAACCCATCGCCATTCTGATTCTTAATCTTTGGGTTAAAACTTCTTTTGTTTTTCCTCTCCCCCAAAGGTTCTTTGCTGTGTCTCAAGTTTTCTGACGTTTCACATGTGCTTTGGTGTGACCTTGTTTTCATCCATTTGTTCTGGACATTCTTGGCCTCTTTCGTTCTGCAAACTCATGTCCTTCACTTCTCGAAAAATGATCTTGAAATAATTCAGGGGTAATCTCTCATCCTCAGTTTTCTCTGTTCTCTCATTCTAGCACTACTGTTATTTTTAATTGGACCTCCTGGACCAGTCCTCCGACTTTCTCAACTGGGTGTTCCTCTTTTCCAGTTTTCTCTCTCTCCATATCTCTCTCTTTCTCTCCATCCCCCCTTCACTCTTGCTCTTTCTCTTTTTCTGCTTTCTGATACATTTGATCAACTTTCATCCTCTTTGTGGGGCGGGGGACAGTTCCTTTGAATGTTCCTCTTCCATTTTATTATGGTGGTAATATGTTTCCTTCTGTCCCTAAGGATATTAATGATAGGTTTTTTTTTTTTGAAGTTTTTTCCCCTTGGCATACTCTAATTTCAGTAAGTTGTTTTATTTTCTGGTTTACTTTGTCTGTTTCATTTTAAGGTTTTCCTGAAATGTCTGGTAATCTTTACTGTTTGATCGGATTTAAAACTGGGGGGTTAGATGCTGATCAAAGTGCTGTGTGGGGCTTCCCTGGTGGCGCAGTGGTTGAGAATCCGCCTGCCAATGCGGGGGACACGGGTTCGAGCCCTGGTCCGGGAAGATCCCACATGCCGCGGAGCAACTAAGCCCGTGCGCCACAACTACTGAGTCTGCACTCTAGAGCCTGTGAGCCACGACTGCTGAAGCCCGCACACCTGGAGCCCATGCTCTGCAACAAGCAAAGCCACTGCCATGAGAAGCCCACGCACCGCAACAAAGAGTATCTCCCGCTCGCTGCAACTAGAGAAAAGCCCGCGCGCAGCAACAAAGACCCAACACAGCCTAAAATAAATAAATAAATAAATATATTAAAAAAACAAACAAACAAAGTGCTGTGTGCATGTGTAGGGAGATCTGGCTGGGAGGTTTCCTTGGGGAAGTCTTACATCAGAAACTTTAAATCTTTTCCTTATCCTGATCAAATTCTCCAGAGGAGACTTTTCCAGTCTCCTGTCTGAAGGGTACTTTTCTAGATGCCAGCCTTCTGGAGATGAGTAGGAACAGAAGGCTGAGGGTCTTAGTATTCTGTAAGTTCCCCTCTTTTCAGTAGGGAACCCAACCCCTCAACTCTGATTAATGACTCTGAGTCAAGAGACCCTTTATTTTATGACCTTCTAGTCATTCTTAAACAGGTCCCAACTTTATCCCCACGTCCAGAGGTACCTGGTGTCACTGATTCCTGAGCCTTTGGGGTCCCACAGTATGAAGTGGGTTCCATCTTGGCTCTCCCTACTGTTGGCTCAGATCCAGTCCTCTTGGGCTATCTAGTCAGTTCCCACTCATACCTAATGCTTCCCAAATCTTGCTATTATTTCCTCTCCCTTTCTCTTTGTTCTTGTAGGTATGTGGCTTGTAAAAGTCATTTTAGTGGTATTCAAGGTGGGAGAAAAATTACATGCGTATATTTAAATCTACCATCTTTAACCACAAGTCTCTTTATTTCATTTGTATCGGGATGGCTTTCACATGATTATGATTCAGTGTAAGAATGTTGCTATATTTGTTTGTTTTCAGGACCTCATAAACTTAGATGTGTCCCAAAAAACAAGTCTTTCCCTCTCTGCCGAATCCTTATAAAGGGACACCCACTCTCATGTAGCACATATGCACGCACATGTGTACACACATAAAAACACAAATTTAAAAAATATTTCTGTGCATGACAATGATGTGAAAAGAGGCAGTATTTTTTAGTGTTCAAGATAAATTATACATATCTTATACCTCCATCTGCATTCATCCCTTAGATCAATTCTAGCCAATATCAGGTTGAGAGCAAAACCAGAGCTAATACAGAGAATGCGAAGAGGTTTTGAAAACATTGATCTTCTATCCAAATTTTGAACAATGTTCTTTGCAGTGCTTCCACAATTGTTTTTCCTCTGGAAGCCAAAGAGGAAGTAACTTTTCTATATTCTTTAATTTTTCAGAATTTCTGATTTTGAAAAGAAAGCGAAGGATCGTTGTGAGATTGAGACCCAGACAGAGGGGTGCACAGAACAAGAGAAAGAAGAGGAGAAAGGCACAGAAACTGTGGGTACTAGGAGTCTAAGACTGTTACCACACCCCCGATGGACAGAGAGTAGTGCAGGCGCTGGAGCCGAGTCTTGTGATGTGTTATTGGCTTTAGCAATAGAGAAATAATTTCCATGTTGAATATTTTCTATTTCTCTTATATTTCCTTGTCCTGATCTGAATTTCATTCATTGTAAATTGTACTGAGATGTATTTCTATCCTAGTGATTCTAGGAGATCACCTCTCTCTCTCTTCTTGGCTGATTTTCTCTCCAGAATTCCTAAGTGGACAGGCCCACTAATTGAGAAAGGAATTTTGTCCAATTTATAAATAAGATCATTTGAGGATGTGACCCAGAAATGTAAGGTAGAATTGAAAGATCTTGGTTCTATCCCACTACTGGTTTGAATAAAATAGTATGAACAAAAAAGGTTCATTTTTATATACATGCTCATATACATTTCTGTTCTGTGGCAACTCAGAGACGTGCCTCATAGCCTGCAAACACAGTCTGAAGCTTAGGGAAAGGTGATGAAGGCAGGAAGTTGTAAGACCCACAGTAGCCCATGAGAAAGGCATTTACATAAAATACTTTAGCTAATTTATTTATTCAGCAAATATATATCAAATGCCTACTGTATGCCATGCTCTGGGCTGAGTCTCCTACTTTCAAGAGAATGGAGAATATTTTAAAAACTGAGATGAAGAGAACACCTGTGAGTAATAGTACCCTGTTGACTAAAACTAATCGATAACTAATAATAGAGAAGTACTGAGACTTCCCTGGCACCATAAAACTCACTGACAAAAATTCTAGAGCTGCCAGGAAATAGGCAGTACAGTGAAAATAGTTGAGTAAACTAGAAAAATAAATCAGCCAGGGAATATGGGCATGAGTTGCTAGATGGATAAATAAGATTGTGCTTTGACATCACTGTGATCTGTGATCCCTTGAACTATGATCAGGATTCTTTTTTTTTTTTTTTTTTAATTTTTGGCTGCTTTGGGTCTTTGTTACTGCATGCGGGCTTTCTCCAGTTGCGTCGAGCAGGAGCTACTCTTCATTGCAGTGCATGGGCTTCTCATTGTGGTGGCTTCTCTTGTTGTGGAGCATGGGCTCTAGGCACGTGGGCTTCAGTAGTTGTGGCTCACGGCTCTAGAGCACAGGCTCAGTAGTTGTGGTGCACGGGCTTAGTTGCTCCGTGGCATGTGGGATCTTCCTGGACCAGGGCTCTAACCTGTGTCCCCTGCATTGGCAGGCGGATTCTTAACCACTGCACCACCAGGGAAGTCCAGGATTCATTTTAATTAAGATAAAGTCATTATCACAAGTGCATCCAAACTGATCAGTTAATGATCTATAAGGAAACAGAGTTGTACCCAAAGCTTTTTTTTTCCATACAAGATATTTGGGGCGTTAATTGCCAAAAGTTTAATCAATTCAACAGTCTTATTTAGACACCAGTGGTTCACACTGTTTTCTCACAAAGAGGTTCATTTAGCCTCTGAATAATGCGTGTTTGTGATTGCCTGGATGACAGGTTGGAAGTGAAGTGGAAACGTTGAACCTTCAGGTGACAACCCTGTTTAAGGAGCTTCAGGAGGCTCACACGAAACTCAGTGAGGCTGAGCTAATGAAGAAGAGACTTCAGGAAAAGTAAGAATGAGAGATGAATTTTATCCTCCTTCGAAAAGTGTACAGTTTTACAAAATATGTTAATATACAAAATATAGTTTTATTACTGTTTTACTGAGTAAAAGAAAAAGAGACCTAATTAAAATATGAATTCAGAAAACACTAATGTTCAGGTTAATATAGAAACATGAAGTCCTTGTAGTAATATGGGGGAATGGGCCCAAGGGACTCTGATTCTGCTGTTTGGGGACATTTGTTAAGCGTATATGAGGACCTGGAAAAAGCAGTGAGCCAGACTTCCTGTGACTTATGTGAGCTGACAACATTGATGTGAACAAACATAAAAGCTACAAAGGGCAAGAAGAACCTGAGTGAGATTTACTTAGGAAAAAAAAATTGATTTTCAATCAGTTATGAAGTCTAATTTATAAATTGAGAGAATTTTGCGTTTGCTTGTTTCTCTTGATGTAAGAAGTTATCCCAAATTTAGGAAAGCTAAGTTGATGTTGTTCTTTTGGATTAGTTAGCAAACATATTTCCAGCACAATATACAAGTGTATGTTTCCATGGAGTTACACTGACCAAGGCTGTACAGTATTAATGGTTATCTAGTACAGCATAGCAGCTGATGCTAACGACTTTGGATAAACAGACCTAAGGCTGAAATATGGATCTACCCCTTATTTGTGGTATTACCCTGGACAAGTTATTTATTTAACCTCTCTGAGTCTCAGTTTTATCAGTTGTAAACTGTGTGTCATAATTCTGACTTTGTATTAAGTAAGCTAATGTTTAACATGCTTTTGCGCTAATGCCTTGCACGTAGCTATCATTGGTTTGTATTTGCTGTTATATTGAAATTTTCTCTCTGATCTTTAAGAGGACTGAAAGCATTTCCTTCTCCCCTATTGAATCTTTGTCAGAAGTCATATTTTTTGTGCTTAACAGAGCCCATAGTTTTAAAAATACTAAAGATATCCATGGATCACTGTATGAGAAGCACCTCTAGCCAATTACTAGTTTGGTCTGTATCTAAATCACAGAAATATATTTGCATGACTAGTTGAAACAATTACTCCAAGTAGTAGCTTGTGTGATCTTAGATCTGTACTTTGTTATGTTAGGCATAAGGGTTCAGAAATATGTAAATTTCTTTTACAAAAATCTGTATTTTTTTATATTCAGGCATAACGGTTCAGAAATATTACTTACTTCTAGTAAAGAAGCAGGGAGGATAAAATATTTAATTTTGTACTGTTAAATTTTTGAAAAATGTAATCCTAAAATTCTTTGCATTTGCTACATAATCTGGGGATTCATTTAAAAGCTACTGAGAAATGAAGTATTGTTTGTCCTCATGAAATTTTGCTCTTTCTTAGATGTCAGGCCCTTGAAAGGAAAAATTCTGCAACCCCATCAGAGCTGAATGAAAAGCAAGAGCTTGTTTATAATAACAGAAAGTTAGAGCTCCAAGTAGAAAGCATGCGATCAGAAATCAAAATGGAGCAAGCAAAAACAGAAGATGAAAAGTGAGTATGCTGTGACTGAATGGCTACTTGCTAAAAGAAGATAAACTAGCTCTTTTATGCAGATTGGAATCAGGATTTAAGAATAAATTTAAATTTTTTTCTCTTTTATTTATTTGAAGGCGTACTAGTAGACTTTGCTGTGGAGATAAATGTTAAGTTTTATAATAACAATTATGAAAATTATTTGTAATCTATCTTGATTGGGGAGGGGGGAATTGTTTTCTTCGCAAGTAAGAACATGCTAGTAGGTGGTGGGATGATAAGGGTGGGAGGGAAGATTTTGTCACCTGAGTGTTCAGAAGAGGGTTGGGAGGTAAGACTAAGCTTCTATGATATTTTTCCCAAGATTCCATTTTAAAATTTCTTTTTAAATAGGTCCAAATTAGCCACTCTACAGTTGACACACAACAGGCTTCTTCAAGAATACAATAATGCACTGAAAACAACTGAGGAACTAAAAAGAAGAGAGGTACTCACAGAAAAAAAATTACTTTCATAGCCATTTAACATTTTATGTAAATATCTAAAGTAGTTGTGTTAATCCTTAACTAGGTCTGGTTTCAAGGGTTGTTTTTCCATTTATGATTGATTTCTTGTGCCTAAGTGTTTATAACATTTTATAACTCCTGATATTCCACACATGTATAATGTGCCTTGTGCACAGAGGTGATGTGCATTTCCTATGGTCGGAGTACAGTTTTAGCATTTTTTTAAATAAATTTATTTACTTATTTATTATTTATTTTTGGCTGCGTTGGGTCTTTGTTGCTGTGCACGGGCTTTCTCTGGTTGCAGTGAGCGGGGGCTACTCTTCGTTACAGTGCGCGAGCTCTCATTGCGGTGGCTTCTCTTGTTGCGGAGCACGGGCTCTAAGCATGCAGGCTTCAGTAGTTGTGGCACACAGGCTCAGTAGTTGTGGCTCGCGGGCTCTAGAGCACGAGCTCTAGAGTACAGGCTCAGTAGTTGTGGCGCATGGGCTTACTTGCTCCGCGGCTAAGCTTTTAGCATTTCTAACAGTGGATGGTTTGTAGGAGAGCTGAGCCTGGGCTCCTACATGAGTAATGACTGTATAGTGAGACTGCTGCCTGGAGCTATCACAAGGCCAGCTTGCCTGCTGTCAGTGAACTTGAGGCCCTGGACTTATCCGACTGCATCTTGAATTATTGTAATAGTAATAATGCCCCCAGAATGGTGTGATAATTTAAACACCATGGATAGAGATGTCAGGTAATAGATGTATTAATTAACCCGATGGTGGGAATCCTTTCACAATGTATATGTATATCAAATCATCATGTTGTATACTTTATAAATATTTTACAATTTTATTTGTCAGTTTTACCTCAATAAAGCTGGAATAAATAAAGACCACGGGAGCTTCGAATTAGAAGGGGTCTTTGAGTTTATATTCTTAGAAATATATTTTGTTTTTCATTTACTTTTACTGGAATATTGTTCCTCTCTAGGACCTAGTAAATTTTTAATTTAAACATTCCACTGACTTCATAAAGTAAGAGTAATGTGAGCGGAAGAATAGGAGTATCAGCAACTTACACCCACTCTGAGATAGGGTTTGTTATTAACTCCCTTATTTTAGTGTTTTCTTTTTATAAATCATTATTTTAAATTAGGAAATTATTATCTTCAAGCTGTAAATTTAAGTGCATGAAAGTTACTGAATAAGTTATCACTGCTGATTAACAGAATAATTTAGAGCCAGTCATTTTTAAAAAAATAAACCTTCATCTAATATTTTACTAAAATAGGTTGAATTATTTCAAAACCATGTCTAGAATAAGTTTGTCTTTTTCAGTCCGAAAAAGTGGATAAGGTGGTGCTGCAGGAACTGAGTGGAAAGCTGGAACTGGCAGAGAAAGCCCTGGCTTCCAAGCAGCTCCAAATGGATGAGATGAAGCAGACCATTGCCAAGCAGGAGAAGGACCTGGAAACCATGGCTGTTCTCAGGGCTCAGGTAGACTTCGTTCCCAAATGTGAGCCGAGGCAGGCTAACCCCGATTATATTCTCTAACAGGAAAGTGATAGTGCTTAAAATATATTTTTTGATTTTATACTATTTCCACCAGTATATATATATATATATATATATATATTCTTTTTTTTTTTTTTTTTTTTTTGCGGTACGTGGGCCTCTCACTGTTGTGGCCTCTCCCGTCGCGGAGCATAGGCTCTGGACGCGCAGGCTCAGCGGCCATGGCTCACGGGTCCAGCTGCTCCGCAGCATGTGGGATCTTCCCGGACCGGGGCACGAACCCGTGTCCCCTGCATCGGCAGGCGGACTCTCAACCACTGCGCCACCAGGGAAGCCCTCCACCAGTATATTTTTAAAAACCTTTTTACCGAAGTATATCACAGGTGGAAAGTGCACCACACTTTTAAGTGTATTACTCACTGAATTTATCTATCCTACAGTTTATAGAGAGCTGGATTATTTCCAGCTTGGGGCTTTGTGTTTAATGTTGCTCTGTCATTCTTATGCGTGTCTCTTTGTTCACCTGTGCATTCATTTCTGTTGGGTACACACCTAGGAGTGGAATTGCTTGTTCATAGAATATGCATGTTACTCAGCTTTAATAGATAATGCCAAAGAGGTTTCCAAAGTGGACCAGTTTTCACTCCCACCAACAGAGAGTTCCTATTGCTCTATATCCTTACCCATACTTGTATTATCAGAATTTTTAACCATTCGAGTGAGTTTATAATGGTGTCTATTAAATTTGCATTTCCCTGATGGTATGAGAGTGAGTACTTTTTCAGATGTTTACTGGCCTTCTAAGCATCCCCTTTTGTGAAGAGCCTGATCAGGTCTTCGCCCAATTTTCTTCTGGTTTTCTGGCTTTTTCTTCAATTTATAGGAGTTCTTTATATATTCCACATACAAGCCCTTGCCAGTTATACTTTTTGAAGATTTCTTGACTCTATGATTTGCCTTTCCACTCTCATGAAGGTGTCTGTTGAACGAAAATTCTTAATTTTAATGCAGTCCAGTTTATGAGTCTTTTTACTTATGATTATAGTACTTTTTGTGTCCTGTTTTAAAAACTTTCACTATCTCAGGGCCATGAACATATTTTCCTATGTTGTCTTCTAAAAGTTTTATGGTTTTGCCTTTTACATTAAGATCTAAAAACCATCTGTAATTAGCTTTTCTATATGGAGTGAGGTAAGGGTAAAGATTCATATTTTTTTCTGCATGAATATCCTGTTCATTTGGTGCCATTTATTTAGAAGGTCATCTTTTCTTAAGGACTCTGCTGCCCTCTTTGTCACATATTGTGTCCAGGTACCACGGGTCTATTTCTGGATTCTATACTGTTCCATTGGGCTATTTGTACATCCTTGCTCTGGTACCATACTGTCTTATTATAAAGAATCAAATGCTTTGATATCTGGTAGAAAGTCTTCCTACCTCATTGAGATTCTTCAAGAGGACCTTAGGTTTTCCTTTTCTTATAAATTTCAGAATTCGCTTGATATTTTCTACACAGAAAAAAAAAACCTGGGATTTTGATTAGAATTTTATTAAATATATATAAATCAATTTGGAGATGACTGGCAACTTTACATCATTGACTCTTCCAGTCCACGAACATGACATATCTTCTTTAATTATTTTCAGTCATATTTTTAATCTTCTTAGTAAAGATTCTGCTCATCTTTTATTAGATTATTCTTAGATATTTTCTATTTTTTCCATATTTTCTATTTTTATGATAATTTTTTTTTTTTTTTTTTTTGCGGTACGCAGGCCTCTCACTGCTGTGGCCTCTTCCGTTGTGGAGCACAGGCTCCGGACGCACAGGCTCAGCGGCCATGGCTCACGGGCCCAGCCGCTCCGCGGCATGCGGGATCCTCCCAGACTGGGGCACGAACCCGTGTCCCCTGCATCGGCAGGCGGACTCTCAACCACTGTGCCACCAGGGAAGCCCTATGATAATTTTATAAATAGCATTTTTTAAAACTTCATTTTCTAATGGTTGCTGCTATATAGAAATACAATTGATTTCTAATATTGACTTTCCATGCAGTAAACTTACTCAACTCACATTTTAATTCTAATAATATTTCTGAATATTCCTTTGGACTTGATACACTAAGATCAGTTGAATAATGACAGTTTTGTTTTTCCTTTCCAGTTCATTATATTTTTTTTCTTTCTTTTTCTTGCCTTATTACATTGGCTGGGACCCCAGTGCAATGCTGTGTAACAGTGGAGAGAGCAGGCAGCCTTGCCTTGCTCTCAGTCTCAGTGGCAGTGTGTTCAACATTTCACTGTTGAGTGTGTGGTGTTGGCTATAGGCTTTACATGGATATCACTTATTAGATTAAGAAAATCCCCTTCTCTTCCTTGTTTGCCAAAAATGTTTATTCTGAGTGGATGTTGAATTTTATTTAGGAAATGTTTTTTCTTCATATAATGATACAATTAGATAATTATATGCCTTTTCCTTTAATTTTTTAATGTGGTAAATCACATTGATTTTTTAAATATTAAACTTTGCCTTTCTTGAATTATCCTCTGTATATATTGTTGGATTTGGTTTGCTTATATTTTGCTTAGGATTTTTGTAGCTATATTCTTGAGTAAGATTGGCCTAGAATTTTCTTTCTGCTCATATCCTTGTTGGGTTTGGATTTCAGGGTTTTACTGGCCTCATAAAAACAAGTTGGGGCACATTTCTTCTTTCACTGTTCTCTGAAAGAATTTGTGTACAATTGGCTGGTTGTGAGTGTTTTGGCCCACTTTTCATACTGGTGGGTGGAGTCCTTAGAGAAGAGTTTTATTAGTGAACATACATCCTGCCTGAGATGTAAAATCACCAAAAAAGTGGGAGGAAACCTTTTTTTGTTTGTTCCTATTTTGTTTGTTTGCTTAATTAAAAGTGGGATCATGCCATACATTTTGCACTACTTTTTTATTCATGATATATCTTGGATATCTCTCCATGTCATTATTCACAGCCATATGTAGTTTTTCTTAACAGTTGTATGGTGTCCAAAGTATACATTGCCATGACAGGTTTAACCAGTCCTCTATTAATGGACCTGTAGGTTGTACCAATATTTTTGCTATTATCAACAATGCTGAACTGAACATTCTTGTATCTGTGTCTTTGTGCACTTGTGGAATCTCTTGTAAGATACAGAAATGGAGTGGTTGGGTCATTGGATATGCCTGTTTTTAAGTTAAATAAGTATTACCAAGTTGTTTTCCAAAAATGCATAATGAAAATTATTCTCTCACCAAAAGTAGATGAGAGCTCCTATTTCCCCACATCCTTGCATCACTCTTTTAAATGTTTGCCAATCTGAAGAAGATAAACAGATTATTTGTAGTGTAACAATGCCAGAAGTTTATTATTCCCTATATACATACTCAGTACCAGCTGCCCAGAGTGGCTGGCCCAGTGAAATATGGAAGTGGTTGACTGAACTTATGGTTTTAGTTTTATTTCGACAGGAATAGAATTTCAACCTGAGCTCTTTAAGGCATTTCCTTTGTTTGTGCATGATACTGTAGTCATGTACTTTTGCCATGTTCTGTACGGAGACATTTGTTTTGTTTTGATGGATACTCTTTTTTTTTTTTTTTTTTTGATGGATACTCTTGTTCATTCATTCAACAACTCTTTTTTGAGCACTTTTTGTCAGACACTGTTCTCACTGCCGGGGATATAGGAATGGACAAAACAAAGGCCCAGTTCTTACTGGCTCAAAGCTTATAAATGATGGAGGTGAGGCTCTAACTCAGATTTAGGTCTGACTCAAAAAAAAAGCCCATAATCTATCAATGATAACCATAAAATGTTGGATCACTCACAAATGGCAGAAGTCCCTTAAAATGATCTATTTCATACTTTTTTTGGTAACTATAGTGTGATTAGAATATTTAAATTTTTATTAATTTTACTTTTTAAAGTAATGGATAAAAATTTGTATCCAAAAAATAAAAATTTGTATCCGAGAACCACTAAATTTGAAATGAAAAACCCAATTTTAAATATAGGAAGTTAAAAACTGGTATTAAAATAATGCTCAATTCACTATTAAGGCATTCTTTTTTTTTTTTTTTTTTTTTTGCGGTACGCGGGCCTCTCACTGTTGTGGCCTCTCCCATTACGGAGCACAGGCTCCGCACGCGCAGGCTCGGTGGCCATGGCTCACGGGCCCAGCCGCTTCGCGGCATGTGGGATCTTCCCAGACCGGGACACGAACCCGTGTCCCCTGCATCGGCAGGCGGACTCTCAACCACTGTGCCACCAGGGAAGCCCTAAGGCATTCATTTTTACTTTATAATTTAAGAGTGAAGAAATTACATATTATGGCATATTTACTTTTTTATACGTAACAAATTATTCTCCAAACATAGCAGCTAAAACAACAAGCATTTGTTATCTCACACAGTTGCTATGGATCAGGAATCCAAGAGCAGCTTAGCAGGGTGATTCTGACTCAGGGTCTCTCATGAGGCTGCACTCAGGATGGACTGAAAGATCTATTTCCAAGATGGCTCATTCTCATGGCTATGGGCGGGAGGCCTCAGTTCCTGACCATGTGTGCCTCTCCATAGGGCTGCTTGAATACCCTCATGACATGGCAACTAGCTTCCCCCAGAGCAAGTGATCCCTGAGAGAACAAGGCAGAAGCCATGGTGTCCTTTATGACCTAGTTTCAGAAGCCACACACCATTACTTCTGTAATATCCTAGTGGTTACACAGGTTGGCCCATTCATTGTGGGAGGGGACCACATGAGGGTATGATTACCAAGAGGTAAGGATCACTGGCGCCATCTTGGAGGCTGGCTACCACTGTGGAAAGCAGTATGGTAAATGGAAGTGTCCATGGTACATGGGCTTCCATCTGGATTCAAATGCTGGTTTGAGCACTTAACTAATTTCCCCAAGATTAAGAGCTATTAAATTTATAAATGTAAGATGAGCATAGCAATTCTGCCTTCCCAGGATTTTGGATAAGGAGGAAATAAAATGGTCAATAAGGGCGCCAAACATAGGACCCTGCAGATGTTTGGAATTCAATAATAGCATCTATTTATTGTTGTTATTTTAAATTTAGCTTAAGGCCAGCCTTCATAAATATACCTCACAGGGTAAATAAACCATTTACTATATTAAGCTAGTGCTGAATATTATTTTTAAAAAAGAGACCAGAGAATTTTACTGAACTAATGGTACACACAGTATTTAAACTACCTATATCTGTGTAATTGCTGGGCTCTGATAGTTTAAAGCACGCGCACACACACACACACACACACACGTAACTTGTGTCTTCTATTTGAAGGTAGTTGGAAAGTCATGGTGATTACACTGGTTTCTAGCAGGAACAAGTGCCTGTTATTTGCAAGACAATGTCACAGGATGCAGCACTACCTCTTCACCTTATCAGCAGGTGAGCTGTAGAGAATCCACATTTGTCTAGGTGGTAACTTCTGTCTCTTTTTTGCCTCTAACAGATGGAGGTTTATTGTTCTGACTTTCATGCTGAAAGAGCAGCAAGAGAGAAGATTCATGAAGAAAAGGAGCAACTGGCATTGCAGCTGGCAATTTTGCTGAAAGACAATAATGCTTTTGAAGATGAAGGCAGGTAAATGAGGGGAAGACTTAGAGCACACATCACCCGCTCTGTGGGAGAGGTGACCCACAGTGTTTCCTAATTTGAGCTATAAGAATCGCTCTGGGGCTTTCCTGGTGGCGCAGTGGTTGAGAGTCCGCCTGCCGACGCAGGGGACACGGGTTCATGCCCTGGTCCGGGAAGATCCCACATGCCGCGGAGCGGCTGGGCCCGTGAGCCATGGCCGCTGAGCCTGCGCGTCCGGAGCCTGTGCTCCACAACGGGAGAGGCCACAACAGTGAGAGGCCCACGTACCGCCAAAAAAAAAAAAGAAAAAAAGAAAAAGAATCACTCTGAGCACACTTTGCCTGATGGTGTCCCTAACACTTAGTTTGCCCTGCAAGGCCTGGCAGCATCTTGTGGGAACCTGATCGAGTTCTTTTAGATAAATTGTAAAAACGTGACATTATGTGTTCCAAAGTCATATCCTGCCATTGTCATGGATGAAATATTCCTAACACTTTAAATAATTCTGTAATGTTTTCAAAGAAAATACTGCGAAAATTACTTCTATCTTTAAAATTTTCATTTTGAGAAAAAACTGAAATATTGAGGAATAGAAATAGAAAAATACGGAGAATAAAATAATACACACCAATATGTATCCATCCAGATTTGACAGTTACTAATATTTGTTTTATTTGCTTCAAGTATATATATATTTTTTCCCTTTGCGGTACGCGGCCCTCTCACTGCTGTGGCCTCTCCCGTTGCGGAGCACAGGCTCCGGACGCGCAGGCTCAGTGGCCATGGCTCACGGGCCCAGCCGCTCCGCGGCATGTGGGATCTTCCCGGACCGGGGCACGAACCCGTGTCCCCTGCGTCGGCAGGCGGACTCTCAACCACTGCGCCACCAGGGAAGCCCCAAGTATATATTTTTATTAAAAGAAAAAGGAGTTGTAGATGAAGCTGCAGTCTTCTCCCCACACCCCCTGCCATTATAGTCCTCTCTCCTTTCCCCACACTGCCTGGAACTGGTGGGTAGCATCCCCAGCTGTTTCGTACTTTTGCATATATACACATCTATATAATATCTTAAAACAAGGTAATATTAATTTCTTAAAACAAGGTGCCTAGGTTACGGTCACTATAGGTATTATTCTGCAACTTGCTTTACGTAACTAATTTTGAACTCTGTGTGTGTGTATATATATATGTAGATTTACTTCACTCTGTTTAATTGCTCTGTTGTGTGTTTTAGAAATTTGCCACTTTTTTCTAATCTATTCCCCTATCAATTGACATTTTGTTTGTTTCCTGATTTTTAAAAATCTTATTTACTTTTACTACATTGTGTCCTAGTGCCAGTAATATTTAAAACTCAAATTACTCTTAAGTTCTGGTTTCTATGAACCCTGGCTTTGTAGTTTAGGTCTTTTTTTCTCATACTTCTATTGAATGCCTGTTTAGTATTGTCACATTTCAGGGTTTCAAATGTGTTGCTGCTTTTCATCCCAGCAGGCAGTCCCTGATGGAAATGCAGAGCCGTCACGGGGCGATAGCAAGTGACGCTGACCAGCAGGCTTATCTCGTTCAAAGAGGTGAGTCACGTGTGATTCCAGGTTGTCAGGGCTCCCGGGGTGAGCTATCCTATGAAGAAGATGCTTGAAGAAAAATTCCACTACATTCTATATAATGGATTCCAAATCAAGCTACCAAAAATATAGCACCTGTCAGTCTTATTTCCACAGTACCTCAAACTCCATCTACTCTCTACTGAATCCAGACCAGACTCTTCACAATAGCAGTGAAGGCCTGGCATAGCCAAACTTTTGAGCCTTCTCTCACTCTGTTCCCCTACAGATATTAGCCAATGGAATCACTTCCTGTTCCTTGAACTTATCCTAAGCTTATACAGCTACATATACTTGCTTATGCGGTATCCTTCACGTAGATGCCCTCCCCTCATTCATATCTCTCCTCCTACCGTCTCTTTCCAGTGAACTCTTACCCCATTATTTATGTGTTCTAAATATGCATTTAAGTACTCCAATAAATAAGCTCCCTTGGAGCTTCTATGCTCACCTGCTTCCTGTTTTGCACATAGTAATGTTACCATTTATTGAGAGTTTACTATGCGTGGCTGCTGTGCTGATCTCTTCATACATATTATTTCATGTGATCCTCAAAAATTCCACAAGGTATATAGTATCACCATCTTCCAGAAGACAAGGTTAAATAACCCAGGATCACGAGGATTTTTAGGGGCAGAACTGGACATGGAACCCAAGGTTATCTGACTGTTCACCACTACATGGTACTGCATGTAATAGACTGGCACTAATTATGTACTACATCCATATTTTAATTCCCTGAGTGAAATTGATCATGACACTTATTCAAAGTATGGTGCTTTGTTTATTATGTGGTTTTAATACTCTAGTAATAATGTTCCGTCATTTACAGTAAATTACATCACTGAAAGGGAAGTATTTTCCTCGAGTCTAGATATGAAAAAACATAAAATTCACAGGATCAAAGACTTTCATAGCTAGATGAAAAGTTAATAGCAATGCCACTAAGAAGAATCAGGGTGTTAGATGTTATCCAAAAAAAAAAAAGAGCGAGAGAGAGATGTTATCCAAATTTCACATAACTGGTTCTTTAACTTTTTTTAAATGCTGGCTGAGTCTAAGTCCCTTCCACATACCAACAGACTATTGAAATGGAACTATCACAGTGTTATCGACAGCAAGGAAGCAATATTAGTATGTATAGTTAACTACTAAATCCTAGGGAAATTTCTGAGTATCCTTTTACCTCCTAACTCCACCGATGCCCCCGCCAGAGTTCTTTTACAGGAAAAATCAGGTTAAAGTAAATATTAGAGGTAGTAATTCAGGTTAAAAATACACATAGAAAAAAAACTCCAAAAAAAAACTACACATGGTATTCATGGGGCATATGCAGAAGCAGCACAGGGACTGACATAAATATTAGCCTCAGGGATTTTTTAGCATCAGCAGGTAAAGCTGTGTTCTCTGAAGGCTGCATCTACCCACGTGAGCACCACCAGGCCTTTTCTCTAACGTGAATTTAAATATCCTAGGAACATCCATATACCCCATACCTAGAAGTGCCTCCAAGATTGTTTTGGTTCAAAAAAAGGACAATCCCTTGCACCTGGATTTCTTAGGGGAAGATTTTCCTTCCTCATAGCTATATAAGGCAAATATCTATTTACACTTAAAAAAACTGGTCAAACACTCTTTGACTTATAATCTAAAAATTGCCACAGAGTGCAAATGTATTCATAATTATCCTAATAAGCTTTTTTGTCTTATGAAAAACAATATTCCAAACAGATTGTCTCAAGATTTTTTGTTTCCTGGCAAAGCTGCCTTAAACAATAGCTCCTCTCAATATATTTCATCATGGTTGTCCTCTGCCGTCTGCAGCCGTCTAAGTGTCTGCTCTGGTCTGGGCACTTGACTGAACATGAGGGAACAAACGGGCATAAGGCATGGTCAGATCCGTGAAGGCCCATGGTTTAGTTGGAGAGACAGGATGTGCACATAAAAAGATGAATTCATAATACAAGATAACAAGTAAGGAATAGAAATAACAGTGCTGGAGATAAGAGGAAAGGATAGCCCCTAAGGGCCAGGGGGGTTGAGAAAGGCCTTGGAAAGATGTGACTTTAAGCTTGACCTGGAAGCCAGGATTTAGATAACTTCTGTATGAGACTAAAAGGGCAAAGGCAGAAATGAGTGTGATGTGTTAATAATGAAAACTGACTAAGCTTATTTTATAATGAAGAGCCAGGAGGCAGAGGGAACCCATTAGCTGACTGATAAAACAGCCCCAGTCTGCATCTTGAAACCTAGACCAGGACAAAAATAAAGGCACAGACAGATGCAATAAAGTTTAAAGGGACAAACTAACAGTCCCTGATAAGTGGCAGATTGTCATCTAGAGCAGTGTTTGGTAAACTGCAGCCCACAGGCCAAATCTGGCCTGTCACATGTTTGCATAAGTAAAGTTTTATTGCAGCATAGTCATGCCCTCTTATTGACATATTGTCTGGCTACTTTCATGCTACAGTGGCAGACTTAAGTAGTTATGACCGAAATTTATGACCTGTAAAGCCTAAAATATTTACTGTCTGGCCCTTTAGAGAAAGTTACTGACCCCTGATCTAAAACAATGAGACTGTTAGAAAGCTCCCTGCTTCAGAAATCATGCTTTGTGACCAGTATTTCTATTCAAGGGTGCTTCTAAAGTTTGCTTAACACAAACTATCCGTAACAGTCTCTCATGTTAGTGAATTCAAATAATATGCTCAGAAGCAAATAACCATATTAAAAGTTACCTTGGGCTTCCCTGGTGGCACAGTGGTTAAGAATCCGCCTGCCAATGCAGGGGACATGGGTTCAAGCCCTGGTCCGGGAAGATCCCACATGCCGCGGAGCAACTAAGCCCATGCGCCACAACTACTGAGCCTGCACTCTAGGGCCCGTGAGTCACAACTCCTGAGCCCACGTGCCACAACTACGGAAGCCTGCGTGCCTAGAGCTCGTGCTCCGCAGCAAGAGAAGCCACTGCAATGAGAAGCCCGCGCACCGCAACAAAGAGCAGCCCCCGCTCACCACAACTAGAGAAAGCCTGCGCGCAGCAACGAAGACCCAACGCAGCCAAAAATAAATGAATTAATCAAAAAAAAAAAGTTACCTCCACTATCACCTGCAAAAACAAACATTTTGGGGGCTGAATAAAAATCTAGAGACCTGGGTGGAGACGCTGAAAAACTAAAATGCTTTGCATCGGTGCAGAAAGATCAGATCAATGAGGTGCTCTGGGAACTAGAAACCATTTCTTGTACTGAGCACGGTCTGCACCAGGGGACCTGCTGAGAGCCATGACTTCTTCAGAGCATGCTTTGATTTACGACTTGAACCTCAGTCCAACTCCAGAATTGGGGGAAACAATAGGACTGATTCTTCAATTCCTTCTCCTCACTTCCTTTGCCTGGATAACTCTCGTTCATTCTTGACTCCTCTCACGTGGAGCTGGTCTCATCAGGGGGCCTGTCTGCACAAGCAGTCTGAGCCCGGCGCCCTTCTCTGCCCTCCCCCACCAAACCACCTTGTGAATGACACAGCCTCAGTGCTTCCCTCACATCCTGCCACTGTCTCTTTTTCTTGCCTGATGTCCCCACCATGTCTGTAGCCTTATCTCCCATCTCCCAAGTGCTCAAAAGCATCTACTGAATGGCCGTAATTGTTGTCTCTGCTTCTGAGAAGGTCCCTGCTGTTCCAGGGTCCCTCTCCTTGCTCTGCGCACTGTCCACATTCTCTCCTTCTCCTTAGCTTACATCCTCTTCTATCCTTTTCTTCTCTCAGATATTCTAGTTTTTACTAGAACACGTATCATCCTGTACCTAAAACCGAAACCACATATTTTCACATACCTAGAACCTGGAATACAGCCTAAATCCTAACATGATAGGGAAGCAGGTATCACTTTTGGAGATTTTTTTCTGTGTGTCGATTACTTCAGTTAAAGACCAAAAAAAAACCTGTATTCATTTCCCACGAGGTATTGATTACCAAGTTTAACTGATGTTAAAATTAAAATTCACCATCTGTTTTTAAAAACTGCTTGCAACATGGAAGGAATGGATTAACATTTCCTTTAATGCTTATTCCCAGGAGCTGAGGATAGAAACTGGATGCAGCAGCAACAACAGAATATTCCAATTCATTCTTGCCCCAAATGTGGAGAAGTTCTGCCCGACATAGATACACTACTGATTCATGTTACGGACTGCATCATTTAAGTGTTGACCTTTCACCTCCCCCAAACTGTTGGTAAATGTCCGATTTTTTTCCTCCAGGAGTTGTACTTTTGTGTCATTCGTTTCACTCAAATATTCTGGCTCATTATTTTAGGAGAAAGAAAACCATTATGTTCTAAAAATGACCTTTTTTGGTGCATTCCCATAAACTCGCAAAATAGAATCTTTAACGTACCACTCTTCTAATAAGAGGTTTTTTGTTTTTCTTTAATATTCAGCTGATGTGAGCACTGAACTGCCCATGCGGGTTATGAGTGTGTGACATCGTGGATAGAGTAAATGTGGTAATAAGATGGAAGAAGCCTCACTGATTAAGAACTTTCTAAGGAGGCAGGAAAAATGAAGTGGTCACAGATTTAATCAAGAAAAGTGTCTTTGAAGTATTTTTAAATAAATTACATTGTTATTTTTCTTTATTCATTTAAGACAGATCTATCTGGGGTTGTGTATATGTGTATGTCTTACAGTTTTATTTCAGCCACAGCACCAAAGTTATGATGTGGCTCTTTTCAGATGAGCCCTGTGACCTTTTACTTGATCATCAGGACAAGTGAAAAAATACTGACCTACGTGAAGCGGATACATTAGGTTCACTGGATTTCATGTAATCATCCACAGTGTAAAGTTTTCTTTTTCTTTTGTTGTGCTGCAGGTATATGTTTATCAACTATACAGTAAATAGTGTATTAATTTCTAAAAACAATAGCTATCTATTCATTTTCTTCCTGGATCAGGCTGTATATTCATAATCACAAAAATAGTTACTGCAAAAAAAAAGTTATTGCAAAATAAAATTTTGCTTATGAATGTTTCACATTGTTCATATATGACTAGCTAATTTCATAGGATGTGTTTTCTGTATTCAGCTTCATATAAGCTTAATACTTATTCAGAACCATTTTGTTAATTCCGTGAATATGAGCAAATCCCTTTACTAGATACCAGTAAGTGGTGTTTGAATTAGAAACTGTTCTTTCTAAGGAGGTGAAAAGATAGGGATTTGCCATATTTTGTAAACCTACAGTTTACCAGCATAAAAGTTAGCAATGTCCTTATGTATTTATATCCTAAAATATTTAAGAGAAAAATTTTAAATCTCCTCTGTTTGACTTTGTCATAAGAATCTCTCCTAGACAAACTTGACTTGTGTGTGCATATGTGTGTAGGTATATATATATTTTAAAACGAATCAAAACAGTTAATTACAGCTTCATGCCAGGAGAACACACTGCACAAATTCAACAGTAATTTAGATCCCCCCCTCACCCCGGGGGGTTTGTTAAAGACATTTCTAAAATAACTATGAAAATTTTACTTTTAATTTCTTGTTTATAGTTTCTAGTTTAAATTTTTTTCCCTTACTATCTTATATTGGAGTAGATTTCTACAGTATCCTAAATAAAAAAGCAAACCAAATGGTTCTGCACTTAAGTTATTGGGAATATCCTTTTACTTTGTTCAAGTAAAAATATTAACCTGAGGCTTCCCTGATGGCGCAGTGGTTGAGAGTCCGCCTGCCGATGCAGGGGACACGGGTTCGTGCCCCGGTATGGGAAGATCCCACATGCCGCGGAGAGGCTGGGCCCGTGAGCCATGGCCGCTGAGCCTGCGCGTCCGGAGCCTGTGCTCCGCAACGGGAGAGGCCCCAACAGTGAGAGGCCCACGTACCGCAAAAAACAACAACAACAACAACAACAAAATATTAACCTGATCCCAATGTGAAATAACAGTGTAAATGTGCTGATTAAGCCTGTTATCAAATTGTTTCCTTGCTAATTAGAAGGACTGTAGATGAAGGCAAGTTCATATGGTCAATTTAAATTAAGGCTATTGTTTTGGGGGAATCAAACAGTTTGGTAAACAACTTGTAAAGTCTGTGCATGTCTTATCCAGTTAATTTAGTCTTCAAGGCCTTGTTCCATGCTACCAGTTAACTACACCTCATCAGAATTTAGGCCCCTCTTCTAGGGCCAGCCATGCTGTATTCTTGTGTGGCTAATGGGAACAACAGAAAGATGGCAAATGTGAAGAAATATGAGTGAGCAAAAGAAACTTTTAAAACTAATAAGTTTACACAATTAAGTCTTTAAATATTATGTTTAAAAATAATTTTGATCTGGTCTGGCATGTAAGGAGCTTGGACATCATCACTGCTATCCTTATAATAAGAAAATCGCCGAACAAACTTAAAATCGTCAACTCTTTTAAATCTTTCAGAGAACTGAGGTCACAGGGTAAACCTCTGCCCCCAAACTGGAGAGACAAACAGGGAGATACAGAGAGTCACTGATGACCAGACCAGGGTCTCAGGAGCAGAAACCACAGTAGGAGCCAGTACCTGAGTAGGAAAACGTAAACTGTAATTGAAGAATTGCTAAAGTCTCGGTGTGGATGAGCTTGAGAGTTAAAAACTCCAGGGGGAGCCCAGTCTTAGGGGGAACCCTGTACTTTCATGAGTTTTACCTCCACAAATCCTACCAGATTCCCACAGTAAAGGTTAGAAGAAACTCCCCCATAAATCCAGCGGGGGCCAGGGGGCAGGTGGGAGTAGACATTTTGAAATACACCAGAGCATTCTGTTCTTCTTAAGAAGGCTGCCCTCAGGGAACCTTTTTTACCAGAGCCTAACTTGCTGGGATATTATCAGAGCCTGACCAACCTGGGGGAACAGATATACCCAAGTTCTGCCCCCTTATTCTTAGCACCTAAGGAGGAGGGAAAAAACCTGTAAAGGTCACAGCCCAGAGGCACAAGCTCACGAAAAGACTAACCATAGACCTATAGAATGCTTCCCCTCTCTGCTACCCCTCAACACCACGTCAATAGGGCTTCTGTATAACAGCAAGGGATTACAACGGAAACAACTGCACATCTTAGACTTTCTCTAAGAAGGAGTCTATAGGGAAACCCAAAGACAACAATGGAGACAAAAACAAGGACACCACCAGAGGAAATTTTATCATATGACACAGCTGCAGCAAACACTAATCATAGTCCAACTCCTGGCCAGATAAACAAAAAAACCCACACCAAAAGCCTATTTACCTCAGTTCCTTTTACCTAGTACATCATGTTCAGTTTTCAACAAAAAATTATAAGGCATACTAAAAGACCAAAAAACAGTTTTTAAAGATAAAGAAAGCATCATAACCAGACTCCGACATAATGGATAAAAGACTGGGAATTTGAAACAACTGTGATTAACATCCTAAGGGCTCTAATGGAAAAAGTGGCAATATGCAGGAACAGAAGGGTAATGTAAGCAGAGAGATGGAAACTCTAAGAAAAAGTCAAAAGGAAATACTAGAAATCAAAAAGCCTGTAACAGAAATAAAGAATGCCTATGATGAGATCATGAGTAGACTGACCATGGCTGAGAAAAGAATCCGTGAGCTTGAAGAAATGTCAAGAGAAACTTCCAAAACTGAAAAGCAATTTTAAAAAAAGAATGAAGAAGAACAGAATATCCAAGAACTGTGAGGCAGTTACAGAAAGTGTGCAGTGAGAATACCAGAAGGAGAGAAGGGGATAGAGGAATGTTTGAAGTAATAATGGCTGAGAATTTTCAAAAATTAATGACAGGTACAAACCACAGATCTGAGAAACTCAGAGAACACCACACAGGATAAATGCCAAAAAAGTCTTCACCTAAGTATATCATGGGCAAAAAGCAGAAAATCAAAAAAAAAAAATTTTTTTTTGAAAGAAGCCAAAAGGGAAAAATAACTTACCTGTAGAAGAGCAAGGATAAGAAATATATCAGACCTCTCTTCAGAAACCATGCAAGCAAGAAGAAAGTTGAGAGAGAAGAACCACCAACCGATAATTCTGTGTCCACGGAAATTATTCTTCAAAAGTGAAGGAGCAGTAGACTTTCTTAGACAAACAAAAGTTGATGGAATTTGTTGCCAGTAGACCTACCTTGCCAGAAATGTAAAAGCTCTTCAGAGAAGGTCAAAAACTCAGATCTATAAAAAGAAAAGAAAAGCATTAGAGAAAGAATACATGAAGATAAAGTCTTTTATTTTTCTTATTCTTCATGAACAGATAATAGGTTTTCTCATTTTTTGTTTTTTGGTGGTTTTTTTGGCTGTGCTGCATGGCTTGTGGGATCTTAGTTCCCCGACCAGGGATCGAACCCAGGCCCTGGCAGTGAATGCATGGAGTCCTAACCACTGGACTGCCAGGGAATTCCCAAATAGAATACAGTTTGTTCAAAGTAACAATAGCCACATGTATTTGGTGATTATAGCTAATGGATAAATGAAATAAATGACAACAATGTTTTAAGGGATGGGAGGGAAGAATTGGGGATACTCTGTTACAAGGTATTTTCCCTACCCATGACGTGATATAGTGTTCTTTGAAAGTGAACTTGGATTAGTAGTCGATGTATATTGCAAACTCTAGGGCAACACCAACCCCACCCCCCAAAAAAAAGTTTAAAAAAATATAATTGATACGCTAAGAGAAGTGAGAAAATGGAATAACATAAAATGCTCCATTAAAACCGGAAAAGTCAGAAATAGAATGAAAGACAATAGAAGAAACAAAGAACAAGGTCAGTGAACAGAAAACAGTAATAAATATGGTAGATATTAATCCAATTATATCAGTAATCACTTTAAACATCATTGGTCTCAATATACCAATTAAAAGACAGAAACTTTGAGAGTGGATAAAAAAGCAAGACTCATCTATATGCTGTCTACCCACTTTAAATATAAAGACATATAGATAAAATGTAAAGAGATGGAGAAAGATACAGCATGCCAACACTAATCAAAAGAAAGAGTAGCTATATTAATTTCAGACAAAGAAGATTTCAAAGCAAGGAAAATTATCAGGGATAAAGGGGCATTACAAAATGATATAGGGATCAATTCTTCAAGAAGACATAAAAATCCCTACTGTATATGTACCTAAAAACACAGCATCAAAATACATAAGGCAGGGCTTCCCTGGTGGCACAGTGGTTGAGAGTCCGCCTGCCGATGCAGGGGACATGGGTTCGTGCCCCGGTCCGGGAAGATCCCACGTGCCGTGGAGCGGCTGGGCCCGTGAGCCATGGACACTGAGCCTGCGCGTCCAGAGCCTGTGCTCCGCAACGGGAGAGGCCACAACAGTGAGAGGCCCACGTACCACAAAAAAAAAAAAAAAAAAAAAAAAAAATACATAAGGCAAAAACTACAGGGAAAAATATACCAATCCACTAGTATAGCTGGAGACTTGAAAATCCCTCTATCAGTGATTAACAGACCCAATAGGCAAAAAAATCATCAATCAACTAGATCTAACTGACATTTATAGAATTCTTCATAGTGTACATATGACAGAATACACATTCTTCTCAGGCTCTTAGAGGACATTTACCATGACAGACCACATTCTGAGCCATTAAACACAGAAATTTAAATTTAATTTAAGAAATTTAAAACAACAGAAATCATACACAGTATGTTCTCATACCACAGTGGAACTAAACTAGAAATCAATAACACAAAGATACCTGGAAACCCTCAAAACACTTGGAGATTAAATACACTTTGTAAATTATACATGGATTAAATAAGTCTCAAGAGAAATTTAAATATATTTTAAACTAAATGAAACAAAATATAACATCAAAATTTGGGGATGAAATGAAAGCAGGGCTTAGCAGGAAAGGTGTAGCATTGTAGCATTGACTGCATATATAGAAAAGAAGATCTAAAATCAATAGTTAACTCTTCTTTAAAAAAAAAAAACTAGAAAAAGAATGGCAAGTTAAATGCAAAATAAACAGAAGAAAATAACTTAATACAACTGAGGCCAGAAATCAATGAAATTTAAACCAGGAACTCAATAGAGAAAATCAATGAAACCGAAAGCTGGTTCTTTGAAACAGTTGATAAAATTGATAAACCTTTACCCATGTTAACTAAGAAAAGAGAAGACACAGATTACCAATATCAGTGTGCCATGAATAACTGGAACTTGAAATTAAAAAACACTATAACATCTATATTAACACCCCAAAATGAAATGCTTAGTTATAAATCCAATAAAATATGTATAAGATCTGATGAAAGAAATTAAAGAAATAAATGGAGAGATAGTCCATGTTTATGTATAGGGAAACTCCATATTGTTAAGATATCAGTTCTTCCTAATCTGATCTACAGATTCAACGCAATTACAATCAAAATCCCAAGTTATTTTGTGGCTATCAACAAACTGATTCTAAAGTTTATACAGAGAAGCAAAAGACCCAGAATAGCCAACACACTATTGAATGAAAAGAACAAAGCTGGAAGATGGACACTACCCAACTTCACGACTTACTATAAAACTACAGTAATCAAGACAGTGTGGTACTGGTGAAAGAATAGACAAATACATGAATGGAACAGAACAGAGAGCCCAGAAATAGACCCAGAGAGTCTTTGACAAAGACTGGCCTTTGACAAAGGGGCAAAAGCAATTCAATGGAGAAAGGATAGTATTTTCAACAAATGGTGCCGGCACAACTGAACATCCACATTCAAAAAGGAAAATAATAATAATAATCTAGTTGCAGAACTTACACCTTTCACAAAAACTAACTCAAGCCACAGACTGGGAATAAATCTTTACAAAACACATATCTGAGAAAGAACTGGTATCAAAATATCCAAAGAACTCTTAAAATGCAACAATAAGAAAACAGCCCAATTTTTTAAAGGGCAAAAGATAATGGATACCTCACCAAAGATGCAGAGTTGGCAAACATATGAAAAGATGTTAAACCACGTATGTCATTAGGGGATTGCAAATTTCAACAAGATAGCATCTCACACTTACTAGAATGGCTACAATTCAAAACAATAACACCACCAAGTGCTCGGGAGGATGTGGAACAACAGGAATTCTCATTCACTGCTGATGGAAATGCAGAATGGTACTTTGGAAGACAGTTTGGCAGTTTGTTGCAAAACTAAGCACACAATCCTTGGAATTTACCCAAATGTATTGAAAACTTACATCCATACAGAACCTGCACATGAATGTTCATAATAGCTTTACTCATAACTGCCAAAACTTGGAAGCAACCAAGATGTCCTTCAACAGATAAATGGATAATCAAACTATGGTGTACATCCATGTGATGGAATATTATTCAGTGCTAAAAAGAAATAAGCTATCAAACCACACACACAAAAAAAATGCAGAAACCTTAAATGCATATTGCTAAGTGAAAGAAACCAATCTGAAAAGACTACACACTGTATGATTTGAACTGTATAATGCTCTGGAAAAAGCAAAACTACGGAGACAGTAAAAAAGCTCAGTGGTTGCCAGAGGTTTGGTGGAGGGAGGGATGAGGGGTAAGAGCACAGAAGATTTTTAGGGCAGTGAAACTATTCTGCATAATACTGTAATGGTCAAAACCTATTGAATGTGTAACATAAAGAGTGAACCCTAATGTAAACTATAGACTTTAGTTAATAATGTATCAATATTGGCTCATCAATTGTAACAAAAATCCCATACTAATGCACGATGTTAATAATAAATTGTGTGTGTGCCAAAGAAAACATAGAGATGGCCAAGAGGCACATGAAAAGATGCTCAACATCACTAATTATTAGAGAAATGCAAATCAAAACTACAATGAGGTATCACCCCACACCAGTCAGAATGGCCATTATCAAAAAATCTAGAAACAAAAATGCTGGAAAGTGTGTGGTGAAAAAGGAACCCTCCTACACTGTTGGTGGGAATGTAAATTGGTACAGCCACTATGGAGAACAGTATGAAGGTTCCTTAAAAAACTAAAAACAGAACTACCATATGACCCAGCAATCCCACTACTGGGCATATACCCTGAGAAAACCATAATTCAGAAAGAGACATGTGGGACTTCCCTGGTGGCGCAGTGGTTAAGAATCTGCCTGCCAATGCAGGAGACATGGGTTTGAGCCCTGGTCTGGGAAGATCCCATATGCCGCAGAGCAACTAAGCCCATGCGCCGCAACTACTGAGCCTGCGCTCTAGAGCCCACGAGCCACAACTACTGAAGCCCGCACTCCTAGAGCCTGTGCTCCGCAACAAGAGAAGCCCCTGCTTGCTGAAACTAGAGAAAGCTCACACACAGCAATGAAGACCCAACGGAGCCAAAAAATAAATAAATTTAAAAAAAGAGAGATGTACCACAGTGTTCACTGCAGCACTATTTACAATAGCCAGGACATGGAACCAACCTAAATGTCCATCGACAGATGAATGCATAAAGAAGATGTGGTGTATATATATACAATGGAATATTACTTAGCCATAAAAAGAAACGAAATTGAGTTATCTGTAGTGAGGTGGATGGACCTAGAGTCTGTCATACAGAGTGAAGTAAGTCAGAAAGAGAAAAACAAATATCATATGCTAACACATATATATGGAATTTAAGAAAAAAAAAGGTACTGATGAACCTAGGGGCAGGACAGGAATAAAGACGCAGATATAGAGAATGAACTTGAGGACACGGGGAGGGGGAAACTGGGACAAAGTGAGAGAGTGGCATGAACATACATACACTACCAAATGTAAATAGATAGTGGGAAGCAGCTGCATAGCACAGGGAGATCAGCTTGGTGCTTTGTGTCCACCTAGAGGGGTGGGATAGGGAGGGAGGGAGGAGATATGGGGATATATGTATGCATATGGCTGATTCAGTTTGTTGTACAACAGAAACTAACACAGTACTGTGAAGCAATTATACTCCAATAAAGATCTACTAAAAAAAGAATTGTGTGTGTGGAAGGGGCTATATGGGAACTCTGTTCTTTCCACACAATTTTTCTGTAATCTGAAAATTGCTCTAAAAAAATAAAGTCTATTATTTTCTTTAAAAATGAAAAAAAACCTTTTAACTATATATGATTATTTAATATGAACACATATAAAATGTGTTCACATTAAATCATAAAATCAAGATTATGGTGAAAATTGACCAACAATTTCATTTGACCCATAATGAAAGGGCTAAGTTGGAATTGCTTTTAATGAAATATCAGATTTATTATGCAATCATTAATTCAATGGAAGAAAGCTGATAGAACAGCTAGTTGCAGCTTTTAAGTGTAACAGGAATCAAGTATATGGACCAATATTCAAATGTTTTAGTGAAAGGACAGGTACCAAAACTGCTTTGCTATGAAAGCAAAAAGTAGAAATAATTTTACCATCTTCTTTGGTATCCTGTGACTTACAGAGTTTGTCATTTTAAAAGTTATTGAAGTAACATTATGTTCTCTTTGTGAAGATATTGGTCATCACTGAGTATTGTAAGTGTTCTTTTTTTCTAGGTAAGTAACTGCAAAGATATGAAGTATAATACAAAAAAATATTGGCTTAGGAACTCTCAGTAAGCTGATAGGTTTATGTAGCAATTTTGTCCTTTAAACATATGGAGCCATAATCACGGGTAAAATTTATTCTGCATGCATAAAGTATATATTGTAGTTATTAACTCAGCAAAACCAAGGAAGAAATGTGTTGAGCATTCTCATGAATTAATTAAAAACAGCAAGGCTAGAGTTTTTTTTATTGGCTTCTCTTTGCAAAGCATCAGTCGAGATGGAGGAACATACCCTGTTGCTTGAAATAACCTCTAGATTGTTTGAAAAGCAATAGTCATTTATTTGGGCAACAAAGACAATATTCTGTTAGGAAAATTATTCCGTTAGTTGGGCAAATTCAAGTTTGGGATAAGACTCTCGAGAATTCTGTGCCATAAAGCATGAGATGTGAAGGCAGATGTAAACAGATACCTACAGGGAGGTGGTGTGGGTGCTTTGGAAACCGGCTGTTACTCCCAGCAGAAGATCTGATTTTCTAATTTTTTTTTTTTTTTTTGCGGTACGCGGGCCTCTCACTGTTGTGGCCTCTCCCGTTGCGGAGCACAGGCTCCGGACGCGTAGGCTCAGCGGCCATGGCTCACGGGCCCAGCCGCTCCGCGGCATGTGGGATCTTCCCGTACCGGGGCACGAACCCGCGTCCCCTGCATCGGCAGGCAGACTCTCAACCACTGTGCCACCAGGGAAGCCCTGATTTTCTGATTTTGAATAGCATTGTTTCCTGCTGGGCCAAAAGGTGGAAGCATCGATTTAATCGTCTGGTGCATTAACCCTGGAAACATACTCAAAGATATTCTGCTTCTACAATCTCTACTTTAGAGAACTCAACTGCACTCAGTAAGCCTACACCTGCAGCCCTGATATGTCCCCTTGGCTTGGGTCACTTATCTAAAGGTAGCGCTGAAATCTCCCCACCATCACCTCAGGCTGAACTCACATCTCTACCCTGTCCAAAGCAAGCTCCTCCTCTGTAAGTCTGCTGGTCTCTCAGCTGTTGCCAACCTGGCCATCGTCCTCTCCTTTTCCTGCCAAAGGTAACTTTCCTCTGGTCAGTTACCAAAGCAGATAGGTTTCCCTCGTAATATGCTTCCAATTCGTCCCTTCCCTCCAGCTCTCACAGTCTGGGACTATCACGATCTATCAAGCTTCTTTGTCTTCAGTTTCTGGTGTATCCAGTTCCTGAGCACCTATCTTTTGAATTTTTTTTCTTTTTGGCCGCGCTGCGCGGCTTGCAGGATCTTAGTTCCCTGACCAGGGATTGAACCTGGGGCCACGGCAGAGAAAGCGCCGAGTCCTAACCACTGGACCGCCAGGGAATTCTCCTGAGCACCTATCTTTGTTAGCTTAATCGTCCTAAGCATTGCCTTATAAAGTAGTAAGAATAAAAGTTATTACACTTTTAATGCTTACATGTGCTGGGCACACTCTGCATATTTTCAAGTTTTTCTCATGAATTCTCGTAATACCCTATGAAATAACTATGACTGTCCCTGTTTTGCACATGAGTAAGTTGAGGCTCAGAGAGGTTAAGTAACTTAGCCGAGGTTGCACAGTTAGCATGTGGCAATTAAAAATCATGCAGTCTTAACTGCATAGTCTGGGCACTTAGCCACACCTTTCTCTGTCCATCTACCTTCCTCCCCCACCTGCTCAAACAGGGTCTCTTTACCGCTTACAGAATAAAGTATTCATCATCTGCCACCCTATTTGTTTTACCTACATTTTAAAATGTTTCCACCTCATCTTTCCACCTGTCTTTTACCTCCTCATCAGCAAGACTGATGCTCCCTGGTAGTCACCTTATGTTATTTGTCTTTTATGCATAGATCACATCTCCCAAACTAGACTAAATGCCTACAATATGGACCTTGTCTTTGTCCAAACTTGTACACCTGAGGCACTAAGTGATTATGGCTGATAACCAGTGTGTGAAAAGGTACTGGAAATTCTTATTTGATCCTTCCTGAAACCCTCTAGTTATCGCTATTATCAGCACTTTACGGATGAAGAAATTGACCCCCCACCCCGCCCCCGCCAAAGCTAAGTGACTTGTTCAGGAGCAAATACTCTATTCGACTTTTTCTCTCTATAAACATTTATTGTGTTCCAGGCACCAGCAGCAAGAGAAAAAACAGAGGAAGAGCTAGGAAGATGAAAAAGACCCGGTCTCCAAGCTTCCCTGGTGGCGCAGTGGTTGAGAGTCCGCCTGCCCATGCAGGGGATGCGGGTTCGTGCCCCGGTCCGCGATGATCCCACATGCCGCGGAGCTGCTAGGCCCGTGAGCCATGGCCGCTGAGCCTGCGCGTCCGGAGCCTGTGCTCCGCAATGGGAAAAACCACAGCAGTGAGAGGCCCGCGTACCGCAAAAAAAAAAAAAAAAAAAAAAAAAGACACGGTCCCTTGTCTCCCGTGGGAAAAGGTGGGAAAAAGCAGAAAACAGTTATTCCCAACTCTGACGCAAGTAAAGTCTACGGACCACGAACTCCTCTGCAAACAGTGGTTTCTACTGGGTCTAAGAATCTCATCTAGTCTTTCCTTCTCATTTTACAGACGGTGACGACGGTCAGAGAGAGGTAAAAGTGGACCAGATTTTTGTTGGTTTGTTTTTCAGTCCCATTATCTCAACTGAACACGAGGTTGTAAAATAACCAACCGAGCGAAATTATCAACCAGCCTGTTCAGACCTCTATACAGTCAACCCAGCCACAGGCAATCTATGAGGGCAGGGGGAAGGTCTGCAGTGGGTTCCGCGGTTTGAGCCTCAACGTGCAGGCTTCTCTGCGTCAAGCGTAAGAGAAAACGAGGCTCAGAACTGGATGACACGGTCAGTGCCGGAAAGTGTCAGGAACTAAGTTCTGACCTATGAAAATACCGTACAGGGACAGTTCTACTTCCCGGCGCCTGTGGGGACGCTAGAACACTTACCGGAGGAAGCCAGGGCTGCACCGACCGGAAGTTCCCTTGCCCCCAACAAAGAGGGCGCCGGTCACGTGAGCCAATCATATTGCCCTACGCAAGGGTCACCTTCTCCCCACCCCCCCGCGGTCGTTTCCGCCAAGACCTCTGAAGTAGCCAATCAGTGCAGCCTCGAGACGGCGTGCGTCTGACATCAGAGGCGGGGCGGGCGGAGTCGAGTTGGAATTTTGGCGGGTCCGACTGTAGAAAGGGAAGGGGTGCGGAGCCGGGTAAGGTGCGGGTCTGCGACTGTTGAGGGGCAGGGTAAGGGACTGCCCGCGCGCGTCTGTGGGAGAGTTTAGCGAGCTCCGAGGGCGGGAGGCGCGGAGTCCGGGGGCGTTCAGGTGGGCGAGACGGGAATTGGGCGAGCGCGGGGGCGACCTGGGCCGAGCGCGGGGCCGACCTGGGCCGAGCGCGGGGCCGGGCGCGGGGGTGGGCGCTGAGTGCTGAGCGGCGGAGGTTCCGGGGCTGGGGGATTGCGGGCAGTTCCGAAATGCACCGAGAGGTGCCAGGTGTTCGGCCGTCCAGGCTGTTTAAGGGTCCAGTTTCTTCTTTTTAAAGGTAACCTTTTAAGGCGCTTGCTAAACGCGTGCCGTCTGTACTTTGTTTTATTCATTCGTTCATTTGCTCAAATTGATGATTTGCTAATAGTTACTGAATGCGTCATCCATCACTTCAGCCTTCGTGAAGTTTACACTTTAAAGTGGCTAACAGGTAACAGACAGGTATACCATAGTGGAATGTGCAATAAAGTCGTGAAAAGGAGGAGGTGAGAGGGTTCCAGGGGTCTGGTCAGATAGGGTGGTCTGGAAAGGCTTAGAAAAATGGAGAGTTAAGCAGAGACTGAGGGATGAGAAGGAACTAGGGGAGAGCTTTCCAAAGAACCTGAGGCCCCAAAGCACTTGTGTGTTCAAGAAGTTGAAAGCAGGCTAGTCTGGCTGGAGCATTCTCCGTGGGGCGGGGGGGGCCGAGGGGTTTCGAAGAAACTGAGGAAGTGGAAGTAAGCGGGAGAGAGAGTAGCCATTGCCTCGCAGGAACTTTTGTAAATTTTGTTCTAAGGGCAATGGAAAAAACATGAAATTTTATCAAGGGAATGCTGCCATCTGACTTAACGTTCCTAAAAGTCTACTAAGGAAAGAAAAGATTACTGTAGCTTTTGTACAGAGGATAAATTACAGAGAGACAGGGAGACCAATACAGGAAGCTAACACGGTAGTCCAGGCAAAAGATTGATGGTGGCTTGGACCAGGCTTTTTGGCAGTGAAACTGGGGAGAAGTAAAAGATTTGAGCAATATACTGGAGATAGAACCCCTAGCACTTGTTGGATAGCCCTAGGTGTGAGGGTGAGGAAGGGTGAGTGGCTTTGTTCGGGGGAAAACAGGGTTGGTTATACAAATAAACAAGAACAGTTTGCTCCTACCTAGCCCTCAGGAAGCTTACAGTCCCGCAGATTCCCCAGTAGACAACACAGTGCAGGACACATGATGGGTCCATAGAAGTGTTTGTTGAATAAGTGAAAAGAAAGCACCATAATTAATACTTGACATCGGACTTACCAAGGTCATATATATTATAGAGCCCATGTAAGTTAAGCAGTAGCCTAGGAAAATTTATATTTTCTTCTTGCAGTTTTAAAAACCATTTTAAATGAAAAAAGGAAAGTGCACAGAATTATATGACTTTATCCTAATTAGCTATGCCAACTATTCCTCTGAGCTTTGCTAACTAGTACTGAACCGAAATCTTGATGTGACTAAAGCTGCAACTAAGTAGAACCACACAATAGGCTCTTATGGACAATGTAGACCTCAGATGTGTTACAAGAAATAAAACAGATAATAGCCCTACTATTTAGACCAGCCTTCATAATACCTGTTCACAATTTGTCTCATCTGTGTAACCTAATATCAAACAAACTACTCTATACCTCAACCGAGTTTCTGTAACCATAGCTTGGAGACAAGAAAAGGGACTGCTTCCATACTAGGAGGCAGATGGTGTTGGTGGTGGGGTGAGAAATAGCCAGAGTCTGGATGAATTCTGAGCTTGAACCCCTACAATTTGTAGACTTCTGGGTTTGCTGGATACGCGTGCGCTGTGAGAGAGAAGATTCAAGGGTGACACTTTTTGTGTTCATTTCACGCAGCCAAGGTCCTGCATTCCTGCCATCTCCTGGGCACCTGATCCTCCCTCACAGTTCTCCATCTCCACTGTTCTCTTGGCAGCATGGATGGTAAGTCCTGGCCGTTTTCCCAGTTCCTCTTTGTTTCATGGAAAATCACTCTTGTGTTCATGGGCTTGTTGTTACTTACTCCACTTATAAAATAGTGAAAATAGCTGCCCTCCCCTCAAGCACTGTCTGAGTGTTTCAAAAGAAATCTCACTTCAGTCAGTGAATGTTATTTGTTTTAATCAGGTGAGATTTCTGTTCCTGACAGCACTGACTGTCTTTCATAATAACGGTAGTTGACATGTACTTACAATATGCCAAGCACTGCTCAAAGATCTTACGTATACAGTTGGCCTTCCATATCTGCGGATTCAACCAACTGCACATAGAAAATATTCGAGAAAAAAAATCCAGAAAGTTCCAAAAAACAAAACTTGAATTTGCTGAGAGCTGGCAAGTATTTACATAGCATTTTCATTGTATTAGGTATTATAAGTCACCTAGAGGTGATTTAAAGTGCACGGGAGGATGTGCATAGCTTATATGCAAATACTACGCTATTTTATGTAAGGGACTTGAGCATCTATGGATTTTGGTATCCATGCGGGAGCCTGGAACACATGCCCTGTCGATACCAGAGATGACTGTATTAACTGATTTTACCCTCACAGCAACTATCTTAGAGACAGGAAGACAGATGTCTGGGTGACTTGTCACAAGTGAAACTGTCAGAGGCAGGGATTTGAACCCAGGCAGCCTCGCGTCCGAGTTCACATTTGATATTGAAATCTATTGAAGTGGTTTTAGTCTAGCTCTGACTTAAATTCTTATAGTGCTTTTAAATTTTGTTCATCTTGTAGAGATGTGGGCAAAATATTTACCTAGCAAAGTGATGTTGCTCTAATTAGCAGAGCTTAGCCTGAGAGCAGCACAAAAATGATGTGCTGGCTGTGAAGAGACCCTAACAAGTAAAATGCATTATTTTTCTGGTTTTATAATTTTGTTTATTATTTTTCAAAAATTTTTTTGGAGTATAGTTGATGTACAGTGTTGTGTTAGTTTCAGGCGTACTCTGGCTGGTAATTTTAAAGCCCAAGTTTGTTACACTTTGCCTTTAAAAAAAATTAAAACCAAACGTTGAAATTCATCACACTGTGATAATACGTGAGATTGATTGTACCATTGGTATAATGATAGTTTCCTATTTCTTAAAATCACCAAATTACCTACAGAGCCACTGATGTAATACAAAGTGTAACTTTTTGCTATGAGGTGGTCATGAGAAGAAGTGGTGAATGGGTCTATGTTCTCTCAGAAATCACTGTATCTAAAAAAAGTCTCGTTTTGTTGGCATGGCTTCACAATTTGGTCCAGTATAGACGAAATCAAAAAGTTTCCTGGTGCTAGGTGCTGTTGAACAGCATCCATGTTTACATGCTAGTAGAGAGAGCAAGATAATAAAAAAACAAGTAGGAAAATATCAGGTAGTTGGTAAGATGGGAGACGCCGGAATGAGTTTGGATGCTGAGAGGAATGCGCCAGGAGACAGGGAAGAACCAGTGATGTGGGAGAGAGCTGGTGATTGTCAACTGAAGTCCTGGAGAAGCTGAAAGTAGTGGGAACCAGTGTCTAAATGGAGGAATTGGCCAGAAATCGGACTTGACACTTCATCTGTCGTCACTGGAGGAGAAGCAGAGAATACAGGTTCAAGTTTGGTAGTGAAAGATGATGAAGTCTGATTGCTTCTATGTTTTTTCCTATAAAATATGAAACAAGATCAATCAGCCAAGATTAAAGTGGGAGGAGAGGGCATCAGAGGTTTAAGGAGAGACGTGTGAAGGAGTTAGAGAATAGGAAAGCAAGTGTATCAGGGAAGTGTGAGGATTTTTAAGCAGTATTGACTGCCCGTTTGTTATTGGCGGGTGTATATTTAAAGTTAAACCAGTCATGGTGGTGGGTCTTTGTCCAGGAAAGTTCACCAGCTGGAATGCAGGCAGGAAGGTGGTGGCCTGTTGGATTTCATCAGGGTTAAGAACCGTGAGGGCAAGAGAGACAAGCAGGGGAGTTAAGAAGCTTTAGAAGGCAGTGATAATAATGATAGAACATGGATCAAAAGTGAGGAGATGGGGGATGAGGGTGGTAAAAACACTGTAGGAGGGTCGATGGATTCGGACATCTTTTTTTTTTTTTTTTTTTAATTGGAGTATAGTTGATTTATAATGTTGTTTAGTTTCAGGTGTACTGCAAAGTGAATCTGTTATACTTATACATATATCCACTCTTTTTATTTTTTTTTCTTAAGATTCTTTTCCCATATAGGCCATTACAGAATATTGAGTAGAGTTCCCTGTACTATACAGCAAGTTCTTGTTAGTTATCTATTTTATATATAGCAACATGTATATGTCAGTCCCAGTCTCCCAATTTATCCCTCCACCCACCCCCATTATCCCTGGCAACCATAAGTTTGTTTTCTCCATCCGTGACTCTACTTCTGTTTTGTAAATAAGTTCATTTGTACCCTTGTTTTTTAGATTCCACATATAAGCGATATCATATGATATTTGTCTTTCTGTGTCTGATTTACTTCACTCAGTATGACAGTCTCTAGGTCCATCCATGTTGCTGCAAATGGCATTATTTTATTCTTCTTTATTGCTGAGTAATATTCCATTGTATTGAATATATATGTACCACATCTTCTTTATCCATTCCTCTGTTAATGGACATTTAGGTTGTTTCCATGTCTTGGCTATTGTAAATAGTGCTGCAGTGAACACTGGGGTACATGTGTCCTTTTGAATTATGGTTTTCTCAGGGTATATGCCCAGTAGTGGGATTGCTGGGTCGTATGGTAGTTCTATTTTCAGTTTTTTTAAGGAACCTCCATACTGTTCTCCATAGTGGCTGTACCAATTCACATTCCCACCAACAGCGCAAGAGGGTTCCCTTTTCTCCACACCCTCTCCAGCATTTATTGTTTGTAGATTTTTTGATGATGGCCATTCTGACCGGTGTGAGGTGATACCACATTGTAGTTTTGATTTGGACATCTTAATAAAGTGGAGGAGCTGACGAATGGGAGCACTAGAGTGAGTTGGCGGAAGGATAGGATGTGGGGATCAGAGTGGGATGCTTGAAATCAGGATCTCAGAGGTAGGTTGTACCTCTGCTCTGATGACACGGAATGACCTTGGGAGTAAGTGGCTAAGATGAGGGGAGGACAGGACCATTGAAGGTGAGGTCAGGAAGCCGAGAGACGAAGGCATTGGCTTGGATCAGCCTTGCGCAGGTTGTAGTGACTGAGAATGACGACAGCAGTAGAGGTGGAGGGGACGAGGGGGGCATCCAAAGGGGACCCAGTCGGTGACGGCCACCAGGAGGGGATCTTGATGAAAACAGTCGTCTGTCATGAGCTATGGCCTGAAGAAAGTTAAGAGGGGGCTTCCCTGGTGGCGCAGTGGTTGAGAGTCCGCCTGCCGATGCAGGGGACATGGGTTTGAGCCCCGGTCCGGGAAGATCCCACATGCTGTGGAGCGGCTGGGCTCGTGAGCCATGGCCGCTGAGCCTGCGCGTCCGGAGCCTGTGCTCCGCAACGGGAGAGGCCCCAGCAGTGAGAGGCCCACGTACCGCAAAAAAAGAAAGTTAAGAGGTTCCAGAGTGAACAGGGATAAGCAAAGAAGACGTCAGAGCCCTGGAGTTGATCTATTGCATGCTTAGTGCATGCTGGACACTGTTCCAGCATTTGCAGTGTGGATGATTAAAGAACTTCCACTCAGGAGGGTCACAGGGCAGCCAGATTTTTGTTGTAAGAGCCGCTGAAGATACAGGAAATGGGCTGGTAGTAGATTCTGTTGGGTCCAGAGAGCAGATCCCAGGAGTTTGGGAGCGAGGAGGGTGGAAGATGGGGTCAGTATAACATGGAGAAGGCAGATGATTTGGGGTGGTGACCGAGGTAAACTGGGATGGAAGGCATCACAGGATCGGCCCTGGTTCTCTCATGAAAAGATGGGTTCGGGGCCCAGAGTGTGGAGCCACTAGGCAACCTTTTCACCTGTGGCTCCCCGTGGTGTGGGCCCAGGCCTCTTCCGGGGTGTGCTCTTTACAGCAGCTTGGAACCGGAGAGAGAGGAGGGCCTCTTGGCTCCGTTTGGGGGTGTAGTGATCTCAACGGGCGCCTAGGGAGTCTGATGGGCTCTTCTCTCTTGCCGCGCCCTGCAGTCTTGGAGTCTTTGTTGACTAAGCAATTCAGACTAATGTTATGCAACCTCTGACTTTAAGCTTTAGATTCTTTCATCAGATTCTAGGCCTTGAGTTTGGCTATTGGCTCATTTCCTTCTGGTAAGGGAGCATAGAGCAGTGGAAAAGATATTGGTTTACTGATCTAGAGATCTCCATCCCAACCCAGGTTCCTGTGCTGACCTGTTTCACCATGTGATCCAGAACAGACCCTTAACCTCTCTAGGTTTCAGCCCCTGTCTTTCCAGCGAGGGTGTGCATCACATATTCTTAATGTTTTCGCTTTAAATGCCTCTGATATTATAAAGGAATCATGCCCAAATAGGGGGGAAAATGAGCAAACCGAATAAACAGATAAATCAAGAAAGAAGAAATCCAACTGGCCAGTAAACACAAGCAGTTCTCTACCTCACCAGTAATCCTGGAAATGCCCATCAAAGCAGCAAGCTACCTTTAAAAATCATTCATCGGGTTAGCAGACCATCTTAGATGATGTACCAGACGTTGGTGAGGTGGTAGGGAGAAACTCTCACAAATGTGCAGGAAGGTAGATACGTGCTTGCAGCCTAGTTTGCAGTGGGAGAAAATTAGAACTAGCCCGCTTATTGGAAAATGGCCTTAATTGGAAAATGGGTGAGTAAAACGTGATACAGTCTTACCGTGGAATACTATACAGCAGTTGAAAGAAATAAACGACAACTATATTTTGATTTGAATCAATCTTACATGCAATGTTGAATGAAACCAGGATAGGAGTAACACGTACAGTGTGAAATAATCTATATAAATATTTTTAAAGCAACCGAATACTATGTTAATGAATACTTATATATTTATGTTAAAAGTATGAAGAATGGCCTCGAGTGATATAGCAAAATTATGACAGTGATTGCAATGGGGCCTGGAGCCAGCCAGTGGTAAGGAGTTGGGACAAGATTTGACATGATAAACCTCTGAAACTTTTTTTCCCCCACCCATTTCATGTAAAAGCTAAAAGCAAACATGATAAAATGTTAATGATGGCTAATTCTGGGTGACGGGATATGAATACATTTAATATAATGCTTTGTAACTTTCTATAGTTTTTAAAAATTGCTCAAACGATTAAAAAGTGAGGGAATATATCCATCTAGAACCTAAATGTATACTTAGCGTGTTTTTCAGTTATTCCCTTGTGGGTTGAATTTCGTATGCAGGAAGTGTCTGATTAGCTGAAGTAGCACAGGTAAACAGATCTAGCCCAGTGGCTGGTCCACGGTGGTCAATAAGCAGGTACTGGCTCCTGCTTTCTTATCCCAGTGCCCTCCAAGAAGCACCTGGGGAGAGGAAAGGTAGAAACAAGAACAATAATTATACCAGGCAAAGTGGTGAATCTGCTGAGTCATTTTAACTGCCTTATGAATGTTGAATGTTTTAACTCTGCTTGTCAATGGCTGTTTTTCACAGGTAGGCTTTCTTTCTTTCCTTTTTCTTCTTTTTCCCATAGGGGAGGAGGATGATTTGTCTCTGCTGACCGCACTGCTGGAGGAGAATGAGTCTGCCTTGGACTGTAATTCAGAAGAGAGTCAGCCCTTGACCCAGGAAGATGGTGAACCTGATGCATTCGATGAGCTCTTTGATGCTGACGGTGATGGTGAATCTTACACAGAGGAGGATGATGAGGGAGAAGTGGAAAAGGCTGAAGACCAAAAGGAGAATTTGGATGCTCTCTTTGGAGACATGGATGACTTAACAGATGAGGAAGAAGCTCCTACATCACAATCAGCGAACAACAGGGTCCTCCCTGCTCCTGCCCCAAGTCAAGGGAAAACTAATCAGGAATTGCAAGGTGCCCTACCACTTACTTTCTCTAATTCCTTTACAGTAGCCCTGATGAAGACCGCCCATCTGACGGCTTTCCTCAAAATAGCTGCCGAGTCAGGGGTAGAGATAAATGACTTTGCCAAGAACATTGTACGAGTTAGCGGAGCGAGCATTTAAAGCCAGCATCTGAGAGTACAGAGGCCCCCTTATATCAGGGTCAGCCAGGTGTGACTGATCCTTCACAGAATGGCTCTAACATTTCTCATGCTTATCACAGAAAAATAATACTTCAGGATTTAGCAAAGGGAGCCAGGGACAAGACTACAAAGCAGCTACACATTCTACTTCAGCAGAAGACCATTTCTGAACACTCACATTGAGGACTGCCATTTTCTTATTCCTGGCATCTTTTTTTTTTTTTTTTTTTTTTTGCGGTACGCGGACCTCTCACTGTTGTGGCCTCTCCCGTTGCGGAGCACAGGCTCCGGACGCGCAGGCTCAGCAGCCATGGCTCACGGCCCCAGCCACTCCGCGGCATGTGGGATCTTCCCGGACCAGGGCACGAACCCGTGTTCCCTGCATCGGCAGGTGGACTCTCAACCACTGCGCCACCAGGGAAGCCCCCTGGCATCTTTCTTATATATTTCTAAATTACAGTAAAATTCTCCTCTAATCAATGGGCTATTCTAATACAGGAGCCAGCATTTATTGTATTAATTATGGCACTTGATTTACGAAATAAATATAATCATTTCTTGACTCTTAAGAACCTGTCACCCATGGACATGTATCTGTGATTACCTGTCAGTAGTACAAATTCATAACCAGCTTTGGTATTAGAGATTTGATTACTGGAAATAATTATGTTTCTTTCTCTGAGGGGACCCCTTCGAAGTGCAGAAGTTAATTGTGAGTTTTCAGTATGTGATTCTACTGTGGGTCTCAAGGTTGTGGAGGTGATGGTGGACGTCAAAAATCATTTCAGCACTTTCATCATGTATAATGTTTCCTCTGGTCTGGTTCTTAAATCAATATATTTTTCTTCCCTAGATGAATTAAGGAAGTTGCAAGAGCAAATGAAGTCCTTACAAGAACAGCTGAAACTAGCTACAATTAAACAGCCTGCAAGTCCAGCCCGTCTGCATAAAACCCCAGGTAATCAGACTAATTCTAAGGATAGTATGCATTTCTGTTACGAAGAAATTATAACATTACTTCTGCATCCAACTCCTGGTAAAACGGTTTTTGAGCCCCTTTCTAAATTTTCTTTACTAATTTCTTTTACTTTTAATCAACTAGATAAGTCTCCACGTCCCCCTCTTAAGGAGAAGAAAGTTCAGAGAATTCAGGAGTCGTCGTGCTTTTCTGCGGAGCTTGACGTCCCTACTCTACCAAAACCCAAGCGGGTGGCTCGGACACCAAAGGTTTCACCTGCAGGTGTAGTACTTGAGGCCTCCCTGGTTTCTCACTGCTTGGGTTCTGTTTGCAATATATTTTGGCAATGTCATGTGTGTGTGAGTGTGTGTGTGTGTGTGTGCGTGTGCGTGTGTGTGTGTGTTTTGGTGTATCTTCCCTGCCCATTGAGAAAAGTAAGTTTCCTGGGAATGGAAACCATATGCTATACTTCCTAATCTTTCTCTACATCTCAAAGTGCTTAGAAAATCCTTAGGTAGAGAATAGGTATTTAACTAAATGCTTAGTGGATTCAATATTTTTTTAGCTCTTATAGTCCTGTAGTTGACTCGAATTATAGTCAAGTATAACCACTGGGTTGAGTTCTTATGCTAGCAATCTAGAGATTTAATCTTCAGGCTGTGAGACTGATCCCCTTATAAAATGATCAAGTTTTATTTGAAGCCAGGTTGTTTTAAACCAGAAGGTCCATTCTTTAGAAAAGGCTTATTTGCCAGGAGTATAGAATGGTACTCAGCATCCTATTTCAGCATGTACATATATACACACAAAATAAAATGAAGAGGATTTATAAGCTCTATGTATTGGTTTTGTTGTACTGCCTTTTTGCCCAAAGTGATTATTCTTTGGAAGGTCTAAAACAAAATGGTCTGGAGATAACGTAGTTTAGAGTAAGCAACACTTTATTGATCACACATGTTCAAAGAGGCCCTTTTCATTACAGTATATGATACGTACGGCTCAATAGGACTGAATAGCTGTAGGCTCCTCGTGTTCGTATTTATTTGACAACAAATTATATATTCCATGTATCCACTTATTAATAGTGTTTATCCCCTTAGGACCTTTGGTATATTACTAAGGTGTTTTATTAAGCAATGTCCAAAGTTGGGTTTTGAAGGGATGGGGCAAGGGCATGGTTTCTGGAGATTCTAAAGTTCTAGGGTTTTCCTGGCCCCTGGCTTGCGAGAAGTGATCCAAAGTCGCTTTGAAGGTAAACAACAATCTTACTTGAGAGAGAGAGATTTTATTAAGGAGAGTACCCTCAGGAGCATTATCAAATGCTTCTAAAATATGAAAAGTAACCATGTCAGAATACCCTGGGCCCCCTAGTTACCCCCCCCAAGTAAAATGAAATGGAATGAAACGAGATAAGAAAACAAAGGGGAGCTAACTTCGGATGTTTTTCAGGTAGCATTTGACCTGTGCACACATCTCCACTCATTACTGATTTCTATAGGAGGTCTCTAACTCCCTTATGGAATCTTCTGCGGTGCTCTGTATATGGTGAATACTCAGTAAATGGCTTTGCCCAGAGGAACAGTGTTTTAGAGCAGCACTGCTACAGCAGCCACTGGCTACATGTGGCTAAGTAGATTAAATTAGGCATTCATTTCCTTAGATACACCAGTCAGTTTCAAGTGATCAATGTCCCCCTGTGGCTGGTGGCCGCCACACTGGACAGTGGTGCTATAAAACATTTTCATACACAGCAAGCGCTTTGGACCACACTGCAGAGATCTGGGGGGAGTACAGAAATGATCCTGTGGGCTTCCTTTGTTCTCTCAAGATTTGGTTATTGCATATGTTGATTAAAAAAAGAAATAATTCCATTTAATGTTTAGTTATCCGTGTGGTTTTCTTTTTAATTTTTATGTTCATTTTTTAGAGCCTCAAAGCTCATCTTTCAGGATGACAAGTGCACCCTCCCAACCACTCCGAGCAACTCCTGGGAACAAGCCTGGTGGGATGACGAGGGCTCAGAGTGCAGGGACCCCCAGGAGCTCTGGGGAAACAACTCAGACTGTCTCCGTGGAAGCCTTCTCCGGCCTGAGGCTCAGGTCAGTAACTGTAACGGGCCTCTCAGTCTGCTCATAGGCCCCTCTAGATGCCTCTTCCTCCTTCCTAGGGACCTGGCCTTCCAGAAGTCGTGTGTTTGTACCGCAGATCCGCATAAGACCTATAGCTCTTGAACTTGACCATACTAGGCCATCAGCACTGGGTTTGACTCAGTATATTTACATATGAATAAGGAAAACTTTCTCTTGCTTGTGTAAAGAATAAAAGATATATGTTCATTAAAAAGATCAGTAAATAATAAGTACTGTATTTAATCAGAAACTGATGGAAACAGTGATAGAGACTATTTTTAAACACCTAAAGGTATATACAGTTTAACCAGGATAGTAGTATCTTCTTATAGTTGATGTTAAGAGAACTAGCTGTACTCTTTTTCTTCCTAATAACTTTTAAGGCCAATTTATATTCTGTGTATGTGTTCCATGGAGAAATTAAGATATTCAGTTAAAATAGGAATAAATCCCAGGATCAGTTCAGGGAAAAGCCTGGACTTTTAAATCTTCTGTGCTCTGCATCACTACTGCCTTGCATCTCCATTATTACTGCCCTGGAAGCCCAGGGCAGAGCAGTAACCCTTATTCTGAAACCCGATTGCCTTTAGCACTGTCTATCTGAGTAGCCAGGTGCAACCCCTCTAGAAGACCTGAGCCTTGTCAATCTCAAATAAAACTGCTAAGCTCTTAACTAGTTTACTATTAAGCAGGGGGAGAACAAGTGACTGCTAACATGCAGTAGAAGTTGATTGTAAAGACTCCGTACTCTCCAAAATTGGGCGAAAAATCAGTATCTTAATTACATTTGAGACAGTCGGACGGACAGAATTCAGTAAAAGCTCATTGAGGGGACTCAGCGTTCTTTTTCAAGGTAAACGTGGCCCTCCTGAGATGATACTGCCTTTCCCAGTTGAAACTCCCTACAGATAACGAAAGATGTTGCTGATGTGAGCGTGCTGAACGTTTGAACTGAATGGAAGTAGATGAAGTTGAAACGCTCAGCCAAAGCTTCTGAGGGGCCTACAAATTGAGTGGATTGCAGAATTGTTTGAGTCTCTATAATTGTTCTACCTGAACCACAGAACCTAAAAATACTCCGAAGGATCACTGCCTGATAGTAACCTATTAACTTACAGAAATCAGGCAAAGGAGGGATTTCTTCACCTACGTCAGTGTTTCCGTCCTGAATATTCTTCATTGTTCAGAGGTAGCTCTTGGACTTTCTATTCCAGAAGACTTCTGAAAGAGTCGGAAAGCATGTTTTTTCCTGTTTTCTCTTGTCCTTGAATATGTAATATGATCAAACATGGAACAGATGTTAATATTCTACTAGAGAAAAACAATTTGCAAATTCATGAGTTTTTAGCCACTCATTAGGAGAAAATATATTAATTGAAGCTAGGTTCAAAGCTTTTTTTTATTATGTGAAAAGGTTGGCTTAAAGAAAACTAATTAGAAATAGTAGAACTTCTGAAATTCTTACAGAATTGATGGAATTGAAATATCTTATTTACTTAAGCAATTCATGATTTTGTATTAAAGTCAAGAGATTATTTTTAAAAGGATATTATAACTTTATATTAGAATTCATAAGAACTTAAAGAATTTGTAATCTTTATTTTCTACAGAGGTCCCAGTTCTAGATCCAAGGAAAAGCAAACCTAGCTTTTCAAATTCTCTCTCTCTCTCTCTCTCTCTCTTTTTTTTTTTTTTTTTTTTTTGCTGCACTGTGCGCCACGTGGGATCTTAGTTCCCTGACCAGAGATCAAACCTGTACCCCCTGCAGTGGAAGCACAGAGTCTTAACCACTGGACCGCCAGGGAAATCCCCAAATTATCTCATTTTTATCTGCTGTAAAAATATGTGCCTTGTCCATTACTTCATAACTACCTTCCTGAAAACAGGTGCTTTAGAGATTTCTGCCAATTACATCTCTGCTAACCAATTTGCTACAGTGCCAGATAATCTCTTCTTAGAATAATAATCTACCAGTCGCTGGTTTCTTGACCCAGGAAGCCTCGAGTATCCTCCACAGAAATGAACAAGAAAATGACTGGCCGAAGACTGATCAGACTATCTCAGCTCAAGGAAAAGATGGCAAGGGAGAAGTTGGAAGAAATAGACTGGGTGACATTTGGGGTTATATTGAAGAAAATCACTCCACAGAGTTCTAACAGCGTAAGCCATTTTATTGATTTCTCAGCTGTTTCATCACAGATTGACAGTGGGAACTCATGTTCTTGATTTGTTACCCAGAGCCTATCAATCAGTATTTCATTTTGAAGTCATTGCTAGTAAGTTCCCAAGTTGCCACACCATCGTTGGGTTGGTACCCGAGGGGGAGATGTGTAAGGAGGGCCCTACTTAAAGAACATCTGGTTGTACAGGCTTCTTGGGCTTTTTACTGTCCATGTCATTCTTTCTTATTTCACTTGTCATTGTTTGTTGATGCGTGTAGATGCCCCTATGACACTGCAATCCCTTTTGTGCAAGGGAAGCAGGTCCTCAAAGAGGCTGAGTTCACAGATCTTTGGAAAGCTTTACCAGGTGTAAGACGTCAATTGCAAAAGTCCTGAAATTGCTGACTTGTGCAAGTACAGTATGGTATATTTAATTTGATTGATATTACAAAAGATCTAGCAAGTTTTAAAATAACAGTTGACTGAGGCATAACAGGAAAATTATTTTATGGCCTGACAAGTCAGAAAATCTGGATGCTAAGCCTCGTTCTCCATTTAGCAGGAGTTGTGGCCTTAGGGTGGCCCTGAATCTTTCTTTGAGGACCTCCATTTCCTTACGTGTAAAATGAAGGAACTGGCTTTTGATTCAAAGGCTCTCTCTAAAATACTGCAAATAATCTTGCTCAAAACTAATTCATTCTCCAATTTAGATCTTGGCCAACCTTAGATTTTTTTATGAGCTCTGACATGAGGGCTTGAGTTTCAGATTCTGAATCCTGCTCTAGCCCTGTTCTATCTCGCTAAATGTGAACAAGTCTGGTTTTCATTTGGTTAAGTTCCTAATTGCATCACTACTGGCTATAATGACATGGAAATAATAGGGGTGAATTTTATCTGAACTCCTCTGTACATATCCTTGGGAGAACAATTAGAATACTTGAGTCTAGGCGATAGATCACCGTAACCTGTAACCATACCCACTCTGGGCTGCCTCTGAAATAGCTTGATTCGATGTTGTGTGAATTATTTTGTTTAAAAAAAAAATCTGTAAACATGGAAGATGTTCATATTGTAAGTGGGCAGCATTTTGAGTTGCACTTCTTGATGTGTCATAGTATTTCCAAAATTTTACAGTTAAATACAACTAGTTTTCTTCAAATGATGCTTTTTTCTTCTAAGCTAAGGAAAGATTTAGAAACATTAAGCTGAAACCTCCTTATTAATATTAATAACATAATCAGTGATAAATAATATTTACTAAATTTAAATCAGTAAGTTCTTTTTTTTATTGAAGTATAGTTGATCTACAATGTTGTATTAGTTTTTGGTGTACAGCAAAGTGATCCAGTTATACATATATATATTCTTTTTCATATTCTTTTCCATTATGGTTTATTACAGGATATTGGATATAGTTCCCTGTGCTATACAGTAGTAGTTCTTGTTGTTTAAATATTTTATATATCATAGTTTGTATCTGCTAGTAACAAGTTTGCTATTGGCTTGCCTTTCTTCACCTTCATTTCTAAAATGAGAAGAGTCATACCAAAACCTAGAGAAAGGATTAATTTATAATTCACAGACATTCTGATGATTACATATTCAGGGTGGGTTATACTTAGATATTTTTCCACAGAACACTCGAACAGTAAATGGAGACATTGTAACCCATGGTTCAAAATTTATTAAAAATAAGAATAAATGTTTGCTCCAGGGGAAAACATTTAGCATCTGGCGACTGAATGATCTTCGTGACCTGACGCGGTACGTGTCACTGTTCCTGTTTGGAGAAGTTCACAAAGAACTCTGGAAGACTGAGCAGGGTACCGTCGTAGGGCTGCTCAACGCGAACCCCATGAAGCCCAAGGATGGTTCAGAGGAGGTAAGACTCTGTTTCCATGTTTTGTTTTTTTTTTTTTTTTTGGTCTTTATAAATTAGCTGAGTTCTATCAAAAACATTTATATTGGTCTACCTCCAGGTAATAAGTCAAGCTTTTATATTCTTTTGTCTCCATTAAACTGGTTTTTTGTTTATTCATCTACCCCTCACCCACCAATATTCTGAATTTCAGACTACTCTAGAGTATTTCATAACAGCTTCTCTCATTATATCTTTTCAAGTTCGTTCCAAGGTTCCTGTAATTCTTTCAACTCTTGGGCTCAGGTTCCCTTAGATCTCCCATGAATTTCCATGATGGCATCGAGAAGCCAGGGGTTTATAGTTGAGGGAACTGTATTCCATTTGTTAGTACAATCATAGCTGCAGCTTGTGAATTTTCATTTTTAAAGTGAATTTTCATCTTCTCGAACATCATTAGAGTTTGGGTACTACCTACTGATTCTCTAGTAAATTGCAAACTTAGATACAGTATGAATAGCAACAGTTTCTCCACTCAAGCCAGTGAGAAGCTACTGCTTCTGTTGTAGACAGATTATTGTATCACAAGGAGTGAGAGACTAAGTTATTTCATTCCTTGCTTTCACAGAGAGGGGCAGCAAGTCTTCATTTATTGGTTAAGAAGGTGTTTGGCTACAAATAACAGAAAAACTTCGCTACAGTTTCTTCTTCATAGTAAACCCCGGAGTTTGTTTTTCTTACATAATAAAAAATCCAGACATAGGCAGTGTGGTGTTGCCAGGGCTGGTGTCCATGAGTCTCTCAGCATTTTCCTCTTAGTCACAAGATGGCCATGAAGCTCTAGCCATCATATTTCCATTCAAGGCAGGAAGTGAGCCAGGCTCCTTGCTCTGCTTTTAAAGGAAAGCAGAAGCTTTCCCAGCTACCTTCCCTGCTGACTCCTGCTGAGTGGAGTCACATGACCATCACTAGCTACAAAGAATGCTGGGAAAACTGGGAACTGGATCCATCATTTAAGGCTGAGCGTTTGGATTCTGATAGCAAAGACACAGGAGAAAATAGATAGTGGGTGGAGAACTCAATGTGTCTTCTAGACCTCCCATTTCTACAGCTGCCTTATGGAGCACTGGCTTCAAATTCCAGTGCACTGATAAAAAGGATAAAAAGCCGCCTTAACTTGCGCCAACTGTTGTTATATCCATTCTTGCTGTTGAAAGGCCATACCTTTGTCTGCTTTTAACTCCAACTCCCCCTTTTTTCTACAGGTGTGCTTATCTATTGACCATCCTCAAAAGATCTTAATTATGGGGGAAGCTCTTGACCTGGGAACCTGTAAAGCAAAGAAGAAGAACGGAGAACCGTGTACACAGACTGTGAATTTGGTAGGTTTCAGCTTTGTTGGGATGGTTTTTGCTAAAGACAGAAACTAATAGGAATAAATTATAGGTACTTACCTGTAATGACCTGTTTGGAACTGAGTTTCCTACATAACAGGAAGCATCAAAGTGAGAAAATTGAATGTGTGGTTAATAATGGCCAGTTTACAAAGCTGAGGGTAGGGGAAAGATTTAACCTCTTAGGAAAGTGATCTTTTATTGCTAGCTGACTAGGAGGTATAAGAAAGATAGAATTTTAATTTGCTCTCAATCCTTTCTAGTGCTGGAGATTAAACGCTAATGATGAAATACACTGAAACCTTATTTTAGTCAATACTTAACTCTATTATACCTTTTCTTAGAGCTTTCTTTTAAAAAAAATAAAAGCTTTATTGAGATAGAATTCACATGCCAGACAATTCACAATTCTGAAGTGCACAATTTAGTAACTTTTAATATATTCAGAGAGTTGTGCAACCATCACCACTGTGTAATTTCAGAACATTTTCAGTAGCCTTCCAAAAAACCCATATCCATTAGCAGTCATTCCCCATTCTTCTCTCTCGCCAAGTCCTGGCAACCACTAATCTACTTTCTGTCGCTATAGATTTGCCTATTCTGGACAATTCATACAATGGAATTGTATAATATGTGCCTTTTGTGTCTGGCTTCTTTCACTTAGCATAATGCTTTTAAGATTCATCTGTGCTATATCCATGCTACAAAGCCATTTATTAGCACTTCATTCCTTTTTATGGTTGAATAATATTTCATTGATGACCACACTCTTTTTATCCGTTCATTGGTTGACGGACATTTGGGTTGTTTTGCATTTGACTGCTACGGGCAATGCTGCTGTAAACATTCATGTACAGGTTTTTGTGTGGATGTCCATTTTCAGTTCCCTCGGGTATATATATGCCTAGGATGGAATTGCTGGGTCTTATGGTAACTCTATGTTTAGGCTTTTGAGGAACCACCAAACTGGTTTCCAAAGTGACTTTTACATTCTCCCCAGCAGTAGGTAAGTGTTCTAGTTTCTCCACATCCCGGCCAACACTTGTTATTGTCTGTCTTTGACTACAGCCATCCCAGTGGATACTATCCATCTAAGTGGTACTTCTTAGAGCTCTTTGAAAGGATTAAATGACAGATTTTGGTTTCATCTCTTTTTATTTCCCTCATTCTTGTCTAACAGATGAACTAGTGAACAGGACGTAGGAAGGAGGGAGACAGTTAGGAAAAGAGGTCTCGGGGGAGTACTTGACAAATCACTTAAACTGCCACTGCCACCATCTCTGAGGTTCACCCAATAGGATAATACTTCAGAGTTTCTCTTTGTTCCTTTCACTGAAAGGGTAGCATTCGTCCAAGAGTCAACCAGAGAAACAGAAAACCTCACTAGAAACTGATTTTGTTTTATTTTTTAACTTTTATTGAGGTAAAATTCACATTATAATTGACGATTTAAAAATGTACACGTCAGTAATATTTAGTGTTTTCGCTTTGTTGTGCAACCACCAGCTTCTTCTAACTTCCAAACCTTTTCATCACCCCATAAAAACACCCCCTACCTATTAAGTAATAACTTCCCTGGTGACCTGTAATCTGCTGTCTCTGGATATATGCCATAAAAGGAATCATACAACATGGGACCTTGGTGTCTGACTTCTGTCGCTTAGCATAACCTTTTCTTTTTTTAAAAAAAATATATCTATTTATTTATTTTATTTTTGGCTGCATTGGGTCTTTGTTGCTGCCCGCAGGCTTTCTCTAGTTGCAGCGAGCGGGGGCTACTCTTCATTGCGGTGCGCAGGCTTCTCATTGCGGTGGCTTCTCTTGTTGCGGAGCACCGGCTCTAGGCGCGTGGCTTCAGTAGTTGCAGCACGCGGGCTCAGTATTTGTGGCTCTCAGGCTCTAGAGTGCAGGCTCAGTAGTTGTGGCGCACGGGCTTAGTTGCTCTGTGACATGTGGGATCTTCCCGGACCAGGGCTCGAATCCATGTCTCCTGCACTGGCAGACGGATTCTTAACTACTGTGCCACCAGGGAAGTCGCTAGCAAAACCTTTTCAAGGTTCATCCTAGAAGCTGATTTTACTTCCATTGTAGAAAGAGGGCAAAGGCAGTGATTGATGCCACTTTTTCTTTCACCCAAGTAGTGTGTTCAGAGGAGTTTAGGGGAAGAACTTCTCCCCCCAACCGCGCTTTTTGTTTTTAATTTTTATTGGCATAGAGTTGATTTACAGTGTTGTGTTGGTTTCAGGTGTACAGCAAAGTGAATCAATTATACATATATCAATACATATATCCACTCTTTTTTAGATTCTTTTCCTATATAGGCCATTACAGAGTACTGAGTAGAGTTCCCTGTGCTGTACAAGTAGGTCCTTATAGTTATCTACTTTATATGTAGTAGTGTGTATATGTCAATCCCAATCTCCCAATTTATCCCTGCCCCCGCATCCTTACCTAGGAAAAGAACTTCTAAGTTGCTGCTTAGCTGTGCGTTGAGAATGGTCTCGGAGGTCAGCAGGGAGGCTTCTGCCCGCAGAACAGCTCTCTGTGAGACTGGGAGAAAGGAGCTGTGTCTCTTAACGTTGTCCCCGGCCTGTCTCCCTAACGCTGATGCAGCTGCTCTTCCTTTTTACAGAATGACTGTGAATACTGTCAGTATCACATCCAGGCCCAGTACAAGAGGCTCAGCGCCAGGCGAGCAGACCTGCAGTCCACCTTCTCCGGCGGCCGAATTCCAAAGAAGTTTGCCCGCAAAGGCATCAGCCTGAAAGAAAGGCTGTGTCAGGATGGTTTTTACTACGGAGGAGTTTCTTCGGCCTCGTATGCAGCCTCAATGTGAGACATTCTCAGAGCTTCTTTGGGGTCAGGGGTCTTGCTTGTCTTCTTTTAAGAGTAAACCCAGTGGTTGTACGTTTCTGTCCCGGTCCTGGAAGACTTGTACAGGTTTTATCTTTCATAGCGTGCTGCCTGGAACGAGATGGCTGAGGGCCTCTTTCGTTCCCGGGGAAGAGAGGAAAACACTCAGAAGGCGGGGAAACTAAGTCAGGTCATGATGGTCTTTAACAGGGCACCCACACTTCCTCTTTGGCTTCTAATGTGAATAGTGCAGCTTTGTCAGGGCTGATGGGCCGTTAAAAGTGTTAATCATAGTGTTGACATACTTGAAATCATTTCCCTGACGACTGTTAGTGTGAGGTTGCTGACCTCGTGGAACCCACATTTAATTCAGTGAATGAATATGCAGAGAAGCCTCACAGGGGAGGGGTGCTGCTGAGGCTGGCATGCCTGGCCTCCCCTCTGGGGATCTCATTCTCTCCCTGGAGTCCCTGAGTAGATGATCGATGGCCTCGTCCCTGTTCTCTAGAAAGTACGTCTGAGGATGCGGCAGGTGGGGACCTGACTCAAAGGGAGCCACACTTGGTCCAAGAACAAAACAGATTTTGTCCTCGATCCAACAGAAATTGGGCTAGAGGACTCTCACTTCCTGTATATTTTGTGATATCAAGCACATTTTTAAGATTTAAAATAATTTCTGTATTTTACCAAATTGCAAAAAGCAATACACATATGTTATTTTTTTTTTAATGTATGTACAGTTTAGCCCAAAGGAGACAGTAAACACCATCTATAATCCCACCACCTAGATAACTGTTAGTTTTGGTATATATGGTTCTAGGGGTCCTTTTTTCTCAAATGTATAAAGTTTTAATAGAATAAAATGCGATCATAATATATCTATACTTTGCCAGCGTTCTTTTTTCCCACATAAAATAACGAATTTTTCTTTGTGGAACATTCACTTATGGCATTATTTTTAGTGGCTACATGGTGTTCTTTTACGTGGCTCTGTGATAATTTAAATAATTCTCCATGGATGAACATTTATAGCATTTCCAACTTTTAACAATACAAACAAAGCTTCCGTTCATATCCTAAATTTTTGCATCGGTCTTAGGTAAATCCTAACTACTTGGTAAGTCCTAGTCTACTTGATCAAAGTGTTGGCATATTTCTTATTTCTTTTGCCAACGTGCTCTTCTGGAACAGACTTCAATCAAATTTGTAGGTCGCCTGTTGTTTTATATCTGTGACATAATGCACACACCAGTTATGCTGTAGGGCCACGGTATTAAGTCTACTTACATGGTGATTTGAGAAACGTTGACAGTTTGTAATAAATGACTACTTCTGCGCCTTCTTTACCTCACAGAGCGTTGAAGTTCAGTGATTTTCCTTTTTTGAGGGCGTGACTCTTGTCATTTCAGTGCAGCTGCTGTCGTACCTAAAAAGAAGATTCAAACCACTCTGACTCACCTGGTGGTTAAGGGCGCAGACTTGATCCTTCAGGAAACTCAACAAAAACTCGGTAACTTTGTTTCTAGATACTATTTTTCTTTCTCCAGTTTAAACATGAAGTCTTCGGGATTGAAACTGGGTAGATCCTAACACTAAGTTATACTTGGTGAGTGATGTGGCCTCAGCTGAACGAACCAAGCTTGGTTGGCAGCATCTTAAGAAAAAACAGCATATTAATCTTAGCTGTGTCCTAGCTTTTTAAAATGTCTTGATGGGGACTTCCCTGGTGGTGCAGTGGTTAAGAATCTGCCTGCCAATGCAGGGGACACAGGTTCGTTCCCTGGTCCAGGAAGATCCCACATGCCGTGGAGCAACTAAGCCCGTGCACCACAACTACTGAAGCCCGTACACCTAGAGCCTGTGCTCCACAACAAGAGAAGCCACCGCAGTGAGAAGCCTGCACACTGCAACGAAGCTTAGCCCCCGCTCACTGCAACTAGAGAAAGCCAGTGTGCAACGAAGACCCAATGCAGCCAAAAAAATAAAATAAAATAAAATGTCTTGATGTATCTGGGTCTAACTCTTAGTGTCCAGCACTAGAATCAGTAGTATCAGGTTCCTGGTCAAACTCGTCGGTTATCTTTCATTAAAACAGGTCTAGGTCGAAGAATGCCACCTCCACCCTGTCCTTGGGGCTCTGTTCATAACAGTGGTCCAGATCTAGCATGGATCCTTATGCACAGTGCATATTCCAGGAATAGTGTATGAAATGACCCCGCAGGTATTAGTATTCTAATCATTTTTCAAAAATAAGATACATTTGTCTTACCCTTGCAGTCCTACTTGTCTGAGGTTAGAGGTGAAAGATTCTCTTTTCTCTTGATATTCCATCTACTTCATTTACAAATAACTAAAATTATGAAAGCAGAGTTTATAAAGGGATAAGTCACATGACATAAAATACTCTGAATTTTGAATCCTCTAATGCTGATATTTGTGTATTCCAGGAGTACCCCAGAAGAGCTTGTCTTGCTCTGAGGAATTCAGGGAACTGATGGACTTGCCTACATCTGGAGCCAGAAACTTGAAACATCATTTAGCCAAAGTCAAGTCATCAGGTAGAGTCAGACTGTACCTGCTCTAATGTCTACGCGTGGGTCCCCACAGCCTCTCAGAACCCCCGCAGCCTGTGCCTTGTGTTTCAGGGATCATGGCGAGCCCGAAACCTGCTTTCCAGTCTATCTCGGCATCAGCCCTCTTGAAGCAACAGAAGCAGCATATGTTAGAGATGCGGAAAAAGAAATCAGAAGAAAGACAGAAACGGTAGGAGTCACAGATTTAATGTTCCCTGTTTAGGTAGCTCATCTCAGGAATTCTGAGGATGTCTTAATAGATTTCAAAAGTGTGACTTTGGATTTGGGGTGGTTGGCTACCTTTTTAACTTTGGAAGTTTTTAAAAAATTAATTTTAACATAACCTTTAAAATTATAAAGCGGGCTTCCCTGGTGGCGCAGTGGTTGAGAGTCCGCCTGCCGATGCAGGGGACACGGGTTCGTGCCCCGGTCCGGGAGGATCCCACATGCCGCGGAGCGGCTGGGCCTGTGAGCCATGGCCACTGAGTCTGCGCGTCCGGAGCCTGTGCTCCGCAACGGGAGAGGCCACAACAGTGAGAGGCCCGCGTACTGCAAAAAAAAAAAAAAAAAAAAAAAAAAAAAAAAAAAAAAAAAAAAATAAAATTATAAAGCATTTAAAGTTATGTATTTCTGACTTATGCTAGTAAATCCTGAGACCTGGTGGTACAGGCTGCAGTAATTAATATCACTGTGGAAACGAGAAAGGAGTAACATATAAAGACAGTTTTGTGAAAAGGGAAAGTAGACGTTGAGCTGTTTGGTGCCCATTTCTCAGTTTTGCCACAGTTAGGTTTTTCATTACAGGCTGGGCCAATGCGTAGATTCTGCATTTGTTCAGGTCAGTGATAAAAATGAGGTACTGAAAATGGAGAGTCATTTCAGAGGCAGAATCAAGTGGAAATGGGTGTGGAAGGTAAACAAATCAAAGACTCTTGAACTCAAGTTATCCAATGATAGTAAGAGCTACTGTTTACAGTCACCCAGCATGTGCTGAGCCACCATGCTTTACACTGTACACACATCTCATCGGTCCTTACCATAATCTGCAAGGGGTTATTATCCTTGTTTTATGGCTAATGTAACTGAAGACCAGAGAGTAAGTGGTGGAGCCAAGTTTGAACTCACACCTACCTACCTGTTCTACTCCAGTGTTGAACCATTATGCTGTCCCAGATCTAGGCTCCTATAGGGTACCTAGTTCCATGGAAAAGGATGCCTATTATGAGTCAAGAGGAAATGCTTTGTAAAAATAAGAGAATGGATTTGGCCTCAGGCAGGTTAGTTTGAGGTGCTGGTGGGATATCTATAGAGGTATTCATCAGGGGCCTACAGGTGACGTAGATGTATATATATGGACATAAAAATGTATATGGAGTTGTGAACCTTGTAGGGAGTAGAAAGCACCCGTCAGTTTAAAGGCATTAGTTTGAAGTTTTTCAGAATTTCGCTGGCCAAACAAAACATACCTTTGGGCAGGATCTGCTAGGCAATTGGCAAACTCAGCCTGGAGCTTACAGGAGTGGGGATGTGGTAGAGAAGAGAAGACTGGCCCAGGATTATCTGGTACTAGTCCTGAGCCTCTCACTTACGAGCAGTGAGGTCTCGGGCCTCAATTTCTTTATCCCTACAATGAGAGGGTTGGCCTAGATGATTTCTGACCTTTGTTGTTTTTAAATAATCCTTAAAGCCATATATATAATAATCACTGTGTGAATTATAGCACCTTTCTGTTAGGACTTCCAAATGTAACAAATGTGTTATCTCTTCCCAGTAGAGGAAACAAAATACAGAGAGATTCGGTGAGTTCCTGAAGGATCTCAGCTAACCAGAGAGCTAGGAATACAGTCCACAGCTCGTCTTCAGGGCTGAAGGTGCTCCATAGTCTGCACCCACTGGAAAGCTAGTTGATAAAAATAGTAATCAGTTCTAAACTGGTGAAACAATTAGCACTTATTCAATAAAAAATCAGTTAGCTTAAGAGTTAGTGAGGCTAATATTGTTTTTACTGTGCGCTAATCTGAATTAATAACCAAGAAGGGAAAATTATTTTACTGACGACTGCTTATCAGCTGGTGGCCTGCTTGCGGTCTCCCAGTCTGCATGTTTTGTGCTCATGTGCATAGTTTGTGACTGCCTATTTCTTTAAAGATTTCTCCAAAGTGCGAGTGAAGTTGAGAGCCCAGCTGTGCCGTCCTCTTCTCGGCAGCCCCCTTCTTGGTCTCCACCAACGGGGGCTGAGTTCTCCAAGCTGGAAGGAGCCCCAGCCATACAGATGCCAAAGCTTGGAAGAAACATCTCAGAAGGAGATGATGTCCTCTTTTTTGATGAGTCACCACCACCAAGACCAAAACTGAGTGCATTAGCAGAAGCCAAAAAGGTAACTGGCATCTCTTTTCTTCACCACTTGAATTTGTATTCTGTGAGACACAGCTGGTATTTCAAACTTTATATACCTGTGACCAGGAAAGACAGTCCCCTCATACCTATTTATTGATCATGATAATTAGAGTCAAAGGAATTTTAAATGATAATGGGTATCAACATAATGCCATTTATTTAATCCAAGAGAACTAGCTACTGTCTCCACACTATTTCTTGTCAGGCGGCAGGAGATAACCTAGAAGAAGATACTGTTTCACAGCTGGAGACCCTAGTATTAGGGGGAAACATTCTTGGAATTGTTGAGGCAATTGAATTGTCAAATAGTGGTTTAAAGAATCCTTCTTTAAAAGAAATCTTACACAGAAGCCCAGTCTGTAGACAGATAAAAGCTAAGCTGCTCTGATTGAAGTGGGAATTGGGGGTGGTCAGAACCCCACCTCCTCAGCAAGCTCTGTCTCTCCTCTTCCTGAGTCACCCTGAGCCCCCGACTTGAGCCTGTCTTCTCTTTATTCTAGTTAGCAGCTAGAACCACATGAAGGGCAAGGGCTAGCTGCAAGCCAAAGCCGTACCTACAGTAATAATAATAGCAATATGCACGTATGTTACTATGTGTCTGTGATATGTGCATACATGCTGTTTACTATGTACAAGTACATGCTTGGCTTTTGCATTGTCTCATTTTATCCTTAAAACCACAACCCTAAAGGGTAGGTTAGTGCTGTCATCCCCATTTTGTAAATGTAGAAACTGAAGCTGAACAATTAAGTCAGGTTATAAACTAGCAGTAAGTGGCAGGGCTGGAATTCTATCCTAATCTGTCTATTCGGAAACAAACTTCCAAAATGTTTATGTGGTTCCTCTTGTGGGTCTAAAAGCCTACACACTAGCTGAAGGACTAGCTGAAGTTTAACTATTGATATTCAAATAAGCTGAGATTTGTTTTACTAACTTAGAGACCTGTCTTCCATTCTTTGAAATTTTAATAATTGTGTTAATAATGCTAAGTAATATGAAGATATATTTTGCTAATGTATGTTTGAGAACAGCCAGAATTCACTGGTTAATCACTGGAAAGGGGTACAGAGCTACAGACACCTATCTCATCTTTTAGATTTTTATCTCCCTCTCTTTCCTTTTTTTTTAGTTGGCTGCTATAACCAAATTAAGGGTAAAAGGCCAGATTCTTACAAAAACAGACCCAAACAGCATTAAAAAGCTAAAGGAGCCCCAGGATGTCCTGGAAGTGAAGGAACGTGTAGAAAAGAACAACACATTTTCTCCTCAAGGTACTGTGAATGGGAAACTTAGCAGGAGGAAAGAGACACTGCTTATAAAGGAAATGTTCCAAAACATAACCAGCCGCCCTGACATCAAAAGTCATTATTTTATTTCCATTCACCTCTATGGAGAGTACCTAAGTAGAATTTCTGCAGTTGGAACTGATTGTTTTTTATAGTCACATTAAATTAAAATGAAATTATGCACAATTTGAAAACTTGAGATTACTCATTGGATCGTTGCACATACATATTAGTAGAAAGATTTGTTTTGAAATAAGTAGAATTCCTTTGTTTTAAATTGCCCTATTTTTATTTTTAAAACTCTGAAGCTGGCAGTGTCCTTTTAACATGAGTTTGTAAATAGGAATTTTGTTGTTGTTGTTACCTATTTTCATAATTGGCTCTTATTTTAAGGTGAAAACGATTCTAATTTAGTGGTCAAGTCTGCCATCCCCTCCCGCATATTCTAGTTTGTACTTTTCAACTCAGTTCTTCTAAGAGCCATCCTTTGCTCATACCAAGTGGGGGTAAATGCAGTTTGAAGGGTCTTGTAAGGGGAGACGCAGCTGAGTCGGCGAGGCCCGCTGGCCCTCTGAGGTTCCTCTGTTCACTCTTTTTCTTTCTGCTCTAGCTGAGGATGAATTGGAGCCTGCCAGGAAAAAAAGGAGAGAACAGCTTGCCTACCTGGAATCTGAGGAGTTTCAGAAAATTCTAAAAGCAAAATCGAGGCACACGGGGATCCTAAAAGAGGTAAAAAAGAGCCCAGAAGGTCAAAGGTGACAGAGATGTCCTCAGACTCGGGAGCTCTGTCGTGGGCTAAGAATCTCTTCCTGTTTCCTCAGCCGAAATGTTAGTTGTATGTCAGTTTGTTTGAGTTTGTTTTGAAGAACAGGAATATTGCTAATAGATTTTAGCTTTGCCTTTGTTGCATTGAAGAATATCATTCAACATTATTTAAATTGAGTTCAGTATTATAAAATGTTTCAGTCAATATTTTATAACTTTGAAGTATATTCTGCAAAAATGTCGAATTAATGTGTTGTACACCTAAAACTAATATAAAATTGTTAAGTCAACTATACTTCAATTTTAAATGACTAATTAACTCTTTAAAACGTTTACCTGTAGTTATGGCTGTGAAGTTATGTTTTAATGGCTCTCCACTATCTACTATTTTCTGCCTTGCAGTATGGGAAGGGATTTTTCCATTCATACAGTTTTATATGGACCCTGCAAATGCTCTAAATCAGTAGTTCTCAACCCAACACTCACAATGCCCCTTTTTAATACCAAGTGTTTTGTATTGTTCTCTTATTATCCTGAAATTAAATTTGTGGATAATGTAAATTACCTAGCTAGTAATTTCAAAAATACCAATATAATATCCTACCTGTGTTCCAGACAAGCAGGGATTGTTCCTGCCAAGTGCTTGGTCTGGAGAATAGTATCGAATAGAATGGGCGTCATCACTGGGGAAGCATCCAGCACCTCCCATAACTGAATCTATATTGGAACAGTGGAAACAGTTCCCTTCTGGTGCGCACTTGACCTGATGATGCTGTTAATCACATCAGCAGTTTAAATTTGTGTTTAGTGTCTTACACATCACCAAATGCTTTCATACCCTCTTTTTGCCCATTAAGGGCTTGTTTCTACTTACCGTCTTTGGGGTTGCGGTTCATTGATCCATGTCCTCATACAGTTAGCTTGTCTGTTCAGTTCAGATTTTATTATTATCAAGCAGCTGCCTGAGTCTATATCAGATTTGGTACAAGGTCTTCTGTGTGTCTTGTCATTCCAGGCCGAGGCTGAGCTGCAGGAACACTATTTTGAGCCCCTGGTGAAAAAAGAACAAATAGAAGAAAAGATGAGAAACACCCGGGAAGTGAAATGTCGAGTCGTGACGTGCAGGACGGTGAGTGCAGAAGACAGTTCTCCCCACGACCTGTCTGGGGTTGCTGTGACTCAGCAGGATGTGGAGAGTCTGTGGGGTGCGTGTGGGCCCACATCTTATGACCAGAGTCCAGCCCGGGTCATTTAATTAGGCTGCAAACCAAATGGCGTCCGATAGCCCAGCACCGGGCTTCCCATGACCCATCCACTGAGCTCTGATGGTAGAGCCTTTGTATTGAGGTGTTCCTCATTTGGCCACAGCCCCTGGTTTTGTGGAAGAGCCTCTTCCCGTTTGACCACTGGACCGAGTATTCTTCTCTCTCCTCCTCAAGTTTTAGCACGCCCTCAGTCCATAGTTCCTAAGTCCCTGGGGCCTTGGCTGAACAACTTGATTTGGCATCAGATGTCATGATCAACTACCGTTGTTCCCTTCTGCTCAGGGCCTAACCTACTAGATTGAATCTCAGGGCAGAGTGTGAATTGTATTATTGTTTGCAGAATTTTTACCCTGAGTCTATTAGAAAATTCAAAATCCTCTACTCAACATTAATCAAAAATGGCCAAAAAAAAAAAAGTTATTGCTGAATACTACTCCTTCCATTACCATTTCTTTGAAATATGCCTGCATGGCTAATCTGCTTCGTGAGCCCATGTAAGAGGAGAAAGAGGTTTAGCTTACCCAGTGCAATTTTCTCTATCTTTATTCTTTTTAAAACCTTAGATTCTCCTTTACATTTAGGGGGTGGGCCAAAAGGTGGAGCTTCCTTGAGAAAGTTCAGACCGTGGAGAATCAGTAAAGCTTTTACTTCGTAGGACAGCTTTTCCTCTGACAGCGTGGCTGTATTAGGACAGAGCTGGTGTATTCATTTCCTGTTGCTGCTGTAACAAATGACCACCAACCGGGTGGCTTAGAACAACACAAATTTATTATCTCACAGTTTTGTAGGTCAGAAATGGGTCTCGCTGGGGTAAAATCCAGTTGTCAGTAGGGTGCGTTCCTTTCTGGAGGCTCTAGGGGACAGTCCCTGTCCTTGCCTTTCCCAGCTTCTAGAGCTCACCTGCATCCCTTGGATCGTGGCTTCTTCCTCCATCATCGAAACCAGCAATGGGAGGTGGGGTCCTCTCGTCACAAATCAACTGATTAGCAACTGTAACTGCATCTGTAACCTGAATTCCCTTTTGCCATGTAACATAACGTGCTTGTAAGTTCCAGGGAATAGGGTGTGCACATCTTGGGGGGATTATTTTGCCTGCCCCAATTGGCATACCACTCTGCTCTGCCCTCTTTGAGGCTGCCAAGGCCAAAAGTTATTTATCTAGACTCAGTGTGATTACCCGAAATTACATTGCACTGTCTGGCTCTGTTTCAACCTTCACCCATCATTTCTTGTTCTTTTCAGTCCTTTGAAGGATCAAAATTAAAAGTAAATTACTTAATATCTGTCTTGGTTTTGCTGTGTATGAAATAGGAGTAGTCATAAGCTTATAATCCTTCTCAGTGGCCTTGTAAGAGAAAATGAAAGAGCAGCTCATCATCCTTCCTGAACAGGCCCCATGGTTGTAATCTGTTGTCTTACAATCAGGGACTACAGTGAATACAGGGCAGACCAATCAGAGCTACTTAGAGATTTCCAATCCTTTTCTTCCTTCGCCCTAGCCATCGTCTTGATGTCACAGAAGGTTATTGTGTATTTTACACCTGAAATTGGGGCACACATGAGAAAAAGTGGTATCAGTAGGGGGAAAGTCAAGAAATCACATGATCACTGCAGCCAGAAGATAATAGCTCCGCCGGCACCTGCCTGGTGGCGACGAAAGAACAGAAGTTCTCAGGACAGTCTGCCCTTGTGGCAGCTGGCTCATTTCTCCTTCGGAGCTCTTGACCTGACATGTGCCTTCTTTCTGCTGGTTCTGTGCAGTGCGCTTACACCCACTTCAAGCCTCTGGAGACCTGCGTCAGCGAGCAGCACAACTACCACTGGCACGACGGTGTGAAGAGGTTTTTCAAGTGTGCCTGTGGAAACAGAAGTGTCTCCCTCGACAGGCTCCCCCAAAAGCACTGCAGGTATGAGAATTGCTGGGGTTCTTGGTCTCATCCAGGCCTCCTGAACCTTTTTCCAATTCCCATGTGATGCTGTTCCCTTGGAACTGTGGACAGTCCTTGACCCCGGGAGGGTCACCCTTGCTCTGTGCCACCTTACGGCTCCTGGGTATCCCCAAATGCTGCTGGAGGGAAGGGACCCTGCCCCTTTCACAGCTGTATCCCCAATACTAAATACAGTGCCCGGTGCATAGTAGGTTATCAGAAATGTTTGTTGAATAAATAAATGGAGCCTATGTATGGTGGGTTGGTGAAATATGTGTGTTTGTGGGGGGCTCGGATAGGGAATTTTTTTTCTCTGCTGTAAAGAGTTATTTGTTTAAATTTTTATAATATGTGAGTATGTGTGTTTTAAGGGACTTTTTGCTTTTACTTAGGGGGGGAACTTTGGATACAGAGGTAGAGCTGCTGTGTTTGACTACTCAGGGGCATGCTTCATGTAAAACAGCCTGAGTAATACCTGTGCAGTTCGGGGTGCAGTTTGTAGAACATGGTCCTTGGTGCGTTCAGTGCTCTCCTAATTTATGTATTTCTCTGTCCCCTTCCTCACTCACTATGAGTGCTGTTAGATATCTTATTTTCCTTTGATTTATCAATGTGCTACATTACACTGTTAAGTTTTTCTGAAGTTGAACTTTCCTTTTTTATTCCTTGGATAAACACGACCTATCTTGATGACTTTTTTATTTCAGCACACTGTTATAATCAATTAGCTAATATTTTATATGTGATTTTTATATCTATTCATAAGGGAATTAGACCTTTTTTTTCCTTTTCTTACATAGACCTATCTCGTTTTCGAACCAAGATTATGTGAGCCTTATAAAATGAATTGGGCAGCTTCCTGAAATAACATATCAAGTAGCAATTACTTCTTGAAAGTTTAGTAAATCTCAGCTATAAAATTATTTAGGCCCTGTTCTTGGAGGAAAGGGGTGGCTTTGATTACCTTTTCAATTTCATGGTCTCTTTTCTACCAATTCCAGCTTTTTATATTTTTCTAGGAATCCATTTCATTTAAATTTTCAAACTTATTAATATTTAGTTGTCCCTAATGTACTTTTTTCAGTCTGTTACTTGCTATATTTTATTAATAGGTATTTACTATATTTTGTTCTGTTGTTTTTTTCTTCTGTTTTTCAAAGTCAACCTTGATAGAAGTCTCTTCGTTCTGTTAACCTTTTCAGAAAACCATCTTTTAGTTTTCTAAACATTTATTGATTTTCTTTCTGTTTTCCTGATTTCCACCTTTATCTTTATGTACTTCTTGTTTCTTTGGGTTTGCTTTGTACCGTTTTGTGTACATTCTTCAGTTAAAAGCTTAAACTCAACTTATTAGTTTGTAACCTTTCTTGTTGCCTCATAAATCAATTTTTTTAAATAAATTGAAGGTTTGTGGCAACCCTGAGTTGAGCAAGTCTATTGGCACCATTTTTCCAACAGCGTTTTATTTATTTATCTATCTATCTATCTATCTATCTATCTATTTATTGCCATGTTGGGTCTTTGTTGCTGTGCATGGGCTTTCTCTAGTTGCGGTGAGCGGGGACTACTCTTCGTTGAGGTGCACGGGCTTCTCACTGTGGTTGCTTCTCTTGTTGCGGAGCATGGGCTCTAGGTGCGCGGGCTTCAGTAGTTGTGGCTCACAGTCTCTAGAGCGCAGGCTCAGTAGTTGTGGCACACAGGCTTAGTTGCTCCGCGGCATGTGGGATCTTCCCAGACCAGGGCTCAAACCCGTGTCCTCTGCATTGGCAGGCGGATTCTTAACCACTGCACCACCAGGGAAGTCCCCTCATAAATCAGTTTAAAGCTCCTATTTCCCTCTAAGTAGTTCTGCTTTAGCAGTCACCTGCAAAGTTTGATGCTTAGTGAAAATTATTTCTAAATGTCTTGGATGATTTCCTAAGAGTTAGTAATATATATGGGATTGATTTTATCTTTTTTGTTATTAATTTCTAACTTTATTGCGTTATTCTTGAAGGACATAATTTGTATGATGTTGATTCTTTGGAATTTGAGGCAATCTCACTGTCACCTTTTCACCAGGATATTCTCACTACCTTTTTGTTCACTCATTTCGTTTTGGTTGTTGTTTATTTCCTGGACCCCAAACTCCACTCTCATTTCCAGTTTCTCCAAAGCTGATTTGGGATGAGGGTGGGGGCTCGTTCATCACCTTGTCAGGAGCTGGTTTGTGCATCTTTTTACAGTCTAGGTTAGAATTGTTCTAAGTAGCTATTTGTATATTGATATTTGACTTCTCTCCAAAATATTGTAACAGCAAGAGCTTGTGTAAAACATTTGATTATCAGAGAAGTGTGTGCGCATTGAGGACAAGCAGTAAGTACAACTCACATGGAAGAACACGATGCCTTTCAGCCTCCAGGGGGCGCTGTTATTTTTGTTAACATCTGCTTTCTCTGGTCTCTCTCTTGTCAGTTCTTGATCTTGAGCAGAAATGGGCAAACCGTTTCTGTGAAAGGCAGATAGTAAATATATTAGGCAGGCACTGTGGTTTGTTTCACCGCTCTTGTGGCCGCCATAGGTGATGCTCAAACGAGGAGGCTTGGCCGTGTTCAGCAAAACCTCACGAAAACTGTGGCAGGCTGGATTTGGCCCTTGTATTATAATTGCCCACCCCTGACAGTAAGCTGTGCGTAATATCATCACTGATCTGGTCGAAGGCCACGAAAGTCTCTCAGTAGACATTCAGCTGGTCTCTAGCTGGAGAAGGTGGTGGAGAGGCTTGGGGCTAAGTCCTTGGGCAGCTGATGCTCAGGGCGGGAGTGGAGTCTAAGCCAGATAGGGAGGAAGGATGAGGCTGGTGGGGTGACCCCTACGGCCCGGACCCTCTCAGATCCAAAGCTGCTGGGAGACATAGTCCCACGGCTTCACTATATTTCTTTTCTGTTTCTCTCTCTGTCCTGCAGAGTAAACTTCATAGACAATGAGCTTTCCCCATAGCATCCCAATGCCTCCTCAGGGTTGGATTCACCTACCATGTTAAAAAGTGAGAATGAGAGTCTCCAGGCCCTTTGAGTGAAAAATCTTTGGGTTATGAAAAGATTTCCTTCCTGTTGTGTTGATTTCACACCAAATTTAACATTGACCTCTGAGTGGAAAATCAAGATAGCACTGTCTTCCCTGTTCTTACTGCTGAAAAAGGGAGGGGGGGGATTGTTCAAACCAGAAGGAAGAGTAATCCTTTCTTATCACAGCCTTTTAGTTCCAGAACAGGAGAAAAAGGGGCAAGCCATAGGCTGCACGTACCTGTAGGCTGGCTTCCTCAATCCAAGGGTCTTCCCAGTGACCGGCACTAGAAACCAAGCTCGCACTCACCACCTATAGCGTGTGTAGCCCTGTTATACTACCATTTGAAATTCCTTCTCTGAAGTATCTAGCTTACTGCAGAGTTGAAGACGGTTTCTCAAATCACTGGAGTATTTTCAGTAGCAATAGAGCATAGCCTGGAATATGAATGTCACCTTGATCAGCTTCTGCTTAAATGGGGGAGATCTCCCCCCAAGTGCAGGGAGCACTGTTACCTTCATGTGTATGGGCCCATAACCTCACTTCTGAGTCAATCCCATCTTTTCTGTTTCAGTAATTGTGGCCTCTTCAAGTGGGAACGGGACGGAATGTTAAAGGTATGTCATCTGCAAGGTGATGGGTTTTAGTGACCCATGCAAATAATATTGACCCATTTCTTATTAAACTATTTTTATTTTTCTAGGAAAAGACAGGTCCAAAGATAGGAGGAGAAACCCTGTTACCAAGAGGAGAAGAACATGCCAAATTCCTGAATAGCCTTAAATAGCCCCGACTTCAAACAGGTACCCACAGCCTACATTGCTTCTTGTGGTTCTGGAAAAGCAAGAGTGTTGGCTCTGAATTGCCCGTGTTCCTGATTTACACAGTCAGAACGAATACTTGCTAAGCCTACAACTTTGCCTCCTTCCTCGGTTGTGTTGGTTTAACATCAAATTTAACATTGACCTTTAAGTGGAAATTCAAGGTATCATTGTCTTCCCTGTTCTCAGTACTGATGGCAGAATTCACACAGTTTTTATGCCCCAAACTGGAAGGTAGATAGAGAGTTGTGTTTATCTCTCTTGGGTTGTAGAGAATGCAGTGTCGCTTCTTGATCACAGTAAGGTTCTGGTATTTATAGGGACACCCAGAGACAAAAGAATGAATTTAGCTCAGGTAACCTGCCTAACTTCTGGGCTTCAGTTTCCTCATATGTAAAATGAGGAAGGTTGGACTAAATGGTCTTGAAATGTTTTTTTGAGCTCTCAGAGTCTAAAAATAATATAATGTTTTGCCATCTAGAAAATTATGACCGTCGCCCTTGATATAGCCTTGCTGTATTGATATTAAAAGCCGGGTTCCTTCTGTTGATTCTACTGTTACCTCTATTTTGTTCTTGGAAATCAAGTCACTGACCCACTTGGCATTTCAATTCATATCTATATTGTCTCTGTGCTGTTGTTACAATATCGTGGAGCTCTGTAATGGAAATGCCTAAAATCTCATCATTTTAAAATGTGGCTTTATTTAAATGTGGCTTAAAGAAAGTGAAAGCTGTAGCCAAAACAAACATAAAATTTCAGAAGCCATGAAGCCCATTTGGAGAACAGAAACATCCCACAAGGAGAATCTTCTGGAGTTTGGGATTTGCAGATATGCTTTATCATACACGTTAAGAATTATAGGTCGGGGATCGCTGCATGATGCAGGGTGAGGGGCAGCCTGGGACTCGTGGTTACGCCCGAGTCTCAGCCCTTCCGCTCGCTAGTTCTGTGACCTCAGCCGAGGTGCCCATCCTCACTTTCCCCGTCTGCAAAACGAAGGCGATGATGTCTCGGTGGCGCAGACTCACGTGAGATGGTGCGCATGCGCAAGGGCTCAGTAGGTGCGGCTTTTGTTACGCTTCCCAGGTAAGAGCACAGAGACCGAGAAAACAGGCCCTGAAAGGAGAGTTTGGTTGCGGGTTGGGAGGCGGTGTCGCAGGTGAGGCTGGAGAAGGAGGCGGTGGCAGACCCGGAACTTTGCAGTGCCTCCTTGGCTGTGGTGAGGACATGGGTCCTGGTCCTGTGTGTGCTGGGACCCACGAGAGGGTTTTCAGCAGGGGTTTCTGTCATACCACTCAGCTGCTGCGTGGAGAATGAGGTGGGGGCAGGGGTGCTAGAGGCAGAACGATGCTGGCAGATGGCAGCACTTGAGGGAAAGGAACGGCGGCCTGAACGGAAGGGTGATGACGGAGGTGGACAGTGGTGGATGGCCTTAAAGGAACAGACAGATTGTGCTGGAGAGGGAGCCCAGGGTCGCGTTCCGGGTTAGGTAACTAACTGCATGGATGTTAAGGGGAAACTCTGAAGAGGTGGGAGACAGACAGCCCAGACGTTCAGATGCACCAGGCTTCCCACCCAAGGGAGATCAAGGCGGTGACAGGAAGCAACTCTGGGGCAGCTTGGCCCACAGGGCAAGACCCGTACTGTCTGAGGTTCCCCCAGAGGTTGCTAAGGGCACATGGGAATGTGGACTGTAGCTACCATTTTGTACAAACATTAGGTGCTCAATATGCTTCTGAAGAAATAGCAATTTTATGAGGACCAAGGGCCAGAAGAATGCAGTCAGCATTCCAGATAAGGCAGGATGGGGTTTCACTGGGTCAGCTCCGTCTTGCCCTTCGGCCAACTCAGAGGCACCCATAATGTCTTGGGTCTTTGCCCTGAACCAGCCCAGGCTTTGGAGTCACCGTCAGGAATCAGGGTATATGACTCTGTTAGAGTGACCGCAGAAGAACAGATGGGGAGATGAATGTTACTCATGGGAGATCCTTTCCAGGTCATTCCTCAAACACAGCTCAGTATCTATGGGTGAAATGATAAAAATGTCGAGGATTGGCTTTCAAAGCAAACTAAAGGGATGGAAGGCAGCGACGGGGGTTTCGGTGAACCAAAAGTGGCTGAGTTACTAATTGTTAAAGCCGGGTCATGGGTACATGGAGACTAGTGCTCATCTCTGTATTGTCACTTATGTCGTAAGATGTCATGATGAAAAGGAAAGAAACAAGATAAGCAGCTTGAGCTTTGCTTTCTCTGTGACGCCTGCCCCGTGTCCCGGGGAGTAGTCGATGCTCCTTCCTCCAGGTTGTTGCTGTATTTTGAATGTTGCTCTGGCAGGGAGCTTATTGTAATGGGTTTGTTTATCCATGTCACCTGCTAGCTTGTATATTTTAGTGTGGTTCAATTCCCAGGTGCCAAACACAGTGCTGCCCTGCTGGTGCTCAGTGAGTGTTGGGTGGGTGGACGGATTTTACAAACCGTGAATACAAGGAACGTAATGTTTTCTGAATTGTTAAAACAAACAAACAAAAAAATAGAAGTATAGGTCAAACCTCACGCAGGTTGCCACCAGAAAATTCCATTTAGGAGAGTCCTCTGCCTGGGCGACCTGATTTTCCAAATACCATTTGACCCAAGTGAATGCCACTTAAAGATTGGGTCAATTGGTAGGATTATTATATTGGGATTTAAACTCTAGCTGGGAATAGTTTAGGTTTCCCCCAAGATGGTATTATAGTAGGGACATAAGGTGGTTGTGAGAGATGGTTGATTTAGGTTTCCGAGAGCCAGAAATAAATTTCACATGCCTTAGATTTCATCCAAGTCTGCTCTCCATGCATAGAAGGTGCTGTGTCTGACCCTTGTGTTCCCCCTAAGGTCACATCCTTACAGCTACATCTTTAGGAGTATTTCACTTTCCAGGAGGGGTGTGTGTGGTTTTTTTCTTTAATTCTTAACAGAGAAAATGTTTAAGTTTCAAAAAGAACCAAAAGCACTTGAAATTCTGATATTTTTGATGGCGCATTTTGAGTAGATGCATTTGTCCCATAAACCTAAAAGAGAGCTATGGATCTGAAGTAGGTCACAACTGAGCAGCTGCCTGGACACCGAACGCCAGGTTGCTCTTTGAGGAGCCCCTTCCTGTGTAAGAAACTTGTTCTTGTTTGAACCAAGGGTGTTGTCAGAGTCCAGATTCACTTGTATATTGTGTATAAGTCATGGGTGAGCTGAACCTAGATGCCCTCTGTTTTTAAATTTGATTTTTACATTTTAAATAATTAAAAATATAATTGAGTTACTTCTCAGTTACTCTAGGTGTTGGGGGGCTTCCACTGGGGTTGCCTTTGTGTGTGTGTGTGTGTGTGTGTGTGTGTGTGTGTGTTAGAATATTCAGGGATGGGTGGGCTGGAGGGGGCACTTACTTGTTTGCATTGAAAATATGATTCATCGTGAGGCCAGTCTTTAATCCTACCACCTTCTTTATCAATGTGTATTAAATGCTTTCATGTAAATCCAAAATGTGTGTTTTTTTCTTATGCTGTCTTTGGCAACGTAGAGATTATTGTATAATCATGGGCCATCAGAAGAGAGTAAGCACACGGTGGTCTAAGTTAGTACACAAAAACTGGCCATGTCCTTTGTGGTTGATCACAGTGTTCTGATCTTCACAATAGGTTTTATTTTTCTATGGCTTTTTCCTTTCTTTTCTTTTTTGGTCTATTTTATTTATTTATTTATTTATTTATTTATTTGGCCGTGGCCACAGGGCTTGCAGGATCTCAGTTCCCCGACAAGAGATTGAAACTGGGCCACGGCACTGAAAGCCCGGAATCCTAGCCAGTAGGCCACCAGGGAATTCCCTATGCCTTTTTCTGTTTAGAGGAATTAAGTGGCTTTTTAAAGAAAGTCATCTTTCTCTTGAGTTTTGTTAAACCATACTTCCCCTTTCCAAACAACAAAAGGAAAACTGAACTAATGTAGATAACAGTGATCCAGAATAGCAACTAAGAAGCTTCTGAATGATTGGTGTGGAATTGTCCCCAAAGGGAACTTAAAACATTTAAAGTTTCCACTTTAAAAAATTTTCCAGGGCTTCCCTGGTGGCGCAGTGGTTGAGAGTCCGCCTGCCGATGCAGGGGACACGGGTTTATGCCCCGGTCCGGGAAGATCCCACATGCGGCGGAGCGGCTGGGCCCGTGAGCCATGGCCGCTGAGCCTGTACGTCCGGAGCCTGTGCTCCGCAACGGGAGAAGCCACAGCAGTGAGAGGCCCGCGTACCGGGGGAAAAAAAAAATTTTTTTTCCAGTTTTCAACTTTTAAAAACATTACAAGTTGATATAACTAAGTTGACAGGCAGTGATTGAACGATTGGGTTCTTGTGTAAACGTTGAGGATAGAAGTAAACCTTGCTGTTTATAAGAGATTAAATGTGTCTGACATTAATTGTTTAAACTCAGGAGAGTAAGTCTGTTTGCCGAAGTTGTCACTGCTAGCAGCCTATCAGAGCCTCTGCTCTTACAGATAAAACAGACACCTCAGATGCCATGAAGAGAGATTGGGAGACAGCACCGCTCTAAAGGATGACTGACCCCCAAAATGAGGTTCTGTATTTGCCAATATTGAAGAAAGAAACGGTGATATATCTACAGAAAATAACAGGCACACAAGGTGGAAGAAATCAGTTGGCATAAGTCGGCAGCAGTTTGTGAAAAAGCTGTGGAATTTTAGAAGATTAAAGAAACACAATATAGCCACACAGCTGAACTCTCCGGATCAGAATGGGGAAGAGGCCTGCCATGTCCTGCACAGTCAGACCATGTATCCAGTAAAATGGACCTGCATTTTGGAGAACAGCAGGACATCAGTAATCGAGGTGGTGAAAACTCAAAGCCATTTCACCAAAGAAAGGAAGAAAGAACTAGAAATATAGAGAGAGTGGATTTTTGTTATTCACAGTAATTATGTTTCATAAAGTCACCAGCTGAACTAGCAGATACCCAATCACTGCTCCTAGAGGAAATATAGGCTTAGGTTCCCTTGAGCCTCTGGTCACGTCTTCTTCACCGGCTCAATACATAACCTTGTATTATGTGTGTTTCTGTTTAAAAACACTTTAATATGTATCGTCGATTCATTAACATGGAACTCGCAGCCGACAGCAGTGTATCTCCTAATGGAACAAAGCTGATCTCATCACGTGCTTTTTCTCCAGAGGGTGCATTCCAGCCTTCTTGCCCTCGGGAACACTTAAGCACTATGCCTGTGGTCCATTTTCAGCAGCAGAAATACGCCAAAGAAGCACAAAAATGTGATGAACGTGGCATGAAAAAGACATCTTTTTACAGCATCAGAGCTGAAACCAGCAGAAGTTGTCATTCTCCCTCAGCTGAGAACAACTTAGATTTCTCGTCGGTCTGCACATGTGCATGTCCGTAAGTGACCACAAAAACACCACATTTATTGCTTTTATAAATTTTAGCAATTAGGTGAATTTGGAAAAACATGGAATCCACAAATAACGAGGAGCAACTGTGTACTATTTCCCAAAACAGGGCCAGATTGGGAGTGTCCCCATTTTGCAGATTAGAAAATTAAGTGATTTGAAACTATGGGAAGAAACCAGGATTGCAATCAAGTCTGTGGTAATGTTGCTTGAGCAGAGACTTCTCTATTGGTATTTTTTTAAGTCAACTTTATTAAGGGCTAAATTTCACACAGCAAAAGGCACACATCTTAAGTGTACAGTTTGGTAAATTTTGATGAATTTATACATCCACGTGACCACCACCACAAGCAAGATAGAGAACATTCCCACCACCCCCAAAAAGTTGCCTCTGCCATTTCCCAGTCAGGCCACATGCCCTGGTCCCATCCATCACTGATCTGTTTACAATCTGTTTAGATCTGTCTTTCCTAGAGTTTCATATAAATGGAATCATACAGAATGTACTCTTATGCTTCACTCAGCATATTTTGAAATAAATCCATGTTATTGCCTGTGTCCATAGTTCATTTCTTCTTGTTGAGTATTTCAACTGTATGGATATGTCACTGTTTATTCACCTGTAGATGGACATTTGGGTAGGCTTGTTTCCAGTTTGGGGCTATTATGAATAAAGCCATTAGCAATATTCAGGTATAAGTCTTTCTATGGATATGTTTTTGTTTCTCTTAGGTAAATATCTAGCAGTGGGATTTCTGGTAAGTATGTTTAGCTTTATAAGAAACTGCTGAACTGTTTTCCAAAGTGGCCTTTTACATACCCACTAATGGTGCACGAGAGTTCCATTTGCTCCACATCCTCACCAATACTTGGTATTGTCAGTCTTTTCAATTTTAGCCATTCTGATGGGTGTATGGTGGTATCTCATTGTGGTTTTAATTTGCATTTCCCTCATGACATATTTTCCTGTGCAATTGGCCATTTGTATATCTTTTTTGGTGACGTATCTGTTTACTTGTTTACTGGGTTGAGTTGTAAGAATTCTTTCTATGTTCTGGATACAAGTGCTTTTTGTGGATATATGTATGGTGAATATTTTCTCCCAGTTTGTGGCTTGCCTTTTCATTTTTTTAACAGTGTCTTTCAAAGAGCATTTTTGTCATTTTGGTGGAGCCCGTTTTATCACTTTATGGTTCATGTGTTTTGTATTCTAGCTAAGAAATCTTTACCTGCCTTAAGATCACAAAGATTTTCTTATAGAATTTTTAAATATAGTTTTAGCTTTTACTGTTAGGTCTATGATCCGTTTCAGGTTAATTTCTGTATAAGCTGTGAGGTAAGGGTTGTGGGTCCTTGTTTTCCAAATGGACATTTAGTTGTTATGGCACCACTCAGTGAAAAGATTATAATTTCCTCATTGGATTATTTTCACTCCTTTGTCAAAAATCAGTTGACCATACATTTTGGGGTCACTTCTGGACTTAGTTCTGTTAAATTAATCTAAATGTCATGCCTTACACCAGTACCATTGTCTTAATTACCATAGCTATATAATAAGTCTTGGAATCAGGTAGTGTTAGTTCTCCGGCTTTGTTCTTTTTAAAATTTGTTTTGGCAACTCTAGGTCCTTTGCATTTCAGTGTAAATTTTTGAATCAGCTTATCAATTTCTACCCCAAAAACCCTGCTGAAATTTTTATTAGGATTGTGTTTAATCTTTAATATTAAGATTTTGTATCTATGAATATGCCTCTCCATTTATTTGGGTCTTCTTTAATTTTCTCAGCAATGTTTAGTGGTTTCAGTGTACAGATCGTATATATATTTTGTCTTTATTTTTAAATAGTTTTGATGGTGTCATAAACAGTATTTTTTTCCATTTTAATTTCCAATTATTATTCTGCATACATGCTAGTATACAGAAATACAATGCATATTTGTCTATTGGCCTGGTGTTCTGGGACCATGCCAAACTTACCTACTAGTATATATAGCAGCTTTTTTATACATTCCTTAAGATTTTCATATGGGATCTTGTTGCCTGAGAAGTTTTAACATTTCATTTACTGTTTGTATGACTTTTTTTTCTTGTTCCCAGTCTGAGGAGGAAAGCATTTTCCTTCACCATTAAGTATCAAGGAAGTATTTTGAGTAAGGTTGGACAAGATCTCTAAATAATGGTGTGGGGTTTTTTTGTTTGTCTTCTCTTATATTCCCTGGAGTGATGTTATCAATTGAGCATTAGTGGGCTCAACCTTGAGAGGAGGAAGTGGATTCAAGTCCTGAGCTAAGTCCATTTTCAGGTGGTGATGCTGACTTTATTACATAATTATTAATCATGCCAAAACAAAAGTAGTGTCCAGTTGTGTGTCATTCGGGCACTTTGAGTTAAAGGTACAAGAAAAGCTGTCTTCAGTGACTTACTAAAGGAATGTACTATTCTCTTGTTTTCAGCAGTGATTTCAAGGGACCAATCTAACGGTATATTTGGGTTTTTTACCATCTAAATCCGCTTACAAAATAGAAAATATCTTGCACCTTGCTACTACAATTCTGTGCTGGGTACATGATAAACCAAACAAGAGCTAATAAAATCGTACTCGAAGGCTCCCGGACCTCACTGCCTCCTATTAATGACGTTGTCATTTTATTTAGAAAGTTTTAATTTGGGAGCCTGCACACTAAATGGTTCAGGCTCACTAGTGTGTTATTTGAAACTCATTATTACAGGGTCTAAATTAATGAGAAATTATCTAGGGAAATATTTTTCACTTTTGCTTTATGTATTAAATCATGTCCCCTCAAATATTGCCGTTCCCATAGGAAGCTTTTTCTTTAAGAAGGCTTTATGAAAACTGCTTAACTGTAAATTACTATATAGATTTTCAGCGGTAGAAAATTAGTTTAATATGTAAAGTAGGCATCACTGGTCAAAAATGCATTTTAAAGTTTAAAAATAAAAATGGAAAAGAAGTATATCTGGATACTTAGATGTGCACAGGTCACTTGAAGGATGCTCAAGACTTGGGGATGATGGTTTTCTTTGGGAGACAGGGAAAGAATATTGAATTCTTTTTTGTCCTGTGAAAAATTTAAATCATGTGTATACATTACCTATGCACAATATTTTTAACTAAAAAAATCAAAATAACGTGGAAAGTGGACAAAACTTTTTTTAAAGTGGTAGTACACTGTAAGATCACAGAGTATACCAGTTACAATTGTGAACTAGAATATCCATACTTAACCAATTTGCTTTGGGACAAATCCCTTAAGAACTTTTAAATTATGAAAAACTTGCCAAAGAATTAGAATGTAATGGTTGAAAAGGAATTAGAAATGAATTTTCCCAACTAAATTTTTTTAAAAAGCATGTGACAGTTGTATAAAAAATTTTTTTAAATCATTCTGGGTCTTAGGAAAATTACCACCTCCTTCCAGAAATCTAAGTAAACAAAAGCACATGATAATAAGTTACACAATCGCCCCTGGAGCACACACACGCTCAAAAAATAAAAGAAGAAGGAGAAGGTGAAGAAGAAAATAAAATGACAACATACAGAATTAGTGGAAAAAAATAATGAGTTTTAACCAGTTCATCGTTTGACAAAATTTGTTTTCCACCACTTACCTGGAACCCCTAAAGGACTTGGGGATGGTGAGGAAAGAACAGAGAAGAGTTAGTTAGAAGAATGTCCCAAAGGCCACCCTTTTGACAAAGCCTGTCTCTGAAAATATAGATCCTCCATTACTAATTCCTATGCAGTTCGGCTACCCAGACTCCGGTCATGTTTCCTTTGGCATCCTTCTCCCTACCCAGGAAATGGCTGCAGTTGGTTCTGAGAGAAGGAATTCTAAAACCCGGAGGTATAATGGGGCCCTTGTTAAGGGTGGGGTCATAGGAGGTGATAGAATTCTTCTTTCTGCCAGAACTCTTTATCTAGAGCTGCCGTGCCAAGCCGGGCTCTTGAACAAACAAGGAACGGCTGTTCTTCTTTTAAACCGGCCACTCACCGAGGCCATTCTTGGTATTTGACATCTATATGGCCCCGGCGTTCCCTCCTGTGTAAGCAACAGGCTTTGTGAGCCAGGTGGCTACAGAGTATGGCCTTGAGTCAGACTCCATCGACTGCCGTGCACCTAGTTCCTGGCCCTCCTGTCAGAAGGCGCTGGGTGTGTGATTGTCACCATATGAGCCAGACTGTGGCTCCTTTGTTTCCTGGCTGAGGTGAGAGAGCAGTGCTTTGCCTTTTCTCTGTTGTACATCTGCATGTGTGAAAACGCACGCACACCCTCGTCAGTTGGGGTTACCAAGCTAAAGGGTCAGGGGCTGGATCTTCTGGCTTGGCCTCTGGCTCCTGGTCAACCAAGAGGGCATTTCATGTGGGTAGAGCACAGGCCCACTTGGATCGCTGGCCCGGCAGCTGGCAGCCCTGACTCAGGACCTGAGTTGGCAGTCAGCAGAACTTGCACCTGCCCCATGACAACCCTGTCTCTCGCTTCCCCGAGTACCTGAGCTGAGCAGAGGCACTGTGGTTCCTACATGCCTGTAGCAAGAATTTCTCATCTGTGTGTGTGGCTGGGTACCATGAGGAGCCCCGCCCCCGAGAGCACAGACCCTGGACCAGGGGGTCTGTCTGGCCCGTTTGCTAAGGCTCCCTGTCCTGCTCTTTTCAAGGGTTCGGTAGGAAGCAGGTGGGATGCGTGTGTGAGGCTCCTGCCCCGTAGTTCAGAGAGGACCATCTCTGACCTGTGTTCCCCTCAAGCTGACTGATTTCTCCAGTGTAGACCAGAGATTGCAGAGATGGAGGACAAATATAGCAGAACTCCCTTTTGGTCTGTTCAGCTTTACGCTCCGAAACCTTGGAATACTCATTCCTCCCAAATAATTTCAGTCTCATCAGGTAATAAGAAAAAACAGTAGTGAAATATTGAGGCACCTGCAGAGTTTTTATTTCATGCCAGTTTCTTCCACTGCTATCACCTTCTAAGCTGAAGCTCCTGGTACTTGTAGTGGGAGCCATGGGGGGCAGCGGGCTTCCTGAAGAGCCTGTCTGTTGAAGACAGGCCCAAAGGCGGGGGTGGCCAGTGGGAAAACGTGGATCGTGTAGGTGGGGTGTTCACTGACAACCTGGTTTCAGATAAAGTGCTGGCTCTACATGAGGTGGCTTGGAATGTGCATAATCGCCTGATCACTAAATGTTTTTAAAGATTTTATCCCAGTCTTTTAAAAAATTACTTTGCATTCATTGCACAGTGTCCAGATCTAGTTAATTGTTCTACCTCTGGTGGGGGATTTTACTACAGTTGAGCAGCTTTTCCTCAAAACAAAGTTGCCCTTTACTGTCATGGAAACCCAGCCTCCAAAGCAGGCTGGACCAGCCAGCCTGGGACCCAAGTCAAGGGAGAAGCACAGGGCCCAGGAGCAGGGCGGGGAGGTGGCCAGGAGTGGGTGTTCATTCTCCACCCAGAGTCCGCTTTGTCTTCGAGAGCTGACCCCACAGAGGTGCCCACTTAGGCTGTTCTTGAGTTTTCTGCGTTCTTAGTGTGGAATTCCTGAAGGCAGTTGGGAGCAAGGCTGGAAGCAGCCTAGTGCAGAGTCTGGGGCAGGAAGGCAGAGCCCTTCGGATGGAATAAAGGGCACTGCTGTGGGCTGAATTGTTTCCCCCAAAAGATATGCGGAAGTCTAACCCCTGAGACCTGTGAGTGTTGACCTTATTTAGAAATAGGGTCTTTGCGGATGTAATCAAGTTACTGAGGCTGGTAGGGTGGGCCCTTAACTCAGTGACTGTTGTCCTTATAAGAAGCGACACAGAAACACAGAGGGGAGAGTGTGTGGAGACATGGGGAGAAAAGGCCGAGTGACAGTGACGACAGAGACTGGAGTGACGCTGCCACAAGCCAGGGAACAGCTGAGCCCCCAGAAGCTGGAAGAGGCAAGGGAGGACCCTCACCTGGAGCCTTAGGAGGGAGCGTGGCCCTGCCCACACCTTGATTTCAGACTTCTAACCTCCAGAACTGTGAGAGAATAGGTGTTCATTGTTTTAAGCCTCCCAGTTCTGGCACTTTGTTATGGCAGCTCGAGCAAACTAATACTATGAAGAAAAAGGAGATGACACTAAAACTAACCCTTATCTGCTGTCCGGTTCTGGTCACAGCTGGCCTTGCTCTTCCCCTGGCCACTGAGTGGTGCCATCAAGAAACCACCGTCGAACCTTAAGACTCTTTTCAGAGACCTGAGAAACACCTGGGCTTGGAGAATGGTTTTTCCCAAACAATTGCATTAGCAGGTCCCTTCCGGTCACGTGACTGCTGAGACAGGCTGCGGAAATAGTGAGCAGTGCTCCTGAGTCCAAGCTTCCCGACACCCAAGTCGGTGAGAGGCCCAGTGTCACCTGGGAGGGACAAGCTGCTGCGGCTCAGTGTGAGATTCAAGAAGATGGTACAGAGTGTTGACTCAGTGTTTTTATTCATAAACTGTAAGCAGACACGTGGTCTTTTCTCTCTACTGTGATTCTTTCATTGTTCTATGGGCCAGGAGTCTCGCTGTGGGAACCATGGCGAAGCAGTGGGAAACCACCATAGGGGTGATGCCCCGCAGGCCTTGGCTCACCTCAGAAATTCACCTGCCCAGAAGCTCAAGCCAGGGCGTTTCCATCCACGAGAACAGAAGGCCCCAGGCTGAGGCCCTGGAAAGGGGCCTGTTTGTATGCAAAAGAGGTGCCCAAATATCGAGGGTGGGCGGGTGTGTCAAGTGCCATCTTCTGGGTGCCTCGGGCTGAGCTCAGATACGGTGGCGATTGTAGAGATAGGGCGGGTACAGGCCGTCTTCATGCCACTGGCGCCACTGCTCGATGGCCTCCCGGCTTCTCTCTTCCTGTTCTGGGGACGAGAGATGAAGTCGTCGTGTGAGGATAGAGGGCTGTGATCTGGGGGCAGCCACCGAGTCCACCCAAAGCCCCCCCCCCCCCCCCCCGCCGCCTGTGACACGTGACATGAACCACTGTGCCTGCGTGCATGGATGACAGAATGTCCCAGCTGGAAGGGCCCGAGAGGATGCCGAATCTAAAGGCCTCGTGTTAATACAGGTCGGGCCCAGATCGGTGAGCGTCACAGAGCTGATTGCCAAGAGAGCAGAGGCCGGGGTCCTGTATTCAGTTCAGCGCTCCTTCCCTGTACAGCCAGTGAAGGGCGGAGAGCCGCGTGCAGAACTGGCCCAGAGACACACCAACTAAGACAGAATCCAAAATCACAGCAGCAGAAAAATAGACCGCAAACCATACTGTTGAACAACTCATGGAAATGATTGGCAATTTCGAGTGACGGGATTATGAGTGAGGTGTTCCTTCTTACTGTTTCTTAGCTTTAAAAATAAAGTTATGTTTTCAAAGCTAACTGGGGAAAGGGGTGGATGAAGCCAGTGCAGGAAGATCTTGATAATCCCTGATTCTGGGTGATGGTTATATGAGGGTTTGTTATACTATATACTTCTGTATGTGTTTGAAATGTTTCATAGTAAAGGCTAAAAAGAGCAGAAGGGAGTTTTTAATGAGTAAGAAGGTCCTGATTTTTCTGTCTTTGATGAGACATGTTTCTGAATAACGCCTTTGTAAAGCTGTAGAATGAGGCTCCTGATGCCAGTTCAAGACGGCCTGTCACTCACTGTTAGGTACCGTTAAAGCGCGAGCAGATATCCCAAGGCTATCGGTGTTTAAAAAGCATCCTCAGAAAGTTAAACAGAATTACCATTAACCCAACCGTTCTTAAAACAAGAATAGATGAATAGATAAAATGTGAGATGATAGATAGACAGGAATGTATAGATACGTCTGTATGTATTATTCAGCCATAAAAAGGAATGAAGTTCTGATATGTGCTATAACATGAATGAGCCTTGAAACATGCTAAGTGAAATACACCAGACACAAAAGGACAAGTATTGTGTGATTTCTCTTCTATGAAATATGTAGTATAGGCAAATTCGTATGGATAGAGAATATATTAGAGGTTTCCAGGGGCTGTGAGGAGAGGGGAGTTAATGCATAATGGGTACAAAGTTTGTTTGAGGTGATAAAAGGGGTTTGGAAATAAATAATGGTGATGGTTGTGGATGTACTAAATGCCACTGAATTGTACACTTAAAAATAGGTGGCAAATTTTATGTTCTAGATATTTTACCACAATTTTTTTTTGAGTATTTGGAGAAAACGTTGAGAGGATAGAAAGTTAATAGAAGATAATAGCAAGGATTCAAAACTCAAAATGTCTTCCTTGCCTGTTTTCTCAAATGTGGGCTTCACCAAAAAGCCTGTGACCCTGACTTGGTGCTAGTGACACGCATCCTCTGTGGCACTGGGCAAACAGGACAGCCTGGTGGCTTCAGGATGTGGAGGAAGTGGGTGTCCCTGTGGTCCTTAGCACCTGTGAGAGCCAGGTGCCCGCAACAGGAAGGGCCCTTGTGACCACGGGGTGTTCAGGAGCCATGTCTGCTGGGTATGTTTCCTTCTATGTGAGCTTGGGGTCAGCGCTACCCTGGGTGCTGAGAATCCTCGTAGGGACTTGGTTCCTCAGAGGAAACCTGGAGCTCAGAGTTAGGCCAGGCTGTTAGCCTTGGGCCGTTCAGACCTTTCTCAGGCCACGTAGAGCAGCTACCCTTGGCCAATCCTGAGAGCATGATTTTGACATAGAAGTTGATTTTTTCTTCCCAGGTCATGCCGAACTTTTCTTAGACCATTTCATTTAGACAAAGGGAAGGTCTCACTGGTAAAGACCCAAGGCCTGGACACTGCAGCCTTCGTGTAGGGACCACTTGTGGCCAGGCGTCATGCAGCCAGCCTGGGATGGCCTGACCCGGGCTTCCGGCTTTGAAGGTGAAAGCAGACCTGGGCTGCTACCGCGTAGCCTTGGAAGTGGGAGTTCAACACTGTTTATCCTGAGCTGTTGGAGGCAGAACTCAGTTGTTTTTGCCTTGAAGTCGGTGGTTTTGAGTAGAGTTACAAGCTGGAGCCACGACAGAGCCGAGTGAGACTCTAGCCACCCCCCCCCCCACTTCCCCAGACAAGGGCCAGTGTCCTGGGTGGGTTGGTAGAGGGGCCTTTGACTAAGGTGGGGTTTTCAGGCCCTCAGCAAGGTCACTGGTGTCCAGAAATCTCCCTTCAGACCACCTGCCTAAAATTCCTCCACTGGAAACCTAAGTCCTGCCCGTCACCCGTGGTATCTCAGCATTCGCTTTTGTGCAGCAAGTACCTGGGGAGAGAGCGATCACCCGCTGCTCTCCAGTATTCTGAGAATAGGCAACGTTGTCAGTCAAGAGAGCTAACCGAACCCGGGGTCCTGACCGACCGGGAACGTGGGCGCCTCAGAGAAGGGCTCTGAGCGCTGCGCACGGTGCACGTTTCCGGCAACCTGGCCTCTGCATGGTCTGTTCCGGGCCAGAGGCAAGGGAAGGGGGGAAGCTGAAGGGAGTCTCACCTTTGTCACCGTTTACCCTCGGCCAGGCTGGGCCCCCTGCACCTCTTTGCCTCTCCTTCTTGCATCAAGCTGGTGGGGGGGCTGGGGTGACCCCCGCCGAGCCGCTCTGCATTACCCCCTCCCTCCCTCCATCCTCATGGGCCAGTCCTTGCATTGAAGAACCTGTCCAAGACCTCTATGCATTTGGTCTTCCTTCGGTACAAAAACACGGGCTTTGCTGGCAAACTCGCCTTCATTTAAATCCTTCTCTGCCTACGTCACCTTGGTTATTCATGTATCCTTTCTAAGCCTGAGTTTTTAAAACTGTGAAATGGAAATTGTAAGACCTGAGGTGCTGGTTGTAAGGATTACGTGGTTCAGTACAGTGTCTGGTAGGGCAAGTGCTCAGCCAGTGACAACGGCTGCTGTCACTACAGTCCCCGAAGGCCCGGGCCCTGCCCTGCAGCATCCTCCTCTGTGGGCGAGGCCTGAGGCCCCTGACCTTGGTCTCCTCTGGCTTTGGTGGAGGACCTGGCATCCCCCCAGGTGCCTGACCCCTCATCCTAATCCGTCGTGGGAGGGAAGACAGGGAATGGTTTTTATCCAGATGCTAGGGATTTGGACCTGCAGCATTTAAAAATGCACAAAATAAAATGCTGCTATTAATACTATGAGTTTAAAAAAAACACACTGAAGGAATTTTAGAGGCCACATTCTCACTTTTTAAATGCTTCTCCCCAAGCTGTCCACCAAGGTAAACACATCTTTAACAGAAGTATTTGCCTCTGAATTACAACAGTCTGAGCTTTCCCCAGGATGTTTGATTTGCTGGGATCCTGCCCAACACCTGTCTGTAGGGCTCAGCCAGGTGCCACCCGCAAGGCCATGGGCATGGCCTGCAGCCCCCTGATACCTGGTGATTGTGTCCTTTCCACTAAGAGGTGCCCTAAGGGCATATTACCTCCCAAATCCACCAGAGCAAGCAAGCAAGGGGTTGACAACTTGGGAACTGAAATTACAGACTCTCTCTAACAAAGGTCACCTTAACTGGGGTCTTATGTCCAAGCTCACCTGCATCCAGGAACTTACTCGGAAGCATTTCGATCTTGAAGTTTCGGAAGAGACCAAGAAAGGAATAAAAACACACATTGGCCTGCCTGGTCTCATCCCAATTATCTGTTCTATGGATTTTTTGCTATAGGTGACCCTTGAGGGCACTTAATAGATACCAAGTCGAATCTGATCCCCCATGGGAGGCTGGGGTTCAAAGGCAGAGCCTCCCTCCCCCCGCCACACTCCGCCACGCCCAGAGGCCTGGTTGAAACCAGCATTCCTGGGAGGAGGCTGGAGCCCTGTCTCCCAAGGCCAGAGGGTGGGGATGAGGTATGCTGACTGTCTGGTGAGAGACACAGAAGCAAAGGTCAAGGCTTTGCAAACAAGACTCTCCCGAGGCCCCTGGGTGAGGGAACACGCAAATTCCTTAGAAACTTGCTCTGGGTGAGGGGAGCCACCCCGTCGGCTGTAGATGTTGACGCTGGAGGTGGGGAGGGTACAGAGCAGGACCCCGTGACCAGAGCCTTCTGAGTTCACGTGTCCTGGTTTGCTTCCACTGGTCACCCGGTGCTGATGATGATAGCTAGGTAAATGAAGGCCTAGGTTTTCCAGGATGGGCAGTTCCTAGGGCCATGACATTGATGGAAATCCAAGGCCCTTGAAAGTGAGTTTGAAATCCTCCCAACTCACCTCTAACCGGAACTAAGCCACGAGTGCAGGTGCTAAGACAGAACACACCCAAGTAGGAGGAGAAAACACGATCAACCAAAAACTCCCTCAGCCCCACAGTCTCCAAGCCAGTGGTGTTGTGTCCTCTTCCATTTCTTCTCAAGTTCTGTAGCCACTTTTGTGACTTTCTCCCTGTTTTTCCGAGACTCCCATAGATATGAGTTGAAAGTGGACCTCCTCTTACCTCCCTCCTCTAGTTAAAATTTAGGGATAAGTACAGGCAAATCACATGGTTCTCCTGCAAAGCCCCACTTCCCCGAAGTCACTGGCTGACGAGCTCTTACCATCGTTTTGCTCCTCCACGAAGTTCTCAAACTCGTTCCTTTGTTCCTCGTAATGTTCTCTCCGTAGCTCATCCGCCTGCAGCTTCTGCCTGTTCTCCGCTGGGGGAGAGGAAGAGGCGAGAGTTGCCCCCAAGAATAGGGGCAGCCGCACGCATTTAGGGGGACACTAATCATTCTGCCTGAGCAACTTAATCAGGTGCAAGAGGGGCTGTTTGTGAGGGGCTAAGAGTAGGGCTTCACTGAAATGGTTCACTCCTGACACAGACTTTAAAACCTGAGGGACCTGGGGGAGCGTCCCATCCAACGGCCTCGTTTTGTGAGTGAGAGGACAGACCCCCAAAAGGTGAAGCCATTTAGCTCCAGGTGTAAAATGAATTGGTGTATCCAAGCATGCTGGGCCTCTTAGAAGCTAGGAATTTGATGATAGAAATGAATTCTATGAGGGAATAATCCAACTTAATTTCACATCAATTAACCTGCAAGTCCATTCAGCATCTTTGCGCTCCTATCATGGCCAGCATGTATGCTAAGCGCTGGGATTAAAAAGTCAAGTAAGAAAGATTCTGTCCCTCTGCCTAAGAGGCCTGTGATCCACTTAAGGAGAAAGATATGAAAATAAATTACACCCAGCATTATGGCTGCTGTGATAGAAATTGCCACAGGGCATAATGATGGCTGTGGTCGAGGGAATCTAAGATGATCCTGATATTCATGCCCTTAGGTGATTCTCTCCCCTTGTGTGGATTGGCCTAGTGGCTCACTTCTAATGGGCAAAATATGACAGAAGTGATGGGATATGACTTCTGAGATTAGGTTACAAACAAGACTGGCTTCCATCTTGGGTTCGACGGTCTGTCTGTCTATCTATCTATCTCTCACTTTTGCTCTTGCTCGGAGGGAAGCCAGCTGCCATGTTGTAAGCTGTCCTGTGTAGAGGCCCACTCATGGCAGGAACTGGTGTCCTTGACCAGTAGTCTGCAGGACTTGAGGTTTGCCAACAGCCATGTGCATGAGCTTGAAAGCGAATCTTCTCTCAATCAGGCCTTGAAATGAATGCAGCCCCAGCCAATACCTTGACTACAGCCCATAGAGACCCTGAGCCTGAGGCCACCAGCTAAGCTGGGCCTAGACCCCAGAAACTGAGACAATAAATGTTTGTGGTTTTAAGCTGCTAAATTTGGGGCTCATTTGTTACACAGCACTAGATAACTAGTACAGGATATGGGGTGATCAGGTAAACCCCCTGATGATGAAAATACCAACCTCAGGTATCCCTTAGTTTGTGAGGAAATGCATTCCAATAAAGTTAGCTGTAAACTTTTTTATGAGGAGTCCCAGTTTCACATTATAAAGCTGAAGGTACACTTCTGGTTGGAGAAATACCCCCAGTGATAACTGAAAACTGTCACTATGAACACGTAAACATTCCTTGGCTGTTGAACATGAAGCTTACCAGAGGGAACCTTACCTGAGCTACCAGGTCACATCTCACCAGCAGGTGCAGCTGTCCCTCGTCTGCTCTAATATAGCCCCCTCAAAAAACCTCTCTAGATTTTAGATTTTCCAACGTAAAATAAGTTTCTAGGTTCATCCATTTCTGCCCTCACACCTTTACATCTTTAGTCTGGCAGAAGCTTAGAGATAGGAATTGCCTGTTTTCTGGTTCCAGATTCAAGTTTATCAAAGTGTTGCCTGCCTACTGAACCTCAGACATAATTGGGCATTGTCCTACCCATCACCGGAGTTGACCAGGTAACAGCAGATTAACTCAGGTGCATCCTAGGTGTTCACCGGGCTGTCCTGGGTTCCCAGGACTGAAACCCCGAGCTTCCAGCTCGGGTGACAGACCTCTGGCTTAATCATGCATCTCATTGTTCTGAATCCACTTAGAGAATGGAAACTATTTGCCTCTGAAATTCATGCACGTTCCCCGCTGGGAGTCTGCCAGAAGGTTGCTTCTCTCATTTCCCTCAAGAACTGCCCAAACTCCATCAGTCTTTTCAGTGTTTCTTGACATTTGCTAACCTTTAAATCCCAAATTGTGTGAGGCCTGGAGATTTTCCCAGTGTGGTTGTACTTCTCCACTTAAACAGAAAAAGGGGATTTCATCTCCAAGCATTTTCATCTCACTTCTTGCCCATCATTTGCAAACAGTCCTGTTACTTTCACTGAGCAAGTTACCTTGCTGAGTGTGCTGAGAGGCACGAAGAGTTTATTCAGACAGACACATAAGTAACGAATCGAGCCTTGGACTCAGAGTCTGTCAGAGCTGAGTCCTTGGAAGAATCTAGTTCAAGGACAGAGAGCTCAAATCCCTTCAAGGGTCGGCAGGTCATGGAAATGAGGGTCTCTGCCAAGCAGGGGATACCAGGGCCTACTTCAGGCTGAGAAGAAGACACTTCTGAGCTCAAAAGCCTCCCAAATGCATTGGAAGTGAAGACTTTTAAAAACACTGCTGGCAGATGTAGAGAATGGACTTGAGGACATGGGGAGGGGGAAGGGTAAGCTGGGACGAAGTGAGAGAGTGGCATGGACATATATACACTATCAAACGTAAAACAGATAGCGAGTGGGAAGCAGCTGCATAGCACAGGGAGACCTGCTTGGTGCTTTGTGACCACCTAGAGGGGTGGGATAGGGAGGGTGGGAGGGAGGCTCAAGAGGGAGGGGTTATGGGGATATATTCATATGAATAGCTGATTCACTTTGTTATAAAGCAGAAACTAACACACCATTGTAAAGCAATTATACTCCAATAAAGATGTTTAAAAAAAGAACCTAGGGAAAAAAAAAAAAAAACTGCTGGCTGAACACCACTCTTTCAGGGGCTTATAAATAAGGAAATGGGCCCAGGGAGAAGTGGTCAAGGCCACTTAGCAGCAAAGCTCACCAAGCCCACATTTCCAGTTCCCGGTCCCACGTGCCCTCTTCCCTGATTACAGAGAGTGCAGCTCTCTTGCCTGTAGGGTACACCATGAATTACCCGGAAAGCACACACTGAGCTATTGTGTCCCCTCTCCACCGAACATAGACTTTCCCCTTAACGTTTTTTTTTTTTTTTTTTGGCCTCGCTACGTGGCATGCAGGATCTTAGTCCCCCGACCAGGGTTGGAACCTGTGCCCCCTGCAGTGGAAGCAGGGAGTCTTAACCACTGGACCGCCAGGGAAGTGCCGCCCGTCTCCGACCTTAACATTTTTAACTTTCAGAAATTGAGATGCAATTCCACACTTAAGTGCATTCAGTGTGGCCCTATCCTCTTTGTTCCTTACCCCTACAGCATAGCCAATCAAAGACTGACCTACGGTCGAGGGAATGTGATGTAACTTCCAATTCAGAGCTGCAGCCACTGAGACCCGAGGGCCTAGGTTGAGCCCTTGGTCCCGGGCGGTCCCTGCAGCCCGGCTGACTGTGGGAGAGAGAAGGAACGCGAGCCACCGGCATCCTTACCATTGACCTCTTCTCGGGCTGTGGGGGACCGCTTGCCTCGCTTCTTGAGGAAAGTCAAGGCATCTGATTCCTTCATGAAAATCTTCCCTTCCACGCCTGAAACCCGAGAGAAGCCGGTCACAACTGGCACATGCCCCCCAGGGCTACCTCGGGAGCCCCCTGGGTGGCCCCAGCACTCACCTTCCTGCACCTCTTGTCCTGCCAACCGCCTGGTGTCCACCGCCACAGCAGTCCCCTCCCGCAGGACTGTGGGACGAGAGCACAGCGTGAAGGGCTGCCGCACCCCAGCAGGAGCCCTCACCCTGAGCCAGGCCAGGACAGCCCTGACTTGCCCTGGAGACTGGATGCCTCAAATACCAGCCACACAGCCAACTTCCCCAAGAAACCACCAGGCATGCTGGTTTCTCTGTACTGCGTTGTGTTATACACACAGACACACACAAACACACACACCCAGGTACAGCCTTCTTAACAGTAGGTACCCCCTCTACCTGGGCCACCTGAGCAGCCTCACCTAACACCAAGGCCCTCCTGGGGCCTCCGCATACTCACTGGACAGGAGCACAACGGCCGAGAGACAGGAGATCAGGAACAGCTGTCTCCAGGCCATCTTTGGAAAGACCAAGCCTCTGGGAACTACAGACACAGAGGGTTCTACAGAGCCTGAGGCTGCCAGGTCCTCACTTCTGTGTCAGGCAGATCAGGAGGGAGAGAGAGAGAGGCAGGAGGCTGGGATGCCACAGAGCGGGGCGGGGTGGGGGGGAGTGGGAGGGGTCCCGGCCGTGACTTCCATTGGCCGCGCCTGCCAGAGCACCAGAGATGTTTTTGGCACCTTGCAAACCACACAAAAGCAGAGTCTGTCATCGGAGCCTCAGCCAGGACAGTTCTGAAGTGGCCTTTCCAAGATCCGCACCCAAGGAGTCGCTGTTGGAATGCCCAGCCTCAGAGTCAGGATTCCAAAGACCAAGGGCAAATTTCAAAGAGCCCCTGGCATCTGCTTCAGGGGAGGTGGGGACTCTAGTCCTGGAAGCTGAAGCATGCGGGGTCGGGGGGGTGGGGTGGTGCTCAATGGGTGACTTTGACTCAGCTGTCAGGCCAGGAGGGACCGTAAAGGCTGGAAGAGCCCCCCTTAGTGTAACTCTGGCATGGACACGTGGGCCATTCTGACAGTAGCCCCCGACTTGACATGTCCCCAGCTGATGCTCACTGTCAAAGCACAGACCCCTTGGCCTGGGGCCCCAGAGCCCTTTCAAGACATCGAGCAAGAGAGGCAGTCAGCCTTCCACGGGAGAGAGGCGGAGCTCAGTGTGTAAAGAGCCCCTCCTCTGGGCACGCTTCTCACGGCACACCCCGTGTAGGGGAGGAAATGCATTCCCAGCAATGGGAATGCTGATGGAATCCGAGCCCTACGGGGCCATCAGAGCCCAGTCCCTTAGGAGCTTTGTTCTTGACACTGTCATGTATTTTGAACCATCCAGAGAGTTGCCTTTGGGCATTGTTTAGAATCGTCCTAATAGTGACCATCCCTAGAGCCACCCACATGAAGCTCCCCTTTCATTAGACACATGTAGTAACATCCCACATGTACTTGGACCATTGGCAGGAAAAGAATGTTAATAGCAGAAAAATAAGCAAGGCACAGCAAACAAAATAAATGGGTTGTTTTCCAGTGGAGGGAAGTGCGGCTGGCACCTCTGCCAGCACTCGGTGGCTGTGAGCACACAGGGCTCCACTTCAACACTGGCTGACCTCACTTAACCAGGCGCGGGTGGCTGCTGCGTGATCAACCCAGGAGGGGCAATACCCATGAGGACACATCAGCAAGGATTCATCTGTCAGGTTGACTAGCTGTCACTTGAAAGAGGGAAGGGCCACGAGACGGAGCGATGTTGATGGGACTTGTGGGTGAGAAAGTGGGTGTGTGAAATACCTGTGACATCCTTGATACACTAATTCTTCTTGCTGCCTTTTTTAGTTCCATTCATTTCAACCATGAATATTGATCGAATACCTGCTCGAAGCCAGGCACCTGTGCTAGTCACACGCTCACCAGCTTTTAGTAAGTCTGCCCAACGTTTCCAAAGTACCTTACGCCTCAGGTCGGACACTGTGCATCCACTGTCCACGCAGAAAGGCTTAGGGAAGAATCTCAAGCCCTAGGAAGTTCTCTCGGACCCAGCCCGGAAGAAAAGGGCAGGAGCTCCAGAATTCACTGAATGGAGGATGGAGGCTTGCAATGGGATGTAAGCTTTGTTCTGGAAAAACAAGCTTACATTTCTTACATACCAAGGGTGGTGGCCTGAGATTTCTATCAGCTACACTGATGTGCTCCAAGGAATGGTCTGGCCATGGCTGGTCTCAAGTATAATCTCTCAGTTCTTCCAGAGATTTCTCTCCCTCTAGACTCTTTGGTGTCTACACTTCCCACCCTTTTTCATTTTCCACCTTCAGCTCGCCCACCTCTGGGGCTGATCACTGCACCTGGCTGTGCTGCAGAGGTGGCCTCCTCGTGACATCATCCCCCAGAGTATAACAAGCCACCCACCTCAAGGCAAAAGCATAATTCTAATGCAACTCTAATTTTATGAATATACTAAAACCCATTGAATTGTACACTTTACGTGGGTGAATTGCATGGTATGTGATCAACATCGCAAAAAAGCTATTACAAAAACACGTGCATAGGGTACTTCCCTGGTGACACAGTGGTTGAGACCCCGCGCTCCCAATGCAGGAGGCCAGGGTTCGATCCCTGGTCAGGGAACTAGATCCTACATGCATGCCACAACTACGAGTTTGCATGCCACTACTAAGGAGCCCGCCTGCCGTAACTAAGACCCAGTGCAACCAAATAAATAAATATTTAAAAACAACAACATCAAAAACGTGTATATACACATATATTACACAATATGGAAACAGCTTCAGGATACTCATCTATAGGGGTCATGGGGGTTGGGGGAGGGTCAGGAAGACTTTAAAGAAGCACTGATGGCTGAGGTGAAGCTTGAAAGATGAGGGTTTCCAGAACCCGGTTAGACGGAAGGCATCGTCAAAGGGCCCAGAGAAATGAAGCCCTTTTGAGAAATTGCAGGCAATGAGCAATAGCAGAGCACAGGAGCACACGGAGGGGCTGGAGGTAGCCACGGCCTAGGTCACGGTATAAGGGGTCTGGCCTCCATCCTTGTGAGACTAGTATGACAGCTGTAAGCACATATCCCGAGGCCAGTCCCCCAGTTCAGCCCCAGCTCTGGACTGAACCAGCTGCATGGCCTTGGGCAAGTCATTTTATCTCTCTGCGCCCAATTCCCTCCTCTGTCACACAGATTGATATGAGGATTGGAGACAATGCATCCATGGTTCTTACAACAGTGCCTGGCATGCACAGACCATTGTATATGTGTTTGATCTCATGACACAATAATGAACCATTGAATGATTTGAGCAGGGAAGTGACATGAGGGTTTTTTTTAGGAACACCACACCCGTGATGTGGAGGGTGAGAGGGATTAGACTAAAGTGGAGACACTTAGAGAAGGTTCTTGCATTCGTCCAGGTGAAGGATGATGTCGGCAGGGGGCAGGAAGCTCAGGAAAGGAGAGGACAGATATTTAAAAAGATTGAAGAAATAGAATCAGTGAGACTTGATGACTAATTAGCTCAAGGGAGTGACAGATTGGGAGGTGTGCACTTCAGGTGGCTCCTGAGTTTTTAGTTTGGATAACTGTGTGCATGGATGGTAAGATCATTCTGTGAGGTGGAGAAAACAGAGAACGTTCAAGGGGTGTGTCATTGGGCAAATCAAGTCCGGTGATCTGTGGATACAAACCAGGTCTTCTGATGTCAAATCCAGTGTTCTTCCCATTTTCCCACAACCGTAATTTTGTGACTATACTATGCCATCCCCACAGTCAATTTTAGAACACTTTCATCACCCCCAAAAAGAAATTCCATATGCATTAGCAGTCACTCCTCATTTTCCCCAACCCTCAAAGCCCTGGGCCACCACTAATCTGCTTTCAGTCTCTGGATTTGCCTATTCTGGGTATTTCACCTAAATGGAATCATACCCTATGTGGCTTTTGTGACTGACTTCTTTCACTTCCAATACAGTGTTCAAGGGTCATCCATGTTGTAGCATGCATGCATACTTCATTCCTTCTTATTGCTAAATAATGTCATGCTGTACAGATATACCATATTTTATTTATCCATTCATTGGTTGATGGACATTTGGGTTGTTTCTACCTTTTGGCTATTATAAATAATGCTGCTATGAACATTCTTGTGCATGTTTTTGTGTGGGCATATGTTTTCATTTCTGTTGGGTGGACACCTAGGTGTAGAATTGTTGGAACATATGGTAACTCCATGTTTAACTTCTGAGGAACTCTCACATTATAACTAAAATGTTCATTTACTTGCCTGTCTCCTTCAATGCTGTGAGGTCCCTTTGAGGAGGAGTTTCCACCTTGTTCATACCTGAGATGGTCTCTGGCACCGAACTGGTGCATAAATGTTTCAATAAACATTAATCAAGGAAAATACTCTGGGGTGAGGACATTAAAAGGAAACATTTATGAGCTCACTTCAATGGGCTGTTCATAAGAAGATACCTACACAGGGACCTGAAACTTCCAAGTTTATGTATCACTGGGTTCAGGGTCCTTCTCAAGCAGCAGACATGAATTCTGTGGTTCATTTGTGGATTGTCTCAGAGGGCAACCAAGATGGCCTTCATGTTCCCCTCAGTTTGACTGAACTTTAGACAGGTTTCTTTCTGACTGTAAGCCCCTGACCTCCCTTTTGTAAGAACATTTAATTTAGAAAACATGCACTTGTAAATTCTTACCTTGCACCTATGAAATGTATGCAAATCTTCTAACCTCTTGCCAGACATTCAAGCCAGGAAGTGTCTTTCTCAAGGACCTGGGAATCATGTTCTTGAAATGAAAACACCAAAGGAGATAGCACTTCTATCTCACACCAAAGGAGATAGCATTTTTGTCCTCTGTGGGAGGGTAGACACCTGACTTTAGTGGGCACTTTATTCCAATTGTGACGGCCAATTAGCAAACACAGGTGGCCTGTGTTTCCCTCTACCCTAGCTCTTAAAACCTCTCCACGTCTACCATACCATCCAGCAATTCCGCTCCTGGTTATTTATCCAAAGAAAACAAAAACACTAATTCAAAAAGACACATGCACCCCAGTGTTCATAGCAGCATGATTTACAATAGCCAAGATATGGAAACAACCTAAATGCCCATCAGCAGATGAATGGGTAAACAAGATGGGGTATATATACACAATGAGGTATTACTTAGCCATAAAAAAGGACGAAATTTTGCCATTGGTAGCAACATGGGTGGATCTGGAGGGTATTCTGCTTAGTGAAATAAGTCAGGCAGAGAAAGACAAATACTGTATGTTTTCACTAATATGTAGAATCTGAAAAGTAAAACAAATGAACAAATATAACAAAACAGAAACAGACTTACAGATATGGAGAACAAACTAGTGGTTTCCAGAGGGGAGAGGTATAGGGGGAGGAACAAGATAGGGGAAGGAAATTAAGAGGTACAAACTACTAGGTATAAGGCTGTAATGTACAGTGCAGGGACTATAGTCAATATTTTATAATAACTTTGTATGGAGTATATTCTATAAAAGTATCAAATTACTATGTGGTACACCTGAAACTAATATAATATTCTAAGTCAACTATACTTCAATAGGGAAAAAAAATCTCCAGCCCTTTGTTTCAGTAGAGTTGAGATCAGTCTCTCTCCTCTATTGCAATAGTCTTTTTATGTTTTATTTTTTAATTTATTTGGCTGTGTCGGGTCTTAGTTGCGGCACGTGGGAGCTTCGTTGCGGCACGCGGGATCATTCGTTGCAGTGTGCGAGCTCTTCATTGCGGCACTCAGGCTTCTCTCTAGTTGTGGCATGGGGACGGGGCGCTCCCGAGCATGTGGGCTCAGTAGCTGTGGCGTGCAGGCTTAGTTGCCCCTCAGCATGTGGGATCTTAGTTCCCCGACCAGGGATCGAACCCGCCTCACCTGCATTGGAAGGCAGATTCTTAACCACTGGACCACCAGGGAAGTCCCTATTGCAATAATCTTGGATGAATTCTCCCTTGCTTTGTCTGGTGCAGTTTTAACTTTGACAAGGGCACTGACTCAACATCTCATTTGATCCACCAGGGAAAGAGGGCATAACTCATGTAAGTGGAAATGATCCTTAGCAAGTGGGTCCGTGCAGGTGAGGTCACCAGATGCCATGGCCCAACTGTAAGTGTTATCCTGAACTAAATGTAGAAAAGCCCGTTGTCTATAACTAATACTAAGAATATATTATGTTCTTTCATTTCGCTTCATTTTCAATGGACCAATTTTGCCCCTGAGCACCTCCCCGTGTGGTAGAGGTGAGTTAAGGATTGTACCAAAAGGGGGACTCATGACCCTCGGAACCAGGAAGTCCTCAGAGCTCGGCCCCCTCGGGAGCCCTCACAGAGCACGTAGATGGACACCTTTCCTGCCGCCCCCTCAGTGAGAGGGAAACACCCTGTAGATGTGCATGTGAAGGCTTATTTGTTGGGCAAGAGAGTGATCGTTCACAAAAATAAAGTTTCAACTCACTTGAAGTCCCTCTGGATCTGACTGTGTTGACACAGGTGGGTGTGGAAAATGAGAGCTTCGTGAGGCAGGACAACATTTCTAAAACCTTTCTGGTTTCTTATTTTCCTGTGAAAGACATTCATTTCTCTAAGCACCTAACCAGAGTGTCATAGAGCTTCTTTATAGCTCTTTCCCTCATGTGCCATGGAAATATTATCAGTCCCTATGAAAACGGTGTCTAGAAGTCTCCCCCTGAAATTAAGTCTGGCAGGAGATGTCTCCATTCAGTGCCATCGGCATCACTAGGCTAATGTTCTGTTCTCAGTGGGACCAACGACTTCCTTGAGTTTATAGAGAATATTATAAACCTCTCTCTGTGTCTTGCCTTCCCCGCATGCCATACAAGGAAGCCAAGAAGCATTTGTCTTCCACCATCACCGCTAGGCTATATGACACATTAGCGGAGAAAGCTCTGAAAAGGGCATGGGGTGTTCTACAGCTGCATGGTGTCCTGCTGTGAATATCTGGGTTGATATTCAGCAGGCAAGCACTGTTATGGCTAAAACAAGTTACTAAAATATCAAAGTACTTCCTTATCAATTGTTCAGTAGCCACCTTCCTGAGCCATCTGTCACCCACTGTTGCGCTAGGTACCCCAGGCTCCCTCCCAGGACCCCTACTCTCCATAGTCCATTATCCAAGGGGATGATGCTTGGCCCAGCAGGGGACCCTGCTCTCCTCCCACAGCTGGCCTTGATTCTGATTGGTCAATGTCTGTCCTGGGTCAGCTAAACATATTAATATCCCTCTGAATGCAGAGATTTCTCATTGCTCACGAGTCATCTAAAATCACATTATATTTTTTCCCACCTCTCCTCTTTGCCACCTCTTATGTTTCTCACACCGAAGTACTATCCCTAACCCTCACCAAAGATCCCACACCTATTACAAAGACTCATGTGCACCGAGGTTTAAAGTATCTATACTTACAAAAGTGAAAAGTGGAAACAGTCTAAATCAAACAGCAGGGCACACATTATGGTGTATGTGTGAGAGAAGAGTATGTACCTATTGGAAATGTTATGAAAGATGGAGAACATGATGGTGTAATAGTTGCTGATGAGAAGCCACAACAGTGTAGATAGCCACATGCTCTACCAGAAAGGTGTTCCACCGTGACAGGTTCTCCTGGTTTGCTGAGGAATCCCTTTAGGGTAGGGGTGAGTAAAGTAAGTTAGTGATGTAAGGGAAAGGTGAGTTGGGCCCATTTTTCTGGAAGGAGATCCATCACCTGGAATGGGTAGACCCTCACTGTTGTGAGCATTAGTCACTTTGGCAGGTCTTGTGGGACGGGGAGGGGTTGGAGGGGTAGAGGAGGAAGAAGAGGGCGTGGAGGGATGTTTCAGGTCAGTGAAGGGGCGGGGGGGTCTTGGGCAGGTCCTCACCCAGCATCCCTTGGGCTTCTTGTCAGTGGAAACAGCAAGAGCTGATCACTAAGACTGCTGAGACTTGTCAAGCTTGGGCTGAAGACCTTAGACTGAGACTCACCTGGGGCTCATCTCTCCCCAAAGAAACAAACTGAAGGACCTTTGTTCTACTACCCGTGGCAGCAACTAGACCAGAACACGTAGCTTCCACCTCTGGAGCGCCCTGTGCCACCATGGTCACCTGTGCCCTAACCGTAGGAGCCTGAGCCTTCTGACCCAGACTCACTGGCTCCCACCTTCCTCAACAGCCTCTTGCCTTTGACCCATGAGACTGAACCACTGCCCACTTGCCGAGCCGCCCCAGGCTTTGGGAGGAGCATCTTGGTGCCTGGGTTATTGGTACACCACACCCCTAGCCTTCACTGCTCAGAAGTGGACCCGTCAGGGATTTAAAAAGCCTCCCAGTCAGAGTGGTTTCAAGCCCCTGTCCTGAAGGTGACACTTGAAGGTGAGAAGCCCACCCCCAAGGGTTTACTGCTCTACATGATGACAACAGCTTAGCAATTACAACCACTTAGGAACTGAAGATTTGACCCAGCCTGCTGACGGACTCAACTCACCGAGGCCAGGTTCCAGCACAAACCCTAATCTCACTAGGCCATGGTCCCAAGATTAACCTCCCAAGATGCAACCAAGGCAGATTGTAGGTCCAGCAGCCTGCAGGACCCGTGATGTACAATGGGAAAGAGACTGAACTTCTGGACTCTGCTCTTGCTGTCAGATGAAGAGACTTGAATGTTCTCACTCTTGGGATGGATGGATATACATTAGCTTTACTCTAGAGGGTTTAGAGATGTGGTTCGCAGACCTATGAATTCAGATCTCCCTGGTGCTTTAAAAATACCAACACTGGGGACTCTCCTGGCAGCCCAGTGGTCAAGACTCCACAATTCCACTGCAGGGGGCACCGGTCCGATCCCTGGTTGGGGAACTAAGATCCCAAATGCCACGTGGTGCGGCCAAAACAAATAAATAAAATAAATTATTTTAAATAATACCAACATTGGGCCTCAACCTCTAAGAGTCTTTGTGTGTGTAATTTGAAAAATTCATGTCTTTCACAAATGAATGTATCTATGAAACAGAATCAGGGACCTAGAGAATACACTGGTGATTGCCAAGGGAGAGGGGGGCTTGGAGAGGGATGGATTGGGAGTCTGGGATTAGCAGATGCAGACTGCTTTATGTAGAATGGATAAACAACAAGGTCCTACTGTATAGCCCAGGGAACTATATTCAATATCTTGTGATGAACCATAATGGAAAAGAACGTGAAAAAGAATGTATATATATGTATAACTGCGTCACTTTTCTGTAAAGCAGTAATTAACACAACGTTGTAATTCAACTATACTTCAATTAAAAAATTTGTTTTTAAATTTTGCAGGGACAGAGGTATTATCGATAACCTAGGTCTGCAGTGGCACCTAGAAAGTTGTGCATTTTTCTCAACAAAGGTGCGCTATCTCTCTGGAGATGAAATACAGAGCTGCTTTCTGGTTTCAGGATGGGCTCTCTGGGGGAACAGAAAGGCAAGGCCCAGGGAAGAGCATACAGATGAGGTCTGTGGGACAAGAAGTGTGGGCCAAGCTGACTGGGGTCCCTGGCCATCCAGGAATCCTGTGAATATAAGGCTTATATCCTGGGTTTTCCACAGTCTGGACAGCTCGGCACGACATAAGGCAGGCCCAGGGAGGAGAGAAACTAAGTCACGTCAAGAAGCTAGGGCCACGGCTGAGCCGTGTTAAAGGAAAACAGGCACACAGTCCCCCCCGTCTTGCCCAACTTGTGGGGACAGCTTTGCAGGCAAGACTGGGGTGCAAGGGGACTCTGTTAGGCTAAGTCCTACATGACAGGCCTGGGGGACCAAAAGGACTGGTAAATAGCAGGCAAGACCCCTGACCCTCTTCCTCCCACCAGACGCCAAAATGCATCTCACCAGAGGGAGAGGGCATCATCCTGTCACTCCCAGTGACAGCCCAGCCCTGGGGAATATTTTAGGGTGTAGGTTCCCCAAAGTTTGGACACCCTCTACTACAAGATACTCCAAGATGGAAGGCTTCCAGGGTCAAATAAATTTGGGGAGTACTATATAGACTCTATCCTCCTGCTTTGCGCCAGATTCACAATGCACAGACAGGAGCATATTAAAGGCTCTGACAAGGCCTGCAGCTGGAAAATCTGTTTTTGTTTAGCATTCCCCAAATTGAATTGACCACACCATCTTTATTCATGGAGTACCCTTTAACATCCCATGGCCTATTTTGTTTTATTTATTTATTTTTGGCTATGTTGAGTCTTCATTGCCGTGTGCAGGTTTTCTCTAGTTGTGGTGAGCAGGGGGCTGCTCTTTGTTGCGGTGCGCGGGCTTCTCATTGTGGTGGCTTTTTCTGTTGCGGAGCACAGGCTCTAGGCACATGGGCCTCAGCAGTTGTGGCACACAGCCTCAGTAGTTGTGGTACACGGGCTCAGTAGTTGTGGCACACGGGCTTAGTTGCTCCGCAGCATGTGGGATCTTCCCGGACCAGTGCTCGAATCTGTGTCCCCTGCATTGGCAGGTGGATTCTTAACCACTGCACCACCAGGGAAGCCCCCATGGCCTATTTTGGGAAGATCTGACTTGGTCATTTAATAACAAGAGAGTCTGTAGCTAGAATGGCATTTGTCAATAATCTAATTTCCAAGAACAAACATAATGTAACAAGTGTTACATAATAATTATATAGTACTGCCCTCAAATAATATACAGTCCAGGGCTTCCCTGGTGGCGCAGTGGTTGAGAGTCCGCCTGCCGATGCAGGGGACACGGGTTCGTGCCCCAGTCTGGGAAGATTCCACATGCCGCGGAGTGGCTGGGCCTGTGAGCCATGGCTGCTGAACCTGCGTGTCCGGAGCCTGTGCTCCGCAACGGGAGAGGCCACAACAGTGAGAGGCCCGCGTACTGCAAAAATAATAATAATAATAATAATAATAATAATATACAGTCCAAAAATGTGATACAAATGAAATTATTCACAAAACAGAAACAGACTCACAGACTTCAAAAACAAACTTATGGTTACCAGAGGGGAAAGGTTGGGGTAAGGGATAAATTAGGAGTTTGGGATTAACATATACACACTATTATAAATAAAATAAACAGCAAGGACCTACGATATAACACAGGGAACTCAATATTCTGTAATAACCTGTATGGTAAAAGAATCTGAAAAAGAATGGATATATGTATATGTACAACTGAACCACTTTGCTGTACACCTGAAACTAACACTATATTGTAAATCAACTTGTGGGATCTTAGTTCCCCGACCAGGGATCAAACCTGTGCCCCCTGCAGTGGAAGTTCAGAGTCCTAACCGCTGGACCGCCAGGGAATTCCCTGGAAACAGTTTTTTTAAATGACAATAAGCTGTGAGCACCTCAGGCACTGGGAGAGATAGAATTGTCTAGGAGAGCAGTCAGTGTAGGCAGGGAAGCTTCTAAGAAAGCCCTGGTGTAAAGGAAGATGTGAGATTTTGAAGGATGAACACAGTGTGCCTTCAACGGAGAGCAGGGGAGGAATTCCAAACTGGGGTTATTGGTCTTCTCATTTGAAAAAGCAAAAACTCCAACAAAGGAAGGATAGGTATAGATATGGACATATGAAAGAAGGAAAATCATCTTCCTCATGCATCCGACTTTGGGTCAACTTGGAAAGATTCTGAATTCAAGGTCATCTCTTCGGACCAGAGGGAACTTCAGGTGAAAATGGTGTCTTGACCTATGACCTGGTTAGACTCTGAGTAGCGCCGTTTGAAAAACAGCCCAACTTAGGGCATGGAAGCTCAAAAATCATTCTCCATTTGCACATGACCAAAACCTAAGCATATGGCAAATCTATCCTAAGAACCGTGACTCTTTACACCTTGTTGCAGAAGCACCATCCTTCACATCATCAGTTCTCCTGACGTCCCTGGTAGGACTCGGGGCAAGTGGCAACCTCTGTTCCCAGGGCAGGCTCCCACTCCAGCGCTCTGCTGCCAGACAATCCCTAAGAAAGGCTTCAAGCTCTGAAAGCTCTTGTTTTGTTTTAATTTATTAATTTATTTTTTACGTGGGCCATTTTTTAGGTCTTTTCTTGAATTTGTTACAGTATTGCTTCTGTTTTTTTATGTGTTGGGGTTTTTTTGGCCGTGAGGCATGTGGGATCTTAGCTCCCCGAGCCAGGGATCGAACCCGCACCCCCTGCATTGGAAGGCGAAGTCTTAACCACTGGACCACCCGGGAGGTCCCTTAATTTAGTTTTGTTTTCACTAAAGGAAAGCAAGAAAGTGGCTACTGCAAGACCTTAAAGGGTCTTAACAGCATGAGTTGTCAATTCTGGTGAAATTATTAAAAAGGAAAGAAGCACCCCCTCTCCCTACTACAAATCCTTGCCACTTGTACTTTTTGTCACAGCTAATTTCAAGGAGGACACCTAGTGTTGGGGCAGGCAGAGAAGCAGCCCCCGGAGGGCTGGGCAGGAGGGTTAGTGATCTATGAAGCTCTCATCCTTCTGGAAGTAGCTGGGGAGCGAGAGAAGCAGAGACTGGCTATTGTGTGGCATAAAAGGGGCAGGCACAGAGCTTTCCAAGCCTAGGGACAGCTGTTGGAGGAAAACATGAGAAGGGAGCTTGTGTACGATTGATCTCCTGTGATGTTCCAGGACCTGCATTACCACACTTGAGTGTCAGTATAACCCCGAGGCAGGAGGTGAGTGGGGATTTTCACCAGTTTAGGGATGAGGGTTGTTGGGAGCCCCCTTCTTCTTACTGGAGTCCTGGACAAATTAAAGAATAAAACAGAGTGGAAGGTGATGGTTAACTGTCACCTTTATGACTCAAAATCTAGAGGGTGAGGAACCAGGAATGTATAGAGTTCCAGTTGCCCTACATCGTCACCAGCATCGGATGCTAGTGTTTCTAATTTAGCCAATCAAGTGGGCTTTAGTGAAACCATATTACATTATGGTTTTAGTTTGTATTTCCCTAATAATTAAGGATATTGAGCACTTTTTCATGTTCTTACTGGCCATTTGTACTTATTCTTTTGTAAAGTTTCTGTTTAAATCTTTTGCCCATTTTGTATTGGTATGTCTTTTTATTATAGATTTTCTATATTCTTGGTATACTACTTTGTCAGATATAATTTTTTTTTTTTTTTTTTTTTTTTTTGTGGTATGCGGGCCTCTCACTGTTGTGGCCTCTCCCGCTGCGGAGCACAGGCTCCGGACGCGCAGGCTCAGCGGCCACGGCTCACGGGCCCAGCCGCTCCGCGGCATATGGGATCCTCCCAGACCAGGGCACGAACCCGTATCCCCTGCATCGGCAGGCGGACTCTCAACCACTGCGCCACCAGGGAGGCCCTAAATTTTTAATATATTTTTTAAATACTTGGTCAGTAAATATCTTCTCTAAGTCTGTGGCTTCCCTGCTCATTTTCATAACTGTGTCTTCTGATGAGCAGCAGTTTTTATTTTTACTTTTTTTATTTTTATTATTAGTTTCTGCTTTATAACAAAGTGAATCAGTTATACATATACATATGTTCCCATATCTCTTCCGTCTTGCATCTCCCTCCCTCCCACCCTCCCTATCCCACCCCTCCAGGTGGTCACAAAGCACCGAGCTGATCTCCCTGTGCTGTGCGGCTGCTTCCCAGTATCTACCTTACGTTTGGTACTGTATATATGTCCATGCCTCTCTCTCGCTTTGTCACAGCTTACCCTTCCCCCTCCCCATATCCTCAAGTCCATTCTCAAGTAGGTCTGTGTCTTTATTCCTGTTTTACCCCTTGGTTCTTCATGACATTTTTTTTTTCTTAAATTCCATATATATGTGTTAGCATGCGGTATTTGCCTTTCTCTTTCTGAGTTACTTCACTCTGTATGACAGACTCTAGGTCTATCCACCTCATTACAAATAGCTCAGTTTCGTTTCTTTTTATGGCTGAGTAATATTCCATTGTGTATATGTGCCACATCTTCTTTATCCATTCATCCGATGATGGACACTTAGGTTGTTTCCATCTCCGGGCTATTGTGAAGAGAGCTGCAATGAACATTTTGGTACATATCTCTTTTTGAATTATGGTTTTCTCAGAGTATATGCCCAGTAGTGGGATTGCTGGGTCGTATGGTAGTTCTATTTTTAGTTTTTTAAGGAACCTCCATACTGTTCTCCATAGTGGCTGTACCAATTCACATTCCCAGCAGCAGGAGCAGCAGTTTTTAATTTTAATAAAGTATGACTAGTGACCATCTTTTTCATGGTTTGTGCTTTCTGTGCTCTAAGAGCTCTTTACCTACTCCAAGGTTTCAAAAATCTTCTCTCTTTTCTTATACAAGTTTTATTTTTATATCTATGATCCATCTTGAATTTTTTTTAATTTTAGTTGCTTTATTTTTATTTATATATTTATTTAATTGAAGTATAGTTGATTTATAATGTTTCTGATGTACAGCAAAGAGATTCAGTTATATATATATATATATATATGTATATACACATGTACATATATATTCTTTTTCAGATTCTTTTCCATTATAGGTTCTTACAAAGTATTGAATATAGTTGACTGTGCTATACAGTAGGTCTTCGTTGTTTATCTACTTTATATATAGTAGTGTGTATCTGTTAATCCCAAATTCCCAATTTATCCACCCCCTTTCCCCTTTGGTAACCATAAGTTTGTTTCTGAAGTCTGTGAGTCTGTTTCTGTTTTGTAAATAAGTTTATTTGCATCATTTTTTTTTAGATTCCACATGTAAGTGATATCATGATATTTGTCTTCTCTGACTTAACTTTTTAAAAATTAATTAATTAATTAATTAAATTGCGCCAGGTCTTAGTTGCAGCAGGCAGGCTCCTTAGGTGTGGCTCGCCAGCTCCTTAGTTGCAGCACGTGGGCTCCTTAGTTAGTTGCGGCAGGCGGGCTCCTTAGTTGCGGCACATGGGCTCCTTAGTTGCAGCATGCAAACTCTTAGTTGCAGCATGCACATGGGATATAGTTCCCTAACCAAGGATCGAACCCGGGTCCCCTGCATTTGGGAGCATGGAGTCTTATCCACTGCGCCACCAGGGAAGTCCCCTGTCTGACGTACTTTTGTGTATGGTATGAGATAGGAGTCAATATTCATTTCTTCTCCTTATGAATATCCAATTGTTCCAGCACCATTTGATGAAATCTTTTTCTTTCCCCATAGAATTGCTTTCATGACTTTGTCAAAAATCAGTTAACCATATTCCTGCGGGGATATTCTGTTCCATTGATCTGTTTGTCTCTCCTTATGTCAGTTATGGCACCACACTGCCTTAATTTTTGTAGCTTTTTATAGTGTCTTAAAATCACATAGTGTAAGCCCTCCAACTTTGGTCTTCCTTCTGCTATTCTAGGTTCTTCTATATTTCCATATACATTATAGAAACACTTGAAGGAGATTAATTTGGAGAGAACTGCAATTTTAACAATATTAGGTCTTCCAATCAATGGACATGACCTCTCTCTCCATTAATCTTGATCTTCTTTAATTTCTCTCAGCAGTGTTTTTTATGGTTCAGCGTAGAGGCCACGCACAGCTGTTGTAGGTTTATCCCGAAGTATTTTATGTGTTTTTTAAAAAGGAATTTAAATTTTTTATTTTCTGCTTGTTTGCTGCTAATATATAGAAACACTATTTATTTTTGTATGTTGACCTTTTATCCTGCAACTTAGCTAAATTCCCTCACTATAGTAGTTTTTGTAGATTCTTTAGGATTTTCCATATCCACAGTCTTATCGTTTGTGAGTAAAAGTTATCCTTTTTTTTTCTAACCTGTATTCTCTTTATTTATTTTCCCATATTGCAGCAGCTAAAGCTTATGGTGCAATGTTGAATAGAGATGTTAGAGAACCATCTTAGGGAAAAAGTGTTGTTTTTCATCACTCAGTATGACGTTAATGGTTGGTTTTTTGCAGATATCCTTTATCAGAATGAGGTAGTTTCCTTCTATTCCTAGTATAATACACTGAGAGACTTGTTATTGTTAGTAAATTTTGTGAAATGCTTTTACTACATCTATTGAGATACTCGTATGATTTTTCTTTTATTCTGTTAATGTGATGAATTATATTGATTGACTTTCAGATGTTAAACCAATCTTGTATTCCTGGGGTAAATCCTACTTGGTTATACTGAATTATCCTTATTATTTATTGCCGAATACTGCTCATATTTTGTGTAGGATTTTTGCATCTATGTTCAAGGGTATTCACCTGTAGTTTTCCTGTAGTATCTTTACTGATTTTGGTATCAGGTAATGCTGTCCTCCTAGAATGAGTTAGGAAATATTCTCTCTACTCGTCTGTTTTCTCAAAGAGTGTGTGTAAGATTCATATTATTTCTTCTTTAAATGGTTGATACATTCACTAGTGAAATCATCTGAGCCTGGAGTTTCCTCTGAGCCTGGAGTTTTGTGGGAAGTTTACAAATGACAGTTTTCCATGTTGTTAACAGATACAGGACTATTCAGATTTTCTATTTATGCTTGTGTCAGCTTTGGAAACTTGTATCTTTCAAAGAATTTTTCCATTTCATCTAAGCTGTCAAACTTATTGGCAGAAAGCTGTACATAATTTCCTATTACTAAACTTTTTGTGTTTCAATGACTTTTTTAAAAAAAGATTTATTTATTTATTTATTTAGCGGTACACGGGCCTCTCACTGCCGTGGCCTCTCCTGTTGCGGGGCGCAGGCTCAGCGGCCATGGCTCATGGGCCCAGCCGCTCTGCGGCATGTGGGATCCTCCCAGACCGGGACACGAACCCGTGTCTCCCGCATCGGCAGGCGGACTCTCAACCACAGCGCCACCAGGGAAGCCCTCAATGACGTTTTCATGTCCGCTCTTTCATTCGTAATATTGGAAATTCAAATTTTCTTTTTTCTCTATCAGTCTTGCTAAGTATTTATTGACTTTATTAATCTTTTCAAAGAACCAACTTTTGTTTTCATTGATTTTTCCCCATTGTTTGTCCATTTTGTGTTTAATTGACTTTGACTCTTAGATCTTTTCTTTTACTTTTTTTGTTTAATTTGTCTTATTTTTTCTAGCTTCTTTTAAGAGGGAAGCTTAAATCATTGATCCAAGCTTATTTCTTTTCTTCTTTCTTCTTTTCTAATGTAAACATTTAAACTCATAGATTTTCCTCTCAGCACTGCTTTAATTGCATACAGCAAATTTTGATATGTTGTATTTTTATTGTCATTCATTTCTTAATGTTTTCTAATTTCCCCTGTGATTTCTCTGACCTGTGTGTTGTTTAATTTCCAGGTAGTTGGGGATTTTCCAAGTTATCTCCTCCTGAAACATTTTATGGTCAGAGAATATACTTAGTGTGATTTCAGTCCTTTGAAATTTATTGACACTGGTTTTGTGACCAGCATATGGTGTATCTTGATAAAAATTTGGGTTCACTTGCAAAGAAAAAGTGATTTCTACAGTTGTTGAGTGTAATGTTCTATAAATGTCAGTTAGCCTCTAAAAAAACTTTGAAAAACTATGATTCTCCTCACACATTTTAAGATATTATCTACAGTTCTGTTATAAATTTAAATAATTACAAATAATTTTAGAGATGTTATAGTCATTAACATTTTTAAGTTAACATTGCTCTCTTTTAAACATATTCAAGGAACTCTAAATACAGTAGTGATTTTATAGCCACCATCATCCATTTGAAAAAATACATAAATGCTCTTCTTTAACAATTGGAAATTTGACATATTTTCCCTTTGCCCTTTGAATTCTTTTTCTTTTTTTTTAAATTTATTTATTTATTTTTGGCTGTGTTGGGTCTTCATTGCTGAGCCCGGCCTTTCTGTAGTTGCGGCGAGCCGGGGGCTACTCTTCGTTGTGGTGCACGGGCTTCTCATTGCGGTGGCTTCTCTTGTTGCAGAGCACAGGCTCTAGGCACACAGGCTTCAGTAGTTGTGGCTTGCAGGCTCAGTAATTGTGGGGCACGGGCTTAGTTGCTCCACGGCATGTGGGATCTTCCCGGACCAGGGCTTGAACCCATGTCCCCTGAATTGGCAGGCAGATTCTTAACCACTGCGCCACCAGGGAAGCCCTGCCCTTTGAATTCTTATATCAGTCCACTGGGATGAAATAGCAAGTGCTAAGGCCCTAGGGCCTTTTCATTCGCTTCTTCACAAAGTATTTTCCTAATGCAATATGTCTTTAAGCTTGTAAGTCTTTCATTTATCACTCTGTCACACTCTGTACATTTTTCTTTCTGAAACCATGGTCCCTAGTGTTAATTTCTTTTTCTGGATTGAGTTTTATTACAATTAATATTAGTGCATAACTGATCAAGTAATTGTTATCTGTTATATGGTAAACAAAGGTTATTTATAGATGTTAATCGTTAAACATTTCCTTGTGAATTGAGCATAGTTGTTCTTCACAAATTAGATTTTATATATATATATATATGTGGATGACTCTTACTTATTGCTAGATTGAGACAAGATTCAGCAATATTCTTCCTACTTTTTCATTTTCATTGGTAGAAAACTGATGAAGCTTTTTCCCATAAATAAATAGATGAAGCAGAGGGTTTTATTATTATAGCAAGGTCACTCTTTGAAATTCTTCAAAAGTTTTCTGAGTTGTATGCCAAAAATCACATAGGTGATCTGTCGTCAAATGTCATTCATAAGGACCTATCAGCTGACAGATCTATTACATCTTTTTTCAATTTTGATGAAAGCAAATTGGAAACCACCAGAGTTGGAAAAGCTTGTGTTACCTGTCTTTAAAGTTATTTGCTTTCCCAGCTTCTGGAAAATTGAATAAGAAGGATTTTATCAAGAGTTCTAAAATTATTTATTATTAAGCATTTGCTAATAAATTATTTTAACAAAAATTTCATCACAAGCATGTACATATATATGTATATACATACATATATAAATATGCATATATATATAAATACACACATATATAATTTTTTGCCTTACATATATATTTTTATCAAATACTGGAGCTGCATATTTTGCTCTTTACTTTAGGGGAAAGCCTGACACCTCACCAAATTGCAAAGTGCATTGTGTCCCCTCATCATAAAGTCAGGCCAGCCCACACAGACTTTTTTTTTTTAATTGTAAGATACAATGAAGCATTGAATCTTTTTATTTATTTGTTTATTTTTGGCTGTGTTGGGTCTTTGTTGCTGCACGCGGGCTTTCTCTAGTTGTGGTGAGCGGGGGCTACCCTTCGTTGCGGTGCGCAGGCTTCTCATTGCGGTGCCTTCTCTTGTTGCGGAGCACGGGCTCAAGGCGCGCAGGCTTCAGTAGTTGTGGCACGTGGGCTCAGTAGTTGTGGCTCGCGGGCTCTAGAGCGCAGGCTCAGTAGCTGTGGCGCACGGGCTTAGTTGCTCCATGGCATGTGGGATCTTCCCGGACCAGAGCTCGAACCCGTGTCCCCTGCATTGGCAGGTGGATTCTTAACCACTGTGCCAGCAGGGAAGCTCCACACACAGACTTTCTGTCATCAAATGTCTGACTTTATTTTTCAGATTAAAGAAATCTGCTAATCCACTTCCTGGAACAACCATCTCACTTCTGAGTTCTGCTTCTAGGTGAGACACAGAGCTTTGCCATGAGTTTGTCTCTGTGATGAAATCATACCTGTTCCTACACCTTTTCTTTCTGACAGTCTCTTTGCTTTATTCTCACCAGATTTTACTCAGAAGGAGATACCCCTGGCGTGTTTTTTTAACCCCCTGGAACAATGAACCTCAGTAAGATTCAGGGAGGTTGTGGGAGCAGGTGCAGGTCTTTTGTTAAAAAGTGAACAGGGGGGCTTCCCTGGTGGTGCAGTGGTTGAGAGTCTGCCTGCCCATGCAGGGGACACGGGTTCGTGCCCTGGTCCGGGAAGATCCCACATGCCGCGGAGCAGCTGGGCCCGTGAGCCATGGCCGCTGAGCCTGCGCGTCCGGAGCCTGTGCTCCGCAATGGGAGAGGCCACAACAGTGAGAGGCCCACGTACCTAAAAAAAAAAAAAAAAAGTAAAAAGTGAACAGGTGAGAGGGGAACCCACACCTCCATCTGGTGATGTTCTCGGGCAGGGAAGTTTTAGGAAAGAGGACATGTGCAAGTTGAGGAGCTAGGTCTTGGTCCCCTTAAAACTCTCTGTGGTGGCTTCCCTGGTGGTGCAGTGGTTAGGAATTCACCTGCCAATGCAGGGGACACGGGTTCGAGCCCTGGTCCAGGAAGATCCCACATGCCGCAGAGCAACTAAGCCCATGCGCCACAGCTACTGAGCCTGCGCTCTAGAGCCCGCAAGCCACAGCTACTGAACCCGCGTGCCACAACTACTGAAGCCCGTGTGCCTAGAGCCTGTGCTCCACAACAAGAGAAGCCACTGCAGTGAGAAGCCCGCGCACCGCAACGAAGAGTAGCCCCTGCTCACTGCAACTAGAGAAAGCCCGCACGCAGCAACGAAAACCCAATGCAGACAAAAGTCATAAATAAATAAAAGAATAGATACTTAAATACCTAAAACAACTTAAACAAACAAACAACTCTCTATGGCCCAAACACTTAGGAAGACCTCAGGCACTTCTCTTATGTCAAGAATGAGGAGAGAGAGAAGAGAAAAGGTCTGAGACACCTCAGGCAGGCACAGATTTAGAGATCAGGGACGTAAAGAGAAACCAGCAAAGGAGATTGGTAAGGAGTTGCTGGTCGGTTAGAAGGCTCAAAAGAGTAAGATGGGTTGATGGCAGAAGTAACTCCATACCTCTGGTCAACCATATACATCTGGCAGAAAGAACCGCGTACATCTGATTCTCAGCGGGATCTCTAAGGGTTTGGAAAGCCCTTCTTTTGGAGAGTCCCAAAGTGCTTTGCTGAGACCTCTCAGGTGAATTTGGCAGAGGGAAGTGGGAGTCCCCCTGAGGGACCAGGGGTCACCTGGGCTTCTTCTTCCTCATCCATTACTTCCTTGTCTCAAGCGCCATCCACTTTTGTCCCTTTTTCTCTAAATGCATTTGCTCTAATTGAGGCTACCGTTTCAAACCCTCTGACACTGGTTTTCCTGCCTCTAGTCTCATTCCTATCTCTCTTATCTGTCCTGCAAACTATCGTCACACTTACCTTTCTACAGTGCAAATCTGATCATATCGCACCACTACCTAAAACCCTCCTGGGATGCACAGCACAGTAATGGCAGCTGCCACCCCCTTCTTTGTCAGTAGAGCCAAGATTTTTGTCCAGTTCTCTGTCAGCCGTTGGCTTCCAGGATCCCTGGACTCCCATGTCCAGCCCCAGGGATGGGTGTTGATTAGTCAAGCCAATCAAGTAATCTCTTGCTAATCCTTGACTTAAGAAAGGGCATAAGAACTTGAGAGATGAGAGCAAGCCTGCTAGAATGGGGGAGATTCTGGGAAAGGATTCTTAGTTTTTAAAAAGAAACACAAAGAAGGGCTCCTGAGTCCTGAAAAGGAGACACATAAAAGACATACAATTCTTTATTTTTTTTTTAGAAACTCTTTCTTTTTTGTCAACCTATTTCTATTTTAAGAGTTTGTGGAAAAACAGCTTAAGACCACTCAGTGGTTGTTCCTACCCATTCAGTGGCCTGAGCAGTGGCAGGCTGAGCACTCCAGTCTTCAGTGGGGAACTGCTGAATAGGCACAGGGGGCGCCTGCACACTTTCAGACCAGTCCACCACCTCAGGCTGAGGAGCAGGGAACTCAGGAAGTGGGGCGGTCCATTCACCCTGAAATTCCTCCTTGGTCACAGCCTTCTCAGCTGCCGCCTGCTCTTCCTTTTCAACCTCTTCAGGATCTCTGTAGAATTAGAGATCAGGCATGGCCTCCCATGGGTGTTCACGGGAGATGGTGCCACATGAGCAGAACTTCCCGGGCAAGCATCCACCACATCAGACCCCCTGAGTGAGCTCCCTTGTTGTTGCATGGGATGGCAACGTCCACATAAAAAAGAGATCCAATTCTTTTTTGCCTCTGGATGTTGCCATGTGAGGATGCAATGCCTGAGGCCACTGCAGCCATGTTGTGACCATGAGAAGAGTGAGCAACATGATGAGGATGGAACAGGAAAGAGGTGAAAAAACCTGAGCCTTTGAGGACACTGAATATATTGTGCCCTTTCTCTGGGCTTCCAGTTATATGAGTTAATCCATTTTGTTTATTGGTGAAACCTCCAGAGGCAACTTCTTCTGTCACTTGCCACCAGAAGCATCCTGAGTGACTCACCACTGAATAGTGAATACATTTCAAATTACTTCGCATGGTGTAAGAGGATTTTCGTCATCTGTGCCTGTTTACCTCTTCAACCCCCTCTGCCTCTGTCTGGCATATCACCCCCTGCCATGCCATGCAGATTCTCCCTTTCTTCACATTCTCTTTCTGGTGAACAACCTTTTCCTACTTGTCCACCTGGCAAAGTCTTTCTAATTCTTCAAGATTATTCTCAAGCTCCCCCTTCTTTTCAATACCTCCCTTTCCACATAGGAGAGACCTTCTCTTCCTCATGTCCCCTCCTCCCCTCCTCTCCCCTTTACCTGCTTTTCCCCACGCCCCACATCAATTTTAGGACCAGTCTCACCCCATGCATTTAGATTTTAACATGGTTTCCCTCCCTTCCCAGCCGCCTTCTCTAGTCGACTCTGAACTCCTTGAGAGCACGGACCACGTCTTATTCAGTTCTGCTGCCCCCAGGAGTCACGACAGTGCCTGGCACATCATGGTCACTTAATGAATACCTGTTGAAGGGGATTTCTGTGGGGAACTTGGATGAAAGCTGAGAGAAGCAAATCTCTTTGCTTCCACGCAAATCTGAGAGCACAGGACTGGAATGCTATTGTGCGATGTGAGTGTGTGTGTACACACACACGTTGGCCGGTGTCTGGGTTTCTCTGTTGAGGGATTGCGTGAAAAGGTGTCTTTGTGAACAGTACAAGTGTTAACAAGTGGGTGAACGTAGGCTTGTGTGAGTGAAGTCTTCTGCGTAAGGAAGTGTGAAAGGGAGTTTGTGTGACTGGGGAGTCTGGGAGACTTTTTGGCGTGAAATTCTGAGGGTTGAGTCAGAAGTGTGGAAGGAACATATGTAAATTTTTCAGATCACTCAAAATGTTGGTTAGCCCCAGATCTTTTTCTCAAGCTGTCTTTGCCATCTATTAAGCCCTAGTTTCCAACGCTCTAATGATTTCATTCCCACTCACCCTGTCCAGGTTTTCCACATGCCTTTCAAGGAATCTGAATTTAATGAGGCAAAATGCCCTAATAACAAGCAGATCATCACCTATTATATGTGTAACCCTGGTGTTTAAAAAAAAAGTTATGAGGATATGAGGAGTGAATGGGAACAATCTGAGGGCCTCCAACCACAGGATGATGGAAGATATGTGCGTGTTTTTGCTTTTGTTGGTTTTGTTTCAGAGGAAGATGCTTGGTCCTATCAGGGCAATGAGGGACCAACACAAGATTATGGGCCCAAGGGTCACCCTTGCTGAAGCTGGTCTGGGACACCCCTCTTCTGACCTGGGGGTGATTTTCTTTGTTTTTATTGATAACATGGACCTCATTTGTTTTATTTTATTTATTTATTTTTATTATTTATTTATTTATGTTTGGCTGCACTGGGTCTTCATCGCGGCACGCGGGCTCTCTAGTTGCACTGTGCAGGCTCTGGAGCACGCGGGCTCAGTAGTTGCGGAGCACAGGCTTAGTTGCAATATGTGGGATCTTAGTTCCCTGACCAGGGATCAAACCTGGGCCCCCTGCATTGGGAGAGTGGAGTCTTAACCACTGAACCACCAGGGAAGTCCCTGGACCTCATTTTTAAGAACTTCTCTATCAAGTGAAGTCTGAATAAGCTTCTCAACAAACAATTAAGAGCAGAAAAGAAGTATACCCAACACTCTTATTTATTCTTCAAGACCACCCCATGAAGCCCCATCTTACAAATAAAGGAACCGAGGTCTGGGGAATTCCCTGGCGGTCCAGTGGTTAGGACTCGGCACTTCCACTGCAGGGGGCCTGGGTTCGATCCCTGGTCGGGGAACTAAGATCCCACAAGCCGTATGGTGCAGCCAAAAACAAACAAACAAAAACAAAAAAAGAAACTGGGGTCTGGAGATGTTAAGTGACTTTGCATGGTGGGTAAATAATAGAGCTGGGATTTCACCTCCAGCCTGTCAGAGGGATCCCTGAGGAGAGCTGGGGACCGTTTTGCTTTTGGTTTTGTTTCTTTGGCTCTGACATTGGTCTGGGAAATGCCCACAGATCAGGAAATGCAGGTTCAAGACCAGGAGAGATTTTCCAAGGCACGTGGAGGAGAAAGCTATGTTTCCTCAGAGGTGAGCCAATGGCCAGACCCCAGGGCTGAGTCACAAAGCCCCCAGAGTCAGGGCTGAACTGTGTGCAGGAAGGACTGGCCTAACTCTCTGCTGGGGAGTGACTTGAGCAGCCGTGGCATTAAGGCAGAGGGGCATCATGCACAGGTGGGTGGGGCTCCATCGGGGGCCCCTTTCTAAGTCTTTCCAAGTGGGGAGAAGCCTAAAAATACATAAACAATGTTATATATGGTCTTTTAATGCATTATTCCAGTGACAAAGTGGCAAGGGCTCAAGAGCCCGCCTGCTGGTGTTCAGATCCTGGCTTCTCCACTTTCTCGCTGTGTGACCTTCGGCAAACTACTTACCCTCTGTGTGCCTGGGTTGTCTCTTGTAAAGTGGGGATAATGACTGTAGAGTCATTACGAGAATTGAAAGCATCAGTGAGGTTGAGTGCTTACAGTGGTGTTTGGCACGTAGTAGGGCATAATGCAAGTGTTAGCTGCTACTGCTGTTGCTGGTTAAAGGAGAAATGGAGGGCTTCCCTGGTGGCGCAGTGGTTGGGAGCCCGCCTGCCGATGCAGGGGACACGGGTTCGGGCCCCGGTCCGGGAGGATCCCACATGCCGCGGAGCGGCTGGGCCCGTGAGCCATGGCCGCTGCGCCTGCGCGTCCGGAGCCTGTGCTCCGCAACGGGAGAGGCCACAACAGGGAGAGGCCCGCGTACCGCAAAAAAAAAAAAAAAAAAAAGGAGAAATGGATATTATTAAAAAATAATTGACTGCCAAGGTGCCTCCATATATGGGGCCAAAGGTGCTGACTGGCCAAAGGCTCTGACAAGTCCTGCAGCTGGAAAATCTGTCTTTGTTTAGCATTCCCCAAATTTAATTGACCATGCCATCTTTATCCCCCGGGATAAGGGGAAGACTCAGCAGTTCAATTTCTCCATGGCTGCCCCACGCCATCCTCTGACAGCAGAAGTTCCCCAGGCCCTCTCTGTAGATGCCCCTGTGACCAAGCTGCAGGCTGTTTTGTTGTGAAGCTGTGGCTGGTTCAGTGTCACACCAGCCATCTGGCCTCTGCTCCCTCTCCTTCCCAGCCTCCCCTCCCCTCCCTCACTCTCGTCTCCTGCGGTTTCACTCCCCAACAGAGTCAGTGCAGAAGCTTTTGCGTCCACCTCTGAGACTTAAGGAATCAGAGCTCACATAGACACTTCCTGTCAGGCATCCTCTACATTCTACCAAGGAAAATAAACCACCACCACGATTTTCTTTGTGATTGTAAGTACAGACCATCAGCAGGTATTCTGAGTGTGGTGTGATAGAAAGCGTCTGATCTAGGAATTAGAACTCTGGGATTTTCCAATCTCATCTCTTGCACAAACCAGCTAAATTACTCTTCAGAGAGTGGATTACCGAAAAATGGGGCAACACATGTTTGTCCTCATATATCACATTTGTGAGGATTAATAAGCATTATAGGGACTTCCCTGGTGGTGCAGTGGATAAGAATCCACCTGCCAGTGCAGGGGACATGGGTTCGTGCCCTGGTCTGAGAAGATCCCACATGCCACAGAGCAACGAAGCCACAATTACTGAAGCCCGCACGCCTAGAGCCCATGCTTCGCAACAAGAGAAGCCACCGCAAAGAGAAGCCCGTGCACCACAACGAAGCGTAGCCCCCGCTCGCCACAACTAGAGAAAGCCCACACGCAGCAATGAAGACCCAACTCAGGCAAAAATAAATAAAATTAAATATTTTTTAAAAAGTTAAGCATTATAACTCACACTTGTTGAATGCCTACTACAGTGTATGATCTCTTTTGATATTCCACCAACAAGCTGGATATTTCTACTTTGAAAGACAGGCCTCATTACTTCCATTTTTCAAAGGAGCATTCTGAGACCCAGAGAGGTTAAGTAACTTGACCAAGGTCACACAGCTATTTAATATCAGAGCCAGGAATTAAATGCAAGTTTGTCTGACCTCCAAGCTCATCTTTCCACTGTACTGTCCTGCTTGTCCAGTGAGGAAATGCATATGAAAATATGTTAAACTCCACAAAACATAGATAGTAAAATGTACTCTGTCAGAGACTTCCCTGGTGGTCCAGCAGTTGGGACTCTGTGCTCCCAATGCGGGGGGGCCCAGGTTTGATCCCTGGTCAGGGAGCTGGATCCCGCATGCCACAACTGGGGATCCCGCATGCCGCGGCTGAAGATCCTGTACACCGCAGCGAAGACCTGGCACAGCCAAATAAATAAAAAATACTAAAAAAGAAATAGTAGCATCAAAAAGTTTTTTTAAAATGTATTCTGGGAGTTGAAGACACCGCTGACCACATTTATCCTAATAAAGTCTATTGTCTTTGAGGCCTTTTGTTCTGGAAATGAGACACAAAATCAGTGACTTAGACAAAAGTTAGTCTTTTAAGTATATCCTTTTGGCCCCTAACTCCTTCTTTCCACTAGAGATACCTCTACACATTGCCACAATTTTTAAAGTTGTCTCAGACCGGTAACAAATATTGGCCATCTCTAAGCAGGTGTCCTCTCTCTCCCCGCCTCGGTGGCAGCCAGCAGGTGGCGTGTGGCTCACATTCTGTCCCCAGAGCTTGTCCCCAGGTCTTGGCTCCAGAGCAGGGGCCCCAGGGTCAGGGGTGGGGGTGGGAGGGTCACAGCTCTTGCTGCGGCCATTGGCCCAGCCCATCTTTCGTGTGTGCTCTTGTCCACTGCATGCCGGGCCTCCTGGCTGCCTGCATGTCTCTGAGCCCTGGAGAGCCTGCCAGCACGGCGCATGACTGTTGCCTGTGGTCATGATCTGTGGCTGTTGTTTGTAACCAAGAGTTTTGATGGACATTGATGTATATAATTAAGTGGATTCTGTGACTGTATCAGCATCTCCACTGCACCTCACAGCAGCTCCTTTCTGGGCTACAGAGTACACCACAGGTCTCGGGGGTGTCCCTAACTTAATCGAGATCAACAGTGGGCTGCATCAAGGAAAAAAATAAGGATGTTAACTAAATTTATGGTAGTCATTTTGCAGTATATATGTAAATCATCATTATGTTGTGCACCTAAAACTAATACAATGGTATATGTCAACTATATTTCAATTTTATAAAATAAGGATACATTTTTAGAAAGAAAAGCAGAAAAGGGAACAGCCGTCCATCACACGTGAAAGCAAGCCACACTCTGCACTGGGCAGGGCCAGGCTCACGGCACCTTCTCTGTCCTAAAGAAGCACCGTGTGGGGACTTCCTGGTGGCGCAGTGGTTAAGAATCCACCTGCCAACGCAGGGGACACGGGTTTGAGCCCTGGTCTGGGAAGATCCCACGTGCCGCAGAGCAACTAAGCCCATGCGCCATAACTACTGAGCCTGCGCTCTAGAGCCTGCGAGCCACACGACTGAAGCTCATGTGCCTAGAGCCCTGCTCCGCCACAAGAGAAGCCACTGCAGTGAGAAGCCCGTGGCACCGCAACGAAGAGTAACCCCGCTCTCTGCACCTAGAGAAAGCCTGCATGAAGCAACGAAGACCCAACACAGCCGAAAATAAATAAATAAATAAATTTATTTATTTTTAAAAAAAGAAGCACCGTGGGTGCACCCCAAGCACGGCTGCCCCTAGACCAGATGCTTCTTGCCCAGGTGCAAAGGACTTGTTTGCTCTACTGACTCCGGGCATTCATCCAGAGCACGCAGGCAAACAGGAGCTGGGGTCAAATCTGACAGGCCGCCTGTTTTTGTAAATAGAGCTTCGTGGGGTCACGGCTACGTGTGGTTCCCGGCTGCCTCCCTGAATTGTTGCAATAGACACAGTATAACCGGTGAAGCCAAAAATAAATATTTTTGACTCTTTGACCCTAGACAGAGAAAGATCACTGACTCCTGACCTAGGGCAGAAATCCGGAGAAGGGCAGAGAGAGTTTTGCTTGCACCCCTTACTGAGCAGTCTCTGAGTCACTCTCAGTTTCTTCCTGTTCATTTCTTTTACTTTAAAATTTTGCTTTAATTTCTGAATGGGGAGTGCATTCACCTGGTTCAATCAAAATCAAATAACAGAGAAAAGTCCTGGTCCTTCCCCTCCCCACCCAACTCTGTTCCAAGAAATGACAGTTCTCAGGAGAATTGTGTGTATACCAGCTTTCTTTTTTGAGGTTACAGAAATGTTCTAAAATTGACTGTGGTGATGGTTGCACATATCTGTGAATCTACTGAAAGCCACTGAATTGTGTATTTTATTAATTTATTTAGTTTTGCTGTGTTGGGTCTTCGTTTCTGTGCGAGGGCTTTCTCTAGTTGCGGCAAGCGGGGGCCACTCTTCATCGCAGTGCGCGGGCCTCTCACTATCGCGGCCTCTCTTGTTGCGGAGCACAGGCTCCCGACGCGCAGGCTCAGTAGTTGTGGCTCACAGGCCTAGTTGCTCCGTGGCATGTGGGATCCTTCCAGACCAGGGCTCGAACCCGTGTCCCCTGCATTAGCAGGCAGATCCTCAACCACTGCGCCACCAGGGAAGCCCCTGAATTGTGTATTTTAAATGGGTGAGCCTTCTGATATGCAAAATATCTCAATAAAGCTGATATTCAAAAAAATCAACAGTGCAGAATATGGGTGCATGTTAATTAAATTTAATCTGCACCCTTGGAGTGATTAGTCAGCATTGAAGCATCCCCACCAGGAACTCATGTTCAAGTACTTTTTTTTTTTTTTTTTTTTGCGGTATGCCGGCCTCTCACTGTTGTGGCCTCTCCCGTTGTGGAGCACAGGCTCCGGACACGCAGGCTCAGTGGCCATGGCTCACGGGCCCAGCCGCTCCGTGGCATGTGGGATCTTCCCGGACCGGGGCACAAACCTGTGTCCCCTGCATCGGCAGGCGGACCCTCTACCACTGCGCCACCAGGGAAGCCCCATGTTCAAGTACTTTAGCTATCATTATCTAAATCTGCACCAGAGGGTTTGTAATTCCCATAAGGGAAGATAGAAACAGTGTTCCATCCTTAGTAGCGTGTCGCTTGTGGCTAGAAAGAGTGTGTGGGCACAGCTGTACTTGCATGTACAACACAGAAGCAAACAGCCACCAGACCCCAATGGTATGGCATTCTAGGTCCAGGGACCCTCATTCACAAGGACCCTGTGGCCGGATCAAATGACAAGGCTCACCTGCTCTCAGGTCACTGTTTCCTACCCCGGGATGGCAGAGGAGAGAGATCTGAGATGAACAGACCAGGTTAGATGACTGTCTCCTCTGTCCCTGTGCCAACAGCTGTTTGAATCGGTAGCAGAATTTATCCTGAGACTTGCTTTTATTGTCCACTTGACAATTGTTGGAAGCAGGTGACACTCAGATGTTGAATAACTAGTGAGGCTTGGCATGTCCACGGTCCTGGGGCACGTCCCCTCTGGCTGCTAGATTTGGGAAGTGGTGAGGAGGAGTCCCAGGAAAGAGGTGGGAGCCACTGGGATGGAGAGGCGGCACTTGGCCTGGGGGGCGGTGATGGAAATGCTCGGGACAATGGCTGTCTACCCACTGTTATGACGGTTTTTCTGTATTTCAGCAGCAGATACAACTGCTCTGGTACACATGGGCTCAGTGCCAGTTCTGGTGAAAGGCCAGTTTTAGCCTATGTCACCTTGCATCACTGTTACACACCTCCCGTGACCCTCTTCCCTTTTGCTTTTCTATCCCCATTTGTTGTCTTTCCTTTGTTCCCAAGGCTGTTCCATTTCTCTTATCAAAAAGGAGGAAATGTCCCACTAAGATGTTAGGATTTAATGCCAGACTTCCCGAGGCACTTGAGTTTTAAAAGAGAATGTCTAGGGACTTCCCTGGTGATGCAGTGGTTAAGAATCTGCCTGCCAATGCGGGGGACATGGGTTTGAGCCCTGGTCCGGGAAGATCCCACATGCCACGGAGCAGCTAAGCCCATGCGCCGCAACTACTGAGCCTGTGCTCTAGAGCCTGCAAGCCACAACTACTGAAGCACGTGCGCCACAACTCCTGAAGCCCATGCGCCTAGAGCCCGTGCTCCGCAACAAGAGAAGCCACCGCAATGAGAAGCCCACGCACCACAACGAAGAGTAGCCCCCGCTCACCGCAACTAGAGAAAGCCCGCGTGCAGCAGCAAAGACCCAACACAGCCAAAAATAATTAATTAATTAATTAATTAATTAAAAAATAAATAAAGTCAATTCCCGTTTTTTTTTAAAAAAAGAGAACGTCTAGGAAGAGGCTCGATCCTCAAACTCATGGCTAGGGTGGAACTTGTGACATAGGTGGAAGGTGATTTGAAGTGGGAACCTTCTCAGCCCTCTTGCAAACACATGACAAAGAGGGTCAACCTGTGTGGGACCTGCCTTGTTCAGGATAATGGCATTAGAACTAAAACCCAAGAGTGGCTTATGTTTATTTGGAATAATTTTGTCCCTCTGAACTTCCAGAACCAAAAGTATCCTTCTGAAGAAGATAGAATTGATAATTCAGAGACAGTGTCTTAGCCCAAGACTAAAGTATTGTGAGATGGAGAAGTTTCCAGGTTGGAACAGTGAGGGAATTTACATAATGATAGAGATGTACACCACCTCCCTCCACCTACCCTATTTCAGTAAGGTAGTCAACTTTCAACTGTCCTTACAAGTCTGAGCTAAGAATTTTACTTTGGTCAAAAATATCCAACCCAGAACCACCTCATACCCATTAGGACGGCTACTATAAAAATACCAAAAGTAATAAGAGTTGGAGAGGATGTGCAGAAATTGGAACCCTTGTGCTCTTTTCGGTGGGAATGTAAAATGGTGCAGCTGCTGTGGAAAACAATGTGGTGGGTCCTCAAAAAATTAAAAATAGAACTACCATATGATCCTGAAATTCTGCAAAAGAATTGAAAACAGGGTCTCAAAGGGTTATTTGTATGCCACGTTCATAGCAACTTTATTCACAATCGATACAAATGGGAAGCAACCCAGGTGTCTGCAGATGGATGAATGGATAAGCAAAATGTGGTCTATCCATTCAGTAGAATACGATTCAGCCTTCAAAAGAAGGAAGTTCTGACACTTGCTACAACATACGTGAACCTTGAGGACAGTATGCTAAGTGGAATAAGCCAGTTGCAAAAAGACAAATGCTGTATGATTCCACTTATATGAGGAACCTAGAATAGTCAAATTCATAGAGAGGGATAAAAGGTAGACTAGTGGTACTGTGGGTTGGAGGGAGGGGTAAGTGAGGAGTAGGGGGTTAGTTTTGCAAGCTGAAGAGGGCTCTGGAGATGGATGGCAGTGATGGTTGCACAGCAATGTGAATGTACTTAACAGCACTCCAATGTACACTTAGAAATGGTGAAGGTGGTAAATTTTATGTGCATTTTACTAGATAAAAATTTTTAAAGCATATCCACCTAAAAAATAGATATCAAATTCAACACAGTCAAACCTATTGTGGAGCTTCTGATGAGTAACCAAACTTCTCAGTCACAGTCACCTTCTTTCCCAGCATCCCTGTCCCCCAACATATATGAAAGAGGTACTGGTGAAGAGGCGAAGAGTGCAGTGGAGTGAGAGGTGGCTGGAACACTCAGGGAAAAACACGTCAGCAACCGGAAATTGGGGCCAAGGCTGCACAGGCCAAGTGTGTTTAAGAGGGACATGCTCTCTCTCTCTCTTTTTTTTTTTTTTTTTTGCTGTACGCGGGCCTCTCACTGTTGTGGCCTCTCCCGTTGCGGAGCACAGGCTCCGGACGCGCAGGCTCAGCGGCCATGGCTCACGGGCCCAGCTGCTCCGCGGCATGTTGGATCTTCCCGGACCGGGGCACGAACCCGTGTCCCCTGCATCAGCAGGCGGACTCTTAACCACTGCGCCACCAGGGAAGCCCTACTCTCTCTCTTTTTTTGATGTACAATGTTGTGTTAGTTTCTGCCATACAGCAAAGTGAGTCAGTTGTACATATATATATATATATCTGCTCTTTTTTAGATTCTTTTCCCATATAGATCATTACAGAGTATTGAGAAGAGTTCCCTGTGCTAGACAGTAGGTCCTTGTTAGTTACCTATTGTATATATAGCAGTGTGTATGTGTCAATCCCAATCTCCCAATTCATCCCTGCCCACCCACTCCCCCACCTTTCCCCCCGGTAACCATAAGTTTGTTTTCTACATCAGTGACTCTGTTTCTGTTTTGTAAATAAGTTCATTTGTACTATTTTTTTAGATTCCATATATCAGTGGTATCTGATATTAGTCTTTCTCTGTCTGACTTGCTTCACTTAGTATGATAATCTCTAGGTCCATCCACACTGCTGCAAATGGCATTATGTCATTCTTTTTTATGGCCGAGTCATATTCCATTGTATGTAAGTACCATATCTTCTTTATCCATTCATCTGTCGATGGACATTTAGGTTGTTTCCATGTCTTGGCTATTGTAAATTATGCTGCTGTGAACATTGGGGTGCATGTATCTTTTCGAATTAGTTTTCTCCGGATATATGCCCAGGAGTGGGACTGCTGGGTCATATGGTAATTCTATTTTTAGTTTTTTAAGGAACTTCTCCATAATGGTTGTACTAATTTACATTCCCACCAACAGTGTAGGAGGGTAGAGGGACATACTCTCTTATGTAAGAGAAACAGTTACAAGAATGAGGGACTTCCCTGGTGGTCCAATGGTTAAGACTCTGCACTTCCACTGCAGCGGGCAGGGGTTCAGTCCCTGGTCGGGGAACTAAGGTCCCATATACTGTGCAGCACAGCCAAAAAAATGAGAAGTTTGGTGCTTATATTGAATAAGCAATAAATAGCAAGGGTCTCATATGTGAGGGCACTGTGAGCGCTAACAGAGGTGCCCAAAGGAATAGGCAGGACCTTCAAGGGTCTTACTATCTCTATTCAGGAAGGCAGGATATTTACAAATGGGAAAATCATACTTTCAGGAAATGTATTAAGTGCCAGGTGGTGGTATGTACTATACATACAGGATGGGTACAAGAGTTGAGTTGAAGGAGAGATTAATTCAGGTTGTGTTGGGTTAGTAAGAAAAAATTTTGACAGGTAAACTTGAGATGGTATGAACCGTTGCGCTGTATTACTCGAATTAGCTTTGGGAAATGTTATCATGTTTTGTTGATGCAATCATAAGCTTTTCAAACTCATTTAATCTGTGGTTTAAAAGGGGCCGAGCTCCAAGCAGATACCAGGAGCAAAGGTTTCTGGTTTTCCTATGATTAGCCCCAAATATAGAAAAAGAGGAGCCTTTCTTTTTGTTTTGTTCTGTGCTTTGAGTACCTCATATACTCTTTTTAGATGGGTCTCTGGTGAAATAAACATAAGCCCAGGATAAATCCCCTTCACCCACTGTGAAGCCAGGCTCTTGTTATTCTTCCAGGCTTTTCCTTATTCTGCCAAGATCTAGTGATATTCCTATCCCAGCCCAGCAGTTTCCGGCAGACATCGGCTCCCACCTTTCCAGGGGTCCCATAAGCAAAATAAGCAGTCAAGTTCATCCTGCTACTGTCTTCGTTCCATACTTGGTCCTGTTACACCGAGTGAATGTGAAAGCGTGGGTAATCGTTAGTCAAATCCATTTCACCTGCCTCCACTAACCAAGGTCGTTTTAATTGTTGCTGTAAGATGTTTGCCTGAGTTCTTGTCCCAGAACTTGGAGTCAGCTGTGTCTGCTTGGAGGTGAACTGGTTAAGACCGGATAGGACCAACGACCCTCCAACTGGGCATGCGCGAGTCTCTGTTAAGTGACCTTCTGACATCAGGGGGCTGAAGACACCACCCTGGGTCTGTGCGCCTGCCTTTCTGAACGTGCAGAGACCTGAGGCTTAGGCACACCTGCACAGAATAACAGTGATGACCTGACTGCACCTTTCCCCGTGCTCCCCACCTCCCCATGCCTCAGTCCGCCGCGCTGCCTTATCCCATAAATAGCCCAAGCCCCTTGCCTTCCAGGAGGCAGATCTGAGACTTTGTTCTCCCGTCTCCTCTGTTTGCTGCAAACCTCGGGTCTCAGCATTTCGGCTTGAAAAACCTTTCTAGAAACTGGTGCAAAACGAACCTGGTTCAGTAACAGATGCTTGGATATTGTTAGATAGCTAGTAGGCAAAAGGGACACGGCTAAGATGGGAAATGTTTCCCAATTGACTAGTTGGAGTTCACTCAAAAATGCACAGGGGGGGCTTCCCTGGTGGCGCAGTGATTAAGAATCCACCTGCCAATGCAGAGGACACGGGTTTGAGCCCTGGTCCGGGAAGATCCCACATGCTGTGGAGCAACTAAACCCGTGCGCCACAACTACTGAAGCCCGTGAGCCTAGAGTCCGTGCTCGGCAACAAAGAGTAGCCCCCGCTCACGGCAACTAGAGAAAGCCCGTGCACAGCAACGAAGACCCAACGCAGCATGCATGCATGCATGCATAAATAAATAAATAAATAAATAAATAAGCAAGCAAGCAAGCACAAGGGAAGTGACAAATTCTGCTGTCTGGTTTTCCTGATGAAGTCTACTTTCTCACATTTATTTTAAATTCAAAATTAGTTTGAAAAGTTTACAGAACAGTGCCCCATACATGCTGTTTATGCTGGCTTTCCCTATGTACATTTTATTTCCAATTATTCCATAATTCTTAGACCCTGTCAGGGATTCTCATGTCTTCCCCAGTATCTAGCGAGACCTGAGCTTAAACTGGGTGTTCTTACAGAGAAACCGACAAAAATGGTGAAGCTAGATTTAGGAAAACATGTGCATAGCAGAATGACAAAAAGGGGGACTCTTTCTTTCTTATTAAAGCTTTAACTAGAATTTTTAAGAATAAGGAGTGGGACTTCCCTGGTGGTCCAGTGGTTGAGACTCCAGGCTCCCAATGCAGGGGGCCCGGGTTCGATCCCTGGTCAGGGAACTGGATCCTGCATGCCACAACTAAGACACGATGCAGCTAAATAAAAAAAAAAAAAAAATAGAATAAGGACTGTGGCTCCTTGCTGCCCTCAGCTGGTGTAGAAATACAGTGCTCTATTAAATTCCCCCAGTCCACACCACTTGAAATCCAAATCAAAAGTATCTAACCATACGATATTTATTTTTCTCTTTCTGACTTACTTCACTCTGTATGACGGACTCTAGGTCCATCCACCTCACTACAAATATCTCAATTTCGTTTCTTTTTATGGCTGAGTAATATTCCATTGTATATATGTGCCACATCTTCTTTATCCATTCATCTGATAATGGACACTTAGGTTGCTTCCATGTCCTGGCTATTGTTATAAAGCAGAAACTAACACACCATTGTAAAGCAATTATACTCCAATAAAGATGTTAAAAAAAAAAGTATCTAAGCATTTTCCAAGACCTTGAAAGAGGTTAGATTTCATTCGTAAATGCTGCCCTGCCCAATATGAATTGGCAGAGAAAGTTACCCTGGTCTTCTCTCTTTAGAGAAAAAGACTTGGAAAGATCCAGTCTTTAAGGAGGTTGGTTGGGCAGGAGTGGCCATGGAAGGAAATCCTGTGTCAGAACATGAGTCTCCACCCCCAGTTTTACTCCCTGATGCCCTTCTTAGGCCCTCCACTAACTGTGCCTCTAATATTCATTGTGCCAGATTTGAAAAGAAATCTCTCACAACACAAAATTGGGAGGTGGTGGGCTTTGCATTTCAGAACATTAATCCCTGCTTGGGTAAAAAGCTAATTGAATGAAAGAAACTGATCAAACAGACTTCAATTATGCATCACCTTTATTAGTTGCAACCCCAAGTTTTCCTTAAAACAGTAATATTTCACTTTTACTAATTTTATGTCCATTAAAGCCACGCCACCGTGCTGCAGAATTACCCGTATGCAATTAAGTACCGGATCTGTGCACTTCGATTTTGTTATCAAGTGGATAGAAAAGATTACATCATCTCATTGAGAAAAGGTTTTCCTCCGAGACCTTGTTCCATCCTGGTTTTCTTGAAAAGAGTTCGAGCAAAGGGCTATTTCAAAGGTTGATTCTTTCTCCTTTCACAACGCGTGCTCGAAATCTCCAAACATCCTGGAAATAATACCAAACACAATGAGTTTATGGGACACTTTGATTTGCCTATTCACCATAAGACAAAGTGGATTACTAGCATCTACAAGTGGTTAAATACAAAAAAGAAAAAAAAAAGTCCACAATAGTCATAACAGTAAATAAACCACATTCTGAGACTCCAATCAATGTACCTGCCAACATCTAAAATCATGTTTTGTAAGCCAGGACAGTGAGTCCCCACTCGTGTCAGTCTTGTTTTACTTGGCACTCGTGTTGATTACAGGTGTTGGAACTGGCTTTTAAGTCTGGTTGCGATACAAACAGTTTAGTACCCAAGCTCCTGCTTTCCTTGGTGATGTTTGCCTGCCCCATTCTGAGTTTTCTACCCCTGATTCGATCATTATCATGAAAATGATGTCCTGGGCTACTGGTTTGGTTTTTTTCTTCTTTGTTCCTAATAAAACAACTCAGACTTCCTTGTTTATTTTTGAGCAAACAGCAAGGTATCCTGGGAAGAACGATTTTGGAACTGGACCTGACTCTGAAATCTCCATCACTTACATAATTGAGGGCAATCTCTTGAACTCTTCATTTTCTCATTAAGAACTTGGAGCTATAATGACTGCTCCACTGGGTTTTGGTGAAGAAAAGAAGAAAACGGATATGAACGTGCTTTTGTACCTGACAAAGAACTCTACAGCAAAAGTTAGTATTGTTCTTTTAAGTAAAGCCAATGAACTACAGCTGAGAGAGTAACGAAAAATACAGGAACTGATTCATTTAGTACAACTGTGACAGACTTCAAACATAATATATACATTTTTTTCCTGCCTTGAAATTCAGGGTGTTGGATGGAAGCTCCAGCTGGCAAAATATGTTGCCTTTGTAGGACATTTAAGTACTGGACAAAGGGAGAAGGATAAGACTTCCAGGATGTGCAAATGTGAGACCAGAGCATTTTCAGATATGGGATACATTCATACATTCTAAAGAGAAAAGGGGTTAAGGGTAGAGGAAGATTTGTGCGCTGGGAAGTTGTTTCAGAAGGTGGTACCCTGCCTTTGGTGAGCAAGGCTCTTCAGAGTACTAGAAGGCCCTGAGTTATCATTACACTCAGCCTACTTGGGGGTCATGTCGCCCCCAGAATAGATGCACTTCGTTATCTAATGCAAATGCACATTTAACAAGTAGGGTCAGCTTCTTGGTTCTGATGCTAAAATGTACATAATCTACGATGCAAATAAGTTTATTTATTTGCCTTGACTGATAACTTGTTATCGATCAGCAGCAGCATGGAATGTTCACCAGTTAAAAACAGATTATCTACAGATGAGGTGTATTAATTAGGAAAGCATATGAAATACTGTCTCACGCCCGCTATGACAAGCACCAGTGATCTCTCATCTCTGCTACATGCAGGCTCGCATTAAACTCCGGATGCAAACTGACCCAAACAAACACTTGCTTGAGAATTGCTTTCTGGGAGTCTTACTGGAATTCCAAACGCATATACTCTCTTTACAAACAAAGGAGGCCTATGATTGACAGCCCAAACCTTTAAAATGTGTGCGTTCAGAAGGTAGCCTTGTCCTCCATTTCCTCTCCTCTGAATTTGTTATCTACTTCCTCTCCTACCTGTCCGTTCTGCAACACAATGGCCTGCGTACCACAGGACAGCCCAGAGACTTACAGGATTCAGGTCTCCCACGCTGGGGAAGCAAGTAGTACAAACAAACTCCACTGTCATTCTTAGGTCTCAGCAATGTTTCCGAAACAAGCTCTAAACCCAAGCATTTTACACTTCCAAATTAAATCAGGTATAAAAATTATTAAGCATCTGAAGAAAAGAAAAAACCAAGATCTTTACCTTGTTATTTCATACAAACATACCTTCAGGCTGACGTCTTTCACTCCATGGATTTTACTGGCTACCTCTAAAACTTCCTCTCCAATGTTTTCTTGACTGGTACCCTTCACATCGATGTAGTGGCAGTTGGCATCCGCAAAATGGCAGGAAATTGCCTGTGCAAAGTGAATCGGTTCATGTTACAAAAACAAACAAACAAAAACCACCCCGTTAATACCAGCAACCAAGCAAGGAGGCTTCTTTTAGAAAGTCAGTTCTGTCACTGAGCATTTGATTTCTAGATTGAATGCTGTTCCCATGTGTCCTAAATCAGTCTCTTGATGGCTCAGCTGCTTTTTTTCCCACCCAGCTAAAGGCTAATTGAGAAATTACATGACGTTTTTCACTAGCTGTGTTATTTATTTTCCAAAGGTATATATGGGGCAGGGAACAGAATTATGTAAGTAAGAAGTCTTTAACTTTTTAGCATTTGATTTTTCTAATGAGTGGATACTGCCAAGTCCTACAAAGGAATGTATTGCAGGGTTTCTTATCACCTCAGTTACAGAAGTTACTCAGTTAAGTTTGTAATGAGTTAGTATTTCAATGGCCACAGATTATGGGGTGAAAAAACTGAAAAGACCTTGCAAACGAAATAATAGGCAGACACCCCTCTTGAATCAGAAGGATGTTTAAAGTTTGATCGCATTCACATACAATACCCACCTTATTTGCTTCTGAAGGTAAGATGCAAGTTCCTTGGTTCTCCCCATTCTTGAAGGACTTATAAACAGATCTAACTTGCAAGGCGGTAGTTAAAACTCACCTTCCTTGTCATAGGTTAGTTATCTTAGGGTGACCGCACCCATCAGAAGAGCTTCCTACTTTGCCCCAAATATCAAATTTCTAGGCAGCTGAGTCACAGACTTTATTTCCCATGGAAGCCCTAGTGCTATACCAAGCCATATTGGAGCCTGAGGCAAAAGGGAAAAAATGTACAGTCCTACCTGTACCCTTTTATGTATTTTTTAGTGGTTAGTATTTCCCCAAACATTAAAGCAGTTAAAAAATATTGAAAAATTATAGTCAGTATATTAAAACACATTATTTCCAGCGTAGTGCCTGTACCCCTTTGCACAGTTCTCAGGGTCATGGTAGTGGAGGGTCTGACCTCATCTTTAAAATTTTGGCATTGTGCTCACCATGGATTTTTTGGCATTAATTTTGATTTTTTTAACTACTACATTAAAATATTATGTAACTGGACTGCTGAGGTTTTGGGGTACCCCTGAGGGGAGTGCCTTCTTGTCTCATGGTCCTCCCTCACCAGGCTCATTGAGCCTGGTGGATATTTGAATGAATGGAAGATGAAATCTGACAACTAACCCTCAGCCTCAGGGTGACAAAAGGGATTGTTGTGACAGACTGGAAAACTTCACTCAGCCCCAAAGAAGCCCCTAATACTTAGTATAAACAGCCATGTCATCGTAGGGAAATGTGAGCCCATAGTATCGTCAGATCTGTGGAATCTTAGAGAGGCAAGAAATCTGGGAATTTATGAGAAATTATATCCATTTTTAATGTAAGCACTGAAATCACGAAATGGAAAACACTGAGGCTAAGGGGTGAAACACATGGCCACGTCTGATTTCCAGGTGGCCAGTTCAGACCTTCCTTTCCGATCACTAATATTTTCCCCAGTAGCAATAATATTACAAACGTTCCTCTTATATGAGCTGTGTACATTCCAGATGTTCTTATTTGGTATGTCCGCCTTTGTTTTTGCCTCTGAAACCATAGGCGAGCAGCTTCCAATTAAGGAAGCTCTCACTCTGAAGCAATTCCATGAATGTTCAGGAGGCTGGGATCCTGAGGTCACCTGGCTCCTTGCTGCTGTGAGCAAGAAAGCATGAGGGAGGCAAATAGATTTCCTGCTAAGTAAACCAGACTAAAGGGCAGTTTAGTTAAAAGTCACAGATTCTTTAACTTTGAATATATCATGGCACTTTTGTTCCTGACCCGTCCATCTTCAGAAAGAGCTGTGATGTGAATGTATACCTTCCGGAATCCTTGACTTTTGTTCCGACCAGATCCATGGATGAGCAAAGGATGAAAGAAAACGGTGTCTCCTTTCTCCATCAGGAGGTGCACCCGGTCATTATTTTTGTCATAGTCCTGGATCCCGTGGAACATGATGTTAACCCCTCCCTAAAACACGAGAGAAGCCAAGTCCAGATGTGAGGAAGCCACTAACTAAAACCCTTATCAGTGACTCATCAGGAAAAAACAAAGCTTCTCCAAGTTCTTCCAAGAGAAACAGATAAATAAATTAGATTAAAAAAAGATAACTTACATATACCAAAGCTTCTCAGATGACTGGTTTTAGAAAGCCACACGGTGATGTTAAAATCTTGGACTTTTTAGACCGGATGAAAAATTTGGAATTTCCACCTACCCTTCATTACTGAATTATAAATGAAGATCTAGATCAGCTTTGCATTTTGTGGTAATGCAGGAGACCACCTTTCCAGGTTAACCCATAATCATTCTTTCCCACCTGGAACTTGGCATAAATCATTCTTCTGTTACTCAGGAGCATCTCTGAGAAGCTAACTATTCTCCCAAACCAGGGGAGAGAAAATACTCAGTTTTTCTGGGCTGAAAAACCACTCATGTCACATGCAGAGTAAAGAAAGAATAGTAAATTATAACATTATGGGGACTTCCCTGGCGGTGCAGTGGTTAAGAATCTGCCTGCCAATGCAGGGGACGCAGGTTCCATCCCTGTTCCGGGAAGATCCCACATGCCACAGAGCAACTAAGCCCGTGCGCCACAACTGCTGAGCCTGCGCTCTAGAGCCCACACGCCACAGCTCCTGAAGCCCGCGAGCCTAGAGCCCGTGCTCCGCAACAAGAGAAGCCACCGCAATGACAAGCCCGCGCACCACAACGAAGAGTAGCCCCCGCTCGCCGCAACTAGAGAAAGCCCACGTGCAGCAACGAAGACCCAATGCAGCCAAAAATAAATAAATAAAATAAAGAATAATTTTTAAAAATAATAAAATAAATAAAACATTATGTTTGTTTATAACTATTTTCAAAGTTAGTCACTGTATTAGGTAATGGTTATGTCTTTATGGAAGAAGCTAAAATGAGAAGTGACAAAGTGCAAACCTTTATGGGTCTTTGGAGGGCAGCATCCCATTTCCTTTCCTAAGACTACCCCAAATACAAATTCTGTTTGGGGAATGACTACTTTTGTACTGCACAGTATTGGGACTTTGACCCAGTGAGCTTCTCTCTGTGCACAGGGTTGATATGTAACCAAGATAAGCTAATCTGACCTCCCACTGTGGCCACTTCGAATCTGAGCAGAGGATCGAAGAGACCGGACCGGACGTAGTCAGGGTTCACTGCCCATGCCAGGTACAGCACCCAACTGTTCCCACCGAGCAAGGACTCCGGCTTTCCTTCCCCATCCCCCAACCCCCAGAGCTGGCCAGCCTTCCCACCGATTCTGCCTGCCCCTGCAGCCCTCCAAAACATTCCCTTCGGCTGAAGTCAGTGAAAACCCACTTCTGTTGCTTGCACCAACCTTTCCTAAACCTCAACTTAATCGACGAATTTCAGATTTTATATCAGAATCTAGACTCAAATATTTTCACTTAGCACTAATCCTCAGTGCAAGAATTCTAACTAGGGGCTTCCCTGGTGGTTCAGTAGTTAAGAATCTGCCTGCCGATGCAGGGGACACGGGTTCGATCCCTGGTCCGGGAAGATCCCACATGCCGCGGAGCAACTAAGCCCGTGCGCCACAACTACTGAAGCCCGCGCACCTAGAGCCCACGCTCCGCAACAAGAGAAGACACTGCAGTGAGAAGCCCGCACACCGCAACGAAGAGTAGCTCCCACTCGCCACAACTAGAGAAAGCCCATGCGCAGCAACAAAGACCCAATGCAGCCAAAAATAAAATTAATTAATTTTTTTAAAAAAAGAAGAATTCTCACTAGTTGGCACAGAAGTCCTGAGAGCCATATTCTTTACATCCCACAGAACCGTGTCTATTCTGTCTGCCTTAACAACAGGTGCTCTTCCCACCTTGATCATCATTATGGGATTTTTGAGACATTATTGCCTTATACCTAAAATGCTAAGAGTCTCCTCTCTGTTTTTTCTGCCTCTGGACTCTTACACCTGCAGTACATTCTGTGCCAGACCACAAGGTTATCGCCTTGAAGAACCAATTTGATCTCATCACTCATGGGCCCCAAAGCATTAAAGTCCTCCAGTATCATCAGCTGAATCGATAAACCGTGAACAGCCGCGCAACAGGATACTACTCAGTCCTCCCCAGAGCCTCTCTCTGCCGGTCTGTTCAGCTGGAAGGAGATGATCCCACTTCTTTACTGCGAGACCCACCAGTCAGGGTGTAAGGCTCATGTGGCACTTGGCATACACATCTGGTGTTGCCGTGTTTGTGTCTTACCTCTGCACTTAAGCTTCATAATCTCAGATCTTTTATAGCATCACCAAAGTTCCCCACTTTGGTTGGCTTTCAAGCACTTGTTGAAAGAACAAAGACAATCATTTTATCTGACATCCTTGAATTTTCCCTGATCCTTATTCTAAATCCTAGAAGAATGTTTTGCTAAGAAAGGAAATGTCATCTTATTGGCAAAGCTCCTTATGTATACCGATGTGAAATCAAAACAACAAAAGATTCTGATCAAGACTCAGCCACCAGGCAGACTTACCTCCCACTGGGGATAATCGTGTGTTTTCAAGGGGCCTTTGTGTGTCCCTGGGAGCACAACCAGACAGCCGTTGTTCCGGTCGATGTGCTCCATGGCTGTCCAGGCACAAACGATGCTATTGCTGGGCCTGAAGGGGAAATAGTGCAGATCCTGGTGCAAGGGGTGACGGGATGTCTTCTTGCCTAAAACAGAACCTGCTGTTAAAAAATAAACTCAAGTCTCAGAATTCTTCTCCTCTGCCTGAAAAACCAGAACAATGACCTATCCCTGCAAAAGCAAACAGATGAAACAATGCTAAAGAAAACCAGCCTCAACAGGTAAGCACCAAATTGGAACATTGAATCAGCACAGTGACTGTCTTTTTTTTTGGCCATGCCACGAGGCATGAGGGATCTTAGTTCCCCAACCAGGGATTGAACCCATGCCCTTTGCAGTGGAAGCATGGAATCCTAGGTGCTAGACCACCAGAGAATTCCCATCAGCACAGTAACTCTGGATCCTGTAATTCTTTCTGGGCTTCGGGTAGCCAAGGACTACTTTACACTGTTTTCTAGCATGCTATACACATGTCATCATCTCTGTTGTGCTTTATTCCTTCCTAACTCTGGTTTGGGCACAGAGCTTAGTATTCCCAAAAAAAGGCTGATTAATTAAAGAGAGTGGTCAAATCTGAGGTCCTCTGATAGCCTTCAAAGTGCCTGGTACAAAAAAAATATATTCGTTAATTAACTAACTAACTAAATAAATAAATAAAAGGCCTCTCAGAGGTTTCCCCACCAAACTAGAAGCATTTGGTGTACAATCAATGTGGAGAATCAGAGATACTGGGCCCACGTTTACATTTTTCCCTAGTTTTGCCCTCTGAACGTGGTTCCCCCAGGCCACCGGATCTCTCCAGGCAAGACACCCAAGGAGGGAAAGACTTGATGTTAAACTACAGACCTGTCACGTAAACCTCTCCCAGCCATCAGGAGGAGGACAAAGTAGAAAAGGATCAAGAATCTCTAATGGCCGATTTACTACCGCTGGTACAGCTGAATTTCTCAGTGTGGCCCAAGAGCCATCTGCATTAGCATCTCTGGGTATGGTTAATAAAAATGCAGATTCCTGGGTTCTGTTTTCTGAATCAGTCTCTCTAGGAGGGAGGTCTTAGAAGCTACATTTTAGCAAGCACAGGAAATTTTAAGAATAACTGTGGTATCTGATTTATAAGCATAGTTTTAACTTTGGTAGTAATAATAATGTCTTTAGATCAGGAAGGCAAAGTCCACACTCTCATGCAGGGGTGAGACTGGTAACAAGGCTTAGAGATGTTGAATAACAGCCTCTGGGGTGTAGGGACAGTCGTGTTTACTAAACTGCATCTTTCAGAAGCCAGTTGTGTAAAAACCCAGCGATAACCCTACACTTCAATGTTTTTATGATGTAAGCTATCTTAAGACTTAAACAAAAGTACATATATTCATTTATGCAGAGTTTAGCAGTTGTACACATTGCAATTAGTTAGAACATCAACCTTATGTACTTAAACACTTTTTGTTGTTGTTGTTGCTTCTACTTTAGAAATAAGAGCTCTTTACCAGAATCTGGAGGTTTGTTTATCAGCATTGTATGCATGGCCATAATATTGGGTCCAGTGAAGCACTCCACATATTTCAGAATCTAAGGGAGAGGGGAAAAAGTTCATGGGGAATCAGACACATAGGCAGGTGGCACAAAGTACATCTATCTCTAGAAGAACTCAGATGGCAATTGTTTAAAACAATCCATCGATATTTCACAACCTTGCAAACAAACCATGGAAAAGTCAGCAACTGGAAATCACTGGAAATTGACAACACTCTGAACTAAACAGGCTTTTTGGAGCCAGCTGGAAACCTGAGTACTTCTTCTACAAGAGAGACCTGAGTCTCTGTGAGACACCAACTGCAAAGGGCAGAATGCCCTCTTTCCACCAAAGCTGTTGGCAGTTGCCCAGTGAGAAGGCAGCTTCCTTTCCCTTCACGGAGACTCTTCGTAAGAAGGGACCACGAAAGGCCTCGACAGGTTTGCCGCTGTCATGAGTAACCCCGAGGGCAGGAGAACAGGGGCCTGGAGGCCACTTCACAATCAGCATGGCCATTAATTCAACAACTCCCTCCTAAGGCCTCTGAACCCAGGCAGAGTGACAGTAAATAGGGACACAACAGTGAACAAGATAAGCAGGTTCCTGCCCCAAAGGAGTTTATATGCTGGTGGGAAAAAAGATGTTAAACACATAATGACATGGGCCGATGTGGTTGAGACCCACGCTCCGAGGAATAAGCTGCAATGGGAGCAGGTGACAGGGAGGACCACCTCCTGCCTCAGACCCACTAGAAAGGGGTAAAAAGAAGAAAGGACTCAACATTGCCTGCCTCCTACCTGCCAGGGGCTTTCTATATATTGACACATCAGCTCGGTTAAGCCTCACAATAGTCCCTGAAAATTAATGCCCCCATTCATTAATAATACTTTGAAATGAATGCCCCACTTGAATAAGATGCCTACATTTGCAGAGCCAGTTAAATGAAAAAGATGGTATTCAAACTCCCTTTCTGTCTGACTCCAAAAAATGAAGCACATTCTACGGCTTTCTCACTATTTGATCTCTTGTGTTTGGCAGTTGGAGTATGAAACACTTGAAATGTTACAGAAATCTCAGGAGTCAGGCCTCATGCTTGTTTTTTTAATAAGAAGTTTGTTTTTGTCTTTTTTTTTTTTTGGTATTCACTTAGGCTGCTATTTTCTAAACCTTCGTCATTCAAGAGCCATCCTCACCGTTTCTGTCCTGCTTTGCAGAATTGCCCAGTATATTTAGCCGATATTCTCCCTAAATTAAATTAACTCACTTCTTTTACTTAGTTTTTTTTTTCTTTTTAAAAAAAAATTTTTTTTTTTGGCTGCGTTGCGTTTTCGTTGCTGTGCACAGGCTTTCTCTAGTTGCGGCGAGCGAGGGCTACTGTTTGTTGCGGTGCGGGGGCTTCTCATTGCGGGGGCTTCTCTTGTTGCGGAGCAAGGGCTCTAGGTGCGTGGGCTTCAGTAGTTGCAGCACGCAAGCTCAGTAGTTGTGGCTCATGGGCTCTAGGTGCGTGGGCTTCAGTAGTTGTGGCACACGGGCTTAGTTGCTCCGCGGCCTGTGGGATCTTCCCGGACCAGGGCTCGAACCCGTGTCCCCTGCATTGGCAGGCGGATTCTTAACCACTGAGCCACCAGGGAAGCCCCTCTTTTACTTAGTTTTATCCTGATTAATAATATTCTTGAAATCATGGATTTGAGGTGCTGGTTCATTTTTCCAATACATATTAAAATAAATACCCAGCTATTAAAAGAATGCCTACCGGGCTTCCCTGGTGGCGCAGTGGTTGGGAGTCCGCCTGCCGATGCGGGGGACGCGGGTTCGTGCCCTGGTCTGGGAAGATCCCACATGCCGCGGAGCGGCTGGACCCATGAGCCATGGCCGCTGAGCCTGCGCGTCCGGAGCCTGTGCTCCGCAATGGGAGAGGCCACAGCAGTGAGAGGCCCGCGTACCGCAAAAAAAAAAAAAAAAAAAAAAAAAAAAGAATGCCTACCTCCTAAAAATCATTGCATGAACCACCAGATACGTGGTTCACACGTTACAGAGGTAGGAAATCTGAAAGCCCCGATAGAGCTTAATCTACTACATGTTGCCTGTGATTTCCAGCTTTTTATCCTTGATCCACCCACACAACTTCCATTTCTATAACAGGACTTGAGGTTGGGAAGCATGCATGGCTCAGAGGGGCCACTTCTCCTCCCACCCCCAACCCAAGGGGCCCGACATCCCAGGTGGCTCAGCTGTACAGTCTTTCTTCATGAATCAGATTTTTTAACAGCACTTGAGGTTATAGTTTCTAATAAGTACTTTGTGCAAAGTGTCCTTTCAAACCATTCTAAATAAATGGTCATAAACTGTAGTACATTTATGCAATGGAATACTGTGCAAGTTTACAAAGTATAAAGTAGATCCATAGATACTAATATGGAAAGATGTCTCAGATCTATTGCAAGTGGAAAAACAAAGTGACAACCAATATGTTCCCTGTCACACAAAAGGTGGGGTTATACAGATATGCTTGATTATACCTGAAATAATTCTAGATGAATACATAAAAAAACTGAACAGTGAGTGGTGCTGGGGGTGGGAGAATTCACTTTTCATTTCATGTCCTTCCATACTATTTGGATATTTTTATAAATATGAACTACTCTTAAATAATAATTTTTTAAAAACTAGTTTACATTTATTTGTTTGCTTTTTTTTTTTTTTTTTTTTTTGGCCGCGTTGGGTCTTGGTTGCTGGGCGCAGGCTTTCTCTAGTTGCGGTGAGCAGGGGCTACTCTTAGTTGCAATGCATGGGCTTCTCATTGCGGTGGCTTCTCCTGTTGTAGAGCACAGGTTCTAGGCACTCAGGCTTCAGCAGTTGTGGCGCGCAGGCTCTAGAGCGCAGGCTCAGTAGTTGTGGCGCACGGGCTTAGTTGCTCTGCGGCATGTGGGATCTTCCCGGACCAGGGCTCAAATCCGTGTCCCCTGCATTGGCAGGTGGATTCTTAACCACTGCGCCACCAGGGAGGCCCTAGTTTACATTTAAAAACAAACTCACACCTCTACTGACCAGATCATAAAACAAAAAGAAAAAATAAATGGATATTACAATAAATAGCCTCAGCACTATCACCCCTGTGGAAGTGCCTGTATGAAGTGTGAGAAGGGCTCTCTCTTACCACAGAATTCCTGCTCTTCTTCACCAAAAATAATTAGCAAAAGCAGGATTTCTCAGTCTTGGCACTACTGACATTTTGGGCTAGATAATTCTTTGTTTGCGGGAAGGGACTCTTCTGTGCATTATAGCATCCCTGGGCCCAAATAACAGCATCCCTGACCTCCACCCATTAGAAGCCAACAGGACACCGTTCCTCCTGCCTGACAAGCAAACATGTCTCCAGACACTGCCAAATGTCCGTCTCTGATTGAGAACCACCATTCCAGTACCCCAGTAGAAAAGGGCTAGATAAAGTTTAAATAATAATAATAATAATAATATTTCAGAGGCAGGCATGCAGATGGGCAGTTAGCTTAAAGAGAAAGAACACAAGAAGGCCTTGAACCTCAGGGAGGGTGCAGTATCTGAAGAGTTCCTTATCTTCTTGGAAATCTTGGACCTTGGTAATCACTTTCTCACTTGGCACATACTCTGATTTTGCAATGGTCACATCTCTCATCACCATCAATCCCAGTGGTTTCACCTCCTTTCTGCAGATTCTTTCAAACTCTTCCCTAAAAAATTCAATTGGTAAATGATGTCATTACCGCAGGCTCCAAGCACCTCCCTGGCCTTGTTCTGTGGAAAGACTCGAAGGTTTGGGGGTGGGTTTTCTGCACCAAGTTGGCCTCTAGCCCCAGGTTGAATAGTTCTGATGGGAGGAAGCAGAAAATGGCCAACTCAGGAGTGCCTGCCTCCTAACTGTGAGGCTGAAACTTGCTCCCAGAATTCAAATATTCCTTAGCTTAGCAGACCAGTGGGGAAATATGTGTGAGTTGGTTTCAGCTGAATAAAAGAGCCAACACTTCCCCTAGCACTACATTAAGCCAGGCCCTGTTTAAAGTATTCTCTCTCTATTTTACCTATTTAGTCCTAAAAACAGCTCTAGGACATAAGTACTGTTATTTCCCCTGTTTTGCAGATATGGAAACAGGCATGGAAAGGTTAAGGAATTGCCTCATACACACAGTGTTAAGCGACGGGGCTAAGATTAAAGCCAGCCACCCTGGCTCGAGCCCAGGTTCTAACAAACCACTTCCTAACAAGCCCAATCCCTGAAAAATATCTGTACAGACACAAGCTAATCTTACTCATATTCCCACTACACACATATAATACATATTTCTGTTATATAACAAATAGTGTTACTGTACCTAAAATATTGAATATCAGCATCAGACACCAAATTTTTAATGACAAGAAATCCATTTTCTTCATAAAATTTTCTCTGTTCTAGGCTTAGAACATTATTATCCCGAGTATACCTAAAGGAGAAAAAAATCTCAATTTAAAAATCACAACCTAACAATATGCATCAAGAACCTGAGAAATGTATGTACTCTTCCACTAAGCATTTTTATTTCGAAGACCTCAAGGAAATAATCTGAAAAAAGTTTTAAAGCTTTAGATCCAAAGCATTAATTACTGTCACCAAGAAATGGAGGAGTAATTAACTAATCATATTATATCCATTCAATGGGACAGGACTCAAGCATTAAAAATAAAGAGCATAGGGCTTCCCTGGTGGCGCAGTGGTTGAGAGTCCGCCTGCTGATGCAGGGGACGCGGGTTCGTGCCCCGGTCCGGGAGGATCCCACATGCCGTGGCTGGGCCCATGGGCAATGGCCGCTGGGCCTGCGCATCTGGAGCCTGTGCTCCGCAACGGGAGAGGCCGCAGCAGTGAGAGGCCCGCGTACCGCAAAAAAAAAAAAAGAGCATATAATAACATGGACAATGCCTATTAAATTAAAATATGATGACAGTGATGTAAAACCAAGACAGTTTGTTTAAAAAAAAGACTATAAGGAAGTACAAAAAAAATTTTTAATAGTGATTGCCTTTATGTAATGTCATTATAGATGATTTTTTAAAATTCCTCCTATTTCTCTGATTTTAAAATTTATTCTGTAATGAACATGTATGATTTTTCAGATGGGAAACTAATATATTTTATATTTTTAACTGTCTAGTTCATGCATTCACAGAAGAAATAAAAGTAACAAAAATCTAAATAAGTGTACAGCACACACACACAAACTCAGATCACCCTGTCCATTACTCTGGTTTGGAACTGTGACCCTATGAGAATATTCCATGGAGATCAATGTTTTCCACTTCAAAGGTGATTTTAAGACAAACCAAAGATGCTGGCTAATACATCAGACTAACCAAACAACAGGCTAATTTAAATGAGATATACCATGCCTGAATTTTACAAAATAAGATTATGCACTTTCTCACATTTTTCCCCCTTTCTGAATTTTAAAATACATATAGAAAAAGTCAGGGTCTTCAAAATTTTCCATGATTGTTAGAACAAATCCTGGAAATGGAGAATTTGTATAATGAATTCTCATCGGGCAACATGTATTTTAAATCCTAGTTACCACTAGAAAAAAAAAAAAACCTTTATATACATTGTATGGTTAAAAATTAAAATTAGATCTACTCACTGGAATTGTTGAGGATGGAAGCTGGCAGGAGAAACAGTCCCTGAAGTGTGGTGCGCTATCTAGGGTGTGAATTAAGGCAAATGAAGTAAAATTTAGGTGTCAACCTTTTCTAGAAACCGTCTGCCCCGGATTGGTTTTCACAAGGGAAGACGGGCTCTGAGTAGTCCCCAAGCAAACTGATTACACATGTAAGTTCTGTTGCACTGCTGCTTACCTCATTTCATTTCACAACAGCCTGAGGAGGTGGCTGCGAGCCAGGAGCTTTATTATTCCTGTTGCACAGAGCAGGAACCCTAGGCTAGGAGAGCTCAGTAACTAGTCCAAGGTCACCCAGCAGAAAACAGCTGAGCCAAGGCTTCCACACGGTATTCAGAGTTTCCATCTATTTCATTCCCCCCCGGCTATTTCTCCCACCAAACTACTGAACGAACAAAAATGGAAAGGCTCTATTCTAGAAACGTGTGCCATTCAAAAGAGGAATTTAACTTAGTAGGAGTCTAGTCCAAAATATTAGCAATATTGGCTGATCATTAGAAAAAAAAAGTCTACCTTTATAGAAAATGTTTGCCAACCCTGGCTCAAGACTAGGAGCTGTTGGGACTTCCCTGGTGGCGCAGTGGTTAAGAATCCACCTGCCAATGCAGGGGACACAGGTTCGAGCCCTGGTCCGGGAAGATCCCACATGCCGCGGAGCAACTAAGCCCATGCGCCACAACTACTGAGCCTGCGCTCTAGAGCTAACGAGCCACAACTACTGAGCCCCCATGCCACAACTACTGAAGCCCGTGCGTCTAGAGCCCATGCTCTGCAACAAGAGAATCCACTGCAGTGAGAAGCCTGCGCACCATAATGAAAGAGTAGCCCCCGCTCACCGCAACTAGAGAAAGACCACGCACAGCAACGAAGACCCAACGCAGCCAAAAATAAATTAATTAATTAATAAATTATAAAAGAAAGAAACAAAACTGAGTCATTTGTAGTGAGGTGGATGGCCCTAGAGTCTGTCATACAGAGTGAAGTAAGTCAGAAAGAGAAAAACAAATACCATATGCTAACATATATATATATATGGAATCTAAAAAGGAAAATGGTTCTGATGAACATAGGGGCAGGACAGGAATACAGATGCAGATGTAGAGAATGGACTTGAGGACATGGGGAGGGGGAAGGGTAAGCTGGGATAAAGTGAGAGTAGCATGGACATATATACACTACCAAATGTAAAATAGCTAGTGGGAAGCAGCCACATAGCAAAGGGAGATCAGCTCGGTGCTTTGTGTCCACCTAGAGGGGTGGGATAGGGAGGGTGGGGGGGAGATGCAAGAGGGAAGAGATATGGGGACATAGGTGTATGTATAACTGATTCACTTTGTTATAAAGCAGAAACTAACACACCATTGTAAAGCAATTATACTCCAATAAAGATGTTTAAAAAACCAAAAAGACAACCCAAAGAACAGGAGAAAATGTTTGCAATCATATATCTGATAGGGGGACGTGTATCTAGAATATAATAAAGAACTATTACAACTCAATAATAAAAAGATAAATAACCCAATTAAAAATTGACAAAAGAGGGACTTCCCTGGAGGTCCAGTGGTCAAGACTCCACGCTCCCAAGGTAGAGGGCACAGATTCGATCCCTGGTTGGGAACTAAGATCCCGCATGCTGCACAGAACAGCCAAAAAAAAATAAAAAAAAAAAAGAAAAGAAACACTAGTTGCCTTAGATTTAAGAGCAGCAATACAGCCTTTCACAGGCCTCTGAATTACCTATGGTTTCCCAAAAGAAAAAAAAAGTCTATAAAATAAACAATGACTCCAAGAAAAATATGATCCACATAGTAGAGTATCATTTTAAATATCTTAAAGAACTAGAAATTCCTTTTTGTTTTCTATCCAGTAATCACAGATGACTGACTTAGCATCTTGGTTTTTTTCTTCTCATTTTTTTCATTGTTTCTTTAGCTTAAAGAGTTACTTTCAGAATGTCACTTCTCTTAAACATGTTACCTTTTTGAATGATGTCTTTATATAAATGGGACAATATAATAGTCAAGGAGATGGGAATTCCCTGGAGGTCCAACTGCGGAGGGCCCAGGTTCAATTACTGGTCGGGGAACTAAGATCCCACATCCCACAAGCCACGCGGTGGGGCCAAAAACAAACGTCAAGGAGAGAGGCAGGCGCCAGGAGTCAGAATTACCAGCTACTGTGTTTTCCCCAAGGGAGAGAGTTAACCTCTTTGTCAGCTGTTCTCAGCAAAATGCCGAGACAGTCCCGATATCAGTCCCGAACCGCAACGAAGAGTAGTAGCCCCCGCCGGCAGCAACTAGAGAAAGCCCACGCGCAGCAACGAAGACCCAACGCAGCCAGAAATAAATAAATTTAGTAACAAAATAAATAAAAATAAAAGTATTGACAGTCTGGACCCGGAAACCTTAATCTAGTTCCAGTTATATCTAGTCCCAGTATATTGGTGGTTCTCACAATTAAAATGTATCAGAAACAAGTGCAAACAGATCGCTGGGCTCCATGCCCAGGTATTTTGATACCACAGGTCTGAGATGAGCCTGAGTATCTGCGTTTTTAACAATTGCCCAGGTGACGCTGATACTGCTGGTCCGGGGACTGCACTTTGACAACCACTGCTTCCCTTAAATGACCTTGGTCAGGAGTTTTCACCTCTCCTAGCCTCGACTGTTTTCTCAACCGTAACAGGAGATTACAGAGTCACCTGGGTTCCCTTCATCAGTTTGTGGATGAGATTTTAAATTTACAACGGTTCTGATTCATCAAGGCTTGGAATTCGGCAGAGAGAGCAATAGTGAAAGTAAAAGAAACAGCCAGTAAGATCGTTTTAGGAAGGATTTCAGGATCCTAAATATAGCAGAACAGGTCACAAGGGAAAAAAATCCCAGGCCCAGTTTTCTGCGGAGCTTCCAAAAGTTCGCGCTGAATGAGAACGCTTAAACTGAGCAGGCAAAAACAATTCTATAAAGCAACTTGACTTCTATGTCACAGTGACGTCTCTCTGGATCCAACGCCCGTAGCGCACACATGCTCTCGGGGATTAACTTCTCAAGGCCTGACCAGGAGCGGACACAGGGCACCCAGCCCTTCTCCAGGAGACAGTGTAAGCTCCACGGGGCTCCCCTGGAGAAGGAAGAGCTGGGAGGCGGCTCCGCCCTGAGAGGGCTCCGCGGCTCCTCCAGGTAGCTCTGCGCCCCCGTTTACGGTCTCGGTCTCTGGGCAGCCGCGGCCATCAGGCGCGGCCAAGTGCAGAAAGCGACAAGCCAGCAGAGAGCAGGCCCGCTCGGTAACGACTTCCCAACCGCCCCCGCCCCCAAAGCCGGGGAACAGAGGCCCTGAGGGCCGGGAAGCCTGCAGCGACGCCACTCCAGTCGCTGGGGCCAGCAGTCCCGGGCCTACCGGGCGGGCCGGTCCCCTCTGGGGCCTTGGGGACCACCGGCTCCTGGGGACGCACCTGTCCTCGCCCCCAGGGCCCGGGAGAGACGTGACCATCACGGGGACAGGCGGCGCGGAGCAAGGAAGAGCCGGCGCGGCGGCTGTGTGATGCGCCCTGATAGCCACCACCCTTCCTGCTCGAGCCCCGCGCACCCAAAGGATACGACGGCCCCGGCCGAGCGGCCGCCGAGGTGTCGCAGCAAGACGCGCAGGCGGGCGGAGGCGCGATCCTTGTCCATGGCATCGGGCGGGGGGACACCCGGTGGCCCGGCCTCGGCCGCACTTAACTCTGCGGGCGACCCCGCCTCCGCGCGGCGGGCGGGGCTTGGCGCGGATGCAGCTCAACCCGGGCCGCGGGGCTCGGGGAAGCGCCGCCTCCGGGGAGCGGCCAAGGGCGCTTCGCGCAGCTTCACATGGCGACTACAGCGCGGGGCCGCTGCCTGCGCACCTTGCTTCTAGCCGATCGCAGAGGTCATCTTTGTCACACAGAGCAGGAAGCTAGTCCCCAAGGGCTCAGTCACTAGGGTAAGATCGCCCAGGAGGAAATCCAGCCAGAACATAACTCATGCTTAATGGCATAGTTTCCACTTATTTTATGCTGTATGACTGATCCTTCCACTAAACTGCTGAAGGAATAAAACTTCAAATGTTCAGCCCTAGAAGTAACATGTGCTTTCCGAAAGAGACCTTTAATTTAGTGGGAATCCAGTCCGAAATATTAGAAACAGTTTGGTCATTTTAAAGAAGTGTAGGAAATAAATGATTCTATGAAATGTCTAAACCACGGTCTAGTATAACATTATTTTTTATTTTTTTTATTTTTATTTTTTTGGCGGACCACGCAGCATGCGGGATCTTAGTTCCCCGACCAGGGATGGAACCCGTGCCCCCTGCAATGGAAGCGCGGCGGGGGGGGGCCCTAACCACTGGACTGCCAGGGAGTTCCCTAATTTTTAATTTAGTAAAGAACTAGAATTTTTTTTCCCCCGATGGGATGAGTTTGGGGATGAGTGCGTGAAACCATCACCACCATCAAGGACATAAACATCCATCGCCTCTCAGTTTCCTCCCACACTGTTTATCTCATTTGTGTATGTGTATGTGTGGTAAGAACACAACATAAGATCTACTCTCTTAGCAAACGTTAAGTATAGGATGAAGCATTTTTAGCTACAGGCACTGTGCTGTATTGCAGATCTATGTTTTCTCTTGCATAACTGGACCTTTGTACCCACCTCTCCATGTCTTCCTCCCATATGCCCTGGTAACCATCATTCTCCTCTGTGCTTCTAGGAGGTTGACTTTTTTTTTTTTTTTTGAGATTGACTCCTTTAGATTCCACATACAAGTAGTATATCATGTAGTATTTGTCCTTCTATGATTAGCTTATTTCACTTAGCGTTATGCTCTCAAGGTTTATCCATGTTGTCGCAAATGGCAGGATTTTCTTCTTTATTAAGGCTGAATAACATTCCGCTGTATGTATATACCCCGTCATCTTTACCCATTCACCCATTGATGGACACTTAGGTTGTTTCCATATCTTGGCTATTGTAATAATGCTGCAGTGAACATGGGGTTGTATGTATCTCTTTGAGATCCTGATTTCAGTTCATTCGGATAAATACCTAGAACTGGGATTGCCCAATCATATGGTAGTTCTATTTTTAATTTTTTGAGGTACCTTTATAGTGTTTTCCATAGTGGCTGTAAGAACTAGAAATTCTTTCCATAAGATCTCTTTTCCATCTAGTATCTACAGATGGCTGGCTAAGAATGTCCTTGGGTTTTTTTTTCTCTCATTTTTTGTTTCTTTATCTTAAAGAGTTACTTTCAGAACGTCTCACCTCGTAAACATGTTTTGATTTCTTAATGATGCCTTTATATCATGTGGTGAAACTGCCATAGTCAAGGAGAGAAGCAGAACTCAGAATTACTGTAAGCTGCTGCCTGTTTTCTCCAAGGCAGAAGGGAGAAAGGACTGTCTTTGGGCTTCCACCTCTGGATTCTTTATTCTCTTTCCATATTTCCTCTTACCCACACTCCCAGATTCTTTTACTTAACAGGAGGTCCCTGGGCCTTCCCTTGTTAGCTCTTAACCTCATTCCCCTCAAACTTCTCATCCCGTGGCTGGAGCCTGACCCTGAACTTGTCGAATGGATTTCTAAGGGTTTTCAGGAGATACACTTGTGTTTATCATCGTTTGAAACGAAGTATCTGGCCTTTGATAGGTACAGGAAAGAGAATCTTCATCTTTCTGAGAAAAACCCCTGACGGAACGGGAATGGTCAAATAGGTATCTCCTTACTGCCCTCGCGTGGTGAAAAGTGGAGACTGCTGGGAGGAGGAAAAAAATATGTCAATTCAGTCCACCTCTACCTGAATTTTTTTTTTTTTATGGAACTGTAGTTGATTTACAATATCGTGTTAGTTTAAGGTGTACAGCAAAGTGATTCAGTTATACATGCATATATATGTATATATAGTCTTTTTCAGATTCTTTTCCATTATAAGTTATTACAAGATTTTGAGTATAGTTCCTTCTGCTATACAGGAAGTCCTTGTTGTCTGTCTTTTTTTTTTTTTTTTTTTTTTGCGGTACGCGGGCCTCTCACTGTTGTGGCCTCTCCCGTTGCGGAGCACAGGCTCCGGACGCGCAGGCTCAGCGGCCATGGCTCATGGGCCCAGCTGCTCCACAGCATGTGGGATCTTCCCGGACCGGGGCACGAACCCGTGTCCCCTGCATCGGCAGGCGGACTCTCAACCACTGCGCCACCAGTGGCCCTGTCTATTTTATATATAGTAGTGTCTATCTGTTAATCCCATACTCCTAATTTATCCCCTCTCCCCCTTTAGCAACCATAAGGTTGTTTTCTGTGTCTGTGACTCTTTCTGTTTTGTAGATAAGTTCATTTGTATCATATTTTAGATTCCACATGTGATATCATATATTTGTTTTTCTCCGTCTGACTTAGTATGATAATCTCTAGGTCCATCCATGTTGCTGCAAATGGCATTATTTCCTTCTTTTTTATGGCTAAGTAATAGTCCATTGTATATATATACCATATTTTCTTTATCCATTCATCTGTTGATGGACATTTAGGTTGCTTTCATGTCTTGGCTATTGTAAATAGTGCTGCTATGAACATAGGGGTACAAGTATCTTTTCAAATTATGGTTTTCTCTGGATATATACCTAGGAGTGGGATTGCTGGATCATATGGCAACTCTATTTTTAGTTTTTTAAGGAAGCTCCATACTGTTCTCCATAGTGGCTGTATCAATTTACATTCCCACCAACAGTGCAGGAGGGTTCCCTTTTCTCCACACCCTCTCCAGCATTTACTATTTGTAGACTTTTTGACGATGGCTGTTCTGAGTGGTGTGAGGTGATTGTTGTTTTGATTTGCATTTCTCTAATAATTAGTGATGATGAGCATCTTTTCATGTGCATGTTGGCCATCTGTATGTCTTCTTTGGGGAAATGTCTATTTAGATCTTCTGCCCGAATTATTTAAAGATTAAGACATTTATCCTTACAGGCCTTGAGAGAAGCCTTGGCTTTCCTGACCAATGAGAAATCAGAATGAAATGAAGTTATCTACACCTGTATTTTTAATGTTACCCTAAAATATCCTCATTTTACAAGTGTGTGAAAATCCCTGCCCTCTCTACCATCAGCCATTTACACAATGGTTGTGTATAAGTTTATGACTGTTAGAAGAGATGAGGAAATCCCTGAGTGCTTTCAGTTGTTATCTGCCTTTTTAAAATTAGAGGTAATGCTGGGGTTAAATTTTCCATTTAAGATTCCATTGGGGCTTCCCTGGTGGCACAGTGGTTGAGAGTCCGCCTGCCGATGCAGGGGACACGGGTTCGTGCCCCGGTCCAGGAAGATCCCACATGCCGTGGCTGGGCCCATGGGCAATGGCCGCTGGGCCTGCGCATCTGGAGCCTGTGCTCCGCAACGGGAGAGGCCACAACAGTGAGAGGCCCGCGTCCCACAAAAAAAAAAAAAAAAGAAAAAGATTCCATTGGGAATTAAAACAATAAATTGTCCTTTAGGTAAAGTGGTAAATGTTACTAGTTTTTTGTTTTGTTTTGTTTTATCTTTAATGTTACTAGTTTTTTAAAATAGCAATTTGGGGGAGTTCCCTGGTGATCTGGTGGTTAGGACTCGGCGCTTTCACTGTCGTGGCCCACATTCAGTCCCTGGTCGGGGACCTGAGATCCCACAGGCTGTGCAGCAAGGCCGAAAAAAAAAAAAAAAAAGGTAATTTGGATTATTTGGAAATTCCCTACGTAAGCATCTTTAGTAATTGTGTTATTAAAATAAAAACAGTTTACAACCATTGAAACAAAACATTAATGGAATGTGAACATTATCACAGGAGTGACAGTTTCTTCTTCAGCGTTTGTTATTTATTCATTTCTTATTAAATAAAATATTTATTTTCCCCCTTCAAGCAATGTACTTAGTTTACCCAAATATTGAAAGTAATCTTGAAGACAAATGTTTAAACAAAACAGTTTTCAAAATCATCTAAGGAATAGTTTTTCCCAATGTGTAAGATGTTAAAGGAAATGATTTTTTAGATAATAGCCATATATTTGAGCAGCTAAGAAAAATTACGGGGCTTCCCTGGTGGCGCAGTGGTTAAGAATCCGCCTGCCAATGCAGGGGACACGGGTTCGATCCCTGGCCCGGGAAGATCGCACATGCTGCGGAGCAACTAAGCCCGTGTGCCACAACTACTGAGCCTGCGTGCCACAACTACTGAAGCCTGCACGCCTCGAGCCCGTGCTCCGCAACAAGAGAAGCCAAGGCAATGAGAAGCCCACGCAAGGGAGAGTAGCCCCCGCTCGCCACAACTAGAGAAAGCCTGCGCATAGCAACAAAGACCCAACACAGCCAAAAATAAATAAATAAAATGAATAAATTTATAAAAAACAAATTAGGACCTAGGAAAACCTTGGATTAAATTGTTCAAGTGTTGTGCACACTAAGAAAATTTCTTCCTATGAATGAGAAAATGTAATCAATTCCAGATTGAAAAATGCCATTTCCTTTTGAGAAAAACAGATATGACTATAGGCCACGTTATTTGGTAGCGAGTTTTTTTTTTTTTAATTGGAGTGTAGTTGATTTACAATGTTATGTTAGTTTCAGGTGTACAACAAAGTGATTCAGTTATACATATACATATATTCATTCTTTTTCAGATTCTTTTCTCATATAGGTTATCACAGAATAATGAGTAGAGTTCCTTGTGCTATACAGTAGGTCCTTGTTGGTTATCTATCTTATATACAGTAGTGTATATATGTTAATCCCAAGTTCCTGATTTATCCCTCCCCCTTGGTAACCAGAAGCTTGTTTTCGATATCTGTAAGTCTGTTTCTGTTTTGAAAATAAGTTCATTTGTATCATTTCTTAAAATTAGATTCCACATGTGATATCATATGATATTTGTCTTTCTCTGTCTGACTTACTTCACTTAGTATGATGATCTCTAAGTCTCCATCCATGCTGCTGCAAATGACATTATTTAGTTCTTTTTTAGGGCTGAGTAAGTGAGCTTTAAAGTGCACTTAAGGAGTTCCCTGGTGGCCTAGGATTCCGGGCTTTCACTGCTGTGGCCGGGGTTCAGTCCCTGGTCGGGGAATCTGCAAGCCAAAAAAAACACACCAGAAGCCAGCACACTTGCCAGCTACCTGCAGCTCTGCTGTTGAAGGACCGTTCAGTGCTCCCAGCAAAAGCCGGCCCTCCCCTTGTGCATCCCTTGTCTTGATGTTTCTCCTCCTCTCCTTCTCCATCTTGTTGGGTCCTTCCCCCATCAGCATACAACATCCTGTTTTCCCCCCTATTTTATAAAAGCCCCCGTTGGCCTCACCTCTCCTTCCAGCTGTCACTCACATTTCTCTATCTTTTTGCAGCAAAGCTTGGGAAAATTGTATAAATTCACTGTCTTCAATTTTTCTCATCTCATTTTCTTTGGAAGCCAGTCAATCTTTTAGCCTCATCATTTCACTGAAACTGCTGTTGTCAAGTTCACCAGTAATCACGAGCTCGTGGAGCATCCAGTGGTCAGTTCTCATTTCGAAACTTACTGGACGCCTGAGCAGCTTTGGACCCAGTGAAACACTGAAGGGACCACTTCCTGCTCCTTCTCAGCCTCCTTTGCTGGTTCTTCCTCATTCCCTGGGCTCCCAATTCAGTCCTTTTGTTGCAGGAAGGGGGCCCCCTTCCAGGGCCCGAGGTAGGCTCTTGTCTAACGCTCGGAAGTGAATTGTCCGAGGAGACACACGTGCTGGCCAAGCAAGAGACCTTATTGGGAAGGGGCGCCCGGGCGGAGAGCAGGAGGGTGAGGGAGCCCAGGAGGACGGCTCTGCCACGGGGCTCGCGGTCTCGGGTTTTATGGTGATGGGGTTACTTTCCCAGTTGCCTCTGGCCAGTCATCTTGCTTAACCCGTAGTCTGACTCAGGGCCTTTCGTGGTGGCTGGCGCAGCTCTCAGCCAGGAGGGATTCCAGCGCGAGGGTTTGTGGGAGGTTAGCAGGACATATTGTCTCCCCCCTCCTCCTTTTTCCCCACCCGAATGCTTCTGGGTTAGTTTTACAAGACATACTATGGGCTGGGGTCTCCTCCCTCCTTGTGGCCCCTCCCGAATTCTCCCGGTTAGTTTTCAGCAGCAGCACCATGTTCTTTATCGGGACCCCGTGATGTGAGACAGTTCGGGCCAGCGGTTGTCTTCGTGCCTGGCCCAGGCGGGTGGTTTCCGTCAATGGTTGCTTAACACTTTGACATCTGTCTTGTATAAACTCTAGTTCCCTCCGTAATCTCCAGCCTCATGATGTTAAGTTCCTTCCGTAAACTGCTGATCCCTAAATGTATATCTGTGGCCTGGACTCTCCAATAAATTCCCAACTCTGTGTATCCAACTGCCTACTTCACGTCGTCACTAGGGTTTCTAACAGACGTCTCAGAACAGAATTTCCGACCTTCCCTCACAGCGGAGGCCCCTCCAGAAGATATGTCCATGTCCTAACCCCTGGAAAGGGTCATTGTGACCTTGTTTGGAAAAAGGGTCTTTGCAGATGTCGATTGAAAAGAAAATGCATAGGAGAATTATGTTTTATTCGGCGGACTTGCTGGCCATAAGCCCAGGAGAGAGACAGCCTCTCAGAGAGGTCTGAGCGACTGTAAAGGAGGAAGAGCCAGGATACAGAGAAGTTTTTGCCAGAAGAAAACCAAAACCAAACCAAAACAAAACCCAGGTAGTTGGAACGTCAGAAGACTACCGTTAGTTACAGAAAAACGAGCTGGGCCAAGTTAATGAATTCAGCACTTTTCTTTTGTATGGAAAGATGCAAGAGTCTGGGCTCCTTGAAATCATTCCTCTGATGTGCACCCTAACTGTCTAGGGCTGGTATCCCGTGTTTTCTCCACCCTGAGGGGACTCAGGGTGCACAGGCTGGGGCGGCTGCAGTGACTGCTGGATGATGGCCACAACATCCTTTGTTTCCTGTTATGGAAGGTGACTTTTTTTGTCCACACAGATGTGATTAAGTTAAGGATGTAGCCATGAGCTTATCCTGGGTGAGCCCTAAACCCAAGGAAGAATCTCTCCAGGTGACTTTGACATATCACTATCCTCACTCCCATCCCACTGGGAACCACTGATTTCTGGCATTTTTGTGGTGAAGGCAGAGTAGGGAGGAAGGAAACAAGAAAAAAAAAAATCACAGACACACACACACACAGCACTCGTTTCCATTCCTTTAGCTCTGACTTACAATTTCTACATCTGTCCCATAAAGATCATGGTCTTCTCTTATGAAAATAATTTAAGAAAAACCATTGACCGAAACCACCTGCCTGGGCCAGGCATGCAGATATTTCTAAGGGCACAAATATAATTAAGCTGTGTGTTGAAGTTATAATACAAACCTCCTATAAATCATTTCCAGACAAAGAGATGCAAGTTTATTTTCTCCAAGCCCATTTCTGATGTCAGCCATAATTAAAACAAGTCTGAAGAATTGAGACAATGTGTGGTGCAGAGAGGTTTTTAATCTTTCAGGAGGAACTAGAAACTAAAGGCTGTATATGTACAAATTCAGCAGAAAATGAAAGGATAAAATTATCACTTTATGGAATTGTTAGGACTGAAAAATGTCAAGAGGACTAGGGTAAATTATCCAACATGAAATGAAGATAAATCAACCAACACAACTTCACACACTTCTTGGGTACCGAATTTGTGCAGGGCTGTCTACAAAGTACAGGGAAAAATAGAGAGGGATGCGGGTAAGCATTCATGTTAGCAGAGGGTCCACAGTCTAGTTAAATAGGAAGACAGTAAGTACCTGGCAAGGGCTTCAGGATCTATACAAGGCACTTCTCCATGGGGAGTACATGCAGCCAGAGGGGACAGGGGACAGGGAGAGAAGTTGGTACCAGAGACCCTGGGAGCTGGTGGGTCAGAGGGAAACACTATAAACCAGGGGAGGGAAAGATCCTTAGAAGATGTGTCAAGTCCAGAATTTCTCTGCTGTTTCACAGTTCAAGGATTTGGGGATTGGCTGTTTCTCTAAAATACCGCTTATAACCTGCTGGTTTATCCTTGCACGTCAGAAAAGCAGACTATGCCACAAGGCACCTGTAGGCCCAGGCTTGCCAGGTGCCCAGGGCTCAGCAGTGAGTGATGAAGCAATCTTCCTCCCAGCCGGCGCTACTTGGCAGGGCCACGTAAGCAATGCTTGTTAACTGATTTTCAGTAAGTGCCCTACGTATGAACCTTCAAGTGTCGAACTTTCCCAGATGAGAACGTGCGTTTTCATGTCCAGTCACGTAAGTTAGTTCACGTGTCCGGCGTACACTGTCACGTGTGTGCATCCTCTACAAGTGGTCGTGCTTTTGTGTACTGTACAGTACTGTATAGAGTACAGTAGTGCAGTATGTTTATTTCAAGCTAGATCCACGAGAGGACAACCTCATTGAACTCCTTGCTGTGCAACACGAGCTTACTAATGATCTGATGGGATCTGCCTCCAGAGAAAGGACGAAGAGAGACGAGAGGAGGAAGTAAACTGAAAAACTGAAGAGATTCACGACGCAGGAGACGGCAAGGGGTTTTTCTTTATTTGAGGAGGCACTGTGAGTTTCTCAGGCACAGGACCCGAACGTAGACTGGTAGACGAAGGTTGCAGCAGCCATTCAGAATGCAATCCAGTGCTACTGTGTCATCTCTGATGAGAAGAAAAGAGCTACTACCCAGACATCACTGGATCGTTTTTCAAGAGGGTAGGTAGACTTGAATTCAGCAAGGAACCAGAACCTGTGCCATCCACGTCAGGCGTGCGTGAAGTTGCAGCTCGCCCTCCATCTCCTGTTGCTGACGACCCTTCAGCTCTACCATTGCCCACCTCCTCTCCCTCCTCCAGTCAGTTACTCTTCTTGCCTGTTCACTCGATGCCAGCCCCTGGATGCCAGCTGCTGTACTGTACTACTGGGCTTTTCAAGGGACTGTACTGTAAGATTAAAAATATTTTCTTTATTTTTTGTTTGTTTTTTTATGTATTATTTGTGTGAGAAGTATTCTAAACCTACTACAGTACAGTACTATATAGCTGATTGCGTTAGTTGCATACCGAGGTTAACTTTGTCGGACTTATGAACAAATTGGACTTACGAACGTGCTCCCGGAACGGAACTTAAGTACTGTGTTTGAACCAACACTTGTCACCTCGAACAGGAGTGAACATGTAGGTTTTCGACATTTCAAGGATTAGTGTTCAACAAAACTGAAGGTGAGTGAACTGGAGACAATTAGAAACATCTTCGATATTTCTGTTTCAATGCCTGAGTATCCTACGGCCATACAAGGGGATACTACATGAGGGTTGAAGTGATCGGGGATAGTTCTGGCATTAAACATGATAAGAAATTAGGTCCAGGGTATATTAAGTGAAAAGAAACATGTTGCACAACCATATATCTAATATATGCCAATTTTTTAAAAGCTCCATTACTCGTTTGGTATTTCTCTTAGTTTTGTTCACCTCCATTATTTCAGACTCTGGAAATTCTCTTTCATTCTTCCCTTAAAATATAAAAACTGCCATGAAAACACTCTGGCCAGAGTCAAGGCAGTCTGCTTAGCTGAGGACAGTGTGTACCTGCTAGGACAGTGTGACGTCCTTCACCTGCCACTTACAGTGTCACCATGTCTGCAGTCTACCTATGTGAGTGGCTTGGTCACAACCAAACCAGACTGTGTATATATATATGTATGAATGTGTGCCTGCTTGTGTTATACATGGAGAGAAAGCAAGTGTGGTAAAATATCAACAACTTAACATTTCTAGGAGTGTCCACTCTACTAGTTCTTCAACTTTTCCATGTTTAATTTTTTTCAAAATAAAAAGTTGGGGAAAAGAAATAAATGTTCCCTGGACTTGAAGCACCACCCCAAAACTTCTTAATGTAGGTAGACTTACTAGACCAATTTCACTGGCATAAGGTGGCCATGGCCACTTACTTTTATAACTTAAAAAAAAATTTTTTTACCTTTTTTTTTTTTTTTTTGGCCGTGCTGCATGGCTTGAGGGATCTTCGTTCCCTGACCAGGAATCAAGCCCGTGTCCCCTGCAGTGGAAGCGTGGAGTCTTAACCACTGGACCGCCAGGGAAGTCCCTTTAACTTTTAAAATTGTCCAGGTTGGCTGTCTTCTGATTCTTTTGTATTATTTATTAATGTACTAGAAATAAAATCTGCCATTTTATTAAAAAAAAAACCCAGCAATGCTCAGCTATTATCATTTTCTTCATTTTTTCAAAATGGACCAAAGCAGGGCTATGTTTGAGACACCAGTTTTATACAGCTCTGCTTTAAGAACCAGGCAAACTATAGGACTTGATCATTGGCAGTGACCAACATAACGTTTCATAGGTCTCCATAAACTTCAGTGTGAGCATGCTGACGTCCCTGAAACGCAAAGAGGAGACAGTACACTGACCTCCGCCACCAGATCAGCACTCTCATGGGTTTTCTGTTTCCTCACACAAAGCTTCGACGGGGTTTTGATATGCAGTCCTCCCAAGCACAGACTCCCTCCAAAGGCAACAGGACTAGGACCGTCAAAAACCACTGAAAAAGGTCAACTGTATTTTCAGAGTTGGACATCAAATGTTTAAGGACTGTGAAACATAGGAACCCTATTCCCCCGGTGTTTGCTGACCAACCCAAAGCAATTGGCATTGATTGCAGACTTGGATTCCAGTAATTCTTTTTTTTTTAATATTTATTTTGGCTATGCCAGGTCTTCGTTGCAGCATGAGGGATCTTTAGTTGCAGCATGTGGGATCTTTAGTTGCAGCATGTGGGATCTCTAGTTGCAGCATGTGGGATCTAGTTCCCTGACCAGGGATCGAACCCGGGCCCTCTGCATTAGGAGCACGGAGTCTTAGCCACTGGACCGCCAGGGAAGTCCCCCCGGCAATTCTTGAACGTGTCTAGACACCTGTGAACTCGCCATCTTACCGATTGTTTCACTGGATGAAAGCCAGACAATCCACCGACTCCCAGTCTTTCAAGACACGGAGACTAAACCAGAGGCAAAATGATATTCTGATGCTCCACTTTTAAGGTTAGGGCTTTGTGGGTTTTCCTGGTGGACCCTGGCATGTTTAATAATTGCATGGTTCACTGTGGATCTTTAATGAGAAAAGGTACAAATTACCGTTCAAAGTAAATTATATTGTCTACACAGCCATTCCCTAATCTAGAGGAAAAGGGTGAGTTGGTGTGGAAATGAGCAGCTCAGGGAGATATATACACACTTACACACACACACACGTGCGCACACGACAGTTAAGCATCTGAAGCATCAATATCTATGCTTGCTTTATTACTTCTAAAAATTAAGAATAGTCTAGTATAGCTATTCTGGTCTTTCTTTACAGAATAACACTGTAAAATTTAGAATTCAGATTAACTCTTTCAAGGGCAATGCTAAATTCAGGCTGGAAACTGCTGGCTTATACATCTACAATCAGAATGATTTTGAAACACTTGCACTTATAATGCATGCAGAATTTGGAAACTACAATATACTAAGTTATTTAAAAGGCATGCAGAATTTGGAAACTACAATATACTAAGGCATGCAGAATTTGGAAACTACAATATACTAAGGCATGCAGAATTTGGAAACTACAATATACTAAGGCATGCAGAATTTGGAAACTACATCATAAGGCATGCAGAGTTTGGAAACTACGATATACTAAGTTATTTAAAAATACTGAGCCCCAAAGTACATATCACTTAACACAGTATTTGTTGCTTTTCCTGGACTGAATCACAATAAATCCTTCAACACAGCCTGTGCAATTAACAGACCCAGCTTTGATACTCACTGGCAAATGACTCCTGTTTCCTGAAGGAATTACTGAGCTCCCCAGGGTCCAGGCTCTGTAGGCTGTCCTCACCAATGCCATGCATTCTAACAAACTGTATTTTTGGATGCCAAAACATCATAGGGTTGAAAGGCAATAAATCTCTATACCAAGATGAACACACCTCAGTGTGAAGTTTTAAAGTGCTACCAGAAAGTCAAATAATTGCCTATTTATGAACTGTTCACCGAATTTTAAAAGTCTCCATAGATTTTGCCAAGAACTCAAATACTCAGTGACAATCACTTGATTCTTCAAAGAACGTGCAAGATAACTTGGGGGGGGGGGTTCTTTGTTTTGTTGGACCCAGATGTCAATAAACAGAATGGTCAAGACTTGAAAATTCCCGGAAAAGCGTGTGGTAAAAGCAAGGTCTCTCCCTCCCTCGGTGCCTCTGCAACGAGTGTGCCTAGCCACGCAGGGCGCTCACTTAAGCAGGCTTCCCTAGTCCCACACCCCCCAAATTCTGATGCTGTTGGCCTGCGGTGGGCCCAACAGTTTGACTGGGACAAGCATCCCCAGGTGATTCTGATGCAGGTGTGATGTGGACTCGCTCTCTAAGAAACACCCCTTTAAAGCCCAGTTCTTTCTCCTCGATTACACGGACTTCTAAGTACCCAGCATTTTCTCTTTATAAACATGAATCTTCACGAAGATGATTTCCTCAGGTGCATCATTCAATTGGCTCACTTCCTCTCAGCAGACCTGCCACCAAGGAAACCATCAGCATTCAAGACATGATCAACATTGAAAGTAGTTCAGATTTAGCCGTCACGCCTGTTATTTAAAGAAAGAAAAAAAGCTCAACAGTATGTTTCTCTTACTCAGGTTTCCAACACATTTTATTTTGCAGACCACCTGCTTGTAGCTTTTGAGGACCAACATGGGTTTTAATTCCTATAAAACGTCCAATTAATTTCAGTTCTGCAGCAGCCCCTCGGTCCCGCGCACCGAACTTATGGCTTGAGTTCCAGTAACACGTGCGAAGAGGCTGCGCTTTGGCCCCTGAAGAAGGACGCGTCCAGGGTGGAGCCTCTTCCGGGGCTTCGCCTCCCAGGTGGTGGTTTCCTTTGGCAAGAAGTCTGGCTGTTCTCTCGGCTTCGGCGCCTGCAGGCAGGAAGCGCTCAGAAGCTTCCAGCGCAGACGCGTGAGGAATCAGTGCACTTGTGCTTGAGGACAGGAGCCCCCTCCTACTCGTTCCGTAGGTGAAAGTATAAGGAAGCCTCTGTTTTTAAGTTAACACCGATAAACACCTTTTTAGATTGCCTGTTTGTTCTAGAACTACAAAATTTACCTCAAGAAAATATAGGTCCCGTGACTTAAAAGTTTTATAAAACTAAAATCTAGTTTTCCCCCCAATAAACTGTATTTTAGCCAAAACCCTCCCGATGCTTCTAAAGTAATACTAAAAGGGGCATCTGATTATACAAGAGCAATAACAAAAATTAAATATTTATTTGAATAACAAGTTGACGTCCGAGCTGCACAGCTGGCAATACGCGTTTCCACACAGATCACAGGAAGCGTGCACGGAAAAGTACTGGTGCAAAGGACAAGATAACGCTAAGGATCAGGCTAAACAGCTGCTGATTCGAAGAAATCAAAAGGCCTGAAATCACCATACAAAATATAAAATGTATTAAACACTACTATCCACAGAACAGTCTTTATTTTTGATTATATTTAAAACTTATTTGTGTAGCTAATTATATGTTGACTTGTAAATGAGTATTATACATGAACCCCCTTTCGGAGGGCAATTCCTTGCTGCGCTATCGAACATCTACTTACATTGCAGAAAGTGTCCTTTTTTGCTACTGATAAAGAAAACAGTTAATGATATTACTGTAAGTATTAGGAAGGCTACAAAAAAAAGAAGTAACATTTCTTTTTTGTCTTCAAAGTGCTTCCCATGCAGAGTTAAGCACTTGCCTGGTTTAACTGAATGCACTCTTGGGTCAAAGAGATGCTATGGAATTAGAAGACTCAAAGGACTCATGCAACCCTCTCGCTACTGGGATACCATTTTGTCACTCACTCACCAATTCTGTCTTTCCAGAATACCATTCCAGACGCTTCAAAAAGGATCAGACTGATAATGATAAATATACACAAAATGAAAAGACACAAACTGCTATTTGACACTACAGTGGGTAATGTCTGTGCTACGTGAAAGCACCTTTAAAAAGAGCCTACTCGGCAAGAGATAAGTGTCTAAAGATTCAAAATGAATCAACAGTATTGGATAACAATATAATTCTCAACTCAGAAGCTGCCTCAAGATTAGGTGCATCTTCAGTTAATGTAACGGGAAAAAAAGGCAATGGATTTTATTTGATTAATTGCATCCACTCACAAATCGACCTAAGGTCACCAGATGTGTAGACACAATGAGATTTTTGTCATTGTTGTTTATAGTCTTTAATTGAAATGATGATAGAGGAAATAGAGCTATTTAAAAACAAAACCACACAGCTGCCTCGGCCTAGATTAAGAGGTGGCACCAGGTGTGGGGTTCACATTCTGGGTGGCCACCTGTGGCGCGACCTCGATGATCCGGGGTTTGTCGATGATCCTGGCCGTGCGGTTACCCTTCTCCACGATCCCAATAATCCATGCTTGGTGGCCTTCACCGTATTTGGGGGACTTTATCTCTGCGCAGAACCGAGCTGCTTGCTCACGCGGTAAACAGATTAGAAGGCCTCCTGGCAAAGGGAAACGAAAGAAGAAAGGATGACCGTTAACCGTGATGCTGTGTCTGCAGTCTCCCCGCCACTCTCTCTCTAGGAAACATCCGCGCTGAGCTACGTTCTAGGAAGAGGCCGGGTGCACTGTCTTCACCTCTTCCACACTGCGCAGTCATTAGGCAGCCCCTTGGTCAGCTCCTACTGTATTTCAAGACACACGCAACCAACTTTAAATCGTGAAAACGCCCCACCTGAGAATCGTCTGACGCTGTGCAGGTAGGAGTGAGGTGTCTGAGGCTCAGGAGTGTACGTGGAGGCTATCTTTTCCAGGCTGCGCTGAAAGGATTGTTTAAAAACAAGAGAGCACTTCTCCTTTTCTATTTGATTCTCTACATGGAGTCCTCATTTTATAAAAAAAAAAAAAAAAAGAAAAGAAAAAAAAAAGGCTTTTGGTATATATATGTTTTTAAATTTAAAAATTAAGGTCAGGGGGCTTCCCTGGTGGCGCAGTGGTTGAGAATCTGCCTGCTAATGCAGGGGACATGGGTTCGAGCCCTGGTCTGGGAAGATCCCACATGCCACGGAGCAACTAGGCCCGTGAGCCACAACTACTGAGCCTGCGCGTCTGGAGCCTGTGCTCCGCAAGAGAGGCCGCGACAGTGAGAGGCCCGCGCACCGCGATGAAGAGTGGCCCCCACTTGCCACAACTAGAGAAAGCCCTCGCACAGAAACGAAGACCCAACACAGCCAAAAATAAATAAATAAACAAATGTGGGGTTAAAAAAAAAAAAAAAAAAAAATTAAGGTCAGGAAGAAAGTGTGCGTGCCTCAAAGTATCTGGGTTCTGTCCCTGGTTCTGTCATTATCTTCCAAATGGAAAAAATATAAGATATATGAAAAGAAATCTTCATTGGTACTTGAGTAGCTAGGCCAGAATATTTCATATATTTGTAAGTAGAAGAAACACAAATCAGGAAAAAATCTATACTACACTTTTACAAAAAAGGAAAGACTTCTCCTATTTGAAAAGAGACAGGTTGCATTCGTTGGGAATATTCGTTAGTTTCTTCCAATGGATTCCACGCCCTCCAGGTAGCAGGAGCTGTTCCACTAGCAGCAGTTCAGTTGCCCTCGGGGAGCTTATTTCTAAGAAATGGATTTCGTATCTATTTCGAGGCCAGGAAGTGGCAGGATCCTCTCTGCTGCCATGAGAGGCCCACCAGAGACCCCAGGTCCCCCCTAAAGGGCTGGTGCGTGGGTGGGGCTTTGTGGTCTTGGCCTCTGGGGGTCAGAATTTCTCACAACCAGGCCCACCCCAGACTGACTGAATTAGGTTTCCTAGGGGTCTAGTCTAGGCATGGGTATTTTTCTTAATGCCCAGATGATTCAACTGTTTTACCAGGGTAGGGAAACTACTGAGTTATAGAAAAAATAAAATAAGAAGTAAAAGAAACTAGGGGGAGAAACGAGGGTTGTGGGGTGGGGGGAGGCTGTAAAGATGAAACAAGAGATCCAGGTAAAAAGAAGAGAGAAAAAAAATGGTACTTTGGAGACACAGTATACTATTTCATCTCAAAACAGCAATTTTAGACTTTTTTTTGCAAGGAAAAAATACAGCCTCTTCAGTGTAACCTATGGGTACATGGGTTATTTAAAATGCTGAGTTGTCAATGGAAACTGAATGCTGACCCATTTTCCCCATATCCGCCCTCCCTCCCTCCCATCCCATCACCAGACACAAACACTGGACTGAAAATGACACTGCTCATCACAAGCAGGATGGCAGGAGATGCTGCAGGGGGCTGAGAAGCCTTGCAGCCAAAACCTCACGTGGGGTTGGGTGGTGTCCAGCTCCTGGACCTGGCTTCCTCCTCCTCGGGGACATCCCACTGGCCTCCCTGCTTAACCCTCAACCCGGCCTGCGGCCCTGGTACCTGATGTCTCTGGGCAGGTCCCGTGCATGAGGCCAAACATGTTCCCGCAGGCCTTGCTCACAGCTGCCATCTTGGCCAGGACTGGGAGGTTGTGAATCACAAAGGACACCTCATTCCTCTGCTGCTTGGCCAGGTTCTGTGCGTGGCCCAGGATCCCGAAGCCCGTGATGTCGGTGGCCGCGTGGGCGTTGAATGTGTGCATGAGTCCCGCCGCTGCCAGAGGACAGAGGAGCCTTTATCGTCTCGTGTCGTGAATGGAGACCCCGAGAAAACACCCTTCCTCAAACTCTTACATGTGCTTTGATCTCAGAACTCCTAATCGGTCAGCAACAGCATAACACGAAAGTGAAATCAACAAAACCTGGAGTGAAATTCTGAAAGTTGGTTTCTTAGTTCAGTTTGAACCACTCAGAACAGCAGGTTCAACCAACAGTAAATTCCCAGGAAACTAAAATATCTGTAGAGAGGAAATGCCATCTCAACTATCTCAAATGCTATCTCAAAAGGTAAACCTATCTAACTCTCCTAAAATCAAAGAACAAGATCTTTTAAGACTGTCTGACCTAAATTCAAGGTACTTTCCTGATGTCTAAAAGGTTAATCTCTTTTTTATTTTTTAATTAAAAAAATAAAACACTTTATTTTTTGGAGTAGTCTTAGGGTTAGAGAAAATTGAGCAGAAGTGCAGGAAGCTGCCGTACGGTGCCCCCTAGCCCCATTCCTCCTGCATCAACACCCAGCATCAGTGTGGTGCTGTGATGAATGTCAGAGAGTTGGAATCACACAATATTTGGTCTTTTCGGATTGATTTCTTTCACTTAGTGATGTGTACTTTAGGTTTCTCTGTATCTTCTCATGGCTTGATAGCTCACTTCTTTTTAGCACTGAACAATACCACTGTCTGGATGGACCAGTTTATTTATCTGTTCACCACCTACTGAAGGACTTGTTGGTTGCTTCCAAGTTTTGGCAATTATAAATAAAACTGCAACAGACATCCGTGTGCAGGTTTTTGGGTGGACAGAAGTTTTCAATTCATTTGGGTAAATACCAAGGAGCACAACTGCTGGATCACATTAGTAGATTTAGTTTTGTAAGAAACTGCCAACCTCTCTTCCAAAGTGGCTGTACCATTTTGCATTCCCACCAGCAATCAATGAGTTCTTATTGTTCCACATACTCACCAGCATTTGGTGTTCTGGATTTTAGCCATTCTAGTAGATGTGGGGTAGTATCCTGTTTTAATTTGTAATTCCCTAGTGACATATGATGTGGAGCATCTTTTCATATGATTATTTGCCATCTGTATACCTTCCTTGGTGAGGTGCCTGTTCAGATCTTTTTCCCATTTTTTAACTGGATTTTCTTATTGTTGAGTCTTGAGAGTTCTTTGTATATTCTGGATTATCAGTCCTTCATCAGACGTGTTTTGTGAAGATTTAGATTTTCTCCTAGTCTGTGGCTTGTCTTTTCATCCTCTCTCTCTTTCACCGAGAAGTTTTTTTATATTAATGAAGTCCAACTTGTCAATTTTTTCTTTTATGGATAGTGCTGGTGTTATCTTAGTAGTCATCACCAAATTCAAGGTCACCTAAATTTTCTTCTATGTTATCTTCTAGGAGTTTAACAGTCTTGCATTTTACATTTAGGTCTACAATCCATTTTGAGTTAATTTTTATGAAGGGTTTAAGACCTGTGTCTAGATTCATTTTTTGCCTGTGGATGTGTAGTTTTTCCAGCACCATTTGTTGAAAAGATTATCCTTTCTCCATTAAATTACCTTTGCTCCTTTGTCAAAGAGCAGTTCAACTATACTTATACGGGCCTATTTCTGGGCTCTCTATTCTGTTCCATTGATCTATCTGTCTCTTTTTTCACTAACACCATACTGTCTTGATGTCTGCAGCTTCATATGAAGTCTTGAAGTTGGGAAGTGTCACTCCTCCAACCTGCTCTTCTTCATCACTGTGTTGCCTGTTCTGGGTCCGCTGCTTCTCCATATAAACTTCAGAATGAGTTTGTTGATACTCACAAAATAACTTGCTGGAATTTTACTTGGGATTGCATTACTCCTATAGTTGCGAAGAACTGACATCTTGATACTGTTGAGTCCTCCTATCCATGTGCGTGGAATGCCTCCATTTATTTAACCTTTAATTTTTTTCACCAGTTTTGTAGTTTTCCTCATATAGAGCTTGTACATATTTATTTTAAGAGTCACACCGAAGTATTTCATTTTAGGGGGGAAAGTAACGGAAAGGCTAATTTGGAATGAAATATGCCCTGTGTTTACAGAAGTACTCTGGGGTGAATGCCTTTTTTTGGGGTACATTTCCTCTCTTTAGACCAAGATCTCTTTTACTTGGGTGCAATCTCAACGACACATGCAGAGAGAATCGACCCTTCTAGTCCATGGTGCTAGAAAAGCAACTAGGACGGCCCATCCTATTCACACACCTGCACCTGGTGCAGTGGGGCAGCCGATGATATTTAACAAAGCCAAGACCTGCACTTCAGCTCTTCCCAAGCTTTGAGGACCATAGTAGACAAGAGGACCCACTGAGTCCTACAGTCAATAAGAGGGATTCAGTTTTTGAGGCACCGATGACCAATTCTTCCCTGTATGGGGAATTACTGTTGCTCATTTTTACTACGGAAATTTCAGCGCAACACAAAGTAGAGAGAGTAGCAGCCCACAACGAACTCCCACGTACCCAACAAGACCCCGCATCAACCAGCACCACCTTTCTTCTGGGGCCTCACCTACTCCTGCCCACTTGTTGGGGGATGTGGAGGGTCCGGGGCGTGGGCAACTTTAAAGCCAACCCCAATCATATCACTTCGCCTATACATACAGTATTTCCGTGTGTGCCTCTAAAAGATAAAAAAACTGGTAACAGCCACAGTATCATTATCGCACCAACCAAATTAATGCTACATTTGATTGTTCTCTCTTAAACTTTTTAATTTTTAACAGTTTCCCCTCCTTTTCCCCCCATGTCATTTATGTGTGGAAACCTAGCCATTTTTTCCTATAGCATCTCCTGCATTACGGATGTGGTGGTCTTCCCCGATGCTGACATGTTCCACCACCTTCCTGATTTCCTGTACGGGTGTTTAGGACCAAGGCTCCAAGAGACTCAGGTTCATTTTTTGCTGGCAAGAATACTTCATGGGGGTGGGGAATATCTCAATGAGAACCTTTCACCAAAAGGTTTTAGCAGCCACTGATGTTTGCTGTTGAGGTTCATTAAATCAAGGGAGCAGCAAAAATGGCAACTTTGTAATTCCATCATTTTTCCTGTGTTTATTAGATGTGACGTCTATAAAGAATTTTTTAGAAAATATGGTTTCCCTGAAATACACTCCATACAAAACAGGTAAAATAAGGGGTTGATTCCTTTTATTTCAGAAGAAGTTGGTGCCCTAGCAACTTTCAAAGGTGACCAAAAAAGTTTTAATTATCATTTGTTTAGATACTTGATATGGTCACTGTTGTCTTTGATACTCAAACTGCACCCCCCTCTCCACTGTGACGGGTGGGAGCCCCTTCAAGCTGTGGGGAAGTGACACGACCCCACTAGTCAGTGACAGTGCCACCACTTTCAGGCACAGGGAGTCCCGGCTTAGCTTCTGTACTTCCTGTCCCCAAACTGGAATCTGCCATTTCCCCAGGGAGTCCTGGCACTTTTTAGTGGAGAACATTAACTTTCCGAACAGAATCTGGGCACTCGGACTTCAGGCCTGCTGGTTATCACTACTTCTAGGCCTTTTCAATAGGCACGGAAATAAACATTTTTACAGAAAAAAAAAAAAATCCTGAGTTCACACTGATAATTCCGAATTAAAGATTACACTTAGCTTCTTTGATCTTACTACTTCTCTCTTCTTCTTAAAGTCTTTGTTCCTAACTACATTAACTTATTTGCTTTATCTTACTATACCAACATTCTCACAAACACAAACCCACTGATGACAATGAAATATTTTTTTGGATTTTTGTTCTGAGGATGTGCCCTGAAACTACCAGGCTCAAAGCGATTTGAAATAATTCTTCATGTGACTTTGCCACTAACTTAGAAATATGTTGAACGGCCTTAAAAAAATGTGGTTCGGATTTGTAAAATATGCTCTTTTAATTTAACTTTTAAGTATAGAAAACTATATAAAACATTTATTTCCAAGTCAAACTTACAAAACAAAGCATGTTCAGAGAGGGTCTGCTTCCTCCCTATTCCCTCTTATATGTAACAATTTGTATTAATGAGTTATTTTTTCCATTGTTTCTTTTTGAAAGTATAAAATACATATTATTACTTCATATTCATTTATGAACATACAAAATGTAGCATACTACATACATGCTGTCCTTTGCTTTTTTCATCTGGCCATATCCTAGAGATAGCTCCCTAGTAATAAAGCTTTCTTGTTCCTTTTTATAGCTGTATAGTATTCCTCTGTGCATGGAGATGAGATAATACAATCAGTCACCTAGTGATGGACATTTGGACTGTTTCCTTCTTTTGCAGTTATAAACAGTGCTTCAATGAATAGCCTTGTACACATGTCATTTCATACTTTGGCCACTGTAGCTCTGGGACAGATGCATAGAAGTGGGACTTCTGAGTCAAAATAAACGTACACAGAATTTTGCTACATATGACCAAACACTCCTGCATAAGTGTTCTGCCATACTGTATCCCTACCAACAATGTCTACAACTTAAGGATGGGGAATCTTAAATGCTCAAATTATAAACAAACTAATAACCCACGTGGGTAAAAATAAATCCATTACAAATTACTTTCTTATTGTTAAGCTACTTAATTTGAAGGACCAAAAAAAGGAAAAAGACTCCTCAGATATTTTGAACGGCACAGGAAGAGAAGTACGAATGAAAAGCCTTGGTTGTAAGTGATGAGAACACCTGAGAACACAGAATTAAATAATTACAATTCAACTTAATGTTGAATATTGCCAAAGAAATACTCCTGGAATGCAGGAAAAAAATTATTAAAAAATTTGACCTCAAAATAAATTGTTCAAAAGTAAGCAAAAAGTAATTTAGTTATGGTATATCACTCTGGTAGAACATCTGGCCATTAAACATTATACTAGGGTTATATAATATGGAAAAAAGAATTTAGTGATATTAAATGAATAAAAGCAAATTCCAAATATAAGTAAAATGTACACTAACCATTAGTTTACAACGTCAACAATAAGACAACAGTAAACCACCAACCAACCAAAGGGAAAAAATCCTGGGAAAATACATAAAAATATTAACAGAAGCTGTTTTTGGCTGGTGGGATTATGAACAATATTTTTTCTCTCTTTTTTTTTTCATTTTCTGAAAACTTTTCTATAGTTAGCATGATTTTCTTTTTTTACAGTAGAAAAACTATAGAAAATAAACAGGAAGAGAAAACATATTAAAGAATCTTTAAAATGTAGCATACTCTCAAGAACTGTGGTATACTACCACTCTGGGAATCATTTAGCACCTTCTGGAAAAGCTGAGGCAGTACTGCCCTCTTTCCTACACATGTGCACCAGGAGTCCTCAGCAGCAGTCAGTCATGGAGTGGAAGATTATACAGCAGAAATACAGCGACACACACCAGGGATGACACTCAGGAATATTAAACAGTGTACAAAACAGCAAAAAATAAAACAAAATAACAGACACAGGTATGATTTAATAAAGCAAAAAATGCAAAACTAACTTATTGCTGAAGGGTACAAGGCTATGTGGCAAAAACAGTTTAAAACACATGAGGATAAACATTAGATTCAGAACAGCGTCGCCCCTTTTCCCGAGCTGGGTGTGGGAGGGGCCCCTTGGGGCTTATAAGGCCAGGTTCTCTTTCTCACATGAGATGGTAGACACATGGGTACTGTACTGCTGTTCCTTAAGCCCTGCACATATTTTATAAAGTAACTTTTGTATCAACTCAGTATCTAATAAAAATTTTTAATAAAGAAGGTGGGAAAGGCAGATGCTGGAAAAAAATCTCTTTTCACATTTTATTTTTTTAATTTTTAAAAATTAATTAATTAATTAATTATTTTTGGTTGCATTGGGTCTTTGTTGCGGTGCGAGGGCTTCTCATTGCAGTGGCTTCTCTTGTTGTGAAGCATGGGCTCTAGGTGTGCAGGCTTCAGTAGTTGTGGCACACGGGCTCAGGAGTTGTGGCTTGTGGGCTCTAGAGTTCAGGCTCAGTAGTCGTGGCGCACGGGCTTAGTTGCTCCGCGGCATGTGGGATCTTCCCGGACCAGGGCTCAAACCCATGTCCCCTGCACTTGCAGGTGGGTTCTTAACCACTGCAACACCAGGGAAGCCCCCTTTTCACACTTTAAAGTGACTTTAAAATCAGAGTTTCGGAGAAGATCTTTTGAGATCCCCTGTTCAACAGTCAAATTTCTTCTTCTTTTTAAATAATTGAAGACTTCATGGCTTAAGTATTACATATATTGGGTTCAGAGCCATTTGTGCTAAGTTGTAGAATGAGAGGGATGAGATTTCTGACTGCTGGCTCAGGGAACCCCGAGTAACTAAATAAACAGGGACTGTTTTTAGGATAAGATTTTTGAACTTCATCTAGAACTTCGTCTTCAAGTATCTTCAAAGTTCCAAAATAGGATGCCACACAACCCAAACCCAGGTCCTTAAATACAACATGCAATTAATGACGAGGAAGAAAACTGATATTTCCAGAATAAAACTGTACCAATTTCTATCACAGGCTTATGTAGATAGAACAAGTGGGAGAAACAGTGGCCTTTATAAAGTTGGACAGATTTGGGTTTGAGAATAGACCTGCGTGTATTTCTTACATGTATTTCTTTTCAGCCAAAGGAGGAAAAACAGGATCCAATTCATAGGATTGTTAAAAAGATGTCCATGAAGTACCAAAAAGAAAGGCTAGCAGAGTTCACTCATTCCATCCAGGTTTAGTGACCCCTGTGGTGTGTCCTTCACCCTTCTAAGTGCTGTGGACACTGCAGTGAACGAAACAGAGCTCCCTGCCCTCCTGGAGCTCACATTCTAAATGCTGGCTTGCTTCCAATTCCTCTGTACAGAGCGACCCACACAGATGCTTTTCCAGAAAGGGTTCCTCTGGCTGGTCAGAGGTTAGGACTTCAAAGACACCCAACAAGGGCTTCCTTCTTAATTATAAAATATACCTGGTGCTTTCTATACAGGTATGAACACTAATAAAAATCCATTGTAAGATGCTTAAACTGCATCAGGTGAGTCCCTTGGCAAGCCCTGCTGCTTCCCAGAAGATGAATTCTGGCCCTTTCCTGAACTTTCCTGTTTTATTTTACACTACTTTTAAGATTCTTAGCATAGTACAAAGTACTGGTTCAATTACTATGCACAAAGACTGTGGAGATGGCCTTGATTTCTTACTAAATCATTAAGAAAAGGATAGAATATAACACTTAAAGGCATTATAAGCAGTAGTTTCAAAGCATTAAAAGCGTATCTGGCTTCAAATCCTAGGTCCCCATCGATTAGCTGTGTGACCTCGAGCAAGTTACTTAACCTCCCTGTGAAATGAGAATAATAGTAGCTACCTTGATAAGGTTGTCAGAAGAATTCAATGAGAAAATATGTCAGGTTCCTGGTACATAATAACTACCAAATCAATGGTAACCACTATTATTATTATTACTTTCTAATCAGTATTAAGAAGCTAGAACTAGAAATGAAATGTCAAGAAAAAATCATGGCATGAGTGTCATTACTCATTTATATACACAAATCTGGGAATTAAAACTATGACAAGGTTAACACTTTAAATTAATAAGTCAGTCAAGTATTTCTGAAAACATGCTGTATACAGTTCTCTTCTGTTTTTCTTGGGGTACAGAGGAGTTCAGGGCTGCCCGTAATCACAGGAACGTAGAATTGGAAGCAACAGAGAGAAAACGTGACCTCAGCTCTCCATGTCATAGATTCAGACAGTGAACTGATGACTTCATCCATACTTCTCTGCTTCTCCCCGGTGCCTGGCACTGTCCCCATGGTGAGCGATGCTAAGCCAGAGGGGACACAGATGCTGGCACAGGCACAGTGCCCTGGAGAACTTCAGACGCACAGGTCAGAGAGGAGTGGCTGGGGACAAACGCTCATGGCCTCACCACCTGACCTAGCGCACGGTTCAGGCCAGTGGCCAGCCGTTTACTTCCTCTAAGGTCAGTCACATTTACCCCACGCTTCTGTCAAGAACATGCGACATAGCTGGAGTCCCACCGGGGCTCCAGGCACCGACAGAGGGGGCTCTGCAGTCACTGGCCCAACCTGGCCCATGGCCAGTTCCTCCAGCTAAGAATGTATTCTGGTTTTTTGTTTTCTGTTTTTTTAAAAAAAAAACGTGTTCAAAGAGTCATGGGGGGGCGGGGGGAAGAAAATCAATGCAACTGAGACTGTCTGTGGCCCACAAAGCCTAAAGTGTCTCCCGTCCTGGCCCTGCTCAGAAAGCTGGCCAACCCCTGCGAGGCGAGCCCTGGACGCACCTGTCCTGTTGAGCCTGGCCATGTTCATCATCGCCTCCTGGTACGCCAGCTCCACATCCTCCTGGGTGACCACCAGCTTGATTTTATTCCACTTCTCAGGCTAATGACAGGAACACAGGTGAGGGAGCAAAGAGAGAAAAAACGTGATCAGTCTTGTTTCTAACCGCTGAAAGAGCGTATTTTTTCCTTAGCCATCTTCTGGGGAGTTCTGCTTCCCTAATTCCGCACACAATGTTAAGCTTTCTAACTCTTCCCCCCGTGACTACTGCTTTAGGTGGCCGTTAGATATATCATCTGGCATCTTCTCTGTCCTCAGCCACACCTCTGTAGTCAAACACTGCAGCGTACTAGAAACTTGAAACCAGCAAGACAGTTTTGAATGTCCTTGGGTTCTCTTCTCCATCTCCCCTAGTAAGCGGATGGCTTTCATTTTTCATGTAATTTATACTCCTACTGACTTGCCCTGAATTCTGGGATCAAGTCCTCTTGAGGGACAAATGAATGGGAAACAACTTCAACTGTATCAGCTATGAGGACAGCATGGGTGACCACAAAGCACATCCTCTCAAAGACTGCCGTCTTCCCCCTTCTTCCTCAGTCTGACTTTCAAAGGACCTGGCGTCACGATGCTGAGTTCATGACACACAGTCATCACGGTCCATTTTAATAGCCAGCATTTGTGCGTTTGTTCCTTTCTTGGTATTAACCCAACATCTACTGCCCAACAAGTAACTTAAGTCTATCTCTGCGTCCCTCCCTTATCCCCCTGCCCCCATCTCTCCCTCAGAGGTAACAATGATTCTGAATTTTATACTTGTCATTTCCCTGCGTTTCAAAAAATAGTATCCTTGTACGTATAGATGCCCAAACAATAATACGCTTGGGTTGCTTCCAACCTTTATGAAAGGGTATTGTGCTGTTACTTTGTCTTTGAAACTTGCTTTTTTCAATTCTGAGCATCTTTAAGAAACTTGTTAAAAAAAAGCAAAGGCAGTGTCAAGTTGGGGGTGGGACAAACAGAAGGATCCCAGAGCCCCTCCTCCTGGACTCCTCTCTGCCTCACCTGGGCAGTCGTATTGGAAAGCACCTCTGGATCACTGCCCTATAAAAGCCCTGTGGTCTGACTCACAGGTGATCACAGCTGATGGGAAATCTCCCCATCCTCACTGGATGAGAAGGGAAAAATAACTAAAGAATGCGGCCTCCTTAAAAGATTTTCTCTGCTCTGTTTGTCAAGCTAAGATATACCTGGTTGATGAATAACATAAAATTGTTCTTTTTCAATTGCTTCTCAGGACTGATGGTTTCAGATGACAGTTGTAGAAATTAAAAGCATTGAGATATGTGAGAACAGACCACAATCATATTAATTTTTGAGTTGTTATGGCAATGAAAAGCCTTAAATGAAGAACAGCTGATCATAGCTCACTTGAAAAGTGACTCAGGATAAATATCTTCATATTCTAGATGCTTTCTCCACGACATAATTATTTATCAAAATGTTCTGAGTTACTAATTAGCTTAAAAAGACAAAACAAGCAACCAGAAATGACCAAAAAACTCATGACTAAAATAATTTAAACTGTCAATAAGCCTGGCCTTATTTATACCTCAAATATCAAACCTTGCACACATTCTCCTCTGTATTATTATTATTTTGGCCCTGTCGCGCGGCTTGCGGGATCTTAGTTCCCGACCAGGGATTGAACCTGGGCCCTTGGCAGTGAAAGTGAGGAGTCCTAACCACTGGACCGCCAGGGAACTGCCTCCTCTGTATTATTTTTTAGTGATGTTTAAGTATGAAAGACACACCCATCTCAGCACCAAATGAACAGATAAACCGCACTCACTGTCCCCCAAATTCTCGTTATGGATTATCTCTGAACCCCGAGCAGGGGATTACCTACTTCAAGCATTCAATACATGAAAACTGGATCTAATAAAAGAATAGGGACAATTCCCGGGATTTCTGAAGGCCTAGACGGACAGCACACTCCCTGGTACTAAAACTAGAAGAGCTTATTTTAGAAACCACACTGCTGAAACCGGAAGGTGAAGGTCACTCACAATGTCCAGCCACTGGTGCACGGCCACAGCCACCTGCGTCCCCAAGGGCTTGGTCAGCACAAGCACATCGCCTGGCACTGCGTTATCTGGCCTGAAGAAGAGAGCACAGGCAGGTCCTTGTCAAGTCAACCGAGGAGATAAGTTCATCATTGTCGGTGAGACAGGAGAAAGAAAAGGCTGGTAAAACCACATGTGTGTTTGCAAACACTCACTTATATTTAAGCCAACTAATGCCATGTATTAGAGCTTTGTCGTTTACTACTAGGATGACTGACGAACAAAACATTAAATGAAAAGTGAGGAGGCCACGGACTTCGACAACACTTAGGCCAGTGACTTATCAGTTTCCCAAAAAAGCAAATCGCTTAGTCTTCAAAGGCCTCATCAGGCCCTGATTCATCCATGCTCTTGTGTACTTTTTTTTCTTTTTTTTTTTTTTTGCGGTACGCGGGCCTCTCACTCTTGTGGCCTCTCCTGTTGCGGAGCACAGGCTCCAGATGCGCAGGCTCAGCGGCCATGGCTCACAGGCCCAGCCGCTCCGCGGCATGTGGGATCTTCCCGGACCGGGGCACAAACCCGTGTCCCCTGCATCGGCAGGCGGACTCTCAACCACTGCGCCACCAGGGAAGCCCTCTTGTGTACTTTTCAACACAGACTCACCAGGGTTCTGAGGCAACAAGGCTTCTGGAACAAAAACTGTTGTTCTTTTTCTTTCTTTCCTTCCTTCCTTCCTCCCTCCCTTTCCTTCCTTCCTTTCTCTCTCACCTCTCTCTCTTTCCTTCCCTCTCTCTCTTTTTTTTTACAATCACTTATATGATAGAGATGCAGGTGGGATTTCTCAGGATGTGGGATTTGGCTAGAATCTGTGGGTCTAATGTTTTGGTGATTTCAGCATCAATGTTTCAAACTCAGAGTTATGACCAAAAAGCTTCCTACTTGGTACACAGGGTCCCTGGTTGGTCCCTGTCTTAAAGACAGAAGGCAAATGCTGAAAAAAAGGCAGCCCTAAAAGCAGAAAGACTGTCCCCCCTCAGACAAAACTCCCATCTCACTTGTATCCTCACGACCAGGGCATGGGTCTAGCACTCATGTCTTTCTTGTCCAAGTTCAAGGAGCTGTCCACACAGCCATCCCGTCCCCTGACAGCGAACAACTCAAATACTCATACAGGTCAATTAAAAAGCCAGGGGCACAGACTTAAAAATCAACAACTAGGGCCTCCCTGGTGGCGCAGTGGTTGAGAGTCCGCCTGCCGATGCAGGGGATACGGGTTCGTGCCCCGGTCTGGGAGGATCCCATATGCCGCGGAGCGGCTGGGCCCGTGAGCCATGGCCGCTGAGCCTGCGCATCCGGAGCCTGTGCTCCGCAACGGGAGAGGCCACAACAGTGAGAGGCCCGCGTACCGCAAAAAAAAAAAAAAAAAAAAAAAAAAAAAAAAAATCAACAACTAGCTCCTCGACTCATCCTGTAATATCTATATCCATTGTTAGCTTTGAAAAATATTAATTCTGGGAGGATATACCAGAAACTCATTTTCCAAAAACGGGACCTTAAGACATAAATGCCTTTCAATTCTGACTCAGCTGTACTTGAGAGCTGATGTGTGCTCTTGTGCGTCAGTGGTTATGTGCAACCTACAAATTTGTATCAGCAAGTGAAGTATGATAAAATTGCTGGGTTATTTTTAAGTTTGTGGGCAGTCTTTTACAAAATAGAATCACCTGCGTAGGTGCATTCTTATTTTACAAAGTAAGCATACATGTTGTTGACAAGAAATTCATTGAAGCCTGTTTTATTATTTTTTTCCTCTCTCATTTTTTGACTACAGCTGGGTTCCTTTTCTGTGGGAAAGCTGGAATGGGTGAGACAGGTGCAAGTTCTCTTGTCCCATCTAAGTGGAAAGTTTGAGAACTACCAACATAAAACATAGGAAAATAAAACCTGGATGTAGGTAAAAGGCAAGACCCTTAACACGGACGTACCCATCAGTCAAAAAATGGACCAAAGACATGAATACATGAAAATGACACTCACCCTTACTCTCAGGAGTAAGGCAAAGACCAAGGAGGCTGTCACCAGGCTGTGCTAGTTAGGATGGGGCAAGCCAGCACTCTCACCCATTGCTGGTGGAGCCTCTATGGAGGGCAAACTGAAGACATCGATCAGAATTATGGTGCACAGGCAATGGACCCAGCAATTCCATTCTGAAAAATTTCTTACCAAGAGTCACACATGCAAGATGATCTATGCATTGGAGTACTATGTGTCATGTCAACATAACTGAAGATAATCTGAATGTCAAGAGTTACTTGGTTAAAAATATCCAAGACTGGTAAAAGTGTCTGCCTCAAGAAGGGACCCTGATGACTGAGGGCAGGTGAGGGATTCTGCACCGCAGGGCCGTTCACACCCCTGGAATTCTGCACACAGTGCCTGCTCACAAAATCAGATAAAACAAGTGGAGCTTTTGCTTCCTCTGAGAATAGGACAAGGTGGCTTTTCTTAATAAGACATCAAGCACGAAAAGGGCCAACTTCTGTTAAGAGAGAAACTTCTCCAAGGATCTGGAAATGGCCAGAGGGCACAAGAAAAGATGCTCATAGCATTGGCCACCAGGGAAATGCAAATCAAAACCCAGTGAGATATCACCTCATACCCACTAAGACAGCTATTACCAAAAAGACAGTAAAACAAGTCCTGGTGAGGATGTGGAGACATCAGGGTCCCATCCATGGCTGTGGGGAGGTAAAATGGTGCAGCTGCCTTAGTTTGTTCCTCAGGTTAAATAGTTACCACATGACACAGTAATTCTTGGGTATCTACCCCAGGGCATTGGAATGTATATCCACACAAAAAAACTTGCACACGATGTTTACACCAGCATCACTCACCACAGGTGGAAATAACTCAAAGGTCCATGACCTATGACTGGATGAATAAACTGTGGTCTGTCCATACAATGGAATGTTATTCACCCATAAAAAGGAATGAAGTAGTGACACACATGCAACATGGATGAACCCTAAAAACACGCTAAGTGAAAGAAGCCAGACATAAAACATGTTGCATGATTCCATTTATATGAAATGTCTAAAACAGGCAAATCCATGAGACAGACAGTAGATCTGTGGCTTCCAGGGGATGGGAGAGGAGGGAGTTGGGAGTGGCTGCTGTGGACACAAGGTTTCTTTCTTGGGGAGACGGAAATGTTCTGGAATTGGATAGTGGTGATGGTTGCACAACTTCGTGAATACTAAAAACCAATGAATTGCGTACTTTAAAATGCTAAATTTCATGTTATGTGAAATTTTGTTATATGAATTATACTTCAGTAAAAAAAATCTAAAACCTGCAAAATGGATGTACCTTAAAAAGATTATGCAAATATTCTGTGAAGTGAAAGAAGCCGGGATGGAGATGGGAGATGGAGATGGGAGATGGAGATGGGAGATGGAGATGGGAGATGGAGATGGGGGCTGGCGGTGGGGTGTGACAGCCGAGGGGGTGGATGGAGTTTCTCGCTGGGGCAATAAAAGTGTCGTGAAGTCGACTCTAGTGAGGGTTGCAAAACCCTGTGACTATACCAAAGACCACTGAATTTATAAACACTTTAAGTAAGTGAACTGTATGGTATGTGAATTAGTATCTCAATAAATATATTTTTTAAAAAAGAAAGAGAGAGAGAGACAGAACCTGGCCAGGGAACATGAAACCAAAATCAACTTACATGATAAATTCGTTGGGCTGGCAGACAGTTGTAGCCACACCTCCTAAAACAATCCAGGGATTTAGCACTGTTTGGCCGCCGGTTACAGATGTTCCGGCCTCCTCTGCTGCATCTTTAAAACCCTGTATAATTAGGGGCATCACTTTATCCCTTTCCTACGGTTTAAAAGGACACAAATTAAAAGTCACATCATTCAGTTCAAAACCCAGAAAAGAGAGTCTACCCCTGTAGTTATAAAAAGATCATAAAACCCTTACAGGAAGCCCTGAGGGTTTACAGAAGGGGCAGGGAACAGTTCACATGGGAGCCCTTTTATCAGAAGTTGGAAGAGGCTCTAGGTCACAACGCGAATGTAGCCCAGACCACAGAGGAGTAAACACCGGAACAGCTGGGTACACAGGGCTGCCCTGTACCTGAGCCAGCTCTCTGAACGGTCCTTAACCATCCCGTGACCAGCTAACGCGTGCCCACGCGCCCGCTCCAGGTGTCTGTGTGCAAGCAGTGGCCCGAGAGCACGCGGTGAGGGCAGAGAAGGGCCTGCTGAATGCTCAGTCCTACGCGCAGGGCAAACTTCTGGCGGGGACGAAACCAATTACCTGTCAAAAATAATCTAAACAGGAGTTCACCTCTGGGCCAAGGAGGGGGTCAGGCAGCGAGGCCACAGATGCCAGCGGGTGAGCACAGGGAGCACAGGGCACCCCAGCCCCACCGCCGTCCACGTCACCAGCCAATCGCGGCCGAAGAGGCGGGTGCCTGGCCCGGAGGTGCTGTTACTGCGGCCTAAACGTCACCACAACACACGCGCGCAAACGTGCTGGCTTCAGTTCGCCCAGGAGAGAGAAGCGGAAGCAGCGGGTGGGGATGGAGACACGAAGAGCCCAGCCTATTCTACTTCGCTGCTAACTGCCAAAAAGCAGAGGGCGGGTGGGACATGGACAGCCTGACTTCACGGCGGGGAAGGAGGGCCAACCAGACAAGTGATAGGACCACAGCCGGGGCCGAGGATGCGGCCGGGCCGGCTGCTGCTTACCCTGTCGGTCATCTTATTGCTGATTCCAAGGAGCATCAGCATGTTGTCGCATTCTGTGACCCCCATGGCGTAGAGGTCGCTGAGGACGTTGGCACAGGCTATCCTGCCCTGGAAGAGAGGGGAGACGTGAGCAGGCGCCACAGGGGGACTTGCCGGGACGTGGTCCTCGGCTCCGTGCTTCACGGACTCTCCGCCTCTCCTCCATCACAGAACCACTCTTGGGCATTCCCGTTACCACCTCTCCTTTCTCGTGCAGCACCCATCGTCCCCAGGTTCTTTCCCGTTCTAAACTTTAGGGAGAAGTCTGCAATTTATTTGGGTGCGGAACGGAGTGGGAGATGTCGGGGAAAAGCTTGGAGTGCTTGGTCTCAGAGGAGCCGGAGTGAAAGTGCTGGGAAACAACTGTGCTAAAGAAGACGTGCAGCCGCCGCTTCTCCCAAGCAGATCCTTAAAAATGTCACCTCTATGGGTTATAGAGAAGATGGGTTTTATATACCTAGACGGAGAAGTTTGGGGAGCTTCTTGTACGAGATAAACAGGAAAATCATCTTGGTTGAGAAACAAAAAGACAGAGGAAATAAACGACACCTAGGCCTGAAATCAGATTGTTTTCTAAAGACAAAGGGAAGCATTTCCCAGTAAACTATAAGGTTTTATTGAGGAACTCTGAAACAGTACTCAACAGAAATGTGGTAATAAAGATTTTCTACCGCCAACAGACATTTAAAAAATTTTTTAAAGTTGCCTTTCTCCAGACAGTAAAGGAGAAAACGACCCATTTTTCTTTCTGACATAAGGGTAATCAAACCACAAGTTACTGTCACTTTCATTGCCCGTTTACGTTGTCTCACGACCTCCTGGCAGGTCGGCAGGGAGCCTGATCCCCTCCTGTGACTCACTCGAGGTAACAGCGCAGCGCGGGAGGCGCCAACCCCAGGCTCGGGCTGCAGCGATCTGCTGCGCCTTCTGCGTGGGCGCTCGGGTCCTTCTACGAGATGCTGGCAGAGGATGAACTCCGGTCCTAGCCCCCTGGGCCCCCGGACAGGTGGGACACCGGGGGAGCGGCGTGCGCAGGCTCTCAGGACCGCTGCGCCAGAGGAGGGGCGAGAGACAGGTTTCTGGGAGCGTGCGTGCTTGTCGCGGGTACCCGAAGAGAGGAGCGCTCCCTCCCCACCTTCAGGCCTCCTGGCCTCAGCCCCTACGTGCGGGGCTCGATCCCAGTGCCCCTGGCACAAGGAAGGGCCTCCGGCACTTTCTAATGATAGGATGCTGCCAGTCTCTTCATCGGCTCCTCCCAGCTGCCAGGGTGTGGAGGGTCCAGCTGGGAAGAAGGCGGGGCTGCTGGCAGCAACCCTGCCATGAGCAGGAGGGGGTGTCCGAGCAGAGCGTGATCAGTAGGCAGATGCACACGCTACACAGTGGAATAAGACACAGGGAGGGGAATGACCAGAGTCAGGATAAACGGTCAGGTTTAATGGTGATGAGATGCTAAGCTCTTTCTTTCTGGACAGAGACATCTAGGATCAATCCTATTACAGAGGACGGTGAAACACAGGAGTGTGGCATTTGCAAATGTCAAAGAAACAAAAGTACAAGGAAATAAAGAAGAAAACTACAAACACATCAGTCAACAGACACGCTTAACAGGCCACAGGTGTTCTGCCACAGACACATAAGCACGTACGAAAGCAGCAGGGGACGCCCCCCGTCCACCTTAACTGCCTGCCTCATGCACAGTGCCAAGTGTGAGCAAGGGATCGACCAGATCAGATCCACAACCACGGGAGTCAGGGCAGGGGTAGGATGAGAGCAATCTGTGTAGAACGAAAACAAAAAAACCCACACAAGAATAACAAAACCCCAGCCACCACCCAAAACCAAACGAGTAAGCGGTTCCAGATGTAAAAACACGTCGGGTACACTTACCATCATGTAAGGGTCATCGACGATGGGATAAATGTAATCTGTGGTTTGGACCAAGGAAAGACCGCCGTGCCTCAAAGGAATGACACAGGTATCCATCCCGATGCCTGCAAAGATGGGGGTCATCATCATCCAAAAGTCAACAGGAAGAGCCATGTCATTTTGTATCTGCAGTGTTCTGAACAGGAGGGTTTTGCATAAGACACTTATGAACACTGCTCGCAGCCAACAGAGCAACGTGTTTCCTATCAAGAAGCGTAACTGAAATAAACGTGAAACAAAACTAGCTTAAGATAGAAAATGAGAACACAATTTGTTAGTCATGAAGACTCAACTTCAACACGGTACAATTTTTAGACTTTAATGATGCCTTGAACAGAAATTTTCCTTTGTGTTACTGTATCATGTGACTGGCACCATACAGAATCTCTGTAAAGATGAGAACAGCACGAATGGAACTTGGGTTGTCTTCTCCATAGTTACTTAGGAGTATATCTTTGGGCATGATGCTGTTTTTCCAACAGAAAATCTGTAAAATATGTTACACATACAAAATGCTATTATAGGGCTTCCCTGGTGGCGCAGTGGTTAAGAATCCGCCTACCAATGCAAGGGACACGGGTTCGAGCCCTGGCCCGGGAAGATCCCACATGCCGCAGAACAACTAAGTCTGTGCGCCACAACTACTGAGCCTGCGCTCTAGAGCCCGTGAGCCACAACTATAGAGCCCACATGCCACAACTACTGAAGCCTGCGCGCCTAGAGCCTGTGCTCCGCAACAAGAGAAGCCGCCGCAGTGAGAAGCCCACGCACCGCAACAAGGAGGAGCCCCCGCTCGCCGCAACTAGAGGAAGCCTGTGCCCAGCAACAAAGACCCAACGCAGCCATAAATAAATAAATAAATAAATAAATTTTAAAAATGCTATTATACTACGTTTTAGTCAAAAATGACAAAAATAAGAAAGGAAGGAAGGAAGGGAGAAAGAAAGAGAAAGAGGAAGGAAGGAAGGAAAGAAGAAAGAAAGAAAAGGACAAATGCTAGAACAAGTATTCATTGACTCCAGTCAAGCATGTACATAAACACTGTGGCTCCCAAGAAACCTTAAAATTCCATGCATTCCACTCATGAGAAACTTATGTCACCTCTACTAACTTAATGAGCAGGGAAAGAAAAATTTGCTTAACAAGCCTATGGGATATATTTCAACTTATTAAAAATTGTTTCTAAACATTTAGAAAGATAACACAGACAACTGATGGGCTAATTAGAAACAGTTCCCTTTTCCTGAAATCAGTTTAGAAACAGTCAAGACTAGCTACTGCAGGCTACATTAAAAAAAAAAAATCACCTGTAATGCAAACACTTCAAATTCAGACTGGCCTCTCACCAGGTAAGCCTAATGGAGTGCTTTCCTACACTCACCTCTCTCAAGAGGATGCCCTCTGGCCCTTAGGAAGTATTTCAACCTTGCAGCCCAATGGCCAAAAGCAAAGGACAAATCCCATGAAGCGCGAAAGGAAGCAGGTAGATGTTACCTTCTCGATTCAGAATTTCAAACGCAATAAGAATAAATCACACCCGAGTCACACAGAGAGGACTACGTGTGGCTTTCTTTCACAACTACCCCAGCACCGTGTCAAGTCCTGATCCGTTATTACTAACACTAAAATAAAATTGAGTTTAGTGAAAGATCACTCTGTGAAGGCAGGCTGATTTTTTATTACTACGCCAGATGGCAAAGCAGAAACTCTTGGTGGAAGATCCAGTTAGGGAATGGAGGACTTTGCTTCAGAATGGCAAGTCTCACAAATTTGTGACAATGGAACGCTCATTACCAGTGATCAGAAACTATGTGATAATTCAGCTCAGCGATGCATGTATGCAGAAATGCCCTCTAGCGATGTTCTACAGCACTCAAGAGGAAACAGGGCAAGAACCACAATTAAACTCACATTGACTGCTCCCCCAAACTGATCATTCCAACAATTGGGTGTTCCAAGTCTATTACCATTCACTTTGGAAAAGAGGGAAGAAATACTGTTTTCTTTTAGATTTTCATATAAACTATAGGACTACTGAAAGAGACACTAAAAAGAGTTGCTGAAAGTTAGCTTTAAATGTTTTGTAATGTGGGAATCTTAAACTGGAATTCAATCTTTTTGATTTGTAAAGCAGTTAATTTCTCTTGACACCCAGCATCACAGCGTGTGAACCATGACTCCCCAGCACGCTCCTGGGGCTGACAAGAAGCTTCCATCACCTACAAGTCCTCTCTCTCTCCACCAGGACACCACTCCGTGTTAGAAGGAGGGTCAAGGGCTGTCCATGTGGGAACCACCAGCCACATGCGGTTACCGAGCATGTGAGATGGGGCAATTCCAAAGTGACATGCGCTGCACGTGCACACACTCGATTTTAAACACTTAGTACCGAGAAAAACCAACGTCTTGTTAGCAATGTTTTATATTAATTATGTATTGAAATTATAGTTTTTATATACTGGGTTAAATAAAATATATTAGAATTCAATTCCCCTGATTCTTTTTTTTTTTAATGGAACTATCTGTACTAGAAAATTTTAAATGACACAGGTGGCTCACCTCATCTTTGTTTGGGACGGCACTGGTCTGTAGTGACTGGTCTACAAATCACCTACCAAATTTCAAGAAAGGAAGAGAGAGAGGGTGAGAATGGGACAGGCCATGGGCCTTGCAAACGAGGGTATCAAGTTGAGAGAGAGAGGGACAGTACAGGCAGAGGGCAGGTAAATGCTAGAGTAGAGGGAGCCTCAAATACCAGATCGAGCAAGGTGTATGTAATCATCAGTGGGCGGTGACGGGGAATTCTAGGTTTCAGCAAGACTGAAACTACCCATCAAAAATACATTAAAAAAAACCCAAATCATCACTCTACCCCCACTGCCAGCAGCCATCAACACATGGCAGCTCTTAAGCATCAGGCAACAGAGGTACCAAGTACTAAGACACATTTATCTTAACATTTCTTTAGTTAGAATATATTTAATAAAAGTGTATATTTAACAACTGTTACGGTTCATCCTTAGAATCCAGGAAATATGATACTCTTTTAGAAAAAAATTTTAAAAAACAGGTCAACAGACTTGTGTGTATACATTATATAAACATACATATATACATACATACACAAGTATTATGTACATGGGTACAGATGCACATGGTACATATACATACATACACAGATAAGTTCTGGTACTCACAACAGTTGCAAACAGTATTATTACCCCATTTTACAGATGGGAAAACTAAGGTTCAGGAGGGTTACGAACTTACACAGAGTAACATTTCTTTCTCTTTCTCCTGCCTGTACCCTTGCTGTCGACATCTGTCCCCTTTTGCCACTGCTGAGTTACAGCTGACGCAGCTCCTCTCCCCATGAACACGTCTGGACTTAAAAACCAGATGACAAGCAGCATGGTGGGCGGAGGAATTGGAAGATGTGGATGCCAGTTCCTGACCCCCACCAAGTGACAGGGAACAGGTTACCCGGCCTTCCTGAGCTCCATGGAGTGCTCAATAAGTCAACGGGGGCGGTTACAGAGGGGAATGATTACTTTATCCATGAGGTTTTGACTGCATTTGTCTTTGCCCATTCGGTAGCTTATCCTTCCCGACAAAGTTATCTAAGAGCTTTCTCAGTATGTTCTCATTTCTTGACAAGCAAGCTGACATCCACTCCACCCCATTCATGTGGTATTTCTCCACGCTGAGACATCAGCTAGATAAGGACGATTTTCTAACTGAGCTCCTGCAAGCCCTACAGGCCCCGAGAGTGCAGGGTGTGAATTTTCCTTTCCTACCCAAAGCAACTGTGCGTTTATCTGCTTTATACATCAGGAAAGAAAGGAGTACCCTAGGTTCAAAACCAATGTTGTAAGACAGAACGTGACCATAAAAGAAATGCAATTAAAACCTTATGTAAGAAAACTGATCAACTCATACACCGTAACTACAAAACACCCACAAACTCCTAGAATACATGTCAAACACTCAAAAGGCAAAGTGATCACAGTCTTGCATCATGTACTTAACAAAGCACACAAGAGAAGCTAACAAACAGCATCCCAGTAGCCTAGAATTTCTTTCTGAGCTCTGTTGTTTGAGAAAAGGCAAACCACTAATGACAGCAGGAACTGGGTCAAGGAAACGCGGCTCTCAAGTCCAGATGCCGTCCTGGGGTCCAGACCCCGTCCAGGGTTCTCACCTGCTGCGTCTCCCTCCTCCCCATGGGAGCTTTTCAAACAATGCCTGCTGCACAGGAACCCCGAGTTCCTCCCAACCCAGGCACTGCTCTCTAAAGGTGTCCTGCACGACACCTTTCCTACTCTGATTTAATAAAAAATGCTTTTACTGTAATACAATTGTCTCAATCGCATAGTAACAGTTTAAAAATGGTTAGAGCACATTTCTTCATGTTTTTCAAGTAAGTCCTCCAAATAAGTTACAATAAGGTAACAGTTACCATTGCTTTGCTCTTTGAATCCTTCTTGCAGAAACTTAAAAAAAAAGAAAAAGGCAACATGAGAGGAGAAATCTAGTTTTTAACTCACTGACTACATTGCAGCCAAGATGCTCTACTCAGGGAAATATGAAAGAAACAGCGGTTCACATACCAAGCCTTGGCATAACTGCTCCAAGAAACTGCTCATCTTCTTGGAAGTGGTTCTCCTGTAAGGATTCCAGCAATTTCTGCAGGACATCTTGGGGCACTTTGCAGCCGGTGCCCTTCAGTTCAGTGAATCTGGTTAACCGGAAGCTCTTGTCCAATTCATAACTTTCCGGGTTAAAGGACTCCCGCGCAGACATGGTTCTCGGGCGCACACACCTCACCGCTGGGTTCCTCCCCTCCCTCTTCTATGCGGCTGGTTTCTTTACAGATCCACCTGGGTAGCACCGAAACACAAAGACACCATTAAAAGAGTTCTTCTTACCAGTACCCGCCAAGAATCTAGTGAGTGAATACAGGACAGTGAAAAGTAAACATGAAAAGGGCTGCAATCACCAAGACCACAGGGAAGCAGCCATCTGGGACCACAATAGTTTGTCACAGTGATGCATAAGCTAGAAGAAGTCATTTTAAAAGGTGACTGTGGGCTTCCCTGGTGGCACAGTGGTTGAGAGTCCGCCTGCTGATGCAGGGGACACGGGTTCGTGCCCCGGTCCGGGAAGATCCCACATGCCGCGGAGTGGCTGGACGCGTGAGCCATGGCCGCTGGGCCTGCGCGTCCGGAGCCTGTGCTCCGCAACGGGAGAGGCCACAACAGTGAGAGGCCCGCGTACCGCAAAAAAAAAAAAAAAAAAAAAAAAAAGGTGACTGTACCATTAGAGACATATTCTGTGGAAGGAGATCTGATGTCTGTGTTGTTATAATGGTGGCTCTGAGGGGCTGCAAGGAAGACGGAACTATGGGCCAGCTGACTTACAGGACACAGTGCCATCTTGAGTAAAAAGTCCCAAACGTTCTTCTAGCCGGCAGCATTACAGGAAAACTAGTCACTTCACCTATCAACCAGGAAGTACTATGGTTTAGAAATTAAATGCCCTGGCTAAAGTGACTTTTCAGGAAGACCTTTTGCCATCTTTTGCTATCTCACAAAGAAAAATAATAGGCCTAACAGATACTTTTGGTGAAAATGACATTGGTGGATATGCATTTGATGAAACTCTTTACGATGCTAAGTTCAGTTTTAGAAAAACAGGTTTTCATTCTGAGCCAGAAGTACACGACATGATCCAAAACTAACAGGAAGCCTCTCTAAAGAACACAACTTGAAAACTGGAATGGCTGTTTAACACAGCAAAGCTCATTTTCTACAAGAGAGCAGTGGAAAGTTTTCTGATGTTTTAATTCAGTGCTATTTCCTAGAAAGCAAACATCCCGCCCAACTAACTAGTACACACACACATCATTGATAAAATATGCTACTGCTCATTACTGTTTCACTGCAGACCTGAAGTGATAAAATAAACTGTACTAAATCACTAGCATTTATGGTACTTCGTATCTCTAGAAGTTTCTGGAACAAAATTTTCTAAGCTTGAATCCTTTGGGGCTAAACAAAAACCTTCCACGTGCTCCCGGGGTTTACAAAACTTCCAGACTGATACTCTACTGGGCATAGAATTACAGACACCCCAAGTTTTAGGGTCAGTTTCCCCTATAAAATTTATCATTAACGTAATTCCCATTTATAGAGTTTTCGATCCCGTGCGAAGCCCATCACTCATTTAATATAAATCTCCTAGAGCCTGAGTTTGGGCAGTAATCCAAACTGTCTTTACAAAACCATGTTTGGGGTGAGCAATGATTTCCGTTTGAAACCTACAACCGTAAAGGAGTAAACCTTCCGACATTCCAAGAAAACCACCTGTCCGAAAGGAGGGCGCCAGGAGAGCTAAGTTATGGAGCTGGGAATTTTGAAGCCATTTTAGAGTTAGGAAAAGTCCAATAGCAGTTTGACTTGGAAGGGTTTGGAACAAAAACAACAGTCCTTTCCTCATCAAATGCCTCGCACTTAACACCGCCTCACTCCTACCAGGAGAAAAAAAAAAAAAACCCAACTCACGAGGCATCCAGTTATTTTCCTACCTCCAATCCCTATCCAAAAAAAAAAAAAAAAGGCGGGGAGGGGCACTTGGTATTCAGGGGGCTAACTTCCTTTTAAATCTTCCTAGGTTTTTAAGGGCAAAACGTTTAAAACACCTTAAGCCCAAAAGGCACTCAGGAGTTTTAGAATTCCAAATGGAACGAGGGACGTAAATCACACACCGCATCCGAATCCTAAAAAAAATAAATTCTTACATTTTTTGGACGGGATGAGAAAGTGGGGGTGGGGGGGAGGGGGACGTGAGGAAAGGCGTAATAATGGTGGGGGGCTGGCATAACACGCAGACGACTCCAACCCCGAAGCCGCCTGTTTACACCTTTAAACAATGACATGAATATTTAAAAACAACGGTTAACCCTTTCTTTCTCGGCTACGTTTTCATTTTTTCAAACGAGGGCGCCAAGCTGGCCGCAGAGCTGAAGGAGCACGGTAAGTGGGGGCGGGAGAGGGGGCAGCCCCGGCCCGGTACCTACCTCCCCCCAGGTCCCCAAGCCTAGGAAATAAACAACGGAGGGCACGCGGCGACGTGGGCGCAGGGGCGGCGCACCCCCCGGGAAGCACACGTCGGGGCGGCGGCCGGTGCGCGCAGGGCAGCGCTCGGGGACACCTTAAATCCCCGGCTGCCGCCTTTAAAGGCCACCCGGGCCCAGGCTCTTTGTGCGGTGCGGCCCGGTGGAGGCGGAGCGGAGCGGCCAGCGGGGCCATGCCCGCCCGCCCGCTCTCTGTCCCGGCGGCAGCGGCGGGAACAGCGCGGCCCAGGCCGCGGGGCGGGCGTGAGGCGCGCACGGCCCAACGGCCGCGGCGGGTCCCCTGGCTCGCGGGCTGGCCGGGCCGGGACGCCCGGGGTCAGGCTGCGCCCGCGGGGCCGGAGGGAGGGCGCGCGCGGACGGGGGGGCGGGGAGGGCCCGGAGGCGCCGCGCGCCGCGCCCCGGGCACCGGGCTGGGCTCTCCCGCCGCGCGCGCGGGCCGCCGCCGCCGCCGCACAAAAATGTCGGCGGGCGAAAAAATTAACCCCTGCGTCGCCGCCCTCCCCCTCCACTCCTCCCCCGCCCTCTTCTCCCTCCCTCCTTCCTCGGCCCCGCGCGGCGGCGGCGGCGGCGGCGGCGCGGGCGGTGCTTCTTTTTTAAAGCGGCCCCACCAAGCCCTGGCTCGGCCCCTCTCCAGGCTGCGCTGCAGAGCGCCGACCGTGCACGGCTCCCGGCGCGCCCAGGCGGCCCGCGAGGGGATCCGCACGGCCGCCCTGGGCCTGCGGACGAATATTCCCCTTTAAGCCTGGTGTCTCGCCCCCCCTCCCCGAGCTAGGCGCTTACCGGTTCGCTTTGCGCCCTCCGCCTCCTCCCGCGAACGGGACTCCGCCGCTCCCACAATGCACCGGGCGCCGCCGGGCTCCCTTAAGCGTCGCCTGAATAAAAAGGCCGCTCCCGGCGGCAGCGCGGAGGGCGGGAGGGCCCCGGGCCGCGCCTGGGCGCCGCGTGGGCTCGGCCTGGCTCGGCGGGCCCCTGCCGGGAACGGGGCCGCCGTGCGCCGCGCGCGAGGGGCCTTTAAGGGCCGGCTCCCTCCCTTTAAGAGGCGGCGGGCCGCGGCCAGAGCGGCTCGGTAGCTGCGTGCGGCCCGGCAAGGGGGCGGGGGCGATGTGCAGGCCCGAGCGCGGCAATGATTGGTCTCGGGGGAGGGGTGGGGGGTTGCAAGCCCGAGGAGAGGTGGCATCCGTTGCATGATGCAAAAAGGATTGATTTCAAAAGTTGCGAGTTGCATTGGCAGCAGCCTTTGGCGCCCGGGCCACCTCCTTTTCCTTGATCCGCTGGAAGGGCCGGGAATGTCCCAAAACCTGGCCGGGCTCAACCGCGCTGCATTCTGCGGGACCCTGTACCTGCTCCCCCGAGCGCTGCCGTTGTTCCTACCGGCAGACAATAAGCGTGGAAACAATTTGAAAATCGAATCGGAGCAGAGGAAAGGCCTCTTCTGCTGCGATGAAGGACTTCGAAACACAGACGGCGCGTTTCGTTAATAACGAGTCTCCCTTCTATTGTTCAGCCTGGCTCGGGAGTTCATATGAGCCGTAGTGAACGTGCACACGTCCTGCAAAGTTTCTTGAACGTTTCATGTGCTTGGTAGGAAGTCAAACCTTAAGGTTCCTTAGTTACATTGTTTTCTCTCCACGGGTTCAAGTAAACATGGCAGTCTAATACTGTTTGTGTTTGAATGGACACCCATAGGAGCGATTCAGCTTCTGAGATTACTTTTTTCAGGTTTTCAACTTTCTAAGGCACTGCTGAATAAAATAAAGCAAAATGATTTCCTATGACGTCTTTTAGGGCTCCCCTTAAAACCGAGAAGTGAAGGAGGGGATGCCGGTCAAAGTTTTCTAGAGTGGTTCAACGTTTTCCAAATGTATTTTGGGGCAGGAGTGTTTTTTAACCGAAAGGTGCTGTAGGTTCTGTTGTCAGGTTTGTAGGCTACGCAGATGCCCTTTTCATTCTTAAAATTTCTGCTTGGCAATTCTCCAGGGTTTTGATCTAGGTGAGGATGCAATCGTGATGCAGTCTAGGATGCAGTCCAGGCTCACGCAGGCTCCTCTCTGTCTTTTCTCTGCAGCCCTACAGGAAGTTAGGAAAGAACATAGTAGCCTAGATTCTTTGATGTGTTGGACTTTTGTCAGAGTGGCATAACCCACTGGTTGACAAACCTAGATTTGCCTCTGAATCGCCTGGGGAACCGCAGGTACAGACAATCCCCAGGCAACACTCCAGACTTTCGGAATCAGGGAAGGAGGATACAGATATCTTAACTCCCCTCATCTCCTCCCTTTTAAAATCGATTTTGTGAGTTGTTTGGGGCATTTTGGTGTGTTGTGTGTATTTTTTAGCAAAACAATGTCACAACTAGAAAAAAAGATTTTGGGGATTGGGGGAAGGTGACAACAGAGGTGAGTAGGGCCCTCTGTGAGGATGCATGTTTCATGCTGAGGAGTTTGCTGTTTATGCCGTAATCAGCAGAGTTTGTCAGATTTGGATTTTACAAGTTTAGCTTGTAAAAGAAGGCTGTACCACATTTGAGAGGATGCCCTCTCCCAGAAGGGAGAATGGGGCCACATCTCTAGTGAGGAGGGAATTGTACTAGTCCAGCATGGGGTCGAGGGTATCCGAACTGAAGTTGCAGGAATACAGACAAAGGAAGGAATTTCAGGTGATTTCGTGTATGGTTGGTGGAAGAGGCGTAAGATGACACCCAGATTTCTAGTTTGGGGGGAACCGGGTGAGTAGTGAGGCTACTAGTTGAAACAGGAACTTATTAGCAAGAAAACAGGTTTGGGGGTTAGTCCAGCTTTGGAAATGTTAAATTTCAGGCGCCAGCCAGATACTCTAGGCAGAAGGCAACTGGTAAAACTAGGTCTGGCCCTAGGAGTAGGGGTGGACTCTGAGTCTGAGATGCAAATGTGGGCACCATCAGCATGTAAATAGAGTTTGAAGCACCGGAAAGGGGTAAGATTAACCAGGAGTGAGAGGAGAGGAAGAAAAAGAAAGAGACCTTGGACAGAGCCCTGCGGAGTTTCAAAACTGAATGTCTGGGCCAGCAAGAGGCTGATCCCCGCTTTTGTGTGGGAGGCGAGCGTCCTCAGAACTCACTCCTTCCTCCCCCAGGCCCTGGGGTTGGAGCTCTCCGGCAGCTCCAGGTCAGTTTGAGTCAGATTCTCCCGAGCAGAGTTTGTAGACTCTGGTCTAAGCCACGATGCCTTGATTAGCCTGGAGCCAGGCTACAGTGTTGGGGACAGATGCTCCACCAGAGCTCTCATCCTTCCCTTCCTTTGCCCTAAACACAAGCCTCTCTCTGTGCTTCCCCCCATCAGCTTTTTTTCTTTCTGTGAGTCTTCCCCAGGTGGTTCATCAGAGCCCCATCCTATTGGGAACCATCTCCCCTGAGTTCTCAGATCCTACTGGCTCCAACTGAAAGGTGGTTCTCCTGGGTTGCATTACCTGGTGGAGGCTTGTTAAAAATACACATTTACCAGCCCCACTCCAAAGATTATATTGATCAGGTGTCATGGGTGGAATTGTGACAAAGATGATTTGCTTGGCCAAACTTCAGTCAGGCTCCTGAACCTTCTCCTAGGCCAGACCCATCTGTGCGCTTCCTTGTAAAATCCAGTTTTAGCAAATCTGATCACCCTCAGTATCTGATCAGGGTCCTCAGCCTCCACCATCCCCCAGGTAAACATCTGATCACCCTGGCCTTCCTGCAGCATGTGCTTCTAGAGCCGTGCTGTCCAATAAATACGGTAACACTCCATGGTGCGTTTTGAGTGCCTGGAATGTCCCAGCTGAGATGTGCTCTCTGTCAAAAATGCACTGGATTTTGAATACTTAAAATGAAAAAAGAATGTAAAATATCTTTGTGATTTTTCTATTGATTCATCTTGAAATAGAATATTTTGGATATGTTGCATTACATAAAATATATCATTTAATCTCTTTACTTTTTTTTTTTTAATATGGCCACCTGACCATTTAAAATGACATAGGTTGCTCACAGCCTATTTCTACTGGACAGCTTGGCTCTCTATGATGCCCCAGTCCCCAGAGCCACAGACACAGGCATTCAAGTACTTACATGAGTGTTCCACAGGCGCTTCAAATCGAGCATGTTCCAGACCAAAGCAATTCTTTTCCTTCCAACCCTGCCCCCCCTCGCCCGCCTATCAACACCCCCTCTATTTGCCATCTTGGTGGATGGACGGGTATCTGCTGCACTGCACACGCTAGAACCCTGGCAGTCATCCCCAGCTCCTCCCTTTCCATTTCCAGTCTTCACTGTTACCCGTCAGTTCTACCGCCTTGATACTGTTCACATCCAAACCCTCCACTCCCCTCCCACAGTCCCTGTCTCTGTTCATGTCTCATCTCTCCCCTCAACTACTGTCAAAGTCTCCTCTAATTTACGGGGTTTCTGCTGTGATTTTCACCGGTCTCCGTTCAGTCCAAAGTGATTAATGCTATGGGAATGATATTGATCCAAGGCAACCCTGATCATGTTCTTTCTTTCCCTGCTCAAAACCTTTAGGTGGTTTCCGTGCCTCTGGCTCCATTTCTCAAAGTATGGTACTCATTCATGGGTGTGCGTGATTTTAGGGGGTACAGGGAAGAACATTGTATAGTTACATACACATTTTAACACACACTGGAAAGATATAACTAACCTATAAAACCTGTGATTTTGTGGGTGTTATTCTTTAGGACAAAAAGTGAGTCAACTTAAAGTTGTTTTTTTTTTTAAGAATATTTGCCTTATTTTATTTACTTATTTATTTTTAATGATAATTCCCAAAGTTTATTTATTTATTTATTTATTTATTTAGGCTGCACCCGGTCTTAGTTGCGGCACGCAGGATATTTTTTCAGTTGAGGCATGTGGACTCTTATTAGTTGCGGCATGCATGCGGGATCTGGTTCCCCAACCAGGGATCCAACCGGGCCCCCTGCATTGGGAGCATGGAGTCTTTCCCACTGGACCACCAGGGAAGTCCCTAAGGAACGTTTTAAAGAAAAAATAGCACAGTCTAAAGTAATGGCATTGGCCAAGTAAATGCATTTCAGATACATTTCAGACTCAGTATGGCTTAAAAAAGAAAAAAAAGAAAAAAATCCACGATCCAGCTCTCTAGAAGGTACCCTCTTCCTGTTCTTCAGCCATGCAACCATGCTGGGTGCTTACAGATCTCCAGGCTCACCTTCTCTTTCTACATTTAGCCTCTCGGCAGGTGCTAGTCCTTTGCTTGTACCACCTTATCTCCCCTTCTGGCAAATAAGAACTAACCCTATAAAACTCCCCCCCCCCCGAGAGTCTTCTCTCTGAGGAGTTGTCTGGCTTCTCCAGGGAGAACTCCATCTATGGTAGGCAGCATAGTGGTCCCCAAAGATATCCACATCCTAATCACCTGTGACTGTGTTACCTTACCTGGCAAAACGGACTTTGCAGATGTGGTTTTTTTTTTTTTTTGGCCATGTCACACAGCATGCGGGACCTTAGTTCCCTGACCAGGGATCGAACACATGACCCCTGTAGTGGAAGTGCAGAGTCTTAACCACTGAACCACCAGGGAAGTCCCATTAAGGATTTTTTTTTTGATGAGATTTTCCTGGATTATCTGGATGGACCAATGTAACACCAGGATCCTTATACAGGAAAAAAGGGAGGCAAGAGAGCCTGAAGAGTTGTGACAAAGGAAGCAGAGGTCACAGTGATATGAGGCCACAAACCAAGCTATGTGAGCAGCTTCCAGAAGCTGGAAAAGGCAAGGAAATGGATTCTCCCCTGAGCGTCCTGAAGGAACCAGCTGCGCCATCCTATTTTGGTCCTTATCGTAGAACTTATCCTGCTGATTTGCAATTATTCCATGTACCTAATCTCTCCTCCACACCTCCCCCTGCTTCCCCCTCCCACTAAAAGCCACGAGCTCCTGGGGAGACTGAATGCCTTTGTCTCCCAGTGCCTTGGGCATTCTCTGGGCTGTGGTAGGAGTGACAGGAGAGTTACTCTGGAATTGGGGGACGAAAATTATAAGAAGGTAGGAGTCGTCAACATTGTCACGTGCTACAGGAAATCGACATAAGGGCCAAAAATAGATCATTGGATTTAGTGGCCTTGGGGTACTTGAGTGCAGGTGGAAGACGGGGTGTAGGGGGCCGAGGAGTGAGTGCGGGTCGGCAAGTGCAGATAATGAGTGTAGACACCGCTTTTAAGAAGCATGCTGGAGAAGGGGCACAAGAAGAGAGACATTTACTTGAGCGGGAGGAGGGGTTTGTTTTTTAGAACCTGAAAAGCTCTGAACAGGTGCATAAAAGCAAAGCAAAGGAGACTAAAGATGTAGGAATGAGGGCTTCCCTGGTGGCGCAGTGGTTGAGAGTCCTCCTGCCGATGCAGGGGACACGGGTTCGTGCCCCGGTCCGGGAAGATCCCACCTGCCGCGGAGCGGCTGGGCCCGTGAGCCATGGCCGCTGAGCCTGCGCGTCCGGAGCCTGTGCTCCGCAACGGGAGAGGCCACAAGAGTGAGAGGCCCGCGTACCGCAAAAAAAATAAAAAGATGTAGGAATGAGGAAGGGTAGCTGGTAGAATAAGATCCTGGAAGGAGGGGAGAGGCGAGGCATTCTGGTACCTGGATGGAGACAGAAGAGGAAGCAGGTATGGATGCTCTGGTAGCTAAGTTTAGTGGGTGGGTTGTACAGTGTTTGTTCTGCTTTCCTCATGGGCTGTCAGTTCCATGCAGACAAGGACCACGGCTATGGGTTCCACATAGTGACAACAGTTAACACTTCAAATCGCTTGCTGTGTGCATGCCAGGCAGGCTTCTAAGAGCGCGGCATAGATAAATTCACTTTATCCTCATAACAACCGGATGAAGTAGGTACCATTATTATCCATTTATAGGTGAGGAAATAGAGGCACAGAGACAGTGAGTAACTTGTCCAGAGTCACAGTGGCAGAAAGGGGAGGGCTTGGATTTGAACCCAGGCCATCTGTCTTCCAAGTCCACACTCGAAGATGCAGGCACCCACTAAGTAGTTGTCAAGTGACTGAGAACGCAGCCTGCTTCTTATGCTCCCCCTGCAAATAGCAGGATGGTTTACTCTCCTGCAGCTACCTTCCCCCTCCCCCAAGTGGGGTGTTGTCCATCTGCATTGTCCTCGCACACAAAGGAGGCCTGACTGAAAGGGGCACAGTCTGCTGGACCAGGGTTGAGGTCACACAGATGCTGCTCAGTTCCATTAGGAGGACACCTTGCTCTCCCCTCTCCCTCCCTCTCAGCCCAGGCCAGACTAGGATCCACTAGGCCATCCCTTGCTCCCCAGCAGATTACAGGAATGTTCCTTCCGCACCGCCCATCACCCGCTGCGGGCCTGGCTTTGCAGCCCTAGAACTGTCTGCTAGCAGGGCTTAGGGCCTGGGGGCGAGTGTCAGAACCCCGATGGAAGGTACGTTTCTGTGGGGGGCGGAGGGAGGCAGAAATTCAGATGCAGAAGCAGGAGTGCCGGAGGTAATAAATTCAGAGCCTGGAAAGGCAACATGGAGCCTTGGGCTTCCCTGGTGGCGCAGTGGTTGAGAGTCCGCCTGCCGATGCAGGGGACACGGGTTCGTGCCCCCAGTCTGGGAAGATCCCACATGCGGCGGAGCGGCTGGGCCCGTGAGCCATGGCCGCTGAGCCTGTGCATCCGGAGCCTGTGCTCTGCAACGGGAGAGACCACAACAGTGAGAGGCCCGCGTACAGCAAAAAAAAAAAAAAAAAAAGATGGGGCCTTGGCAGCTCTCATGGGAAAGCAAAGTAGCGTCTGTGCCTGGAACCACTCACTGCGGGCCCCCTCACAGCCAGCATCGTCCTGGTGGGCAGGTTCTAGAATGGAACAAGATCCCTAAGGCAGATTTTAGCTGCATCCTGATCTTTTGGGGGCATTCTCTGTTTTCCCCTAGGCCTTTGTCTAAGCTTATTCTTTTTTTCTTTTATTCTTTTTTTTTGTGCGCGGGCTTGTGGGCTTTCTCTAGTTGTGGCGAGCGGGGGCTACTCTTTGTTGTGGTGCGCGAGCTTCTCATTGCAGTGGCTTCTTTTGTTGCAGAGCACGGGCTCTAGGCACGCGGGCTTCAGTAGTTGTGGCACACAGGCTCAGTAGTTGTGTCTCGCAGGCTCAGTAGTTGTGGCTCGCGGGCTCTAGAGCGCAGACTCAGTAGTTGTGGCTCATGGGCTTAGTTGCTCCGCGGCATGTGGGATCTTCCCGGACCAGGGCTCGAACCTGGGACCCCTGAATTGGCAGGTGGATTCTTAACCCGTGTCCTACCAAGGCAGTCCCTAGGCTTATTCTTGTAACTACACATCTTTCTAGATCAATCTAACTCTCTCAAGGGCTAAGGCTGCAGATCCTTGTCTATATAAGAGAAACTGGCTCTTTTTTCACACTATGAAATTTTCCAGTGATCCAAATCCCAGTAAAAATGGTAACAGCTTAAAGGCCAATCAATTTTTTTTTTCTTGAGTGACATAAACATGCTTTCTCCCTGTTTTTAAATATCATTTCTCTCATTTCACCATTCTATTTTTTAAAAATATTTATTTATTTATTTGGCTGTGAGGGATCTTTGTTGCTGCATGCAGGATCTCTTTTTTTTTAAGTTGTGGCACACGGGATCTTTATTACCTCATGCGGGATCTTTTTTTTCTTTTTAGTTGCAGCATGGGATCTTTAGTTGAGGCATGCAGGATCTAGTTCCCTGACCGGGGATCAAAGCCAGCCCCCTGCATTGGGAGCGTGGAGCCCCAGCCACTGGACTGGACACCAGGGAAGTCCCTCATTTCACCATTCCTGCCTGAAAAGTCAGGTGAACAATAAGCCTTATCTTTGAGCAGCTATTAGTTTGCAGGTGCTGTGCTCAGTGTTGGGACTCTGTGAACAGGTCAAGATCCCAATCAATGAAAGAGAATTGCTGTAATACCAAGTGCTAAGTCAAGGTCTCAGGGATTTCTTTCTTTCTTTTTTTTTGGAGAGGAAGGGCAGGGGGAGATCTATGAAGCTTCTGAAATTACGTGCAAAGCTGTACCTACTTGTGCATTTCTGGGAAGAGAGTTCCTAGCTTTTATCAGCTCCCCGGAGGGGTCTGTGACACCCCCCCCCCCGCAAACTGAGTAATATGGTGGCAAGTGCTGGGGGGAGAACAGAATCTGAATTGAGAGGAGCAATTGAAAATATAGGGAGTGCATTATTATTCCATTAGTTCATTATTGCTACAGTCATTACAATAATCATTTATTTTCTTCAGTGGTCTTTTACAATCTTTGGTAAAAACCATAGCTTTTTTGGCAAGAAAAAAAGGTCACAAGAAATTCAAGTCATGGTGTTTGACTTAAGAAGAAGTGAATCGGTTATTTGAAAAGGAAGGAAGCTCGTTGGAGTAGACCCCATAGTTAAGAAGTCCCCTGCAAGCCCCCTGGAGGGTCTCCCCTCTCCCCACCAAGCCTGGGGCTCCCCGTGAGACTCACGTCCTGCAGCACCCCGCATGCATGGCTCTGAGTGTGATCAGCCGAGGAGGGTACTCTCCACTGAAATACAATGAACAATATGATGCTTTCCGAAATTCTGGCTCTGCACTACCCAAAATGTAGCCACATTCCACAAGATCCCACCATGCTGTGGTGTTGTCCCCGACGAATCCCATTTTTCTTAAGCACAAAAGTGATTAATTTGGCACTATAAAGTGAAGATTTCATTGTTCGCACCCCGAGAGTAGCAAAGGCTACAAAATTAATTAAGTTTTCCCTTTGTCTCTTTGATACATGAGAGATAACACGGAGGGAAATAAAACCAGTTTATTTTCTTTAACTGCATTTTCACATCCCTCTCTCTTCCTGTCTCCACTGATTAAAATGAGTGAGGTTTTGCACATAATTTCCAAAAATGCATAGATTACTCCGCCCCACCCCACCCCACCCCGCTTCCCCTAAATCCTGAGACCCTGAGAGCCATCCACTCCTGATTCATTTTCCAGTTTTTCCCTCCACCATTCCATTCCCTCTTCCATTAAGGAAAGCTGCTCTTGCCCTGTAGCCAGAGATCCTATCCCAGCCATTTCCAGCTTCCTGTCCTTCAGGGGTTGCTTCTGCAATATAATAAATGAAGGGTCTTGGTTACTTGGTTCGGGTGCCTTTCTTCCCGCTTTTCTGAATGACATGTAATTGGCTCTCCCCTGCCCCCTAGTGTCTAAGTCATATTGTAATGAATGATGAGTGTTAGAAGCCCAATTCTCCCTAGTATTTGGTGGGGGAGGAGAAAAGAGAGGAAGAGGTGAGGAAGGGGAGAAGCAGAGAACACAGGTAGAGATGATGTGTCTGTGCAGATATAAGATTCAGGCTTCCTGTCTATTTCCTGCTCTCACAATTGGTTAAACAAAAATTGGCTCCAGTACCAAGCCCTAAGTGGACTAGAGTTCACTGTTTTGCCAGCAGAGGAGCAGCTATTTATTCACGTTCTTTGTTCCCCATACTTAATCCGTGGCTGACTTCGCCCTTTGCTCCCCAATACACCATCTCCCTTAATTATCTCCTCTGCTGTGAGGCTGCTTGGGAAAAGAACTACAGATTGAGTTCATCCTACCCGAGGGCTCCTGTCCTTGTCTGGCACTTGCTCTGCGTTGCAATGTGTGAGGCTTGCGCTGGACACGGCTCAGAGGTGGACCCGGCCTCGGGGCCTCCAGACACGAAACTAGACATACAGGATACAAGTGAGGAGTCATAAATAAATAACGGCGGAGGCAGAAATCGGTTTTAGTTAAAGTTTCTCAGGGCACCCACATCTGGAATGCAGGGACCATGTCTGGTTTTGGATGTGGTTCAGGTTTGGCCCTCCTTGGCTTGAATTTCTCTGAGCTGAGCCAGTCTACCTGGCTGCGGTGGTACTGTTTTCTTCAAAGAGAGTGAGCAGGCATGTTTCCATTTCCATGCTTGGTGGCCGGGTCCAAACAACACGTGGGTGGTTGTACTGGATGAGCCTTAAGATCCTTTTCTACCTGGAGATTCTGTGATTCATTTAAAATGGGTGTGCACCCCTGACAATTTGTTGGTGGTGATTTCCTCTGCTGGGTCTGGCTTCCTGTTGATTCTACTTTACCGAATATTGCTCAAATCCATTCATTATTTTCCTCCACCAGTTCTTCCTAAGTTCATATTTCATTTGCCTGAATGACTTGCAATGGTCTCTGCTATGGACTGAATGTTTGTATCCCCCTAAAATTCATATGTTGCAGCCCTAACCCCCAATGTGATGGTATCAGGAGATGGGGCCTTTGGGAGTTAATTAGGTTTAAATGAGGTCATGTGTGTGGGACCCCTATGATGGGATTAGTGCCCTTATAAGAAGAGAAAGAGACCAGAGCCTTCCACCTCTGTGATGTGAAGATACAGCAAGAAGGTGGCCATCTACAAGTAGGAAGAGGGTTCTCCCCAGATGCTGAATCTGGCAGTGTACTGTGATCTTGGACTTCCCAGCATCCAGAACTGAGAGAAATAGATATTTGTAGTTTAAGCCACCCAGTCTATTGTATTTTGTTATAGCATCCCAAACTAAGACAGTCCCCAAACTGATGTCTCTGCTTCCACACTATGGTCCCAACCCTCATGCACATTAAAATGCATAGATTTAATAATTAATGCTTTCACACACATACTCACAAAAAAATCAACACTTATCAAAGAAATTATAAGAGTTTCTCTTTATGTCCTCAGAACAAGAAGGAGCTCTTAAATAAGTTGCAAAAAGCATCAAGTAAAAAGAAAAAAAATGATAAATTTGGCTATATTGAAATTAAAACTTATGTGGAATAAAAAAGATACTTACACCAAGAGGCAAGCCACAGACTGGGAGTAGATATTTGTAACTCATAATCAACAAAGGAACACTTTCTAAAGTATGTAAAGAACTCCTATGAATCAACAAGAAAAAACAAACCAATAGAAAAAGTGGTAAAGATATGAACAGGAAATTCAGAAAAGGGGACATTTGTGTTGCTAATAAATACATGAAAATAAATACATGAAAAGATGTTCAACCTAACCAGAAATCAGGAGAATGCCAATGAAGGGCTTCCCTGGTGGTCCAGTGGTTAAGAATCCGCCTTCCAATTCAAGGGACATGGGTTCGATCCCTGCGGGGAACTAAGATCCCACATGCTATGGGGCAACTAAGCCCATGTGCCACAACTACTGAGCTCAGGCGCCTTGACTAGAGAGAGCCCACGTGCCACAAACTACAGGGCCCACGCTCCCTGGAGCCCACGCACCACAACTAGAGAGAGAAAACCTGTGCACCACAACTAGAGAGAAGCCCAGGCTCTGCAACGAAGAGACCACGTGCCGCAATGAAAAATCCTGAGTGCCAAAACTAAGACATGATGCAGCCAAAAAAATAAAATAAATAAATATTTTTTTAAAAACTGCATGCATAGCTTGGTTTCACTTAAAAAAAAAAAAGAATGCAAATGAAAATGTGATACCATTTTAAATCCACCAGATTGGCAAAAATTAAAAGTCCAGTGAGACCAAATGTTGTCAGGAATGTGGGGAAATTGGGGTTGTCTTATGCTAATGGCAGGAATAGAAATTAGTAAAGCCATTTTGGGGAGGGATTGAATGCTCTCTAGTAAAGATGGATATATCCTCTGATTCTTATTAATTCCTCTCCTAGGGGGATGTATGTACAAAGAAAGAGTCATATATCAGGATATTTGTGATAGCTGCAAGTTGGAAATAATTTAAATTTCCATCAAAAAGGAGGTGGGAAAATAAAGGTTGCACAGTCATATCATGGAACGCTATATAGCAGTTACAATGATAGAACAAGTCAATGTATCCAGTTGAAGGACCGTGAAAACATAACGTTAAGGGAATTAGTGTTTGATGGGTATGGAGTTTTAATTCAGGAACAGGAAAAAGTTCCAGAGATGGATGGGTTGGTGATATTTGCACAACAAAATGAATGTAGTTAATGCCATTGAACTGTATACTTAAAATGGTAAATTTTAAGTTATATCTCTTTTACCACAATTTAAGGGGAAAAAAACCCCCATAATGAACAGAATTAGGCGCACCACAAAATGCATTAGATGATGTGCTCATGACATTTTAAAATATTACATAATCATAACTAAATAAATAAAGCATTAAACATATTGATATGTATATATATGATCAATTCATAAAGACAAAGGTGAGAAGGAATCACAATGAATGCAAGATATGCTTACCTGCTGGGAGGGAGAGGAGGAAAGTCTGAGGTGGTAGCCGTGGTAGAACTCTATCTGTGACATTTTATTTAAAAAAAAAATCTAAGAAAACTCATTAAATGTTAAAACAAAATAGGTGTTATGCCCATCTCGACATTGTTCCGTCTGAAGACGGGGGCAGTCTCTCCCTCTGTGATCAGGCTTCTGTATGTCACGTGCTGTCTGGCCTTGCATCTGTTCAGGACCAGCTCTTAGCCTTGTATTTCTGGAGGTCCTTTTATGTCTCAGGCACATTGCTAGGCGCTGGGAACTGCATGATGAACAGCACAGGCATGGGTGCTACTCTTAGCATTTTCCTCCCACGTATGTTCTTGCACAACAGTTTTCAAAGAGGGGCCCCTGGACTAGCAGCGTCAGCCTCGCCTCGGAACTTACTGGAAATGCAAATTTGGGGGCACCACCCCAGACCTGTTAACTCAGATGCTATGGGGGTGGGGCCCCATATGGGGCGCTTTCACGAGCCCTCTAGGCGATTCTGGTGCACGCTCAAATTTGGAAATCATTGCTCTTATATAAAGAAGGGAATGCTATCTCCTTTGTACACCCCATCTGAGGTGGAGGTGGGTAGGGGGTGTCCTTCCAAAAGTTGCCCGTGTCCCAAAGTGTTCCAGAGGTGAAGACAATGCCCTTTCATCACGGTTGCATACAGCACCCCAGTTCTGGTGCCCGCTGCCCTGGGGCGCTTGGGACTCCCTCCCCTGTCCCCTCCCCATGCTCAGCCTTGGAGCTTGCCTGGTTTCCTAGTCAGACTCAGCCTCCATGGACCCTCCCTCGAAGCTGCTCACACTAGGTCCTTTGTCTACGTATGTCCAAACTCCTGGGGCTGAGTTCAAGTCATTTTCCCAGAAGTACTACAGCGCCCAGTTGGATACCTGCGTACCTGGGTATCGGAGTGTCTGTGCTCCACGGGCCCACGGACACTCCATCCCAGCTCCTGCCTGGTCAAGATATCCTACTACTGTCCTTAGTTTCACATTTAAGGCCCTCAGTGACTTGACCCCATTTGCCTTTCTCTCTCTCCCTCCTGAAAGAAGACTCTGGAAAAAACAGCACTTTTCCTTGCTCATAGAAGATATTCACACTTACCTGTCTCAGAGGCTTGTATTTTATTTGGATTTCTTCTGTCTGGAGTAGTTTCCATATATGACAACTCCACTCTCCCCACTTCGACCCCCATACATACCTCTCATTTCAGATCAGCCTGAAATGTCATTTCCTCTCTCTCTAGCTGGAGGCGATTGCTTCTTCCTTTGTGCTGTCCTAGTCCAAGGCTTTATCGGCTTCTGTAACCTGCCATTTATCTCTCCCATTTCATTTTGTATTGCAGTGTTTTATGTATTTGTCTTACTAAGTCATGAACTTAACTTATTGTCTTATTCAGACATCTTAGTCGAGATGATTCCTTTAACGATGCTGAGCATACTTTCAAGCTTAGGTGATATCAATAAGGGTATTGATTGTTCCAAAGTGTCTAAGACGTGGTCTTCTGTCCTCAAATTACTGGAGGACTAGAGGGGGAGACAGGTACCTTGTTTATACAGGGCGACAGACTTCAGGATAGGGTGATGTGTTTGCCTGGAGGAGAGAGAGACAGATTCTGCCTTGAAGGCATTGGAAGCGGGAAGCGTTGACGGAGAAGTTCTGACTGGAAGCTGTCAGAGTGAGGAGATCTCATTACAAGAAAGTGTAAGAGGACGGGAGGCTTAAACAGGGCAAAGATGTCTTCTCCGTTTTCGAGGAGAAGAGACAGAAAGGTATAGATGGCAAAGAAGAGGAGTAAGTACAGTTTCACAGAAACCAAGGGAAGAGTATGTTTCTGTAGGAATGGAGTTAGAATCAGCACCAAAAGCTAAGTAGAGAGATGCCTCTGATACAAGGTCATCCTTACCGCCAGACTTTTTTGCACAGGCTCAGCGGCCATGGCTCACAGGCCCAGCCGCTCCGCGGCACGTGGGATCCTCCCGGACCGGGGCACGAACCCGTGTCCCCTGCATCGGCAGGCAGACTGTCAACCACTGTGCCACCAGGGAAGCCCACTGCCAGACTTTTTGCAGGAACTACAGGAGGTACCTAACCTGAGAACAAAGGTAATTGCCTTGCAGGATCTCCCGTGGAAACTGAAGGCACCTCTTTGAATTTAAGGCTTGGTTGCTATTTGAACTTCCTTATTTGCATGATTTAGAGTGGTGTTTTTTCAATCTACGGACTGTAGGTATATTTAAGATATATATTTTTCCCTTTAGAAAGAGTCTATAGTAATTAAGTTGAGAAGCGCTGAATTACAATTTTTCTCCCCGTGTGTTTTGTGCAGTCTCAGTCTGGCCAGTAGGAGGCAGCATAACCTAATGCTCTGAGTCAGGATCCTTGTTGCCGGAGTCGGCTCTGGCCCAGGGAAGGAGGCTTCCCTCAGTCCTGTGCTTCGTTTCCTTCTCTGCCTCCTGAAAAAGGTAGGAATTAACTAATAGCCAAACATCTTCAGAACGTTAAATGATCTGGGGGTGCCGGGTAGAAATCACAGCTGAATATAACCCCAATCTCTCTCTGACTCGGCCTTGAAATCTGAAAAGCTCAAAGCTTTTTACAAGGGAGTTTTGTTCCCATTTCTGCAAACGGAAACTCTAATATGTAAATTCACAAAAGACAAGGATGTCCAGTATGTAGATGTAAGTAAACTAAAATAAACATCACAGCAAACTTCCACCTGTAGGTATGAAAAAGTGGAAAAGCAAGGGTTTTTCTGGCTGTTTCCATTTCCATTTTGTTACTTTAATGCTCTAAAATTGTTTAAAACAATTATATTACTTTTGAATATATTAAAGCAGTTATTTGTCTATTGCAAACACTGTACATTACTATCTGAAAGAGCTGAAATATTAGGTCTGATGTATTATATTTACAAGTCCCTCCACCTCCCAGAGGCAGCAAAGCATAGTGGAGACGCATACCAGCCCCTCCTTCCAGCTGTGTGACCTCAGAGAGGTGGTCCCACCTCTCTGATCTTCCCAGCACCTATGAAATTGGACTGGTCATAATAGTACCAACTGGGTAAGCTTGTTGATGAACATGAAACAAGAGCTTGGCACATAGTGGACATTCAGTAGATATTTCAGCAAATTATTAGTGGCTGGATATTTGGTCCCTAATCTAGAATATGACGTGGGGCATTGGATTGGGTACCTTCCAAATATCAGGTTCTATGGGATATGGTGAAATGATAAAATGTACTTTCATTTTGGTTTTGTTAAAACCACCCTCACATTGAACACCGACAGAAAAGTTACTCTGCTGATCTTGACCATGTTAAAGCGGTCAGGATCACGAGCTACATCCTCAAAAGGCCTCAACTGCTTTTTCTCTCCCCATAAATGAATTTCTTTGGGAGGTGCACTTCTGGGCTGAGCACTGCAGCTACTGTCATTCACTAAACAGGATTCCAAGCCACTCATGGGAATTAATGGACATGATTATGTTTTGGGGACCTGGGAAGGAGAATCAATATATAACTAGAACAAGATGCCATGTGAAAAATGGTTGTGTGGTCATATGTGTTTGGAAACCCTGCATACTACAGTCTCCTCCTAGAGATTCACCATGTGCTGCCATGTATTAAAAGCTCCAAGCAGCTCTGTCCAATAGAAATGGCATATGAGCCGCAGGTGCAACTTAAAATTTTCTAGCAGCCACGTGAAAAAAGGAACAGATGAAATCGATTTTAATTATATATTTTATTGAACCCCATTTACCCAAAATAGTACCATTTCAACCTGTAACCAATATTTTATTTTATTTTATTCTTCTTCTTTTTTTGCGGTACGCGGGCCTCTCACTGCTGTGGCCTCTCCCGTTGCGGAGCACAGGCTCCGGACGCGCCGGCTCAGCGGCCATGGCTCACGGGCCCAGCCGCCCTGCGGCATGTGGGATCTTCGCGGACCGGCGCACGAACCCGCGTCCCCTGCATCGGCAGGCAGACTCTCAACCACTGTGCCACCAGGGAAGCCCATGTAACCAATATTTTAAAAGAGTTTAAATTATCTCAGTCTTTGATAGACGACATGTATTTTAACACCTAGCGCACTTCTCAGTTGGGATTAGTCACGTCTCAGTTGGGATTAGTCACGTCTCAAGTGCTCTGGGACCACACGGAGCTAGCAGTTACGTTATAGTATGACTCAGGCTCAGAGAATCCGTGCTTGGAGGGAACCCCAATAGAACCTGAAAAGGCCCCAAGAAGTTACAGGGAAAATCATGGAAAAGAATAGAAGGCGCATTTAGGTTAACTTAAAAGCCAAGATCTTAGAAGAGAGACTGTCCAGAAAAGGCTTAAATGACAACAACTTAAGTTAGGGTTAAAAACTGACCAATATCAGCATTTTTCTGAAAACCCCAGGCAGAGATGGGCAGAGGCACCTATGGTCCAGAGGAGGAGGTGGTATGGTCTTGTGTTTACTGACCGCTCTGAATTCTCCTTTAATCTTGTGTTTCTCTGCTTCTGGGTGTCTATAGGTGGAGGCTGGACGGTGTTGCGTGATTTTTTAAAAATCTTCAAATCACGTACGTTAGCAGCAGCCACTTCTCAAACTCTTTAGCAAGAGGCACTTTTTGTTCCCCGTCTCATCCCACTTTTGTGGTCCCAACCTTTTCCCCGTGTCTGCGAGCTTCACTCCCCATCCTGACTCCCCCAACTTCGTCTCATCTTCGGGCCAGCTCTCTTCCCCCAGACAGAAGAAGCCACAGACTTGAAATATTTGGTCCCCTCCTGACCTGTTGTGAAATACTTCCTCTCACGTGTCTCTGTAAAAAAAAGGTTTTATGATCCCGTGTATTAATCCATGTGGTTCTTTATCAGTGCCGCATAATTGTACCATGAACCGCAGCCATAAGTTAAAGACCTTCTCTAAACTCTCAGTGATTGCCCCCGGACAGTTGAGTAGGAGGGAAGACGGCAGAAGTTTAATCAGAGACTAGGAGTCTTTCAGGAGAACATCCAACCTACCTCAGGACTCATCCAAAGGCTGCTTGCTTTTCCCTCCCAAGCTTTTCACTTGATCCAAGGTCTGTTAACAATTTGAAAGTCAAATCCCCCTCTCGGGTTACGGAATGGGTATCTCCTTTTGTCGTGAAAGGGGATGTGTAATTATTCCATCCAGGTTCAGACACCTGATCCCAGCTGGTAGATCCCCCAAGGATACTCCTTCAGCACTAAGCTCCCAAGTTACCTTCTCAAGTGGGCAGTGCCACGTAACCAAACCGGCCATCCGATTGCCCCTCCTGGAAGGCAGCAAATGTCTGCTGGGCTCCGAGGACCGTGTTCTATGTAAACACGCCCAGCTCACTCCATCATCTGGAGACGTGTGTGGAGAGACAGGCAATTGAGTTGGGACCACATGCTTTCGATAATCTTTTGGCAAGTGAGCGTTTCCCGAAGCCAGGATTTGTCATTATCCTTTCTCTTTCTTAGCTGTGAGAAAAATAGATACATGTTTTGTTGGTTGCACTTTTTGAAAGTCACTTGTCTGTTTTTTGGTGCCCGAAATGACTTCCAAGGCTATGAATGTCGATTTTGGTTATTTTCCCTCCCGTGATTGAGGTTACTTTCCTTCTACAGTGGGAGAGGAAAGATGACCTAAAATGACCAAGACAGATTGTAGTTTAGGGCGGAGGGCCCATTCCCCTGTCTGGGCCTGTCTACACCTCCAGCCTGGGCGCCTGCAACTTCCTGCTGCTTCATCCTTATCCTCCCAGCTAACGTGTGCTCTCAGGAGCTGATGAAGGTGATTTATACCTTAGTTTTTTGGGGTGTTTTTTTTTTTTTTGCTATAATACATATATCATAAAATTCACGGGCTTCCCTGGTGGCGCAGCAGATGCAGGGGACACGGGTTCGTGCCCCCGTTTGGGAGGATCCCACATGCCGCGGAGCAGCTGGACCCGTGAGCCATGGCCACTGAGCCTGCGCGTCCAGAGCCTGTGCTCTGCAACGGGAGAGGCCGCAACAGTGAGAGGCCCGCGTACAGCAAAAAAAAAAAATTCACTCCTTTTAAGTGGTTTGTTAGTATATTCCAACAGTGTGCAACTATTACCGCTAATTCCAGAACATTTTCATCACCCCTAGAAGAAACTCTGTGTTGAACAGTCATTCCCCTCACCCCCAGCACTAAGCTACCTTCTGTCTCTAGAGATAGGTCTCTTCTGGACATTTCCTATAAAAGGAATCCTACAGTACGTGAGTTTTGTGTCTGGCTTCTTTCACTTAGAAGAATGTTTTCAAGGTTCGTCTATGGTGCAGCATGAATCAGTACTTCATCCCTTTTTATGGCTGATGGATAGTCTGTGTTCCTCGCTTGGTTTATCCACTCATCTGTTGATGGACATTTGTGTTGTTTCCACCTTGTGGCTAATACGAATAATACTGTCGTGAACATTCCTGTACAGGTTTTTGTGTGGATATAAATGTTTTCATTCCTCTTGGTTATATACTTTGGAGTGGAATTGCTGGGTCGTGTGGGAACTATGGTTACCTTTTTGAGACACTGCCAAACTGTTCTCCAAATTGGCTGCACCATTTCATATTCCGCCAGCAATATCTGAGGGAGCCATTTCTCCACGTCCTCACCAGTGCTGGTTACCGTCTGCCTTTTTGCTCATGGTCATAGTGTGGATGTGAAGTCCTATCTCATTGTGGTTTGTTTTGTTTTGTTTTTTTGCGGTACGCGGGCCTCTCACTGTTGTGGCCTCTCCCGTTGCGGAGCACAGGCTCCGGACGCGCAGGCTCAGCGGCCATGGCTCACGGGCCCAGCGGCCATGGCTCACGGGCCCAGCCGCTCCGCGGCATGTGGGATCTTCCCGGACCGGGGCACGAACCCGTGTCCCCTGCATCGGCAGGCGGACTCTCAACCACTGCGCCACCAGGGAAGCCCCCTAGCATAGTATTTTGAGGTTCATCCATGTTGCAGGATGCCTCAGCACTTCATTCCTTTTCATAGCCGAATTATATTCCATTGTGTTGCCCTCCTAATTTTTTAAAACAAAGTTCAGGGTAATTACCTATATCCATAAACGAGTAGACCAGCTGTTTCTCCCAGCCCCTCCCAGTGTTATGTGACCACAGCCTGACAGGCGGAATATTACACTAACAGGATTGGACCTCTTCATCACTGTGGTCAAAGCTGACTCTAATTAATCAGATAATGTAAGCTGTTCCAATTTAATTCCACTCAAATAGCATCATGAAACTTGGGCACTAGGAAGGATTAGTGGCAGAAGAAAATCAATATGAGTGAAGCTTCTGAACGGACTTGATTCCGGCTGGAGGCGTGTCCCGCCGCCCTGGTCCACCAACCTATCGCCATCATCAGACTCACAGCCTGCACACTCTTCCGGTGGGGAAAACACTCCCTGCCCTAGAGCTATTCGGACTCTGAAAAGCTGTGATTCTGTAGGTCCTTACGTTGTTTCTGCCCCAAAGGACTCACATTTCTTGATATTGGAATATTTAGGGAGACTCTTAATTGGGAAGATTCAGGGGGACCCCCTGCAGGCAATGAAGACAGGGTTTGAATTCCGTGGAACTCTCGCGGCTAAAGCAGGAGATGGTCACAAGGGCAAGCTTGTGGATGAACCATGGGGCACAGAGATCCGGGGCACAGGATATGGGTTCTAACTATGGCTGCAAACGTTGAGCTTCCTTTCGGTCTCTCCTTGCTTCCATGTCTTTCATTCTTCCGCTCAGGGATAGTGGGAGCAATCAGGGAGAAGAAACCAAGGGGTCCCCACTATGAAAGTTAAGGAGCAGAATATACTTTGTTTTTCCAACAGTTTCAGTGGCGGCTACATGAATGAGCTGGAGAGGGAACAGTGAGATTACAGAACTGCACAGGGTAACTGAATCGAGTCATTTGGAGATTGGATCAGGGAAGGAAAAGCATTCATCTCTCAAAGCTGCAGTGTATTCAACTGAAAAATGGGAATGCTAATCAGAAAGCACTGCTCTCTGTAAGGTGCCAGTAGAAAATGTCAGCATGGCTGCACTTACTGGAGGAACCATTGAAGGGTATCAGGAGGTCCCCCCCACCAAATATGCCCCTTTGGCATAAGGATTATTTGAGCTGAAGGCAACTGAGAATCAACAGATGCAGGAAGAATTCTCTGGCCTCCCCTTATCCACCTACAGCTGGGCATAAATTTCCCTTGGAGGGACTTCCCTGGTGGCACAGTGGTTGAGAGTCCGCCTGCCGATGCAGGGGACACGGGTTCGTGCCCCAGTCCGGGAAGATCCCATGTGCCGCGGAGCGGCTGGGCCCGTGAGCCATGGCCGCTGAGCCTGTGCGTCCGGAGCCTGTGCTCCGCAATGGGAGAGGCCACAACAGTGAGAGGCCCGCGTACCATAAAAAAAAAAAAAAAAAAAATTCCCTTGGTGACAAGAGTCCCTGTCTCCTGTACCAGGAGGAGGAGAACGACTCATATCACCAGAGAAAGGGAATCGGCACCGAGATGCGTCTGCATAAACAGACTTTACTGAAATAACCCTTATCTTCCATGTACATCCTAGTCACTTCCCCACAATTTATTGTGCCTCGAAGCCCAAACCCCCTTTCCTTTGTTAAAATGATATATAAGCCCCCGAGTCTAATCACCTCTTTGAGTTTTAGTTCTTTTCTTTTTAATATTTATTTATTTTCGCTTCGCTTGGTCTTAGTTGCGGCATGCAGACTTCTTAGCTGCAGCAAGCAGGCAGCATCTAGTTCCCTGACCAGGGGTCGAACCTGGGCCCCCTGCATTGGGACTGCAGAGTCTTACCCACTGGACCACCAGGGAAGTCCCGAGTTTTAGTTATTTTCTATAAATTCCCATGCATGTAAAATATTAGTAAAAATTGTATGCCTTTTCTCCAATTATTTTTGTCTTTTGTTAGTGTAATTTGCAGGCCCCTGGTGACAGAGTTTAAGAGGATATAGGAAAGGTTTTTCCTCCCTGACACCATGTGTCCTGCAAGATGTGCAGATGACCCAGAGGAGTCCTGCCATTTTGCCATTAGAGGTGAGGGGGACTCCTCGCAATTTGATTCAATGCCTTGGCATCGTGAGATTCTGCCAAGGCTATTTTTGTGATGACTGTCCACCGGAATTGCTTGGTAAATACCTGTTGACCGACTGGCTGATGGCATGCTAACGGCAATTCGCAGAGAACAGCTTTCTTCTGATGAGTTTTAGTCACAGACCCAGAATAGAAAAGCGATAGAAGCAGCCAGATGTTAAGGTGAGACTTGGGAGAAGAGACGAAAAACTGCTTACCGAGAAGAGTCAGAGGTACGAAGTGATACTGAGTTTCTTGTTTTCCATGAGGAGAAAGGACTTAACACAAGTTGTCGGCTGATTTGAGAGGAACTGATCACCCAGTCATTCAGAAAGGAAGTTTTGTCATCTGAAAAACATTCCAAGGCAGGAATTTTGTTTAGAGAATTTAGAGTACAAAGTCTTTGACTGTAATCCCAGGAGACACATTGGTGAAATTTAGTTCCCTAGAATAAGTGGTACTAAGCCTTCAAAGGAAGACAATACATGACACATCTTAAAAAGTATTTGGGGATTGATATGGGAGCCTGTGATTTAATTTTCCAGAGGCACAGCCCCAAGCAGGACAAGAAACAAATGCTTTTACGTCTAAAACGAGAAATAACGTGGTGACAAAAGATGCTAGTTTGAGATGGTTCATAAGCCACGACCATGAAATATTCCAGGACGATGAAATGAAATACACAGCAATGAAATACCAAGTGAAATGCTGGGCCAGACTGGGCAGTGGACAGAGGACTGTTGCACGTGGCAGGGAGATGATGGAATGATCCTTCCACCTTTGAGCGCAGAGCAAGGTTATATGATTATGAAGATCCCGGGCAGTAAACCTGTAAACACAGGTCGAAGGAGCCCTTGAACACAGGACTCCTGAAACTGACCAGCTCAGGTGTGCAGACTGCAGGGAACTCCTTCCACGACGAGGTGGTACGTGTGGGATTGATGGACGATTCTGTTTGCCCAGAATCAGAATAAAAGAGGGGGGAAGGGGGAGCACACCGAGGTAGCTCCCATGATGGAGACCAGAGAGCAGAGAAGAAGGAAAAAAGATCGCGGGGCTCTGAGTCCAGACACGAAAGGAAAAGTTAGGTCGACTAAGACGAAGGAGAGAACAGGGGAAACAAAAAATGCAGCATGGCCTGGCACTGTGGTCAAAAGCGAGAAACGACGGTGGAAACCGGTCCTTCTTATTCTCCGTGGGCAAAAAGAATCAGCCAGGCCGAGGGCAGATAAAGGAATCCGAGGCTGACTGCCAAAGACCGGAGGTAAAAGACGCAAGCGAGAAGAGTTCAGAAGTTCAGGAAAATAAAAGAGGATTATCCTTCACGGGTTCTGTGAACCAGAGAAAAGGTGGAATGACAGGAAGCTCTGGGAGTGGCTGGGGGGGTGGGTGGGGACAGAGGGGGTGGGAGAGGGGAGAGGAGCAGTCACTTGGGTGAACTCCACCCTGTGTGGATGGGAGTCTAAGTGCACTGATGCAGGCGGGCCGGCTTTCTTCTGTAAGAGCACCTAATCGACCAAGTAAACTCCCCCCAAAAGACCGGACTAGAGCTGACGGTGGAGGACTGATTCTGGGCTGGCTCCGTTTTTACATTCTTGGAGCGAAAATTCCAACTGCCTTGGCATTTCAATCTTTTAAAAAAGTTTAAGTTTTTCTATTTTATTGTTTTAATTTATTTATTTATTTATTTATTTTTGGCTGCATTGGGTCTTTGTTGCGGCACGCGGGCTTTCTCTAGTTGCGGCAAGCAGGGGCTACTCTTTGTTGCGGTGCGCAGGCTTCTCATTGCAGTGGCTTCCCTTGTTGCGGAGCACGGGCTCTAGGCGCACGGGCTCCGTAGTTGTGGCACTCGGGCTCAGTAGTTGTGGCTCACAGGCTCAGTAGTTGTGGCACTCAGGCTCAGTAGTTGTGACATGCAGGCTCAGTAGTTGTGGCACTCAGGCTCAGTAGTTGTGGCTTGCGGGCTCTAGAGTGCAGACTCAGTAGTTGTGGCACACGGGCTTAGTTGCTCCGCGGCATGTGGGATCTTCCCGGACCAGGGCTCGAACCTGTGTCCCCTGCAATGGCAGACAGATTCTTAACCACTGCGCCACCAGGGAAGCCCAAGTTTTTCTATTTTAGATAAAACCATGCCAGATTTGAAAAAGCACTCAGAGGGTTGCTTGTAACAAAGGAAGACAGAGGGGTGGGGCATCAGTGGGGATGTCCAGGGTTCCCCCTTTCCAGGGAATGGAGGATGATAGAAGATAATGCAACAGATGTAGAGGTAATAAGAAGTGCAGTGAAGGCAGGATAAATTAGAGAACTAAAATACCACCCAGAACAGGAGACAAATCTACAGGAAAATATTGACAGCAAGGAAGAAAGAAATCTCTGTAAATGATGGAGATGAGAGAAAAAATGAAGACATACAAGAATAAAATCCAAAGGGGAAAGGCAAGACAGGTCCTGTTGAAAGCCAGAAGCATGAAGGATCATTGAGGGAAGGGAAGGGAGTCAAAATGTTGGTAAAAATTAGGATAAATAAAACTAATGGGGCTTCCCTGGTGGCGCAGTGGTTAAGAATCCGCCTGCCAACGCAGGAGACACGGGTTTGAGCCCTGGTCTGGGAGGATCCCACAGGCCGTGGAGCAACTAAGCCCGTGCGCCACAACTACCGAGCCTGCACTCTAGAGGCTGCGAGCCACAACTACTGAGCCCGCGTGCCACAACTACTGAAGCCCGCACGTCTAGAGCCCCTGCTCTGCAACAAGAGAAGCCATTGCTATGAGAAGCCCGCCCACCACAACAAAGAGTAGCCCCCGCTCAGTGCAACTAGAGAAAGCCTGCGTGCAGCAACAAAGACCCAACGCAGCCAAAAATAAAAATAAATAAATTATACCGCAAAAATAAATAAATAAATAAATAAATTAATTAATTAATTAATTAAAAAAAAACAACTACTGAACAGAATTTTCAAAAGTTATAATTTTTTAAAATTTATTTTATTCAAGTATAGTTGATTTACAATGTTGTATTAATTTCTGCTGTACAGCAAAGTGATTCAGTTATACATGTATATTCTTTTTCATATTCTTTCCTATTATGTTTTATCACAGGATATTGAATATAGTTCCCTGTGCTATACAGTAGGACCTTGTTGTTTATCCATTCTCTCTATATACTAGTTTGCATCTGCTCATCCCAAACTCCCGATCCATCCCTCCACCACACCCCCTCCCCCTTGGCAACCACAAGACTGTTCTCTATGTCTGTGAGTCTGTTTCTGTTTCGTAGATAAGTTCATTTGTGTCATATTTTAGATTCCACATATAAGTGATATCATATGGTATTTGTCTTTCTCTTTCTGACTTACTTCACTTAGTATGATAATCTTTAAGTCCATCCAAGCAAATGGCATTATTTCATTCTTCTTTATGGGTGAGTGATTGTCCATTGTGTGTGTGTGTATATGTATATATATATATATATGTATACACCCCATCTTCTTTATCCATTCATCTGTAGATGGACATTTAGGTTGTCTCCATGTCCTGGCTATTGTGAATAGTGCTGCTATGAACATTGGGGTGCGTGTATCTTTTCAAATTATGGTTTTCTCCGGATATATGCCCAGGAGTGAGATTGCTGGATCACATGGTAGCTCTATTTTTTATTTATTTGGCTGTGCTAGGTCTTAGTTGTAGCATTCAGGATCTTCATTGTGGCCTGTGGGCTCTTGTAGTTGCAGCACTCGGGCTCCTGGTTGCAGCATGCGTGTGGGATCTAGTTCCCTGACCAGGGATCGAACCCAGGCCCCCTGCATCGGGAGCACAGAGTCTTAACCACTGGACCACCAGGGAAGTCCCTGGTAGCTCTATTTTTAGTTTTTTGAGGAACCTCCATAATGTTCTCCATAGTGGCTGCACCAGTTTACATTCCCACCAGTGTAGGAGGGTCCCTTGAAAAGTTATAATTTTTAGTGTACTCAGAAGTTTAGAAGCTTTGTTAAAATGATGCAGATGGGACAGAATATTTAGATTTTTAAAGACCAAAATTAGAGCATAAAGAATGTGTTCTTGTTTGGCTAGACTGTTGGTTTAAAAAAATGATTTTCAATATATTTGGTCATAGGGTTTTTTGTTTTTTTTTTTTTTTTGTGGTACGTGGGTCTCTCACTGTTGTGGTCTCTCCCGTTACGGAGCACAGGCTCCGGACACACAGGCTCAGCGGCCACGGCTCACGGGCCCAGCCACTCCGCGGCATGTGGGATCTTCCCGGACCGGGGCACGAACCCGTGTCCCCTGCATCGGCAGGCGGACTCTCAACCACTGCGCCACCAGGGAAGCCCTGGTCATAGGGTTTTAATGCACTCTTGGAAATTTGAAATGACTGCAAAAAGGGAATTCAAAGATCATTTTGTAAAAATGATATATTTTCTCTATGTCTTCCTTTCAGTCTCTTTCTGTACACAAACTTGAATATTCTTTTTCCTAAACATTTGCAGACATCATGATACTTCAGTATGCATTTCCTGTTAGTAAGAGCATACTCTTACCTGCCCACGAAAACTCTATCACACCAAACATTTTTTTTAAATTCACACCTAAGAAAACAAATAATAATTCCATAATATCTAATAGGCAGTCATATTTAAATATCAGCAATGCCAAGAATAATTAAGCTCTTGTTTTTTTGTTTTTTTAAAGAAGAATCCAATTAAGTTTCACTCATCCGTTTGGTTGTTTTGTCTCTTGAGAGTCTAATCTTTTTAGCCCAAACTCATCATTTCTGACAGGAGAAAAATACTGTTGAGATAAGGTGATTTGCCCAAGGCTGATGCACAGAGCATATGCTCCATTTCACTTAAGTAGGATTTTGTAGTAAGATAGCTTTAAATTTTAAAAAAAATTTAAAATGATAAGTATCAAAGATGTCATCATCATGTAAGAATTGCTTTTCCTCTCTTAGCAATACTGAACCTTCAGGACAAGTCAGATATTGTCCTGGACATTTGCGTTTGTTAGCTTAGTTAACATGTCACAAACCCCACGATGATGACTCAGAGACGCTGTCCTGTCACACAGCAGAAGCTCAGAGCTGTTGCCAGCCTGAGCTGGGTCTGGAGGAGGGCAGAAGACCTGGACGGATCTGCTGCGCCTTAATACCACTTTTCTGCTCTGACTCTCCAGGGCGGCAACACATGCTGCCTCTGAGTATATTTCGAGACTGCAGTGGGCACTCTGTACCCACGGGTTCCGCATTCGCGGATTCAACCAACCGTGGATTGAAAATACTCGGAAAAAAAAAGAGAAAGTTCTGAAAAGCAAAACTTGAATTTGCCGGGCACTGGCAACTATTTACATAAAATTTACATTGTATTAAGTATTATAAGTAATTCAGGGATGGTTTAAAGTATACAAAGGATTGTATGGTAGGTTATATGCAAACACTGTGCTATTATTTCAGGAAGTTGAGCATCCTCGGATTTTGGTATCTGCGGAGGTCCTGGAACCAGTCTCCCGTTGATCCCGGGGGGTGACTGTATATTTGTAGACTGTATGTAACTTTTCGATTGAAGTCATAAAAATAAGTGGTGCCCTCTCCCCAGCTAATTGCCTGCCAGTATTCTCAATAGCTGGCGCTGGAGAGTCAGTCAGTTGCCACTTTGGAGAAAGGAAAAATGGCAAGCAAGGCAAGGTGAAATATTCAGCCTTTGACGCTTTGGCCAACACAAACTAATGGGGTTCCTAGGACTCATTTTGGCAATAAAGGGTGACTGCAGAACACTTAGTAACAGTAAGAGGAAGAACAGGTGATGCAAATGAGAAATACTGCTACTAAATGAACCTAGATTGAAAGTAAGATTAATGAAAGTGGATCTTTCTCTTGCTGCTTTTGTTTTTTTTCTTGGTAAACTATATGAAGATGCCAAGGTAGATACCTTGGTTTATTTGCCTTTGCATTCCCTGGACTTCATGCATAGTTTGGAATATACATTGGTATTCAGATTCTACATTAATTAAGCAAATATTTCCTGAATACATCTGTGTGCCAGGTGCTGTGCTGGTCCTGCCCCGAGATAAGAAACAGGCAATTTCCATCCTGCTTGGTAAGCTTGATGGACGGTGGGGTAAGTGCTTAGTGTCACAGGCTTGGGAGGGACAGGAGGCTTCCAGGAGGAGGTGCCATTTAAGTCGAGACTGAAGGTGGAGTAATTCAAGTAGGCTGAACTGAATGGGTGAATTTTCTTTGAAACAGCTTAAAGCCATGGAGCAGGAAACTATTAGCACAGATCTTTCTTGTTTGACATGGTAACCAACTGGTGAGAGTGGTAGCCTGTGTGTAGGAAACCAAGGGATGGGGACAAGGACGTATACCCTTTTACACCTTGTATTTTTATTTATTTATTTTTAAAATTTATTTATTTTTGGCTGTGTTGGGTCTTCATTGCTGTGCGCGGGCTTCCTCTAGTTGCGGCGAGCAAGGGCTCCTCTGCATAGCGGTGCGCAGGTTTCTCATTGTGGCAGCTTCTCTTGTTGCGGAGCACGGGCTCTAGGCTCACGGGCTTCAGAAGTTGCAGCACGCAGGCTCAGTAGTTGTGGCTCACGGGCTCTAGAGCGCACGCTCAATAGTTGTGGCACACAGGCTTAGTTGCCCCGCGGCATGTGGGATCTTCCCGGACCAGGGCTCGAACCCGGGACCCCTGCATTGGCAGGTGGATTCTTAACCACTGCACCACCAGGAAAGTCCCTAACACCTTTTCAATTGTCTACTAATTTGTTTGAGTAATTTAAATGATTTTTTCGTACTTCTTGGCACCCCTTTGAGAAAATTTTTAAAAAGAAACCAATGAATTTATGTTCTAGATGGAAGGTCACCGCAGGGAACGGAACAGGGAAGGACATAAATACATCCCCCTTCAACTGAGCAAAATTTGAGGATGCTGTAAACCTGACAGTGGTCTAAGGGCAGGGGCTGTGCTTTCCAGTGTGTGAGCGTGTTGTGGGCTTATCCAGGGTCCAAAGACAGTTGACCAGGATGGTGAAGCTGTTAAGAAGCAGGGAATGAATGTGAATGGGTTCATTAAAATCTTGGCCTTTTTTTTTTTTTTTAAGGAAACCTCTAGAAACAGAAACAGGGAGACAATCTGGAAAAAGAAGAGAAAAGAAGACTATAGGAAATATGGCAAAGGCATCCCCTAAGCAATTAATCCATGTTTTTTGATCCTTCGTTTTATGTAGTTGCTGCATTTCACAATGAGAAGCAGACAAAGGGCAGGTTTTTTTTTTTTTTTTTTTTTTTTGCGGTACGCGGGCCTCTCACTGTTGTAGCCTCTCCCGTTGTGGAGCACAGGCTCCGGACGCGCAGGCTCAGCGGCCACGGCTCACGGGCCCAGCGGCTCCGTGGCATGTGGGATCTTCCCAGACCGGGGCACGAACCCGCGTCCCCTGCATCGGCAGGTGGACTCTCAACCACTGCGCCACCAGGGAAGCCCAGGGCAGTTTTGATGAGGAATGTTTGTACAGGTGACGAAACAAATACATTTACAAGAGGGTTAGTATTATTGTGTGAGAATGTTCAGGTGTGACTTTATTTTATTTTACTTTTTTATTGAGGTATAATTGATTTACAATGTCATGTTAGTTTCAGGTGTACAGCAAAGTGATTCAGTTATATACATATTCAATAATATATGTATGCTCTTTTTCAGATTCTTTTCCCTTATCGGGGAAAAGAATTCAGTTCATTTCCCTTACAAAATACCGAGTACAGTTCCCTGTGCTATACACACTTCTGCTATATACACTTGTTGGTTATCTATTTTATATATAATAGTGTGTATATGTTGATCCCAAACTCCTAATTTATCCCTCCCCGCCCTTTCCCCTTATGGTAACCATAAGTTTGCTTTCTATGTCTGTGGGTCTATTTCTGTTTTGTATATAAGTTCATTTGTATCATTTTTGTGAATTCCACATATAAGCGATATCATATGATATTTGTCTTTCTCTGTCTGGCTTACTTCACTTAGTATGATAATCTCTAGGTCCATCCATGTTGCTGCAAATGGGAGATGTGAATTTTTTAATGGAGTGATTTGTTTTTACTTTTTGAAATTTGTGTTAGGGCAGCATGTTAAAGAAAATGTAAGTCTTCTAAACCCAGTGCAAAACATGAAGTTTGCGGGGAGGGTAGACGTGTCGGGTCAGGAAGGCTGGATTTGAATCCTGGCTCTGTCACTCACTAGCTCTGGAACTTTGGGGATATTATTCAGTTTCTCCACATTGCATCTCTATCAGTGGTATCAAGGTAGTAACCCACGTGAGAGGGTTGTTTTGAAGGTTGACAGTGAAGCGGCAGCTCAGAACACCATCCTCATATTATTTCCACTGGACAGGATGGCCAGAGTCCTAGGAGACCACCCAGCTCCTGGGTCGGGAGGTGGCTGCTCCGTAGTTCTGGAAAAAAGACATACGAAGTGCAGGCAACCCACTGATCAGCGAGAAATTCCTGATGGCTTACTGGGCTGTTCACTTTCTCTGCAGCCTCCCACAGGAAAAGAGTCAGACCTCCGTAATAGGAACCAGAGAGCCCCAGACCCAAGTAAATCACAGTTCATTGAAACAGAGCAGTGGAACAGCTAAGGGAGGAAAGAGGGAAAATCCTCGAGAGAAAAGTAGACATGTCAAGAGGCTTTTATGGATTTGGGAGAGAGGGAAATTGGCAAAGGACACTTCTGTGTCTGTGGAGGAGGGGCGAAGCGTATTCTAGGTCTAGGTGGGAGATGATAAAAAGCAGAGAAAACACAAAACTATCAAATGTCTGCGATAACATTTTCGAGCAACTAGAGCAAGACGTGGGTGAATGAGAGGTCAAAAAAAGATTGTATGAGCATATTTTTTAAAAAATACATACAAGAACGGGACTTCCCTGGAGGTCCAGTGGTTGAGACTTCACCTTCCAGTGCAGGGGGTGCGGGTTGGATCCCTGGTTGGGGGGCTAAGATCCCGCATGCCTCGTGGCCAAAAAACCAAAACAAAACAGAAGCAAGGGCCTCCTTGGTGGCTCAGTGGTTAAGAATCCGCCTGCCAATGCACGGGACACAGGTTCAAGCCCTGGTCCGGGAAGATCCCACATGCTGCGGAGCAACTAGGCCCGTGTGCCCCAACTACTGAGCCTGTGCACTGGAGGCCACGAACCGCAACTACTGAGCCCACGTGCCATAACTACTGAAGCCCACGCGCCTAGAGCCTGTGCTCCGCAGCAAGAGAAGCCACAGCAATGAGAAGCCCGCGCACTGCAATGAAGAGTAGCCTCCGCTGGCCTCAACCAGAGAAAGCCCTCGCACAGCAACGAAGACCCAACACAGCCAAACAAACAAACAAACAAACAAATAAATAAATGTGGTACATGGAACCCAGTTGTCTGATCACAGCTGACCAGAGCAGATCCTTCCCTTCTCTCATTCTACAGAACATGCCTGAAGTGGAAGAAAAATTTAAGATTTTTTTGGGAGTCACACTCAATATAATACTGACACTCATCACACTGAACTGATGAACATAATACTGATTTCAACTCCTAAGCCATTCCCGAAGGCACTACTGCTAAGCTATAACCTTTTCTATTCTCTCCTTGTACTTGGTCCCTGCAAAAGACCTCAGATTGCTTTATGATTGTTTCCTCTTATTGTCACGAAAAATTGTGAAAGGCCTTGAAATGGGCAAAAAGATTACTGAGTTTCCATTCAGTGGATTGCTGGGTATCATCTAGTGGATTCTTCTGGGTTGTCTGATTTTACGGAGGTCTGTGTCTTTCACTGTTTTTCACTGAACTGTTTTGCAAATATAAATTGTAGAAAACACATAGTAGTAATGCAAAGAATTCTTGTCCAGAAAGAGAAAAATGAATTTTGTCTGGTGGACATGCAATTGATTTTCACCCCGTGAAAGAGGCTGTCAGTCTTGCATCGATTAGCAAATTTATTTCAGCATTTCTGATTGCTTCTATACTTGTCTGTTCTTTGGATTCCCCTTGGAGCCAGTTGTAATGTTTTACTGCCTTCATGGTTAGTTAATGAGTTAATTAATGGACACATGTTCATTTTATATTAGTATGAGAACCCTTCTTCTTACTTAAAATTGTTCTTCAGCACTGATTTTCTTATCCCTTCACAAATTGGAAAGACATGAACAGGGCAGAAATGAAGACTGATCATGCAGTAGAGACCTCATTTTAAATTGACATGGATTGCAATTGCCAAGATATGGAAGCAACCTAAGTGTCTGTCAACAGATGAATGGATAAAGAAGATGTGGTACTCACACACACACACACACACACACACACACACACACGATGGAATACTACTCAGCCATAAAAAGAATGAAATTCTGCTATTTGCTGCAATGTGGATGGTCATTGAAAATATTATGCATAGTGAAATGTCAGAGAAAGACAAATACTGTATGTTATTACTTATATGTGGAATCTAAAAAATAAAACAAACTAGTGAATATAACAAAAAAGAAACATTCACAGATATAGTGGTTACAGACTACGCAGACTAGTGTTTATCAGTGGGGACAGGGATGGAGGGGGTCAAGATAGGTGTAGGGGATTAAGAGGTACAAACTACTATGTATAGAATAAATAAGCCACAAGGATATATTGTACAGCACAGGGAATATAGCCAATATTTTATAAGAACTGTAAATGCAGTGTAAGCTATAACATTTTTGAATCCTGTGTTGTACACCTGAAACTGACATCATATTGTATATCAACTATACCTCAATTTTTTAAAAATTATATGTTTTTTAAAAAAGAAAAAAGATTGACATGGGTCTACCACCCATATCTTTTGGTAAAGTTGTTCAACAAGTTATTAATCCACTGAACCATACCAACGTGCCTCTACTTACAAACAAGCTGTTCATAAGTCCATTTGTGCATAAATTCCACGTGATTAAGAGGGGTTAAAACTGCTGTCCCAAGACTTCCCTGGCGGTCCATTGGTTAAGACTTCACCTTCCAATGCAGGGGGTGCAGGTTCGATCTTTGGTCGGGAGCTAAGATCCCACATGCCTCAGGGCCAAAAAACCAAAACATAAAACAGAAGCAATATTGTAACAAATTCAATAAAGACTTAAAAAAAAAAAAACCAAAAAGCTTCCTTTAAAAAACAAAAAAACTGCTGTCCCCAGGTGTATTCCCTCTAATGATGGATGCAGGTCTGACTTTGATAATTTTTAGATCAGTCATAGATTTCCTCTTCCTTGCTCATTTACATTCGAGTGGATACCCTTTGCCAAAATAGACCAGTTTTACCTGCACTAAAAGTCCTTAATGATCTTGTTTGTTGGAGAGTATTGAGTAGGAGAAATGTATTGCTTTGGAGAAGGGGAGTTTGGGGGTTGGTTAGTGGAAACAGAATGCGTTAAGTGAATGAAGTTAAGGTCTGTTACCAGCCTGCAGAAATAGTGCAGAAACAGCTAGGAGAACGAGGAGGTGGCTGCCATGATGACATTTTGGTCTCGAAGACAGTGAGACAGCCAAGATGCAGCTGGACAGAATGGAAGAGAGGGCACTTCCTCATGCTAATGATATTATAATGATAAGTAAACATTAATCTGGTCCTAAGGAAGCCTGTGTCTAGTGGATGCACCTTGGGAGAAGGACAGGAGGGTTTTGAGAGGATGCTCTTGAGCAGACAGAGGATGAGATCCTGGACAGCAAAGGACTGAATTAGGAGAATGAGAGCTGGCGAAGAGACCTGGGTGCTGGAGACCTTCTTGGGTATTACAGACTGGTATCCCGGTGTTGGTTCGGGTCTAAGGACATGATAAATCAGGGTTATGGCTCCACAGTGCCTCGCCTTGGCCATCGCTACACTAAAGGTAAACTTAGAAGGAGCAGGATAGATGAGGCAACAAATTGCAGTCACTTTGCAGGACATTGCTTAGCACTTACTATACTCAGATTCACCAGCCTTGACAGTGGAAGTGGCCATGCCCACTGTACCACAGTTGACGGTGGGTAGAGCCCCATCATTGAGCTTTCACTCTGGACCAGCTTTGTTTGCATTGATGTAAGGTCTTCTGCTAAAATGCTTCTGGGTTATATGTTAGTCCACATCACTCAACCTTCTGTCCAAGGATGAGAGGCTTATTAAATGACTTGCTCAAGTCCTGACCCAGTATATTTAGTACTTTTCCTAATTTACTGGTTTAGCCATAGAAAGAAATTAATCTTAGCTAACACCTTAGAAAGATTATGCCTTAGAAAGATTAATTTGTCATCGGTGTGTAGGCTGTATCAGGAGGGTGCATAGGGAGGTGAGCATGGAATTTGAAGGAGACCACGCCTGCCAGTCGTTGTACAGGTGACAATGATAGTTGACAGCGTAAGACGCTACAGAGAGGATGAGGTGAGTGAAGGCTTTCAGACAGAGCAGGTGGAAGGTCACTGACGGTCCTGGAATCAAGGTAGAAACCAGATTACAGGAAGTTAAGGAAAGAGTGAGTGGGGGGGAGATATGTACAACAAGTGTAAATTTCTCTTTCAATCAGATCGATATGAAGATGGGGGAAGAGACGAGATGGGTAGCATGAGTGGGAAGGAGGCTTATTTGGGGGACTGGGTAGTTCGGGAACAGTCATAAAAAGAGAGGAAGGAATGAATGTATCTGGAAAAACTGAAGGTAAGAGTAGAGAGAGGAGATAACCATGGAGCAGAATCCTAGCAATGCTGGGAGGGGACGTCATTAAGGTCACAAGTACAAGGAAGGGGGAACCAGGGGAAGGAAGGAGGATTTTTGCTCCTGAGAAGAGAAGAATAGGTGGAGAGTCAGGAAGCCGTTGACGTAAAGCGAAGGCGTGTTGAACTAGGTCACTTCAGATGCTCTCAAACGTTTTAAGGCAAAGCAGATCTGAGGATGAGGAATGGAGGGAGCTGGAGAGTCCAGTCATCACCTGTTCAGATGCCTTAATTTTGCACTTGCTCCTTGGTGCCCTCACACCCTTGACCTTCCATTGCATCCAGCCTGCCCAGCCTTACCTCCTGGGCAACCCGCTCACCTGTTCAGGTGTATCCGTGCGCACACCAGCAGCTGCACGAAGCTAAGGGGAAAGCACATGAGCTGAGTGCACCTTTCAAAGGCCGTCAGCCCTGGCTGGAACAGTGACGTCATCTGTTCTCCAAGGCCCGTTCCCCAGAGCTGCTGCTCTGAAACTCCCCCTGAGAGGAATAAATGTGTAGGTGAGTCCATCCGGGCTCTACTTTTCAGACCATGAGTACTTCAGATATTCTCTTTGGGGCTCTTGGTAATAGAATGGTTTTTAAAATTAACAAAAATAATGCTTTATAAACATAATTTATGTATATAGGTGTTTTAGAAAAAAAGATTAAAAGCTGATTTGTTTTTCTTTTTTTGTTGTTGTTGTTTTAAAATGAATTTTATTGGAGTATAGTTGATTTACAATGTTGTGTTAGTTTCTGCCATACAGCAAAGTGAATCAGTTATACATATACATACATCAACTCTTTTTTAGATTCTTTTCCCATATAGGCCATTACAGAGTATTGAGTAGAGTTCCCTGTGCTAGACAGTAGGTCCTTATTAGTTACCTGTTTTATATATCATAGTGTGTATGTGTCAATCCCAATCTCCCAATTTATCCCTCCCCCTCTTTCCCCCAGTAACCGTGTTTGTTTTCTACATCTGTGAGTCCATTTCTGTTTTATAAATAAGTTCATTTGTACCATTTTTTTCGATTCTACATATAAGTGATATCATATGGTAGTTGTCTTTCTCTGTCTGACTTAGTTCACTTAGCATGACAATCTCTAGGTCCATGCATGTTGTTGCAAATGGCATTTTTCATTCTTTTTTATGGCTGAGTAATATTCCATTGTATATATGTACCACATCTTCTTTTTTTAAATAAACATGGTTCTTTTTTTAAATCAGTTAATTAATTTGGGCTGTGTGGGGTCTTAGTTGCAGGCACACAGGATCTTCCTTAAGGCATGAGGGATTTTTTCGTTGTGGCGCATGGGCTCTTCGTTGCGGCACTCAGGCTTCTCTCATTGTGGCCTGCGGGCCTCTCTCTGGTTGTGGCATGTGGGTTTTCTCTTCTCTAGTTGAGGTGGGCTCAGTAGTTGTGGCGCACAGGCTTAGCTGCCCCGTGGCATGTGGGATCTTAGTTCCCTGACCAGGGATCGAACCCACATCCCCTGTATTAGAAGGCAGATTCTTTACCATTGGACCATGAGGGAAGTCCCATGTACCACATCTTCTTTATCCATTCATCTGTCGGTGGACACTTAGGTTGCTTCCATGTCCTGGCTATTGTAAATAGTGCTGCTGTGAACATTGGGATACGCGTGTCTTTTCGACTGTTTCTCATTTAACAAATATTTATTGAGCACTGTCCTTGGTGCACAGGGATGCAGATTCCCTGCCTTCATGGGCTTCATGTTCTACTGAGGTAGTCAGGCAACAAGCAACGACCACAACAACAGTAATAGTAATAATAATATAACAGGACTCTGAACCACATCAAGGCAGAGTAAGAGTATAGAGGGTGTTAGAGTAGGGACAGCGGTATCTCAAGATGGTAAGATTACAGGTAATTTGCCTTTTTTCTTCGTGTTTTTCTCTATTTTCCAAATTGTTTACAATAAACATGCATTCCTTCTGTAATTAGAAAACAATAAAAGCGATTTGGAGAAATGTTCTGTTAAGTGGCAGTGACAGATTATCAGACTTCTGTTCACTTTCTCCCTTGCTCTTTTTTGACAAAGGTCTTTGTTGTTTACTGATCCACTGTGTATGACTTGTGATTTTCCTGGGGAGAACAGGAAGAAAGAAAGGGCAGGTGGATTTACCAGCATTTCTTTATTTACCTCAGCCTGTAAGCAAAGTGCAAGAGACCAAACACTGATCAGGTCACTCTTGGGAAGAAGTGAGTTGGCAGAGCGCTAAATGCAGCCCTGGGCATCTGCCGTCCCACCTGGTTGCCCATCCTCCTTGGTTCTGTGTCTGTCACTGCAGTTACAAAGGGCACCGCTGCGACTGGCAGAAACCCACTACCTCCACCATGGGCCACAGGTCCCTGGGGACGATGGTTGAGTCCATAACTCTGGCTGTGATACCCCCGCTGGCAGAGCCTTTGCACCCACCCAGTGCCACCACATGAAGGACATCCGCAGCCCCTGGCTTGGAGCTCAGGTGATGGAGCTGGCTGCACCTGTCTGAGACTTGATTAGCCATTATCAAGTGGAGCAAAGTCATGTAAGGGTGATAAATGGATAAGAAGCAGTTTGGGAATTCAGCAGAGAATCTTAGGGATTGAACCAACTGTAGGCTGGTGTTTTTAGAGAAAAACCACCAGGATATGCCTAGGAATCAAGATGCTGGTGTGAGGAGAGAGGGTGGAGAGATGCAGGGCTGGGTATGACAGTTCTGTAGGTGCTGTGAAGTTAATCCTATTATATCTCTAGGTGTCTCTTACTAGGATGTAGATGTCCTTGGGACACGCTGGCTTTTCCTGATCTTTTCGGATACTCTCCAGAACTTCATCTCCCCTCCTAGTGGTTTATCAAAAAGAAAGCTTTTCATTCCATAATTAGAGATAAGGATGAAAATGTAAATTCTGTGCTCTTGGCGCCAAGCTTAAGAAGACCTGGTCCTAGCCCTCAAGGGAACAGTGTGATAAGAGGCCAGGCCGGGTGCTACAGGAGTGTAAAGAGGGGGCAAGAAGACGTGGGAGCAGTGAACACAGAATGTGGTCTCTAAATTCAGACCCGCATGTGTCACACAGCTCTAATTTTCATAATTCACACAATTCACATATGCGTGAATTTTCAGGGTAGTTTTTGTAGAAATATTTTTCTTTGGGATGTCGTTAATTGAATCCATTCCACAGCTTATCTTTTCATGAAAGGGGACCACTGTCTGACAGCCCGGGTCACTCAAAGAATCCCAGTCTGATCTATCACACGTTGGTTAAACTCAGTGGGCTCTTCAGGCCAGTTCATCAGCTCTTGTACCCAAACTGTAGGGTGCCTTGGTGTGGAACTTTAAAAGTCACGTGGATCAACTAAACAGTGAATTCATGTGTCATGTGAGTGAACTATAATAATATAATAAGGTTTTACATCCGTGATTAGTTTCCTATTGCTGCTGTAACAAATTACCACAAACCTAGTGGCTTAAAGCAACACAATTTATTTATTTATTTGTTTGTTTGTTTATATATATATATACACTTTTTTTTTTTTTTTTTTTTTTTGCGGTACGCGGACCTCTCACTGTTGTGTCCTCTCCCGTTGCGGAGCGCAGGCTCTGGATGCGCAGGCCCAGCGGCCATGGCTCACGGGCCCAGCCGCTCCATGGCATGCGGGATCCTCCCGGAGCGGGGCACGAACCTGCACCCCCTGCATTGGCAGGCGGACTCTCAACCACTGTGCCACCAGGGAAGCCCAACACAATTTATTATTTTACTATTCTGGAGGTCAGAAGTCCCATAAGGGTTTTAGAGGCTGAAATCAAGACGTTGGAAGCTCCAGAGAGAATCTGTTTTCTTGCCTTTTTCTGGAGGCTGCCTTCATTCCTTGGCTCACGGCCCTACTCCTTTGTCTTCCAAGCACGTCACTCCAACCTCTGCTTACGTCCTTGCATCTCTTTTTTCTGACCTTGACCCTCTTGCCTCCCTCTTTATTTTTATTGTTGTAAAATATATATATATATATAACATAAAATTCGGCATTAACCCTTTTTTTAACTGTACAATTCAGTGGCATTAATTACAACCACAAGGTAGTACAGCAGTCCCACTATTTCCAAAACCCTTCCTCGCCCAAGCAGAAACCCTTTACCTGTTAAGCAATAACTCCCCATTCCCTCCTCCCGGCTCGAGTCTGTTTGCTGTTTCTACGAGTTGCCTATTCTACATATTTCATGTAAATGGAGTCATTCAGTGTTTATCCTTTTGTGTTTGTTCTTCTCACTTAACGTAATGTTTTCGATATTCATCCATGTTGTAGGATAGTTTAGAACTTCATTCCTTTTGTGGCTGAATAATATTGCATTGAATGCATACACCACATTTTGTTTATCTGTTCATCAGTTGATGGACACTTGGCTTATTTCCATTTTTTCCGTATTGTGAATAATGCTGCAATGAACATTGGAGTATGTTTAAGTTCCTGTTTTCACTTCTTTCAGTTGTATACCTAAGAGCAGAATGGCGGGATGATATGAAAATGCTATGTTTAGATTTTTGAGGAACTGCCAAACTGTTTTCCATAGTAACTGCACCATTTTACATTCCCATCATCAATGTGCATGGGTTCCAATTTCTCCACGTCTTCACCAACATTTGTTATTGTCTGTCTTTATGATTATAGTTATCTTCATGCACGTGAGGTGGTTTCTTGTTGTAGTTTTGATTTCTTTAATGACGAATGATGTTGAGCATCCTTTCATGTGCTCGTTGGCCAATTGTATATCTTCTTAGGAGAAATGTCTATTTAAATCTTTTGCCCATTTTTAGTTGGGTTGTTTGTCTCTTTGTCATTGAGTTGTAGGAGTTCTTTATGTATTCTGGATATTAATCCCTTATCAGACATACAATTTGTAGATATTTTCTCCCATTGTCATTTCACCCTCTTGGTAGCGTCCTTTGATGCACAAAAGTTTTGCCTCCCTCTTATAAGGATCCTTGTGATTACACCTGATAATCCAAGATAATCTCACTATCTCAAGATCCTTAATTTAATCACATCTGCAAAGTCTGTCCCTTTTCCCATATAAGGTAATGTATTCACAGGGTCTGAGGCTAGGAGGTGGACATCTTTGGGGGAGCCATATTCCGTCTAGCACGATTCATTTCAAAATGCCTACAAAGTCAGAAATTGTGAATGTATTTGTGCAAAAAGATGTAAGCAAGCAACTCTGAAAGAAAGCAACCTGCCTCGTGTGCAGCTGTCATTTAGGGCTTCTGCCCTGAATCCCCCTTTCACCCTGTGCTGGGTTACTTAACTTCTCTGGGCTATTGAACTTCTCTTGTTCATTCTTCAGATGAGACCAACTGTCCTTCCTCTTTTCCTCCTGTGGGTCTTAAGGGTGAGTGATGAATAGACCCGGTTGGGGCTTTTTTGTCATCTGCGTGAACAGAAGTCCCAAATATAAAAGTCACTTTAGGGAACATCAAGAAAACTGGAGCACAGTGAGTGCATAAATGCAAACCAACAAATAAGGTTTATGTTTGGATCTGTATCAGAAGGAAAAATAATAGACCTATGAAGATTAATGAGACCATGTCTCGGAAAACCTTTGAGCTCTTTGGAGGAAAAGTGCTTTGTAAATGCAAGCATTTCTACGCCCCTCCTCACCTTTTTTTCCCCACGAGCGGCTGTAGTGCTTTTTATTCCTCGTACCTATCACAGCAGCCTGTAATTATTGGAAGTAATAATTGTGCTTGGATGGAAAGGTGGCAGAGGGCAAAGATACCTTGGTAAGAACATAGGACCAAATGCTGGATTAGCATCAGGGGAGGGCCTGACCCACGAAGTCACAGAATCTGAAAAGACAGCTCTCTTCCTATGTTCCCAAAGCCTTCAAAATAAGTGTATGTACATTAGATAGAGTAATTTCACTAATAGGAATCTAGCCTAAAGAAATGCTCAGAAACACAGGCTAGGATATAAACCAAAGATGTTTGTCATCATTATTTGTAATTGAGAAAGACTGGAAACAACCTAAATGTTGCTTCCAACAGTTGGAAATAGGTAAATGACATCATGAAACACCATGTAGTATTATGCAGCCATTCAACACGTCGATGAATAATTTTTAACGATGTTAGGAAAGGAGTCTGATCAAGTGTAACAGAAAAAAGCAAGACTGATTTCAATATGAACTGTGTTCTCAGCAACATAAGGTACTGATAGGTAGGAAAAAGGAAAACAAAAACAAGGAATGCACTAAATGTTACCACCTGTTATTTCTGCTTGGTGGAATTCTGGTTGTGAGTCCAGTGACCCAGGGAGGCTGGGTTCTTTTGCTTACTGGGTTGACATTTCCTGGGGATGATGCTAACATGTTGGGTTGTTTTTTGATATTTGCCTTGCTTTGAGGAAGGATCAGAGAAGTGAAGTATTAAAACAAAATTTAGGAGAAAACCATAGCTAATGAGTGCTGAGATTTACTGCTGTAGGTGTTGTTTTTGAAATTTCCTTTAAAAGTGGTGAGAATGGAAATGAAGATAACAAAACATAGTTTCTCTGCCTCCTTGCTATAAATTTAGCTATTTCCGATAAGTTAAACAAAACATCTTTGATGGGCCTTGTGCTAACGCTGTATTCAGCAGAACCTCCTCAGTCATTTCCATACTGTATGGGCTGAATTGTGCCCCCCCTCCAAATTCATGTATTGAAGCCCTAACCCCCAGAACTTCAGAATGTGACTGTATTTGGAGATAGCGCCTTTAAAGAGGTAATTTAGGCAAAATTGGGAAATATGGATGGACCCTAATCCAATACAACTGGTGTCCTTATAAGAAGAGGAGATTAGGACTCAGACACCTATAGATTGAATGTTTGTGTCCCCCCAAAGTTCATATGCTAAATCTTAGCCCCTAATGAGATGGTTTTTGGAGGTGCAGTCTTTGGGGGTGATGAGGTCACGAGGGTGGAGCCCTCATGAATGGATTAGTGCCCTTATAAAAGAGACCCCAGGGAGCTCCATCACCCCTTCTACCATGTGAGGACACAGAAGGGAAACGGCTGTCTATGAACCAGGAAGTGGGCCACACCAGACACCAAATCTATCCTCATCTTGATCTTGGACCTCCGGCCTCCAGAACTGTGAGCAGTGCATTTCTGCTATTTACAAGCCACCTAGTTTTTGGTATTTTGTTACAGCAGCCCAAACAGACTAAGACAGACTCATACAGATGGAAGACGATGTGAGGACACAGAGAGAAGGCAGCTGTCTACAAGCCAAGGAGAGAGGCCTCTGCAGTAACTGACCCTGCCCACACCTTGAACTTGGACTTCCAGCCTCCAGAACTGTGAGAAAATACTTTTCTATTGTTTAAGCCCCTCAGTCTGTGGTATATTGTTATGGCAGCTCTAGCAGACGAGTACACATACATATATATTTAAATGTGTTTATGTCAAGTGTTGAGGATCCCAAACACCTCAAGACAGCAATAGTTATGGAGCAGTTAGTGTTAGGAAGATGGGTGTGTGCTGGGGTGGTGCGTGGAGATGAGTATGTGCTTAAAGCTTGTATTGGGTTGGCCAAAATTTCATCTTTAACATCTATGGAAAAACCCAAACAAACTTTTTGGCCAACCCAATATTTAGTAATGAAGGAAGAAGGTGCGGATTTTTTTAAAGCTGGAACTTAAAGTAAGTTGCCCTCCTCAAAGTTGGGACCAGAGAAAGGAACCCTGTTTCATTCTCTTTCTGTTGGTGTGAATGTCACTAGGGCAGGGCCCCCAAACCAGGAGGAGCCTTGGCCGTGCTCACCCAGAACGTCTGACCCAGGTCGCATAGCTGAGGTCAGAGTCCTTCCCACCTCAGAAAGGGCCCTGAGGGGCTTCCCTGGTGACGCAGTGGTTAAGAACCCGCCTGCCAATGCAGGGGACACGGGTTTGAGCCCTGGTCTGGGAAGATCCCACATGCCGCGGAGCAACTAAGCCCGTGAGCCACAACTACTGAGTCTGCGCTCTAGAGCCCGCGAGCCACAGCTACTGAATAGAGCCCGTGTTCCGCAACGAGAAGCCACCGCCATGAGAAGCCCACGCACCACAACGAAGAGTAGCCCCCGCTCGCTGCAACTAGAGAAAGCCCAGGCACAGCAATGAAGACCCAATGCAGCCAAAAATAAATAAATAAAAACAAGTAAATTTAAAAAGGGGGGTGCTGAGAGGTAAGGAATACTTCAAAGGCAATGACGATGGGTCAACTTAAATTCCACCTCGAAGGGGGGTTTAGGAAGGGGGCTGCCTGCTCACTGCTCTGGGGCCTGGGCCTCCCCGCATCTAAAGGATGCATTCAGATCTGGGGATTCTGCCTTGAGATCAATCTCAGGTCGCTCACCCTCTTCCAACCGCCCAGGACTTGAGCCAAAAGGACACTTTGCATCCTTGTTGTCTGGCCCTTCCTGCTTTCCGTCCACTTCAGTGACCCAGGCCTGCCCAGCGCCGACACTGGCCCCTAGGTTCCTGAGAGTCTGGGATGTGTTTCTGAGTGAGGGAATTCTGACCTCTAAAGGACATCCCCAAGACTGGTTTGCACCTCCCCTCTGCCAGCCAGCTCTAACTTTGCTTCATAAGTAAGAACTTCTGTATACCGTGGTCCAGCCACCGCGTTTTCCCCAGCTGCAGGCCTGGAGTTTCCACGGCTTTGGCACTGCTTCTGCTTGAGAGGTTTAATTGATAACATAATGAAGCAACTTAAATATAGCCCAGTAACTGCCTCTCTCCAACGCCAAGGAACTGCACATCTCCTGCCCAAGCCTATCTGTCCTGGGATTGGGGCCCTGACCTGGCCTCATGGGCTGGCTGAGTCCACGCTGTATCCTCCTAAGGACAAGGAAAGGGGCCATGGGTGATCCCGGGCTTTTCGCATGCAGCAGGAGACCCTCTGGTATGTATTTTCCGGGGATGTCTCTGGTCATAGAACAGTTTCCTCAGAGATGATGCAGTGATCATCCCTGGATGATTTCTCTTCACTTCTGCAGTGCCAGGCTCCATGCTGGGAAGTGATGTTGGAATACGGTGAAAGGCCAGGACCTAGCTGCTTGTGGGCTGTAAATTCAGCCTTTAATTTTAAAAATTAGTGTTTTATTGTGAAACATCTGTTGGCAGGTAGTACGGTATGTTAAAAAAAAAAAAAAAAAAAAAAAGCTTAGGCTCTGGAACCAGACCGCTTGAGTCTAAATCCTACCCCAGCCAGTTAAAAGCTGTGTGAGCTTAGGTTTGTTCCTTAACGTCTCTGGTCACTAGTTTCCGTGTTTGTAAAATGGGGTAGATAATGTCAGACCTACCTTAAAGACTGTTGTGAAGTGTTATATGAGTTTTAAACAAGGAAAGCACTTAGATCAGTGCTGGGCATAGAGAAAGCATTCAATAAATAATAATAAGTTCTTTTTTATTGTGGTAAAATGTACATAACATAAAATGTACTTTTTTTTTTTTTTTTTTTTTTGCGGTATGCGGGCCTCTCACTGCTGTGGCCTCTCCCGCTGCAGAGCACAGGCTCCGGACGCGCAGGCTCAGCGGCCATGGCTCACGAGCCCAGCCGCTCCGCGGCATGTGGGATCCTCCCGGACCGGGGCACGAACCCGTGTCCCCTGCATCGGCAGGCGGACTCTCAACCACTGCGCCACCAGGGAAGCTCCCCCCCCTTTTTTTAAATATCTTTATTGGAGTATAATCGCTTTACAATGGTGTGTTTGTTTCTGCTTTGTAACAAAGTGAATCAGCTATACATATACATATATCCCCATATCCCCTCCCTCTTGCGTCTCCCTCCCTCCCTCCCTCCCTCCCTCCCTATCCCACCCCTCTAGGTGGACACAAAGCCCCAAGCTGATCTCCTTGTGCTATGCAGGTTGTTGTTGTTTCCTAAAGGTAACTTGGTGATATTTATTTATTTTTATAAATTATTTTATTTTATTTATTTATTTTTGGCTGCATTGGGTCTTCGTTGCTGCACGCGGGCTTTCTCTAGTTGCAGCGAGCAGGGACTACTCTTCGTTGTGGTGCGTGGGCTTCTCATTGCGGTGGCTTCTCTTGTTGCGGAGCACATGCTCTAGGCACGCGGGCTCAGTAGCTGGGGCACGTGGGCTCAGTAGTTGTGGCTCGTGGGCTCTAGAGCGCAGGCTCAGTAGTTGGGGCTCACGGGCTTAGTTGCTCCGCAGCATGTGGGATCTTCCCGGACCGGGGCTCGAACCCGTATCCCCTGCATTGGCAGGCGGATTCTTAACCACTTTGCCACCAGGGAAGTCCTTGTGCCACATCTTCATTATCCATTCATCTGTCGATGGACACTTAGGTCGATTGTAAATAGAGCTGCAATGGACATTGTGGTACATGACTCTTTTTGAATTATGGTTTTCTCAGGGTATATGCCCAGTAGTGGGATCGCTGGGTCGTATGGTAATTCTATTTGTAGTTTTTTAAGGAACCTCCATACTGTTCTCCATAGTGGCTGTATCACATTCCCACCAACAGTGCAAGGGGGTTCCCTTTTCTCCACACCCTCTCCAGGATTTATTGCTTGTAGATTTTTTCATGATGGCCGTTCTGACCGGTGTGAGGTGATACATCACTTCAATGAATTCTTTTTTTTTTTTTTTTTTTTTTTGCGGTACGCGGGCCTCTCACTGTTGTGGCCTCTCCCGTTGCGGAGCACAGGCTCCGGACGCGCAGGCTCAGCGGCCATGGCTCATGAGCCCAGCTGCTCCGCGGCACGTGGGATCTTCCCAGACCGGGGCACGAACCCGTGTCCCCTGCATCGGCAGGCGGACTCTCAACCACTGCGCCACCAGGGAAGCCCCTTCAATGAATTCTTGATTCCTCTTTTCTCCTCACCCTCCAACTTCACTTTGTCAGCAAGAGCTTTGAGTTCTACCTCTAAAATCAGTCTCAGCTCTTTACTTCTCTATCTCTCCTTCCATGATGAGCACCCAAGCCGCCATCCCCTCTCTCTACCATTAAAAATCACCCACCTGGTCTCCTTCACTCACCCTTGCCCCTCCTCCCACGTTCCACACAAGAGCCAGCGTAACTGTTTCCAAACATAAACGAGTCCGTGTTTACTGCCCGGTTTTAAAACATTCGTGGGCTCCTCGCCAAGGCACACAAAGGCGGGTGGTTTCACAGCCCTGCCCTCTCTTCTTTTCTTCTCCGGGTGTGGTGTCCTGCTTTCTACGTGGTGAAGATGCCAAGCCTGTAATGGCCCGAGGGCAGGGTTTCTCCACCCTGCGCCTCTGACATTTTGGATAATCCTTTGCATGGGGGTTTGTCCCCTGCACTGTAGTTCAGCAGCATCCCTGACTGACCTCTGACCCCTAGATGCCAGTGGCACTGCCCCTCCACCACCTTGTGAGGACAGTATGTCCCCGGACATTAGCAAATGTTCCCCACCCCCTCCCTATTCCTCAGAACCTTCCTTGGAGCCTTAGAGCACTGGCTGTCCCTCTGGCTGGACCGTAGCCTCCACACACCTTCCTCCACCTTCACACTTGCAGCATCTTCTCGTCCTTCGGAGAGCAATTTAAATGTCACTTTCCCTGATCAACCAATACTGTACAAAGTAGTCTCTCACTCCCACTCTCTGTTTTAAATTGCTGTCTAAATACTCACTGGTCTCTGGTATCTCTTTTGTTTAATTATTTGTTGACTTTCTGTTCCCACCTCCAGCCCCTACCAGGATGCAGGCTCCTTGAGGGTGGTCATGTCCATCGTTTCATTGACACCTGGAATGGAACCTGGCACATAGTAGATGCTTAGTACATCTTTGCTGAAGGAATGAATTCACAACGCTTTGATTTTTATTTATTTTTTTAAATTGAAGCATAGTTGATTTACAATGTTGTGTTAGTTTCAGGTGTACAGCAAAGTGATTTAGTTACATATATATATATATATATATATATATATATATATACTTTTTCATGTCCTTTTCCATTATGGTTTATTACAGGATACTGAATATAGTTCCCTGTGCTGTACAGTAGGGCCTTATTGTTTACCTGTTTTATATATAGTAGTATATATTTGCTAATCCCAAACTCCTGATTTATCCTCCCCCCCTTTCCCCTTTGTTAACCAAGTTTGTTCTCTATGTCTGTGAGTCTGTTTTTGTTTTGTAAGTAATTTCATTTGTGTCATATTTTAGATTCCACAGATAAGTGATATCATATGATTTTTGTCTTTCTCTGACTTACTTCACTTAGTATGATCGTCTCTAGGTCTATCTATGGTGCTGCAAATGGCAGTATTTCATTCTTTTAATGGCTGAGTAATATTCCATTGTATATATGTGCCACATCTTCTTTATCCATTCATCCGATGATGGACACTTAGGTTGCTTCCATCTCCTGGCTATTGTAAATAGAGCTGCAATGAACATTTTGGTACATGACTCTTTTTGAATTATGGTTTTCTCAGGGTATATGCCCAGTAGTGGGATTACTGGCTTGTATGGTAGTTCTAGTTTTAGTTTTTTAAGGAACCTCCATACTGTTCTCCATAGTGGCTGTACCAATTTACATTCCCAACAACAGTGCAGGAGGGTTCCCTTTTCTCCACATTCTCTCCAGCATTTATTATTTTTAATGATGACCATTCTGACCAGTGTGAAGTGATACCTCATTGTAGTTTTGATTTGCGTTTCTCTAATAACTAGCAATATTGAGCATCTTTTCATGTGCCTATTGGCCATCTGTATGTCTTCTTTGGAGAAATGTCTACTTAGGTCTTCTGCCCATTTTTTGATTGTGTTGTTTGTTTTTTTCTTATTGAGTTGTATGAGCTGTTTGTATATTTTGGAAATTAAGCCCGCATGAATTCACAACACTTTGAAACCCGTGTTTGTTTCTGTGTACTTGTCAGGCCGTTTTCATTTCTTCCAGTTCTTTCTCTTCTTTCCTTTTTATAGCCTCTACTTTCCCTTTAGGGTCCCCATTTCTGGTCTATTGTCTTTTTTTCCTTCTCTTCATCATAGCACAGGTGATAGTTCCCACATTAATTTGATTCAACATCTTTCATAACAGAAACACAGGCTAGTCAAACACGACACAGATAAAGTCTCAGTGAAGTTGAACTAAGCAACAGGATCTCATGGTCAATGTCATTGGACTTCACATAGCAGGAGGGTCTCCCGGACACAGAAGATCCCAGGAATTGCCTGGAACTAGAGAGGACAGCCCTGGGGGGAATCCCAGGGGCCTCTTGCTCAGTCTCTTGTCCTTCCTTCACTCTGAGTGTTGACTTCATTCTTCCCTCTTGTTACAGCCCAGATCCCTGTGCCTTTTGTTCGTCTGGTGAGAAACATTATTGCCATCCGTACTTCCATAGGCTTTATTGAAGAAACCAGGCAGATTGAGCTAACATGTCTTTATCCCAAACTCAAACAAACCACTGGGGAACTTGGGAACTAGACTTTGTTGAGTGTCTCCATGTGCCAGGCACCTCTGGTTGATGAGGATACAGTGGAGAACACAACAGACACAATTCTTTTTTTTTAATTTATTTATTTATTTATTTATTTTTGGCTGCATGGGGTTCGAGCAGGGGATACTTTTCGTTGCGGTGCGTGGGCTTCTCATTGCGGTGGCTTCTCTTTGTTGCGGAACACGGGCTCTAGGCATATGGGCTTCAGTAGTTGTGGCACATGGGCTCAGTAGTTGTGGCTCATAGGCTCCAGAGCACAGGCTCAGTAGTTGTGGCGCACAGGCTTAGTTGCTCCGTGGCATGTGGGATCTTCCCAGATCAGGGCTCGAACCCGTGTCCCCTGCATTGGCAGGTGGCTTCTTAACCACTGTGCCACCAGGGAAGTCCCAACAGACACAATTCTGATGTCCTGGAACTAACATTCTCCTGACACTGCACTTGCCATATGTTTATTACTAAATGCCTATCAAGAACCAAGCTTTAACCTTATACCAAGGATACAGTGGGCAAAACACATAAACATAATTGCATATGATGATAGGTTAATTCATTTAGTCAGTAGTCTGCATTTCTATATGAACCTACAGCAGGGGGGGACTTGATCTGGTTTGAGAAACTGGGGACATTTTTTTTTAATGTGATTTAAATGAACCTTATTTTTTACAACAGTTCGAGATTTGCAGAGAGATCATGAATATAGTTCAGAGAGTTCCCATCTACCCCAAACCTGTTTGCTCCTATTATGAACATCTTATATTACTGTAGCACATGAGTCACCAGTAACGCGCCTATACTGATACATTATTATTAACTGAAGTCCATACTTTTTTCAGATTTCCTTAGTTTGTACCTGATGTTCTTTTTCGTTCTAGGATCCCACACTGTAATCATCATGTCTACTTAGGCTCCTCTTGGCTGTGACAGCGTCTTGGATTTTTATTGTTTTTGATGACCTTGACAGTTTCAAGGACACCTAGTTAGGTATATTGTAGGATGCACCTGTATTGGAGTTTTCCTCAGAATTAGACTGGGGTTATGGTTTCTGGGAGGAAGACCACAGAGATAAAGTGCCATTTTTTTCATGTCATATCAAGGGTGCATCCTGTCCACATTGCCATCACTGTTGATGTTGACCTTGACCATCTGGCTGACATAGTTTGCATCAGGTTTCTCCAATGTGAAGGTCTCTCCCTCCCCCTTTACATACTGTAAAGCAGCTGCATTTTAGGGGGGAGGGTTGGTGTGCTCCACCTCCTTGAAAATGTGTTTTGTTTTTCACAGCTTTACTGACGTACAGTTTACATGCCACAGAATTCACCCATTTTAAGTGAACGGTTTGACGCGTTTTACTAAATGGATATAGTTGTGCCTGAGGAAAATGGTCTTGGAGCGGACAGCCAAAGGATGAGGAGGATTTAAATAGGCCAAGGCAGGGAAGGACTGTTCTAAGCAGAGGTCAAAGCATGCGCTAACCCCTCAGGGGAGGAACCTGGGTGAGTCCTGAATCACCTAGAAAAGGTAGACTGTGTCACGCTCCTTCACTGAATATGCTTCATAAATATTTACCCCAGAACATTTAAAAGTCAACAGCATTTTATTGCCTAAGTGTGTAAATTCCAGTTCTGTGAAACACGTGTCTGTCTAGAACAACTCCATCCCGGTTGGTTTATCCAAGGTTTTACTGTAACGATGAGTAAATGTTAGGATAGTAAAATTCAGAATGGTCCCTGTGCCTACTCTTACCTCCCAGTTGCTGGATACCTACTGACATCTTAGGATCCACAACCAGAGACCAAATGGTATTTAAAATGTGCACAGGGTTACTGAGAAGCTGGGGTAACCAGTTATGAAGCCAAGTGCCATAAGATGGGGAGGAAAGGAAGAGAAAATATGGACTTGAAAACATTAGTGGGATAAGGTGGATTTGGAGTACTCATGTTGGAAGGAAGGAAGATACACAGGGAAATGCAGAGATTATTAGGGATATGTTGAGACTGACCAGGCTCCCAATTTTCCTCTTCATTAGTGATGCATAGCTCCCATCGACAGGGTGAGGGTCCTGCTGAGGCAGACCTTTCTCGTTAATGACCCAGTGGAATAAAAGGTTCAGTGGAGCCCCCAGGTGTCCCTGGAGGGAGGGATTGGGTCTGCCCAGTGCTTAAGTTTGTTCTGCAGTTTAATATAACAGTGGCCTAAAAGCACAGGAGCCCAGTTAGGGGCAAGCAGCTAAGTGCGCCAACGTTGAGAGGGTGGTGGGAAGAAACACTGACAACTGAAAAAATTAAAAGCAGAAAGTACTTGTCAGAGAATTCAGCCAAATGAGGACAAAGGACAGCGCCCAAACATGAAAAGTTGGGTGTTTACAGGTGTACTTTGGAATATTGCGAGTTTGGTTCCAGAACACTGCAATAAAGCGAATATCAATAAATTGAGTTGCACACATTTTTTGGTTTCCCAGTGCATGTAAAAGTTATGTTCACACTCTACTGTAGTCTGTGAAGTGTGCTATAGCATTATGTCTAAAAAAATATTGTACATACTTTAATGGAAAAACACTTTCTTGCTAAAAGTTGCTAACCATCATCTGAGCCTTCAACAAGTTGTGGTAGTAACATCACAGATCACGGATCACAGATCACCATGACAAATATAATAATAATGAAAAAGTTTGAAATGTTGCAAGAATCACCAAAATGTGACTCAGAGACACAAAGTGAGCAAATGCAGTTGGGAAAATGGCACCGATAGACTTACTTGATGCAGGGTTGCTACAGACCTTCAATTTGTAAAAAACGCAGTATCTGCAAAGCACAATAAAGTGAAGCACAATAAAAGGAGGTCTGCCTGTACACAAATATCCAAAAGAAAAAGAATATTGAAGAAGGATTCATCGGTAAATGTTTGGTCATTAAAACCAGAAATCACTTTAGGCATTTCAAACAGAGAGGGATTTAATATAGGGAATTGAGTCATAAAACTGGTGGAAGGGCTGGGAGAGCAAAAAGGCAGAATGTGGTATTACCCAGGGATCAGAAATGCAGGAAGCTGGGGACACATTCCAGGCAGTTAATTCTGGACGTTGAAAGCTGTTTATCACCCAATGTTCTAAGAACAGCTCTGTAGCTTTTCTGATCTTTGTGCCGCCCTTAGGTATGGGTTAGATTATAATCCCAAGGCTTAATTTTTTTTCACATCTTTATTGGAGTATAACTGCTTTACAATGTTGTGTTAGTTTCTGCTGTACAGCAAAGTGAATCAGCTCTATGTATACATATATCCTCATATCCCCTCCCTCTTGAGCCTCCCTCCCACCCTCTCTTTCCCACCCCTCTAGATCATCACAAAGCATCGAGTTGATCTCTCCCTGTGCTATGCAGCAGTTTCCCACTAGCCGTCCGTTTTACATTTGGTCGTGTATATATGTCAGTGCTACTTTCTCACTTCTTCCAAGCTTCCCCTTCCCCCTGTGTCCTCAAGTCCGTTCCCTATGTCTGCGTCTTTATGCCTGCCCTGCCACTAGGTTCATCATTACCTTTTTTTTTAGATTCCATACATATGTGGTATCATATGGTATTTGTTTTTCTCTTTCGGACTTCACTCTGTATGACAAACTCTAGGTCCATCCACCTCATTACAGATAACTCAATTTCATTCCTTTTTATGGCTGAGTAATATTCCATTGTATATATGTGCCACATCTTCTTTATCCATTCATCTGTCGCTGGACATTTAGGTTGCTTCCATGTCCTGGCCATTGTAAATACTGCTGCAATGAACATTGTGGTACATGTATCTTTCTGAATTATGGTTTTCGCAGTATATATGCCTAGTAGTGGGATTCCAAGGCTTACTTTTATGGCCTGTATGACATGCAGAGCCCTGTAGGGGCTCAAGGCCATGGCAGTGATCTTGTAGTAATGGACAGACTGTGAAAGCTTGTCCATGGCGTCTTAAACTTTGGCAAGCAGGCCATTCATAAGGCTGGGCTCCCTTGGTTTTGCCTTCCTCTGATTCAGCCCAGGGTTTGTTTGCTCTGCAGGATGGGCTGACGTTTATGTAAATCAAGGGATGGTGTGTGTGCCTTTTCCTCCTGGGTGTGTTCCAGGGGGAGGAGGGCATCTGTGCTCCAGGTGTGAGTTTGATGTACCTAATAGCCTGATCTTATGGCAGGGTTGGTGAACATTTTTGTGGACAGTCAGGGTTCCGTAAGTTTTTGAAGGAAGCACTTTGGGAGGAGCTCAATGGTGACTTTGCAGAAAGATGGAGCAAGGGGGCTGTTCTGGTTTCTAGAACGCCGTGATGGTCTCTCTCAGGGGCCGGCATACTGCAGCTCCTTCCTCAGGCTCCTCCTTCATCCTCCCACCGCCCCGTGTTGTCTCTTTCTCCTTTGCTCTCTTGGGTCAGTCCTCCCTGCATGTGGTAGGCACAGGGATCCCAGACGTTCCCCAGCTGATCTCATTGATAATAGCTCTGTTGACAGAGGCTGTGGTACTAAGTGAAGTCTTTTTGTTCTGAGGCCCCTGCTTGCTACTCTGGAGCAAGTTGATGGGTCAGTTTCCACAGACTGACATGTGTCTCTTCTTTGGTATTTACTCTTCACTTAAGTGGGAAGATTCTGTATCAAAAAACAAATGTTTCCACTGAATTCTATCCCTAAGAGCTTTCCAATCTCCCTAAAGTAGGGTCAAGTTCGCCAGCCTAAGCTTGTCCTGAGCTTGGCTGGGTATCCCACTTGTTCTCCTATCTACCTCCAGTAAGCACTGGGCTGTTCTAATCAAATTACTCAGTAGGGGTCTCCCCCCAACCCCATCCTCTCTGTCGCCACATATAGCCCCCTCCTTCACACTCTGCCACTGATAAAAGCTGTTTCAGCAGGGAGGGTCTTACTACAGTGGTCTCCCAGCATCTCCTAACCCCACCCTGCCCAAGGAAGGTAACATTCTGGGCAGCTTCTTAAGGAATATGACCAGAAAGCCTGCGATTACCTCTCCTGCATATGATCCCCAGGAATGCCCAGACTCAAGAGTTCAGCCAAGCTGATCAAAGGGACACAATTTCTCCCATGCACTGTGATTCACGGTTTGCAAAGCATTTACATTTTAACACACGTTCTTAATTTGATCCTCACATTCAATATTTTTCCCAGATGACAAAATAGAAGCTCAGGGATTGGGGAATTTCTGCCTGGTTATATAATGGAAAGCTGGGCCAGGAAGCAAGTCCAGATCTTCAGACTCTGACTTCTAGACTTTCTTTCTGTACCAGACAAAGGACTAGCCTAGGAAGATGTAAGGAGTATGAGTGTTTACAGCAAATGTGTCCTTGCAAGGTCAAAAAGATGAATTTACCCTTCAGAGCCTGGCAAGGGTACACTTTTGCAAAGGAAGCCTCCTGTGAATGGTGAAATCAGAGCATGGCTGTAGAGGACCCGCCTCTACAGGGGGAGATATTCCAGTACATTTTCCAAAGGTAGTGTCTTTTGATTAAAAGACATTAGAAAAAGCAGATCTGTTCAGTACATGATTGAAAGAAGAGTGGTTTGACTAAACCCCTGACAAAGGTAGTTGGAGCATGGTACATGTTCATCCCTCTGATGCTAAAACTTATGCCCTAAGAGGAGGAGGAGAGAGTCCTCTATATTTAAGAGGACTTAAAATATATGGATATTTCTCTGCTGTGACACACCTAGACCTTACACTTCTAGTATGTTGGAAATTGCTGACCAAACTTAAATCTCCAGGATTCAGGACTCATCTGGGTTTGCCTGGAGGGCTGGCAAGGCAGATCCCAGGCCTAGCACCAATCCTGAAGGGTAATCTTTTTTTAAAAAAAGTTTATTTTATTGAAGTATTGTTGATTTACAATGTTGTGTTAATTTCTACTATACAGCAAAGTGATTTGGTTAACCATATACATACATTTGTTTTCATATTCTTTTCCATTATGTTTTATCACAGGGTATTGAGTATATTTCCTTGTGCTATACAGTAGGACCTTGTTGTTTATCCATTCTATATATAATAGTTTGCATCTGCTAATCCCAAACTCCCAAACCATCCCTCCCCCACTCCCCTTCCCCCTTGGCAAACTCTCTATGTCTGTGAGTCTGTTCTGTTTTGCAGGTAAGTTCTTTTGTGTCATGTATTAAGATTCCACATATTATATAAGTGATATCATAGGATATTTGTCTCTCTCTTTCTGACTTCACTTAGTATGATAATCTCTAGTTGTATTCATGTTCCTGCAAGTGGCATTATTTCATTCTTTTTTATGGCTGAGTAGTATTCCATTGTATATATGGAATACCACATCTTCTTATCCATTCATCTGCCATTGGACGTTTAGGTTGTTTCCATGTCTTGGCTATTTTAAATAGTGCTGCTATGAACATAGGGGTGCATGTATCTTTTTGAATTATAGTTTTGTCTGGATATATGCCCAGGAGTGGGATCACTGGATCATACAGCAACTCTATTTTTAGTTTTTTGAGGAACCTCCATTCTGTTTTCCATAGTGGCTGAGCCAATTTACATTCCTACCAACAGTGTAGGAGGGTTCCCTTTTCTCCACATCCTCTCCAGCATTTGTTATTTGTAGATTTTTAAATGATGGCCATTCTGACCATTGTGAGGTGGTGCCTCATTATAGTTTTGATTTGCATTTCTCAAATAATTAGCAATGTGGAGCATCTTTTCATGTGCCTGTTGGCCATGTGTATGTCTTCTTTGGAGAAATGTCTATTTAGGAATTCTGCCCATTTTTTGATTGGGTTGTTTGTTTTTTTGTTGTTGAGTTGTATGAACTGTTTGTATATTTTGGATATTAAGCCCTTGTCAGTTGCATCATTTGCAAATATTTTCTCCCATTCCATAGGTTGTCTTTTTGTTTTGTTTATGGTTTCCTTTGCTGTACAAAAGCTTGTAAGTTTGAATAGGTCCCATTTGTTTATTTTTGTTTTTATATCTATGGCCTTGGGAGAGACTGACCTAAGAAAACATTGGTACAATTTATGTCAGATAATGTTTTGCCTATGTTCTCTTCTAAGAGTTGTATGGTGTCCTACCTTATATTTAAGTCTTTAAGCCATTTTGAGTTTATTTTTATGCATGGTGTGAGGGGACTGTTCCAACTTTATTGATTTACATGCAGCTGTCCAGCTTCCCCAACACTACTTGCTGAAGTGACTGTGTTTTTTTCCGCTGTATATTCTTGCTGAAGGGCAAGCTTTAGCACAGCAGGGCCATACGTCATCCTCCTGAACACTCCTCACAGCATTAGGGATGCTCAGAAACCTACACAATGGCCCAATATGGGGAGGATGGGGCATGTGATTCAGGCTTCTCTCTTCTGTAGGGAGAACGGGCATTAGCAGGTGGGCTGTCTTGATGTCCAGGGCCTTGAAGAGAAGCCTCAGCCTGAATGCAGACCCCTGAGCAGCAGGAGACAGGACGGCGGGGAGGAACCTTCCTGGGACCTTCAGGCCTTGAGAGGTTGGGGAAGTGCCTAGCCTAGTAGGGAACCACAGTTAGACTTGGAGAAAGAAGTACATGCCACGTGGCTGTGAAAGGACACACATATCCATGAGATCCCCCCCATGAGATGTCCCAGAAATGATGACAGAGGCTTTTGGGGTGGCCGAGGAATCCTACAATGGTAGACAGGGTCAGAGCTAGAGAACTACTTCATATAATTTTACTGTGTAATGTCTTGTTTGGGGTCTGTCCTCGGCCAACAAGCAGAGCTCCCACCCTCCTATTCAGTGAATGCCCAGAGGTGGAACAGCTTGAGGCCACCGATGAGCAGAAACAGCCAGAGGTGGCCTCAGGGCTTGGAAAGCTCACCGAGTGAGCACCTGTATTTGGTTTGGCTCACGAGAAGGGCATCCTCTCTGCTCAGTAAACCCCAGATCAAGGGCTGATCATCTAAGGTATGCGAGGCAAAGGTGGCAGGCAATCTTTCATTAGGTTTCCTGGGATAGGGCCATGCCTGGCTCACCTTTCTATTACCTTCTCACCTCTCATTGGTACCTAATATATGTTATCTGTAGACTCTGACTGAATTGGATGACAAGCCAGAGCTCCTTCTCGGCCACACTCTACCACCCTCTCATCCCTCATCTTTATCCCTCCAGAGCGCCCCCTGGGGAACTCTAGTAGGTCCTACCTAATGGATCCAGAGTGAGAGGAAGCCCAGAGAAGTGAGGGATATAGTTTGCATGGAGGCAAAAACAGAAGGAATGGAGGGAGTGTGCTCAGTGAATGCCAGGAAATGGGGGAGGTGGCTGGTCACCTAATTACCAGCTAGATTACTGCTCCCTCTGTATCCCTGGCTGCACACGTCTGCCCTGTGAATGGCACCACAGGGTTAAAATACCATAACTGAGGTCAGAAGGAGGAGGCAAAACATCCCATGAACACTGTCGCCTCCAGGGCTGACACTGGGAAGTCTCCTGAGCTCTGCATCTGGACGTGACGTTAGGAGGCCAGGGAGGGTGTGGCGGGTAGCAGGGAGGTGAGGGCTTGTGGTGTTTACCATCCTTGTTTGAGCACAAGAAGATTCTGGAAGCTGGGCACTTTGAGGAGGTCTTCAGTGACCCAGAGGCAGCACTCAGTCTCCAGAAGGCGGCGTGACACCTACATTTGGGGGTCTCTGTCCTCTTGGCAGACCTGGCTTCCCACAGAACCCCGTGCTCAGAAGGGCCCTGCACATGGCTAATGCTCTGCTGCTACCATCCTGAAATCCTTCATTTTTCTTATTTAATCACTTTTCTACTGTGGCAAACTATATGTCCCAGTGTTTTACGATAATTAGAAAGAAAACACACCCACACACTTCATAAAATTTGTCATTTTAAAGTATACAATTGGGACTTCCCTGGCAGTCCAGTGGTTAAGAATCCGCCTGCCAATGCAGGGGACATGGGTTCAAGCCCTGGTCCGGGAAGATCCCACATGCCGCGGAGCAGCTAAGCCCGCGCACCACAACTACTGAGCCTGTGCTCTAGAGCCCGCAATCCACAACTACTGAGCCCGTGTGCCACAACTACTGAAGCCCACACGCCTAGAGCCCGTGAGCCACAACTACTGAGCCCACGTGCCGCAACTACTGAAGCCCATGCATTCTAGGGCCAGCATGCCATAACTACTGAGCCTGCGTGCTGCAACTACTGGAGCCTACGCGCCTAGAACCCATGCTCCACAACAAGAGAAGCCACACCAATGAGAAGCCCGCGCACTGCAGCAAAGAGTAGCCCCGGCTCACTGCAACTAGAGAAAGCCCACGTGCAACAATGAAGGCTGAGCACAGCCAAAAATAAACAAACAAACAAATAAATAAATAAATAAAAATTTAAAAGTATACTATTGAGTGATATTAATTACAGTCATAGTTTAGTACAACCATCACCACTATCTATTTCCAAAACTTTTTCCTTACTCCAGATAAAAAATCTAAACCCGTTAAGCAATAACCCTCCCTTTCCCTCTCCCTTCAGCCCCTGATAACCTCTAAGGCATTTTCTGTCTCTATGAATTTGCCTATTCTGGATATTTCATGTAAGTGGAATCCTACAGTATTTATCCTTTTATGTTAAGATTATTTCTTGGGACTTCCCTGGTGGTGCAGTGGTTAAGAATCCGCCTGCCAACGCGGGGGACACGGGTTCGAGCCCTGGTCCTGGAAGATCCCACATGCTGCAAAGCAACTAAGCCCGTGCACCACAACTACTGAGCCTGGGCTCTACAGCCTGCGACCCACAACTACTGAGCCCACACACCACAACTACTGAAGCCCACGTGCCTAGAGCCCGTGCTCCGCAACAAGAGAAGCCACCGTAATGAGAAGCCTGCGCACCACAACGAAGAGTGGCCCCCGCTCACCTGCATTTTCAGTTTGCACTGGGCTCTGCAAGTTGCTGGAGTTTTCTGCAGCAAACAAGTTGGATCTCTGCTTTTAAAATCTGGATCTCTGGACTTCATTGGGGAGGAAAAACTTTTCCCCTACTCTCTTATGTTCAGTCCCTGAGGGCCTGCGAATTTAACCAGCAAAAGACAGATTAACAGGAGAAAAAGAAGATGAGTTTGATTAATATTTTACATGCACAGAGTTCACAGAAAAAAAGTGAAACTCAAAGAGGTAGACTCAATTTGGGCATTTATATATCATCTTCAACAAAGGAAAGGAGGTTTAGGCTTCTAGAGAATACATTGTGGAGAGGTGACTAGGAAATACAAGGAGGAAACTAATGGAAGATAATGGTTTTGTTTGTTTGTTTTGTTTTGTTTTAAATTTTTGGACATCCCGAGCGGCTTGTGGGATCTTAGTTCCCTGACCAGAGATCAAACCCATGACCCCTGCAGTGGAAGCGTGGGTCCCTAACCACTGGACCACCAGGGAATTCTTGTGGGTTATTTTAATAAGGTCTGTTTATGCAGATTCATCTCAGTGACAACTCTGTCTTGGTGATAAGAGTCTCTCTCCTCTTTCTGGCACAGGAGAGGGGGAAGCCTTCACCAAGGGAATTTTATGCCCTGCTTTTAGGCAGAAAAGGGGAAGGAAGAACTCATCCTGCGTCTTGTTGATTCTCACTTGCCTTCAGTTTAAAATTATCCTTACGCCACAGTGGCATATTTGGGAATGGCACATCCTGGTCCCTTCAACTTGATCTTTAGAAGGCCAGGCAGCAAGATGGTCTTAGGATGAGTTTGTCACTCCCGGTGATTACCTACCTTGTCAGGCCTGTGTTTCCTTACCTCTAAGGTGAGTCTTGTGTCCTGGTGCCACCCTGTGCAGCCAGTGCAGAGACAGAGCCCAGGGCTTGGAAACCATAAGGTGGCCTGAGTACCCAGCACAGGCCCTTCAAACCCAGCTCCCAGTTGGTGAAATGACCCACCGGCCCATCCCAGGGGAACCCCCAGAGGGATGTTTCCAGGATATGTGATCAGCCTGGTAAGGAAGGAGCCCTATTAGAAGACTCTCCAAGAGGTATGATGGACCAAACCGGTTTGTAAAGCAGCTCCAGCCACTTGGGGGTGGGGAGTGGACTGTTATGTGTCTAGATGAGCCCAAATCTGGACGCTCAAACCGTTCTCTCGATGTTTGGTTTGCTTTTAACTTAAGATGGGCTTTCACTTTTCTTCCCTTTTTATCTTTTCTGCAGCCGGGTGCTCGAGATGCTCCAGCCCAGCCTGTTTATCTTGTGAGCTGCCGAAGGCCCACCTCCCCCTGCCGCAGCTCCGTCCCCGTGTGATTACATCTTTCCTTGGTTATGGGGTTTTGACTGGCCTTTTGTATAATGCTAAGCCACAATGGGACTGGAATATTCTCCCCTTATTTTTATCGGGAGCTTTTATTTCCTCAGCTGTTTAGTTAAGTGTGCCTGTTTCTGGTTTTGCTCCTGGTCAGGAAAGGGGCCCAGGATTCAGGGAGAAGATCAGATGCCCTGGTGTGTCAATTGGTCTTTCAAAGAACGAAGCAGGAGTTGATCACCTGCTGAAGCTCAGGGCCAATGCAGAGCTGCCTCCCAAGAGGCTAATCAATTTCAATTAAGGAGATTAAAAGCCCCGAGCGCAGGGAGGGCTGGTCACGGGTTTCTGAATGCCTTGCTTCTCCAGCAGCCTGAAAGCAGGCCATGGGCCCCAGAAGCGCGGGATGGTGTCTTCTGGGCCAATGTCAGGACAGCAGTGAGGGGTCAAATGCAAAAGGAGAAGCTGGCTGAAGGGGCTCGTGATTCTTCAGGAATTCTTCAGGACGGACCTGTCAGCGTCCTCAGCCCCATCAAGTGTCCAGTATCCCTAGTCACTGAGCTGTCTCAACCCAACCCAACCCAATCCCCACCCCCGCTTCCTGGTGGGACCACCCTGGGCTCCCGGCAGCTGCCTCTGATCTGCTGTGTAGGTGAAGGACAAGCCTTCTGCAGCTTCCAGGTGGAGAGCTGGTACTCCTCGTCTGGACCCTCCTTCTCCACTGGGCATCCCAGAGGCTCTGTGTCTGCTACCTTTCCGAGCTGCTCGGGCATCCTAGAGGCCACACTCCCGAGAGGTAGGGGCAGAGGCCAGAGTGGGACGTCTGGTGGAGGAGAGGGGGCTTTGGCATCACACAGACCCAGGGCTGAGCCCACCTCCGCCCCTTACTGGCTCTGCGTTGGCCCTGAGTCAGCACGTGACCAGCCTGTGCTTGTTTTTTTTTTTAAACCAGTGGACACCCCAGGGCATCCAATCTGTGCCCAGGCATCCGAGTGAGCCTCACTTTCCATGTTCATCAAAGGAAGCTCTCCACCCTGGTCTCACAGGGTTTGCCGGGCGCACAGGAAGAACGGTATGTACCTAAAGTGTCTGATGTCCCCAAGCCCCCTCTGATTGTGGTGGCCCAGGGTAGACAGGGGACCGGAGGCAAAAATTACACTCAGCTCCCCAGACCTGGAGATTTTTGTTCAGAAGCCAATAAATCAAAACATCGCGAGGATTCGATGCACGTGCTTTGTGCACTGTAAATGCTAGGTAGGTGTCGAAGGACCGGGCGGGAGAACTGGGGCCCTGGGGAGAAGAGTGCAGGACGCAGAGGAGGAAGGAGGAAGGAGCCTCCAGGAGGGGGAGTGGCCTGAGGCTCATGAAAACCACGGTGTCTGTTAGGCAGGAAAGAGAAACCAGGTACAGCTTCGTGGGCAGCAGCAACTACGAAGACAAGCACAGACTTTGCTGGGAAGTCCAGGAAGCTGAAGCCACCGTCCCCCTGGCCCTCAGGGGTGAGGTTCCCTCGAAGGACTGGCTATTCGTCAGGGGGGTCTCTTTCTTCTCTCGGCTGCTTACCTTGTAGCTACTTTCCTATTAACAAGACAGCCTGGGGAATGAGGGGGGCAGGGAGGGAGGCTCATTTCAGGCCATTGGGCTTCTTGTTTAATAATCTAAAGGACAGGATGGCCGCTGTAGAAAGTGACCTTATCAAGAAGGAGGGGGTCACAGAGCTCCAAACCCTTGTGGGGAGCCAGGTACAGGGCAGGTCACAGACTTACCCAAGGTCACGCTTGTTAACAGCAGGGCCAGTCTCCTGCTGTCCTGCTACACCCCCCAGCCTCCCGGGCCTGCTTTCATCCCTGACCTACTTCTCCCAGGATAATTGAGAAATGAGTGATGGGAGCTGCAGGCTTCTGCTTGCTGTCGAGAGCTGGGTGGCTGTTCATCAACTTTTAAAGCATCTGGACCCTTCTCTAAAACAACAACAAAATCAGTCTCAGGCACGTCGCATTATATAAAAATGGTCTTATTCTTGATACAAATTTATTTCACAAATGCAGAAAAGTGGAACGTACCATTTATACTGAAGAGGAGGAAATGATTGCTATAAGGAGATTTAAGGTTGCTAAGAATGGGGTAGGAGAGTTTCCAAAAGGAATCCCACCTCGAGGTGGGACTGGCTTTGTGGGAGGGACGGGATGACGAGCCCCAGCCCTACCTTCCTGAGATGGAGACCCGAGGGATGGCACAAGGGCAGGTTGTGGCCCCCAAGTCAGGCAGTAGGAAGGGGATGGCGTGTGATGTGTCCTAGGACCTGCCTTCAAACCCAGCACCTTGTAGGGACAGGTTTGTGTCCTGGGGAACTGGCTTTGTCATGTCATGTCATGGGAACCCTGCCAATTTTGTTAAGGACCCGAGGGAGGAAATGCTGCCAGTAAAGGAAGCACCAGACGGCAGGAGGCCCAGCCTCAGCCACAGAACCTTGGGTTGTCAGTAGCAGAGCCAGAGTCTTTGTCCATTCGGGTTGCTATAGCAAAATACCACAGACTGGGGGGCTTAAACAACACACATTTATTTCTCACACATGGAGGCTGGAAGTCTGAGATCAAGGTGCCAGCAGACTTGGTTCCTGGTAAGGCCTCTCCTCCTGGCTTGCAGACGGCCACCTTCTCACTGTGTCCTCACAGGGCAGAGAGAGAACACTCTGGTGTCTCTTCCTCTTAAAAGGGCACTAATTCCATCATGGGGGCCTCACCCTCATGACCTCATCTAAACCTAATTTCCGCCCAGAGGCCCCACCCCCTTATACCATCATACTGGGGGTCAGGGCTTCAACATGTGGATTTTGGGGGGACACAGACATTCAGCCCATAACACCTGGGCTCTATGCCTCCCCATCATCTCTTTGTCTCCCTAGTCATTTATGCTGGCCTCTGGGCAGTGCTTCTCAAGGTGTCCATGGTAAGGAACCAGTTTTTTTTTTTTTTTCTTTTGGCCACCCCCCTCAGTTTTCAGGATCCTACTTCCCCGACCAGGGATTGAACCCATGGCCATGGCAGTGAAAGCTCCGAGTCCTAACCACTGGACCGCCAGGGAAGTCCCAAGGACCAGTTTCGTTATTTGCAATGAAGTATGATGTGTGCTGAGAAAAATTAGATGATTGTATGAGATACAAGCTCATTTCTTTCTTATGATTGGGTTCCATGCCCTAGCATTGCTGTTGAATTGGCATGAATGCCCCTGAACGCTCTTGCTTGCTTTCTGTCTCCATCTCATTCTGGAGCAGGGACCGAACCTTTGAGGGCCTCCTGCTGCAGACCACCCTTTAAGTGGCGCTGTTTAGAGCTCCACAGAAAGTACGCCATCATCCATGGAGAGGTGTTATCGGAAGCTTCCAGAGACAAAATGTCATGAGCCCCGGCTCAGCAAGGTCCTCACTGGGCCTTTTCCCCTTTGTTATCTCGGGACGTGTGGGGTCTGTAAGGAGGATGGTAACCTGGTTGCCTCTCTCTCAATGGCTTTCTGAGGTAGCAGAAGCACAGGCCTGAGTCAGAGAGTGGAAGGCAAATCTACCTCCCCCACTTGTGAGCTGTGTGAGTTTGGGGTGAGCAATTGACTGGTATGTGCCTCAGTTTCTTCATCTAGCAAATGGAGGGTGATGGTAGCTTCCCCTCAGGGAGGTGAAGATTAAGTGAGACGTGCCTGAACTAGGCACGGTGCCCCATCCCTCTCTCTTCCTCCTTCCTCTGAAAAAGGGCCCCAGTGGAGAGGTAGGACTCTGCCCCAGGGAGGAGAGGTGTGCGCTTGACGAGAGCGAAGCGTCCTCTTTCAAAAAATCACAGGATGTCCGAAAAGAGGGTCTGAGTCAGCACAACTTCTGGGAATCCAGACAGGAGTGAAGATTTCCCTGGAGAAAATTTCCCCAGCAAGAGCACTGGAGCAAGAAAGGTAGGATGTCAGCGCAACCTCAGACTGGTTGACCAGATAGCTCAAATTTCAAATCCTGCATTCAGACTTTCTGGGGGATGATGCTCTGACCAGAGAGGAGACTGACCTCCATGGTATCTAAGATAAATACGAGGCATGTGAGCACCAAACAGCTGGTATGTCTGTGGTTTCTGGGTTTCGCCCAGTAAGCCTCAAAAGCACGATCTTGGGGCATTGAGATGAATGTCAGGAGACCCGGGGCCTGACACTCATCATCAGCAAAGTAGCAGCAGAGGGCCCTGTATTCGTTTGCTCAGGCTGCTGTAACAAAGTCCTGCGGACCAGGCCGATTAAACAACAGAAATGTCTTGTCTCACATTCTGGTGGCTAGAAATCTGAGATCAAGTTGTGGGCAGAGTTGGTTCCTTCTGAGGGCTGTGACAGAAAGGTCTGTTCCAGGCTTCTCTCCTTGGCCTGTGGTTGGCTGTCTTCCCCCCGTGTCTTCATGTTGTCTTTCTGCTGTACGTGTCTTGTGTCCCAATTTCCCCTTCTTGTAAGGACACCAGTCATATTGGATTAGGGCCCACCCTAATCATGTCACTTTAAATTAATTACCTCTTTAAAGGCCCTATCTCCAAATACAGTCACATCCTGAGGTCCTGGGGGTGTATGGATTCAACATTTGAATTCTGGGGCCAATTCAGCCCATTAGAGACCTTTAACCAACTGGTCTCAATTTCACCAGCAGAGAGAGAATGGGTGAGCCTGTGGTTTTCCAGATTTCTCCTGATTTTAAGCAGATTAAGGTTCAGCCTAGAATTGTGCATCAACCTGCCAAATGCAGCTGAATGTGTGACTTAGGCCATGTCATCTTTCCAGGTTAAAATTTATTTATAAAGCACAGATAATAAAAATAACATCTATTTATCTCCCTAGGTGTTCTGAGCCTTAAGTTACAGATGCAGGGATGATGCGTTACAAAACCAAACAAATCAGTCCTTAGGACAGGTGACTCAGGCAAATCAACCATCACCACCACAACAAAACAAGCTTTCAAACCCACAAGAGAAGACAAGATTGTAACGCCTTCTTAACAACATTGCTTTATTGATGCAAGGCAAGGAAAACTACATTAAATTCTATTGATTCTCTTTGAGATCTAATAATATGCCTTATTCAGATCTTATTCACATCCCTCTTCTTCCACGGGTCTATCTCAGGAGCTGACATTGGCCAGTTACAAAACAGAATTGGTTCTGCTGTCATTGGAAGTTACAGAGGCGAACGTGTTTTCAAACACAAAATCTACCACGCTTTCTTTGGGAAATAAGGCACAGTTGGAAAAAAAAATCTCACTTCTAAACAAAATTGAAAGCATGGCTAACTTGAGATTTATTTGATTACAGTCTTTCTCTGGGCTAATCAGTTTTAGAACCCATTCCTGTTGGCACCAATGAGCCAATAAAATATCCAGCAGGAGAGAAGAAGTATCACATCAACTCAGAGAAACAAGGTTGTTCGTTTTTTTAAAAAGCATTGAATTAATGTTTACACTGCTGAGTCAAGTTATTTATACATATGTTATAGGTTTTGCATCTCCAGAATATGTTTGCATTAAGAGTATGATAAATTGTACCTGACTTACTTGTGAAAAATCATCTTGAGAAAGGTTTTTGTCCCCTGGGAAAATATGGAAATGACACATGGTGTGTACAGCCAGAAATACTCAGCAGAAGGAGAGACGGATTTTTAGCTGCCACAATGGATGGTTAAGAATTTCGGATTTGGGTCAGCGTCATTACGCTCAAGTCACTTCACCTCGAAACCTCATTCTTCATCTCTAGAATAGGTTCCAAACTCAGTGTTTTCTGTAAATATTCAATAGGATAATACATGCACAGAGTTCGACATTAACCCTCCCAGAGGCCAATAAGAATCCAATAAATGCCAGCTTCTCTATCATATTCTTACAGAAGAATGCTTGCATGCTTTACCTTTCGTCTGTGGAAAAATCACAAAAAGGATTAAGTTTGTTGAAAGGAAAGGTGGGTCTTGGGCCCCCTTAGCACATGTTTTCTCCATCCTTTCTAAAAAGTGATGCTAATAAGTGAACAGGTGTTGTAGGGAGAAGGTGGAGTAACCAGAACATTCCTACGTTGCTGGTGGGAATGTAAAAGAATGTAGACCTTTTGGAAAACTCTTTGGTGGCGCCTCAAAAGTTAAACAGATATGGCCCAGCAGTTCCACTCCTAGGTATATACTCAGGAGAATTGAAAACATGCATTCATACAAAAACTGGTTCATAAATGTTCACCGCAGGATTATTTGCTGTAGTGGAAAGGTGGAAAGACACAGCTCCAGTGTCTAGCAAGTAATGAATGGATAAACAACATATGGAACAGCCATGCCAGGGAATTTTATTTGGCAACAAGGGACAGTGAGGTACGGACACAAGCTACAACATAGATAAACCCTGAAAACATGATGCTGATGGAAAGAAACCAGCCACAAAAGGCTACATACAGCATGATTTCATTCATACGAAACATCCAGAATAAACAGCTCTATAGAGACAGAAAGTAATTAGTGGTTGCCTAGGGCTGGGAGGGAGGGCAGGAATGGGGAGCGACCGCTAATGGACACAGCGTTTCTTTTTGGAAGGATGAAAATTTTCTGGAATTAGAGTGATGATGGTCATACAACTTTGTGAATATTCTCAGGACACTGCACTGTACCTTCTAAAATGGTGACTTTTATGCTTTATGCATTGTATCTGGAAAAAAATCAATGAATGCTTAATGTGGAAAATAAGAAAACAAGGAAACAAAAATTGTCATTGTAGCATCCAGAGATAATCACTGCAAATGCTTTGATGTAGATCCTTCCAGACTGATGCTAATGTATACATTTAAAAAATAAAATGGGATCACACCAAACATACCGTTGAGTGAAAGGTGTTTTTTTTTTGTATTACTGTTACTTTTCCCCTCGATATTAAGAAATGGCCTCTCTAAACATAGGCGGCATCCACCTCGGAGTCTTCTCAAATGTCTTGCCTTCCCCCTTTCCTCGGCCAGGCCGTGCTTCTTCTCTTTCCAAAGCTCTTCTTAGGACTTTCAAGCGAATCTATTCGCCTTGGATCACCAGAGTGCTCTCAGTTGCTGTCACAGCTTGACCTGTTACAAGCTGTTTCATTCATATCCATGATTTCAGTGGAACTGATCCCTAAACCCATATTTCTACCTTGACCTCTATTCCATACACTAGTCTTGCATCTCCAAATGCCTACTGGAAATTCCCACTTGAACATTCATCACTGACATTATCATAAGACTAAACTCAGACTCATTATATTTTTCAATGCCCCAGCCAGGCACAGCGGAAGATTTGAAGTTTGAAGTGGACATTCATGCCCACACTTGACCTTTCTCATTCAAGTCAAGCTTTTTAGAAGCCGTGGAAACCTACTCTGGCTAACTTAGAAAAGGTAGGTATGGAGGGAGATGGGGTAGCTCACACCATAGGCAGGGGGGAAGGCTGGGGAACCAGATTTGGAAAAAGGGCAGGAAAATGGCATTCCAGGGGCTGCATGGCAGTGACCACAGCCAGGTCGGCCCCTGAGCGAGGTCTGGGCCGATGCCTGCTGCTGGTACAGGCATCCCGGCCGCTGCTGTCTGGGATGCTGATGGTCCCGCGTCACTCTAGCAATTGCTCAGAGTGAAGACAGCAGTCAGATATGGGACAGTGTAAAGAAAAACAAGCGCCTATCCACTTAGTCTTGGTTTCCTTAAACCAAGAAAAATGGAGATCATTTTCCTAACCACCTCATGGGATTGTAAGAAAGTCAGCTGGTATTTTGGAAGATACTTTGTAAACCACGAGCCCCTCCACAAGTGTGGGTTCTTTCTACTAAAAAGTGAGGTTTTCCTTCCAATCTCTGTTCTGTTCCTGATGGTGTACCTCTCTTCCCCTCAGGGTTTCCATATCCCCTCATGGCCCCCATATCCCCACACTGCCTCCTGTTGGCTGAAACAAATGCACAACATGAGAATTGTGAGTTAAGTTTTATTTGAGGCAAAATGAGGACTGTAGCCTGGGGACGGCATTTCAGATAGCTCTGAGAAACTGCTCCAAAGAGCTAGTGGGGGAAGGTCAGTATATATGTGATTTTGGTAAAGGGGGAGTCCATGCAATCAAGCACATTTTTTTTGGTAGAAGGTTTCTGCTAGTCTCGTGAAGGTCACTGCTAGTCATGAGGTGCAGACATCACCATGAAGGCTTTTAGTGCTTTTCTAGATATGAGGAGATGCAAGAATCGGGCTCAGAAAATCTTCACCTGAAAATGCCTATCTGAAGACCTGTTCTGCCAGTTTCCTCCAGAGCACAGAGGGCCTCATTTCTGACCTTCACCCTGAGCTCCTTTCAGGGGGTGTTTGTTGAAGGTCAGTGGCTGCAGCAGCTCATAATTGAATCCTTGTAGAGGTAGATGGCAAGTGTCAATTTGTAGGTGACACTCCAGATCCCCTCACGGGCCCCATATCTAAGCTGTACGGTCTTGCTTATTATTCCTTCTTCCTCCCACCTGTCCCTTCCCATCATCACTGGCCCATAGAATTCAGTTGCAACAATGGAAACCAATCATTCCCAAGCTTGATGATACATCGGACTCACCTGGGGCAGTATTTCTGCTTCAGAGGAGCTGTGAGACCTCCGAAGCCATATTCTCAACAAGCTACTGAGGAGATCACAGCAGGAACAGACCCACCAACCCACCAACTGAAATCTACAAACTGAGTTTGTTACATGGAGCACTAGTCCTCTGAAAAAGGGTTCTATATTGAAATGTTTGTAAAATGCAGCCTCCAGAGATTCACAATTGAAGAGGTCCTGCAGGTGAGATACCTGTGAAACTGTCCAATCCAGAATGTCTACGACCTATGAGCTTGTGAGAGCTTCAGAGGTGTTGCTTGTTATGCTAATGAGGTGACTTTTGGAAGCACCTGAGGATGGGGGCTGGTTGCCACGGAGCCAACCCTGTGATTGGAGGGTTGCACCTTTGAGTCCCACCCCCGCACCCAGTGGAGAGGGGCTGATGGCCAATGATGTAATCACTTATGCCTACGTAAGGAAGCCTCCGTAAAAAATCAAAAGGATGGGGTTCTGAGAGCTTCTGGGTTGCTGAACACATGGAGCTGCCGGAACGGTGGTGCCTGGAGAGGACATGGAACCTCCCAGCCCCTTCCCACTGCCTTGCCCTGTGCATCTCTTCCGTCTGACTGTTCCTGAGTTACAGCCTCTCGTAATAAACTGGTGATCCGGTAAGTAAAATGTTTCTCTGAGTTCTGTGAGCTGCTCTAGCCAAGTACTCGAACCTGAGAAGGTTGTAGCAACCTCTGATTTATAGCCAGTTGGTCAGAAGCATAGATGGCAACCTGGACTTGTGCCTGGAGTCTGAGTGGGAGTCTCTTAGGACTGAGCCCCTCACCTGTGGGATCTGATGCTGTCTGGGGAGGCACTGTGGGAACGGAGCTGAATTGTAGGACACCCAGCTGGTGTCCCGAGAATCGCTTGTTGGTGTGGGATCCCCTCCCCACATTGGATTTGGTACTAGAACCCATTCAGTTCCATAACATCTGTTAAAATTCTACCAAGAGAATATTCTGAGAAATATACTAACACTTTGGGGAAACCCTGGCCTATGGGATCAATTTGGAATTCCTTACTCTGGTTTCCAAGGTTTTTGACCCCTTGGCTGCAAGCTTCATTACCTCCCATGCCTCTATATATACAGTCAGCCAGGGGATTGGTTCCAGGACCCCCAAGGATACCCGAATCCTCGGATGCTCAAGTCCCTTATATAAAATGGCCTAGTATTTGCATATAACTCATCTAATACAATTAATACCTAATGCCATGTAAATGCAATGTAAATAGTTGCCAGGCATGGGGCAAATTCAAGTTTTGCTTTTTGGAACTTTCTGGAATTTTTTTTCCCCGAATATTTTCTACTGGTGGTTAGAGGACCTGTGTATCCAGAGCCCCTGGAGCTTGTCCTGCCTCTGCAGTTGTGCTGGGTTGATGTCTTGCCTCCTCATCTACCCCCTGAAAGCAGTAACCATGTGCTAGGTACTTTTAGTCCCCTTTCCTGGTGCAGGGCCCTCTGAGGTAGGGGCCTGGTAAATAGCTGTCGGTTTGCTGAGTGTCTTGGGATTTGTGGGTTTGGTTTCTTCTCAGCTGGTGCTTCCCCACCTCCTGGACATCCTGTTTGTGCGGCTCGGGGTCACCCTGGAGGGCGGAGCGCCGGTCAGCGCTGCTGAGTGGCTAACATGACTGTCTAGGGCCACCATGGAAGGGACGGAGGGGAGGTCCGGGAGGGACACAGCCGCTGAGAGGGTCTTGGCAGGGAGTGACCGGCTGAGTGTGTGGCCCAAGGAGGTGAGAGTTCTGGGGTTAGTCCCTGCCCTCTAGGGGCTTCAATCCAGCAGCCAAAAAAGAGGGGGCTGGGTCTGAACTTTTCCCCACACTTGCCCGGCCCCCACCAGTCCCTGGGGAACTGGCACTTCCAGTTGCTTCTGTAATGCCTTCCCGTTCTCTCCAATGAGAATGCAAGGGGCAGTGACGCTATCACAGGGAAAGCTTTGAATCTGCTCTGACTCATTAAGGGAGCGAATTCACATTGTTATCCGTAGTCACAAGTTACTGGTCATCCATGTCGTGCTCTGAGGTTGAGGTCTTGCCATACTGCCCAGGTCTCCTAGCACTGTGGCTTCCAAACTTTCGTGTGCGTCTGGCCGTGTTCAAACGCACCGGCCTCAGGCCTCACCCAGGAGCTGCTAGGTCAGCAGGTCCGGGGCGGGGCTGGAGGTTTTGCCTCTCTAACAAGTTCCCAGGTGATGCTGATGCTGCCGGTCTGGGGAATCACACTCTGAGAACAATTGATTTGGGGCATCACGCCCTTGCGGCTTCCCCAGCCCTGCCGCCTGCAGCAAATGTCTCCCAACGGAAGTGAGGGGCTTTCAGTGGCTTCATCATGCTGGGGATAGTCTGACCTCCATTTCAGTCTGTCTCCTCTAATTCTTTTGGTGGACGGATGGACAGTGGAGAGGGGGAGGAAATTAGGGATAAAAAGATAGCCGAGCTTAGTAAATGGTAGGGCCAGTATTTAAACCGTGGTCATTCTGATTACAAAACTCCCTCTGTTAACCACTTTGCTATGTGCTTTTGGAAACCTTTTAACAAAGAACCTGTTGTCAGGTTAAGACACTAGCTACTGCCCCGGCTCTTTCTGACAGTGTGTTGGGGATATTTCAAACCAGATGATTCAATTAAAACAGTTAAAACAAGGCCTGACATAGAACAAACATCCAAGACATGTACACAGAAGTACATCCTGTAGCACAGAGATTAGAAGCATAGGCTCTAGATCAGAATGCCTGCGTTTGAATCCTGGCTCTGCCATTTATTAGCTCTTTGGGCAAGTTAGTTAAGTTCTCTGTAACCCAGTCTCCTCATCTGTAAAATGGGGAGGATAATAGTAGTACTTCCAGGTTCAGAACGGAGATCCACTGAATTCTTATCTGTAAAATACTTAGGACAGTGTTATCATTTCTGGTTCAATGCTTTTGTGCAAACTAAAGTATAAAGGGCGTGGTAAAGGCAACTCAGGCCTGGACTTTCAACGGGGTTATTCTGAACACTTTACTGAATGTCTAGATGAATGCGAGCTGGAGTCACACTCCCTGGACTCAAGTCTTGGCTAAAAACAACTCCTTAGTGAACTGGAACAAACTGCCTCACTTTTTTCATCTGTTCAACTGGGATAACCGTAGTAGTTACTTCACAGGATGGCTTTGTGGACTATATGAGTTAAACTGAACTTTAAAGCATTAGAACAGTGCCTGGCCTGTACTATGTGTCCAATACGTGTTGGCTGGTATTCACACAGAGTGGGCAGTACCTGTGGGCCTGACAGCCTTCAATCTGTTTTCCAAAGCACGTCTCCAGTTAGGTCCCTGTCACCTTGCACAGAGGGATAAGCACGTGAGTGAAGATTGTCATAGCCTTGCTGCCTGTGTCTTGGTTTCATTTGTTATAGGAACCCACCCGTTTTCTTTTTCTTAGGTAGCCATTCTCCCCAAATCCCAAAGGCCCTGGCGGAATTGTGTTTTGAACTGATGTGTCAAATGCACTTAGACCTCAGATGGGTTTCTTATCTTGCAACTAATACATTTTTTATAAATCATCAGCTCTGGTTTCCTTTCAAGCTGCAGAGAGGATATCCTTTTCCTGTTAAGCTGCAGAATGATTTTCCCCCCTTCAAAGTAAAGCATTAACTTCCAGAGCCCTGTAAATCAGTTCAAATGTACATATTATTAGAGTAACAAGCTGAAGTTTTTGGAGCTTATATGATATGTTGGAAGCCTGTATTACAAGACTTTACATCGATATTTCAGGTATTCCTAACAGTATCCAAACAGTGAGCATGACATACAAATACAAAGACCACTGAGCCTTTTCTTCCTTTACCTTTATTTTTTTCATTTTAGAAAATGATAAATGTTCATTTTAGAAAACTTACACAAATAATTTTTTAAAATCACATATTATTCTACCACCCAGAGCTAACAACTATTAACAACTTCTATTCTTTTTTTCTGTGCATGTGTATAAATATTTCTTTTACAGAATGTGATCAGGCCAATGGGTGATACATGGTCTATAACTTTTTAAAGGTGTAGGAGGTTGTTGATGTCGGTATAGTTTTGGACATGCTGCAATTTGTCTGTAGTTACACACAATGACCATTAAACTAACTTTATAAAAATAAGTGAGTTTCTGAATTAAAAAAGTGTGATCAGGGTGAACATGCTATTTAATAGCAAATATATTGTGAACATTTCTCCACGCTATAAACATTTTTTTACATTACTAAAATGTTTAAAAAATAACCTCCCTTTTCATTGCAAAAACAACACATATTCATTACAGGAAAATTAATTGAGGTAAAAAACAGGAAGAAAAATTTAAAGTACCCATAATCTCACCATTCACAGGTAGCTGTCAATAGTTGGGTGCATGTCCTCTTAGACTTTTTTTTGAGTTCAATTATTAAAAAAACCCAAAGATCCTAAGGTACCTATTGTTCTGTGACCTGCCTTTTTCAATCAATTGACTTTTGATCTCTGTGTACACTGCTGAAAATGGCTGTGCGGTATCCTTTTTTTTTTTTCTTGAAGTATAGTTGTGTTAATTTCTGCTGTACAGCAAAGTGATTCAGTTATACACACACATATATATATTCTTTTTCATATTCTTTCCATTATGGTTTATCACAGGATATTGAATATAGTTCCTTGTGCTATACAGTACGACTTGTTGTTCATCCATTCTACATATACTAGTTTGCATCTGCTAATTCCAAACTCCCAATCCATCCCTTCCCCACCTCTCTCCCCCTTGGCAACCACAAGTCTGTTCTCTATGTCTGTGATTCTGTTTCTGAGTTGTAAATAAGTTCATTTGTATCATATTTTAGATTCCACATATAAATGACATCATATGGTATTGTCTTTCTCTTTCTGACTGACTTGGTATGGTAATCTCTAGGTCCATCCATGTTGCTGCAAATGGCATTATTTCATTCTTTTTTACGACTGAGTAGTATTCCATTGTGTATATTACCACATCTTCTTTACCCATTCATCTGCCGATGGACGTTTAGGTTGTTTCCATGTCTTGGCTCTTGAGAATAGTGCTGCTATGAACACAGGGGTGCATGTATCTTTTTGAGTTATACTGTTGTCTGGATATATGCCCAGGAGTGGGATTGCTGGATCATGTGGCAACTCTATTTTTAGTTTTTTGAGGAACCTCCATACTGTTTCCCATAGTGGCTGCACCAATTTACCTTCCCACCAACCATATAGGAGGGTTCCCTTTTCTCCACACCTCCAGCATTTGTTATTTGTAGATTTTTTTTTTTTTTTTTTTTTTTTTTGTGGTACGCGGGCCTCTCACTGTTGTGGCCTCTCCCGTTGCGGAGCACAGGCTCCGGACGCGCAGGCCTATCGGCCATGGCTCACGGGCCCAGCCGCTCCGCGGCATGTGGGATCTTCCCGGACCGGGGCACGAACCCGTGTCCCCTGCACCGGCAGGCGGACTCTCAACCACTGCGCCACCAGGGAAGCCCTATTTGTAGATTTTTTTAATGACGGCCATTCTGACTGGTGTGAGGTGATGCCTCATTGTAGTTTTGACTTGCATTTCTCTAATGATTAGTGATGTTGAGCAGCTTTTCATGTGCATGTTGGCCAACTGTATGTCTTTGGAGAAATGTCTGTTTAGGTCTTGTGCCCATTTTCAATTGGGTTGTTTTCTTGTTGCTGAGTTGTATTTTGCAAATTAAGCCCTTGTTCGTCACATCATTTGCAAATATTTTCTCCCATTTCGTAGGTTGTCTTTTCATTTTGTTTATGGTTCCTTTTGCTGTGCAAAAGCTTGCAAGTTTGATTAGGTCCCATTTGTTTAGTTTTGCCTCTATTTCTACTGCCTTGGGAGACTGACCTAAGAAAACATTGGTATGATTTATGTCAGAGAATGTTTTGCCTGTGTTCTCTTCTAGGAGTTTTATGGTGTTGTGTCTTATATTTAAGTCTTTCATTCAGAAAATGGCTGTACAGTATTCTGATTTAAGGATGTATTATGGTTTAAACTATTGTTGACATGTAAATCATTTTAATTTGTAAAAATATTAAACAATGTGGTGATGAACACCCTGTGCTTGATCTTTGGGCAAATCTTTATTTCTTCCAGATGAATTCCTTCAAGTAAAATTGCCGGGTCAAAAGTTTTAAACAAATTTGATATTTATTGGCAAACTGCCCTCAGAAATATTGTACCAGTTAACATGCCTATTCGTAGTAACTAACAGTTCCCTTCATCATAAAAAAACACTGGTGCTACCTTTCTTTCAATATTTTCCAACTGAATAACCAAAATTTTCTTACTACTGTTTTAATTTGCATTTCTTGGTTTAATTTTAGCATTTTAATGTTTATTGGACATTTGATTTATAAGAGTTGGATATATGATAGGTAATGTTCTTTCTTAAAAGATTTATCCTGCAAATGTTTTTCTCATTTTGTCGCTTGCTGTTTATCTTTGTAAAATTTTTGAAGTATGATTTAAAATTTTTAATTAATTTTTACTTGATCATTTCTTCCTATGGCATCATGTTTGGGAAATCCTTTCTCTCCTCAAGCTTATATAAATATTAATTACAAAATTTCTAGTATTTTTATATAATTTATATAATATATAAAATTTATATATTATATAATATAAACATTTATATTATATAATTTATATAATTATTTTATTATCTTCTAGTATTTTTATTATTTATTATTTAAATCCTTGAAATATCTGGAATTAATTGTCACACAGAAAGTAAGAGGGTCCAACCTAACTATAATTTTTTTACAGCTTTATTGAGCTATAATTCACATACTATAAAGCTTGCCCTTTTAAATTATACAAGTCAGTGGTTTTTAATATATTCAGAGTTGCACAGCCATCACCAATATCTGATTTTAGAACATAGTCATCATTCCAAAGGGAAACCCTGCACCTGTTAGCAGTCACTTCCCATTACTGCTCCCCACCCCGGCCCTAGGCAACCGCTAATTACTTTCTGTCTCTATAGACTTGCCTAATCTGGACATTTCATATAAATGGAACCATAGTATATGTGGCCTTTGTATCTAGTTTCTTTCACTTAGCATAATGTTCTCAAGGTTCATCCATGTTAGCATGTATCAGTACTTCATTTTCTTTAATTGTCGAATAATATTCCATTGCATGGATATACCACATTTTGTTTATCCATTCATCAGTTGATGGGCACTCAAGCTTCCAACTTTTGCCTACTATGAATAATGCTGCTGTGAACATTTGTGTACAAGTCTTTGTGTGCTCAGATGTTTTCAGTTCTCTTGAAGTTCCCCTCCACTCTTATTCCCCCTTCCCATAGTCTTCATTATAGACTTAGGCTGGTGAGCCAGCTTTGACCACATGGACGAGGATGTCTCCCAGGGGTGGCAGAACCATAAGGTGGACGTACCTGGGTTTCCAGATGACCACATTGGAGGGAAAAAAAAAAAATCTGTATTTCATAAATACCTAGGACTGTAATTGCGAGGTCATGTTTAACTTTTTGAGGAGTTGCTGATCTTTTTCCGAAGAGCCTGAACCATTTTACATTCCCACCAAGAACTGAGGGTTTCAATTTCTCCACGTTCTCACTGATACTTGTTCTTGTTTGTCGTTTTGATTATAACCGGCTTTGTAGGTGTAAAGTGATCTTATTGTGGTTTTGATGTGTGTTTTCCTAATGACTAATGACGTTGAGCATCCTTTCATATGCTTATTGGCCTGCTGGCCATTTATATATATTCTATGGAGAAAAGTCTGTTCAAATCGTTTGCCCCTTTTTAAGTCGGGTTGTCTTTATTTTTGAGTTGTAAAAGTTCTTTTGTCTATTCTGGATACCAGTTCTTTATACTTTATACAAGATACGTGATTTGCAAATCTTTTCTCCACTTCTGTGAGTTGTCTTTTCACTTTTTTCATGTCCTTTGAAGGGCAAAAGTTTTTAATTTCTATGATGTCCAGTTTGTTCATTTGTCTCTTGTTACCTGTGTTTCGTGTCAAATCTAAGAAGTCATTGCCTGACCCAATATCATGAAGATTTACTCCTGTGTTTTAAGAGTTTTATAGTTGTATAGCTTTTACATTTGGGTCTATGATCCATTCTGAGCTAATTTTGTATATGTCTAAACTTTTTATAAATGCCTAGCTAGTTTTCCTCCACACTTGTTACTGAAGAATTCATCCTTTTCTGAACAGTGAAGATGGCACCAGTGGTTCCAACAGCTGATTGTCACTAGTATTCATTCTTCTCCTCCTCCTGATAGTAACAGAATCAAAATTTTGGGTAGGCACATAGCCATCCAGCTAGAGACTCTATTTCCTAGTTTCCTTTGGGGCTAGGTGTAGCCGTCTGACTAAGGTTTTAGCCAATAGGACATAACCAGAAGTGAGGTATGCAGTCCCAAGGTCATGTCTTCATAAGGAAATGGCTCCCCCTCCATCATTATTCCCCCTTTGCATAGTCTTAAATAGAGACCTGTGCTGGTGAGCCAGCTTTGACCATGTGGACGTGGATGCCTCTGCAGGGGTGGCAGAACAATAAGATGGATGTAACTAGGTTTCTGGGTGACCACATGAAGCAGAGCTGCCTACCTCCGCCCTGGACCACCCACCCACTACTAGGCTGTTATGAGTTGGAGGGAAAAATGTCTGTATTGCATTTGAGCCACTTTATTTGGGGGGCCTCTTTGTTTAACAGCAGCTGAACGTGTGTTGTGCTAATTATTACAATACCTTTAATATATGCTGTATAGAGACAGGTTTTTCCTTAAATCTCCATTCTGTTTTATGGATCTATCTATTCTTGTATCAAAACCACAGCTTCAATTTCTGTGGTTTAATGTTTAAATGGGGGAAGGACGGGAGGGGAGTAAGTCTCTCACAAGTTTTAAAGGATTTCTTGACGTTTCTCCTGCATTCAAGCTTTCAAATGAATTCAGGCTAATTTTGTGAGCTTCCACCACCTCCTCCAAAGTCACTGGGCACTTTCCAATCAAAAGTCGTTTCCTGGTCTTTGAGAGTTTGCTCATTTTCTAAAGCTGTATGTTAAAATGCTAGCCTAGGCATGATCAAGGTGCATTTCGGCTCCTGTCTCTTTAGCTGCTGTCTCCAGCATCTGGGAGTCAGGTGGACATTTAAAATCTACCCTGTCTACCATGACTGTTGAGCCCATCCACCGGGACAAAGGGAAAGACCAGCTGTGGTTATGGCTTCCAGGGAACACCGACATTATGGAGGCGGGTAGGGCAAACACACTTGAACAGTCCATGACACAAACCACAGAAACAAACAAAAATCTTACTGACTCAAAGCTGCCCACAGCTATAGGTCTGTATTACAGGGAGTGTCAGTGTCAATGAGGTAGGAGTGGAGGAAGGTGGCATTGCTTCACACCAGTGAGATATTTCTCCTGAAGACGGTGCAGTGCTGCAGTGCTGATCCCAAGAGGGGGATGAGATTGTTAAGTGCATCTGATTTTTCCCTATCCAGTGGTTAGACATACATCACTTTTGGAGGATGCTTAATTCAGTCACGTATAGAGTAAGTGTTATTAATTATAATGTATTCTTTCTCCCTCCATTGCTAGAGGACAGCAGAAAGTAGTTCTTCTACCGGAATGTGCAGTTGGTCCACCACTTCATTGAACCAATTTAGGATGCTCAAATTTCCTTTGTAAGATTGAATTTTTGCTCCATATTCACATCCAGGGCCCTCCACGTTTTGAATCTGGGTGGCACCTTGGTGGAGAGTATGCACACCTGGAGTTCAGGAGAGCTGGTCTCTGATCAGCTCTTCTTTTTCTTTTTTGCGGTACACGGGCCTCTCACCGTTGTGGCCTCTCCCGTTGCAGAGCACAGGCTCTGGACGCGTAGGCTCAGCGGCCATGGCTCACGGGCCCAGCCGCTCCGCGGCATGTGGGATCTTCCCGGACCGGGGCACGAACCCGCGTCCCCTGCATCGGCAGGCGGAGTCTTAACCACTGCGCCACCAGGGAAGCCCTCCCTCGGCTTCTTAATGCGACTCCCTGCTCTAGGCTGGGCCCCCTCCAGTTAACGTCCCAGACTTCAGCCAGACCGATCAAGAGAGCCTATGACTCTGATTGGACCTCTTACTCAGAATGCTTCAGCGGCCCCTACGCACTCCAAGCTTCTCGGGATGGGTCCATAAGGCCTGGCATGGATGGCACCAGGCCGACAGACCTCCCCAGCGTCAGCCTTCGTCCCTTGCATCCCAACCCCGGCTGTGCTAAACCAACACAGCATCTACCGACCGTGGGTGTTCAGTAAATGCTTGAGCTGGACTCGGGGTGCAGCTGGTAAATGAGTCAGCCGCCGTCCCCCCGTCACTTGGCTTTAAGGCTGGGCCTGTAGGAGGGGAAACAACTGAGGCAGGTGTGTGAGCTTTTATTCTACGAGAATGCAAATGGTGCCCCTTCTGGGGCTAAGACTGGGTCCCCTCCCACTGGATGAGAAAAGCCCTTCAGGGTGTTAGCCAGGCGACATACGAGGCACAGATCCTTGCCAGCGAGTGGGCGCAAGGGCATCCCGGGGGTCTGGGGCCAAATCATGTGACGTGGCAATAATACAATAATACAAATAATTTCCCCGCACAAAGGGCTGCACCAAGCCCTGGGGGGATGAGAGCAGGAGGGGCAGGCTGGTGCCAGGCCCCCGGCTTCCAAGGGCTGCGCGTGCGTGGAAGACTCTAGCTGGCAGTAGCTTAGATGTTCTCTCTTTGCAAGCGGTTCACCCTGTCACCTTCCCTCCTGCAATCCGGCTGCTTTCTTACCCGCGACTACTGACCTCCTCCCAGCTGTAGACTAGCTCAGCGCCAATGCCTCCACAAAAGGAGGGCCCAAGAGCCAGACCCCGAACCAAAGCCCCGATAGAGCTGGCGGGCCAGCCCGGGGTGCCTCTGGCGGCAGGAGGGGGCAAGTCCCCATGAGGAGTAGCGCCCCGCTGTGTTCAGAGAGGAGAATAAAGCAATTAGGTTTGAACAGCCACTTTGCGTTAGAGAAGATTGATTTGTCCTTCTGATGTGTTGTTTCCATAGAAGCAGGGCTTAACCTTTTAAGTGAAGCTTACGAAGCTACCTAATTCAGTTAAAATTAGGCTTCAACCATATCACTACTTACTGCTCAAGTGTTACGGTGGGACCTGCCACTGATCTAACTGCCAGGCGGAGCCTGTGACTTAATGCATTCCAAGACACTCTTTCTGGTGGCAGTCTGGTTCGTTCGTTTATTTTTAAAAATTAACTTCATACGGAGAGAAAACTTTCTGCGTAAGATCACCAGAGTACTAATAAATACCTTTTAATTAATGGCTAGCATTGTCTCCTCTTCATAAAGGCAGGAGGGCCGGCACACAGGCAGGAGACAGGGGCGTTCAATTAAAGTAATTTATTGTATTCTTCCAGAACAGACATAGAGGGCGTCTTGGGAATTGATATCACAGCACGTGTTACACACCATTTTCACAACTAGCCTTGCGTTGAATTTTTTTTAAAGAACATAGTAATCTTAAAAAAATCTAAATATTTACATATTAATAAAACATATATACAGAAGATTGAGACCTTATCCATAGGTATGGAATAATTCTTTTTTTTTTTTGCTAAGAAAGCCTATAAAAAGGATTTCTGAATAAAGTCTGAACAGTAGTCACAGTTCAGTAAACACAGTTTTAATTTATAAAATATGGTTTTACAGTTGCAGTTTTATGCCATGTATTTCCAATCTGTGAATCCATTGCACATATTCGAGAGGCAAACAATCCCCGCCCACCCCTCAAGTAGTGAAAAATTCAAGCTCTCGCCCAGTCTTGGCAGGAAGTGCTTTGAAGGTTCATGGTGTATATTTAACAGATTCCACAGCTGTAAGGTAAATGTTTCTACTTTTATTCGCAATGTATTCATCTTACTGTAACAGAGTTGAAAGGTCACTAATTAATCTTTTCAATTCCCTTGAGAAAGACTTCCTTCTGAGAGGCAGAAGACAAATTTTAAAACATATCTTGTAGCAAAACAAAAGCCTGGGTTCACAGTGCTTCATTAGACTCCTGGATGAACAGAGAGGCTGGTGTCAGGGAAGGGGTTACTAACTGGCCTGAAATCGAAAAGGCTAGCTAAACCTGTGATGGAAACCATTGATCTGAACCTTCCTTGAGGCTCCGAAAAGAAGATAAAAGACACACGTGTATGAGATGTATCTGTCTAGCAGGTGGATTGATTCCATAAGCCACGCCTAGACCAGCTTTGTCACATCACAGGAATGCCTCCTATGGTCTTGGGTTGATTAGCTGGTCTTTAGTGGGTACTGACTCCCCCTAGAGCGCCCCTCCTAGCCCAGGGCTAGCTGCCCCGAGTGACGTCATGGCACAGGTACCTGGGATGGGGTAGTCAGGAACTGAGGTTCCCGGCTTGGCCTGCCCATTGATGGCTTGTTGCCCGGCGCTGGGCAACCGTGATCCTCATTCCTCCTTCGCTGCCTTACCACAAACCGAGGGAGTGGGACTAACAGTAACTCTGAGCTCTTACGCTCTCCGATTTGATAAAGTGCTATGGACGCGTGTTAAATGGTAGCACAGCATTTCCCCTCCCCACGCCCTGGGGGTCTGGTGTTTCTACTGTCCAAATTTCTTTCAAGCCAACTTTTGGCCTTTGGGTCAAGTGCCAAAGATTCACGGTAATTTGCTTTATACAATAAATGAAGTGTAAATGCAATGCCTCCAAATAAACAGGTATTTTAAATTCACCACCTTACTAGAGAAAGGAATCTGGAGGCAAATATCTCTGTGAAACAAATACCCACATGCCAAAAATATTTCTTTAAAATGAATCCACACTTTCACTTGTTGGTTTTATAGAAAGTGGGGGGGCAAGTGTACCAGAGCCACGTGAAGTATACAAGATCAAGTACATTTGTGGCCAGTTGCCACATGATGCCACAACCCTGGACCACTCAGCTAAAACCATCTGTTAAAACAGTTGTCAGGTGTCATGTGGATAGCTGGTTACTTTGAGCTTCTCACCTTTTAATTAGTTATTTTGTCGCTGTGTCGACACAACCTACGTGAAAGATTTTTCTTTCCTAAGAATTTACGTATCGTTTGCACTTACCAGTGACAAATGGTTATTCTGGGGAGAAAATGATGCCACAAATTATTTCATCTAATAGATCAGAGCTGTCCTGTCTCCCAAAACAACTTTTCCATCTTCTAAGCTGGTGAAGATTCTAATTAAGTTTGGCCTTCAACACTGCTTCCTTGGTCCGGAAAGAGCCATTCTCCTCTATACTGCAACTAAGCAATTTACATTAAAATAAATATGCTTCAAAACTCTATACCATATTAACACTGAAGGAAAAAAAAAAACAGGGAAAATAAAACTGCTTCTTTTTCATGGACATTGAACCAACCCAGTGATATGCTGGACATTTAAAGGCTGAGAATTCAACCCTAAAGATGATTTTTAAAAATCTTAGACCAAATTGGAGGCTTGATGATCACACGTTATAAAGAAAGAATATGAAAACTATTCAAACGTGACGAGTCAGCTTCACAGAACGCCCACACTTTGCAGTAACCTGAAATGCTAGTGGGTCTTTGAGGAAATTCCAATGGAGGAGATGCGTGCGCTAAGGAGAAGTGTCGCTAAAGGAAAGTCTAGGCAGTGAAAGCTGTCTCTGTGTCTTCCGTGTTTTCTCTCCTGGTGTCAAATATATTACCTACAACAGAGACAAGAAAGTGAAGGGGGGCCACTTCTCTAAGGAAGAGTTGTACGCTTTTCTATGACACGGCCAGACGCAGGACCTCATTGGTAAGGTGTCTGCGTTTCACCTCTAAATCAGTATTTTTTAGCCAAGGCTTTAGGGGTGCCGAATGAGTAATTTTAGCCATTAGAAATCTGTAATGATGATTTTTACAGGAAGACCCATGAATGTGGGTTCCTATTAGAGTATGTTCATATCTATCATCCAGGAGTAGAAAATGGCTAAATAAAATATGATATGACCTGTAAGACGGCATATAGTGCAGCTATTAAAATAATGTGTATGGAGATTTGTAATGGGAAATGCTGTTAGGTGGTAAAACAAAACAGAACAAAACTTTAGGGAACAAAATTGGATGGATTTGACCTCCATTATATAAATTTTAAAAATATAGAGAAAAGTCTGGGAAAAAACACCCAACAATAATGGTTGTCTCTGGGTGGTAGAAGTAATTTACATTTTCTTCCTTACACTTTTCTGTATTAATTTCTAAAAAGTGTGCAAAAGAATGCCAATTTATGAGCAAAAAATGCTAAGCCTAGGTGCACTCTGCACTATTCTATTTCAAATCCAGAAGCCTCCTTTAAATTTTAGTACTGTTTCGATTTTATTCTCTGTACTCCTTTTCCCCCCAAATTGTTCCCTTATGGTGGTTTTTCTCCTTTATCAGAGGTCTGTCTCCACCCCTGGGCTGTAGTAGCCTCTGCCTCTGGTCTGAGGGTGGGATTTGTTCACCAGAACCTAACTCAGTGCTGACTCCTGGCATCGCTCAAAAACACTTACTGACAGGGTTGAGGGAAAAGAAATTAAGAAAATATGTTTTTCCACTAGAAAAATCTGTATCCATTTTTGTTAAAACTAGACAAACAGAAGTTTGCTTAAGTGTTAACGGACTGAGATAAATGTCCTCTGACGCCTGACTGTAACCGTGGCCTGGTCGGTTCTGGTTCATAGAAACACGTGGGGATTTATACCCCCGTCCTACCCCTCCCCAACACGTATGAATCTGGAAGGAGAAAAAAGACCTTAACGAGGTAATAAAGGCACTGTTAAATCTTTAAAAAGGACCAACTGTTGCCAGCTCAGACAGACCAGATGAGGAAGGTCTGGCCAGTGAGTCTCCAATCCAGGGAGGAAGCTGCATGGACGAGAAAGGTGGAATTCATCCCTTGGACGGTCTCATGAAGGAGACACGTAAAAGGAGAGAGGACTCAGTCATGGTGCTGTGATCAGAGAAGCCCCAGACTGGGATTTTACGTGAGAGGCACTCCAGAGACATGCCAGTCTAGTCAAGATTGTTTAATTCCATTACTGCAAAATTTGGGCACCAATCCGTGACTTCTCTTCCCCTTTTCGAGGTGATAGGTGGTATTATTTATCATGCTGTTTAGTGATTTGTATCAAATATCTATCAGGAGTCTAGTGAAAAAACCTGCGGGAGGTGTCCTACTATTGTCCTCCTTAGGGCCTCACAGCCTTGGGTAGGGTCTTCTTGGGAAGAACCCGAGAGCTGAAGCTGCAGCGACTTCAGGCTGACTTACGACAGACACTCTAACTGTGAAGACGGGGTGACACTGAGATGGAATCCTAAAGGGATTAGTACATCCATCAGCTCTTAGGATCTTTAGGAAACATGCAGAGAAGGTGTAAGAAAGCTACGCGGTGGATTGGCTGGGAGTTGAGAGGCCTGGGCTCCGGCCAGGCCACCAACCAGCTGTGAGACCTTGAGAAAGTCATTTAGTGTTTCTGGGCCTCAGGCTTTTTTACCTGTAAAATAAAAGGACTGGATAAAAAGAAGGGACGGGACTAGAGGATCTCTAACATGCCTTCTTTCTCAGATTCCTTGAAATTCTTTTCAGTTCCATGAGGTGGTTCTACCATCCTGTATTCACTTTTCCCATCTGAAACATCTCTCTGCCTCCATCTTCAGACAGAAAAACGCAAAGGTACTATTTCAAGGGGAATGGTTCTCCAATAATAATACTTCTTAAAAGCCCACTGTGTCAGATGGTGGCCAGGACGGGCAGTGCAAATGTCCTGGGGTCATGGGGGCTGATGGGGGAGGAACCCTAGAAAGTACAACTAGAACAGCAAGGTGTTCCTCCATTAGTTTCATCATTAGTAGCAGTGCTTCATGCCTCTACCTGGAGTGGGTGGGAAAACACTGAGTTGAGCTTTTTCATTTATAGGGTTTTTTTTTGGGGGGGGCGGTGTGTCTGGGTTTGGTTGTTAGAGAACCTTCAGGTATTTTGAGGGAAGTGAATAAAGAGTCTTGAGACCAACTGAGGGGACAAGCTCTTTGTCACATGGCTCACTGATCAGACACCTGTCCCTCAGGCTCTCGGGTGAGAACTGACGCAGAGGGAGGAGCCCCGGGTCGGAAGGATTACTTGAGAGTCAAATAAGAAGTCGGAATTAAGTCTATGGCTTAACCCTGCAGCAGGTGTGGCAGTGACATGGTGTATTCAGCTGATCGGGTTACAGCGTTAGGAATGTGCCACCCAGGCTAGATGGATCGGCACATTCAATTCCTCGCTTAAAACGCAGTATTCATCGGGTGCCCGTTATAGGAAGAGCAATGACACTGCCTCTCAAAGCTTTTTGCGAGGGAGGTGAGTGCGGCCAGAACGCGTGTGAATTTCCTCATAAAATGGATGATCCCTGATCTAAACAGAAATGTCATTTCATGTTAAAATATATATTTTTTTAATGTCCCAGGGCTTGGGGAGGCAAAATGTTGTGACACTAAGTTCTTAGGACTTGCTCTTCTGAGGTTATCAGGCAGATGAAACAGAACGTGAGAAAACTGTAGCTTTTCATATTCAGTGTGCAAAATCTCTCTGAATGCAGGGCACTGAGCTCCTCTGATTACTAGGGGTTGGGCCTCTTACAGAAGCAGTTTGCTCAAGCATCTGCATCTCTGATGTTAAAAACATTTTCAATGCAAATATTCTCACGTGCTGTATTTTCCAGCAGGTGATGAAAATGGAAATGTGTTTTACCTGTTGGGGGTAGAGAAACGCAGTCCAGCCGTTCATCACCGTCAGCTGCCTCTGCTGGGTACAAACATGAAACACAAATGTCATTAGTTTCAGTGAGCTCATTCATTCTGCCGAATAAGGGAATACAATTTAAAAACTCCAGCATACATAATAGTTTTCACCTTTCTTTTCCCTTCTCAGCTTCAGCCAGTTCACATTAGAGATTTTAGTACCATGATTTAAATATTTTTAAAATGATGATATAAAATCCATTTTCCTCTATTAAAATTTTTTATATCTTAGGAACCTTATTCTATCAGTCATTGATGAGTTCAGTTCATTTTCGCTTATTTATATAGGCTTAAGTATCCACCCAGAATCTGGCGTGAATTGTTTAAATATGATCGTTGAAGGCATGGAGGTCAGTGAATTCCTGTGGTAGAATTTTACTTGTCATCCTCAGAACCATTCTAGTGGGGCAGGCTTAGGACAGCTTGGGGATGAACCTTTCTTTGGAGATGACTGGAAATTCAATCTAAAATCGGCATTAATTTAGTCATGAATAAAATCAGAAGGAGTAAGCGTTTCTTCAAATGATTTGTCCCTTCTGTGCTTTAAAATGCAAAACTTTGCTCATCTCTGATATATTTCCACCTCCTGAAGAGTTTTCCAAAGGTAGATCCTTCCGTCACAGAAAACCTTCCAGCAAGTACAAAAAAGAAGGTGCCCATACGTTTCCTGATAAGTGTTGGGCTTGTCAGTTTCCCCAACATGCTGTGGACAGGCCAGAATATTCCACGGCTGCTGGGATAATTCTGGCCCTGCTCCCTCTGTCCCAGGACTGCCGCCCCCTTGGAAGTTTCCTGCACATGTGCCTGTGAGGCCAGTCAGGTGAGGGCTGCCCTGTGTAACACGTTGTAATGCTGAGTTGCTGGGAAGCAAACTAATGGTATATTCTTGTTTTGACTGCCATGGCTTTAAACACAATCAGGGTTCAGAGATGGATGGAGACGTTCAGAGATTTCCCCTGGTTCACCCCTCCACCATCCTGCCCTCAGACTGCCACACGCTGGCCGTGGTGAAAGAACCTCACCTGCTAAATCCACCACAAAAACACCGAGACAGACTAGTCAAGACAAGTTTTGGCTGGAGAGGACCAGTAGCCATGACCCAGCAATCCCACAACTCAGCATATACCCTGAGAAAACCATAATTCAAAAAGACACATGCACCCCAATGTTCACTGCAGCACTATTTACAATAGCCAGGTCATGGAAGCAACCTAAATGCCCATCAACAGACGAATGGATAAAGAAGACGTGGCACATATATACAATGGAATATTACTCAGCCATAAAAGGGAATGAAATTGGGTCATTTGTAGAGACATGGATGGACCTAGAGACTGTCATACAGAGTGAAGTAAGTCAGAAAGAGAAAAATAAATATCGCATATTAACGCATATAGGTGGGATCTAGAAAAATGGTACAGATGAACCGGTTTGCAGGGCAGAAATGGAAACACAGATGTAGAGAACAAACGGTACGAATTGGGAGATTGGGATTGACATATATACACTAGTATGTATAAAACAGATAACTAATTAGAACCTGCTGTATAAAAAAAAATAAAATTCACCACTAAAAATTATGTTGTAGATGCATGTTTAATACTGCATAAAACATTCCAGTCAAGCTATGGGATAAATGGTAAGATTAGAATTCTATAAATAGGTTTATGGACAAAGCACAGGACATAATAAAATGTTAACAGTGTTTCTCTCTGGATGAAAAGCTTATGGGTATTTAAAATTTTGTTCTTTGAGTTTTTAAATTTTTCTTATATATTTAAAAAATAACAAACATGTTATTTTTATATTTAGAAGATATTATTCTCTTCTGATTGGCTTAAGTGAACTTGAATAGGAAGATGAAGTACACGGTAGTTCTTTCATTGTCTGGGATTTATTTATTTATTTATTTATTTATTTATTTATTTATTTTCACTGTTCAAGGTTTATTTATTGTTTTAGTTGGTATAACACTTAGATAGCTGGCTGCATTATTTCAGACGATTTTTCTTTTTTACATCACATGGCAATGTACACTATGCTGGTACATATAGTGCATAAAATAAGATTCTTTAGAACAGTTATGCACAGGACATGCAATACTGGATTTATCATCAATCCCAGGATGTGATTAATTGGAGAACAAAAAGTTGGGCTAGGCATCTTGGCTAAAGGAACCAGAAGATTTTAAAGATTCTTCAGTAATAATAATAATAATAGCTATGATAGGCATCACCATTTACTAAATACCACCTACTGAGCAGTTATCATATGCATTCTGTCAGCTAACCCTTGGCAACCCCTACAAGGCAGGTCTATCTTATGCCCATTTTAAGAAATGAGGCAACGGAGACAAACAGACGTTAAGACGACGTACCAAGGGTTTGACTCAGGTTAATGCCTGGGCTTGACCTCTTCGCTATGTGTAGTCCAACTATAAATCACATGCATCACTATAAGCTACAATTGTAAAACTTCAAGTTTTAGTTCATTAGACACTTTAGTAACTTTCTCTACCTTCCATGAAAAGCGGCTTTTCATTTAGTGATGACAAAAATCAGTTCTGGGTGTAAGTTGATCTTCCCTTTGTAATTCAGCTATCCTCACTTTAAAAAAAAACAGGCCTGTGCAATTATGTGCTTTACTAAGAACCAAACATACACAACCCCAAATCTGTAAAGGATTATGTATAAATGAGTAGCTGTCCGCTGCACAAACAGGGCCAAGTGTTGTGGATGAAGAACATGACTGTTAAATTTGATTATAACATCTGTCTGTAACAACAAGCTCACAATCTTTCTTCTCTGGTGACAGACAAGTTGTGAAATTTGGGAAAGATTAAGCAAGTCCAATAAAAATTTAACAGCAGCGACAGCTTTACTCTTAGATCCAACACAAATTTAAAAATTGTGATTTTGCGCTGAGGAAATAATCTAATGAAAATGATAAAAATCCACACCAGAAAAGGAATCATTCCAGTTATCGAAAAAAAATTATTACATGTGATGAGAGCCCCAAATGAACTTCTATTTGGATTCACAGAACAACCTTTCAAATCTGTGAGGGGCACTTCCTTTTTCTGGAGGCTTCGTGGGCTGCCTTTAGCAGCGAATTGATTACTTGCCCAGGTAGAGTCTGTACCTTATTCCAGGAAGTGAGCCAGATATGATAAATAAGACTGAAGCTGTGGAATATCCATGAGACGCCGTATTGTCATTTAGACCGAGAAGGAGACAAAACAAGAGCAAGCAATAGCACTGACCCTGGCCCCTCGGTTCTCATCCGCATGACGACTAACGCACGCGGCTCCAGTTCCAGTTTGCTGGGATCCCACTTCTGTGCCGCTTGGGGAGAAAGAGGTGGGACAGGATTTGACAAAATTGGGAACAAAGCCTATTTGGCAGGTCACTGTGGATGTACTGTCATCTTGCTCTTGTGTGGTCTGTGTGTCAGGGTTAGTTTTGACCTTCAGCCACCTTCGCCTTCTCAGACGCTAATGGAACCTGCTAGACAGGCTGGGGAAACCTGCCAAGGTGCCAACCACAACTCTCTAGGCAGAGAATCTAAACCCAGTGTCAGAGTGGAAGCGTCCTCAATCAAATGAGATGACGACTCCAGAACAGGGTAGACGATCATCTGAGCGGGTGAGACGCTCCACAGGAGGCGGGGGGAGACTGCACCCCGTTCTGTACCAACAGGCACACGAATTGCTAATCCAAACCCTGAGATGGTTAAGAAACGTGCTCACTGGCCACTCTATTTGGGGGAAAGAGAGACAGGAACGTGGAGGAAGGTCCTCACTGTGTGCATGTGTATGCTGTGGGGAAGGGAGTGGAGACCAGAACTTATGATAATAACTGGTCTCAGCATCTGACAATAGGAAAAAAAAGGTGTGTTTATGTATAAAATACATACAGGAGGGGAACAACATTGCAACAGAACTTGCTCTTCTAGTCACGTGGCCTCTGGCAGCAGAGCTGCTCCTGTGTCTCTGAGAACAGTCTTCTCCAGTATACTCAGTATACGCCCAACGCTCCGCTCCCCACGTGTATGTCTTCCACCTTCAAAGGTGACTCTTCAGGGCTTCCCTGGTGGTGCAGTGGTTGAGAGTCCGCCTGCCAATGCAGGGGACACGGGTTCGTGCCCCGGTCCGGGAAGATCCCACATGCCGTGGAGCGGCTGGGCCCGTGAGCCATGGCCGCTGAGCCTGCGCGTCCGGAGCCTGTGCTCCGCAACGGGAGGGGCCACAGCGGTGAGAGGCCCACGTAATGCAAAAAAAAAAAGGTGACTCTTCAAATGGAAACTTTTCAGCTCCTTTAGAGACTCTTAATCACTCTCCTCAGCTAGAGGCACAGGTTCTGGGACACCAAGCCCTCTTCCTGCTTCCTCTGGGTCGTCTCTGAAGCCCCTCAATCAGTAACATCCGGATCCTGAATTTATACCGTCCTTTTCCCTCAAGCTCCCGAGGAGCTCCAAGCATTTCCCACGTCCTGCCACCGCCCCCTGTGATGCAGGAAGAGGTCGTAGGTAGAGGAAGCAAGTGCAGATTTGCTAGAAGCGGGTGGCACAGCTGGGGCCAAGGCGCAGGGACCACAGGGCAGCTGGTGGAGGGATCCTGGCCACTCTGGCCCTTTGCCTTTCCTTCGGACTGAGTATTACATTTCAGTCTCTTCACTCTGACAAATCTTAGATCTCTCTGATACTGTATTTAGTGTGTTTGTTTTTGGGGTTTGACAACTTGCTCTGAAAAGCAACAGGTAGGTACAAGTTCTCACATACTCAAAATCATCAGGATTGCTAACGCAGAACTTAGGCAACATAAGACCAACTTAATACTTAACTAGCAAGGACACCGCTCAGCTTATACTTGAAAATAAAGCTGAGGAGACACGCACCCAGCAGCACACCAGTGCTTGCTTAATGAGGGGTTACTCGCGGGGTGCTGTCTTTTATAACACCTGTCAGTCAATCGCAAAAAGCGCTTTCCCTGGAGCCTGAAATCTAAGGGGGCAGTCACAGAGGGGCCTTTGTGAGGTGTCTCCAGGCAGAGGCAGGGGACCTTTAGCCTAAGAAGAGATAAGAGAGCCGCCAGCAGGAGGGTGATCTTCCCAGGTGCTTCTCAGTTAAGCCACCCAGAGTGAGGTCCGGGCGCCTTGACCCGAGACTCTGAAGCTTTGGGGGAGCTGGGAGAAGAGGCGATCAGGAGTGAAGCAAGAGGCGATCGGGAGTGAAGCAAGAGGCCTCAGGAGACGGGGAGAGAGAAGTGAGAAAAAGGGCCTGAGGACGAAGGACGGGGCACCCAGGGATGGCCAGGCGAGTGGCCACAGGCGTACCCAACACGTGGCCACCCTGCGGGTTCTGGGGGTGGGGGACGAGGAAGCCTCTGAACCTCCAGTCAGGAACTGATGGAATATTCTCCAGGATCTCACGTGACCGCGATGAGCGGAGACCTTTTTGCTGTGGACAGCTGTCCCGTCATTCCCATTCACTGGTCCAGTCAACAGATAACCTGGCGTGTCCACACTGTGTCACACAGTGTTCTCAACGCTTAGGACAGAAACACGCAGCCTCTGCTCCTGAGGATCTCGTGGAGGAAACAGGTGTGTCCCTGCCACTATTCAGGTGGCAGAAGATCAAAGTGCCGAGGCCGCCTGTGAAGCCTCCAGGAGAAAGTAGCCTCTGAGATGCTGCGCGCTTCCAGGCGGAGGGGAAGCCTGGGTGTGGGAGGCCCGCCGATTTCACACAGGGCCGGGCGGGGCAGGGTCTGGTGTGGCCCAGGGGCGCACCAGGCGATGGCAGGAGGTGAGGCGGCGCTGGGCCGTGAAGGACCGTGCGGGCCGTGCTGGGGGGTATGTAGAAGGGTTTTTATCTGGGCGGACAGGAAGCCAGAAGTATTTAATCTGGGGCGGGGCATGACCGGACCCCATTAGCAGAGGCTCAGGGAGTGGAGACTCGGGTCCCAGGATGTGGCCGAGCCTGGAGCTGCACACTGGGGAGCCCCCGATGATGGGACACGGGGAGGACGCACAACGAGAACAAGGAGAAAGCACCAAAGATGGAAACCAGGACCCAGGTTTAGGAGACAGGCAGAGGAGAAAGGGGTGGGGAAGGAGACCCGAGGCACGGACAGGGAACTTGGAGGAGAAACAAAGAAAATGAAATCACAGAGCCTGGAGCAAGAGAGTTTCAAGAAGGATGTGATTCGAAAGGGTAACAATCAATATGGAGGTCAAGTCTGAGTGTTAATATCAACAAGTGAAATCTGATAATCCGGATGCAAACACAGCAAAGGTTCCTACTAGAGGAGTGAGGTCAGGGGCAAAATGCCCTGGATTCTAAAGTGAACTGGGTGGGGAGGCAGACTCAGGGAATGCAGGCCCTTTTGGAAGAAATCTGACCAACAATGCTGGGAGGAGAAAGGAACTGCTTTGTTTTGTTTTTGGTTAGCAAAGGGAAGGAGGATAAGGTCGTGGGCATTTTCTGAGCATTATTACGTGTCAGCTCTCTATCGGTGGCAATACTTACATCACCTAATTTTAACTCTGAAAACACCCGGAGGTAGGTATCAGCCTCGTTATATAAATGGAGAACCTGAGGCTCAGAGAGGTGAGAAATTAGTCCAGCTTCCCAGGAAATTGTAAATGGCAGATCAGAGCCAGGAAAGCAGACCTGTTCTCTCCACTGCACCACGCTGTGTTTATTTGCGATGATTTGGGGGTGCAGGAGAAGACAGCAGTGAAAACTGGGAGACCCAGGAGGAGTATGAGCACATGATTTACTTCCCAAGCCTGAAAGCCTTTGAGTGTGAGAGGGGTGTCACTGATAATCATGCTGGGACAACAGGAGCAAAGTGGCTGCCCCAGCACAGCAGGCTGGCTGGTCCCCTGACCGAGGACACGACGTGTGGCTGCCTCAGCGACCTCCATGCCACCAAGCATGACTGCGCACAAAGACATCTTCCGAGAGGTACACTAGCTTCACTGATAAAGACGTTCATGTACAACCCGCGTCTGGAGCCTCAGGACAGCTCTGAGGCAGGCGGTACCTCCATGTCCACTTAGTGATGGGGACCCGAGATGAGAAGTATTGACTGACTCGTCCAAGGTCCAGAGCTGGTGAAGAGCGGACGTGAGCCTTGGAAACCAGATCTACTGACTCTGATGTGACTTGTTACCTAATGCAATAATCCATTTGGTTACCAATTTAAAATCTTAGTAGTCCATTGCTCTTTATAAAAAGAGCATCAGTTAACTGTAAAAGAAGTCAAAAGGTTAAAAAAGGAGGGAGGGAAGATTTTTAATAAAAAAAAACTGGGGCTTCCCTGGTGGCGCAGTGGTTGAGAGTCCGCCTGCCGATGCAGGGGACACGGGTTCGTGCCCCGGTCCGGGAAGATCCCGCATGCCGCGGAGCGGCTGGGCCCGTGAGCCATGGCCGCTGAGCCTGCGCGTCCGGAGCCTGTGCTCCGCAACGGGAGAGGCCACAACGGTGAGAGGCCCGTGTACTGCAAAAAAAAAAAAAAAACTCATCCAGTTATAGCTGGATAGTTTAGCGTCTTGCTAGCTACTGTTATAGAACTGTAAGGTTTTTCACACTGAAAAACCACTCGGTCCCTCGGTGCCCTGTGTCTTGTTGAGTCAAGGGCACTCCCAGCCTGAGCCCGCAGTTCTCCTCCCCGGGGCTGGTGGCTGGGTTCTTCCGCAGGCTTGGTCACGGTTACTTCTACTCACAGTGAAAGTTCAAGTAAGAGGCTGTGTTACAGACAGTCTCACGAGTTTGTACTGCTGTTCTATGGACCCCCAAAGTGTGACATTCAGGCATCTAAAACCTGTCTCCCAAACTCTCACACCACAGCCACAGAAGCCCAGAAGGCTCTTAGCAGGCCAGGGGGCCTGAGGTTTGATCGGTTGTTTTTTGTTTTGTTTTTTAAAAATAATATCTAGAGGCTTGTGGCCTCCTAGGGATGATGATTCCTACATAATGTCAGAAAACTGACCTCAAAAGGATTCTTCATTGGTAAATTGTCCCACTGTCACTTTGGGGAGAACGAGATTTCAAATGACCATCTCTAAATAGTCATAATTCAGCTGGTGTTCACCTTTCCTGGAAGAATGATCCCAGAACCACCAAGCCCAGATTGAAAGAAAAAAAGGAAAAAAGTAAATATCTGACTTAAAAATCCCTTTCTATTTTACATGGTGTTTCTGGTAAGATGATTATTGTGTGTGTGTGTGTGTGTGTGTGTGTTTTAATTTATTTTATTCACTTAGTACAGTAAGAACACCTTTCCATGCAATTAAATATATTTCCACAGAATCTTCTTTTTTTTTACCTTAAGCAACTAGTACTTTTTATGAAGTCATGGAGATCCAAACAAATAAAAATCAATAGGCAATAGAAACAAATCACAAAAGAGAGACCTCATTTCATACATAAGACCACCAGTGAGATTAGCAATCTTTTTCATTTGTACTATTTAGAGTAAATGGCCTGACATAATTTTCACTGTTTAATCTTAAGGTGAATTTCAAAATCATTTGACTAAGATTTTAAGATACGAAACCAAAGCACATTATATAAAGCTTCTCCTTTAAAAGACAAAAGACAATGAAGTATCCGAGAGGAAAGAATTGTACTTTGTATCATCTAAAAATTCGATAAAGCACTTCTGCCATTATTTTCTTGCAGCTTATTCATACCTGAGCCTCTTTTTAACCTTCTTCTGGCCAGTTTGATTTGATCCTGTAGAATCTGAACCCAGTCTCTTGGGCCAGGAAGTTTATCCACGTGATTAGCAGTGCAGTATTTTTCTGTGAAGACTGAAAGAAAATGTGAAATATTGTTAAATATTTTAACAAAGAAAATATGCAGATCTGAAAAAGGAACATAACCCCAAGAAGGAAAAAAACAAAAGAGTGTACTTCTAAAAGATGTCAGTTCTGCAGTGGATATTCTCAAAATCCATATGGCATTCCTTTGGTGAAGATGGAGCTTGGCAGGGCCCATCCTACACACCACGTCCTGTGCTTCCAAGTGAAACCGGTTACAGATATTAAGTAGTTCTACGGAAACTACTCTTTCTAATTGCTCCATGTCCATGTGTATGTGTCTTAAGGGCAGAGGAGAAAATGCTTCCTAGGGGTCCATTGGCCCCGTGACAGAATTCTGCAAGTGTATCAACATATTTCACTTTTCGGCTAACTCAAAATCAAATGGAAAATTACGCAAAAAGATGATGTTCTCGTGGTGATTCCTGCTAAGTCGATCGGCGCTCACGATAGAGGCCGTGCAGTTGGGTGTTAGTGAAAGTTCCAGTCCTACTTGGAGTCAACCTCTTGCATCTTGTATTAGCAGCTCCCAGGAAAGAGCTCCCTCATAAACACAAAGGAAACTCTGGCGTCACGTGCCATGACAGTTATCTTAGTAAAGCCACACAGCGTGTGACGGTGCACGCAGTGCTGGGGTTGGCATTTCTGCTTCACACATCATTCCTGAGCACTTTTCCACCTGCTCCCCTCAAGGTCAAGGCCTGCTATGAGGTCACGTCACACTGCCTCCTTGGTATTTAAAACATTGATAATTTTAACATGTTAAAGGTTTCTTTTGAAAAGAAAGGACAGAGGAAAATGTTGACAGATTCAACTACCTAAAACTGTAAAATTTCTGTTGAATAAAAAATAAACATTTTGGGCTTCCCTGGTGGCGCAGTGGTTGAGAGTCCGCCTAACGATGCAGGGGACACGGGTTCGTGCCCCGGTCCGGGAAGATCCCGCATGCCACGGAGCGGCTGGGCCCGTGAGCCATGGCCGCTGAGCCTGCGCGTCCGGAGCCTGTGCTCCGCAATGGGAGAGGCCACAGCAGTGAGAGGCCCGTGTACCGCAAAAAAAAATAAAAATAAAAATAATAAATAAACATTTCATTTGAATGAGCAGAGCTAGTTCCACTAAACCTACCATGATAGGACGAGCTCATCCCAAGTGAAAGAGCAGCTTCAAGCCTCCACTGATAACTGGAAAAAGTACACTTAGCAAAAAATGTTCAAATAATATGTAAGCCCCCAAGTTGCAAAACACTTTATACCTACTAAATTAGAAAAACAATTAAGCTAATACTTAATATTGATAAAATTCTGTGGATCTGGCACATTCAAACATGACTGTTGGCGTAAATTGGCAAAACCCTTTTGGGAAATAAGATGGTTCTATATAACGAGACATAAAACTGTTGTTCCTTGGGACTGGTAATCTTATTCCTAGAAATTTATCCTAAGGAAATAGTAATACGAAAGAAGGGGAAAAAGTCATAAACAGTCGTCCCCTGGACTCCGTGGGGCATGGGTTCCAGGACCCCCGGTACCAAAATCCGCGGATGCTCAAGTTCCGTATATACAATGTGTATTATATGCACACAACCTATGCACATCCTCCTGTGTACTTTGAATCATTTCTGGATGACGTATTATACCTAATACCATGTAAATGCTATGTCAATAGGTGCCTTCCCTTGGCAAATTTAAGTGTCGCTTTTGGGAACTTCCTGGAATTCTTTTTCAAATACTTTAGATTGGCAGCTGGTTGAACCTACAGGTGCAGAGCCTGTGGATCCGAGGGGCCGAGTGTACAAACATCAACAATCCAGTTGTGCAGGAGGAGATGCAGGTTAGCGAGGGGCGGGTGGATGGGAGGGGGTGGGAGCACGGGATGCCTTTCAGGAGTCGACGCGATCACGGGAATCGGGGCCAGCGCTAGCGAAGACGAAGGGGTGACGGGAACAGATCAGGAACTGGCAGTTCTGGAGGATCCCATGGCCCGGTGAATACAGGAGGAAGGTGTGTGAGGGGAGCTGCGAGATGCATCAGGTGTGGTTTGGAACACGCTGAGTTCGGGGTGTTTGCGGAGTCCTCACGTGGGGACAGCTGGCGGGTATTTCAATACAGAAGCCCTTGGTTCAGGGAAGGGGTCCTGGAGGAAGATGCAGGTTCGAGGGGCACAAACATATATGTGGTCGTTAAAACGACAAGAGAGAAAACAGTGACCAGGGAGAAGTTTTCGAGCGAACAGCACTGGCCAAGCACAGAGCAGAGAGGACCCCCGGGTGTGAAAGGAGGTTGAGGCACGGGAGTCCAGGAAGGAGCCAGAAGCGTGGTCTTGTGCAGGCGGAAGTCCCGAGTGCAGACGAAGGGCCAGGAAAGAGGGGAGGAAAGGGTCCCTGGAGGCTGTCATCAAGGGCGTGGGGAGGGTGGCCACAGATGACAACCTCCAGACGCCAGGCCTGGCGGTGGGCTTGGTGGGAGGAAGGCTGGGGATGGGGGAGGCGGCCAGTGGGGATCCAGGGAGGAGGAGGGGACAGTCTAAGGGACCATGTACCGGAGAAACTGGGGGGGGGGTCGGGATTCGGGAGAGGGATGGGGGGTTACCCTCGACCGGGGCCAGGAGGAAAGCTTCCTCCTCTGAACCCAGAGGAGGGGAAGACAGGGGTGGACTTAGAAGGGGTCAAGGTGGGTCCTCATCGCTCCTGACGCCTCAATGAACTCAATGGTGAAGGGCGTGGAGAGTGCAGGCATGTCTGGAAGTGCCCAGAGGAGAACAGGAACAGGAAGGCAGCAGACGACGGCGCAGGATGCCGAGTAGGAGCGGGGCCGCGTGCTTGTGGCGGCAGCCGCCATAGGGCGGGTGTTTTCTCCAGGGCACCTGGCAGCTCCTCGTCTGGGGTGGAGACCCCCGATGGGAGGGCTGGTGTAGGGTTAGGAGTTCGCCGGACAGGTTTGGCAGAAGGACAGGATATAAAGCATTGAAGGTGGTGGTGACGATGCCCCCTGGGATGAAATGACAGCTTTCTTCACCCCACCCTTCCTTGGGAAGCGCGTGAAGCCAGAAAATGGCTTAGACTTGGGCAAACCTGTGGAGACCAGGGAATGGATAGATCAGTGGGGCTGGCAAGGAGATGCCGGGGAAAAGGGGCAACTGGGAGTATAAGGGTGGAGCGTCCAATGTTGGCAGCGAGCGGGACGTGGGGTCAACGGTGTGGGGTTGAAGTGTAGTGGAGATGAAAGCCAGTGAGGACGAGGTCTGGACACTCTAGCCAGGGGGTCACGGGATCTCTCATGTGGATGCTGAAGTTATCCAAGACGGCAGCAGGACCTGGGAGCGAGAGGACGGAAGATGCAGAGGTGTGCTGACGGGAGGGCTCCATCCCAGCCCCAGCCGAGAAGAGGAGGAGAGAGGAGGAGGAGGGAGGGTGAAGGTCCAGGGAGAATAGCACCCAGGCTGCCCAATCTGTGATCCATGGGGCACGCGAGCGAGCCGCCTCCACCTGGGAGAGGTGCAGAGCAGACAGCATCCCTGGGGTAGGGGTGCTTCTGTCTCCTGTACCAGATGATAGACAGGGGTCTTCGGGGGTCTTTGTTTATTTTCTCTCCCTAAAAGCACCAACTGCAGTGCCCTGGACTAAGAACTCCATAAGCATTTGAAGAATCCACGAACATATTTTCTACTTTTGTTTCTAATGGAAGTAAATACAGTAGCTCAGATATTTAGGCTAACTGGGGGAGAAAGGCCTATCTGAATTAGTAGGAAGTCTTGCTAGCATATATTTAAAGAAACAAGGTTTTATTACATTCAAATGCCCACAATGACACTTCTTAATCAGAGGGCTGCCGAAAAGTTCTTGAAATCGTGTTTTAACGAACAAAAGAAAATATTTGTATTTGGCACCCTATTCGATTATAGGAAAATGTATACCACAGAAATGATTGAATACACCGTCTTAGCAGGTAAACATCTCCCTCCTTCCTTGTAATGTTATTTATGTAATTAATTTCCACAGCAACCCCTCTCTTCTTAGATTGGGAAATGCATGCATCCAAATTAGCCCACATTAGGAAGCAGAGATTCGAAATTAACAAAACAGATTTGGATTATGCCAACATCGAAGTGATTCCCGGCAACCACATGTGTCAACGACTTAGTTCAGGAGAAAGAGAGGGAAGGTCTACCACTGGGTAGGTGGCTTCCAAATGGATCTTTCTCACCATTTTAAGCTCAAGTATTCTGCTGATCGTTCAAAAGGTGACAATTTCTGGTTATTGTTTTCTCCTTTCAGTGAAAAGTTATCTGGTTTCAATCATAAGAAGCCAGGGAAATCTCTGCCTCCTGGGTCTCCCTTTGCTTGCAAAGCATTGGGCTTTCCGAAAAATACCTCTACAAACAAATATTTCCATCGGGCATATTAGTGACATTCTAGTTCATGGCTTACACTCAAACTTAGAAGAAACTTTTAACTAGAATCTACCTACAGAGGACGAAATCCTATTCTTTCTGTTACATGCGCAGATGAGTCCTGAGAACAGGGCCAAAGGACAGTCATTGTGTTGACCTGAAAACACCCCATATGCTATGTGGATAGAGGTATCGGGTAAGCAGAACATATTTTTTGCTATGTGAATCTATAGCTAAAGGTCAAGCTATTATCCTGGTAGTAGTTCCATTAGGAGTAATGATGTGAAAAGAGGTACTGCATTTATGAGCTGGGTTTCCTACTATGTTAATAGTGGGTCATTAAGAACCAGAGTAGGACAATTTGCTTTTATCCTTAGAATGCAATAGGTCCTAAAAAGAAATTTCCCTCTTCTCCTGTTTTAATATATTAAGGGGAAGCAAGGGATAATTTTAAACAATCCAAATAATCTGAACAAGTGGATTAAGCCCAACAATTAAACTAAATAAAAGAGTGGAAGCATCTACTCTGCTTAACATACTTTGAGGTCCCAAGGCACAAAGCGTATGTAAAGTCACCAGGGAAATGACAACTGTTCAATTTGATCTGTACGTGAATAAGGACTTTTCTCAGATGCTTGCATTCATTCGAGCCATGCCCTTTAACTGTGTATCAGTAATGAATAAGCTAGTGGTGGCTGAGTGGATCCTTCCCTGGGAACGTGGCATCTAATATAATCATCAATGAACACGTCGGTGTGTAGCGTGTCTGCACGTGATGAGCTGGGAACAGAGCGGATCGGCTGCGTTCCCCAAACAGCTGTCTGTTCACACGATAGTTCCTAGAGGACCCGTCATGAGGGTTTTTCTGGCTCTCTGCACTGAGAAAAGCAGGATACGGTACGGATGTTTAAAGAAAGCCACTGGATCACACAGACAATTTAAGAAGCAGGAGAAGACTTAGAGAGCTTTAATTTCACTGTGAAATCCTCTAACTGGGTTACAACTCCGGCCAGCTGTGAGAGGCCAGCTTCTGATTTGTTGACTCAGTGATAACTTCTGGTCAGACAGACAAGCGGAAATCAAGACTTAACATCAAGCAGAAGGGAAAGTGGGGTCCTCGTTAGATCTGCCAAACTGCCTGAGGCTGTGCGGGCCCGGGTCAAGGGTGAGAAAGAGAACGCGAGCGGACAAGGTTTCCCTTCCGGCTGTACCCACCTCCTCCCATCAAGTGAGGATGAAAGCCAGTGCCCCTCCCACATTTCCCTCTTCCCTTCAACTCTTTCCAAGCTATGATTTGAAACCTCCCATGTGCTAAGTACCATCTATCTATCTCATTTAATCTTGGCAAGAACCTGGTGGCACAGGTATTGTGATCCTATTTGACAGATGACAAGCTCAAAGTTCGGGCAGGTTAAATAACCGGCCCAAGATGGCACAGCTAATAGGGATTATTTTCCACATGAATTAATTAATTTTTAATTTAGTGTTGTATAGGAGCACACAGATTCTGTAAAAGAATAATGATCGAATTCTCCAGTAGAGGCAAATTGACAGCTAAGGTAATGCTTCCATGTGAGAGCTGTGAATGCTGCTCTACTTTCAACCACACAAAGCAGAAGCGTGGCAGCCAACGGGGGGAGGGAGACCCAGGCAGGTCTGTGAGATCATGGTCCCCCCATATTAAGGGGCCCAGGTGGCCTTGGTATGGAAGGGAGAGGGACACGGACTCCGGTAGCTTGGGTGTATAGTGAGGGTGAAATAAGGACATCTGCAGAACAAAGATTGAAAGACTATGTCACACAGACCGGCATTCAAAGAATTACTAAAGGCTGTATGTACCTGAGGAAAAAGAAACCAAATGTGGAGGGAAAGATGGGGGTGGAGGGGAAGAAAGGGAGGGCATGACCTGTAGGATATTAAGAATTACTGCGATGCCAAACTAATGAAAACTGTGTAGTACTGGCTCAGAGGCAGATAAAAGACCAAGTGTAAACATGGAAAAGGGGAGCTTAGTCTATGAAAGAGGTGGAATTACAATTCACGTTAAAAAAAAAGAAGTATGGTGTTAAAATGACTGACGACCCATAGAGAAAAACACATTCAATCCCTCCCTCACATTTTAGGCAAAAGTAAATCCCAGGTGGATAAAAGACCTGAATACGAAAGAGAAAACGTTAAAACTTTGTTGGAAAAAAAAAAAGAGAATGTCATTACATAATCAGGGCAGGGAGAATTTCTTACAAAGGGCACAAGAGGGCTTCCCTGGTGGCGCTGTGGTTGAGAATCTGCCTGCCAATGCGGGGGACACGGGTTCGAGCCCTGCTCTGGGAGGATCCCACATGCCGCAGAGCAACTGGGCCCGTGAGCCACAATTACTGACCCTGCGCGTCTGGAGCCTGTGCTCCGCAACAAGAGAGGCCGCGATAGTGAGAGGCCCGCGCGCCGCGATGAAGAGTGGCCCCCACTTGCCACAACTAGAGAAAGCTCTCGCACAGAAACGAAGACCCAACACAGCCATAAATAAATAAATAAATAAATAAATAAAAATTTTTTAAAAGGCACAAGAAATGCACAAAGCATAAAGTAATCTATCTGACTGTTAAATCTAAACTTTGGTATGATAAAGGACTTTGCCGGAAAGTTTCTACAAGTCGGAAAGTGAGAAAAAATATTTTTAATACCTGTAACAGAGGAAAGAATTCATGTAAGTCAATAAGGAAACAAAAACCTAATGGGAAAATAGGAAAATGATGGAAATTCACGGAGCAAAATAACCAAATAATAATAAATATGAAAGGACGCTCAACCTCGTTAATTACCAGGGAACCCACCACTGAGGTGTCATTTGAGACCAATCAGACTGGCAAAGAGTAAAATTTGTTAACACCAGATGTTGGCAAGAATGAGGAAAAATGGGATTTTGTATCCACTGCTGGTGGACGTCTAAGTGATACTGTTGGCTTTAGAAGGCCATTTGGCAACACTTAGCGGTGCTGACGATGCTTCTACCCCGAGACTCAATCCCACTGCCCACTGCACGTCGCCTGCCATGGAAAATCGTGAGCAAGGAGAACCAACTAACTTAACTGTCTCTTAACAGAAGGCTGGGGAAAGAAAGTGCTTTATTTATACAGTGGTGAGCAGTTAAAATGAATACACTCGTTTTGTAAGTGTACTGATATGAATAAACTTGAGAAAAAAAGACACAAACTTGCAAAAGTACAGCATGAGGCCGTGTATAATATGTAGACTCACAAATTTGCAAAACAGTAGTAAATGTGAGGTATGGATACACACTTAAGCAGTAAAATAAAAACAGCATGAACAGGGAAGATTCACAGCAACTTCACATTACTCTGGAGCAGGGAGGAGAAAGAGTCTGGTGAGGAACATTTTGATTCTTAAAAAAACTAAAGGGGTGGGGTGGGGGGAGGGTATGAAGTAAACCTAACATCTGTTTTCAATCTCAGTGGTAAGACGGAGAGAAAAGGAATCGTGGAAAATGTCTTCAACACATTCAAGATGAAGAGGAATACCATTATTCCCACTTCTGACCTCAAGACTACTTACTGCTAATGGGGACAAATGTTGTTCTTCAATCAGTCTATGAAGAAATCAGACACTGTCTCCTAGGATGAGGCCATGGAAATGCCAGTGCTGACTAGTCTCAAGCACACTCCTTACACACACTCTCTCAGGATGAGCACCAAAAGCTTTCCTTAAAAGAGAACCAGAAGACTGGGTGATCGGCCTGCTGGGAGGAACAGGTGAAGGCAGGAATCCATCACCCTGCAGGTCTCAGCTGAAATGCGACCTTCTCAGGCAAGGTCTCCCTGAGTTCGTTGACCAGTGATTTTTAAATAATACCATCTAGTGATCGCCTAGACTATAAACCCAACAAGGGCAGAGATCACAGCTCTCTCGTTCATGGCTGGCACATAACAGGCAGCATAAGTGTATGGTTTGTGGAAGAATAAATCTGAGAAACTCTTTTTCTCTGATCTTTGACTTAACTTGAAAGAACTGAAGGAAGAGTTTCTTCAGTAAATAGCTATTGGCCTTGAAATACACAGAGTCCTGGAGTTCATTTCAGGTTTAACAATAAGACTTATAGTGGTTTGTCAACGAATGCACCTAAATATGAAGTCTCCAGATTAGAAGTAAAGATAAGGAAATACAGTCATGCAAACAATAATGTGTTGACTGATGAGATCAGAATATCCTACTGAATTGCGTATGCAGGAGACTGCAGGGGAATCAGCTGGTCCAGCAGGGTGATAGCTACCAGTAACAGCCACCGAATACTTCGGCCCTTAACGCTGATCCTTGCACAGGGCTGTAACTTCCAGTTGGTTGTTGTAATGAAAAGCAATCTAGTTATCCATAAAACTGATTCCCAGTCGTATTTAATTATGAGAATTTGGACAAAATTCACTGACCCATAGTATTTCTGAACTGGAAGAGACTTGAAAATTCAGCCAAGCCTCACTCTTTTTTTTCAAGAGAAGGTAATGTTTCAAGACCTTACGTGACAGAGTTGGGAGTAAACCTACATCCCACGATGCTCCTTTCACTGTCCCCAAACTTGCTGGGACTTGGAGGTTTGAACAATCTTGTGGAATCGCAGTGATTCTCAAAGATTTGAGGCCAGAGTAGTCTGGAGGAAGAGAACAGTATCCTCTGTCTCCCTTTATTTAGTTTTTGCTACAATGGGGTCTCTGTCTAAGAGGAAGTGCCTTTAATGGTGTCTTACATTAAACAAAGTTAATTTTAATTTATTTTTATTTAACAAAGCCCTCAGCAGACCTAATCTGCAACACAACTAGTGGGCAGTACAACACTTTCCTTCGGCTTGCAGTGCTGTAACACGTTTGTTTCACGTGCTTGGTGTATTTTAAGGGGATGTATTATATCTGCTAAATATTAAGATCTGGTTAATAACAAACTTTGATAAAATGGTGTTTTACTCTTTACCCCTTTTTTTGGCAAAGAGAAATATTTCAAGATCATAGATTTATAGAAATTCTACTTGGAAGGCATCTTGGAAGTAGTATAACTCATTTATTTCATAGATCTGGAACTGAGAGCCTCAAGTGAAACAAAATTTAAGAGGTCGAGAATCATCAGTTCAAACAGTTGGTCAGTGGCACAAAAGCACGTGTCCGCCAAGTGCCCAAGCACTGCTTCATAGAATGCTTCTATGTTTATCTGTTCTTTACAGAAATGAATGAGGAGAAAGTGCTGAGTTTTTCTCTGAGTTCTTAAAGCTAGGGTTTCTTGGCACGTGAACTTTCGAAGTCATTCCATGAGGTCCTGAGTTCGCCCACTAGCCAGTAACAGCCACAGGACCAGAATGAGTTATGACACCTTTGGGAAGTTCAAGGACCATCCTATCCCTCACAACCACCTAAATTCAGAGATGGCCAAGGTGGGAAGAATAAGAATGATGAGCTGGGAGAGCAGTGGGGGTGATGCGGGCCTTGCCCACGGGGATCAGGTCATCAGAGCAACACGCTTGCCCCGTCCCTGCCTGCATCTACCTGTGGCCGATGTCGCAGAGTGAACATTGGGGTGAAGATGCTGGGCACTAGGTCAGGGCTGATGCCTCAGATTTTGTTTCCTGTTCTTTTTTAATGGTGACAACTCCCTTCTAATTGAGATCAGCTTGGAGGAAATTGGGGGCTTATGTTGAGGCGGACAATAAAAAAGTTCTCAAACTTTTCCTTGATACTCTCTCTGAGGCACCAAGGTGCCATCAGGATGGATGGCTAAAGAAACACAGGGGTGGATAAGTATACAGATATATCAAGAAGGCTTGAGATGGTAAAGACAGAAAATGGCACATTTAGCCTGCTTAGGGATTCCATTTGGGATTTATTTAAAATCCAAATCCCACAAGAAACTTATTTTACTTTACCTTTTGGAGATGATTACTCTCTGGCATGGATGAAAGTGAGAGAAACTACAGTTCCTGTGTTGCGCGTTGTGGAGACTGCTCCTTGACATTTAACAGTAATCCACGCTTTCAGAGCCCCCATGGAATACAAATAAGGTTTTATATTCAGGATCGCCTTGATGGTTTTGATTGACACGATTTATACCCTTTTTGAGTACTTGCACCACTTGATTGGTCTGTTGCTGTTTTTCTTCTATCTTCAAACTTACATTCTGCCTTCTCGAATTTCAGCTGCCCTCTTCCAGCTGGTCATGGAGAGGTTGTGTGCTTGTCCTGTTATTCATGCCTTGTATACATCCAATGGGGTGGAGTTGTGTGTTTTTTTAAAAATAAATTTATTTATTTATTTATTTATGTAATTTATTCTTTTGGCTGCATTGGGCCTTCGTTGCTACACGCGGGCTTTCTCTAGTTGCGGCAAGCAGGGGCTACTCTTCCTTGTGGTGCGCGGGCTTCTCATTGCGGTGGCTTCTCTTGTTGCAGAGCACGGGCTCTAGGCACGTGGGCTCAGTAGTTGTGGCACACGGGCTTCAGTAGTTGTGGCTCGCGTGCTCTAGAGCGCAGGCTCAGTAGTGGTGGCGCACGGGCTTAGCTGCTCTGCGGCATGTGGGATCTTCCCGGACCAGGGCTCGAACCCTTGTCCCCTGCATTGGCAGGCGGATTCTTAACCCCTGCACCACCAGGGAAGTCCTGGAGTTGTGTTTTGATTTTTAAGAAACCACCTTTGTCAGTGAGGATGAATTGACTGCCTGATTCCCTCCATCCCTCTTTCTTTCCTTCCTGCATTTATTGATCGTTAATTGTGTTTCACATGCCACAGAATATGCAGAGCAGATATTTCCCATGTAAGATTGGCTCCCTAGGAACTTACAGTCTTGTTGGAAAGATAAGATGTCTAAACACAAGTAGGATGACCAGAGATCCTGATTTGCCCAGGATAGTTCAAAATGTCTGTTTTCCTGGTGAAATGATTAACAGCACCATTTTCACACTCAAAAGAGTCCCAGTTTGGGCAGTAAATGATACAGCCATCCTTCACATAAACCATGAGTAGCAAAGCTGAGGGTCAGGATGTATTGCTAAGCTGTCTAAAGGTAACATGTGCCATAGGAATTTAGAGAAAGGAGAAACCAGTGGAGGCTCGGGCATCAGGAGAAAGTCTCATGGGAGAGATGATGAGACTTGGGCCGGACCAAGAAGAATGAGCTGGATTTGTCTACAAAGAGAGAAAGAGCACTGTAGCCCTGGGGAGCACGGCACAACTCAAAGTCCAAAACGAGTTTGTGATGCTTGAGGAACAGTGTCAGTGCTGGGCTGGGTCGCCGGGTAGGAGCCCAGGGAAATGTGGTTGGGAGGAGAGGAAAACCAAGTTATGGGAAGTCTGGGAAAGGCCAGGGTTTGCACTTGATTTCATGGGCAAAGAAGCGGTAGGAAAAACGTCATGAACTCTTGTCTTACAGAAGAAGAAATGAGGGGCAGGGAGGATATTTAAAGAGTGTTTCTGCCGAACTTCAGGGACAAGGTGATGGACAGCTGGACTAGGATGGTGTCAGAGAAGCCAGAGACCGGTGAATGGGAGGGGAGGGAAAAAAAAAACTGACGGGACCGGGTCGTGAAGTGGGATTAGTAGCAGAAGAAAAAAAAAAAAAAAAGCATTGATGGTGATTCTGAACTTTCAAACTTGAAAAGTAGGAGAATGTTGATGCCTCTGTGAAAATTAATGTGTCTGCTACATCAATAAACTATTTGCATTTCTATCTCCCCTGACCTCTGTTCTCTACTCGTACCAGTTACTCCCCATACTAACACTTTCAGCTCACTGAGGACAGGGAGTGGATCCTACCCAGAGCCTGCTATATAACAGAGGCACTCAGTAAAGGAATTAATGAATAAATAAATGAATGAATGAATAAATAGCTTGTTTAAAAAAATGTGTATGTCCGGGCTTCCCTGGTGGTGCAGTGGTTGAGAGTCTGCCTTCCGGTGCAGGGGACACAGGTTCGTGCCCCGGTCTGGGAAGATCCCACATGCCGCGGAGCGGCTGGGCCCGTGAGCCATGGCCACTGAGCCTGCGCGTCCAGAGCCTGTGCTCCGCAACGGGAGAGGCCACAACGGTGAGAGGCCCGCGTACCGCAAAAAAAAAAAAAAAAAAGTGTCTGCTGGGGGTGTTAGTGTTAGAAGCCCCAGGCCACCTTTCAGGTGATGCACGTGTGGGTAAGAAGGACCACCCCTGACTCTAGAAAGAGGCCAGGACAGGCCCCCATGCCCGGTGGTTAGGCTGGATGTCCTGCGTGCCTCGGTCCCTGCTGTCAACTGTCTCCCTTGCTCCTGGCTTCTGTCCACATTTCTACTTAGGATTTGCCCGCACTTAGTTGTAGATGGCTAAGCTGCCTCCACACGGGGGGAGATGAAGAGGCTGGGGGAGACATGTACATAACATAACCAACACTGGATGTGCTCTGTGACCAAAGGGACAGGGTGGATGCAGGGGCACCACGGTTCTGGGAAATCCCAGGAGCCGATGATGGAAAAGTGTCAAAATCTAACCAAGAGCCAGAAGCACCAGAAAGAAGAACCTGGAAACACAGTCAGCATAACAGAAGACTTGACTCAAGGAGCAGTCAGTGAGAAAACCCGACTAATTCCAAGAGGCAGCGTCTCTCTCTTCTAAGGATGCTTTTAACCGGACAGATACAGCCAGGCTTGCTCTTATACAAAGATGTCTTCAAGGCAGCCACAATAGATGACAGCTTTCAGTTCAATTTTAAATAAAGGTCTATGGATTTTGAGGCATTTTCTTAATGGAAGCTGACATAGATCCTTAGTTTTTCTTGTGGGCTCACCATCAATCCCTAGTACTACAGTGACAGCAACTATTCCATGATCAGCTGCATAAACCCCTCTAGGGCAGCGATCCAAGCAAATGTCAATTCCCGAATCTCTCAGATTTCTGCAGCATACCTTGTATGAGAGAGGCAATAACCCTTCGTGGAAATGAATTAAAATAATTGCCAGATCACTAGCACCAACGATAGGTCCAGGAGAAAAGCTACGAGGAATGCAATTTGACCAATTTTGGACTCATTATCCAATTCTGCTTCCCAGCAGTGGGAAAGAAAATAGGAGAGATGTGGCATTACCTGAAGATGCCCGTGAGCGTTTCAGATCAGCCACACAATTCAGGGATCTAAAGGAAAAAGAGATGGGCTACACAGAAAACACTGTTTGCCAGGTTCAGGGCTGTGGCTAGCCCACGTCATGCCATGATGCAAATTAGAAAGTCGCCCCTTCCTTGGGACAATTGACTTGCCTCTGCCAGAAAACTGTCATAATAAATAAACAAATCGGCAACGTCCACCAGGGGAAGGGTGCCCATAACGCTGCAAAACACACAGTCATGCTATAGTGACCCTGCTTGTGCGACAGAAACTCATCTCTTTTGACAGGAGGCTGTTTCTGTAATGAAAAGCAGGCTGGGTGAGAATTCAGTAACCGGGACTTAGAACTGAGTCCTTGCGAGTTAATCCACAATGGGTTGCCATCCGTGGTGTGATGGGCTGAAGACAGATCAACAAAAGCCACAAACTCCTTCTTAACAAATGTCTCCACGTTTCCCTTTGCTCCTTATGCGGATAGAGTTGTCATTTTGAGGAAGGAGAGGTTCCTTTTCTGAGCTTACGGAAGACCAGTGACAAAGCAGGGACAGTCTTGCCACTCTCTCTGGCCCCAAGCTGAAGGATTCTGGTTCATTAAGTCTGGGATGGGGCCGAGGCAGCTTTAAGAAGGACAGCCCCAGCTGAAAACCCCTGGGGCAAACTGTGTTTGCGTCCATTGCAATGGCATTGATATACATGAAGTTAAACGCTTAAAGGTGAACGGGTTGGTGAGGACTCAAGGCCCAACGCTTAGAATAGACTTTAAACAGTTCTGGAGGCGAAAGGCTTTCACCCAGTGTCTTACTTCACTGAAACCGCATTGAAATTATTCTGTAAGTTGACCTCTTCCATTCTCTTTGCATCTGGGACACCGCTCATCCTTCAAGGTCTGGTTCTGATGTCACCTGTTCCGTGAGCCCTTCTCTTACTGGGACTTCCAGCCTCTGTGCTTTCTCCCTCCGTGAATGATGGGCACTTGACGTTTATTCTGTTCTCTCTTGGAGACGGTTCCAGGTCCTGGCTCACCGTTTACACGTCTGTCACTCCGCTGGACTGCACGCTCGTGAAGGTCAGGGGCCACGCCTCTCTAGTCTTTGTCACCCATTCCTGCCTCACAGTGGGTGCGTTGTAAGCACAAGTGTGGTTAACAGCAACGCCACGCCTGCTGATGATTTATACGTTTGTGAGGTCAGTGAAAATACTGCCAACGTTTTGGTGCTCTTGTGACTTATCCAGTATGGGAAAAGAGGCAAAGACCAGAGGGTCTTATGTATCGCACTGTTTGCTGCGGAAGTTGGCTGGCTCAGTGCTTCAAATATGCCATCGGGGAGCCGGGCCGAGCGCTTGCCAAGAATGGAGATGACATTTTCTGTAGTGATGAGAAAGCTTCACAGAAAACTACACATTTGTTTATTGCTCCGCCTGCTAGACTCGCGCTGAAGTCTGGCGGTGCTCCTCTTCCACTTTGGTAAACGAGGCAGTTATAACCACTCAAGTCCTGGGAGGCACTGCGGGCTCGTCTGAAACCAGGGCCCTTGTGTAACACAACAGGGAAGAATCAGCTTAAGCCCCGGAGAGTCATCGGATGAGAGCCGCTGACACACGTTATCTTCTCATTTGCTCCAGGAGAGACGCAGGGCAGCCTACAGAAAAGGAGTGCTCTTAGCAACAGAGGAAGACGAACGTGTGCAGGAGGGCTGTGCAGCCAGTACAGATCGTGACCGATCGAACCAGCGGTTAGCGTCGGAGCTGGGATGGCACTGCTCTTCCCAGGGTGGTCTGGAAACAGCCTGCCCCAGTCACCTGCAGGTGCTTGCTCAAAATCCAGATTCCTGGGATTACCCTACACCTACTGAATTAATCTCCGTGGATGGGACCCAGAAATCTGGGAATTTTGAACCAATACCTCAGGTAATTCTGGTGCACACTGAAATATGAGACCAGCTATGGAAGGGGCTGGACACACAGGGCTCTGCGTATGGAATGACCAAGACTCAACATCACCCACCCGTCACTGGGCCTCCATAAAAAGAGGGGGAATGCAAACAACAACAACTAGGTAATAGTTACAGACAAGCTATGAATCTGATGTCATTAAATAGTCGTTATAGATTATTTTGTTGTCATATATTATTCAGGTCTATCCTGTTTTAAGCTGATCTGATATGTAAAAATCTGAACAGATTAGTTAACAAATGAATATTCATTTTCCAAAAGGATTTCTTGAATGAAAGCATTTATCAACTGGTTCCAATGGCCAAACACTTCAACTAGAATTGAATTTACATACAACGCTGGAAGACTACTTCCACGCAGGGCAACCTGCACACTCTTTCTCTGTGGTTCTGTGCACTGGAAGAGTCTCTTTCCCTAGGGAAGGGATCACACTTCTATTTTTCCCTCTACTATGACGGGACTGATTCTCACTGTCTTCAAAGGAAGACCTGCCCTGAAGCTAGTTAATAAACTGAAGGACAGCTAAGCTTTACCTAGAAATTCATTCTGAATAGAACACAACAACTGAGCAGTCATTTAAAATCATTAGTATGGCCACCTTCCCAGTGGAATTTATAAAGAATCCAAAGTGCTAAATTTTAAGATAGAAATTTAAAGCTGAGACTCCTTTCTTTCTTTTCATATAGTCCTCATAGAAGGTATGAAGTAAGGGCTCTGGAGTGAGAGAGGCCTGGGGTTAAATCTTGGCTCTCCCACTTACTAGTTGTTTCCTTTAAGTTTACTTAACTTCTCAGAGCCTGTTTCCTCTCCCATAAATGGAACTAAACTCATCAACATCGTAGGGGTATTCGAATCCAAGCTGATGTTTCAGCCTTGTTCTTACAGGGAGTTCTCAGAACACGCAGAAGTTACTATCAAGAAATAAGAAATCAGATGTTGATTCCTCTCCCAAACATATTAAAGTCTATTTGAGATCAGATAGAAAACAGCTATTCACTTTTGGGGCATAAATCCAAGGAAATGAGTGACGATATACAATAAAAATGGAAAATAAAGGAGTTCCAAAATGGGAAATATAGACCCTACGTGTCTCTAGAGTTGCTGGAATAAAAGGAGAGGTTTTGGTGGTCTGTTCAGCAGAGCCTATGAAAGGGTGAGGTCACACGAAGTGTCAGAAGCATAGTCGAGGGTTTGGAGCGCCACCACCTGAGGAGGGGTCCCGCCCAGGGATGCTCTGATCCCCGCGGGCCATCCCGGCCGGTCGGCAGCACTGATGCTCCCCCAGAGCAGCAGTGCAGTTTGTGCTACATGGAGTGAACGAAGGGTAGTAGAGTGGTTCTTGCACTTGATAAGGAGACGTCATTTCCTTTGAATGCGAGAGGACTCCAAAACCTAGTGCAGTTTGATAGTAATAAAACTTTCTCAGCTAATCACTATGAAGCTGAATTAAAAACCATAACCCAGGTTCTAAAAATGGCTTTACTGCAACTACACTTTCTGAAGAGCATTCAGAGGTGCAGTGATTACGTCAATATCTGATAACCCTCACTAGGTCACCCTGTGTGGTCTCCTGGGCATAGGACACCAAGAACTAGGTGGTCTTTGGCAGGTAAAGCATAAAGGGAGGAGAGTACACCTGGGTCCTGACCTCCATTCTGCATCCTGGCTGTAACATCATTTCCAAATTAAATCTAGGATACTAAACGATCCTTAGCACCAAAACCTAAGACTCCACTTAATAAGAGCCTAAGTTGCTTCTTCCCAGAGTTAAATTCAAAGTGCTCAGGTGAAAGTTTCTAATTAAGGATCCTTTCATCATCAACATCTTGGGTCATACCTATAAATGAATTTTTAGTGAATTACCAATAAGTGGTCCCTACCATAAAACAGATGAGACTGTGAAAAGCATGATCTCTACAAAGAGGCTTATACATATTTTTCAAGATACTGTACCATGGGGAATATTAATTATAACTACGAAGAGATATGTTAACAATCCCACGATAAACTCTGCTTTTTCAGTCCATTTCTGTTCCTGTTCATGAGCATTTTACAGGTTTTCCTTATCTTGTTTCCCATTCTTGTCTTAACCAACCTCATCACTTTGTCTGAAACAAAAGCCAGCCTCCACTGTTGTTTTTACTGAAGGTTTCATAAAATCAACCAGTCTATGTATATTCCTAGGTTGTAGAACTTATCAAATTAATACAGTATTGGTGCACTGTCCCATAAAGGATGGAGGAAGAAACACTGAGTATTTAGTATTTGCAAAATCTTTTCAAAATATGTGGTAGACAGCAGTAGTCACATGAGTAGTCTCCTTGCCATTACTATGTAGAAAGAAACAATTTTATCGCTTTGCCAGATTACTCAGATTCGAAAGACTTGGTGAGGGAAATAAATTTCTTTTTTTAACTCTAATAATAGCATGAAAAACTGGGTGTACTTATTCAATAAGACCGTCAATTAGGAGTTGCTCAGATTTCCTGGGTCTCTCCCATGTATACATGGTATTAAATTTTGTGTGATTTTTTCTCTTGTTAAAGAAAAAAAGACCTTCAATGAATAGCTACTTCCAAAAATCACTTTATAGTATAGTGTGTGGGTTAATAAACTTTTAGCAAGTCAAAGTACGGCATGAAAAGAAAAAAAATATTAGGGAATTAAGAGAATTGTATTCACATTTATATTCAGTGTTGGTTTCCATTTTTTTTGTTTGTTTGTTTCTACCACTTTATTAAGTGGTAGAAATTTACAGCCACATTTTGACATCAATCCTTCCAAATTAGGTGTGAGAAGACCTGAGGATGGATGTTTAGTACTAGGCCCATGATGTCAATAAGTTAAGGGCAAAGTCAAGATGAAAAATAAAAACCTATGTCCATTCACTCACCCAACGTGTATTTATGGAAACCCGACCGTGTGGAGAGCGCTCGGTGAAGTGCAACAGGTAATAAAAAATAGGAAGACAAAGCTTCTTCTCAAGGCGCTTGTAAGAAATTGTCAGAATAAATCAGGTAGAACGTTGGCTGATCAGTATGAACAGGATGTCTTCGTAAGAGAGACAAACCTGACGCCACATTCATACTTTGAATGAGGATTGTAGGAATGTACACGGTACCCTCTGAAGAGCAGGATGATGGAGGCCTTTCAGCTGTCTATGTTTTTTTATGGTTTGGATTTTTTACAAGCATGTGTTATTTTTGTAATCAAGGAAAAAAAGTCAAAATTGAAATATTTCTATGGATCAACACGGCAAGTAAACGAGTGAAGATACGATATCTGTGGCCTTAGGTTGTTCGTGCCTTATGGGTGGATTTCCGTCTGTTTTAAAGTTACTTTGTTGTTCTAAAAGAATTTTTTAATGCCAGGTTTAATTCAACAATAAAAGAACGAGTATGAAAAGTGTAAGTTCTTTGGTTTGAATAATCTGCTTTATTATGCACTAGGGGCAGAAGAGCCCTCATTGCCATGTTTATTTCTAGCTAAAGAGGAGGGCTGTGAAGATGATTAAGGGATGTTTTCTATTTCTGTTTCTAATATACTTTTTCAAACTATGGTATGATGTCCAGTCTAGATTGAAAATGGTAGCATAAAACCCGTATCAGTCTACTTGTAATGATACATTTCATTATCATCTATGATTAGGGAAACTCTTCTGTCATTGAAATGGAACACAGTCATTTATGATTCCCTAATTTCTAAACACTTTCATATTGTTAATATACTGCCCTGGAAAAAAAGAAAATTGAAACAAACCCTGGCTACATTGCAGCAGGTTTAAAAGCTTCAGCATGAGAAGCATCAGCAGCCTTGCCCTCCATGTTTCCAGAAGTTCCAGCCATAGTAAATCCAAATGGGACCTTCTTCACTTCAGCAAGTCCTAGTTACATCATTGACTATGTGTCAAATTCTGTAATCTTGTTTCTAGTGTCACTTCAGGCTGAATCATTCTTTTCAGAAATGGCACAGATTGTGATATCTCTGTAGCTTACTTAATACAACTCAACTGTCACTTTAAGTGAAAAAACTCTGTTGGAGAAGGAGAAGTTTTCTGTTAATGAAGGCTCATGTCCTTCTGGCCGTGAACAAAGGCTGCCTGGTACTTGCTAACTCCATTTAAAAATCGTATTATTTTGCAAAGTTAATTGTGGGATTCCAAGTACCCTCCAAGTGCTATTGAATTCATTTACTCATTTTGCACAGTGAGGGGACCAGGGGTTGGGGGGCAGCACTCTGTGTGTCAGTCCACAGCCAGACAACACGGCAACCCGGGCGAGGAGAGACATCCCGAGCAGTGATTCTGGTGTAACTGAGGCCTGATCCGAAATTTCATTTTCATGGCAGTTGTATTTATATTTGCAAATTCATTTACTTTCTTTCTGAAGGTCACATCTAAATACTTCTGTTACCTAAAATTACATTTATCAGAGTCCTACGTAAGGGCATTTTATTTTTTTGTTTTTTAAAATATTTATTTATTTACTTTTGCTGTGTGCCAGGTCTTAGTTGCGGCATGCAGGATCTTTTTTTTTTTTTTTTTTTTTAAGTTGCATTATGTGGGATCTAGTTCCCTGACCAGGGATTGAACCTGGGCCCCCTGCGTTGGGAGCGCAGAGTCTTACCAACTGGACCACCAGGGAAGTCCCAAGGACATTTTAAAAGTAAGAAATAAGTAAGAAGGAAAATTAAATTTAAAATATGCAGTACATCTAGGATGTGGACCTGGATGTAAATGAGGCTCTACACATACGTGCGCCTGCGTGGCTATCGTAACGCAGTGGGATTCAGACACCCCTTCACAGGTGTTAATGGGGAGACCCAGGGACTTGTTTGCATGTAACTGGCACGACTCCATGTCACAAAACCAGAAGGAGCCGAGTAGGGTCTGGCTTCACAGTGGGCTCACTTCCATTTAAAGTATATTTAGAAGCAGTGACCTAGTAAAGCAACTTCTGAACTTTGGAGAGAACTCTTTTACCTTCTTTTCAAAAGAGCATCACAGCTTTATTCTTACTTACAACTGAAAATCTAAGTAGAAATCCTGTTTTGATGAAGTTCTTAGTTAGAAATGACTGAAAGGAAAAAATACTTTCATTTTCAAAGTTAGTTAAGGAACAACTTTTCAGTTCTGCAGCACATCAGACTGGCTCTTAAATTCTGATTTTAACAAATTAACATCACCTTGAAGTAGCAAATTCTAGTGGTATTTGGGGCGGAGAGTTAGGGAGCTCACCCCAAAAGCCAGGCCGGTGGGCAGATGGCCAGCGGCAAGTTAAATTCGCCTCTAGTTCATTTACTACACTTGAAGCTGCATCTTTATGGAATGAAGGCAAAGCTTAACAAAGACCCCGTAAAATGAAATGATGCAGACCAACCTTTTATTGCACCCACAATATTCTGGTCTAGTCCTTTCCGGTTGTCATTGAGTCCTCTTTTCCTCTTCCCATTGGGTAAGGAGTTAGCCAAAGTCTTGTCATCAAAAAATGCACACACCAGTTTTCTAAACAGAAGGCTTCCTGAGCGAGTGTAGTTTGACAGTATAGAGTCCAGCTGAGATTTAGGCATAAACACATCGAAGCCTTCAGCAAGTTGCACTTCTGGCTACCAAAAGAACATAAATATGTCATTAAAAGCAAGATTTGAAGCACCCAACTTTGGGCATACGTGCAACAAAAAAAACATCACTAGCTCTTGCAATGGCCATATACTCTGCAAAGCACACAGCCTCAGCTTTGTGTGCCAGTGTTTGCGATTTACAAAACCAACTACTAGTTACAATTCACCAAATGAGATGCTCTAATTCCAATATTAAGTCTCGTCAAAAGCAGTGGAAAGGATACACTGAAAAAGCATTCTCGTCCTTAGAAAAAGTTAAGAGAAAGCTGGATAATTACCAAAGCATTTAATTCTAGAGCTACCCAGGGGACTTGAGACTTCTGGGTGAAACGTCTTCATTTTGTAAAGGAAGGAACACAGGCCCAAAGAGGTCATAACAAAAATGACTTAAAAATAATTTAGACGTACTCAGTGCATTACTATTTACAGATCACTTTCTCCTGCGTTAAATAATTTGACCTCATTTGCCTAAGGACACGAACACAAGGCTACCCTCTAGGTCCCATGCTCTTGGCACTAGGCCAGTGGTTTTAAGCTGTGGAGCTGTATTTTTTTTTTCCTCCAGTGAAAACTTATGTCAACTAATATATAAACGAAAATGCTGAGCAGGTGCCCTGATCCCTGCTTTTGGGAGGAAAATCTGAAGCTCTATCCCAGAGCACCAATGGAAAACCAGTGTGCCAGTCACAGTGCTTCCCTGCTGGGCATTTCCTGGCTGGGATACTGGATCAGAAGGCTGATAAGGGCCCTTTCAACTTGGACTCTACCACATAAGCTCAGACACTGATAATACATTCTCTATGTACATGCCACGGACGTTTAAACCCACCTTCCCATCTTTCAACCCAGCTCACACCATTTCCTTTTCAAAGCCTTTCCTAACTGTTTCTTTCCCGAGGAGGCAGCTATGCTCCTCCTTATACTTATATACTTGACATACTTATACTTGACATACTTATATGACTGTGTTTATCATACCGTATTATAATTATTGACTAGATCACGGCCCTTCCTGTTGCCTGGAGCTCAGTCTTCGTTATCTCTAGGGCCTGGCACATTGTAGGCACTCAATAAACTCTTGTTAAATAGATAAAAGTTCATTAGTCATTATCTAAACTGCTAAGTCATTTACTGTTGATAATAACACGACCACTTTAAAATAATAACTTTAAGGTGAAGAAATGCAGTTGGTAAACTTTTGTTAGAATAAAAGTCAGAAGGAAACTTCACTTAGGATGTATCATAAAAGCTTTTTCTTAGATACTGTATTTAAAACTTTGCAAACCTGATACTACTTTAGATTTTCTAAGTCATATTAGAAATGTGAGGATTTGGGACTAGTTTTTCTCCTGGAGAGTAGGAATTATTTTTGTTTGTCCTGCGGTCAGAGTAAAGGGCTCAGAGAAGGGCTTAAATGAATCAGATGACGTGCGGATGACTTGGGGCCCTGTTGCTCCCAAAGGGAATTCTCAACTGGATTTTCCAGAAAGTCATCTCATTTCTCTGCTTTACTTTGCCATTTGGCTTTTGGTCTCTGAATGCTTGGTAAATATCACTATGAACACAGTGCTGCTGGATGGTTTCCTGACTTTTGCACCTCAGTGCTGGTGAGGGTCTGCAGAGGCTGATCTTCTGTGCCCCCAGCTCCTGGGACAGCAGCTGTACACTCGGCACTCACTGCACGTTGGCTGAATGATTCAATGTAGCAATGTTAGGATTGAGAGAATTCTACCATCAAAATCGAAGATGAAATTTTATTTATAATCAGAATTTGATTTTGTACATGCTATGGCTGACTTTAGACCTTTTATGCTAAATGAACTGACCACAGATTTTTGCTAAGCACTCCTGTATCATCTGGATGCCATTAACAAAAAAAAGGACCGCAGTCTACTTTATAGAAACAGCAACTCACAGCTATTTGAGGACCCGGGCTGGGGGGGGGCGGTGGTACAGTAGCCCTTAAATTTGCAAGAGAGAAAAGGGAAAGATACCATACCATCTTCTCTCGTTCAGGTATCTCTGCTGGATTCTGGTACCCCCAAGCAGGTGTTTAAAATTCAGCTATCTGAATGGACTTGGACCCAGTTTGAGAGACTCTGACCTAAACTAGCCACCAGGCAGAACTAGCCACTTCTTTCTTCACTATGCAGAGTAATTTCTACGAGCTATGTTTCTGGCACTTTTCACACTGCATTTATTTAGTCGGGAGTTTGTGTTTCTCATCAGAATGTGTACTGTCTTTTGCATTCAGAATGCCAAACACCCAACTAGCGCCTGATAGATTTTTCTCAGAATCAACAAAACACTATGTAAGAATTCATTCAAAATGACTAGTATTGATTTCGAGGTCTTTTATCCCCACATAAAGGAAGCATGTGTGGAGTCTGCCCTGCCCGGGTCCGGCACGCCAGTCTTCTCCCCGCAGGGCCCATGCTAGCTCAGGGAGCAGGCTACCTAGAGAACACTGCCCTGGCTCAATCAATCGATATTTACTCAGCATCCTCCGTGTGGAAGGAGTTTAAGGTCGGGCTCACTAGACGAGACACGTTCATAAACCCCCAGCATACAAAGTGGAGAATGATAAGTGCTACAAGAGGGGTACAGACCATTAGGCAGCATTTGGTTGGTGAGGGGGGAAGGGGTTTTGGTTAGGGGGCCAGGATAGCATTTTATCAGGGCCCTGGAGGTAGGATTTAGGAGAGAGATGCAGTTGCTCTTTCTGGCATCTGCTGCAACCCCTAAAACTAAGTCTCTGGAGGTTTCTGTGGAGCCGAGAGACTGCCTATGGGGTCAGAGTAGCATTTTGATTTCTGAGATGCTCTCCCGATGCAGAAGCTGTTGATGCTTCGTGTTCTACTTTCTACTGCCAGGCGGTTGTTGTTATTTTGGAGCGCTCCTTCCAGATCAAGGAACATGAACTGGCCTATGCGTCCCTTACAAAGGAGTCAGTTTTATTAGGTGGAGGCCAGCAGCAGAGGCCAAGGTGACTGGTCTCTGCCCCTCCCTGCTTCTCGCATGCTTTCTTTCATGCAAGTTTCTTAGCTGGTTGTCGGCGAGCACTAAGGGGCCACAACGCAACGAACCAATTCCTTTAAAAAAAAAAAAAAAAAGAGGGGAGATTTACGTCCTGAGACATGAAGAAAAGATAGAAAGTGGATTAATCTCAAATTTTTACTCTGAAACCTTTTTATTTCTTCCACTTTAGAAATATAATGGCAGGTGGATTACAGCCGTGTAATGATCCACAACTTTGCACTTATATTTAAAAACAGGTTAAAACTCTTTAATTGTATGCTTGAATCTCTTCTTTTTGTTTACTGTCTAGTCGAAGCGAGACCTCTCTGCTTACTGACGATGGCTATGATAGAAACCACTACTATTCCAGATGAATATCATTTTAAAAGCTACACTTCCTTTGACAGAACTACTATTTGATACTCGAGTGCGGACAGACAGCTAATACACTAATTTACAGATTCTATTGATTACTGAAGTAATATGATCTTTAAATGATGACATCCAAAGTATGGGGCAGGATTTACGACACTTGGGGTCACCATTTTAAGAATTAAGAGTCTGGGGCTTCCCTGGTGGCGCAGTGGTTGAGAGTCCGCCTGCCAATGCAGGGGACACGGGTTCGTGCCCCGGTCCGGGAAGATCCCACATGCCGCAGAGCGGCTGCGCCCGTGAGCCATGGCCGCTGGGCCTGTGCGTCTGGAGCCTGTGCTCCGCAACAGGAGAGGCCACAACAGTGAGAGGCCCACGTACCTCAAAAAAAAAAAAAAAAAAAAAAAGAATTAAGAGTCTGTATTCCCACTATAAATTTGGATTTCCATGTATGTCTTGCCGAGTTTCAGTACCTCAGCCACTTAGCACAGTTATGCATCAAATGTTGAATTTTCCTATCTTACACCCAGTGAAGTTCGGGAGGCAAAAACTGCATGTAGTCATGAGGACTCTTGAAAATGTTCTTGGACCCAGGCCTGTGAACATTAACCATCTTGTTTCTCTCTGCATTTCAACTGTGGTCTCCCTTTGCTTAGAAGTAGTTGGGGTCAAGATCTAGTTTGGCTGGGGGGATCCCATAACACCTGGTTGACTAAAAGATTTTCCCCTAAGTCTCTCTGAATATATCATGTGACTCCTCTATATAATCTAAAGAAAAAACGTAAAACTATTTTAAGGCAATCATAACAAATTAATCACACAGGGAATATTTCTGATATTGGCTATTTTATATAAGGTATTGTCAGTAGCAAATTACAGTAAGACATGTAAAAAAGCTCCCTGTGGTCATTGGTTAAAAGAGTAAAAGGACGTGCATGAATGTTCATATTGGGCATTAGCCCCAGATTTTTAATTGCAAACTGGTTAATGATACACAATAGTTCTGACACTTGACTTGCTACCTAGTCAAGTTTCAGACTGGCTCAAGACTGAAATCTACAAGAAAACTGTGGATGAAAAGGCAGGATTTGGACTGAAAACATATAACAAAATTTTTAAGAATGTTTAAAAGCTATAAATTCAACCTTTCTGTTCATAATATTATCCTATACAATGATCCTTTTTTCTCACTTAGTATTTATTTAGTGGTGTACTAGATGTGCTTCTACCAAAATGAGCTTTAGTTTATGAAATTAAAAACACACACACAAAGCCCCCTCATAATTGATTGTATTTTGCTCACAAATGCAATCTGCTTCTGTTTGAGAAAAACTGAAATTGTTCCCTATAACTCAGGTCTGCTCCAGGTAGATTTAGCAAGTATTACCATTACTGTTTATTAAATGCCACTCCAAGATCATGGCCAATAAGCTGGGCAGCCCCAAGAACCCACTGGATTGGAAGGCGGGCCTGCTCTCGTTGGTCCAGCTGGCATAGCTCAAAACAGCGTGGCCTGGGGACGTGGCAGAACAGAGAACCACTGCGTGAAGTGGGCAGAGGCCCCATGGTGGGTGGAACCATTGTGTAAAAAGGCAAGTAACAAATGCTCAGGCAAGAGTTCCATCCAAGAGTAGGCGTAATCTCTAGACTAGCACATACTGAACGCTGAATAGGATGATAATTATAGGAAGTCATTAAAGAGCCAATTCTGGATTATTAAGTCAATGATGGATTTTTATTCGACAAAATTTTGATAGAACTAAGAATTTCACAGGGGGAATTCCCTCGCGGTCCATGGTTAGGACTTGGTGCTTTCACTGCTGGGGCCCTGGGTTTGATCCCTGGTCGGGGAACTAAGATCCCGCAAGCCTCGTGGCGTGGCCAAAAAAATAAAATAAAATAAATAAATAAATGTCATGAAGAACCTAGGGGCAAGACGGGAATACAGACACAGACTTACTAGAGAATGGACTTGAGGATATGGGGAGGGGGAAGGGTCAGCTGTGACAAAGTGAAAGAGCGGCATGGACATATATACACTACCAAACGCAAGGTAGATAGCTAGCGGGAAGCAGCCGCAGAGCACAGGGAGATCAGGTCGGTGCTTTGGGACCTCCTGGAGGGGTGGGATAGGGAGGGTGGGAGGGAGACTCAAGAGGGAGGGGATATGGGAACACATGTGTATATATCTAACTGATTAAATTTGTTATAAAGCAAACAAAAAATAAAAAATAAAGAAAAATAAGTAAATACAAATGAATTAATTAATGAATTAAGTAATTTTTAAAACGACAGTACAGTTTGGCTCCTTGAGCGCGCCTCCGTGCCCTTTTGCATAAGGAGACACTGCCAAGTCGTTCAGGGACGGTTTCAGCAGCCTCCTTTCTCAGGTGGTAAATTAAGGACTGAGGACCTGGGCTGGAGTTATGCTCAAGCTATTTGAGCCAGAATGTTTAACACATAAGACTTCAACCACTGCAGTCTATAGCTTCTTCCATCACAACTCCACTGAAACTGCTCCTCAGAGAAGATGTCCACCGCGGAGAGCCAGTCCTGAACCCTCTGGGCAGAGGCCAGCTCCACTTGGACAGCCTGCTAGCCTTACATCCTACTGCCCTGTGATGACTGTTGATGTGTTTTCCTCATATGGTGTACTTGAAGGGCGAGGACTACTTCATTCATTTCAGTAGCCCTGGAAAATGGCGCTACCATTAGCATGTCTGTGCTACTTACTGTAGTCCAAGCCCTAGGCTAACGCGCATTACATGGGTTTTCTAATTTAATTCTCATCATCCTATGAAGCGGCCACTTTTGTGATCCCCACTCTGTAGATGCAAAAACTAAGGTTTAGAGAGATTAGGTAACTTCTTTAAGGTTATCCAGCTAATAAGTGGTGAAGCAAGGATGTGAACCCCGGCAGTGTGCACTAGAACTTAAACTCTCAGGCATATTACTGCCTTAATTTCAGTGTGTCGATGAATAAATTAAAAAATCACTTGCTTGATTGATTTGCTTTACCAGTTCCCAGTGGATTACTTTATTTATTGGGCTAAGAAGAAATTAAGAAAACAGATTCTGAATTCAGGAGCTATTTATGTTGAAAGCACCAATGCATTTTAAATTATTTATTTTAAGAATGACATAAACTTTAACAGAATTATCTTAAGTTGATGGATATCCACAGCTGTATCTTCTGATAACTTCTGTGTTGCCTAGGATTACTGGAAAATATTCACAGTAACGACAACAAATAGAAAAACACTTCCTATGTTTTTTAAAAACATTTTGAAATATTTTAAAGAACTGATGCTAGTGTTTCACCGTGGCCAAAGAACAAGCCAAACAAGAAGCAACAACAAGGAAATAAACCTAAACCACGTATATCTGCCCTGAAAAACCAATAAATCCAACTTGGTAGGGAAAAACAGTGACTGTAAAAAATTCACAACTGTCTTGTCTGAGTACTGGTAGAGTACTGGGTTGGGAACTCCTAAAGAAAGAATTAAATATTGTATTTAAATCTGAAATTTGGTTTGGGGTTTCTGCTTTTGCTTCTGTGTAGTTCAGGTTTCAATTTTATTTAATGTGCTAACTTAAAATGGGTCAAGTAATCCTGCCCCCAAAGAGGGGCAGGATTTCTGGCCACTCTCTTTTTAAAAACACTACTAGCTCATGTGTATTTGTTCATGTATAGGTACACATAAGTTTACTTAACAAACATGTATATTTATCCCTATAAAGGTACTTAGCTAGGACTGCTAAGGTTTAAAAAAGACCCAGTATTTACTGAGTGCTTAAAACATACCAGGTACTATTCTAAGTGCTTTACATAGATGTCTCCATTTAACTCTTCCAGCCAGCCCCATCTCTGAGGTTAGCACTATCATGATTCCCATTTTATGGAGAGAAAACTGAGGGAGGCGAGGCTGGGTGCACCTGCTCGGGGTCACACAGCTGAGCTTCTAGCCCGGGCATTCTGACCTCAGAGGCTGCACCCTTAACCATGAAGGTCTCCCCCAGAGACTTCCAAGTAAACAGCATACACAGCCACAGTCTAACCTTTCAGGTCTCCTTTGTGTTACGATCGTCTCATGAACAGTTAGTGAGTGGTGGTCAAGTTCAAGAACAGGGCTAGAGCAGGGGCCCAAGTCTGGCACTCAGTGGGTAAGGGCACGCTCAGCCCTGGTCTGGGAACCAGCTCCACCTTTCTGGCTTTGTGGGCTCGAGCAGGCTACTTAAGCCCTTTATGCCACCGTCTCCTCATCTATAAACTGAGGATAATAATAATACCTCAGAGAGTAAGGCTGAAATTTGAAAAATTATTTGGCAGAGGATGGCACACAAACACTACTACTACTACTACTACTACTACTACTATTAATGCTATTATTATTATAATTTTTTAAATTTATTCCCTGCCCTTGAGAAGCCAAGGGGGAAGGAGAGGAAACCATGTAAATAATTACAAACTGGTATAGCAAGTCCTATAAAGGATTGTTGAAATCATATTGGTGCTTTGGGTAGGGGGATGTGTGCACAGTGAGGGATAACAGGGAAAGAACAAGAAAATAGGAGTTAAACTGAGGAGAGGGTTCTGAGTGACGCCAAGTCCTAGACCCGAAGTTTTAAAAGGTGATTTTGTATATTGTGCTCAACACAAATGGAGATGTTTGGCCATCTACTTACTGAGTACCTTCTATGTGCCAGGCACCGCAGGAGGACTTCCCCCATGTGCTCTAGGTCATTTAGTGCTGACAGCACCCTGAGGTGCTGGACTGTAGCTGGTTTTCATCGGGGTTCCCTGTTTCTCTGCACTGAGCAGGGATACCCGTCAGGGGTCAGAGGGTCGGCGGTCCACCTGCAGTGATCTACAGCCCCTCATGTTCGTGCCTGTGCCTAGATACACAAATTTGTATTTGGGTGACTCTAAAAGTCACAGCATAAAAAAAGATAATGCATTGTGAACTTTAAACAATTTACAGTAATTTTTTTTTACATTTAAAAAGCAATAAAGCACAGGTTTTATGTGTCCTTTTTTCATTGCTTCTTGCTCCAATCTTTCTCCTGTGTTCCAAACGTCTAATGACCTTTTGAGGACACTCAGCTTCTTTTTACTTCCCATCCAGCACTGAAGGCCTGCTTCTGCTCTGCCCTCCCTGTCTCAGTCAAGGAAATCAGTACCATCTAGTAACCAGCCTCGTTTTCCAGGATAGAACTGTGGGCCTTACTTCTCCTGAGTCACCAAGTCCTCTGGGTGGGCACCCCCGGGTGCCTCTCATTTCTCTGTCCCTGGAGGCTCACTGCTCACGTACAGACCCTCCCCGTCTCTTGCCTGGCTGCCTGGAATTATCTTCCTCCTGGTCTCTTTGCCTCTAGTCTCTTTTCTATATTTATCAGTCATCCACAGTGCTGTTCCAGCTTCCATTCTAAACACAGGTATGATTATTCCTCTACTTGAAATCTGCAATGGCTCCCTAGTGCCCACAAGATAAAAAAGGCCCAAGGGCCTCGGCAGGACACGTCAGGGCTTTCACTGTCTGACTCGATCCCATGTTGATATCATCATCTGCTATCAGTGCAGGCCACACAGCTGCTCTAACTACAGTGGACCACACGCCCAATCCTATAACTTTGGACTTAATCGTCCCAGCACTGGGTACTTTTCAGAGCCGGTCTTCAGATACACGATGCCCATCTTCTTATATATAATCCAGTTATATTACCTTTTCTCCGATGGATTTTATAGAATAATTCCTACAAGATTATGATCTATTTTCTGTTTTCTCCTCTGGGCTTCCACCAAAGCTTAAAAGGCTCACGGCTAAGAAATAATAAAAGACTAGAAGGGCACCTAAATTTACACGCCTTAGCACTGATGGTCTCATCGCCTAAAGGGCCAGCCTCATCCATGCCAGCAAGACTAGCCGGGGACAAAATTTCTAATGATGGGACTCACTGCGTGGTCCTCTAGGTGCAGTGACAATTTCCGTGGAATAGATGAATCAAAGGGCATATCAGTTGGATAATGTAAAGATAATATCTATGTATGCTTTGGCTTTTCTTTAGAAGCATGTTATTCTTCAGTCTAAGACAGTCAGCACCTAACTGAGTTTACATGGACAATTCTGAATGTGCTTTATTAAATTTAATACCTCTTGTTAGCAAAAACCATCATGAATAAAAAGCAAATTATTTTTTGGTACTTAAATTACAATACTGATATTGGTAAAGATAAGAAAAATTCTATTTCACTAATATACATAAAGCCTTTAACAGATCTTTCTCAATTTATCTCTGAAGTACATTTAGACCTTAAAAATTTTTTAAAAAGGAACAAGTTCAATTATTAGCATTAGATCGACTCATGCAGGAGAAGATTTTCACAACTCAAATGACAGCTCCTGATACATCAATGCCTATCACAGAAAAGAAGGCCTAAAAAATTCAAGAAAAATGTAAAAGTATTATGAAAACTGCTTCAGACTGAATGGACTTTGTGTTCTGGAATCATTTACCTCTGCTTCCAAATGTGTGATCCACGTGGGCTTTGAAACCAGGGCCTCAGCTGCAGTAACAGTGGGGTAGGATCAAAGGAGCCAGCTGGTCCAGGGTAGAATGCTGTCGTCATTAATGATTTTTTAAAACTAAGTTTTTAGTCTAGAAGAACTTCTTAACAATTGTGTGTGTGTTCGTGGGTAAAGAAACAAATAAACAGGAACCCCTCAAGCCAAGGATTGGGTAAAAGGTCAAATGATTTTCTAGTCTAACCAAGTCACGAGATGATTCTTTTTGTTGCCTCCCTTTTTTAAAGACCCATGCTAGTAGACTGTCTTTCTGCAACTTGAAAGGAACAACTGATTTAAAATAGCAATGTATTTCTTATTTAAAGTTGAAGTGGTAGGGCCAAACTCTCATCCTATATAGGTCTGTGGGAGTTCTCAGCGGGATTCTCATCCTATGCCATCTCGTAATAATAGCTCACCCATCCTTGTTTATTTCAGGAACTCTCCCAACGAGTTGGGGTTCACGGCATCAGTGTACTCAGATCAAGGTACTGCAAGGAGAGTACGCCGTGGCCGACAGAGCACATTACTGAAGAAGTTCGTTTATGGCCGTGTGACTGTAAAATGGTAAGTCAGACGAACGTCTTAGATGTCATTCAGCACCTTGGGCTGCGACGACCTTCTAGCGATGATACTTAAATAGAAAAACCTTTGCAGACTGTTAACCTATCATTACACAGACTCAGTGGCACGGCACCGCAACTTAATTAGCAGTGTGGCTTGCATCTGTAAAATAGAAGTAGCACCACTGCTCTTTTTTTTTTATTATTAGTTTGTGTTTCTAGAAAGGTGTGACCTTATCTGTAGGGTTCTGTTCACTTATGCCCATCTACAAGGGATTTAATTATGTTCTTCTAGCTCGCTACGCTGAGGAAATTGAAAAGGGCTGCTTCAAAATTAAAAATGGTAACGAAATTAGTGAGTAGACCTCCATCGTCCTTCTCCTTTCGGAGAGAATGCAAACATGTTTAAGGAAATAAGGCCTAAGATTTTCAGAAGAGAAAATCCTGGGCAAGGAAATTATTAAGAGTTTTCCTTTCCTCTTTCCCACGTGTATTCTGCAAGTTTCCCTGGTTTTCTTGGGCAGAACCAGTTAAGGGCAAAGGTACACATTAGCATCAGCAGCCAGAAAACATCAACTTACATCAGAGGCTGGTGATTCGAGTACGATGCCAAATCCTAGGATGTGGTTCTCCCTGGGGGAGGCGTGCTCGGCCGAGGGGAGACTGGGATTCTCGGGGGCCGCCACCGCCTTCTTCTCGGCTTCTAACGCACTGGGCTTCTGTTTCACAGTGAGAGGTTCCACAGTCTTCAGGGGCACTTTTTTCTTTTTATTTCTCTTGCGCGAGACGGCGGTTCGCTGGGAGCAGATAAGGGAAATTGGGGGTTGTTGTCTGTTCTGGGTTCCAACTGTGAACAACAAACAAAAATATGGTACAGGCACTTGTCTCTGACTCAGGAGTATGTACTTGCTTCATAAACTGAGGCTGAAGTGGGTTCACTCAAGGACGAGGCACACTGAAATCAACCTCACGCTGGACCTGGAGATAACCAAATGCAGCCTTAAAGGTCTCCAGGCAGAAAAACCCAAGAGAAAACTCTGCTCCAAGTGCTGGTGGGTAATCAACAGGAGGAAGGATGATGAGCTCTGAAAAAACACTGAAGCACGACTTTATGCATCCCAGGACACTCTTGTGTAACTGAGAACTCCGGAAATTAAATGGCGGTGTGGATGTTCATGCTTTCTGGCAAGCCCATCTCAGGAATATTCCAGTTGTCACTTGAGGTTAAACTGATCAGTAGCCAGCAACCTGCAGGTGCCAAAACTGACAAAGCCTGAGCAAGGACGGTCACTGGGGCAAAGCTGATCAAAAGCATCATTCAGGAATGACCAGTCAGCATGTGGGCCAGGCCTGCCGGTCAATTTCAGGTCCAGTTACTCCGGTCTCACAAACCAATGCTGTCCCACACATCAACTATCTCCACACACTACTCTCCTGGGTTCCGACCAGGCTGCTTCTCTCTGCCTCAGTTTCATGTAGCTGAAAAAGAGGAAGGCTATAATCCTGTACAAGGAGAGCAAATCAGTAAGACCCAGAAACAGTTTGAGTGCCAAAGACGAAAAGCACCCATCAAGAACTGGGTGCTGATGCTGCCTATGTACTTAAGGGAACCAAGGATGCTAATTACAGTTCTCATAGGTGCCCTTCGAGAAGTAATGTTTATTAACCATTTAAAAATATTCTGGGGACTTCCCTGGTGGCACAGTGGTTAGGAATCTGCCTGCCAATGCAGGGGACACAGGTTCGAGCCCTGGCGTGGGAAGATCCCCCATGCCACGGAGCAACTAAGCCCGTGCGCTACAACTACTGAGCCTGCGCTCTAGAGCCCGCGAGCCACAACTACTGAAGCCCGAGTGTTGCAACTACTGAAGCCCTTGAGCTCCAGGGCCTGCGTGCTGCAACTACTGAAGCCCGCACGCCTAGGGCCCGCGCTCCGCAACAAGAGAAGCCACCGCAGTGAGAAGCACATGCACTGCAACGAAGAGTAGCCCCCGCTCCCCGCAACTAGAGAAAGCTCGCGCGCAGCAACGAAGACCCAACGCAGCCGAATACATAAATACATAAATAAATAAATAAATACTCTGATGCAAAGTTTAGTAGGAAAATATGGCATTATTACTTAAATCTTCATGTGTTAATATGGTTTGATAAATACAACCACAAGACATAGATGCTTTTTTTTTTTTTTAACAGAAGTACACCTCTAAAAATAAGCCAAATGAAAATCTAAAGATCTTTACATGCACATAATATGGATCATTTCCTATCAGGTTGTAAATAAAGAATATTTGTACTCTGAACTTGGTATCTGCATCTCTAGGCTGGACAGAAATTTATAAATAAGTATTAGAAACAAACTACTTGCACTGCAGAATGAGCAGAGAAGTTTTTTGACTGCCCATGCAGTAATCAGTCTAGCTCACCGGTTCTCGACCTCGGCTACACGTTAGAATCACCCTGGAGCTTAAAAAAAAAAAAAAAGCCAGTGCCTCAGCCTCGCCCCAGATTAATTTGAATTGGAATTTCCAGGGGTGATGCTTGGGCATCAGGATTTTTTTTTAAAGCTCCTCAAGTGATCCTACTATGCAAGCCGGACAGGAACTTTTCTCTGTTTGGTCCAAATTTTCACCCGAGGCGGCTGGGTCTCCATCGGAAAGTCAGATGGACAACCGAAGCAATTATCTACGGTCTAGGACTCCAGCCTCACTTTCCAAAATTAAAAGCAAAATGATTTAAGTTTAAAGAACACAGGTACTGTTTAAGTTTTTCTCCTCCTTCCGCAAGCCTGGACAGAGCCAGCCGTAGTCTTTTGTATCCAGATCTTATCGCTTGATCTTAGTCCTGGCTTTCTCCCTGAAGTAAAGGTGAAACTTTCTAAATAGCATTGAAATCTACGTTTTATAGGCAATAAACCTTAAGTAAATCTACGCACGCAACCCAAATTCTTAAGTTTAAGAAAAGGAGAGTCATTTATTCAGTTTATCCTTTGGGTTCTCCTACAGTTTTGGAGTTGTTTACCACCCAAATATGCAGAGGTTTAGAAAAGAAAACAGGGTGACAGACCGGCATTTACTTAATAGATCCTAAAAAGGCTTCAGTCAAAGATATACATGGTTGCAATTTGTAGTTTGCCGTTTCAGGAGTAAGGAGCTTAAGTAACAAAATAAATCATTACAATTTCATACGCACATTTTGTTAAGTGCTAACAAATTCTTCCACTGAGGAAAGAATCTGTACCGAATGAAGTAACCTTTCTTTCTGAGCTCCTTATTTAGCAGATGTTAGCCTTTACCAGGTTAATAAGAACACAGATTATCCTGGTGGAACAAGGTGAGTTAAATGCTTACTGGCCTGACCAAACTGCTTATTTTTTTTCCCTTGGGATAAGACCAAATCCAGCACATAAAATTAGATGTCGCTTCTCAGAAAGCCTTTTGCCCGTTTTACTTTCACGTGATCTAGGGTGACTGATATGTTTTAGTAGGAAGCTTTTTACATCAAACCGCATCATTGAATATTAAAATTTTACTAGAATTCACTAAACGGCACCAAGTACGATTTCTGAACAGTGACCTTTCTGAACACCTTTACAGAGAAAAGGGGGGTAGGGATGATAGTCATAAAAGACGGTGCTATTTTCCTGCTCAAGGAGCAGCTTTCCCAGGCGAGGGGGAGGGCTTAATAAAATGATTTGTTACTTTCTGTACCTGTCACAAAAAGGTCCTTTTTTTCCTCCCCTAATTGTGGAGACAAGAAAACACATCCACTATAATAAGGACCTAGACTTCTAGACCTCTATGAAATGCTCCAGGTCTTCATAACAACGCTAACGAAATAGCTGAGGCTCGGATCATGCTTTACAGAGTTCATTTCCATTTACTATCTCATTCCATTTTCACAACAACCCTGTGAGTTAGATATTAATACTCCAGTTACAGATGAGAAATCTGAGGTTCAGAGAAGTTAAACAAGCTAGGACAGGAGAAACTGGGACTCTGACCCCAAACTGCAAGTTCACTGCTCCAACTTGTCCAACAGGGGCGAGAACAAAAAAAGCGTCGTGTAAATAAAAAGACAAAACAGGAGGTGTCTCTGAGCTCCTCTGACCTGAATGTTAAGGAGAAAAGCCACAAGCAGGGCCCGAGGGCCAACGTTTCTTGTCAGCTGATGCTCTGGAATCTTCACCAGCGGAGCCCATGCTTCCTAAGGGCTCCTTCGTGTGCACAAAAATGCGTGGCTCCCCACCTGTCACACGGAGCCCAGTGCGGGGGGCGCGCACGCACACGTGTGTGTGTGTGGGGGGGACTTGTGCAGGAGCGGGAGTGTGTGAGATGCACGCGGCCCCCAAACCGAGCCCCTCAGGAGGGGAGATGAGCCGTTCTCACCCCCGTCCCTGACGTGAACGTTCTTGTTGATTCCCATTAGGAAAATGAGCCTGAGCGCTCTGCCTGCTTTCGGGTATAACTGTTTCAAAGTTTAATTAGCTGACATTTGTGAAGTGTGGGGAGTCGGGGTGGGGTATCCGGAGCACATGTACCAGCCATAAAGCGTTTGTTAGAGTTGCTAATGGGAAGATGGGTTGTAGAAAAAGTGGAGAAAAGGGCTAATTGAAGAAGCATGTCATCCAGTATACTCCAGTAAAAAATTTTTTTAAAAAAAACCCCAAAAGATAGCAAGGAGGGAAGCAGAGAGTAATCAAAGCACCATGAACATCCTGACTGGAGATGTCACATAGGCATTCAAAACCCGAGGCCTCCAGCCAAGGCCTGATCTTCGTACCTGCCTGAATCTGCATCAGTTTCCGCATGGTCTTGAGTTCCTGGAGGATGGCCTGCAACGTTGACTGGCAGTTACAAGTACAGCAGTTTGATCCAACGGACGAATTCACCACTGGAAGTTCTCCTGAGCATGAAAGAAAACAATGACGGACGCCAAGCAACAGCAAGATTATAAAGAGAAAAAAAAAAAAAAAAAAAGGAAGGTACCGTGACAGGCTTCTGAAGCCTGTGCAGTTAACTATGAAATCGTGCCTGAGGAAAACGTACCCAGTAATTTGGACAGCCTAAAGTTTGGGGTCTGACTTCATCTAATTATCCAGGCTTCTCTACTGTCAGGTGTGTGCTGTGTCTCGGGCTGGCAGAGCCTGCGTGAACGGACACACACAATTCACTGTCACGGCAGGCCTCCCTACTGACACCCCAGTTCCTCTCAGATAACAATTCCAGAAAAATTCACTAGAAACACACTCATGCTATTGCACAAAAAACTAGCTCTGAGAACAGTGCTACCAAAAAAAAAAAAAACAAACCTGGTAGCTGGATATGTCCTGAGGGTTCATAGTAAGAATTAAATGTGTCTGTTTAAACAATAGTTTTATCATTAAGCATGTTATTCCAAAAATTAAGAACGGTCAACACATTAAACTTTCACTCTGGGTGTGGTATGTCTGGGATGGAGAAAGCGGGGGCAGGAGGGTCTGGGAGGATCCATTTGAACTTGAGGGTTTAGAGGGTGCTGGGGTGTTGGATTTTCTCCAGCTTCATGAAAGAGATCCTTCTACATCTTTTTTCCATTCCCAGTTCTTTAATTTCACTTTAGTCTCTTTTCCACTGTTTAAATTTAGTGTCTTTTCCTTCATAAAGCTATCCTATTCTGTCTCCCTTACATGTAAACAAATATCTTCCTATTATCCCTGTAATAACACGGGACATTTGGAAAATCACGCTTTCAGCGCAGTTCTCCCAGTCTCAGTTTCCAACCCTGCTACCTTTAAGTGGATCAGGATAAGAGATTGCTATCACTACGGTTTTTTCACAGGTGGAAGAGGGAAGTCCTAAGGTTTTGGTCCAGTGATATCTTTTAGTATCCATTAAATGTAATTTACATCCTGCAATATGCATTATTTGTGGATATACTTAAGGTTTGGAGCAGCATAATTATTTACATTCAGAGTTGTAGCAAATGGAGATGTTACAACTTTAAAACTGCAGATAATTCCCGTGACACACCAAATGCATTCCTATCGAAAATATGCAAGCAAGCAACACAAAAAGATCTATTTTTAAATGAATATGGGGGAATTCAGGTTTTCAACTTTTACCATTACTAACATTTTCCCAAGTAAATCCACTATCCTTGTTGCATCCTGGAAAACAGAACATCGTTCACATGACACTTATTGATGTGAGGCTTACTAACTTCATACATACCTAAGGCTATTTTAGTTCTCTAATCATTTCTCCCATGGCAGTAGAGTTAGGAGGACGTTGTAGAATATTCCTAGTCACTATCCCAAGTCTATCTTTATCATTTTTAGAGGACAAAACCAACCCTTTTCAGCTTGTTATAAATCATTTTCTAATTTTAAAGAGAACTGCCCTTTTATTTTTATGGAGGAGCCTTAAAAGAGCCATCTCCTTCTAACCTGGAAGCATGCCAGCATGTGAATCTGATATTGGCTTATGTAAAATTAAGAGAGAGAGAAGACACCCATACATCTCTTGGGGTCCCTCCCTGTCTCATCAGCAGTGGCTCAGGATGGCTCTTCATACCTCTGAACTGGTTCTTGCAAATTGTGTTTAAAAAGAAAAATAAAATCAAAGTAGTTCTCTTTTTCTTGAAGGATGATGTACGGGGAAAAAAATCCTTAACTTTTCAAGGAAACTGAAAACGCATTCTTCCTTTCTTCTTGTTCTCTTTGTGAAAACTACAGTTCTGCACATCTGTACATAATTTATAGAACGAGTAGCATCCCATGTCACTGGAGGGAAAATTAACGTGAATGGAGAAATCATCAAGTTTTTCCTTACGCTTTGAAAAAAATTTGCCCTTTGACTTTTTTTCTTAACAATTAGGAATTTAAAATAGATAACTGATAAGAACCTACTGTCTAGCACAGGGAACTCTACTCAATACTCTGTGGTGACCTATATGGGAAAAGAAACTAAAACAGAGGGGACATATGTATGTGTATAGCTGATTCGCTTTGCTGTACACCTGAAACTAACACAACGTTATAAGTCAACTAGGCTCCAATAAAAATTACTAAAAAAAAATTAGGAATTTAAATTAAGGAAATTTTACTTTAAAGGAATAATTTTCAACCTGAATGAAGCAGGTTGTAAAATATGGATCATCAGATTCAGTAGCTTGAATGTGAGGTTAAAGTGAAGGTGTCACCTGGGGGCGGGGTCATCAGTCCTGCCTTTCACTGACTCTTCCGATAATGAAGAAAGCGCAGGACTAGGCAAGGGGATGTATTAATACACCGTGTGACCAGGAAGCTTCTTTTAATGACAGAGCGGAGCTCTTTCTGCCCTAACTGTTCAGTCTTTGGTGACAATAGTATTGTTCTCTCTGCAAATGATGGCTTTAAACTTCTTAAAGGGCTAAAATCTCTACCAAGAAACTATCCCTTCTAATGGAGAACCCGCAGGTTTTCCTGCGTCTCAATTCTGGTTTTTGATGCTCTTCAACTTTTTCCTTTATGTCTTCCCCGTCTTTTAAAATAACTCAGCTAAGGTGGGTGATAATTAAGGGAGGGTTTAATATGCTGAACTCAAAGAACATACTGAATATTTAGACAGAAAACACATTGGGGCAACGGCCCCGAAAGCGTTGTGAGCATCTGATGACGGCCATACCATTGGAGCTCGCGGCGGAGTGGGACTGGCTCTGGAAGGTTCTGGAGCGGGTGCCATACTGCCCTGAGAACTGCCCGCTCTGAGGTGGTAACTCGTTCCACGCACCACGGGAAGACGGGTGGAGGCTCGGCGGGGCCTCCACAGAGTTTAAACGCTGAGGCCAGATCGAATCCAAATCCTGGGGTTCTTCTTTCAATTTCTCCCCCTCCTTGCCCACACGCTGGTAGATCCTCCCGGCGCTGTCGTTCAGCAATCTTCTCATTCCTGTAATTTGTTTTTTAATTTCCATGGTTTCATCTCCTAATGGAAATGGGGCCAGAGATATCACTGTAAATTAGGGAAAGAAAAAATAATCCACCACCAAACAAAAAACAAACAAACAAACAAAAGGCCACCCCTTCCTTCTTTGGAAATGGGAATGATTACTGACTCCAGATGCAAGCCTCTCTTTGAAGAATATTCCTTCCTCAGAGGATTTTTTTTTTCTTTTTTTTTTTTTTTGCGGTACGCGGGCTTCTCACCGTTGTGGCCTCTCCCGTCGTGGAGCACAGGCTCCGGACGCGCAGGCTCAGCGACCATAGCTCACGGGCCCAGCCGCTCCACGGCATGTGGGATCCTCCCAGACCAGGGCACGAACCCGCGTCCCCTGCATCAGCAGGCGGACTCTCAACCACTGCGCCACCAGGGAAGCCCTTTTTTTTTCTTTTTTGAACCAAGGTATCTGTATTGCACTGAGGGTACTTAATAAATATTGCTTAAACATGACTCAAATTATACAGCTGTAAAATATTTTCTATAAATAATAACACTAGAGAATGCCTAGATGTATTAGGAGCGATTTCAAACATACTATCTTCTTAAATTGTCATCAGTCAGTATCTTTACAAAGATTAAGAGAAGTCGGGTTTTTTTTTTTTTTTCTTCTCTAATCTGGGTGTTAAAATAAAAGTCTAATGCCAGGGTATGTATATACACTCATACAGTCACTCTACTAAATGCCTGCAATTTCAAGTACAAGAAAAGGAAAAGGCCCACAGAAAGTATCTATTAGGAAAAACACAGCTCTTGCAGATAAATCTAGCACATTTAATACGATCATGTTTTCATGCACTCAGCATCATATTAGCCAGATTTCTCTGCAGCACTGACTGCACAGTGAATATAGGTATCTTGTGTTGTCTAGTTAGATATTTAGCTAATTAATATATGAATACATTACTGAATAGAAGGGAACTTTTATATACTGTTTTCAAATAAGTATCTTCAATTTTTAAAATCATAAAAATATTAACTGTCTAACATCTAACATGAGCAAACACAGAAATAACACAGATTTCCAAATTTACAATTCTGCTCTGTGTGGGTATATGCTTGAGAGGAGAAATATTTTAATTTGTAATAAAACTCTCTTCACTTCAAACACCTGTGACAATGACAATATAGAAATGATAAATCATGTTCCAGATTTTATGAGAATGAATGACCAAGCACAATTTAAGTAATGCAGAGTCAGCAAAATTTACAAGTTTCTCAAGATGTCTGGGGAACGGGGTGTGTCTGCAAGAGGTCCCAGAGGAATTCTGAAAGATACATCTGCATGCCAACGTGGCTGGTGTTAGTTTCAGCATCCAAACCTAAACCTTCCTGGCTAGGTTAGCAGCGCAGTTTCGGCAAGAAGGAGCTTCCTTCCTGCAGGGTTTTTCTTCTTGATCTTCTAGATCAAGGACACTGCACATGCATCCACCTGCAGCACGCTGATCTTAACTGGCACTGGCTGGTGGCTGCCACTGCCCTCCCTCCTGGCTCCCTGGTGAGAGCTGCACCAGCCGAGCCAGATGAAGGCAGGCACACTGCCTGGCTCTTGGGTCAGTGCCAGCTGCACATGAACCCTGACACATCACAGCAAAGGGATATTCTATTTTCAAAGGCTCCACCTCTGCTCCGGGGACTGAATTCTATGATAAAGTGCTGTCTTGGGCAGGGAAAGAAGTCATGAGGATCCTGGAACTTTCTAAGAGCAAATCTGCTTTGTCACGACCTTAGTTTCACAGCCCTAGAAGTTGTAGCTCTGAAAATTACAAGACTGAAACTACAGTGTGAATTCTGCATCCTTGGTATTTTCATGTGGAAGTCCAGGCTCCTCGGTAGAGGAAAGAAGGCGCAAGCATCAAGGGGGATCCTGGCTGCGGGCTGACGTTTAGAAACATTTCTTCTAAAATCAAAACAAAAAACAAAGCACAACAACAGATCAGGACCTGGGACCGAGGAGGAAGAAAACCAGGGGTCTGTGAAGGAGGGCGGCAGAGCTGGCTGACTTCCTGAGAAGAGAGCGCACAGCCCATCTGACTGCGGGACATCTGAAAGGATGGAACGGAGAAAAGTGCAACAATTGCCCAAGTCAAGGGGAGGAAAGTTGAGAGATGTGGGGAAGGCTGGAAACGGGCTGGTTGCGGGGAGCTTCTTAGAGGACACACGCTGGGCGTCCCCAGGGGACAATGGGTAACTGAACTGTCCTTCCTTTAGCCAGAGAAGTCGGGAGCAGCCCTGACCGTACCGCCTGGGGGAAGAGCTCCTGGAACCGGATCACTCGCTGGCTGGCGACGATGGCTCTGCAGAGAGGGGGAGAGTATCCTCGCACAAGCACATTTGGGAGGGATGGAGCAGAGGGCGGGGGGGCGGGGAGACTTGAAGACTAAAAGTGGGGACGACAGAAAAAGCTGAGCAGCCTGCACACACTGGGATGGAATGGGTGCGGACGGCAGGCAAGCAGGGGCACTGCAGAGGCTCAGACCACGGATGCCGCTGTGTGGGTCAGGGGACAGGCCGGGGCTGGTGCTCCCCAGACCTGGACTCGCTTCCCAACTGTGCTGACTTGCTACTTGATACAAGACAAGCCACCTGCCGTTCTCTGACTTCAGCTTCCTGAACCGTAAAATGAATTCTGAACCAGACCTTGCTGGGCATAACCTAGGGGACACAGGGCGGTCTAGGAGGGATGCAGGGTTTTCCGTTACCGAGATGTTCACAGGGCACCGAATGCCTCTAAAAGTCCTTCTCAGAAAAAGTGGGCTTGGGCTTCCCTGGTGGCGCAGTGGTTGAGAGTCCGCCTGCCGATGCAGGGGACACGGGTTCGTGCCCCGGTCCGGGAAGATCCCACATGCGGCGGAGCGGCTGGGCCCGTGAGCCATGGCCGCTGAGCCTGCGCGTCCGGAGCCTGTGCTCCGCAACAGGAGAGGCCACAGCAGTGAGAGGCCTGCGTACCGCAAAAGAAAAAAAAAAAAAAAGAAAAAGTGGGCTTCTTCTGACTGTCACAGTGAAGCCGAGTTCTCTGATTCCAAAAAAAAAAAAAAAAAACAAACAAAAAAGGGCAGGAAGTATTAAGAGATTGAGATTCGAAGCACTAGTTGACCTCTCTTTGTCTTTCCAGTTTTAAGGCAATGTCTTCTCCACGTATAAATGTCAGGAAAAGGAAGCTCTAAAGAAGCACGATTCCCTAAGGAAACCTGTGCACTTTCCTGATTCCTTTCCAAACCTAACTATGCCTTTACTTATGCTTAACCGCAAGGCGCTGGATCTTTTTAGAAAAGACAAAACAGTAAGAAATCTTACTAACATGGACCCACGCTATATGGCTGCCTTATAGGTAAAACAGCCTTAAATGAAAAATGTTTTGAGTGTTTACTGACTAGACTCCTTTGGACAAGGTCTACAAAAGATAGTAGGCTGGATTCTACCCTTTGCTAAACCTCAAGACTCTACTAGATCACTTTCCTTTACGTAAAGAATTTATATAATACATACAGAGTCTTGCAACACACAAGTCACCATACAGGATCTCCTCTTACTTGGCCAGGAGAGAAAGATACACTACGCAGAACACGATTATTCATGGTTTGGGGTAATAAAAGAAAAAAAGACGGTAATGCCCAAACATAGAGTGAGATGACGTACATAAACATTGTATGTCCGTTTCTATATGCCTTCTTTTCACAAAGAACAGTCACCATATCTTTGCCCTAAAAATTAACTGGTATTGACATGCAGTAGGCATTCCATATACCTTTCTTAAGCAAATGAAAGAAATGTCCTATCAAAAGCAGAGTGAAGTCCAGTAGAATTAAATGTGATCCTCAGGTTATAAACAAACAATACATTAATAGGATGGACTGAAAAAGTACCAGAAATAAATCATTCAATAAACATTTATCAAGCATCTCCTGGGCCCCAGAGATACCAAAATCATCTTGTTCAAATTGAAAGGTACTCCCCCTCCAAATCTCTCAACATCTTCTACCCAAATCCCTTTATACTGGTTTGTTGTACTAAGAAATGGTCCTGATTCTCCCCATCCTGTTGGCCCTACACCTCTTTTAACTCTGTGCCGCCGGAACTCCAGGTAGCAGATTGCCCCGCGATCTGTAGATGCCTCTGCTTCCTTGCTAGAGATAAAAATCAGCTCTTCTCTGAGGACCCTGCCTCCCTGCAGCCCCTCATGAAAATTATTCACCTCCCATTCCCTCGGGGCTGGGGACGGTGGCCCCCCCAAACATCACTCTTCTGGCCCCAGGCAGAAGCTCACTGTTGTTTGAGTTGATGCCACAGCTGGATCACCTCCCACCCTTCTTCCTGAACAGCAGTCTGTGTGCTGGGAGTTTAAGGCTCATAAAAGAGAAGTGGCAGGTGATGAAGTGGAAATGTACAGTGAGGTCATCCCAGTAAGGTACCAGGTTAAGGAAGAAAAATTTTGCGCTGGAGATAACTGGGTTATTGCTCTGGGTAGTTTAACATTCATTATCTCTTTTAACATAAGGATGGTAAATAATCACACCTTTCCTTTAGAAAAACAAATCTGGCAAAACTATGGTGAAAGTGGTGTGGGCAGAGGAAACCAGCCAGCGGGTTGTTGCTAAAGGCTATGTGAGTGACCGTGGCAGTCTGTACCAGTACTGGGGGATGGGACTGGAGAGAGAAGGTGGAAAGAGAGACATTTAAGAAGGTTCACCAGAGAGACTTGGTGATTCACTGGATGTGGGGATGGGGGTGGGATGTGAAGGAGAATCAATTAAAGATAACGCCAAGGTTTCTAGTTTGGGGGACTGGATGGATGCTAACACCAGTCAGAGAATTAGAAGGTGCAGGGAAGTGGCGATACAATGAGGCTAGTTTTGACAAAGGCAACTTAGATAATCAGCAGGCAGTTGGAAATGTACATAAGGCTGACGATGAAGCAATGCTCCTGAACTATTCCCGTAGTAGCAGTAGCTACTATTACTACCAGTGGTAGCTGGCCTTCTGGACTAAGTCAGCCCCTGGGGTTCATCAACAGTTCAGGGGGTGGAAGGTCATCGTATTCGGAGATACCAGATTTCCTATTAATCTAACAACGTAGAGAGCTCAAAACCCTCATTTCAACATTAAAAGAACTACTATCACCTAATTTGTGTCCAAGCTGGGGAAGGGAGGCCACCTATTCCTCCTGGACTCCCCGTCCCCGTGGCAGGCAGCAGTCACAGTGGTCAGAACCGCGTCACCTCCAGCTCCTCGTGTGCCCTGACCCACCATCAAGTCCATCCCCGGGGTGCCACTCGGTAAGTCACCTCTACTTAAAGCACGGAAGGTCAGTCACCACTGCATCCAGTATGGGTCGACTCTTACTATGGTATCATGTTCAGTTTTTGGTTTGTTTGCTGGTTGGTTGGTTTTTTGGGCCTCGGGGCTTGTGGGATCTCAGTTCCCTGACCAGGGAATGAATCCGGGCCACGGCAGTGAAAGCCTGGAATCCTAACCACTAGGCCACAAGGGAACTCCCATCTTGTCCAGGTTTTGCGCTCTTTTCAAGAGCCTGTTGAGTAACTTGAGGAGAGCGTGCAAAAGTCAACGAAAAAGATGAAAGGAACAAGGAAAGGTTAAAGAAGTCGGGTTGTTTCTCTGAGAGATAAATGGTTATTGAGTGACTTAATTATCTTCAAATATACTACGAGTTATTACTGACACTGTTCTTTATCCACGAGGAAAAAGTAGACTCAAACTGTAGCTTCCAGGGAGGAGTCTGGGCAACATTATGGTCTAAAGAGCTGGCCCTTTCAGTTCTAGAAACAGAGGAGGACCATCTGAGAAGATGTGCAGGAGTGACACTTTCTGTTTGGGATGTTGAAGAAGTTCTGGAAACGGTGGTGATGGCTGCGTGTCACTGTGGATATACGTTTAAAAAAAAAAAAGCTTTAAAACTCCTTGCATTTTCCAGGTAATGATATGTTGAATAGAAAAAAGCTGAGCTTATCAGTGAGAAATACTAAGATGACCAGGATTTATACTGAACGCTGCAAATAACTCCTCTCAAACACGAGTAGAAGTTGGCATGGAGCCATGTTGCAGAAAAGGCTGAACTACAACCTGTCAAATGACAGCGGTGAGAGAAAGAGCAGGAAAAAGGAGGCAGGGTCCATCAGGCCCAGGCCACGGCTCTCCTCACCACGTGGCTTGGCAAGTGAGCCGAAGAGCCAGGCATCTGGGGCACACTCTGCGCTCTGAGCAGACCCGGGGTTGGCATCGTCACTCCAAGCCCGTGTTGGCTAGCAGATGCTATCAGGGTCACAACTGGCCGTCCCCAGGGACCACAGCCATGTTTACCAGGGACACGCAAGCCTGGGGTTCGAACTCGGCAAGAATGGTCTGAAGAGCCCTACAGAACACAGCGGTGGTTACCACGTGAGCCCTTCCCTCCCCAGCAATCTGAAGTGGAGCCCCCCGAAATAAAGAGGAAGCGAGCTCTACTGAAGAGAACGTGCCAGAACCCGCAGTCCTGAAACAGCCCTTGGAGTCCATTCAAGGGCACAACGGGGTCTAAATGCCACCGAGAAAAGCTTTGAACAGGAGGCGTTAACCCGCGTGCGTGCTGCCACGTGCTGGAGGACCCTCCCGTTCAGCTGAAGTTTTAGGTGGAAAATAATTAAGCACCTCAACACGTACATGGCGTTTTCACTGAAAGGACAGCGAGGTTCCTTTCAAATCTGTTTAGATAATACCAGTTTCGTTCATCCATTCCATAAACATTTACTGTTCTACTACTAAATATGAGATACTATGGGAGCAAAGAAAGAAAAAGAAAAGAAATACAAGATACAGTCTCTCCCCTGCAGGACTTTACAGCCTAGCACGGGACCCAGATGGATGCACAATGATTCTAAGGACCCAGGGCCTGTCTCCTAACACGTGGGCAGGCGCACCCAGCAAGGGCTACCCACAGCCAGGGCGGGAGGCCGGAGCTCTTTTTAATCAAGGCTGAGGAGGTGACGCCAGGACGGGTCCCAAGACAGAACGCCATGGGTCCAGGCTGGAAAACGGGCCTTGAAAGCAGAAAGGGCAAGAAAGGCCAGGGGAACAGAGAAATGCCAGGGACTGAATCAGAAGGGGCTGTCACACTGCTTCTCAAACGTGTCCCTCAAAGAACATCTACAGAGGAGAATAAACTTCTGTGAGAAGAAGAGAGGGCTATGATACCACTAGAACTACCCAACCAGTTCAGAGAGTTTATCTACTTTCCTCTCCCCCAAGTGTTCTTATAACATGGAAAACTTTGATTTTACAATAAATACAACACGGCCTCCCGATACAACGTTCCTTCATCAGACATGGACTGTAATTCCAGCCACATTAAGTGGGTAGGTCAGAAGCCACCACGTCAAGTAATGTTCAGGAATAATCAAGCCAAAGAGCTAAAATCCCAAATACACGGGAGAGGTCTTATACGTCAATGAAGAAAAAGACACGTACTAACAGTGGAAAATGGGCACAGGACGTGAACATGCAATTCACACGAGAAATAAATAGTTCAAATCTCTTAATGTCCCTAATTATTAATGTGATGAAAATTAAATAATGTGAAATTCTTTATCTATTAATTTGGCCAAAACTATAGATTCACAAAGCCCCTTTTGGGTGAAGGTGCGGGGTTACGGTCCCCTCTCACAGGCTGTCGCTGGGGGATCTTTTTGGAGGGAATTCGGCAATTCCATTCACAGGCAGTTATCCTACAGAAACGTTCGGACAAGTACCCGTGACACAAGTACAAGGACATTCACGGTAGCATCATTTTGCTAGGGAGACACTGGGAACCACCCAGACATCGATCAGTGAGCATTAGATAAGTGAATTATGGCATATCAGTACAATGAGATTACAGCATATCTTTACACGTCTGTAAAGAATGAAATGGACCTTTCATAGTCATTTGGAAGTAAGTGAAGGATAAACCAGAAACTCCACGACGTCTGAGACCATGAGTACTTCCTCCACCACTGGATAATCAGGGCCTAACTACTTGGCTCAAACTAGACACTCAACCTGTGTGGAACAGATGGAGATTCGGTTAAGCAAAACAAAAGTTACAAAACATTATACAGGATGATTCAATTTTCCTTTTTATAACACACACACACACGTGTACTTTTTACACACACACTGTTGTTAACAGTGGTTATCGGGACTTCCCTGGTGGCGCAGTGGATAATACTCTGTGCTCCCAATGCAGGGTTTGATCCCTGGTCAGGGAACTACATCCCACATGCATGCCGCAACTAAGAGTTCACATGCCGCAACTAAGGAGCCAGCGTGCCGCAACTAAGGAGCTGGTGAGCCACAACTAAAGGAGCCCTGGAGCCGCAACTAAGGAGCCCGCCTACTGGTGCAACCAAAAAAAAAAAAAAAAAAAACCCAACAGTGGTTATCGCGGGAGAGTGTGACTGGGACAGGATATTTTTACTTTATACCTTGTTTTCAACTTTATACGTTAAAGCTTTCAAAGTGGTTTTGGAATGAATATGTATTACTTTTTTTGTAAGAAAAAAATAATCTGGAAGAATTATGTACCATCTTCTCCCTGTGGGAATGTAGAGCTGGGTATAAGGCAACTGGTAGAGGCAGCTTTGGACATAAAAAAATCTTCTCTAAGTCACCCAGGAAAGATGAAGCTGAGCAGGAAGGGGAAGTAGGGGGCCAGAGACGGCAGCAAAAGAAAGTCAAGGAAGGCGGGGCCTGGGTGGGGCCTATTTTGCAACCCCTGGGATATAGGCCTAAGATGACCTTCTTTTGAAGCTCATTACAAGCCACGTATTTTTTAAAGGAATTTGGACGTACTTAGGGGGAAAAGTGTTAAAGCTACCATTTATGGAGTACTTACTATGTACCAGGCCCTCTGGCAAGCGTGCTGCCTACACTTAATCCTGATCACAAGCTAAGAGGTTCGGATGTTAGGAATACATCTTACCCAGGAGAAAACAGAGACTTTGAGTTTAGAAATTAGAGACCCACCACATTCCAAGGTCCATGAGCCTCACTGCTCTATTAAGACGCTCGGGAAACTAACTAGCTGGATGGCAGGAAGCGCTCCATCCACAAAACAGTCCCTCTGCGTGGAATCCAGGAAGCTGTCGTGACCTGCACTGGGCGCTGTGTGAACTAGTCAGCACCTTAACCCCCTACTTATCTTCATACACATGGTGGAAACAATGAAACCTTTGGACCAAGCTATGTTTATGGAGTCCAACTTAGTTGTACTGTTTCAAACTAAAAGAAGAAGGCTCAGACGTGTCCTATAAATTCAAACCATGGTTCATGTGAGTCCTGTTGGTTCTACAAAAGCCAAATATTTTAACTTGGAAAAGGCAGAATAAGAATTTTTTTGTGCTTATGGTTCTGTGAAACATAAAGCAAAAGTCTTCGAAGGCTGACAATACACACAGGAAAAATATAGCAAGACTGTAGATCAAGGGCTGCTTCCATTTTCCTAGAGTAGCATAACCAAAATCTTGCCTTTATTCAATATGAGAGAAAATGTTCATAATTTACTGTCTGGAAAGAGACAATCCTTTTCAATATAATCTGAAATCTTGACTCTCTGCTCTACTGTACAGAAAACTCAAAAAGAACGCTAGTACAGAAGTACACATCCCCGCTCCTGACTGAGATGTTAATGCACATATTTACACCGCGGGTCAGTTAAGGATGAACAGGATTAAGGACTGGCGGTATTATATTTCTTCAGTCATTTAAATTTTTAAAAATATTCCAACTGAAGTACACATGCTGTCGTACAGTTTCATCTTCAATGTAAATAATGTTAATGATGATGAAAACAGGTCATATTCACAGCACCTTTCTCTTCCAAGAATCTCAAGAAACTCATGACTTTGGGCCCAAAGGCACCTGGAGGTTGGCAGTGGTCGCCTTCCCTGAGTGAGGCCAAGGGGAAGTCTCCAGGGGTGAGGCAACCACAGCTTAAATCAGAGGCTTCCAAACTTTTTTGATTGTGATTCACAGCAAGAAAACCAAAGTTTCACGAATTTATCCTTCCTGCATGCAAGACGCTCTGATATTTTCTATTTCTCTTCTTCTTCTTCTTCTTGTTCCTGTTGGTGACAATCCACTAAATTGACTTCACCATGCACTTACAGGTTACGGCCACTGCCTTCAATGACAAGTTTCCCCGGGGCCTCTCCGCACACTTCCTGGATCCCCCGGCCTCTCTCTGGTTCCAGCGACCATCTGTCTGTGGGAGCCCCGATCCCACTTCGGGGCTCCAGGCCCACATATCCAATTGCCCACTGGGCGGCTCCACTTGCACATTTCAAGAGCAACCTTAAAATCACATCCAAAAATGTATTTTATGATGACTCTCCCCGAGCCTTAATAAATAGCACCAACCCCCTGTCCAAGCCGGAAACCTGGGCCCCATTTCCCATCCCTCCCCTCTCACAGCCCATCCATCACTGAGTCCTGCTTATTATAACTTCTAGATTGTTCTTCAGTCCTTCCACTCACCTCCCACTACCACCTGATGGGGCTACGGCCAAAAGCCCTCAGCGCTGCTCCCCGCCCAGCCACGTCCATCCCGAAGCCAGGGTGATCTTTCAGAAATGCAAACCGCACCGCGGCGTGGCCTGCCTTGGTGGGATGCCGGCCACCCGGGGATGGGGGCCAGCGCTCGCGCTGGGGGCCCCTCCAGCCTTAGCTCCTGCCACGTCTCGCCTTGCTCTAGATGGCGGCTCTGGGGTCTGACACACAGTAGAATCACCTGGACAACTGTGACAAAATACCAGCGCCCAGGCCTCACTTCAGGACAATTAAATCCGAATCCCATTAGCGACTGTCCTGGATGGCCAGAGGGCTCCCTGCATCAGCTCTAAGGAAGGTCTTTGGCTCTTGGGGCCCTGTCATTTCCTGGGCGACTCACAGCCTCAGCCCGATCCCCATACTTACTCTTCAGGTCTTTCTCTGCTTAAACGTCCTCTTCTCAAGGGTCACATCCCTTAACTCCCCAGGTGAGGCCCCCTGGTTCTGTGTTCCTGGCACACCCTAGCGGGCTGTCAAATCTCCTAGCCTGGCACCAGGGGCTGCTCAATAAAGACCTACCAATGGATACAGGAATGGGTTAATTCTAGTATCAGCTATGCTGGATGCTACTGTTGAGGAAAGCTGGGGAAAAAGAAACCCCAAAACACTACTATGTACAAGGCGTAAACCAACACCTGTGGCGTCTGTGACGGAAGTTCTCCCGGTTTCCATGGGGCGTGGGGTTTGCAAGATGAGGCCACTGGGTGCCTAGGGTCAATCGTGTCTTTTAGGCAAGCTCTCCCAAGGGAATGCGTCTCATCCTCAGCGCCTTCCTAGTTTATTGAAGACGACAGACAGGGAACCGTTTCCCCCATTTCACAAAGGATAAGACTGAGTTCCCCAAAATGACCACAGGGAACCAGAGGAAGGTGGATTAGGTCTGGGCCCCTCACGGCTGCACTGCTCCCGCTTTCAGGGCGGAGTTAAGCAGCTCATCACAGGGCCGGCCGGAGCCCCCATTCCTGCAGCAACCGCTGCTCCGCCGTATTTCACACGAGGCTTATTAAGGTGCCCATTAAAGCCTTGCTAGTAATTGAAAAAATTATATATGTGTGAGGAGAATGAGCTAATGTTCACAGAAGAACCTTTACTTTTGCACCTCCTGACTTCTTCCTTTCAAGATGTGCCTTAACCTTGCGATTCTGTGGGGTTCTTTACACTTTATGCGTGGGGGTAAAGTCACGTTTGAGATATAATTCCTTTAGCCATACAAGCAACTTCGTAGGCTGTTATGTTGCGTCAACTTTTTCTGTAAAAATAGATTGTTCAGGATATTATTCCTGGAACAGAATAAATTCTTGGAATTACTGAGTAACTTATGTGCCATACCACTGTTCCAAGAACACATTACTTATTTTATCATGACAAAGTCAAGTTATTAATCTTCTGGCTTCCATTTCAGCAATGAGAAATTCTGTGAGATGCACAGCAGACACCTGCATTACATTTCAGTTCAACTTTATATCATCCATAAACATTTCTGTTTTGGACACCTCGTCTAAACAAATGCTCACAGAATACTCTGTGTAGCATTCAATTTTATGAAACTGTAAAAGTTTCTTGCTGTTAATTACAGAGACAAACATCTCATCACACATTTGGTTACCAGATAGCATAATTAGTTTTCTCCATTAACCTTTCAGATATAAAATTTGATTTCCAAGTTAAAAAAAAAGACATTGTAAAACCCTTGGAATTCAAATAACACGGTAGGTATATATTTGTACATGCTGGGAAAAAAATACAACACTAAGAAAACAATTTTATGGATTCTTATTTACAAGGATACTGACTGTCTGGAATCTCGAAAGAAAATCTGTCTAAACTTCTTAATGGTTTTAAAATATATGATCAAATATGCAGGCAATAAGCTGTCCTTTGTGCGGAAAGGAGGCGCAGCAACCTGACCTTGAATGGAATGTGCCCTTTGATCTCTCTCTTCTCGGGATGGTGATGCAGCTGAATTGGTCCATCACGGCCTCTGTCATTTGTTATCCCCTTTCCTACGGGCATCTGAGAGAGAATGGCGAGGGAGGGGCATGCAGTCTATGGCGATGCAATAGTTTTTCTCCACTCAGAGCTAAAGGACCCCACACCCCTGGCCTGCTAAGGACCACGCTCTGGCTCACATGTGCTGGGGGCAGTTCTGATCGTCACAATGACGGGGTGGGATGCTCCCGCCCTTTTGTGTATTTATGCTGCCAACATTCAGAGGGTGACATCTAGACCTCCTTCCACGCACAGGACAGTCCTGCCCAAGAAAACCGTCTCGGCTCAACAAACTGTCCCACTCGGATCAGCGAATAACCGGCGGCAACATGTCTTAACAGGGCCCTCATTCATTTATCCAAAATTAGCGATCGAGAGTCTGCTTGGTGCCAGGTATTGTGCACTGGGAACACAGGAGGCTTGAAGTCTCGCCCTGCAGGAATTCAAGCTGAGACTCAAGCGGTCAATAGAGGATCTCACGAGCAAGGCGGTTAGTAGAGGTGATTGCAGGCAAGGACCAGAAGAGCAGATGCCAAGCCCAGGGCATTGCAATATTCCAGGGGCACCTTCACACCGTGCAGCTTAAGCCTGCGAGGCCCTGGGGGCGGGGGCTGGGATACACACAAGGGCGTCCTATTCCTAGGTTAAACTTTAAAAGGGGGCCTGGGGACTTCCCTGGTGGTCCAGTGGTTAAGACTCCTCACTTCCACTGCAGGGGGTGCAGGTTCGATCCCCGGTCCAGGAACTAAGATCCCACAAGTCGTGTGGCTCGGCCAAAAATAAAGAAAGAAATAAAAGGGGGCCTGCTGTTAGCCTAGTAAGAAAGGGGAAAAAATGTGTAATGAAAAGTAACTGTTCCATTGTCAGTGTTGGTGTATGTTACTCCTGCCATGTGAGGTCCAGGTAGCTACTGAGGAGGATGTGTAGATTTCCACCTCTTGCAGCCAGGACGGGAGCTGGGAGGTAAAAGAGGTGAATGATAAAGCTTCAAGATGACTGATATCGCTACTTTATTTTTAATTTGAAATCGGGCTCCTGGCACATTCGCCAAGCATCCTTGGATGTTTGTGATGTGACCAGCGTGGTGCTGGGCGATGGGGACACAGAGATGACCGTGAGGAGTTTCCAACCCGGGGGGGGGGGCGAGATAGAAGTAAACTGGCAGTGCCTTCGCTTTGGTAGAGATGCTGTGGAAGGAGGGGGGGGGAAATCAGAGAAGACTGCCTGGAGGAAGTCAACTTGGAGCCTTTAGGGATAAGAGAGCCAAGCAAAGTGAAGGGAGCATGGTGCAGGTGCGGGGTTACCAGCAGAGGAGGTGGTCCGTGCAGCCACCAAGGCGAAGAGGTAAAGAGGGGAAGTGAGGCCACTGCAGGAATGGGAAGTGGTTTGGTGGGAAAGGCAGTGTCAGGAATAAGCTTGAGGCAGGCAGGTGGCAGTTCGTGCAGGGTCTTATGTGTCATCTGGGTCCTAATCTGAGAGCCACAGACAACCGGAGGTTCAGGCAAGGGGGCGATTCTCCAGGGGCCCTCCATGTGCCCCCTGCCTCAGTCACCATAGGTCCCGGCGTGCATCCTGCTACTGCGCTAACATTCCTTCCCAGGTAGTGTTCTCTCCAATAATCTGTTACTTTCAAGAATAACAGACTTGTTGCATAAACGTCCTAGATCTATTTTCAACTTTGAGGTTCAAAACACACTGTTCCGGAGTCTTTCTTTCACCTTATGGATGGCCATGCTCCTTTCCTCCAAAAGGAAACACCCATATTCCCATGGGAACCAGGGAGGCTACATTGTTAAGACATCTTCTTAGATTCTGTCCCTCGTGAAGATCTCTTTGTTTTAGTGACGTGGTCGTGATCGTTACTGGAAAAGCCAATTCTCACAACCCATCACACGTTTCACTTATACGGCGGTTGCTGAACCACACCGAGCTCTTATGAGAAACAGAAAGACAGGTGCGTGCAGTTGTGCGATGGGGTTGGGGCAGGGTTCCCAAACGGGCCATTCGCCAAGGTCTGCTGCTGCTTAATGCATGGATTTTCTGAAATCCAGGTAGGAAAACGTGCTGCAGGTGGAGCCCGAGAACCAGACAATCAGTTCTAAACAAGGGCTTACAAACAGGACAGGACAATCTTCAGCCCCTTTATTAAGGTGTGCCAAGATCACAGCGGAGTACGGAGCCAGCAGAACATATGTTATTTTTCAGTTTGGGTTTGCAACATGCCGCTGCTTTCATATGCGAGCTCCTCTCCTTTTTGGTCTTTTCTAGATTTGAAAAACAAATTATATTTCGAGTTGTCTCTCACCCATCAACAACAGAAATCCCCAATTTCTACACTAGTTTAGTACATGACCAAAGCTTCTTCGGTTAAATGAGGCATATCTTTGGCTTGCTAACTGTCTCTAAAATCTCAAGATGGTAGTATATTTTATTTGTTTATTTTTGGCTGAGTTGGGTCTTTGTTGCTGCGCGCGGGCTTTCTCTAGTTGCGCCGAGCGGAGGCTACTCTTCGTTGTGGTGCGCGGGCCTCTCATTGCAGTGGCTTCTCTTGTTGCGGAGCACGGGCTCTAGGCGTGCGGGCTTCAGTAGTTGAGGCCCAGGGGCTCAGTAGTTGTGGCTCGCGGGCTCTAGAGCGCAGGCTCAGTAGTTGTGGCGCATGGGCTTAGTTGCTCCGCAGCATGTGGGATCTTCCCGGACCAGGGATTGAACCCGTGTCCCCTGCATTGGCAGGCGGATTCTTAACCACTGCGCCACCAGGGAAGCCCACGGTAGTATATTTTAAAGCAAATCTTCAGAGTCCTACGCAACCATATCCAGTATACTCATGCAATGAGATAACGCAGATTTGAGTACCGATAATTTGGGTACCTACTGTGATCAAACAAAATGCTGTGCTAAGTGGTCTAAAGGATTCAAGACAGAATCCAGGTCCCACTTGCTCTGTGATCCTCCAATGTACATGAGGAGAGATGGGGCAAAAATGACCACAATTCAACGTGGGAAGTGTTTGGGGTGACCTGGAGCACAGCAAAGGCACGTACAAAAATGAGGAACCACTAGGCAGTCCATGGTAAGGGCCATAGGAGAGCGGTGTTCCTATTTAGTGCTGAGGTGTCCAAGAAGAAAGCATAACCTCTAAGTCAGAGGAGAAGGGAGAAGGGGATAAAAATAAGAACACAGCATTTTCTAGTTTGAAAAAGTGTTTTGCCGTATAGGACGTCCTGTATGCTGTCAGGGCATCTGATGAGGGGCTCAGGACTACCACCAGCGTTGCTTTATGGAAGATAAAGGAGACAGACCCTCAAGAGTCTTGTCCGACGTGTGCTGAACTGTTAACCTGAGATTCAAGCTGGGGTTTTCCGACCTTGGTGGATGTTAAACAAACCTTAGTTCCTTTCTTCCTAAATGGGTCCCGGGCTTCCCCGCGCCCAAGCCTCTGGCCGCCCCCTTTCCTTCTACCTGTCGTGGGGCCCCCTTTCTCACCTGGAAGTCCTACTTTGCTGGGGGGGGGGCAACTGGGTTCCAGGGAGGTAAGTTACATCGAAGTCGAAGATGGTGATGCAGATTAGGGCCAGACTGTGGATGCTCAAGACTCAGTGAAGGGATTTCACCTTGACCCTAGAATCCATGAGAAGGCACTTAAGTCTCTGAGCAGGGGAGAGAATAATGAAGTACATACTAAGATCAGCTCGTGTGGGCAGAAGGGGACGGGGTGGACAGGCCGCTCTGGCTTAAGGAAAAGAGGACACAACTAGATGTCAAAGCACCCGATTTAAAGCGGGGCCAGCTACTAATTCCGGTGTGACCTCGGGCAGGTCACTGTCATCTCTGAGCTCAGCTTCCCATTTGTGTAAGGGACATAACACCTACCTCATGGTGTGGTTATGATATTAACTCAGTGATTAATGGAAGTATGAGACAGGCCTAGCAGCAAAAGCTCCAGAACTTCAGGCAATAAAGTGCTTTCCAAGGACAACTAAATCTGCACCCACAGCTACAGAAGCACATGTACTTATGTGTACTTATATTGAAAGAAGCCATCAGGGTTTGGGTCTCCTCAAGAGGCTTTCAAATTTGACTTTGCTTGCTCTTGTTTTTGAAGCCATCCTTGGACCCACGGTAGAACCAGATATACTTTCAGTGCCGCAGGAATTCTCGGAAACCATCTGGACAAGAGGCTTTTACACAGTGATGAGGGCGCCCTGACGGTTCTGCAGAGGCCGGCAGAGGAGGGTGGGACATGGGACAAGGTGCTCTGGCCTTCTTCCGCCTGCTCCTGGCTGCCCCACTCCCCTTCCACTTCTGTACATATTGGGGTCCCAGCCAGGAGTTCATTTGAACGAGCCTTTCCCGTGGTTAAGCGCATGGTTTTGGAGACAGACAGACCCTGGTTTGTATCCTGGTTCTGTCACTGAGTTACTTTGTGAAATCCTCAAATTCCTCGTCTGTGAAGTGGAAATAATAATATCTTTTATGGGACAAATAATGGGGTAACACAGTTCTTAGCATGGGGACTCCCGGGGAGGTCCCGTAGTTAGGACTCGGTGCTTTCACTGCCGCCGTGGCCCCGGGTTCAATCCCTGACCAGGGAACTAAGATCCCACAAGCCGTGCAGTGCGGCCCAAAAAACCCAGAAAACAAAAAACAAAGTTCTTAGCATGGTACCTGATACACAGCAAACTCGATGAACAACACCTACTCTTGGTGGCTGCATTTCTAACCCAAAGAGAATTTCGAGACTCTGGGGACCCTGGTAGAGGCCGCTGTCATCAAGAAAGCCATTGAAAAGAGATTCAAAATGTCAGAGATCTAGACCTTGCTCACTTGGCTTGGCTACTGCACCCTGAGCTTCATCTTCTGAAAGTTGTATCACAGACTTTATATTAAAAAGAACAACTAGCTAGTCCAGGGCCTGACACATAATTGGAGTGCAATAAATCTCTGAATGAATAAATGGACCAGACACCTGAAAAATAGACATGTTTCATATTTATCTATTATAATAGTAAATTAGAACAAAATCCAAATATAAAAGATTTTATGAGATGTTTGTATTATAGTTATGAATAGTAAGTTCATTGTCTCATTAAAATACTTCCTAAAAGTGCCTTGCTGCCAGCTGAGGTCTCTCCGATGATCCTTGGTATTTGCCTGGCTCAACCAGGCGGAGGCAAAAGATCTTTGGACAGGAGACCTGGGTTTACTCCAGATTCTGCTACTTATGAGCAAGTCACTCAACTCTTGAGCCTCAGTTTCTTCCTCTGGGGAATGGGAATAACACCACCGCCCAGGCTACCGCACGGGTCCACTGTAAAAGTCATGGGATGACAGATGCACCAGCGCTGTCCAAACTACAAAGTGCACCTGGCACTTAAAGTCCGATGAGAGTGATGCTCAGCCCTCTGCTGAGACTCACATCAACCCTCCCACCTGGAATCTTCTCCAACTCCCCTCTGCCTACCCAAATCCTCCCCTAGTTCAAGATCTCCCCCTTCCAGAGCTTTCCACCCGACCCTGAATGTGATCCTTCCCTTCCAGCTCTGCTTTTGCTCATTGCCCTGAAGGTTCACATTTGTGATTTATCATGCACACACGCTGTGCATGCTACGGGGTGTTTCCAGCTCAGGTGGACCTGCGTGGGGTCCCGGCTATGGCGCTTGTCCCTTGGGAGACCTGTGGCAGCCCACCTGACACCTCTAAGTCTCATCTACAGAACAGGGATGGTGATAACTCTCATCGATTTGCTCTGAGGAGTAAATGAGATCCTTCACGTCAAGTACTCGACTCAATGCTGGGCACGGAGCGAGAACTCAGACAACCGCAGCTGTTATGGTTGACTGAATTTTGCTCCTTCACTGTGTCCTGAATTTGTCCTATCACCCCAACTGGATTTTAACCCTTGAGAGCAGGGTCCCTATCCTATCCACTTCTTTGGTTTCCCCTGACCCCACTGCCACTCTAGAAAAGTGCTGAGTTCATCGTATATTCTCAAAAAAACACCTGTTGAATTGATCAAAACGAATTAAGTTGTTTTTCTCCAAAATAGTGACCCAATCTTTATAGTGGCCCATCACGGCCAACTTGACAAAGCCAATGTCCACAGGGTAAAGTAACCTCTTTGGATCCTGTTATCAAGTTAAAAATGTGTGAGGAATGCCCAGAGCGCTCAGCCAAGCCATTCACATCACTGAGCTATCCTACCTCGCTGAATGTGCTGCATGAATCAACAGCCTGAAAATATTCCGAGGAAACTGATTTGAGGTGGGAACCTCTGCCAGATTCTGGAGCGTTCTCTTTCCCTGAGACATGAACTGTAATCTTATAGGCGCAGATAGTATCAAAGATGACACATATGTACGTTTGAACAAAGAAAATCGCATACAGCATCCCGAGGGCCATGTTGGAGGAATGCGTTATAGGTGAAACAGTTCTGTTATTTTGCTAACAAACTCCCTTGGATGTCGCAGACCTCGCGCAGAATTCTACGCCATAATGAGTAATATTATGGGCAGACTCACGCCATTTACGAAACAAACATGATTTACATTTGTGAATAAGAACTATTAGCTAAATAAAAGTCCACTTTATTACACTGTCAACAACAGAATTCTGATTCTCATATGCTATCAGTAACTATTCTCAATTACTCTGGAAATCAGGTTTGCGTCATCATTTGCTCTTCCACATTTTATTTTATTTATTTTTTCCAAACTGGCCTGAAGATCACAAAAGAGAAATGTTCTTTGGGAACCGTATCACACCTTTCCCAGAATGAGCAGAAGACTGAGAATAACCCAGGCATTTTCATGCTGGTCCATCTTTTGTCTCTTGATGTCAAAGGCTTCCCTGACCAACAACTGAGAAACTTAGCCCAAGCCTGGCCTTTCACTGATGTTCTCTTATCTTCCTGGACTCGAGCTAGGAAAAACGAAGCCAGGCCTGCCCCATGGAGAGTTTACCTTTTACCGAATTCCAAGCGCTAGCATCTTCCTGCTCTGCATCCTTCACTCTCTCGTACCCAGAATCCACCTATGGTATAGCACCCTCCCCATTTTCCAAGTAGGGAGCAGAAAGGGGGGGAAAAGCCTGCTTTGTTGGAGATGAACGAAACCAAGGATGTGATGTTCTTTTTTATGATAAATGTACGTTTTTCTACTAGTAGGCAAGTTCTTCATTTCACATGGTTAGATCGAGTGGTGCTTTGATATATAGAATTCCAACCGATCAAGTTTAGGGAACTGAAAATACAGGATTCTGAGTAAGTTGAAGGAACTGAAGAGAGTACAATCCAGGAATATCCTCCTGCTGGGTCTCAAGTTTGCTTGACTGTGAACGTCTTGGGTTCTAGACCTCTGAACAGTAAACAGGTGCTAAGAGCAGGGCTGGCCTCCGTCGTGCTCTCTGCCTGGATGGAGAGATTCACGCGCCTTTGGTGCTCACTTGTGGAAGAAATGCCACTATTTCCCTCCTCGTTTACCTCTACTCATTATCTGTTTGACTTCTTGGTCCTTTGCAACCTACCCTTTCTCTTCCTCAAAGCAAAAGAGTGAGAACGCCCCACTGCCTGGCTTCCTCGTTGTTTTAATTGGCAGTACATTGGGTCTGAGCACACATCCTGCTTCCTTAAGACCTATCAACTCTCCCCAGAGATACGGCCATTCAGGCCCTTGCTTTCAATGGCTCTTGCCAGGACCGTCTGCCCTGTTCTGTTTCCTCGTGTGCGGCACCCAGCTCTCACCCTGCCCCTGGGGCTCGAGGAGGTATTGGGGATGGGCAAGGTGAAGGCCAAGCGCCATGAGGTACCCTCCACTCCAACCTCACGGGTACTTCATTCTTCGTGGCAAAATCCTAAATCGTTTAAGTTTTGGCTCATGGTCTGCAAATAACAAACTGCACAGGCAAGGCCCCTCGGGTACAGTATGTGCACCAAAAACCACGCTTGGAAAGAGAGGCATCATCTTGGGGGACCTGCTTATCCATCACACAGCTACTCTTGTCGGATGGCCTCCAAGATGCTGCTTTGCTCTGCTTGGCCCTGGGGTGAGCTGGGAAGGAGGGTGGGGAGGGTAAAGTCTGGCTCTTCTCTCTGACCACCGATGCTGGTGCGAAATGAACACAAAGCCAGACAGATGAGGGGTGGCTCCGTGATCGCTAGTCCTATCGAGAGGTGGTTCGGCGGACAATCACACTTTTCTTTTCCTTCCGCTTTTCGGCTGGAGAGTTAATTTAATTTGGTCATGGCAGGATTAGCAACCAGGCCACAGAGGTGAAGGGACATTATCATCAGACAGCATATTAATCCTCTATCCCACCCAAGGCACAGGCAAAACCGAACAAATAGCAGCTTCTTGGAAATTGAATTTCTGTTACCCAGATGTCAAAGATGTAATACCCCAATTACACAAACTATTGCCAGTGAAGCATGCCAGTGAATATGCAATGTAAATGGGGTGAATGCAGAGCCACAAAACTGCACGGTCAGCATCTGGCTCCGGGTGTGAGTGATAATTAGCACGGTGTGTAGACACTAATAAACATTTATGTCTGAAATTACAACTTTTAGCAACGTTAATAAGGGATATATTGGCAATCTGTAAAACAAAAGGTCTTGAAAAGAATGTCATACATTAAGCAATGGCAGACATTTCCCATTCTGGCACAATCTTTTTTTTTTTTTTTTTCCTTCTCTCTAATTGCAAATGGCCATGCTGTTGTGCTGAGAAATTCATTGACATAAGAACCTACCTAAAAAAATGGGTTGTGTCTCTTTGGCCTTCCCATTAACATCGGTGCTGAATTCTGAGATCTTATAGACCTCATGGTGATAATCTGGGGTGAGAAGACAACGAAAAATTAGAATTCTAATGACCTACAAGATATGAATCAGCAAGAAAGTCTAGCAACTCATTATATATAGTAGGTATAAGCTATACTTTAATTTATAAATATAATTTTCGAGAACTCAGTTAATCACAGAATTTGTAGTCACTGGTCATCCCTACAACTCTGCTTACTCTGGAGAAGTACACAGACTTGGAATTACTACTTTGACTTTCGAAAACGGCTCCGCTTGATCACACAGTTTTCACAGGAAATTTGGCCCACAGATGCCAATTACATATGAGGCTTCTTTTCTTCCAAATGACAAGTATGTTTACAAGGAATAGAAAGAAACTTGCCCAATCAGAGGCCAGGGGAAGATGCCAAATTTATCTCTACAACCCATTTTCATGAGTAGATGAATAGCATGCTTTAGAGTTACCTGGTACTCTCAGTTTACCCAGAAAAACCCCAGGCTTTGAGCAGCTTACAGGCAAGCACACATGAAAAATACTGATTTGTTATTTCAAGTATAGTATAATTTGGGTAAGAAAGTGAGTCTCGCATTCAGCTACTGCACTTTAAAATGCAACCGTTTATGTTCTAAAAATGCACCTGCAGAGAGAAAAATCAGATCCATAATTTTTTTAAAAAAAGGAAAAAAACAAACTTGCTATGTCAGTCAAACTTTAAGACACAGTATTTTACAAGCTTCTCTATAGAGGCTACTGTGCTTTGGCAGTTGTCTGTTTCTAAAAAGTAGGATCGTTTAGGTAAGAAACTAGACTAGGTCCCTTGTTAACAGCGATTCCCTTTTTGGGGCCTTAGACCTCCCAGGACAAGGTCTACAAAACTCCTCTCACTTTTAAGATAAAGTAGTAGGTTCCCTGAGGTCATAAATAAGAAAGCAGCCTGCATTCCAGAATGAATCAGATAGACCAACAGGCCAGTCAAATATGGAGGGACTTTTAAAGTACAAATGACTGAGCAATCAACACTGCTGGGGGAACAAAATGTACGTAGAGACAAGGAAAAGCCAAATATTTTGAATACGTAAAACTACTTCAGGCTTTTTTTTCATTAAACAGTATCCGAGCTCAATAGGAGGAAGCAGGAATAGATCTCCAAAATGTCTATAATCAAATCATTTTCAGAGTAACCCAAAGCAGGCTTTACTGAATCTGCATCATAGTTAGCTCGGCTTAGCTGGAAATTGCAATCGCCCTCTAATTTTCATCAGCTTACATGGGACTTCTCCGGGTTGGTAACACAATCGCCTTGCTCTCTGCTTTGATGCCCATGCTAGATAAAACAACAGAGGACCAAAGTGGACAGGTTCTCTGGTTTGGTTCTGACCTCAAGCTGATTCAAAGGCGATACTTAAACAGGAGCATTCTAAACTCAATATTGGGACTTGTGACATGATGGGGAGAAAAAAGTCACCTGCCTCTAAGGTGACACGATGCACTTTGATAGACACATTTTTACATCTGCCCTTAAGTTCTCATCGTTTTTCGAAGTCACATCAGGAAAAACAGGGACTCTTAACAAGTCACTGGCCACAGGCAAGACTATTCAACTTTCCCCTCGCCTGATGAAATAAACCCAAGCCCAGAGACTGCGGTGTACACCTGTTAAATCGTCAGGGGTCGGCTGGATTTTTTTTTTTTTTTAATGATACTTACCTGACGGATAAGTGATCTATTCGAAAACACCTTTCCAGGCCAAATAACGTACCCAGAAAAGATGCTGAATGTCAACAATTCTTATTTGGGCTTGGACACCTAATGAGCGTCTTTCTTCGTCTTCCAAACGCCACCAGCACCTTTCTTCCTCCTCTTTGGGGGTCGGAAAACACATCGACCCCCCAACCCACCACAAGCACTGGTCCGGGTTGGTGTCCGCACCGCCTGATGGAGAGGCGTCCTCCCCCACCCCGCCGCCGAGCCACAGGAGTGGAATACCAAAGAAGGCTCTCCGCGCCCCAAGTGTCATTGTTTGCTAATTTCCTGATGTGCCCTCCGACTTGTTTACGCGGAATCACATCCTGCCTCCCCCCGGCACAACTTTCCTCGCCGCCCGGCGGCCGCAGCCCCCCCTCGGGAGGGGGCCGGGGGGCCCCGGGAGCCCCGGCCCCCCGGGAGTTGGCTGCGCGGCCCGGGCAACGGGCAAGGGGCCGGGGGCTGTTTACGCGGCGCCAAGTCCTCGCTCCGCCGCCCGCACGCCCCCCGCCCGGCCCGGCCCGGCCAGCCGCTTACCTCGGCTCACCAGTTTGAAGCTCTGGGATTTCCTGCTCCGCTTCCTCTCCGAGAACTCCATGGTGCGGCGGGCAGGCGGACGGGCAGGGTAGGGGCTGCGGCCGGGAGCGGCCGGCCGGCCGGGCGGAGGGACGGAGGGAGCGGCAGCCGAGGCGGCGGCGGCGGCGCTGGCTCTTGTCACCCGGCAGCGGGAGCGCGGGGACCTAGGTCCGTCTCTTGGATCCGCAGGGGGGAGGCACAGGCAAGGGAAAAACCACTCGAGCCCGCCGGGGGCTGCGGCCGGCGGGGCCCGGCGGGAGGCGCTCTCCCGGGAGAAGTTGCCCCCTCCTGGCCGCCGCTCAGCGCGACCCCCGACCCCGGCTCATCCCCGCTGCCGGGCGAGACGCCGCCGGAGCCGAACTTTCCGTTGGGGAGCGAGTAGTTGGGGGCGGGGAGGGCGGGGAGGGCGGGCCGGGGCTGCCGGCGCCCTGGGCGCTCGCCGCGGGCCGGCCTGGGCGCAGCTCCGAACGCGGCGGCGGCGGCGGCGAGCGCGGCCCCGGGGACGCGGCGGGCGGGTCGAGGGCGGCGGCGACGGCGGCGGGGTGCCAGCCGGGTCGGGGCGCTGACCGCCCCCGTGGGAGGAGGGGCGCCGGGAGGAGGCGGCGCTGCCGGGACCCCGGGGCCACCTGCTGGCGGAGCGCGGCTGCCGCCATCCCCGGGGACCCGGGCCGCCGCCACCCACCGGCCTGGCCTCGAGGAGGAGCCGGAGGCCGCGGCGCGGCGCTTTCGGCCCGGCCGGCCGGCCCTCTTGTCCCCCCAGGACCCAGGGCCCTGCCCGGCGCGGGGTCCGGACGCCGGCGCCGCGGGGGTCAGCGAGTCGGGGCGCGGCTGCCCGGGGGGCCCGGCTCCGGGCCCCGAGCTCGCCTGCGTCTCCTCGCCGCTCCCCGGGGCCGATCTCGTTCTAACAGCCCTGGGTGTCGGGGACCCTCCTGGCCAGCCCACTCCTCGCCTTGGGATTCCGGGTGTGCGAGGGCCAGACTCACTGGTTTCAGGCAAGTTTTAGGGGAAAAAAAAAAATCAACCGAAACCCAAAAACTTACCCATCTGCGCTCTGCAAGGAAAAGAGATTTTAGAATTGACTGATGAGCCGAGTATGGAAAAGAGTGAGCTTCAGTTCTTTATCCCAATACGAGGAGGGTTGTAGGAAGATCGGGAGTTATGTTCAAGGAGAGAACTTGAAATGGGGGCTTTGGGGAGGGTGGAAGGGGTGAGCGGTGCGACGTCAGGGGGTGCCCGAGCGCTCTGCTGACTCTTAGGGAAGAAATGGCCAAGGCAGGTGCAGAGAGGTCTGCCTTTTGGTGTGACAATGCCAGAATAATTGGAGGAAACCGAAAGCTTGTATTAGTTTTATACAATATTCTTTTCTAGGGAGCTAAGAGCACACCATTGCTTTCTCACAACAACTTTATTGTGGGAATGGAAGAGAATTCTATACCACCTGGGACTGGCGGGACAGAAATGTGATCTGACAAGCTTAAAAGTACCGCCACCAAACTGATCATCTCTAGACCAGAACACAAAGAGAGTAAAGAGATGGACAACCCATCCAGCACTGTGACAAGTTCAGGTGGCCTCAAAAGAGTAGAGAGGAATAAGGGGAAAGGGTATGTTGATAAGTGTGGTAACAGGTTCCACTGCGAGTCTCGTTCAAGTGAGGAGACAGCAAGCTGAGTAAACATATACACACCAGGAAATTAAATCAAGGAACAAGGTAACCTGGCAACGAGTGGAAGCAGAGCCTGGTATGCCTTCTGAGGTCTTATGTTAGGTGGCCTGCATGTGGCAAGTGGGGAGGCTGGTTATACCTGGCTTGGAGGTGAGAAAGAGGACCATTCACTGAGTTCGCTAAAGCAAACCCTTAAACAAGAGGTTCTTTACTTTTTTGGTCACTGTCTCCTTGGAGATTATGTTCAGAGCTCAGGGCCTTTTCCAAGAAAATATGTGCAGGACAAAATTTTGTATAGATTTTTTGGAGTTCTAAAAGGTGGCAGAAGGGATTAACGTGATAACAAGGGTTGATCAACTACCCTATCTGGTTCTCTACCATTTTTTTCCCCTCTTTCTTTAAAACCAAACACGTAAAGATGTTTTGAAGATTTCTAAAGAAACAAAGCATATGAGGCTGCTCCCTGGGCTGGGACCCTTTCTTTCTTTTTTTTGTAATGCCTTTAAAAATGTTATTCCAGGAATTCCCTGGTGGCACAGTGGTTAATAATCCACCTGCCAAGGCAGGGGACACGGGTTCGAGCCCTGGTCCGGGAAGATCCCACATGCCGTGGAGCAACTAAGCCCGTGCGCCACAGCTACTGAGCCTGCGCTCTAGAGCCCGCGAGCCACAACTACTGAGCCCGCGCACTACAACTACTGAAGCCCGCGTGTCTGGAGCCCGTGCTCTGCAGCAAGAGAAGCCACCGCAATGAGAAGCCCACGCACCGCAACGAGGAGTAGCCCCCGCTCACTGCAACTAGAGAAAGCCCATGCACAGCAACAAAGACCCAACACAGCCAAAGATAAACAAATAAAATAAATAAACACAAACAAACAAAAATGTTATTCCAGAAGCCACAGGATGAGCACTGTACTGATTTAGGAACATTTAGGATCGTTCATGCCTTGGAGCATACAATGAGATTTTTATTATGCTTAAGCTATGATAAAATCATTGAAGGTGACATACCAGGAAGCACATCCCTAGGGGGATATTACCAACTTAGCATTTTCAGTTCAAGTGGGAATATGAATTCCATTTGCTTAAGAAAATAATTTTGATACAGTTAAGAAAAAATGTTTCATTGTGATAATGTTTTAAAATAATGATCATTCTCCTTGACCTTTTTTCCTGGCTCAAAAAAAATGTCCTGTGAGCAAGTTGGTCTCCAGAGGCCATAGGTCAGGCCTGTCCTATTAACATTGAGAAAATCAACAAATACTTGTTTATTCTCCACCATGCCTTTTTTTTTTTTTTTTTGTGGTACGCGGGCGTCTCACTGCTGTGGCCTCTCCCGCTGCGGAGCACAGGCTCCAGACACGCAGGCTCAGTGGCCATGGCTCACGGGCCCAGCCGCTCCGCGGCATGTGGGATCCTCCTGGACCGGGGCACGAACCCGCGTCCCCTGCATCGGCAAGCGGACTCCCAACCACTGCACCACCAGGGAAGCCCCTCCACCATGCCTTTATATAACAAAAAGGTATATATTCATAATTAGCATTAAATAAAGATTAATTATGACGTTTAACTAGAAAGAGATTTCTTCAAGTGGTAGGTAATAGCTGCTTGGGCTGCCATAACAAAATACAATAGATGGGGTGGTTTCAAAAATTGAAATTTACTTTCTCATAGTTCTGAAGACTAGAAGTCCCAGATCAAGGTCTGGCAGAGTCAGTTCCTAGTGAGGGCTCTCTTCCTGGCATGGAGATGGCCGCCTTCTTGCAGTGACCTCACACGGTGGAGAGAAAGACAGCTCTCATCTCTTCCTTTCCTTATAAGAACATTAATCCCATCATCGGTGCCCCACCCTCATGACCTCATCTAAATCTAATTACCTCCCAAAAGCCCCACCTCTCAATACCATCACATTTGGGGGCTAGGGCTTCAACATAAGAGTTCGGGGACAGGGGACACGGTTCAATTTGTAGCAGTATTGTTTTTGGTTAATTGAATATACTTTTTGTGTTGGGGTGCTCTGGATAGTCCTGTAGGAGATGTACTAAGGTGACGTCTCCGTTTCAATAGTTCAAGTTTCCCCAAAGGTTTTAGGACCGCAGGTTTACATATTATTAAAGCTCAGGGAAAACTGGTCAAATATTCCATGACTTCAGGTAGGCCAAATATCTTATCATATGACCATTCTAAAACTCAGTTGATTATAAAGATTAAATGTAGGTTTTAATCTCTGACATGAGACAGGTAATTTGGCCAGAGAACATTTAAGCAATCTTAACCCTAATTTTTAAAATTCCATTTCTGAAAACTCTGTCCTGAGAGGAATAGCATTATGAAGATCTCCATCTTCATTTACAGCCCTGCTGTCCAATAGCAGTATAATGCAAGCCATAAATGGAATTTAAAGTTTTGTAGTAGCCACATTTTTAAAAAGTAAAACTAAACAGGTTAAATTTATTTGAATAATATATCTTATTTAACCCAGTGTATTAGACATACTATCATTTTGACATGTAATCAATATAAAAATATCAATGAGATAGTTTACATTCTTTTTCTGTGTACACTGTCTTGAAAATGGTGTATATTTTACACTCAGAGGACAAACCAATTCAGATTAGCCAAATTCAAGTATTTAATAGCTACATACAGCCAGTGCTACCACATTAGGCGGCTCAGATTTAGAGGAATTATATGATTTCAGCCATGCTGTGTACATAGATATGACTATACCTGGTTATTGTTTAACCCTCAAAAAGAAGCAGATAAGCAGGATGGCATTAGGGCTTGAGGCTGTTTCTAAATCTTTGATTGGAGTCTCTGGAATTGAAAATCCTGTCAGTAGGTTCTGAATCCTTCAGGAAGATTTAATAAGTATTAACTTTTCATTTTATGATGATCACCCTTCAGAAGGGTCATAGAATAAGAGGCGGCCCTCCTGGAGCCTCAGTTTATCAATTTGTTGCTGGCATAACTCAAGTTTCCACTTTCATTTACTTTATGGGTTTAGCGACTGTAACTTAAAAGACAGGAGGTAGTATCTGTAAGAGATTACTTAAGTGAAAATGAGATCTTGGAATGTGTCACCCAAAATGTTGCCTTATATTTATATGAGGCTTCTCATATAGGAACTCAAGAATACTTACACATTATCTAATGCTCTTAATTGCTATAGGGGGTTGGTAGATATTAATATTCCAATTTTGCAAATGAGGAAAATCAGTTTTAATAAGACCATTTTTTAGTGAAACTCAAATGCCATACCGGTTTCCTGACTCTTAAATGTGATACGTTAACCTTTCTACCTTTCTGCCATTTCTTTAAGATTAAAAATTTAATGTTCTTTTTTTATTAAGATCTAACTTATATACAGTAAAGAACATGCCTCTTAAGTGTACATCTCAATCAATTTCTTTTGCTTCCGTCTACATCCGTATGACCGCCCTCCCTCCAGGTTAAGATCTAGAACGCTTCCAGCACACCAGTCAGCTCCCCTGTGGGAGCTGCTCCCCTCCCAGCAGATAACCCTTACGAGGACGCCGCAAGTCTAACCTCTACCACTATAGCTTGGTTTCACGTGTTCTTGAACTTCATAAAAATGGCATCGTGGGCTTCCCTGGTGGCGCAGTGGTTGAGAGTCCGCCTGCCGATGCAGGGGACACGGGTTCGTGCCCCTATCCCGGAAGATCCCACATGCCGCAGAGCGGCTGGGCCCGCGAGCCATGGCCGCGGAGCCTGTGTGTCCGGAGCCTGTGCTCCGCAACGGGAGAGGCCACAGCAGTGAGAGGCCCGCGTACCGCAAAAAAAAAAAAAAAAAAAAAAAAAAAAAAAATGGCATCGTACAGTGTGTACCATTTTGTGTCAGGCTTCTTTTGTTCACCATTAGGTCTGCGAGGTTCACTTCTGTTGTTGGGTACAGTAGGAGTTCATTCTTTTTCTTTGCTCTATATTAGTTCATTATATAAACATACCGCAAACTGTTATCCATTCTACTCTTGATGGATATTCTTATACATTTCAGTTTGTGTCTTTTGGTGGACATAAGCACATGTTATCTTGTGTATATGTTCATGAGTGGAATTTCTGAATTTTAGTGTATATATATATATATATATATATATATATATATATATATATATATGTTTGGCTTTAGTAGGTACTATAAAATAGTTTTCCTAAGTAGTTGTACCAATTTGCACTCTCACCAGCAGTGTATGAGAGTGCTAGCTGTCCCTTATCTTCACCAACACTTGGTAATATCAGGGTGTAGTGGTATACCATTGTCTCATTGGGATTTTTTTTTTTTTTTTTTTTTTGCGGTACGCGGGCCTCTCACTGTTGTGGCCTCTCCCGTTGCAGAGCATAGGCTCCGGACGCACAGGCTCAGCGGCCATGGCTCACGGGCCCAGCCGCTCCGCGGCATGTGGGATCTTCCCGGACCGGGGCACGAACCCGTGTCCCCTGCATCAGCAGGCGGACTCTCAACCACTGCGCCACCAGGGAGGCCCGAAACATTGGGATTTTAACTTGCAGTGACATTAAGCACATTTTCATGTGCTTGTCGGTCATTTGGACATCCTCTTCTGTGATGGGCCTGTTCAAGACTTTTGGCCATTTAAAACTTTTTGAGTTGTTGGTCTTTTTCATTAATTTGAAGGAGTTCTTTCTATATTCTGGATGTAAATCCTTTGTAGAATATTTATATTACAAATGTCTTCTAATCTGTAGCTTGTATTTTCATTCTGAATGTTCTTAACATTCTGAAATTTAATGAAAGTGGGTTTACAGTTGACCCTTGAACAACTCAGGGGTTAGGGGCACTGACTCTCGGCACAGTCAGAAATCTGAATGTAACTTATAGTCCGCTTTCTGTATATGCAGTTCCTCCTTATCTGTGGTTCCTCTACATCTGAGGTTCTGCAACCGAGGATTTAACCAACTGTGGGTCACGCAGTACTGTAACACTTACTACTGGAAAAAATCCAAGTACAGTATAAGTGGAGCCGTCCTGTTAAAATCAGTGTTGCTCAAGGATCAACCATATAGATCTTTTTATATCACATAAATTATTTTCTAGGGAATTCCCCAGTGGTCCAGTGGTAAGGACTCCGTACTTTCACTGCTGAGGGTGGGGGTTCGATCCCAGGTTGGGGAACTAAGATCCTGCACGCTGTGTGGCACGGCCAAAAAAAACAAAAACAAAAAGAAATTATTTTCTATATGCATGCTTTTCTTTTAAACTTGAATTTGTCAATATATTAGTTTCCTGATGCTGCTGTAACACATTACCACAAACTTGGTGGCTTACAATTGTGGTAATTTTTTCTCTCACAGTTCTGGGGGCCAGAAGTCAGAAATCCATCCCACTGGGCCGAAATTCAGGTAGCAGTAGGGCTGTGCTCCCTCCAGAGGCTCTGGAGGGGCACTTTTCTTGGCCTCTTTCTGGGCCTTGTCTCCCTAGCTTCTGGAGGCTGCAGGCATTCCTTCACTTGTGGCCGCATCCCTGCAGTCGCTGCCTGTCTTCATGACACCTTCTCTGTGTGTGTAAAGTCTCACTCTGCCTGTCTCTCTCTTTTTAAAAAAAATTTTTATTATTTATTTTTGGCTGTGTTGGGTCTTCGTTGCTGCATGTGGGCTTTCTCTAGTTGTGGCGATCGGGGGGCTACTCTTCATTGTGGTGCACGGGCTTCTCATTGCAGTGGCTTCTCTTGTGGCAGAGCACGGGTTCTAGGCACGTGGGCTCAGTAGTTGTGGCTCGCGGGCTCTAGAGCGCAGGCTCAGTAGCCGTGGCACACGGGCTTAGCTGTTCCACGGCATGTGGGATCTTCCCGGACCAGGGCTCGAACCCATGTCCCCGGCATTGGCAGGCGGATTCTCAGCCACTGTGCCACCAGGGAAGCCCTCTGCCTGTCTCTTATAAGGACTCTTATGATGGCATTTAGAGCCGCCCTGATTCTCCAGGATAATCTCTGTGCCTCAGGATCCTCAACTTAACCACATCTGCAAAGACCCTTTTTCCACATAAGGTCATACGCACAGGCTCCAAGAATTAGGACGTGGGTCTTTTTGGTCTCCTTGTCAGATTGACTCCAGAGCAACTACACTTCAAGACAAGATGGTGGTATTATAGACAAAGTTCTAGCTGGGAGTTGGGAGACCTTAGTACAACTACCCATGTAAATTTTTAATGTCTCCAGGCCTCAGTTTCTATATCTACAGGAATAATAACACATGGCTTATTCCCTCTACAAAGTCATTTGGGTAAAATCCTGCATGTGAAAGTGATTTGAAATATTAAAATCTATGGTCATGGTTTTAGTCTGTGCCATACTTGAGGAGGTGCAATTGAGTACCTTACTTCTGTATCACAATTCTCATCTTTGCCATTGAATGAAATTCCTAGGTAAGCAAATTCTTCCTGTGGCATTAGTGGTGCCCAGGCCATAGGGGAAGTTAACCTGGATTTTCTCCCAAATGTTTGAGCCAACATAGCATTGAAGTTTGGAGTGTGTCCTCTGGTATCAGACCTCCTGGCTTTGAAGTCCAGCTTGATTGCTTCCTAGTGGCACCATCTTGGCCAGTTCGGGGTGTGATATAATACAGCATCCTCCCAGCACTATATCGGGACAATTTAATGTGAAGTACTCCTAACCAGTAGAAGGAGCTTAGCTCCTAAACGGGGTAAAAAGCATCCAAGGGGTACAGAGGTTGCAGCCATTGCCTCTTCGCTGAAGGAGAGGGGACAATAAAGGGGCTTAGGATGAAGGGAGGGGCCCACTCCCACCTCCACCTCCACCCCCCTAACCCACCCCCAACCCCAAGGCTGGGAGTCACTCCCCTTTCGAGAAGCTGTGGCTACCTCGTGAACATGTAGCCTGCTAGTGGGGAGAGACGTTCCCGAAGGTGGGACCAGAGCTGGTCTGCAGAAACAGCTCCCAGTGAGGACACTGTGGCCCGAAGTGCAGCTGGACTCCTCCAAGCTAGCCACCGGGCTCCCACCTGAATACCTGCCATGGAGGGTCTTCCTGGGGCTGTGGCCTTGCAGTGTCTCTCTGGCGCCCTCTGTTGACAGCCTCACCTTCCGCCAGCCTCCCACTCACAGAAGGGTGGGTTTGGAGCTGAGAGACAATACATTGATAACTGGCAATTACTTATTGATACTAATCCTCTTAGAATGCCTTATGGTAAGAACTGGAAACTGGGGTAAGAACTATACCCCCACACAGAATTATTGTAAAAAGTAAATGAATTAAAGCATGTAAGTGCTCACGGGGACTTCCCTAGTGGTCCAGTGGGTAAGACTCTGTGCTCCCAAAGCAGGGGGCCTGGGTTTGATCCCTGGTCGGGGAACTAGATCCCGCATGCATGCCGCAACTAAGAGTCCACATGCTGCAACTAAGAATCCACATGCCGCAACTAAGAAAATCCCTCATGCCACAGTGAAGATCCTGCATGCCGCAACTAAGACCCAGTGCAGCCAGAAAAAAAAGCATGTAAGCACTCAGATGGGGGCTAACACAGTGTAGGTCAGCTGTTCCAACTGGCTCTTATTTGTTACCTCATCCCAGGCCCATGTCATGAGCTGATATCAAGAGAAAAATGGGACACTGCCTCTGCCTTCATGAGCGTCATCTTTAGGACCTTAATTAGATGGTCAGATGTTAGATGCTTCCCAGTTATATTTTGAGGACTAATACTATCTCAAAGCCTACCTTTAGGAAATTAAAGAACTTTTTCCCATTCTATATTGGTTTGCGGGGGAGGGGGGGTTAGCTCTTTTTAGCAGAGAAGTACGCATTGTATCTTTCTATTTGATTCCTTAACTAGAGAAATCAGTGCCAAATAAATGAGTTTGTTCAACCAATATTTATTAACTTCTACTATGTGTCAGGCAGTGTCTGGGCCCCAGGGACACAGAAGTGAACAAGACAAAAGAAAACAAAATTTGTGTCCTCATGGAGCTTAAATTCTAGGTGGAGCTGGGGGAGAGATGCAATAAAACATATGGCATAAGTGATAAATACTATGAAGAGTAATAAAACTGGGAACAAGAATGAACTTGATCCTTTCTCTCAAGTCACTACCTAAAAAGAAGTGTGTGTGTGTGTGTGTGTGTGTGTGTGTGTGTTTTGGTGCCAGTTCCATGTATATCCTGTGATTCTGTATCAGTTGTGGAAACCAGAAACCCCAGGATCCCAGGAGAACCTGTGCTGGGAATATTTTCATTTCCACCTAGAGATTTCGGTTAAATTTGAGTTAGGTTCTCATTTTTAAATCTTCCCTTCATATTATAAACATGTTCACTTCTTCAGTCAACTCAGACTCATTGTACCAAGTTGCACAAATACTCAGATGGCCGTAAAGTCCTCTCCTGATGGGCAATAGCCAATTCTTCCTCTTTTAAATATTCATGGGAATGGCCGGTCTCCATCCTATGAAATAAAAGTAGATTTAGACTAATTTTCCATTCAATTCCCCCATTCCAAAGACCTCAGAAACAGGTCTGAAAATTATAGGAACCACAAATTTGAAAAGTGTTAGTTTGATATGTCTGAAATTAATGCTTTAATTTATTCACAGAATGTCTTCACACATCGCTGTTCTCTGTAATTTATACCATATACTGTCTACTCAAGTTAATGTGTGAAGCATGGTTAAATTATGCCTAAAAGGGAATATGAAAACTATCTACAATATGGTGACGGGGAAAGGGTCTAAGTGGGAGTAACGGGGCAAAATTGAAATGAGACAAATTGAAATAGAAATCTCAGAATAACTGTCAGGTATCAAAGATGTGCCTAACTGGAATAAGTTCTTCAGAAGAAGACTTTGAAACATTTAGAGCAAGTCTACTGGAAATGGATTAGACAAAGTTCTAGAAAATATTTCTATAAAGAACACCTAATTGTATATGGGACCAAATAACGTGGGCTATGTAATCTAATGGGCTTTTGTGTGTTTCACGTCTTCGGTTTTCAGTCTTTAGTTAATCATGTCAAAGAAGGTTTGGGATAAAGATCAAATGAACAAATTCTATAGAAAGAGAGGCGTATTTTGTTAATACGATTTCTTATGTTCTTTTCCCCAATGTGTGTAACGTGCTGACAGGACTTTCATTTATTTTCTGTTGGCTAATTTAATGCTGGTCAAAGTTTGGTAAAGCCACAGCCATACCTCCGGAGTCTGCAGTCTGTTCTCCACTCCCCTGGCAGAGTGCTTTGGTCTTTTTCTGAAGGAGTCTGGGTGAGAACTGTGAAGGCAGAATGGTCTCTGTGATTCAGTCTTGTTTGATTTTGGAGATGAATAATACAATGCTAATTACTGTTTGTAAATGTTAGCAATTTGGAGATTACACTCATTAATTCACTGAAACCCCTATCTATGCGCAAAGCACTTGCTTCTAGGTTTTAGGCCCCTAGGAAATACAGATCTGAGAGACTTCTCCTGCCTTCTGTGAGTTTACAGTTTGGTTAGCTGCTAAAATGAGAAAGAGCTGCTGTTTTTACAGGGCCGTCACTTCTAAAACCCTGAATGAAACATAGGAAGTGGAATTCAGGTGGTGAGTGATTGGGGATGGGGAGAGAGGAGGTGCCGGAGGAGACCTCCAGGTTGGCGAGTATGGGTTCATTTCCCTCTGTGATGCTTAATGGACTTGCTTGAGGCTTCTCCAGAGAAACAGAACCAATAGAAGAGCTATAGATATATAGATACAGATATACATATGCATATAGAATACATACACATACTGTGAAAATTGATGAAGGAAACTTCACTGAAATGGAGTTGGGAGGCAGAACAGTGATCACACACATACCGCTTGAGGTCAATATAGATGCCAATAGTCAGAGACCTACTTTGTATCTCCAGCACGAAGTGACACTACTTTAATACAGCCAGTAGGAGAAAGAAAAATTTTCTCTCTGCCTGGCAACAGCTCAGCCAATCAGAGACTGCTACAACTCAGCCAATGAAAAGCCACTATACTTCCAACTCCCAGTTTCCTCCAATGGACTCTTAGCTTGTAATAGCCCCTCCCAACGCTCCCTTCTCCTCTATAAAAAGTTTCCTCTCCTTTGTTGTACCAGACTTGCAGGTGGTTCGCCATAGTTGTGTACCCTGAGTGGCAATTCTTTGCTGCTCCAGTATAAACCCATTTTCCTGGTAAAATAATTGGCTGCTTTATTGTTTTAGGTTAACAGTAGACATACAGATAAAGAGATTTATGTGAGGAATTGGCACGTGTGATTACGAAGGCTGAGAAGTCCCATGAAATGCATCTGCAAGCTGGAGACCCAGGAAAATTGGCGGTGTAATTCCAGTCTGAGTCTGAGGGCCTGAGAGCCAAAGGAACTGATGGTGCAAATCCCAGTCCAAGGTCAGGAGAAGGTCAGTGTCCCGTCTCAAGCAGGCAGGCAGGAAGCAAAAGGGGCAAATTTCTCCTTCCTCTGCCTTTTTCTATTCAAGGTTCTATTGAAGCCCTTAATGGATTGGATGATGCCCACCCACATTGGGGAGGGGGATCTACTTTACTGAGTCCACTGATTCAACTGCTAATCTCATCCAGAAACACTCCCACAGATATACCCAGAAATAACGTTCAATCTGGGGACCCGATGGCCTAGTCAAGTTGACACATAAAATTAACCATCATGACTCTGAAGTCGCATTTCAGCAGAATAGCATCCTTTCAAACGGAGCGCTGAACGTGCGAAGTCGTTTTTGGACTTCATCGGAGGAGACATAAACAGCACTGTCATCTGTTACTGCCTGTGCCTTCACTCTGAAGCCTCTTCCTATTTCCCTGATCTGTTCTCAGGGAAGCTCTGCTTTTGCTCGGGCTGAATCTTATCATTGACTCAAACTCACCTGGGAACCCCCATCCTATTCAGGCAACAGGGGATAGTTGTGCGTGCAGTAAGCTGCTTCGCACTCATTACTTTGCATAGCTACTGCTGCCCTTAAACTTGTACGGGCTCTGTTCCATCCTTGCTGGGGGACCAAACGGGCTCATTTGTGAAATCCTTTGTAGTTAAAACCTTTTTTTTTTCTTTTTTTTTGCGGGACGCGGGCCTCTTACTGTTGGGGCCTCTCCCGTTGCGGAGCACAGGCTCCGGACGCGCAGGCTCAGCGGCCATGGCTCACGGGCCCAGCCGCTCCGCGGCATGTGGGATCTTCCCGGACTGGGGCACGAACCCGTGTCCCCTGCATCGGCAGGCGGACTCTCAACCACTGGGCCACCAGGGAAGCCCTGTAGTTAAAACCTTTGCTCAAGAATGCTTTGATGAGATCTGTATCTAGTGGAGGTAATGTAGCAATAGTTTTTAAAACAGCAAAGCAAAACAAATAAATTGGATATCCGCTATGAAACTTGGGTAATTTGGTGATTCTTCTGGTTTTATAATTTGATTTTTTTTTTTTTTTTTTGCGGTACGCTGGCCTCTTACTGTTGTGGCCTCTCCCGTTGCGGAGCACAGCCTCCGGACGCACAGGCCCAGCGGCCATGGCTCACGGGCCCAGCCACTCCGCGGCATGTGGGATCCTCCCGGACCGGGCACGAACCCGTGTCCCCCGCATCAGCAGGCAGACTCTCAACCGCTGCGCCACGAGGGAAGCCCTAATTTGATTATTAGTAATCAATAATCTGTATAGATACACCTATACAATTCTAATAATTTTTACTAATTTAACTGAAATAGTGTATAACGATGTAAAAATATATTCCATATGTGCTTCTAAAATAATGATTTAGCCCTATGAAGTGAGACTGCAATAGTTTCCTTTTCTGAAGAATTAGGGTGAAATGTCTTTTTTTTTCTTCTTTTATGAGAATGATCAGGATTGAAGACAAGAAAGTGCGAATTAGCCGGATTAGCCTGTATTTATCACTCCAGATTTTCCCTTTTCTACTCAATTGTATTAGTGTTTTTCAAGGAAAAAAAAATCATGGGTTTTTTGAACACTTTGGCTGATGACTACCCTCACCCCTCTTTAAGTTTTCCAGGTCAGTATAGTTACATTTCATTGTAGTATCTTTGATCTGCATCATCTGTCAGTTTGGCAATGTAGAGTTCCTTCCAATTCTTAAACATTCCTATAAGCTCTTTGCTTTGTAATTCCCAGCTCCCTTTCCTGGAACTGAGAAGAGACTTTGAGCTCATCTGTGCTTGCTGACAAGTACATTTTCATGTGGCTACCACACCATATATTCTAAGGACAAGCTGACTTGGTCTCTGTCTGTAGGACACCAGTAAAACATTTCCAGCTACGTAAGCATCTTAATGCTGCAGACTCCCTCTGTCTGATCGTGACGTTTTCAGAGACTGCCTTTTTGATATTTTGATGTTTCAGGTATATTTTCTTGTGGGCAACTCAGTAGGCAGTATATACCTAGGAATTCCCACTTTTATCCTAAGGTTTTCACTCTTGGTTGATTATCATAAATTAGGGTTACCAGATCTAGGTAGCAGCAAACAAACAGAAGCACCCAGTTAAATTTGAATTTCACATAAAGAATGAATAATTTCTTAGTATGTCCCCAATATTGACGGGATATACTTATAGTTTATTTTTAAAATCATTCATTCTTTACGTGAAATTCAAATTTAACTGGGTGGCCTATATTTTATCTGGCAACCCTGTCATTAACAGGAATTTCTGTTCCAGCAGCTTCCCTACCCTTCAAGCTCCAGAACTTCACCCAGGGTTCAGAGGCCAGAGAGAAGGGGAGGGGATGGGGATGTAGGAGGGTTCTTGGCACTTTCTGGCACTTTAAACGCCACCTTAGGCCTAGAAAAGTGGTGCTCAGGTATCCGGAAAAGGAAGAGGCCTTCAGGAATGAGGTAGCCCCAGAGGTGAGAAACCTCCTCGTAGTACTGCTTTACCCAGCCATTGAAATCAATACCAATTTAATCAGCTTCCAGCAGGGCTGCAGCAATATTTATCAGTGAGTATGTTCCCTGAATTGTTCACCTGGGCGCTATAGCCAGGCCATGTTGTACCTGATGATGTCCTAACAGTATATCTGGTTAAGGTTGCCCATCATGCTGTGTAGTGAAACGTAATTCTGCCTGTAAGTTGTTGGTATGACAAGAGAAAAAAATACTTGAGGATTCACAGCCTCTCCTGCTTCTCACCTTGGCAAGGAGAATCCTGTCTTCACTGGCACTGTGTCTCTGGTCCCAGGTTGCCCTGCACCAGGTTAATGGGAGAGGGAGGGAATTAAATGCAGCTGAGGACAGTTCCATGGATCTCAGAAAGTGACAAAAGGGGAAAGGGACAGTTTCAGAAGATGAGAGCGGTAAGGCAGAAAAGGAAGAAGGCGATGTGTGTGTGTGGAAGGGGGGATATGAGACAGAGGGGGAGAGGGGAGTTTGGAGGGGAAATGTAGAGAAAGAAGGGAGTCTGGAGGCACTGTTCCTGTGAAGATTTCAGAGAGGAGAAAGAAAGAGGATTTTCAAGAAGTTTTGCTGGGGTTGGTAAGATCTGTCCCCCTTTTGGCATTTTCTGAGACACTATGGTTAATATTTATATTTATCTAATGACCTTTTGCTGTCACAGTGATGTTTCCTTGGGATGTGAATTATCCTCGGGTACACCTACATACAACCTAGCTTATGCTATTCATACAAAGTGAAGAGGGGGAAAAGCAGGGCAGTAAGCATCCACCGAATTCTGATCAAACAAATGTTGGGCAGCAAAACTGTAAAACTAGTGCCTCATTTATTCCATCTTTATAAGATTCCCTGGGAGCACTAAAACAGTTATTCTCAACAGGAACATTAGAAAATAAATTGACATCATCTTTTCATGTCTTCATGACACTGTGGATTTCCTCTTTACATCCTTTCCTCCCTTTCCCCTCATATAGATAAATATATGTGTGACATGATGTGTGACCATGAGATAAACATATTTTTTGTCATGCAAAGTAGAACTTACACTCCAAATTAATGGAATTTTTTCCCCAAAGTTGTCGACATGGATGTTGAAATCTTTGCATTTATGCATCATTGCATTGCATTGCATTTGAACATTGCCTTGTTCAAAAACACTGGGATCTCTGTTTTGGAATTACCTTCAGAGTTTACGTCAAATTATTTTGATTGTTCTCAGTAATGGAAAATCTTCATCCTTAAAGATGCATTTGACTTTTGGAAACAGCCAAAGACAATTTGGAACATACTGTGATGGGTAAAGTATGTAATCATAACAGGTAACACTTTTGGATAAAAACAAAGTAACAACATTAATGACACTTTTTGTATAGCTCCTCAACTGAAAATAATTATAAAAATAAGTCATTCTAAATTATTTTTGAGCAATGGATTGAGTTAAATGAAAGTATAGTCCCCCACAAAACTATTTTAAAATAACCGTTTGTTTGGAACTGTGTTTATTCATTTGTTTATTGACCCATTCATTCAAAATTCGTTCAATAAACATGCCTCGTGGACCTACCCAATCTTAGACGTTGGTTTTGAGAATACTAAGATAAAAAAGAATTAGTTCTTGTTCTTAGAAACTTCTAATTACATTGGAAAATTGATATATAATTGCACAATTAGAGTATACATATATGAAACCTTTGATGGGTTTTGGAATTAAGAATATTTCACATTTTTGCGAAGATGGGATTCCAGTTACTACGGCTGCGGAACAATTACCCCAAAACATAGTGCCCTAAAGCAACAAAAATGTTTATTTTTCTCATATATCTGCATTTTGTGCAGGGCGTGGTGGCACCACCTTGTCTTTGTTCCATTCGGCCAACAGTTGGGGCACCTGAATGCCAAGGGCAGGCAACATCTGAAGGCATCACTCACTCACATATCTGGCAGTTGATGCTGGCTGGTGGTTGAGACCTTAGCTGGGGCTGTGGGCAAGAACACCCACAAGTGGTCTTACCATGTGGCTGGGCTTCCTCACGATATGGTGGCTGGGTTCCAAGGGAAGAATTCTGAGAGAGAGGAGAACGGGCAGAAGGCATATCATCTCTAATGACTTCGCCTTGGAAGTCAATGGGTGTCATTCACTGCTTTTACTCATCAAGTCCATATGAATATTACTCTCATTTTCAAGGGGAGAGGAAATAGTCCTCACCTCTTGATGAGCAGTGAAAGTTCTAGAACTTGTGGGACGAGAAATATTGCAGTAGCCAGTTTTGGAATGGGCCTCAGGTGCATATGCTACATGTTACATAAGAACACCAGTAGGGTCTGGGCTTCACTCTAATGAAACTCATTAATATTTCTGCAACAAAATCAGTGAATATTCACACAAAACAGAATCAATTGAGGTTATAAATACAAATAGTTCAGTTTTTGCCATCCAATGAGTTACCAAAAAATATTTTCATTTTCATAGATTTTTCTGGATTTCAGACTTCCCAGTAAGTGACTTTTGATCTGTAATCTAATTTGTGCTGATGGAGGCTATAGGTATTCATGACACACTGGGAAGAAAAGATTGCAGAAGGACTGCGGGGGAGGGTAGTGGTAAGAAATCTTCACAGAAGAGGTAGCTGTAGAAAGAATTAGCTGGGAAGGACCTTCCAGACCAAAGAACCCGTGTATGCAAAGGAATGGAAGTCTGAGAGAACATGGCGTGTCGGAAGAAAAGTAAAATTTTCAGAATAGCTGGAATATGTACATGAGAGCGTTAGGGGCCAAATCATGAAGAGTCTTGGATGCCATATTATAGAATTTGGACTTCATCTGGTAGAGACAATGTGAGTCCGATTAAGGATTCTTTGTAACTTTTAATTTTATATTGGAGTGGAGTATAGCTGTTTAACAATGTTGTGATAGTTTCAGGTGCACAGCAAAGGGACTCAGCCCTACACATACATGTATCCGTTCTCCCCCAGGCTCCCCTCCCATCCAGGCTGCCACATGACATTGAGCAGAGCTCCCTGTGCTGTACAGTAAGTCCTTGCTGGTTATCCTGATTAAGGATTTGGGGGGGGGTGGTTGGGGGGATTCCAGCTTTTTTATTTTTCCCCTTTACACAAAACAAAGTAGAAGAAATAATACAGGATTAAAACTGCAAAAGTAGTTAATTGGTAGAGCACACATACACACAAAAATCCAGATAGGAAGACAAGCTTATTTACAATGAGGGAACACATGTAAATTATGGTAGTTTGTATACGAAACATTAAAAAAGAAAAGTCGAACATATGCTACATGGGTGCCACTGTTTACAGCAATATTGAAGGGGAGAAAACAGCACTTATTTAGGAACAAATACACCACAAGGCCCAGATTTTACAGCATCCGTGCAATAAATTCACAAAACTGTATTACAGCTAGTTAATCAGTTTAAGAATTGTTCCCAAATATGTCACATTTCCAGCCCTCAGAGGTTCATTCTTACAGATTTCAACCACTCCATCTATGGGGACAAAAAGCAGCCAGTGGGGCCTCCCTGGTGGCGCAGTGGTTGAGAGTCCGCCTGCCGATGCAGGGGACACGGGTTCGTGCCCCGGTCCGCGAAGATCCCACATGCCGCAGGGCAGCTGGGCCCGTGAGCCATGGCTGCTGAGCCTGCGCGTCCGGAGCCTGTGCTCCGCAACGGGAGAGGCCGCAGCAGTGAGAGGCCCGCATACAGCAAAAAAAAAAAAAAAAAAAAAAAAAAAGCAGCCAGTGTTACCATAAAATGAGAATCTTGAGGCTTACCTTTAAAGGCTTATTCTGGTCTTGAAAAACTAGTAGGATTTTCTACTGAAATGAATCTTACTACACACAGGATGAGTTTTGTTCTTTATTGGCTGGTCTTGGAGTGAAGGCCATAGACAGGACTCTTAACTTATTATGTACTTTAGTTTCCGTTAGCTGAAAATCTGAAATGAAAAGTATGCTAAAAATCCTAAATACCATCTGTGTAAGCCTGCTACTAAAAAGCCTTTAAGGATGTACTAAGTTCAAGTTTAAGTGCAAGGGAACAAGAGTTCTAAGCCTGTCAGATTCCCCATTTGGGAGGAAGGATCAGTGTTTCCAACAAATTACTAAATTCTGCACAAGGGAGAAGCCAACACATACTAGGCCATGGAATTAGTTTCATTTTATTCCACGAGGATTCTTCTCCCCCGGTATCAAGAGAGAATGAGGAATGAATCTTAATTGGTCTCTTCATCAGAAGTGGTAAACTTGGTTTGTATATTCATGAAGCCAGACAGTTGTTTAAGCAGACTGTGGAAGCAGACAGTAGAACCAGCTTCCTGTAGTCACAGACCACTATCTTGTATCCAGCTAAAGCAAAGATCAACTTGAACAGTTATCCCAAGCCACTGTTAACTGTACTGAAGGATGAAGTTCACTACTATATTATTTTAAAAGTAAGAGTTCAATGAACCCTGGGTGAGAAAAACCAAGGCAGGTGGTAATGATGTATGAGTTGTCCGTATAAGGCCAGCTGATGAGAACACACCCATGAAGACGCTGGACATAAAGCCTTACTCGGCAAGTCAGAATTTTTACTAACTAAGTGCAGAATGAGGGACAGCAAAGAGCTACCACTGTAACGTTTTAGTATCCAGACAGCATAACAGACACTGTCCCCAAGGACAACGTATACGCCGTTAATCACACTGAATAAAGCAGGTGCATTGTTCATTTTTCTTTTCTTTTTGTTTGAGAAGCTTGTTTATCTCTCTTTTGGCCGTTCCAATGTACTTCGAAATGATTCCATGTTGGTTTAGTCCAGGAAGCAAGAGTAAGAACGTCACTATCAGGTGGGTGAGAAGGAGGTTGTGGACTTGCTGTCCCACCCAAGCAACCACAGCAAGAGAAATGATCATGGTCATGAGGTACATTTTAGGCTTTTCTTCCTTTAGCGTAAAGAGGCGTTTCCACCAGCCCACAGCTCTGTGCTGTTTTTACTAGACTGCTGCAAATTTCATGGAATCTCTGCTGTGGCTCAGCGGTCTATTTATTGGAGCCAAAAATTCGAGGCGCTAGAATGGGAACAAGGTAGTCAGCCAAGCACAGAAACATAACAAAACAGGAAACACCTGACAGAACGGATGGATCTAGATAGTAGATAATCAGAAACTCCAAAGAAACCACACCCTTTATGGCAGGTGGAAACCAGGCTCTTTCCCATCGGAGGACTTTATCTGCCATCAGCATCACTTCTCCCCATCCTTGCAGCTGTTCTTCCAGACTTGCAGTCCCCGCGGCGGGCAGGTTGGTGCTGCGATTATCTCTTTCTGCCATGGTTCCCGAGGTGCCCCCTCAGAGAGCGCAAGACACCCCCGAAACTGGCCTTCCTCAGAGCCACTCACGACAACCCTAGCGAGAGCAGGATTTTTAAAAATATTTATTTATTAGTTGTTTTATTTATTTATTGAGGCTGCACCAGGTCTTAGTTGTGGCATGTGGACTTCTTAGTTGTGGCATGCGGGCCCTTAATTGTGACATGCAGACTCTTAGTTGTGGCATGCATGCGGGATCTAGTTCCCTGACCAGGGATCGAACCCCCGCCACCTGCATTGGGAGCGCAGAGTCTTACCCACTGGACCACCAGGGAAGTCCCTCGATTAAGGATTTTAAGCAGAAGAGGCGTGTGATCATATTTGCCCTGAGGAATGATTATTTTGGTGACAGATGGTAGATCAAGGGAGATGAGAATGGAATTCACTTAGGAAGCTCCTCAGCGGGCAGCTGGAATTGATGATCGCCTGAAATAAGTGCAAGGACGAACTGTTGCATTTAGCTGCCATTTCTTTTTGTTGTATAGATCAGAGTAAATCGAGAAAAGCACAATGTGGAGATGGACATGAGATGTCAAACTGTCCCTTTTCTAATTCAATTTTTTGTCCAAGTACATACATCTTCTTGATGATGTGAAATAGCATAAAGCATAGAATAAAAACCAATGTACTCTGTACCACATCTCATTACCCCTGGTCTTGTTCCATCAAGGCTCCCATTTTCACTCCTGTAAATGGTTTCTTCTGGGATTTACCTCCATGATCGAAGTAATGTGTTACATCTGTTACAAGTAACAGGAAAAAGCAATTGAAAATGACTTAAATAATAACATTTATTCTCACGTAAAAGAAATTCAGATTGGACAAGCTTCACACAGATGCTGTCTGCCTGCATCTCAACTGGCTCCTCTCATGATCATAAGATCGAGGCTTTGGTTCCAAGAGTCACATGGAAAAAAAATCCAGTGGAAAACGAAGAGAGACTTCTTACTGTGAGTCTTTGTTTTCTTTAGTTTATCAACAAATAAATCTTTATCAGAAGCTCTCCAGCTCCCTTTGCCTCCCGCGCCTTCGGCTGATTTGGTACACGTGCTGGATTACCCGTTGTTGACTTGGCCTTGTCACCACCCCTTCTAAGGTCTCCTTTGCTCTGAAGAGGAGAAGGCAGGAGCTACATTTGCTAGAATCCCCTTTAGCGTACGGTTCCAGACTAGAGCATGTGGACAGGAGGCACCCTTGAGTCAGAGCGATGGAGAGGCCATTACTCTCCATCTGTTTTAGCCAGAACTGTGAGCGGATGTGATACTCAGAGAAACTTCAAGGTGAGTTTCTGGGTTTTTTTTTTGTTTTGTTTTTTGTTTTTTTGCAGTACGCGGGCCTCTCACTGCTGTGGCCTCTCCCACCGCGGAGTACAGGCTCTGGATGCGCAGGCTCAGTGGCCATGGCTCACGGGCCCAGCCGCTCCGCGGCATGTGGGATCTTCCTGGACTGGGGCACGAACCCGCGTCCCCTGCATCGGCAGGTGGACCCTCAACCACTGCGCCACCAGGGAAGCCCAAGGTGAGTTTTGAGAGCCGTCTGCTTGAGTGCTTCAGTTGAGAATGTCAGTTGTGATTTATCTGACCACCGCTCCCTTAGGCCTTTTTTCTGGGTAAACCACCAGTTCCCTATATTAGAACCCTTTATATCTAGCCTGCAAAGAGTAGCTTCTAGTTTCCTGACTGAGAGATGACCCTTCCTAAACATATCATTGAAGCAGGGGAAATGAACTACAGCACTGACATAGACAAATCAGGATTTACCCCCAGAGATACATGGGAGGAGGATGGACATTTTAATAAAATTCCTGTTCTACTAACAAAGAAAACTGGGATGGGGAAGGGGGTGTGATTCCATCATGGAGCAAAATAGTAATACTGGGAAATTCGGCTCCTGGTAGTGGGGGATTAGCTTGGTTGGACTAACCTTCCCACAGATGACAATGATAAAATCTGGGTGAAAATATTAAAAATGAACTTTCTGGGGGCTTCCCTGGTGGCGCAGTGGTTGAGAGTCTGCCGGCTGATGCAGGGGACACGGGTTCGTGCCCCGGTCCGGGAAGATCCCACATGCCACGGAGCGGCTGGGCCCGTGAGCCATGGCCGCTGAGCCTGCGCGTCCAGAGCCTGTGCTTCGCAACGGGAGAGGCCAGAGCAGTGAGAGGCCCGCGTACCGCAAAAAAAAAAAAAAGAAATAAAGAACTCTCTGAAGACTGTCCAAATTCAAGAAAAAGGAGAAGAAATATAGAAGAAAAATAAATAGGTCCTCAGGGAGCTGTAGGACAATACCAAGCAGTCTAATCCATGTAACTAGAGTGCCAGATAGAGTAAAGAGAGAGAAGAGGGAAGAAAAAATATTTAAAGAAGTAATGGCTGAAAACCAACTGTATTAGAAACACTAACTTATGGATCCAAGGAGATCAGTGAACCACAAGCAGAAGAAATACAAAGAAAACTACACCAGACCCATGACACACTGCTGAAATCTGAAGAGAAAGGAGCCAGGAGAAAATAAAACCTATACATTACTTAAAGAGAAACAATAACACAAATGATAGCAGACTTCTCATCTGAAACAGTGGAGGCCAGAAGAATGTGATGCACACCCAGATTCCCTCAGTGAAAAACTTGTTGCCCCAGCTGCGAGGAGTGCTGTTAGCAGACAGCCTTCAGTTGTCAGCCTCTTTCAGGCTTGGCCTCAGCTGTAGAGAGCTGCCTCGCTCAAGGTCATGTCCCTTCCTGGAATGCCTACAGCCAGTGACTGATCAATGCAGGAGTATAAAGAACTGACCATCTTGGCGCAATACAAGACAATCCAAAGAGCCATCCCTGCTCCAGATCTCCCCCAGAGGGTCAGCTGAGGCTGTTACAGGGCGTGCATCACAGCCCAAGTTTTCCTTTTCGCTACTCTTGCTTCCTTCCCCTTTCCAAGCTTTTGATACCAAGGAAACTCCTTAGTAAACAAACTGCTGGATAAACTCCATTGCAGAGTCTATCTCCCAGGGAACCCAACCCTTGACAGCAATTGAATAATGTCCTTAAGTACTGAAATAAATAAAACTGTTAACCCAGAATTTTATGTGTAGCAAAGTTATCTTTCAAAAAACGAAGGCAAATAAGGATATTTTCACATTGGGACTTCCCTGGCGATCCAGTGATTAAGTCTCTGAACTCCTAATGCAGGGGGAGTGGGTTCGATCCCTGGTTGGGGAACTAAGATCCCATGTGCCACATGGTGCAGCCAAAAAAAAGGATATTTTCAGATAAAAGTTGAGACTATGTATCACCAGCGGACTTGTATATTTAGTATTTCTTATAGAAGTACTAAAGAGAGTTTTTCTGGTGGAAGGGGAATGACACCAGATGGTAACTTGGATTCAGTGGATGCAATAAAGAGCACAGGAAATGGTAAGTATTTGGGTAAATATAAGAGTATGTACATATTTTCTTTTGTTTTCTTAACTTCTTGAAAAGTCATATGACTGCCTACTGCAAATTATAACTGTGTTGTCGGGTGTATAATGTAAGTAGATGTAATAAATATAAGAAAAAGTTTACAGAGTTTGGGGGAGTAGTAAATAAAATTATAGTAAAAGAAGGTTGCTATATTTTATGTAAAGTTGTACAATATAAATCCTAAGTAGATTGTGACAAGTTGAAGACGTATACTGAAATCTTTAGAGCAAGTACTAGAAATAATGTAAGCTATATAGCTAAAAAGCCATCAGAGAAATCAAAGTAGAATACTATAAAATGTTCAGATAACCCAAAAGAAGGCAGGAAAAGAGGTACAGAGGAACAGAGAATAAATACGACAAATAGAAAACAAATAGCAGAAAGTATATTCATGATAGTGGGTATTATGTTTCTTATGGTCAGAAAAGGGAGTTTACAAATATAACCAGTAGTTTACAAATGAACCAGTAATATTGGAATTCATGTGAATCAATGGCTTTCAGTATACATAAGTAAACACATAAATATAGATGTAATATGTGTATGTATATACATATATACCTGTATATATGTCCATGAATATATGTATATATGTGGATATATATATCCGTAGACACACGCACCCATATAATTTCTAGCTCTGATCACAGACGAGGCTCAAAAGCATCAACATCCTAATGGCAATGAGCACATATAAAGACCTAATCTTGACTTCTGAAAACCACTCTCAACCAAAAGAATCAAGGCTTTTTGAATACATGAATGATCTGAGGACTGGGGTAGGGAATGTACAAAATGAGCCTGGAACATTTTGTGCCAGAAAATAAGTAAATCTCCAAAGAGTGGTCGTGATCCATCAAAGGACAGAGAATCCAACTTGGATGGACTCCCACTGGCAAAATCTGGGACAGTATGACATCAAAATAAATAATAGTAATGAATTAGAAGCCAATGAATAAAACAAGATCCATAAATCCACATTTGAAATAAATAAATATGTGAATGAGTTGAAAGTTAGATGAGGAACAGGTATTTACATAGTCTGAAATTACCTACTCATAAAGCACTTATTAATTACAAAGGGAAAAAGTAACTTTCCAGTGGAGAAGCGTGGCAGACGTCATCTTAATCAGATGAGCAGAGATAGCCTCACTAGTAATGGGACAAATGGAAGTCAAAGCCACCTGATGGGACACAATGAGAAAAACACACACAACATCACTTCTGCAATCCTCCTGTCAAGGATTCATTAGCTGAATCTAACTGAGGGACGTTCTACAAAATAACTATTCTGTAATCTTCAGAATTGTCAAGGTCACGAAAATCAAGGAAAGACTGAGGAACTGTTCTAGACTGAAGGACACTAAAGAGATGTGACGAACAAATGCAATGTACGTATGTGATTCTGGACAGGCTCCTTTTGCTTTAAAGGATGTTATTGGGACCATTGGTAAAATTTAAATGGGGTAAAAGGATTAAATAGTAGTAATGTAATAATGCAAACTTGCTGATTTTGACGAAGGTGTTGTGATGAAGCAGGAGGATATCCTTTTCTGTAGAAAATACTATTTGGGAGTAAAGAACATGATATTGGCTACTCCTCTCAACTGGTTCAAGCGGGGTAATGTACTTTGTACTTTACCTGCCACTTTTCTTAAGTTTGAGATTGTTTCCAAGATAAATACATACCCACTTCTGAAAACAAAATGAAACCTGTGAGATACCATTCTAATGGCTAAAATATATTTTAAAAAATTGATGACAGAAAATGTTGAGAGGAGGGTGTGAAGCAACCAGAGCTCTCAGAAATTGCTGAGAGTAAAATGTAAAATTATAAAATCACTTTGGAAAAGGTTTGATAATTTCTCTCCTAGGTATATACCCAAGAGAAATGAAACTGTATATCCACTCAAAGACTTGGATGAGAATATTTGTGGCAGATCTCTTCATAATAGCCCAAATCTGGAGAAAAAATATCTATCTGTAGGAAAATGTATTAAAAATTGTGATATACTCATACAGTGTAATACTGCTCAGTAATCAAAAGGAATGTTCTACTTGTACATGCAGCATTATGGGTGAATTTCACAGGCATTATGCTGAGTGAACAAAGCTGGAAATACATACGATTTGATTCCATTTGTATGAGGTTTTGGAACAGACAAAACAAATCTATGGCGGAAAAAATCAGAACAGTTATGTAGAAGGGCCAAAGACCTAAAATATCCAAAGCAATCTTGAAAAAGAACAACACTGGAGGCGTTCCTCAATTGCCTAGTGATCATGGGCTGTCCTTTTGCATTTAAAAGTAAGGTATTTAACCATATGACCCAGCAATCCAACTATTGGGCATATACCCTGAGAAAACCATAATTCAAAAAGACACATGCACCTCAGTGTTCATTGCAGCACTATTTACAATAGCCAGGTCATGCAAGCAACCTAAGTGTCCATCGACAGATGAACAGGGAACTAAAATCCCTCGTGCCATGTGGTGTGGTCAAAAAAAAAAAAAAAAAAGACAAAAAAAGACTAAAACGTGATCCATGAAAGAAAAAATTGATAAGTTGGACTTCATTAAAATTTTAAAAACTTCTGCAAGGGACACTGTTCAGAGAAAGAAATGGCCATAAATTGGAGAAAATCTTTGCAAAACACATATCTGTTAGAGGACTGATATTCACAAGATATAAAGAACTTTTAAAACTCAACCATAAGAAAACAATTCAATTTGTTTTAATGGGAAAAAGATCTGAACAGACACCTCACCAAAGAAGATATACAAGTGGCAAATAATTATATGAAAAGGTGCTCAACATCATTCGTTATTAAGGAATCACAGATTAAAACAACAATAAAATATCACTATGTACCTATTAGAATGGCAAAAATCCAAAACACTGACACACCATATGCTAGTGAGGATGTGGAGCAACAGGAACTAATTCATTGTTGGTGAGAATACAAGAGAATACAGCCACTTTGGAAGACACTTTAGTAGTTTTAAAAATTTTTTTGTTTTTATAAAAGCAAACATAATCTTACCATATGATCCAGCAGTCATGCTCCTTAGTATTTACCCGAATGAGCTGAAAACTTAATGTCCTCATGAAAACCTGCCCACCAATGTTTTCAGCAGCTTTATTCATAATTGTCAAAACCTGGAAGCTCTTCAGTCAGTGAATGGATAAACAGGCTGCGCTACATTCATACTACGGAATATTTTTCAGTGATGAAAAGAAATGAGCTATTAAGCCAATGAAAAAGCAGAGGAAACTTAACTTCATATTGCTAAGTGAAAGAAGCCAATCAGAAAAATGCACCCTGTATGATTTCAACAGTATGACATTCTGGAAAAGGCAAAATTATGGAAACAATAAGATCAGTGGTTTCCAGGGGTTAGGGGAAGGAGAGGGGGATGAATTGGTGAAGCCCAAGGGATTTTTAGGGCAGTGAAATTATTTTGTATGATACTGTAATTGTGTATACACATCATTATACATTTGTCAAAACCCATAGAATGTACAACACAAAGGCTACCCAGAAGGTTAACTTTAGTTAATCGTAATGTATCGATATAGGCTTATCGATTGTAACAAATGTGCCATACTAATGCAAGATGCTGATAGTAAGGAAAACTTGGTTGGAGGATTAACGGGGTACATGGGAACTCTGCACTGTCTGCTCATTTTTCTGTAGCCTAAAACCGCTCTTAAAGAATAAATTCTATTACTTTAAAAACTAAAGAAAAATAGAAGAAATTTAAAAAGTCAATTCCATGAGGGAAGCATTGTAGTGAAATGTCTTTATCTTGACCAGGGTGGTGTTTACACACGTGTATGCTTTAATCAAATCTCATTTAATTGTACACTTAAAATCGATACACTTAACCGCATGTAAATTTTATCTCAAAAATAAAAAATCAACTCTGTATTATCATCTGTGCTTAATTTGGCTACAGTCAACTAAATATATGATGCAGTATGGGAAAGTGTAAAGGAACTAGGACTCCGCTGTGAAAAAGTGTTGCTGACCTTGCAGAGTCCCCGCCATGTTCCTGAGCTTCATGAGTAGGTGGAGAATAGCTCTCAAACGCGTTCCTTTGTATGGCTGGTCTTTCAGGTTGACTCACATGCAGAGGGAAGGATCCTAGCTCCAGGTTTCATTTCTCTAACGGTGGCTTTTTGTGATGCCGCGTTGTATCTTTCCTTTAAGAGCTGGTCAGAAGGAAAGTGCCACCACAGGTGTGAGCCCACATGCGAAAGAGATCTTGGTAGAGAAGCGTTGTTGGGAGCTTGTTCTTGAGGGAGTTGGGAGGACTGAACAGCCAGAGAGGTTTGACATTCACAGCATCAGGGGTGGCCGCGAGTGAACGCTAGTGAATGGGAAAGAGGCAGAGATGACCTGACTCGAGTGAAGGCTTGTGTTCAGGCGCCACAAGGACAAAGTCCTTAAACAGAAGCATGAGAAATTTGGGTTTGGTCACACCATCTAGGAAGAGTTGGGAGAAGATACATTTGTCTTTATCTCTCTCCCAAGCCCAGGGGTTCAGCGGCCACGATTTGTTTCATGGCTGTGATGGTTATGTTTGTGTGTCAACTTGGCTAGGCTGCGGTACCCAGTTGTTTGGTCAAAAACCAGTTTAGGTGTTGCTTTTTCAATATGACCGACATTTAAATCAGTAGACTTTGAGTAATGCGGATTACCCTCCATAATGGGGTTTGAGGGTGGTCATCCAATCAGATGAAGGCCTTAAGAGAAAATGACTGAGGTTCCCCAAAGAGGGAGGAATTCTATCTCCAGGATTTCTTGGGACACAAGACTGCAGCATTACCTCTTCCCTGGGTCCAGCCTGCTGGCCCACCTGCAGATTTTGGAGTTGCCGGCTCTCACAACTGCATGCACCAATTCCTTAAAATTCCTTAAAATAAAGTTCTCTCTCTCTCTCTCTCTCCATATATATATATATATATATATATATATATATATATATATATATATAGCCTATTGGTTCTGTTTCTCTGGAGAACCCTGACTAATACAATGGCTAACAGTGCACTACCTGCTCTGAATTTCTCTTGCCTTCTTTCTGCCCTCAACCTAAATCAGCTTTCGGCTAATTCTTAATTTGTGGAGAAATAGATTATTTACACTAGAGTGTTGTTTATGTGAAATTGATAGAGCATTATATATCTTTTTAACCATATAATGTCTTCTAACCAAAAAGAAAAAGGAGGGCTTCCCTGGTGGCGCAGTGGTTGAGAGTCCGCCTGCCGATGCAGGGGACACGGGTTCGTGCCCCGGTCCGGGAGGATCCCACATGCCGCGGAGTGGCTGGGCCCGTGAGCCATGGCCTCTGAGCCTGCGCGTCCGGAGCCTGTGCTCCACAACGGGAGAGGCCACAACAGTGAGAGGCCCGCTTAACGCAAAAAAAAAAAAAGAAAAAGGAGTGCTGAGAGGCTGGTGGGCTGCTGCAGACGTGCATTTTATTATACACACATAGATGTGTGTTCTCCTTATTTTGTCTTTGGTGGAGGATCTTTCTGGATGTCAGTCTCTGCCACCTGCAGATAGTGGGTGCCCACATACACAGGTTAAGTCTTCACAGTCTCTGAGTCATAGATTTTCTCTGTCTATGGGTAACAGATTAAGAACCGGGGTCCACTAGTTCCAGGTGTAGTCTGCCGCCGTCAACCACACATCTCATGTAGTGACTCCCTGAAAACCTGATTGCTTACAAGCCTGCCTGCTGCTTGTAGGTACAGCCCTTCCTGTTGCTCCCCGCGAAACCCTAGGTTATACTGCTGGGCTTCTGTCCTGTTCCTTGTTTGCACTCTAGTAATTGGTAGTTCTGGAACCATGGCACAAACCTAGACCTACTGGACTCTGATGCCCTGTCTAGCTTTTGCTGGCTTCTGTGCCCAGTGTGGGTGACACTGCTCCATCCACTCTAAGTCTCTTTCAACCTGGATCAACTTCCCGTGGACTCTGATTTCTGGTTCATCCTGACCACGTGCATTATCACTGCTCAGTAAGCATTTAAGGCTAGGCCCTTCCTTACCGGATGAGCCCTCCTGGGTGGATCCGACTTGAACTGGACCCAAGAATTTCTTGCTCCAGAGACACTGTGACACGCATCTTGGGACCCAACACTGTTGCTGGCTTGGTGTATTCTAAATCTAGTCCTGCTGGCTCCAGTTTATTTCCTGGGTCCTGCTGATTAGCCTTTGGGGCCCCAATATACTTCCAATTTGGTCTATAACGGTTATAATAGAATAGTCAAATTAGACCACGTAGTGGAAGGCAGGCAGGGAAGGATATCTTAAGTAAGAAAGTGACATGATGAAAGTGGCATTTTAGGATGATTAATCTCTTAGTGTTATGCAGGGTAGATCAGAAGCTGGGGACACTGACTAGCACGTGAATTCATTAATGGAGCTGTGTGGTGCTTAAGATCTGGCCTAGAGTGGTAGTAAATATAAGAAGTAATGAATCTAAAATATTTTATGCAAATAAAATGCCATTTGCATAAAGATGTTCACTGCAGAGTAATTTATAATAGCAAAAACTTGCAATGACCTAAATATCCAACAGCAGAGGAGTGATTTAAATTGATTTTAGTTATAGCCCACTTAATGAAATATTTTATAACTAGATAAATTTATGAAGATTATTACTCTAGATGGAAAAGTACATAAGATATAATATTGTTTTAAAAAGATATGAAATAATATGAACAGAATTATTACAAGTCTATAAATATGCATATAAAATATGTATATAAATTGTATCAAATGGTAACAGTGATTGTGTAATAGAGTTGGAATTACATGTGATTTTATTTTCTCTATTTTCCAAATTTCTATAATATGGTTGTATTTGTTTTAAAGATGCTGTAATTCTATTTATTATTTATTTATTTATTAATTTTTGTGTGTGTGTGGTACGCGGGCCTCTCACTGTTGTGGCCTCTCCCATTGCGGAGCACAGGCTCCGGACGCACAGGCTCAGCGGCCATGGCTCACGGGCCCAGCCTCTCCGAGGCATGTGGGATCTTCCCAGACCGGGGCACGAACCCGTGTCCCCTGCATCGGCAGGAGGACTCTCAACCACTGCGCCACCAGGGAAGCCCCAAGATGCTGTAATTCTTACTTCCTATTTAGACTCTTTCTTTGATTTAAATGATTCTTTTGTTTAATTTATTGCTGTTCCTATGTTTCCTAGGTCCTAGAATGAGCCTTGAGTGAGTATAAACATAGCCATTTTGAGAAAGTCATCATTTAACCATCAGAAGCAGGTTTGGCCCTTGATAAAAAGAAATAAAAACAAACAAGCAACAACAGCGAAAACATCTTTTTCTAGGCAGCCCAGCAAAGATGCACTGAAAACCTCCACATTGGATTTAGATGGATTCTGGCATAGCTGGGCTCCAGTGCCTTTCTGGAACACCAGGTGCCCATAATTTGTACTCACTTTCCCTTCCCTTTTGGCTGTGATGGGAAAATGTTGACATCCACAAGCCCTGACCGTCAGCTGACTGACGTGGCCTTCACCTGTGCTTTTTTGTCCCCCAGTACTGTCCTCTACCTTGAGGCAGTGCTAACTTAATTGGTAAGATCATGGACTTTGAAACAAGGCCAACCTGGGTTCAAGTTCTGGGTCCTCTGCTCAGAGCTACGTGACTGGGCAAGTCACTTGATCATGCTGTGTCTCTGTTTGCTCAGGTGGTGATGTAATTCACCTCATGGGATTGGAGGATGGTTGTAACAAGGCCAAAGAAGAGCTTCTGATAGAACTGTCACTTACTGTCACCAAGTTATGCTGAGGGTAGAGGACCCCCAAGTAGATCCTTTACCCCCCATTTGGGGGAGGGCAGGGCAGGACTGTGCTCAAGGACCCTATGTCTTGTGATTTAGTCTGAAACATTGTCTGCATGAATGACTCTCCTGGGACAGTTTGGAACTCACCATCATCAGCACCCAGATATTCTTATGCAGCTACAGAATTTATCGTGGACAACAATTTTCAGAGGAGGCTTGGAAAGGGGCACTCTTTGTGCACCTTAATGATGGCAAAGATGAACAAGATAAGCGAGTGGTCCAGAAACAATGGCTTTCTGAACTCATGTCCCCTGAATACTCCCTTTTGTGGTATTTATGGTTTTACTACCAGCTCTTCCTGGTATCATCCAGAACCTCTGTGAGCCCAGCTCCTGGTCAATTCTGTACCGGAGCTCAGGCTGCTCAGAAACACCAGTAGGACTCCCTCAGCATTACAAGGGACATTATAATCCAAGGCCATGGTCAATAAGCACCAGATAGCAAGGGGAATGATTCAGATGGGAGATCTCCTGGCTTTCCTTCCACCATCCTCCCCATCTGTACTTGCCAGGGAGTCTATTACAAAGTTCAGAATTACAAAGTTCATAGCTCTGATTGCCTTCCGTTTTCAGTTCCCCCTGTACAGGCTATTCCACATAGTTTAGCACCTGTCCTCTATTACACACTCTAAAGACTCACCCCAGCAACCTTACATGAGGCCCAGATAAATGATTAGTGAGGGTGATGTAGCCACAGCCTTCAAGACCTGTTCCAATGCTGGTCCGGTGGGAGGGGAACAGACTGAAGGATGGCCACGGGCTACTCATACCCACCCAAGAGAGCAGGTCCATCCTCCATCACGAAAACCCAGATGGGCAACTCTGGGCCTATCCTGCCTGATAGGGTGGACCTATTGGAGGAAATTAATCTGACCCTGTGTCCTTAAACTGGCCAGCTACCCCTAGCACACGAGTCCAATCCTCATGCATGCCTGCTCTGATACATTGTGCCCAGGCTGGGACGATTAACGTTTACTTCATGATTGCACTCTGCTTCATGAAAATATTTCTGATCCCTTTGGCTCTTGATCCCTTGCCCCTCCTCCTGTTTATGGCTTTATACTTGTTCCTCCGATCTCATGCTTGATGCTGGACTTTCAGCATGGACTTTCGATTTCTCTTCACAACAGTAACTTGCATTTACCCCTAAGATTACCTCTGCTTCCACCTCTCTGGGCCAACACTTCTGCCTGGTCCAGCCCAGCCCCCATAATTCCTGACATTACCTCCTTATTCCCCCTGTTCATAGGAACCACATATAAGAATAATTTATCTGTCTACCGTCTAAGGACTATAGCTTCATAGCAATCTTCACCTCTTAGGCCGCCAAGTCCCAATGTGGTAACACTGAGGAGAAAGGTCTATAACGAGCAGAGTGAGAAAGCATCTAAGTGCTATAAGACTGACAGGGCTGGGCTTCCCTGGTGGCGCAGTGGTTGAGAGTCCGCCTGCCGATGCAGGGGACACGGGTTCGTGCCCCGGTCTGGGAGGATCCTATGTGCTGCGGGGCGGCTGGGCCCGTGAGCCATGGCCGCTGAGCCTGCGCGTTCGGAGCCTGTGATCCGCAATGGGAGAGGCCACAGCAGTGAGAGGCCCGTGTACTGAAAAAAAAAAAAAAAAAAGACTGACAGGGTACAGCAAAAAGAGGTGTGGGTGCTGCTCACACTCGAAGCTGTAAATAGACCATTCATTAACTGGCTCATGGACTCTGATCTCTGCACTTTGCCACCTATGTTTCCTCTCTATCTGTCCCTGACTCTAACCTATCTCCTCTTGGCTGGATCCATGAACTTGCTGGCTATTCTTCTTGGCTTACCTCTTCCACTTGGCATTTCAACAACGGCCCATACCCTCACCCACTGCTTGTCCCCCACCTTGTCTATCCAGTACGGATGAATGGATGATCTGGTCTTCCCCACTGCTACCCTTTCTTTTGTTTCAAGGTCTAGCTCTCATGGAATTGCCTCGCCAACACTGGCCAGACGTGATGCTCCGGAACAGCCCAGCTCTGTCCCTCAGGCAACTAATACTTTTGAATAGGGCTAATACCCCTTGTGGGGAACTTAGAAGAAAGGCGGTTAAGTGATAGGGAGAGGAAATGAGGCAAAGAGTCAGCAAGAAGTGGAAAAGGGTGAAACTGTAAGGGAAGGACCATGGAGGGAGAGGAAGAATTGTAAAGCCATTCTGGTGATTTTGGGGTGGGGGGAAACATTTGGAAGAATGAGTATGAATGGTGAATGGAATTCTATGAAAACAATATTAAGTGTGTGGATGTGAAAGCTGAAAATAGGAAAGGAAAATAGGTGTATTAGTCAGAGGGGAGGTGCAAGGTGGGAGTGAAAGCTGGGGAGATGGGCTACAGGGCCATTCTACAGTGAAATTCTAAGGTGGGCAACTAAAACAATTAGTGAAGTTCTGCTATTAAAGGGCACTGTCATAGTTCTTATCTTCAAGAAAGGTATATTCTAAAAGTTGGCTTAAATACATACACAAATATCTATACAATAAGGTGGACTATTAACCACAACAAGTATAAGTAAAGCATGATGGGGATACAAAAAAAGGGTGATGGGGATGCTATGAGAGTCAACACTCAGTGCTGTGCCTTGTGTGCAGGTCATGCTCAACAAAACTATGTCAGGTGAGAAGTTGACATCAGAAAGTGTATTGTTGCACATGTGTGATTTTTAAATTGCATAACTGATACTTAATTCACTACTAGTGATTCTCAACATTGGATCACATGAGAATCACCTGGGAAGCTTTTAGAATGACAAATGTCCATACTCCGCACTCAGAGATTCTGATGTAATTGGTCTGGGATAAGGCCTGGGCATTAGTATTTTTCAAAAGCTCCCAGATGATTCTACTGAGCAGCCAGGGTTGAGAAACCTCTGGTCTAAAAGTATGTTTTTCCTTTTGAAAGGCTAAGGGGCTTAGAATCAAGGGGAGAAATGCAAATTTGGGAAGTAAGAAGTACAAATTATAGATCTAGCACTAGTGCCCATTAATAAATCTTGGATAATTTCCTGTCTTCAATACAATAAAAAATGGTATATAAACTCAGAGTAACATATTAATTTCTGTCTCTTAGCTCTCTTAGGAATTCTGAGACCTAAATTCATAAATTCTTCAGTAGGAAATTACTATATAAATATATTTATTGCTAAAAATATTTATCAATCAAAAGAAAATCATTTTTAATTAAAAAAAATTGAGGTGTAATTGACATATATTAGTTTTGGACTAGTATGTTATTTTTGATAACAAAACCTATTATGAGTAGGGTCTACTCATAATAATAAATTTATGCATTTTCACAAATAAATTTCATTTCTTTTTTTTTAAGCAGATTTATCACAATTTATTGTAAGTCCAGAAACTTTATATATATATATATATATATATATATATATATTTTTTTTTTTTTTTTTTTTTGGCTGCGTTGGGTCTTCGTTGCTGCGTGTGGACTTTCTCTAGCTGTGGAGAGTGGGGGCTACCCTTCCTTGCCATGCACGGGCTTCTCATTGCAGTGGCTTCTCTTGTTGAGGAGCACAGGCTCTAGGCGCATGGGCTTCAGTAGTTGCAGCATGTGGGTTCAGTAGTTGCGGCACGCCAGCTCTAGAGCACAGGCTCAGTAATTGTGGCACACGGGCTTAGTTGCTCTGCGGCATGTGGGATCTTCCTGGACCAGGGATCAAACCCGTGTCCCCTGCATTGGCAGGCAGATTCTTAACCACTGCACCATCAGGGAAGTTCAAAATTTCATTTGTTTCTCTCAAAAATCTGTGCCAGTGTAGTAGTATCTTTATTTTGCAAATGACTGTCTTACAATCACAGCTCCTTAAGTGACAAACTCACTTTCTATTTCTCTTTTTTTCAGCCTTGTGTGTTTTTCTATATCATTGTTGGCGTGCTAACAACTGGGACATCCTGTGATGAATCAATAGCATTGGTTTTAATATAAAGAGTAAAAACTCTGGCTGTATTTTCAACTAATTGCTTAACTGGCAGGATGATGGAACAGAAATAAAATATATTGAGGAGGGTAAGTAAGACTTATGAGGAATTGGCATTTGCTACAGGCAATTTCTAAGCAGATTAAAAAGACGTAAAGAACAGTAACAAAATACAATAAACTATTCAGCTCCTAGCATCATAACTGCTAAGTATGTTTGTTGAAAGAATGAGTGAATGAATGAATTGGATGTATTTTTAAATATTTATGGAAATGACTATGATGATACACAAAATTATTGAATACTTACCATATGGCAGGCACTGTTTTTAGTCCTCACATATGTTTTTTATATGTCTTTTTTCAAAATTAATTAATTAATTTATTTTTGGCTGCATTGGGTCTTTGTTGCTGCGTGTGGGCTTTCTCTAGTTGCGGCGAGTAGGGGCTACTCTTCGTTGTGGTGCACGGGCTTCTCATTGCGGTGGCTTCTCTTGTTGCAGAGCATGGGCTCTAGGCGCACGGGCTTCAGTAGTTGTGGCACGTGGGCTCAGTAGTTGTGGCTTGCAGGCTCTAGAGCGCAGGCTCAGTAGTTGTGGCGCACGGGCTTAGTTGCTCTGTGGCATGTGGGATCTTCCCGGACCAGGGCTCGAACCCGTGTCCCCTGCATTGGCAGGCGGATTCTTAACCACTGAACCACCAGGGAAGTCCCTTTATATGTCTTTTTAATCAATGTACTAATTCTATTAGGTTGGTACTATTATTACCCCTCATTTTACAGTTGAAGAAACTGACGTTCAGAAAGAGAAGTCATTATAGTGGAGAGGCCCTGTCCTCTAGTCCACTAGTAGCCCTGTGGCCCGTTCCTTAGTCACCTAATTTCATAGTGCAGTTGGGCAACCATGCTCTAACTCCAGCAAGCCAGGCCCAAACCCATCTATTTGTCTTCTCTGTGGCGCCATCTGCTGGAGATGGAGCCTGCTCTTGTTACCTTTCCCTAGCACTATCTCTTCTAGCAATTTCTCTTAGCGACTTCTCGCTCCAGAGTCTGTTGGCACCACTTGCCAGGGTACCTCCTCAGCTTTAACAAGGGACAGGAATAGGTGGGGACAGGGCTGTTAATTTCAAACATAACAGGGAGACTCTGGCCCAGGGCATGGGTTCCAGTCCTCTAGATTCAGACTTTGCTCCCATCTCTGCTGTCTTACCCCTGTAAGCCACAGCAATAGCCTGTGTATCCTCTGTCCAGCCATCCTGCAGTTTATTGACTCTGGGGATGCCGTCAGTTCTGAGGTGTACCATGTATCGCTAAGGAAAAGAAACATAGCCAATTACAATTGCATGATGTCATCAACTGAAAGATGCATCCCTGTTTCAGAGAAGTTAAAATGTGAAAAAAAAAGAGCATCTCAAGATGGATGAAATAGAGCATATAATTGTGTTTTGATAGATTTTTCTAACACTTGGGAGCTGTTCATAGCCAGCTTTCTCATGATCATTGCTACTGCCAACTTGCAATGTTTTGTCCCTCCTTTTGGGTGCTATGAACTGTAGCAGCTGCGGTCACAAATGGTGCCCTCCCCCGAAACTAGTGGAGTGTGTATATTTTGGGTGTGGTGGTTAGCATGAAGAAGAGAGTGGTAGGGGTGATAAGGAACGGATGCAGTTGGAGGACTATGGAATATATGAGACGATAGGAAGTTTAGGGAGTGTCTAGAAGTGTCTTTTTTTTTTGTAACCACTTCATGATATGTTGAACCACTTCATAAAATAGAAATAGTTCCATTCCCTGCCCCCCCACAAAAGCTCCTTCCTGCCCCTTTGGAGACAATTGCCAGCCCACCCTCTGCTTCTGGCAATCACTAATCTGCCTTCGATCACTAGAGATTTAATTTTTAAAGAATTCATAAAAATGGAATCATGCAGTATATAGTATTTTGTGTTTGGAATATTTCACTTAGCACAATGTTTTGAGACTTTTTCATGTTGTTGCATGTCTCAGCTGTTCATTCTTTTTTATTGCAGAATAGTTATTATTCCTTTGAAAAGATTATACCACAATTTGTTTATTCATTTATTAGTTGTTATACATTTGGGTTGTTTATCCAAGCCAATGGGGAACCATTCAATATGATATTAGCTGTAGGTTTTCTGTAAATGCTCTTTCCTAGTTTGTTGTCTTGCTGTGGATGTTGGATTTTGTCAAATGTTTTTTCTCTGTCAATTAAGGTAGCCATATGCTTTTTCTTCTTTAGCCTATTAATATGGTAGATTGCATTCATTGATTTTTAGATGTTGAAGGATCCTTGCATTCCACTTTATTATGGTATATAATTCTTTTTATACATTGTTGGATTCAATTTGCTAAATATTTTGCTAAATATTAAGGAATTTTGTGTCTAAGTTCATAAGAGGTATTGGTTAGTAGTTTTCTTTTTCTGTATTGTCTGTCTGGTTTTGGTATCAGGGGAACGCTGGCCTCATAAAATAAGTTGGGAGGTAGTCCCTCCTCTTCCATTTTCTGGAAGAAATTGTCCAAAAGATGTGTTAACGCTGCTTTAAATATTTGGTAATTTCTTCAATGACTCTATCAGGGCCTGGACAGTTCTGTTTCCATCCCACAAATTTTTATAACCTGCATTTTCATTTTCATTCAGTTCAAAATACTTTCTAATTTCCCTTGTGATTTATTCTTTGATCCTATGGGTTATTTTTAAGTGTGTTGTTTAGTTTCCAATATTTGAGGATTTTTCTAGATATTTTTCTGTTATGGATTTGTAGTTTAGTTTATTTGTTTTTGGAGAATATACACCGTACGGTTTTAATTCTTTTAAATTTATTGGGACTTGTTTAATGTCCCAGAATGTGATCTGTCTTAGTGCATGTTCCAAATGCACTTTAAAGCAGTGTGTGTGCATTCTGAAGTTTGGGTGGAGTGTTATATAAATTTTAATTAAGTCAGGTTAGATGATAGTGATCTATACTTATTGATTTTCTGTCTACTTATTCCATCAATTTACTGATAGTTGTGTGTGGAAATCTCTACCTATAATTGTGACTTGTTTACTTCTCCTTTCAGTTCTAACAGTTTTTGCTTCATGTATTTTGACCCCGAGTTATTAGGTCCATACACATTTAGGACTGTTATGTCTCTTGATACATTGACAACTTTATCATTTTGAAATACGTCTCTTTTTCCCTAGTAATATTCCTTATTCTGAAATTTACTTTCTTTTATATTAATATAGCTGCTCCCAATTTCTTTTTATTAATGGTTGCATGCATATATCATTTCCCATCCTTTTACTTTTAACTTATTTGTGTTTTTTTTAATTTAAAGTGGGATTCTTGTAGACATATACAGTTTTTAAAAAAATCTAGTGTGATAATCTCTGCTTTTCAATTGTGCTATTTAGGCAATTTACATTTAATGCAATTATTAATTAAATAGTAAATTACCTTTCTTAAAAACATAGTTAATTACTTTTCTTTTAAGAGACTAAAAAGTAGAAAAAATCTTTTATATATTGTATACATGTTTGGCATTTCTACACTCTTCTTTTTCCTTTTGTATCATTTTCCTTCCATCTGAAGAACTTTCTTTAACATTTCTTATAGTGCAGTTTGCTGATTTACCCTCTCAATTTTATTTGCATGAAAAAAAATCTTTAGTTAACCTTCATTTTTAATATATCAATTTATTGAGTGTAGAATTCTAGATTGATGGCTTTTTCTTTCAGTACTTAAAAAAAGTCTCCTGGCTTGCATCATTTCTAATAGGAAGTCTGTAGTCAATCTTTTCTTTGTTCCTTTTTATATAATGACTTTTCTTCCATTTCTCTCTCCATTATGTTTGTTTTCCTCTACATTTTTGAGCATCTGGGGCATATTTATAATAGCTGGTTTAGAAGCTTTCCTATTTCATCATGTCTTTCATTTCTAGGTTTATTTCTATTGATGGATTTTCCTCTTGGTTGTGGATTATAGCTACTGCAGGCCTGAAAATTTTGTTTGCATTCCAGGACACTGGATTTTTATATTGTTAGGTGCTGGATTTTGTTGTACTCCTTCAGAAATATTGGCCTTTGACCTGACACACAGTTCAGTTAGTTGGAATCAGATTGACCCTTTTGAGGCTGGCTTTTCTGCTTTATAGGGTGAGTCAGAGCAGCCTGAAATCTAAGATCATTTAGATCATCACTATGTAGGTGATTCCCTTCTGAAGACTCTATTCTATGCCTCATGTATGCCTATCCCTGTGTGAGTTCTGCACATAGTGTGGCCTCTGCTTTATGGTGGTTCTTCAGCAGCCTTGGGAGTTTCATCTAAACATATGCAGATCAGGATTCAGCCAGTGATTTGAAGGGCCCCCCTGCAGATCTCTTGAGATCTCCCCCTCAATGCTTCTCTTCTCCCTGGGATTCTGCCCTACAAATGTAGCTTCCTTAGACTCTCAGAACTCCTTTCCTCAAGTCAGTGAGACAACTGGGTTCTGATTGCCTTTGTGCTGTATCCTGGAAACTATCTCCAAGTAGTAGTCCAGGGCTAGGGCTCACCTCATTGGTTTCCCAAAGTCTGATGGTCAGCTTTAGGAAAAGCATGTGTGATGTTTGAACTGCAAGCTGAACTAGCTTCTTTTTTTTGGGGGGGGGGGATATTACTTTTACTTAAAAGAATAACCAATAGACAGAATATGGTTATTCAGACTTGGGTATTGGGAGATATTTTTTTGCAGAAGAACAAAGTGAGCCCGCCACTTAAAGGAAACGACTGACAATATTTTTTGCTAGTGATAAAATATGAGATTTCAGTAAAAACTAGCATTTTACAATTAGCAAATTGTATCTGACACCATGAGCTTAATATCACCCCTATAATTAAAAGGCTTTAAAAATTTTTTATTAAAGTGTAGTTGATTTACAATGTTGTGTTAATTTTTGCTGTACAGCAAAGTGACTCAGTTATACATATATGTATACTTTTTCATATTCTTTTCTATTATGGTTTATCACAGGGTATTGAATAGTGTTCCCTGTGCTATACAGTAGGACCTTGTTGTTTATCCATCCTATATATAATAGTTTGCATCTACTAATCCCAAACTCCCAATCCTTCCCTCCCCCAGCCCTTGGCAATCACAAGTCTGTTTTCTATGTCTGTGAGTCTGTTTCTGTTTCATGGATATGTTCATCTGTGTCGTATTTTAGATTACACATATAAGTGATATCATATTGTATTTGTCTTTCTTTTACTGACTTACCTCACTTAGTATGATAATCTCTAGATTATCTAGGTCCATCCATGGTGCTGCAAATGGCATTATTTCATTCTTTTTAATGGCTGAGTAGTATTCCATCGTGTGTGTGCATGTATGTGTGTGTGTATATAAATATATATATATATATATCAATCTATGTCTATGTCTATATCTATACCACATCTTCTTTATCCATTCATCTGTCGATGGAAATTTAGGTTTTTTCTATGTCTTGGCTATTGTGAATAGTGCCGCTATGAACACTGGGGTGCACGTATCTTTTTGAATTATAGTTTTGTCTGGATATATGCCCAGGAGTGGGATTGCTGGATCATATGGCAACTCTGTTTTTAGTTTTTTGAGGAACCTCCATTCTGTTCCATAGTGGCTGCACCAATTTACATTCCCACTAACAATAAAAGGCTTTTCTAAGGAGATGGAAGGGGTGATATTAATAAATGTGATTTTAAAAATATTATGTAATATAGTATGTCAATGTTTGGAAGACCTTCATATATCAGTGAACTAATATTTTCCAAATGACCAATGCATGATGTTACAAAATCATGCACAAGTAAAAGATACATTTAAAGTTCAAGATACACCTGAAACTAACACAACATTGTAAATCAACTATACTCCAGTAAAAATTTTAAAAAAATAATAAATAAAGTTCAAGATAGACTGATGGATTTTAATGTAACAGAGTTGGAAAAGTTTATCGATATGATTTCAGATTCCACACTGCAACTAACTTTTACAAAACTACCATTTGTCGTGTTTGGGTATAGTATCAAAGAAGAAAGCCCACAATTATCTGATTAAGATACTCCTCTTTTCCAGCTACATAGCTGTGTGAAGCTAGATTTTTTTCACATACTTTAAACTTTTTTTTTTTTTGGCTGTGCCGTGAGACTTGTGGGATCTTAGTTCCCCGACTAGGGATCGAATCCGTCCCCCCTTCAGTAGAAGTGCAGAATTCTAACCACTGGACCACCAGGGAATTCCCTTTTTCACATACTTTAAACAAAATAACATACTACAGCAGATTGAATGCAGAAGCAGATGTGAGAATCTGGATTTTTTAAATTTAGGCTAGACATTAAATAGATTTGCAATAATGTAAGTGAATACCACTCTTCTCCCTAAATTTTTTGAAAACGTCATGTTTCCACAAAAATATGTTATTTCTATTAAGTTGTAATGTGTTTGCTATTGTTATTTTAAAATGAATTAATAAATTAAGATATTTTGTTTTAATTTTTAGTATGATAAATATTGATGGCTATAATTCACATAAACAAAGCCTTTCTGAAATCTCTAAGAATTTTTATGAATAGAAGGAGGTTCTGAGCCCAGAAAGTTTGGGTTATCTGTTCTTTAAAGATTACGTGGATCTTGGGCTTCCCTGGTGGCGCAGTGGTTGAGAGTCCGCCTGCCGATGCAGAGGACATAGGTTCATGCCGCGGTCCGGGAAGATCCCACATGCCGTGGAGCGGCTGGGCCCGTGAGCCATGGCCACTGAGCCTGCGCATCCAGAGCCTGTGCTCCGCAATGGGAGAGGCCACAACAGTGAGAAGCCTGCGTACCGCAAAAAAAAAAAAAAAAAAAAAAGATTATATATGGATCTCAGCAGTGAAAACATCTGAATCTTGTACCTTTTAAAATGGGAGATCTACAATCACCTTTTCTTTCTTGCTGCTGTTATTGCTTATTTCAGTTTTCTACCTTTGTTGAACAATTTTGTTAGCTTAAATTTCTGTTAGGAAATCATTCATATGTTTTGGGTTTTCAAATTTATTTCCATTGAGTTGCAGGTAGGATTTCTCATATTTCCTTAAGTGCTTTTTGTATCCTTAGTTATTTTTCCATTCTTATTCCTAATCTTGATTTTTATTCTCCTGATTCACTCTTCTAATTAATTAATTATTTAAAATTTTAAAATCAATTTATTATTTATTTTAAAAATTGGAGTATAATTGGTTTACAATAATATGTTAGTTTCAGGCATACAACATAGTGATTCAATATTTTTATAGATTATACTCCATTTAAAGTTATCATAAAATATTAACTATATTCCCTATGCTGTACAATATATCTTTGTAACTTTTTTATTTTATACCTTTTAGTTTGTACCTCTTAATCCCCTTCCCCATCTTGCCCCTCCCCCTTTCCCTCTCTCCACTGGTTTGTTCTGTGTCTGTGAGTCTGTTCCTGTTTTGTTATATTCATTTGTTTGTTTTATTTTTCAGATTCCGCATATAAGTGAAAACATACAGTGTTTGTCTTTCTCTGTTTTATTTCATTAAGCACAATACCCTTTACGCCCATCCATGTTGCTGCAAATGGCACTGGACTCACTCTTTATTTCATTCATTTTACATATCCCACTAATAAAACAGTATGAAGGCTTTGGGACAAAGAGACTAGAAGGGATGACCAGAATAGACAAGAAATGTCAAGGAAGAAGGAAAGGGGACTGATGTGGTATATGGTCTGTCCCTCTCATCACCAGGAAAGTCCAAGAGAAAAAGATGTCAGTGGGGACTGTCCGCTGGTCTCTCAACCAGGGTCACCGCTGTTTACAAACCTACCAGGATGCAAGCTCTGCTTCTCAACTTTGAGCATCCTTAAATTCAGTTTCGCTAGTGTCACCAGCTCTGGAGTAACTGGCTAACGTTATTCACAAAAGTGACTGATGTAAAAACTAGCATGCCGATTTAATAGTCTCCTAACAACTGAACCACAGTACTTGTGTCTACCGGTCAAAGCCAAAGCATTTCTTCTCTTTGCAGGTGCATGTTTGTGGTTCCCTAGAGACTGCTCTTGGAGATGCATGTGTAAGGAGGTGAGGAAGGCAGGGTTTGGCAGAGGGAGAAGCTGGACTGCAAGGAAGGGTCAACTGAGATCTGCTGTGGTCCTTGGGGAGCTGGGAGCTAAAATGACCCTTTAGAGTTGCCCTAAGTTGAGGCAATGGGGCTGGGCCTTGAAATCTCCAGTCGGTCCTGGTGGTGGATGCCCCCCTGGGAGGGGCTGTAACCTTGGCTGAGGCAGGTCCCTGCACCCTGGGTCTGTACCCATGAGGGAGGCAGCTGTGTGTCCCCACCTCCTGGCAGATAGGGGATGGGTGCCTTGGCCCTGAAGAGTGTCTGTGCAGAGTCCCACAGCACTCACTACAAACACGTTTGTTGTGAAATGCATCCTGACTTCAGAAACAGTAAAATGTGAAAAAAGTATACCTTAAAAAGGTAAATTCAGTAGTGTTTTTGGTATGGAGGTGAAAGCTAGACTCCTGGAAGACCAAAGTAGAGAATTGGAAATCCAGAGGCTGAAGCCTCTCCATTGTCTGTTGGTCATGATTCTTCTTGCAAACCTGTTTTACTTTTTGTCCTTGATATTCAAACTTTCTCTGCTGAATAGTTTAGCAAAGCCCACATGGGAAGTGGGTAATGGCCAGTGCTGTGCTGGTAGATGTTTAAAAACTGGCCCCTGAAGGAAAAGAAGTATGCACAGATATTCGTATAATTTTTACTGATGTAAAGGATATGGAGGAAATTTATAGGCAGTAATGAATGATACTATACTCTTTATTGTAAATTCCATATAGCCAATTGATTCTCACAGAATGCTTTCATTGATTTTTTTAGAACTCTTGTGTTCCCAGCCAACCTATAGTAATAATTGATGAATGCGTCCAGCTTTGACATGAATCCTTACTTAAATTAATGAATAAAACAAAAGTGAAACAACAAAGATGCACGTCAGAACTTCACATGTTTGTCAGTGATGTAAGAGACTTTGTTGAATCACATAATAGTTTTCAAATCCTGGAAGAATATCTCCTCAAATCTTTGTCGTCGTTACTATGTAATGGCTATAGGCACGATGCTTTATTTTATTTTTTTTTTGCGGCATGCGGGCCTCTGACTGTTGTGGCCTCTCCCGTTGCGGAGCACAGGCTCCGGACGCGCAGGCTCAACAGCCATGGCTCACGGGCCCAGCCGCTCCGCAGCATGTGGGATCCTCCCAGACCGGGGCACGAACCCGTGTCCCCTGCATCGGCAGGCGGACTCTCAACCACTGCGCCACCAGGGAAGCCCGACACGATGCTTTAAATTTCATTTTTATCAGTGGTTCTCAACAGGGGAGAGATTTCGCCTGTCACGGGACATTTGGCAGTGTCCAGAGACATTTTTGGTTGTCACAACTCTAGAAGGGGTGTTACCAGCATCTACTGGGTAGGGTTAGCAACATTTCTCCTCTAGAAAAGAATTATCTGGCCCAAGGTTGAGAAACATCTATTAACATTTTTAACGTTTTCCCCATAACTTTTTAAAGCTTAGACAATCAACAAAACAATAAATCAAGTCCAGATTGGTAGCATTTGCCAATTTCTGTGGTGTCAATATTCCCATTATGGCTAATTTCAAGCTACCAACATGAGGTCCTCAACTGTGGCGTCAGGGAAAGACATGCAGTTAGTTCAATGTCATATTTCTACCACAACGGTGCAACAGTCATAACTAACTCCAAGAGCATAAATAATAGTAAAATGCAGTAATATAATTAGTAAGTAATAGGTTCTGTGTATTTATTACCATTGTTTGTAACATAATGTATTTAATTGTTAATAAACATTTAACTTTTAACCACGGCTATGCTTAACAGCTGACTCCAAAATTCTTAAAAATAGAGCAGTGGGCTCTTGCAGGTCAGAATGGACTGGTCTGGCTCAAGCATGCCACTGGAACGGTTTCCACCACTCTCCAGGTCACACCTTCTGAACTTGCAAAGACTGACTCAATTCCAATGTCAATTTTCTAGGGCACAGACTCTGGCCCAGATGAGGTCAGCTACCAGCCCACGGTGTGACCACACAAAAGCAGCCCTGTGAATATGGCTGGATCCAAATGGAGCCTGCATCTTCTATTTAGGAAATTTGTAGAAGCACCACTGTGAGTGGGCAGGCACCCTGAGAGGCCCCATAACAGTGCTGCAGACACTGACACAGCTTCCTCCCCCATCCTGTTTATCAGGACTTCGTGCAAACCGACTTCTGACTCATCTGCCCTCCGAGATTCCAAAATAATATATTAGATCAGTGGTTCTCAAAGTGTGGTCCCTGGATCCACAGCAAAAGCCTCACTTGGGAACTTGTTCAAAAAGCAAATTCTGGGGCTCCTCCACAGACCTGTTCTGGGGGATGGAGACCCCCAGACCGGGTTTCAAAAACTCCTCTGGGTTATTCAGAGGCATGTTGAAGATGGAGGGCTACTGTATGAGATTTAAAAAAAAATTTTTTTTTTCATTTGTTTTTGGCCACACCGCTTGGCTTGCAGGATCTTAGTTCCATGACCAGGGGTTACACCCTGGCCCTGGCAGTGAAAGTGCCGAGTCCTAACCACTGGACCACCAGGGTACTCCCTATATGAGGTTGTATAGCTTTCAAAAAAGAAGTTACATTCTATCCTTTAGGCCATCAACAAAACAAACCCAGATGGTCCTGAGTAAATTTGGTATTTCCTCCATTCTCCAGAAATGACAGATACTCTCTTAGAATGGGTTACTTCAACAGAAGAACAATCTCATCAATCATATATATATTGATTTTTACTATTTCTTCTTTTAATTCCTGTGAATACTTTAAATAGCCCCATACATGCTACTAAATTGTATTTACCTTTTATAATTTAACTTTTAGCGGGTAACATCCTCAGGGGTAGGGATTATGTACTGTATTTGGTTTAAGCCACAGAACTTAATATACTACAGAGCTCATAGAAGACATTTAAATATTGATTGAATAAGTATGAAGGTTAAAAAAAATTCTCTTTTTTTGCCTGATCCTTTGTTTTCTTTTACTGGCATTATTTAAAATTTATCATACATAATTTCTAAAATAGTAGTGCTGAAATTTTATAAAGAATTTCAATAATAATTAAATAAAACAGAAAATGACTGCTCTCTGGATTTTTTTTCCAAATTATGGAATTTGTACTATTATAGTATAAAGAAGAATAATCACCAGGGATTCCATTGACAGGTAACAATCTGATATTTGGATATGTTTCCTTCCAATCATTTTCCTAGGTTTATATGCTTTTCTTACCAAATGGAGACTATATGCTATTTTTCTAGTTTCGTTATCCTACTTTTTTTTTTTTTTTTTTGCAGTACGCGGGCCTCTCACTGCTGTGGCCTCTCCCGTTGCGGAGCACAGGCTCCGGACGCGCAGGCCCAGCGGCCGTGGCTCACGGGCCCAGCCGCTCCGCGGCACGTGGGGATCCTCCTGGACCGAGGCATGAACCCGTGTCCCCTCCATCGGCAGGCGGACTCTCAACCACTGCGCCACCAGGGAAGCCCGTTATCCTACTTTTTTATTAAACATTATGTCATGAGCATTCTCATATCACTGAATTTTTTTTAACATATTATTCAATTGTACATCTGAACTATGACTTATCTAACCATTCCCCCATTTACGACATTTGGATTGTTTCCAACATATCCCTTTTTACATAACTGTTGGGATGGAAGGGGTTGCATATTTGAAAAACAAATTCGAGTCCTTAGAATCAGTATCGAGTGTTTCTAAGCTCACCTGGTCATCTTTTTTCCCCTTTTATATTGAAAAGCTTCCTTATCAGTTTGCTTGTTCAAGCACATATCTCTCCTATTCTTCCATTTCAGGCCCTTATCAGGATTAAATGTGCATGTTTACATAAACATCAAAATCAATGAACGTCTGAAATTTAAAAGGCGCCTTTTTACAGAAGTGACTATCTTCCCTGGTTTACAGGAATTATCTCCCGTCCGGCCAGCTGTTCCTTCTTCTCTGTAAACTTCCATTACTGTTACAATCACCTGCATCAACTCTTCAGGTTTTTGTGTCATAATTTCTAAACCCTAAATCAGGAAAAAGCTAATAAATTATTATTTGCTTATTGAATTATAGGTGACTCAGGAAACAGAAATCCATGTAAGAATGTTACCATGTTTATTAGTTGAAGGAGTTTTTTTTTGGTAAAAGCTTTCAAAAGCCCTAAAAATTAGCAAAGCATCTTAGCTCAAAGAGTGAATTAACTTCCTATGTTAATTTATCTCTGGCAAAAGTCAGATATCTTTCAGATGAAATATAACCCAACACACACGTATAAAATAAAAATACTTTGTAAATCGAAACAAACAATTCTCTTTTATTTTGCCAAACCATGTCACCCATTACGAACCAACTGAACTGAATAATATTTCTTTCCTTTTTGGGTGGGGAAAAGTAATGTGTCAAATATTGTTCAGTAATGACTGAACTAGAAATTTAAAAACAGCTTCAGTGGCATAGAACCAAAAATAAATGCATTGTAAATAGTTTTTAGGTCTTTTTAAAAAATAAATTTATTTACTTATTTGTTTATTTTTGGCTGCGTTGGGTCTTAGCTGCTGCGCGCGGGCTTTCTCTAGCTGCTGTGAGCGGGGGCTACTCTTCATTGCGGTGCTCGGGCTTCTCATTGCAGTGGCTTCTCTTGTTGCGGAGCACAGGCTCTAGGCCCGTGGGCTTCAGTAGTTGTGCCTCATGGGCTCTAGAGCACAGGCTCAGTAGTTGTGGTGCACAGGGTTTGTTGCTCTGCAGCATGTGTGATTTTCCCGGACCAGGGCTTGAACTGGTGTACCCCTGCACTGACAGGCAGATTCTTAACCGCTGCGCCACCAGGGAGGCCCCAGTTTTTAGGTCTTTTAAAAATTAAAATCTCTGATATAATTTTTGCACCAATTTAATTTTGCTTCTTGGGTTGGACTTAAAAAATGAAAATCTCTGATTACATCTCCAATCATCTCACTGAAAATCTTGATTGCTGAACACGTGACCAAAGAGATTATCTCAGTTTCCTGGGGTAAATGTTCAATTATCACCAAGATATGTAAGCAATCTAGAACTCAGGGAGGAGAGACAACTCTACTTCTGAAATGACTTAAATGGATGTAATTGCCTACGTTTACTGGAAGTTTCACAGGCTAGCAATGAACACTATACTTTTGAGCTAGTATTATTGTCCAGGGTTTTCTCACTCCAGCACATTGATTTTGTCAAGCAGGCAATTTCAGGAACTCCGACGTGAACTTCTCGTATAATAAGTAAAGATCTGGCGTTAATGAACATAATTGAGGTGTTTTGCTAAGAAGCTTTTGCACCTGACCTAGCAGGTACAAGCAGGTATAATAACTTTTTTCTCCTTTTAAAATTGAAGTATAGTTGACATAGGTATATAACTTATTAAACAATGCAGCATCGATTCAGAAGACTCGTGTTTCAGCCCACGTTTGTTCACGTATCCATGGATGGGAAACTACAAGCGCGCTGCCGGAGGGCGCCGCCAGGGGCGCTAACCCTCAGCAGTTTCGTCTACAAAAGGCGCCCTGGAGCGCTCTTTCCTCTCGCTCACCTCAGCTTCCGCCGGAAGAGGCTCTGTCAGTTGTTGCCCTTCGGTGTTTGGGCTCGCTATGTGTAGTGGGTTCGCGGCGGCTGGCTGGATGAAAAGGCTTGGTCCAGGGAGCCGGAGAGAGAAGAAGAAAACTCGACCTTCAACCCGGGCAGCGAGATGGACGTTCTGAAATCGGAGATCCTCCGGAAGCGGCAGCTGGTGGAGGACAGGAACCTGTTGGTGGTGAGGATCCTTGGGGTCGTGGGGCGTTGGCGACGGAGGAGCTGAGCGTTTGCGTGGGGGAGGGGAGTCTGGGGGAGGGGAACGGTACTGAAAGGGTCCTTGCCGGATGGGGTTTAGCCAGGGCCCCGCTGCTACCCGGGAGCGGCTCCCTCTAGACCGCTGTGCCCTTGGCAGTTACTTGGGAGCCTTTGGGATGGAGGTGTGGGAATTGCAGGAAAACCCGAGATTTTGGCGATTTCCCCTACCCGCCGCTCCACCTGTCCCTTATCCCCGTTCCCATCTGCCGGTATTCTTCGGACGTGCCCCAGTTTTTCTGGCCGTTCACTTCTGTCGTTTTAGGAAGGGTTTGTGCTTTATGTATACTTCCTGTTTTGTCATACAGGATATTACAAAGATGTGGTCCAGGACCAAGACTTAATAAAGTTAGTAATTTTACTGCTTCATCAAGGAGATAGTTAAGTGAAACTGCCCCCCTCCCCCATTAGTGCTGAGCATTGAAGAATCAGTGACAGCTGGTAGTTTAGTGCCATTATCTTGATTTTTGTGAAGCCTTCAGGAGACTTACCACTGCTTTTCACCCTTCGTATAAATGGGAACAGTGAACAGGCAAATAATACCTTAGTACTGAAAATAATTCTGACCTCACGGACCCTCTCAAAAGAGTCTCAAGGACTCCAGGGTTTGTTGGGGTCTTTGTTGGACTTTGTTGGGGTCTTCGTTGGACTCCAGGGGTCTTGTGGACCACACTTTGAGAACAGTCTGACTTAGGTCTTTGGATGTAGTGTATGATTGATGTTTATGATGTAGTGCAAGTAAGTTGGGACTGTTAGCTTGGCAGATGGCAGCTTTCATAATCATTGAAACTTTAAAAACAATTAACAAAATGGAGCTAATTAAATAGAATGTTATTTAGCAAACGCGCGGGGAGCGGGGAGAGAGCTTGTCCATAGTTGTAACTTGATATTTTCACCTGTAACTCAGGGGCCTTTTTCTTTTGATGAGTGGTTTCGGAGTATTTGAAAAAGCTGATTTAGATGTTGAAATGCATAGTGGGTGTTAGAGCCAGGTGTTGAAATTTAAAGTGCTTTAGAGGGAAAATTGAATCACGAAAAGCTCAGCTCACTCTCAGGGCTTACAGTGCTGTTTGCATAATCAGGTTCTTTGTCATGGAAATAGGCCAGCTTTAAAAATGATCAATTACAAAAACTGATCCTACATAATTGTTCTTAATTTATCACCACATATAAACTGTTTTTCTGGGATGTCTTTCATTTTGTAATTTGATAGTTGATTTAATTACTCAGATAACCCTGGCCAGAAGGTAAGATTGACTTCCCAATTAATACCAGCAAAGGAAATACATGAAATGGGGATTAAAATACTGAAAGTCATAGTTCTGGTAATATTAATAGTAATCTGCAAAGCATTATGCAGAATGCTTCATATCTTATACCTCATATAATTTGCACAGCAATCCCATAAAGTTACTGCTACTCCCATTTATAGTTGAGGAAATTGAAGCTAAAAGAAATTAGATTGATTTACAGAATCGCACAGCTAGCAAGAGATAGAGCCTGAATTTGAATCCATCTCTCCCACTCTAAAGCTTGCTCTCTTCACCACTACAGACAGGCTGTTTATTTATCTCCACCCTGTGAACATAGAACTAGTTTTGATAGGGTTGATCTAAGAATTAAATTCCTTAAAATTAAATTAACATGTGAAAAGCACCCTAGTATGCTTTCTCATTTGAGCTTTACAACAGCTCTGCTTGGTGCGTAGGGCAGTTAGGATGCTCTTTCCACGGATGACGAAGCCGAGACTCATCGTGCCCATGAGGGTTGCAGCATTCCCTCCTAGCCCTGTGGCGGGCGGGGTGGGTCTCAGGTCCCCACTGTGGGGGTGAGTGCTCCTGTATAACATAGGGCCGCACGTGTAACTGGACGGCTTTTCTCTTTTAGGCCTGGGGAGACAGTCATTTGCTTTGCAGCTGTATAATTTTACACAGAATCATTTGCTTTATAGCCTTTATCTTTCTGTATCATAGTGTCTGTCAGTAACTTCCAAACTTTTTTTCACTGCCCTAGCCACAGTAAGAAATAAATCTATTTTCATCAGATACGTATGAAGAAAGTTTCATGCAACATTTCTTGTCTTAACTACATGTGATTCTATCATATGTTTCCCTGTTTTAATCCATCCTGTTTCATTTTTAAAAACAATTCTGGTTGGGGGTCAGTGAATCCTTTTCATTACCCTTTTCTGTAGCTGGGAAACACCTGTTTCTGTTGTATTGTTTTTTCCAGAAGCGCCACCTCCTCTTTGGTTATTTTGAGTGATGTCCCAGCTTTTTTTTTTTTTTTTTTAAGCTTTATTGAACTATAGTTGATTTGCAACGTGGTGTTTAATTTCTGCTGTGATTTCTACAGCAAAGTGATTCAGTTATACATATATATTCTTTTTCATTATGGTTTATCACAGGGTGTTGAATATAGTTCCCTGTGCTATACGGTAGGACCTTGTTGTTTATCCATCCTATAGGTAGCATGGTGTCCCAGCCTTTTATTGTTAGTCTGAGAGTTGGATAGTAAACACTCAGCTTGTGAGAGCCCCTTTGTTAGCCTCCTGTCACCTGTGCTAAGTGTTCTACGTGATGTAACTGCTTGGAGGTAAGTGCGGTATCTGTATTGCTAGGATGCCAGGGCTTTGGCGCCCAGGTGTTGGTGAGTCTTCATTGAACTGCAAAGCCTCATTTATGTGGAAAGCCAGGCTACTGCAGGACCCAGCGGGGCTTAATTAGCAGTTTTATTAGTTGCAGTGTTGAGCATGGACTTTGTGTAGAATTTTAGCTTTGTTTTTTTCCTCCAATATTTTTTGAATATTTCCTATATTCAAGATACTGCACTGTGTGCCACAGAGGATTTTTTTTAAAGAAGTAATGCTTGATCCTTTTCTTTAAGGAACCTACTTTCAGTTTTACAGAGAAAAGAGAAGCCATCAGGCAAGAAATTCCTCACCTTTCCCCTGTTAAAGTGGATGAGGTATTGGCTGTATGTTGGGTCAAACCTTCCACTTACATGTTGGAGCCCAGCTCTCATCTTCTGTAGCATCAGCAGAATCTGAATAGCACTTGTCTCCTTTCTTTCTGTGTCTTCAGTCTACTGGCATAATCTCCAGCAGCACTGAAACATACACATCTCTCCCATCTTTTTTTTTTTTTTTTTTTTTTAAACACAGCCGTCCTTTTTCTTTACAGCCAAGCTTCTTATTATTTCCTCGTCACTCCTTAACCTGATTTCTGCCCTGACAGCTGCACTGAATCCATCCTAATCAGGGGCCGCAGTGACCTCCATGCTTTCTTCACCTCAGCAGCATTTGCACTTGGCTGGTCCACTGTCTTCAGTCTTCCCTTGACGTCTCTTACCCCACAGCGTCCTGTTTTTCCTTCTTCTCAGGCTGCTTATTCCTGATCTCCTTTACAGGCTTCTTCTTTTTTTGTTGTTTAGTTTTTATCCCTTAAATGTTGGTTTTCCTTAAAGTTCAGGCCTAGGCTACTTTCTCTTCACACTGAAAATTCTCTTTTTTTTTTTTTTTTTTGCGGTAGGCGGGCCTCTCACTGTTGTGGCCTCTCCCCTTGCAGAGCACAGGCTCCGGACGCGCAGGCTCAGCGGCCATGGCTCACGGGCCCAGCCGCTCTGCGGCATGTGGGATCCTCCCGGGCCGGGGCACGAATCCGTGTCCCCTGCATCGGCAGGCGGACTCTCAACCACTGCGCCACCAGGGAAGCCCTGAAAATTCTCTTACATTAATTTCATATTCACCTCTAGATGTCAGTTGCCACCTGTAACAGGGGTTCTTAAGTGGAGCCTTTGGATGGACTTCAGAGTATCCATCAGTTCCTTGAAATATTATAAAAATTTTAGCATGTATGTATACATGTGACCCCCTTCCCCTCCTCCTGTTGATGATATTATTTAAAGGGATATTTGGGGCTTCCCTGGTGGTGCAGTGGTTAAGAATCCGCCTGCCAGTGAAGGGGACACGGGTTCGAGCCCTGGTCCGGGAAGATCCCACATGCCGCGGAGCAACTAAGCCCATGTGCTGCAGCTACTGAGCCTGCGCTCTAGAGCCTGTGAGCCACAACTACTGAAGCCCGCGCACCTAGAGCCCGTGCTCCGCAACAAGAGAAGCCACTGCAATGAGAAGCCCGCGCACCACAATGAGGAATAGCCCCCTCTTGCTGCAACTAGAGAAAGCCGGCACATAGCAATGAAGACCCAATGCAGCCAAAAATAAATAAATAAATATATTAAAAAAACATAAAGCGATCTTTGACAAAAAGGTCAAGAACCAGTCATTTCTGGGCTGGTGAAAATCTCTGTGCCCATTTATCCCTACCACCAATCAGCTGTTCCAGTTCTAAACCTGTTTCATTTATTCAGGTCTTTGAACTTGCCTATCTTCACACTTGTTCCTCGCTTTGCTTGCACGGTCTTCTGTAATCCTCTCCAATGCCTCTATCTTTAGTGGTCATTTAGGAGCCTTTCATGGTTTTTTTGGTATAGTCAGAAAACAGTGTGGTAGGGAGTTTGTCATGTTGATACCATGTTTTGACATCTGCAAAGAAGATTTATTTTCCTCGGCATTTCACTGAAAAATTTTAAATGTACCGAAAACTCAAAAGAATTATCCAGTGAACACCCATACGCCTACCATCTAGCTATTGCGATTAAACCTGCGATGAATATTTTAATATATTTGTTTTATCATGTAACTGTCCATCTCTCCATCATTGTATATCCATTCATCAATCCATCTAGCAATGCAGAAACTACTTTTACCTCAGAATAGTAAAACAGGCAGAACATTTTAGGATAGTGGAAGGCTGCTTCTCCACAATTTGACGAGAGGCACTCACAAGCTAAGTCATTACTGTTTCACCTATCACAGGTGAACCATAAAAGGTTGGGAAACTTGGGCTTCCCTGGTGGCGCAGTGGTTGAGAGTCCGCCTGCCGATGCAGGGGACACGGGTTCGTGCCCCGGTCTGGGAAGATCCCACATGCTGCGGAGCGGCTGGGCCCGTGAGCCATGGCCGCTGAGCCTGCGCAGCCGGAGCCTGTGCTCCGCAATGGGAGAGGCCACAACAGTGAGAGGCCCACGTACAGCAAAAAAAAAAAAAAAGGTTGGGAAACCACTTGAAATGGCCAAAGGTGAGGCGGCTCTTCTGGAGCAGCAAATCCATAGACAAGTGTTTTCCAGCTGCAGACAGGGTCATGAAGACAATGTACTGATCTTTATGCATTTCAGATTAGTTTACAGACACTGATACACCTTACCCCTAAAATGTAATGTAACTTAATTGCCAAAATATAATTTGGCGTGTATATCATTGACTAGTGTTCATTGTTTGTTTGTAGTCTTTTTGGTATGTCAGCAAAATTTCATGTATGAAGAAATACACAAATCATAAGTGTACCTACCATTCAGTGAATTTTGACAAGTGCATACGCCTGGGTATCCCAGTCTGTATCGAGGTACAGACTATTACCCTCATTCCACCTTCCAGTCAGCCCCTCCCCGCCAGAAGAAACCGCTGTACTGTCCCTTGGTTTTGCCAGCCCTATAACTTCACATAAATGGGATCATACTATGTACTCTTATATGACCCACTTTGTTTAGTCAGAATAATGTTTTGAATTTTATTCATGTTGTTGCATGTATCAGTTGTTTACTCCTTTTATTGCTGAGAAGTATTCCGTTATACAAATAGACCCAGTTTGTTAATCTGTTCTTCTGATAATGGGCAGCTGAGCTGTTTCCAGGATTTAGCAATTATGAATAAATCTGCTGTGGACCCTCTTGTGCAAGTCTCATGTTTTCATTGCTCTTAGGAAAATGCTAGGGAGTGGAATTGCTATGTCATGGTGTACATTATGGGTTTAGTTTCATAGAAATCCACCAGAGCTTTTTCCAAAGTGGTTGGACCGTGTCACACAGTCCACTTTGCTAGTGGACTAGCAAAGTAAAAGGGTTCATATCTTACATTGTGTCAACAGTTTGTGTTGTCAGTCTTTAATTTCAGCCACTCTGGTGTATGTAATAAGCCAACTTACCAATTTTTCATGGTGATTGTTGACCGTATCCTATCTAGGGATATAAAATAGTATAACCTGTTGGAAAACAGTTTGGTAATGTCCTAAAAAGAACACATAGGCCTGCTACGTGAACGAGCTATTCCACTCCTAGACATTTACTCAGGAGAGTAAGATATTCTTTTTTTTTTTTTTTTTTTAATTAATTCTTGGCTGCGTTGGGTCTTCGTTGCCGCGCGCAGGCTTCTCTAGTTGTGGCGAGCGGGGGCTACTCTTCGTTGTGGTGCTTGGGCTTCTCATTGCAGTGGCTTCTCGTTGCAGAGCATGGGCTCTAGGTGCGCGGGCTTCAGTCGTTGTGGCACACGAGCTTCAGTCGTTGTGGCTCGCGGGCTCTAGAGCACAGGCTCAGTCGTTGTGGCTCATGGGCTCTAGAGTGCAGGCTCAGTAGTTGTGGATCGCAGGCTCTAGAGCACAGGCTCAGTAGTTGTGGCGCACGGGCTTAGTTGCTCCGCAGTACGTGGGATCTTCCCGGACCAGGGATCGAACCCATGTCTCCTGCATTGGCAGGCCGATTCTTAACCACTGCACCACCAGAGAAGCCCGAGATACTCTTATTCTAAGAGCTAAAAGCTTTATGGTTTCATCTTTTATAAAAAACAGTTGAAAATTTTTTGAATCAGTTTCTTTGTATGATGGGAGGTAGGGGTGTGGTTTATTGTTTTCCATGTGATTCTCCATTTGTCCCAGCACCATTTATTGAAACTATTTTTCCTTTCCCTTTGGTTGCTTTTGGCATCATCAAACATCAGTGATAGTTTAACTGTGGCTCCGTTCTGGGTGCCCTGCCCCCGTGTCCTAATCTGTTTGTGGGGCCTTAGGCCCGTGCCACACTGTCTTCAGTGTTGTCGCAGTCTGGTGAGTCGTAATGTCAGGCAGTGTAAGTGCTACCACTGTATTTAATTTAATTTTATTTTTATTGAAGTATAGTTGCTGTACAATATTATATAAGTTACAGGTATACAATACAGTGATTCACAATTTTTAAAGGCTGTATTCCATTTATAGTTATTATAAAGTAATGGCTCTATTCCCTGTGTTGTACAATACATCCTCGTAGCTTATTTTATACCTAATAATTTGTACCTCTTGCTCCCCTCCCACTATATTGCCCTCCCCCTTCTCCTCTCTCCACTGGTAACCACTACTTTGTTCTCTATTATATCTGAGTCTGTTTTTTTAAAGTATTCACTAGTTTGTTTTACTTTTTAGATTCCACATACAAGTGATATCATACAGTAGTTGTCTTTGTCTGTTTCACTTAGCAAATGCCCTCCAAGTCCATCCATGTTGCTGCAGATGGCAAAATTTTATTCTTTTTTACGGCTGAGTAGTATTTCATTGTGTATATATACCACATCTTCTTTATCCGTTCATTTGTTGATGGACACTTCGGTTGCTTCCATATTGTGCTATTTATTTTTTAAGCAGCTTTATTGAGGCATAATTGACACACAGTAAACCGCACATATTTAAAGTGTACAGTTCGGTGAGTTTTGCCACGTTTACACCTGCATGCTGTCACCACAGTGAAGGCAGTGAACATGTTCATCTCACCCCGGAGTTTGCTGTGCCCCTTTGTGATCCTGCTTTCCTGCCCCACCTGTGCCCTGCCCACCCTGTCCACAGGCCACCGCAGGTCTGCCTTCTGTTACTTTACATTAGTTTGCATTTTGTAGAGTTTTATGTAAACAATTTTTCAGTATGTTCCTCTCTTATCTGCTTTCTTTCAATCAGCCTAATAATTTTGAGATTCATTTATGCATTTGTCTGTATCAAGACTTCATTATTTTTGTTACTGAGCAGTATTCCACCACTGTCTGGCTATACCTCAATTTGTTTATTCATTAGCCTGTTGATGGGCATTCAGATTATTTCCATTTTTTTTGGCTATTATGATAAAGCTGCTGTGAACATTGGTGTACAGGTTCTGTATGGACATATACTTTCATTCTCTTGAGTAAATGCCTAGGAGTGGAGTGGTTGGATCATACAGTAAGTGTCTGTTTAACTTTATTTTCTTAAAGACTTTGTAAGATTGGTGTTATCTCTTGCATACATTTTTACATAATTTTATATGTAATGATATAAATATATATAATTATGAATTACATAGAATTCACCTGTGCAGGGTAGATTTTGGTATAGTTTTCTATTTTGGATGGCATCATTGAGAAAACATACTGCCTGAGAAAACATACTGCCTAGCCGACAGGATCCCTTGACAGTTGACAGTTCTTTCATTTTGAAAATCATTGTGTCTCTTTAAATTGTGTTTGAGTACCCAACCATTAGGTTTATTACCTCAGACTCTTTAAGGCTTATTTCCATTCTTCAGCCAGAAACTGACCCTGCCATGTGGTTCGTGATCTCACACATATTGCTCTGCTTTGGATGTCCAGGCTGTGTATTTGTTACCTCTCCAGTGTCTTTTCGTAGAACTCTTGATGATGTTTGTGTTTCATTTATATAGACACTAAAAACCTTAATCTCATTGAAGGAATGATGATTCTAATGAGTGAAATGGTGACAGTCATGTTGTCTGTGGTTTTTTTTTTTTTTTTTTTGCGGTACGCGGGCCTCTCACTGTTGCGGAGCACAGGCTCCGGATGCGCAGGCTCAGCGGCCACGGCTCACAGGCCCAGCCGCTCCGCGGCATGTGGGATCTTCCTGGACCGGGACACGAACCCGTGTCCCCTGCATCGGCAGGGGGACTCTCAACCACTGCGCCACCAGGGAAGCCCCTTGCCTGTGGTTTTTAAATTTTGACTCTCTCTTATTAGCATAGGCCGACGTTTCCGGTGATGTGGTAGGAAGACTTGTGCTCTTTAGACCCGGGAATCTCAGGTTTATAATCCAGACAGTACAGCTTGGACAAAGTCCAAGAATAACATGTATGAAGCACCACACAGGAATTAGGTTCTGTCTTTAAAAGGAGAGGTGCTCTTTATGTATACCCTTTTCAACTCGTTTCTAAAATCTGCAGGAGTGAGAGGCCCAATGGAAAGGTCAGGTGCTTTAGGAGAGAACCCAAATAAATGTACTGTTGGTTCACATGCTGTGTTAAAATCCTTACCAGCCGCTTTCAGACTTGTGTTTGTAGGCTTCTGTTGTATATTCTGTTGTTAATTCAGCAAACTTAGAGTTCAAAATCTTTGAATATAGCCAGAAAGGAAACTAAATTTGTGAAATGAGTAAACAAGTCCTGAAGTCTCATTGGGGCTCCATTACTAGAGAGCTCTTTAACTTTGGGCAAGTTCTCTACCCTGCCTGACTTACCTATAAAGGGGGGTGTATTATTAATGCTTACATCCTACAATTTCAATTCTGTCATAAATGTATCCACCATACTTTGTATTTCAAAGTATGTTTTCAGTGTGCTTTATAAAATAATGTTTTATAATTAGAAGTCACTGCTTAACTTGCTTTTTTATATAAACTGCTCTTGTTTCTAAACAAAAAGTGTGCAGAGTGACATCTGAAACATGGTAGGGAACGTTTTGTTTTTGACAACCCTTTTGTTGCCCTGAAGTGAGGGGTCACATAGTATGAAGCAAAATGTTTATATTTTTCTCACTAGGACTCTTTAAAATGAAAAGCAAATTAATTTTCAAAAATTAAATTTATTGTTAATAGGTAATGCATTCAAATGATTCAAAATTCAAAACATACTAAAGGGTGTACAATAAAAAGTTTCCTTTTTACCCATGTCCCGCAGCTGTACAGTTCACCTCCTCCAAAGCAGCTAACATGATCGATTTTGGGGTCTCCTAGAGTTATTTCATGCATGTAAAAGCAAATGTGAAGAGGCAAATATCTTTTCTCCTTTTTGAATACAAACGGTAGCATACTAGATTCACTCTTCTGCACTTGCTTTTTTCATTTATAAAAATATAGAAACCACTTAATTAAAAAAAAAATCCTCCTTTAACGGAAACCGAGGAAACCCTGAAATTGAAACAATAAAGGAAAGAACTATAGTAACCAATATGAAAGTTACTGGAAAACAGTAAATAATAAAACAATAATTAGGGCAAATAATGCATTAATATGTTCTAATAAATTGGAAAATCAAAGTGAAATAAGTGACAAAAAAGCAAGAAATAGAAAATCTGAACAAACCAGTAGGTAAGGAAGAAACAAGAAAGTTGTCTGACAGCCAAGAGAAGAAAGCAATTGAAGAAGGAGGGAATTAGCAGTTGACTTGAAGATCCTTTAGTTTTGCACCTTGGCAGTTAGTTATGACCTCAGGGGATTTTTCAGTGGAGCATTAAGAATGGACTCCCAGTTGTTGGGCAGCTGCAAAGAGAACTGGAGGTGAGGAAATGGAGACCAAATAGAGAAATGTTTTATTGTCCTTCTGCTGTAATTGGTACTTAGCATGAAACCCAGCACAGAGTAACGAATTTTTCCTTTAAGTTTGCAGAGTCTTGAACATATGTGAGTGATGATCATTTGTGCCAGTAGAGAAGGAAAAGGTGAAGATGCAGAAAATAGATAACTGACTATGAGAAAGGCAGGAGAAATTGAGATCTGGAAGACAGCTGGAAGGGGTTGGCCTTAGACAGGGCGAGGGTTTCCTCTTCCATTCAGAGATGCAGAAGGGATTGGTGCTGGGAGGAATTCGGAGTTCTTGTTTGCTGGCTTCCCTTTTCTCTGTAGAGTGGCTTAGTCATTTGCTGGAAATAAGGGGAGAAATAAAGGGCTTAGAGGTTTGAGAGAATGTAATCAATGTAGACGATAGGAGAGAAAGTGGGTAAATACACCAGGATCAGTGGGCAGCATTGGGACGCAAGTGGTTTCCCAGCATTTAAGAGGTAGGTGCAGGCATGGAGAGTGCCAGCAAGTGGGCTCTTGTAGGTCAGAACACTTGTCAGTCTCAGGACCCCTTTACATTCTTAATGACTGACAGCTCCAGAGAGCTTTGTTTATGTAGAATGTATTTATTGATAACTGCTCTATTAGAAATTAAAACTGGGATATTAAAAATGTATATTTATATTCTCTGTAGAAGTACAGTAAAAAAAATCCATCATGTTAGCGTAAATAATACATTTTTACGAAAACTGTGTTTTCCAAAACAAAAGAAATTTAGTGAGAAGAATGGCATGTTTTACATTGTGCAAATCTCTTTAATCTCGGGTATATAAGAAGACAGTTGGATTCTCCTGTTTCTTTTTTCAACCTGTTGCAGTATGTTGTTTTTGTTCAAGTATGTGAAGAAAATTCATCCTGAAACAGAGGTAGTTGGAAAAGGGAGTATTTTAATAGCCTTTTCAGTAATTGTGGACATTTTTCTTTGATACTACACCAAAACTGGGTAAGTGGTAAGTTTCTTAAAGATTAGCTAAGAGCTTAGATTCTGACGCATATCAATAGACTTTTCGTGTACTAACATTGACCTGTTCTGCTCTAGATCTATTCTGATTTATCCTGGTCATAGATCTTTTGCCTGTGCATGATTTTGTAAACTCTTGCCTTTATTAACATCATGAGTTTTTTCAACTTTGCTGAGTTATGCAGATCTTCTCAATGTTGATGTGTTTCATTAGACAATATTTTAAAAATTACATTTGTTAATGTCGCCACTGATTTCATCAGAAAAGCCTTTAAGTATTGGGAAGCCATCAAGTTCACAGCGAGGGATACCACTTTTCTACCCTTCTGATTTTCGCTTGACCGGTGGAATTTTATCATAGGCAACAAATACTATCATTGTTTTCCTTTAGGTGACAGGTTTGCTTTGTTCAGTTTTGAGAAAATGTTTGCCAGATATGCAGGTCTGAATAATCAACCAGTTTGCTTTTCTTTGAGAGGACTATCCTACGCCATTATATAGTGGAAGTGCTTCATATATTTCATTTCATCATACCAAATATTAAAAGGCCATGTACTCAAGGGGTGAGATTTAGTAAAATTGTATTATCAAGATATTCTTTTTTTTTTTTTTTTTTTTTTTTTTGCGGTACGCGGGCCTCTCACTGTTGTGGCCTCTCCCATTGCGGACCACAGGCTCCGGATGCGCAGGCTCAGTGGCCATGGCTCACGGGCCCAGTCGCTCCGCAGCATGTGGGATCTTCCCGGACCGGGGCAAGAACCCGTGTCCCCTGCATCGGCAGGCGGACTCTCAACCACTGCGCCACCAGGGAAGCCCCAAGATATTCTTAAGAGAAACTGGCTTTTTTATTTTCCTGCAAGTGCATGGTGGTGAAGAATACAATGACCACTGGTACATAAACTTAGCCTTCATTAATGCTAAGGTTCCAGTAGTTTTCGTCACCATTGCTTTTTGTACCATCAGTGCAGGTCTGAGCACAGTGAAAAAGGGGTGGGCACATATATCTTAGTATTATTATGAAAATAAATTTTACCTAGTGGAACCTCTGAAAAGGTCTTAGGGACCCCCCCAGAAGTCCACAGTTTGAGAATTGATGTTCAAGGCTTAAGGTTTTGTTAGGTGTGGTCAGTGGAATTGAGAGACGGTAGTCAAGGTACCATAGTTCAAGACTGGACCATGGTCTCTGGGCTGGAGAGTCCTTCTACTTTCTTCCTACATAGCAGCTCGTTCTGAGAGGCTGCCAGTACATGTTTGTCAACGCACTTATTTGAAATACGACCAGTACATGCCACGTAGTCAAAAGGAAAAATTTATGATGCTGAAATGAGTTTTGCGAGTGAAGAACTGTAACTTGAATACTAGATCAGCACAAAGGATTTAAGGACCAGCGTTCTTAGTCCTGCTTCTGTTAACTCATGAGGCTCACTGAGTTCTGGGCAAGTCACGTGGCCTTTCTGAGTCTCAGGTTTCTCGCCTCCACAGCGGGGTTGGTATCATTTGCGCCCACCTTTCTTAGACTAGTTTTGATGTTCAGGTGATACCATCAGTTCCGTACGCCGGAACTTCATCTTCATACCTGTAAAGCTGTGCTTGGGGTACAGCAGATAAGTCAGTAAATACTTATTGAGTTAATGAATGAACCTAAAAAAACTGTCATGAGCTGTTAGTTTTAAACATACACACAAATAGAGTTGTATAATGAATTCCTGTCTTTCCTCAACACATATAACTCTAGAAAATAAGACCATGTTTTTATAGAATTAAGATCACAACCAACAAAATTAAAATTGGGTCCTTAATACCATCAAATACTCCTCTCGCGTTCGAATGTCCCCAATTGAATTAAAATAAATACATATGTATGTTTTTTTTTTTTTTTTTTTTTTTTTTTTTGCGGTACATGGGCCTCTCACTGTTGTGGCCTCTCCCATTGCGGAGCACAGGCTCCGGACGCGCAGGCTCAGCGGCCGTGGCTCACGGGCCCAGCCACTCCGCGGCATGTGGGATCCTTCCGGACTGGGGCACGAACCCGTGTCCCCTGCATCGGCAGGCGGACTCTCAACCACTGCGCCACCAGGGAAGCCCCATATGTATGTTTTTACAGTTGGTTTATTCAAATCAAATCCACACAAAGTCCACTCATTACATTTGTTTATTACGACTCTTGGTTTCTTTTCATTGCAAACATTTTCCAGGTCCCCCACTTTTTTTTATGCATCAACTTGTTGGAGAAACTGGGGCTAGTTTTGTAAAATGTGCTCATGTTTGATTGCTTCCCAGTGGTGTTTTGAGCTTTTTCCTCTATTCCTAACATTTCCAGTAAGCTGGAAGTTAATTGTTTGATTAGACTCCAATTTAGATTTTTAGGGAGAACACTTCTAAGTGGTCTGCTGTGTACTTCCTATGTGCTTCACATAGGACGTACATGGTATTGATGCCAAACTTGAGCAGCGGGTTCAAGTGTGGCAGCCTTGTCTTTCCATTGTTCACTATCACACGTTCTTGTCGTGGTGTTAGCATCCATTGGTGATCCCTGCCTGAGTGAGCGAGCTTTGGAGCTGTGAGGTGCTAACCGCATGTGTCGAGGTGTTACTGAGGTACTGTTGTGGTTACTACTAGTAAAGTAGGGCAGTACCTTTACTTGAGCTAAGTTATCAATGACATAATTATCTAAGAAGCAGATAGTAACAAGCCTCCAAATTAGGGACTGTATTTTTTACATTAAAATTGCTGTAAAATATTTCATTAGTTGAGGTGTTCGACATAGTGATTTGATAGTTTTATACATTACAAAATGATCCAAGGGACTGCATTTTTAACAGAAAAATTTTATGCATAGCATGGAAAGAACTAACCTTTTTTTTCCCACCTGCCACACTAGATTTAGAGTTTGTCTCTTAACAGCATGTCATATTAAAACAAATACCTTTCAACCATCTTTTTACTGAAGAGACTCTCCAAAACCATTCTGTCTCGATTATTATAAAAAGTTGTCTAATACTAATACAGTTGATCATTACAATAAGATTCCAGATGACAAAAAAGAATTTGGGCACACCCTTGGAGCTCTCTTCGTAGTGAGATTTAACATGTCAGCTGAAGCTACCATAATTTTGGTTTGGTTGGTTCTGTTAGGAGAAAATAATTGAAGTATCTCATTTTACGTGGTTCATAATGAATCCATTTGTAGAAATTGAATTCAAACACTGGGAGACTCAATAAAAACAATGTGAACATTTGGAAAATGTGGGTGGTTTCTTCTTTGTGCTGTTGGATATGTCCGTCAAACTGATGCTGCAAGAGAAATACCTCATGTTTAGAACAGGGGCTGAGCACAGGTGGTGTGTTCAGGAAATCAGTATAATCTCCGTGAACCAAAAAACTTTACAATTCTTGAAAAACTTTCAAGGTTGTTGACCAAGGGACATGAAATTTTTCCCAGACATTAACTTACTTCTTTCTTCAATAGGAAAATAAAAAATATTTCAAGCGTAGTGAACTTGCAAAAAAAGAAGAGGAAGCATATTTTGAAAGATGTGGCTACAAGGTATGAATGCCTGCTTTTATGTTAAATGTATATTTCTGAGTTTAAATTTATACAGCTGTTGTTGAAGTGTCAAAACGATTGATCTCTGTTCAATTTATTAATGTTATACATTAGCCTATAAATGAGAAGCCATCTGGAGAGGTATGAGTTTTTGTTTTTCTTTTTTCTTTCCTTCTTCTTTTTTTTAATCTTGAATTTAGGAAAATACATGCATGACTTTTGGCTTGGAATGGTTTGGCTTTTCGTGGACAGCATGAAGTGGCTTGAGATCAAAGCTTGACTTTTTTTCTTTTTAATTAAGTCCTGATCTGATACTACCTCATTTTCATCACCATCACCACCACTCCTCTCCTCACCTCTCCCAGTAAAAGTCCAGTTTTAAAGGATTCAAAAGATTTTATTCATTCAACAACAGTGGCATTAGCAGTGGTGTTTTCCCTGCTTTCTCCTGAGTGTTTTAAGCCATTGTTTTTATGTTTGCAATGTTAATAATCCCTTTTGGCCTTAAGGTACCTCTGCCTGAGATACAGTGTCATTTTGTGTAATAAGGTATCACATTTCAAACACTGCTTAGTCTATTGGATAGAAAATGTGATCTTGAAATATTTGTTAGAAATAAATGAGTTGTCTGGAAGACTTTGTATACTTTAGAAGCATGACTAAAATTATCTTTGAGATTACCTAGTTAATCATGTGTTGGGGTTTTTATTGGGAGGGGTTAAAGGTAACGAGGTGAAGTTGTGTTTAAATTATAAGAAGGCTAAATCTAGTTGAATAATTTTTTAAACAAAGTTCAGAGGTTCTATTGAAATAATTTTGACAAATCATAAATTTGAAATCGATTTTTTGCTTGTGGAACATCGATATAAAATAATACTCTTGTGCATGTAATGGAGAAAGTTCTGGAAATTAATTTTATCTGGCATAGCATTTCTAGAAAGAAGCATGAGGAATGCAAATGGTATGTATATGTGTTTGCTTTCTTTTGGTGTTTTTGGGAGAGGGCAAGTGTTGAAAATGAAGTGTTTCTGATAGGTTTCTAAAATATGAAAGTTTATATTTGTATTTTGATATTTTCCATAGGTACATTGATTTCATTTGCTTCTAGTTTAGGAAATTAAGATACGTTTTTATGTAGATAACCATCGAATAGATAGATATTCAGAAAGAAGAATTTTCATCTTTTGTTTGCCCAGCATTATCTAAACTTACGCTTGAACTAGAATAAGAATCACTTAACCATGGGTTTTTAGTCTGCTGACTTGTTGCTTTCTCAGATCCCTGAATTTGTTTTCAACTTTTTGATAAGGTAGGAAAACAATTTAAACAGTGACGGTTTTGCTTTGTTTAGATGGCTTCCATGATAACGGCAGTACTTTCTCGCTTATATAGAGGAAAGCACTGAAGCAAAATCATTACTGTAAAGGTACTGCTTGTAATGTTGAGTCCAGCTGACAGAATGTCTTAGATCTTTTCCTTAAAGTTATTCACTGCCATTCTATAATTGAAAATGTTTTTTATCCTGAGATTTGGGGAGCAATATCTGTTTTTATGCTTAAAAAGAAAGCACAGGGTTTCCTATCTAAAGCCTTTTTAATATTTCCTTCTTGGTAGTAGTGAAAATACAGCATGTGTTACTTTTATTCCTTTATAAAAACCAGTTACCGTTTTTTTTAAGGCTTGATGGTATTTGGTCTGTGAAAATATGAAAGTTTAGTTTTCTTTACCTAAATTTTCTGTTACCACTGTTAACACTGATTAACATAATCTTTAATCTATAGAATCATAAACTATATCATTTTAACCATATAGCCTTTCTTAACTGAATGTGAGTTTTTCCTTAATGTTGATCATTTTTGTTTTTTGATCTTACTTCTTTTGGCATCTTAGGTTTGTCTTATGGTTCAGATGGAAAACCATGTTTCAGTATCTTTTTTACAGACCACACAGTGGGGCTTATAAAATGCTGAACTCAATTTTCGTAAACTGTGACTTGGGCAGCAGACTCAAGAAAATATATGAAGAAATTTTTTTCTCCACAGGTTCATATGAGCAAGAATGTCCACTCTGTTCTTTGTGTACTATGAGTAGAGAGGTGCTGGTTTTCATTATTTTCCCACAAGGTTCGCAGCTCAGTTTGTGGGCAAGTTCTGTGTAGCATCGGGAAGTTTTCTGCATGTCTGGCAGTGATTCCTGTGCACTTGGAAAAACACCTTTCAAAAATCAGGAGAGGAAAGAGCTGGAGCTTGAGGCTTCACAGGTTTTTGTTAGAGAGCAGTTCCTTTCTTTGGTCTTCCTTTTAAACCCAGAGCAAGGATCAAATAACCCTGTAAGATGATTTTCTCAAAGAGGAGAAGCAAGCTGATTGTTTCTAAGAAGAAAGTAAAAATCTTGGAGTCTAGGGAGAAAATAAGTCTAAATTTCAGCCTTTTAAAGTTTTTGATTGTGGAAACCATTATACTTCTGTAGCAAGAACGCTGTCTCCTGGGTGCATGGTCTGTGCTTGGGTGTCCCTGAGCTCTCACAAGCATGTACATCGATTATGAGCTCTTTGCTCAGAGGAACATTTAGAAGACCTTTGGTATTTAAAACATGTTTAATGAATACCTAATGTATAGAATGATAAATGTTAAACCATATTATATTTTAAAAGGAGAATTTCGTTTCTTTTGGCTATTAATGTAGATACAGCCAGAAGAGGAGGACCAGAAACCATTAGCTTCATCGAATCCCGTATTAGAACTTGAACTGGCAGAAGAAAAATTACCCATGACTCTTTCTAGGCAAGAGGTAAGTTTTTATATGAATGTTTTGTGGGAAAAAAAGAAAAATCTCCACAGCATTTGCATTTATCTCTAGTTCTTTGCAATAACTTTTGTCATTATTTCCCATATAAAATGACTTAACTGGCCAGCTGCACAGTATTCTAGTTCAATTTTCTTCATGAGGTTCTAAATTAATCTCTGCTTTTCTTGGTACTGTTGTCTACTATCTTATGTCTTAAGTTGTTTTTAAAGACTATCATTCTGAACTTTAAAAACTAAACACATTCTAAGTATAATTAAATGCATATATTCTAAATAACTGTACTTGATAAGTTGTCTAAATTATTTAAAATAATAAAAATTATGTATTAAAAGAAAGTAAGTTAGTGTTTTGTAACTTACTTCCTCTTAATACATCTTTCTAAGTCAAAATACAGAGATCTGTATGATCCTTTATGACTGCATAATTTCCCATAATATTTAAAAACTACTTTATTATTTTTAAAATCAATTCTGTGCTAATGGTCGTTTAGGTTGCCTCAGCATTTCCCTATTTTAGATCATACTAAGATGAACACCCTCATACAGATGTCATTGCATGTATAATAATACATGATTACTTTCCTTTGGAAAATTTTCTAGAAACATGATTTCTGGAGTCTGTTCTAAAGACTAAAGACTATATACATGCCTAAGGCTTTAGAGACATATTACCAGAGAGCCCTGCGGACTTGTTATAGCAGTTCATACTCTCAGCTATAGTATTTGCCCGTACCCTGGTCAATATCAACTATTATTTTCCTTCAGCAATAACACCAACAACAAAATTTTAAGATATTCCTGTGAAAAAATTCAGACTGTACACAAGGTACACAACAAAATTAACTTTCAGCAAAAGGAAACTCTCAGAGGAAAGGAGCACTGACTCCAGAGGCTGTGTGTGAAAATTAGATGAAGGACTTTGAATACTTGGCCTGAAACGAAGAATATTTGAGATTTTTAAAAAGATCCATTGACCACAGTTCTAATTTTGAAAAAGCATTGAATATTCTCTGTCGTTTCATAAAGAAGAACTGAGATAATTGAGAGAGGTAGCTTTTCATTTATTTTGAGAAGCATAACATATCTGTCCAAAAATGGGATGGGCTGTTTCATGAAGAGGTGTGATTTTTGTCATTTGTCAGACAGGGACCAGACGAAGGTGTTTTTGAGGTCATTTCTGCATGGATTGGAGATGGCACTAGACGACCTCTTAAGTTTTTTTAATACCGAGTTTCATTTAATCCAGTGGGAGCCCTGCCAGTGGTTTCTAAGTGTGATACTATTTATGTTCCCAGATAAAGTTCTTGGTATTTTAAAATTACAACTTATTTTCTTAATTATAATTCTTGTTTGTCCTTTTTATGAAATACCACACGTATACAAAGAGTGTGTAAAACATGTGTGATATAGTGGATAATTACAAAACAAGCACTCGTATAACGATGGCCGAAGTCAAGGAGGAGTATTATCAGGCTCTCAAAAGCCCTGCACGTCCCCCTCCCTCCATTTGTAACTCACTTTCTCCTCTGAGGTACTAGGTTTTGGTTTTAATGTAGTACTGCAGTGCCGACTCAGTCTATGGTCATTGACTTATCGCTGACTCCAGGCTTGGTTTTATTTTATTTTTTTCTCTTTATAAGTGTTATCACTCCCTCCCATCGTAATGTTTTTCTTATGTATTCTACTTGAAACACTCGCCAAATGACCTAAACCATTAGGGTTATTTAAGATATGACAATAATTCAGTATATCTGTTAGTGGAAACTAAAGAAAAAGAAATATAACTTACTTTTTGCATCTACTTTTCACTTACCAAAATAAGTATTTGGTCTCCTAAAATAAGAATTACTATTACTAATGACATAGGGAATTACTATTGTTGTTTGATATATTTTTTTAATAGGTTATCAGGAGATTAAGAGAAAGAGGAGAACCAATCAGACTCTTTGGAGAAACTGATTATGATGCTTTTCAACGTTTAAGAAAAATAGAGATCCTCACACCGGAAGTTAATAAGGTAAGAAGTCAGAACCAAGCTAGAAGAATGTCATTGTACCATATAAATGAGAATAGTATGGACTTCGACAGAGTTCAACTAATTGCATTACTTACTATAGAGAAAAAAGGAAAAATAAAGTTGCCAGATAACTGCTGCTGAATGTAAGTTTTCTTTTTTTTTTTTAATTTTGTGTGTGTGTGTGAGTTTATTTTTTTGGCTTATTATTTTTCAGTATTTATTTATTTATTTATTTTTGGCTGCATCAGGTCTTACTTGTGGCACTCGAGGTCTAGTTGTGGTGTGCGGGCTCAGTAGTTGCGGCGTGTGGGCTTAGTTGCCCCGCGGCATGTGGGAATCTTAGTTCCCTTGCCAGGGATCAAACCTGTGTCCCCTGCATTAGAAGGAGGATTCTTAACCCCTGGACCACCAGGAAAGTCCCAGGTTTTCTTTAATTTTCTTTTAGAAAGCACACCTCTTGGGCATGCAGTTTAGTGCATTTTGACAAATACATGCAAGTACGTGGCCACTACCCTTATGAAGATATAGAGTATTTTCATCACACACACATGAAAGTTCCCCAGCACTCCTCCTTGGCCAGTCCCCAGGTTCTTCTTCCTCCACTCCTGGGCAACCACCTTGTTAAATTCTATCCCCACCAGTGAATTTAGAGGATGTGTCTGGCTTCTTTTGCTCAATGTGATATTTTGTAGATTCATCCGTGTTATTGTGGATGTTGGTAGTTTGTTCCTTTACATTGCTGATGATATTCAGCTGTATGAATATATCAGAATATGTTTCTAGCTTTGGGCTGTTATGAATAAAACTGCCGTGAACATTCTTACACAGATCTTTTTTGGATCTGTGTTATTCCTCTTGGGTAAATACGTTTTTATCTCTCTGGTAAATACTTAGAAGTGGAATTGCTATATAGTATAGTAAGAGTAAATGTATGCTCAACTTTTTAGGAAATGCCAAATATTTCCAGTGTCTCATCAGTGTTTGTTATTGTTAGTCTTTTAAATTTTATCCATTCTCTTGTATTGTGGTAGTATCTCATTGTGGTTCTATTCACAGTTCCCTGATAACTAAAGATTATGAGCATCTTTTCATAGACTTACTGGCCATATCTTTCTCTATGCAGTGTGTCTTTTGTTCATGTTTCAGTTGGGTTGTTTGTCTTTTTATTTTTGAGTTATAGGAGTTCTTTATGTGTATTCTGGATTCTTTGTCAGGTATACAGATTCATGTTTTGTGTCTATTTTTTCCTAGTCTAGGCCCTACCTGTTCTCTTAATGGTGCCTCTTCATGGGCAGGACTTCCAAATTTTGATGAAGTTCGCTTTATGGTTATTGCTTTTGGTGTTTTGCTTAAGAAATCTTTGCTTACCCTAAGGTCTTAAAGAGATGGTATTTTCTTAAACTTTAATAGTTTTAGCTTTACTTTTAGGACTCTAATCTTGTTTTATGGCTCAGCTTATGGTCTGTCTTGGCAAACATTCCATGGACTCTTGAAAAGAGTATGTTTTATGCTTTGGATAAATGTGAATTACAGTGGTGGTGTTCAGGTCTTCTGTGGCCTTATTAACTTATTTACTTGCTCTTTCAGTGAGAGACAGGTGTGGTTGTCTGTGTCTGTGTAACAAACCACCCCAAAACTTACAGCTTAAAACAATTCATTATTATAAAATCTTTCTCAGTCATCTATGATGGTAACAAACCACCCTGAAACCTAGTAACCTAAGGTAATTTATCATTCTCCCTCACAGTTCTGTGGTTCGATTGGGCTAATTAAGCTGGGCAGTTTTTTTCTTGGGGTCTTGCATGTGATGCAGTCAGGTGAGGGCTGTGGCTGAGGTCATCTGAAGGCTCCCCGGACTGGCCTTCTAACTTAGAATGCTGCCTTAAAGGTGCAGCTGCTTTGTAGCAGGTGTCAGCATTTCCTGTCTTTTTAAGGCTGAGTAATACTCCATTGTATATATGGACCCCATTTTGTTTATCCATTCATCCTTGAGGGACATGTAGGTTGCTTCTGCCTTTTGGCTGTTGTGAATAATCCTGCTGTGGACACAAGTATATAAATATCTGTTCGAGTCCCAGCTTTCACTTCTTTTGCATATATTCCCAGAAGTGGAATTGCTAGATCATATGGTGATCCTGTGTCTAGCTTTTTTTAAAATCATAACGAATTTAAAATTTTTTCTTCATTTATATTAATGTGCACAGCAGTTTGTTTTTCTTTATTTTCAGTTCCATCTAAACTTTCCTAACTTAAATTCTTGGAAAGGGTAAGTGGTTTTGTAATGCTTCATTTCACTGATATTTGTTTCTCTTCTATCTCCTGAGTCACTTTCCTTATCAAAAGATAGTCTAAAATGCTAATGTGAACTATTCAGTTTTTGTTACCTGATTTAATTTTTCTACTGCTCATTTCATTACTTGAAAAATCTTCTAGCTTTTAATATTAATTTATTACAACCTGCTGTATTCTAATCTTATTCAAGCCTGTCCCAAATACTAGAGTTTCTTACGTACTTTTTAAAAACTGAGGTATAATTGACATATAACATTAATTTCAGGTGTACAGCATAGTGATTTTATCTGATCACCACAATAATCTAGTTAATATTCATCACTATACAGTTACAACAAAATTTTTTTTTTCTTGTGATGAGGACTTTTTTTTTTTTTTTAGAGATCTACTCTCTGAGTAACTTTGAAATATGCAGTACAGTATTATTACCTTTAGTCACCATGCTGTACATTATATCCCTGTAATTTATTTCTTTTATAAATAACTGGACCAGTCTAAAAGTTCGTAAATTTGAGCACATTCTGAAGCTCTACACTTTTACTCCCCTCCCTCCACGTTTTATTTTTCTGATACCCCATTTTACATCTTTTTGTCTTGTGTAGCCCTTAACTAATTATTGTAGTTAGAGTTCTTTTTACTACTTTTGTCTTTTAATCTTCATACTAGCTTTATGAGTGATTAATTCACTACTTTTACTATATATTTACCTTTACCAATGAGATACATACTTTCATATGTTTTCTTGTTATTAATTAGTGCCGTTTCTTGCCAGCTTAAAGAAGTCCCTTTAACATTTCTTATAAGGCTGGTTTAGTGATGATGAACTCCTTTAGCTTTTGCTTCTCTGGAAACTGTTGCTCCTTCAGTTCTGAATGATAACTTTGCCGGGTACAGTGTCCTTGGAAGTTTGTTCTTTTAGCACTTTGAATATATTGTGCTGTTCCCTCCTGGTCTGCAGAGTTTCTGCTGAAAAAAATCTCCTGATAGTCTTATGGGGAGCGGGGTTCCCTTGTACAAAACAGGCTGTTTCTCTCTTGCTGCTTTTAAGATGCTCTCCTTCTTTAACTTTGGTTTTTTATTTTTTTAAATTGAAGTATAGTTGTTTTGCAGTATTGTGTTAATTTCAGGTATAGAGCATAGTGATTCAGGTTTTTGCAGATTATATTCCATTATAGGTTATTATAAGATATTGGGTATAAGTCCCTGTGCTATACAGTATATCCTTGTTGCTTATCTATTTTAAATATAATAGTTTGTATCTGTTACTCCCATACCCCTAATTTGTCCCTCTCTCCTTTCCTTCCCCCCTTGTTAACCACAAGTTTGTTTTGATATCTCTCTGTTTCTGTTTTGCTTATACTTTCATTTGTATTATTTTTTAGTTTCCACATATGGGTGATATCATACAGTATTTGTCTTTCTCTGTCTGACTTATTTCACTAAGCATAATACTCTCCAGGTCCATCCATGTTGTTGCAAATGGCAGCATTTCATTCTTTTTTATGGCTAAGTAAGATTCCTCTGTGTGTGTGTGTGTGTGAGAGAGAGACATCTTCTTAATCCAGTTGCCTGTTGGGCACTTGGGTTGCTTGCATGTCTTGGCTATCATAAATAGTGCTGCTGTGACCATTGGGGTGCATGTATCTTTTCGAATTTAGTATTTTCATTTTTTTCTGGGTATATACCCAGGAGTGGGATTGCTGCATCATACGGTAGTTCTGTTTTTAGTTTAAGGAACCTGAATACTCTTTTCCTTAGTGGCTATCTCAATTTTCATTCCTACCAACAGTGTATGAGGGTTCCCTTTTCTCTACATCCTCTGCAACTTTTGTTTTGTAGACTTTTCGATGATGGCCATTCTGACAGGTGTGAGGTGGTATCTCATTATGGTTTTGATCTGCATTTCTCTAATAATTAGTGATGTGGAGCATCTTTTCATGTGCCTGTTAGCCATCTGCATGTCTTCTTTGGAGAAATGTCTGTTCAGGTCTTCTGACCATTTTTGGATTGGGTTGTTTTTTGATATTGAGTTGTATGAGCTGTTTGTATATTTTGGATATTAACCCCTTGTGGGTCACATCATTTATAAATGTTTTCTCCCATTCAGTAGGTTGTCTTTTTGTTTCGTTGATGGTTTCCTTGCTGTGCAAAACCTTTCAAGTGTAATCACGCCCCATTTATTTCTTTTGCCTTAAAGACTGATTAAAGAGAGTATTGCTAAGATTTATGTCAAAGACTGCTCCGCCTGTGTTGTATTGTAGGAGTTGTCTTTAACTTTTGACATTTTAATTATAATGTGTCTTGGTGTGGGTATGTTTAACTTTTTCAAATATTGCCATACCATTTTCCACAGCAGCTGTACCATTTTACATTTCCAGCAGTACACTAGGGTCTGTTTCTCCATATCCTAGCCAAGTTGTTATTTTCTGTTTTCTGTTGATAATATTCATCTTAATGGGTGTGAAGTGGTATCTCTTTGTGGTTTGATTTGCATTTCCTTAATGACTAGTGATGTTGAGCATCTTTTCATTTACGTACTGGCCGTTCCGTTCGTATGTCATCTGTTAAAGTCCTTTGCCCATTTTAAATCAGGTTGTTTTCTGTTTTGTTAGTTAACTCTAAGAGTTCTATAGTTTTAGCTCTTACATTTAGGTCTTCGATCCATTTTGAGTTAATTTTTTTTTTAAGATGATGGGGGTAGGAGTTTATTAATTAATTTATTTTGGCTGTGTTGGGTCTTCGTTTCTGTGCGAGGGCTTTCTCTAGTTGTGGCAAGCGGGGGCCACTCTTCATCGTGGTGCGCGGGCCTCTCACTATCGCGGCCTCTCGTTGCGGAGCACAGGCTCCAGACGCGCAGGCTCAGTAGTTGTGGCTCACGGGCCTAGTTGCTCCGTGGCATGTGGGGTTCTCCCAGACCAGGGCTCGAACCCGTGTCCCCTGCATTAGCAGGCAGACTCTCAACCACTGTGCCACCAGGGAAGCCCCTGAGTTAATTTTTGTATGTGGTATATGCCAAGGGTCTAGCTTTAAGGCTTCCATTTTTTACCAAGTGGTCACAAACTGGAAGTGAATAGAATATGGAATTTGCTGGTTTGTTAGAAACATAGTGAAATCCTAGGGTATGGTTGAGAGCCTGGTTTTATACTGTTGACATTTCCAAATGTTTTGGGAGTTCAAAGTATCAATAGTTGCAGTTGTTAGACATTTTCAGTGAACCAGAAAAATGGGTTGGGGACCAGTGGAGACCTGGTCACTTTCACTAGGGCCTCATTAGAAACTTACAGCGTTAATGCCTATTCTTATTTGGGTTTGTCACTCGTATGTTTTAGTTTTCTGACCATCAGATTACCTATTGTGTGTACATTCTCTTAAATCTAAATATGTTCATAAGAATTGACTTTGCATGGACAGTGGTGATAGCTGTGTAATAAACTGAAATATTATTTGAGTTCTTTGAGGAGAACAAAGTGGATCGTACTCATCCTTAGAGAGAGAACTCAGAAGTGAACCGTCCGTGGGATTTCATACCAGATGTGACTCTTCACCTTTCCTCAGGGATTGCGGAACGATCTGAAGGCAGCTCTGGACAAGATAGATCAGCAGTACCTGAATGAAATCGTGGGCGGCCAGGAGCCTGGAGAGGAGGACGCCCAGAACGATCTGAAGGTCCACGAAGAAAACACCACGATTGAAGAGCTAGAGGTGGTCCCTCCACCTCCCTGCCCGAGTCCCCGTCGCGCGCCTTTCATTCCCTGCGGCAGATGGCTGAGCTCCTCAGACTCCCCAGTGTACAGCGTGCTGGCGTCGTTGGTCACTACAAAGGCCCTTCTTCTGTTTCGTGCCGTGTGTTTCTTCACTCCCTTTTTTCTCACTTTCTATACACATTCCCCTACTTCCCGCCTTCAAAAGTATTCATGCTGACATGTTTGGTGTGTATCCTTTGATTTGTTGATGGTCTTCTAGGACCAGTAGTGTTTTGTCTGCATGTGTTTCGGTATACACATAAATGATATTTTACTGTGAAATTCCTCATTCTGCATTCACTTTTTCTCCACTTAGAACTATGTCAAGTTCCATCCTTGATACCTTAGGTACATCTAAACCTTTGATTTGAACTGTTAACATAGCATTTCGTACACTGTGGTGTTCACTGCCTTTTACTTTTTGTTCGCCATAACGACAGACAGTGAGATTGCTCCCAGCTCCCTGTTACCACAGACAGCTTTGTGACAAACAGGCTTGCACATGAGCCCTCTGGAGCAGAAGCAGGACTGCTTCTGATATATGTTTAACTTGTCGGAGTACTGCCAAATTGCTCTCTGTAATGGGTTTGCCAGTCTCCACCCTCCACCAGCAGTGTGTGAGTGTCTTGTATCCCTGCATCCCTGCCAACACTTGGCAGTATCTTGCTTTCTTATTTTTGCCAGTGTGTTGAATGTGGAGTGATATATGTAATCTTATTTAAAAGTTGTATTATCTAAATATCTAGCATGAGCAAAAATAATATGACTTAGTTTAAAGTTCTTAATGGTTAATAAAACATAGTTATTTTTTCTGTCACCTTTCGTTCCTGGCTCTTAACCCACATTGCATGCTGTGAGTGAGATTGTAGTTAAGGAAGATGTCCTTTTAATTATACCTCAACCCCCTAAATTTTACTGCAGTAATTGGTGTGAGCAACCAGTTCTGGACATTTTTTTCTTTTTTCCTTCGTTTCAAACAACTTTGGAGATAGTCACATACTATACAATTTATCCATTTAATGTGTACAATTCAGTGGTTTTTAGTATATTCACAGGTTGCTACAACCATCATCACAATCTAATTTTAGAGCATTTTGCTCCCCTAAAAAGAAACCTCATGTTCATTATCAGTCTCTCCCTTTACTCCCTCTTTGAGTCACAAAAGATAACATGCTCTCTAAATTTAAATGGCAAATTGTCTTTTTTTTTTTTAATCTATCTAGAAATTCCATCAGGGTTTTAAATCAAAATTGGACCATACGTATATGTAATAAAGAGCCATGTTTAGTCTGGTGTTGATCATGTATGTGTTCCACTGTTGCTCTTGACTAATGAACAGAAGCATTCTTTTTCTTCAGGCCCTGGGAGAGTCTTTAGGAAAAGGTGATGATCATAAAGACATGGACATCATTACCAAGTTCCTTAAGGTATGTACTTTTTGGCTAGGAAAGGAGCACACGTTTTCTTTAGTTAAGAACTGGTCTGTCTTTTTGTTTTTTGGTTTTTTTTTTTTTTTTTGGTTTTTCATTTTTGAATTGTTTAAGAGTTAAAGACTGGAAAGGGAAATCCTCACTAAACATTTCTGCACCTACGGTGTTTATAATATTCCTATGTGCTTGGATATAGAGGTTAAACAAAGAAAATGTATATTTACTTTCTTCATAGCAGTTGTAAAGCTGAGTTATTAATGTAAATACACTGAAAAGAATCATAGCAGTGGAATGAACAAGACGTTTTAAGGATTAAAAAAATTTTTTTAAACACTCTGGGAAGGAGTGCAATAAGGAGAAGCTTTTCTGAGAGATGATGACAGTAAGGAATGGAAGGAGGTGGGAAGACATTGACAGGGAAAAAAGCAAACACTCGAGTAACCTTTCAGAGACTTGAGATTAGCTCATTCATTCTTCCCGGAATTCCTCTTTCAGTGGTTTAGGTAGAGTATATGCAAATCCCAGATCCCTTTTAACATTTATTCACAAATTATTTGTCTTCAGAACAAGAGATATAAATGCAAGAAATGCTTTTACTTGTATTTACAGTTTAAATACAACATAATTAGTCATCAAGATTCTCAATCCATTGAGGACTTGGCATGGAATTAGCTAGGGCGTGGTGGGATCTAGCATGAACTAGAATTTCCTCTTTGAGTGACAGCCTCTCCCTATGTAGGGCATGCATAGGTAACACCGCTAGGGGAGTATGGCTTCCTCAGCCTTCAGTGTTTACCTGCCTCTGGCAAGGATGCTGTTTGTGCCGTTTAACTCAGGGGGCACCTGGGTAGTTTTCTGGGGCAGGGTGGGGGCTGGTCATAGTTTCTTTTATTTTCCTTCGTTTTTTCCTTCCTTCTCCTTTGGTCAGGCACTTTAGAGGGAATTTTTCATTGAATTGTGGTCTCTACTGCAAAAGTAGAAAGTCCAAATACTACAACATCATCCTTGGAAGATTGATTAAATATCACAGCACATATGGCATTATGGCCGATGAGTCTAGGTAGGTTGAATTTTATGTAATAGGAATACAAGTAAAAGTTTATTTCTGTCAAGCAGTTGCCTGTGAAATTTGATAGCTCTTTCAGGGGAAATGGATCGCATCTGAGCTGGGAGAAGTGTAGAACAGGGAAGTCTGTGACTTGCCAAAGGTACTACATTAAAACATACGTGACGCACTAAGCAGAGATAGTTCATTAGTTACCTATTGGTTGATGTTTTAATCAGTCAGGACATTGACTCTAAGGATGAGTGTATACCATTTTGTGCATCAGAGAACTTTTAAGCTTACAGAACCACTGGGTGGCATTGTAGTCTGAATTTACCCTTTTTTCCACAGTTTCTTCTTGGTGTTTGGGCTAAGGAGCTGAATGCCAGAGAGGATTATGTGAAGCGCAGCGTCCAGGGTAAACTCAACAGTGCTACTCAGAAACAGACCGAGTCCTATCTCAGACCCCTTTTCAGAAAGCTACGGAAAAGGGTGAGGTTTCGTGAAAAATGCTTTTGTTAACTGATTTAAAAAAAATAGAATATATAAGGTTAGAATAAATGCAGTCTGTAACGACACACTGTAGCTTCCAAAATTTAGTTATGCTTTTTTTTTCTTTTCCAGAATCTTCCTGCCGATATTAAAGAATCCATAACAGATATCATTAAATTCATGTTGCAGAGGGAATATGTGAAGGTACAGTACCATGCTGTGCATCAGAATTATGTTCATGAGCATACCTAGGTTGTGTACATAATATGTTCATCTCGTGTGGGAGTATTTTAATAGAAGATTTTAGGATAAATGTGAAATGAATTAGTAGTAAAAAATAAAAAACAACCTTTCATTTTCTAATATATTGTTAGCTTTATTGTTAGGCATGAATAATAATGTTTCAGACCACACTGTATTTTTTAGTCATTTTTAAGGAAGGTGTAAAGATTCTTCACGAACTGGATATAGGCAGCATTCATTTCATGAATGGGATTGAATTTCAAAGTTTTTAGATTGTTGATTATGGCTTGGAACAAATTTTCCCGTAGAAGCAATGTTACATAGATTAGTTTCCCAGGCCAGCTATAAAAACCTACTTAATCCATAATATAGCTGAACCGTTGTACTAATGATACAGTGGAATTTAACCGCCCTTTATGCTGGTTTCTCTGAGAAAATGTTCTAAGTAAGGCTGCCAGAATTCCTCTCTCCCATTTCAGTACTGCAACAATAGCAAAGCCCAGGAGGGGAGACGCTTCCCCTGCTGCAGTGTCTTTATTCCTGAGTGGACTCTGGGACCAGGTGGCAGAGGAGAGAGCTCTGGTGTCCATGTGCTCCTTGGGGAGAGTTTAGAAAGGAGGTGGAAGGCCATCAGTCAGTGTGGCGAACAAGAAGAGAAGGGCCTCTTGCGCCACTAATGGGATTGGAAGTGCACCCCTGCTCGTGGGCCATCAGCCGAGTTTGAGGAGGGAGGCTTCCAGTGGCTGTGCCTCCCAAGAGAGGAGGAGTGGAGGGTTCCGTGCAGCATCTCCAGTGACAGTTCCAGAGCCTCGATGGGACTCTGCCAGAAAAGTGGGGATGCGTTGCTTATTCCTGTGCTCTGAGTGTCTGTCCTCAGAAGGAACTGTGGGTGATCCTGGGTGACTGGAGGTCTCCTTGACGAGAGCCTCATGCTAATGGGCTCAAGTAGTGGTTTTAGTCCCTCTAGATGAGAGCCTGTTGGTTAGTCAAAGAAAGCGTTTCTGCTTTATAGCTATGAGTTTTATATTTGGATAGTTTCTGTGAGTTGCCTGGAGCTTACCAGGGATGATCGCATCGGGATGGATGGATAAGGTCACCATCAGCGCAGAAGGAATTCATGGCACTTGCCTACTAGAGGCGATGCCTTCCCTCTTGATCCTTTTCTCATTCTCGTATGTGAGAAGCTGGTGAAAGTTTATTTTATATAAAGTACAGAAAGAACTAAAACTTAATATTAGGACAGTCTTCTTTGGAAATTTGGGGAAACTGAATATTGGAAATTTTATCAGTTAATATCCAGTGTTAAACTTTGCACTCACAAGTATCAGGGATTTAAAAAAATGTGTATATGCTGTTTTTAAATTCAGTATATCAGTCTCATAGTTGTTTGATTTTTAAATGAAGATCTCTTTGAGGCCTGGCTGTGTAAGCCTCTCTAAAACCATTGGGGTCTTGTAGAGTTTACTTGCTTTCTGTTTTGTCCCCCACCCCAGCCCAGGTAGCCAGGCTTGGTTTAGAAACAGAGCCATTTTTCTTCATTTCTTTCTCTCTTCTCATTTAGTCGCTTTTAAGGTTCTTGGCAGGTGGGAGGTTTGGGGAGCCAAAGTGAAATGCTCTCATCCTTTAGCTATTTGGCTCGAGGGCCAGTATTTAATCTCTGTTTACACATCTGCTGTGGACCCGATGTGATGGTCCCAGCACACAGAGCCCACACTGCTTTCAGAGGTCTGCACTGCTGCGCGGGGAGTAGTTGTAGTTTATGAAAAACTAGTTAGCCTCTGTCTTCTCTGTGACCACCTGGGGAGAACACTAGGTCTAACGGAAACTCAGACTAGAGTTTTTGTCAGTGCATCAAATTACCTGCCCGGTAATTCCAGATCTGAAATGTAGTAACTTCCAGTGCACCAAGGCTGCAAAGGAATGTTTTGTCTTTTTACTCACTGGATTAGTGTTGGTTTCTGTTTTTCCACAGACATTTGTGGTCCTGGGTAAGCAGTCAGTCACCCCATATTTTAATTTCTTTTGTTCGAATAATGGGAATGGTAATATTTTCAACACACCCAAGAGATGGATGAAAATTTCATCATGAAGGGCTGTGAAATACTAAATGAAAATTGGGACCAGCAGAATATTTCTGCTTTCCTGATCTCTTCTTCAACTTTCTTTTTAGGCTAACGATGCTTATCTTCAGATGGCCATTGGAAATGCCCCTTGGCCTATTGGTGTCACTATGGTTGGCATCCATGCCAGAACTGGTAGGGAAAAGATTTTTTCCAAGCACGTTGCACATGTTTTAAATGATGAGACGCAGCGGAAGTATATTCAGGTAAGCAGTTTGGAGGGAAAAGTGCTCTGGAGGTTAACATTCCCCGCTTCTCAAACTAAGTTTTGAGAGGAGGAGAATTATAGTGATTGGATACGGCATGATAGGATGCAAGTCCACTCTTTATGTAAGTAGTACTTGTATTTAAGACACCTTCCACTGTACTATAAGATAGAAACCTTTTAGGTTTCATATATGATGTAAGACAGGGTGAAGTGTTGTGCTTTAATTACCTCAGTAGTGAAATAACACTATTGCTGTTCGCTTTGGGAGTTTACTAAAGAATGACGAATTTAGAGTATTTTGCAATAATTCACATTTTGTTACTTTCAAGGTAGATTAACATCTAGGCCAAAAAGGTATGAATGGTAAAAATTTGGCTAGTAAATATTTTTAAATAATTTATAACAACACTTTCATACACAGATAGATTTAAAGTATTTATAGTTTATTTTCTTAAAGTTATACATGCCTCACATAAACCTGGTTACACTGCTGTTGGGTTAAACTTTTCTTTTTAGTGGGAAAAAACCCCCAACTGTTATCTAGCTTTTGCCAAGGTTTCAGAAATCCCAGGTTGTGTCTGTTTAATGACTTTTGCTGGATGTTAACTCTAAAGCTTGAAGATGAAACTCTGAAAGTTTATTTAAAGTGTAGGATTCACTTAAAATGCCGAAAGTGCTTTCAGAATTTGTGCCAGACAACAGTCACTATCATGTTCATGGATTATCTTTTCATTGCATTTCAATTCCAAGTGCTAAAGGTTATTTTGTGTCATGCTTTGTACCTTATTCATATATATTAGCATTTTAAAGTATGATTTCAACCTGACCCCCTAATGTGAACTGTAGAACTTATAGAGTTCAAATATACTGTGGAAATTCAAAACATTTCCATTTTCTTAATAACCACCATTGACCGTAGCGAAGGCAAAAAGCTTTTAGTTGGGGGGAAAAAAGTGGTTTGGCTTTAACAATAGAAAACAGTTGCCAGTGATTAAATTTGCTAATTGTGTTCAGCTATACCATGGCCAAAGCTATCGTGTGTATAAGAGTTCATATAATTAGATAAATTGTCTTAAAGACAGCATCTTCTTTAGACAATGGTATGATTACCATCATCTTATAAACTGATTTTTCTTTTTAAAAATATGCCTAGTATTTTAAAGACTTCTGGTTTATTTTGGAAGCTATACAGTGACCTGTCCTTCCTCCATTGTTCTTCCTTTTTAACTCTTCCCATTAAAATGTTTTTCCCCCTTTTTCCCAAGGTGATTGGGGAAAATTGGCGAACATACTGTATCTGAACTTTAGGAAAGTGTTTGACCTAAATCCAATAATATTCTTGTGTACAGATGTAAATATGATAAAATGATCAGGTGGACTCAGCTTGTTGAGTGAGAGAAGCCATGCATACTAAATAATGGATCCGTGTCTGTTTGGGTGCATGCTAGGGACATGCCATGGGGCTCTTAGTGACCTCAATACTGTCCTATTCAACAATTTTAATGACCAATTTGGATGACTGTACTGAGAGGTATATTTATCAGATTTACAGACATTAAGAAACAGAAGGGATAGGGTGTGCGTTCAGGTGGAAAAGAAATTTGCATTCCAGAAGTTCTTGACAGACTGAAGAAAAAAGCAGATTCTAAAAATATAATATTTAGCAATGATGACCGTAAAGAAATTTGGAAGTCTAACTCAGACTTCTAACAAGTCAAGTTAGACTTGAGCGTACAGTTTGAGCAATGTATATGAGGAAGAATTAGGGAATTTAAGTACAATAACAGTAGTACAGTATGGCTACTGGAAAGTCTAATGATAGCTTATGCTACATTATTAGATGTAATAATTTAGTATAAGTTGCACAAGGCAAGAGCATAGTTCACTGTCGTGTCTGCAGAGTCTGGAATAGTACTCATGGTGGGTGCTCAGTAAATATTTGCTGAATGAATGAATACTCTAGAGGATGAGAGGTAAAAGTCTTGCTTTTTTTTTTCCCTAGTCCTTGAGAAAGGAGACTCTTGGTGGGGGTCTGGGTAACTATAGATAATGAGAGAACTTTCTGGTGGAAGAGGGATTAAACTTGTCCCTCTACAGTTAAGGACCAGGTAAGGTATAGGAATGAAGGCACATTTCTGGTCAGTGTAAGGAAAGGATTCTTTCTTTTTCTAATCTTTTTGTTTTGAAACAATGAGAGACTGGTAAGAGGTTGCAAAAATAGTACAAAGAAGATTTTTTTTTTTTGTGGTACGCGGGCCTCTCACTGTTGTGGCCTCTCCCGTTGCGGAGCACAGGCTCCGGATGCGCAGGCTCAGTGGCCATGGCTCACGGGCCCAACCGCTCCGCGGCATGTGGGATCTTCCCGGACCGGGGCACGAACCCGTGTCCCCTGCATCGGCAGGCGGACTCTCAACCACTGCGCCACCAGGGAAGCCCCAAAGAAGCTTTTTAACAGGCAGAATTGCCCCAAAATAGGAGTAGGGCTGCTTTAGAGGATATGGGGGGGATCCCTACCACTTGATGTGTGCAAGCATCCAGTTAACTGTTGCCCTTTCTGGTCTGTTGATTTCTCTGATACTTCTCTGCCATTTTCCCTAGAGGCCATTGCTTAAACCTGAGGTTGCAAACTCACACACCCAGGATAGTCGGGTAACAGGTGAGCTGAGTGTTAAGAAGCCCCTGACCCTTGGTCTCTCTTTTCTTTTCCTACTTTTCATGTAGCCACAGATAGAAGCAGTATTTTCATTTTCCTCTCAACTCTGTGATAAGAACAGTGGACAGTTGATTACCAATGTTGTGTTAGTTCAACTATACTCCAATATAAAATAAAAACTTTAAAAAGTGGACAGCGCAAGCACAGTGTGAAGTGTCAGCTGAGTCTTAGCCTCAGCATTACTGGAGTCACTTCAGCTCATTGGTACCTTGTAGGAATATGGTTCTAGTGTTGTTCCATCTTCCTTTATTTTTTATTTTAGAGGTAACTAGAATCTGTAATTTTTTTAAAAAAGCATATGCTCCTATTTTTAAAATATTGGCAATAACAAAAACAAAAAATTAGCATTGTGTGAGGCCAAATAAAGTACCAGTTTTTGATCTGTCTTAAAATAAACCCATAGTGCAGCTCAAGGCACAATGAAGCCACCCCCATGTTAGCGTTTTACGAAATTCTTGATTACAATTAAGTGAGTGATTTCCTAAGCTGTCTTTTAAATCTTTCTCCTCTTATTTTGGTATTTGGGTGAGGTTGAGTTGAATTATTCCTACAAAGGGACAGTTTAAATATATTATTTGAAGTTTAAGTCAGGAAGTGACAAACTTAAAGGATCAGGTAGTAAATATTTTAGGCTTTGGGCTTCATAGGTCTCTGCTACAACTCTTCAACCCTACAGCTGTGTGAAAGCAACCAGTGGCTGTGTTCCAGTAAAACTCCATTTATAAAAGGGGCAAGTGGCCCGTGGGCCGTAGTTTGCTGACCCCTGGTAAATGTATAAACCCAAACCTAAGCTATTTGCTGAGGAGGTAATAGTGAAAGTCATTTAATAGGGTAATTTTTCTTTTAATTTTTTTTAACATCTTTATTGGAGTATAATTGCTTTACAATGGTGTATTAGTTTCTGCTGTATAACAAAGTGAATCAGCTATATGTATACATATGTCCCCATATCTCCTCCCTCTTGCGTCTCCCTCCCACCCTCCCTATCCCACCTCTCTAGGGGGGACACAAAGCACCAAGCTGATCTCCCTGTGCTATGTGGCTGCTTCCCACTAGCTGTCTATTTTACATTTGGTAGTGTATATATGTCCATGCCATTCTCTCACTTTGTCTCAGCTTACTCTTCCCCTCCCCATGTCCTCAAGTCCATTCTCTACGTCTGCGTCTTTATTCCTGTCTTGCCCCTACATTCTTCAGAACCATTATTATTATTTTTTTTTAGATTCCAAATATATGTGTTAGCATACGGTATTTGTTTTTCTCTTTCTGACTTAGTTCACTCTATGACAGTCTCTAGGTCCATCTGCCTCACTACAAATAACTCAATTTCGTTTCTTTTTATGGCTGAGTAATATTCCATTGTATATATGTGCCACATCTTCTTTATCCACTCATCTGTCGATGGACACTTAGGTTGCTTCCATGTCCTGGCTATCGTAAATAGAGCTGCAATGAACATTTTGGTACATGACTCTTTTTGAATTATGGTTTTCTCTGGGTATATGCCCAGTAGTGGGATTGCTGTGTCATTTGGTAGTTCTATTTTTAGTTTTTTAAGGAACCTCCATACTGTTTTCCATAGTGGCTGTATCAATTTACATTCCCACCAACAGTGCAAGAGGGTTCCCTTTTCTCCACACCCTCTCCAGCATTTATTGTTTGTAGATTTTTTGATGATGGCCATTCTGACCGGTGTGAGGTGATATCTCATTGTGGTTTTGATTTGCATTTCTCTAATGATTAGTGATGTTTAGCATCCTTTTATGTGTTTGTTGGCAATCTGTATATCTTCTTTGGAGAAATGTCTGTTTAGGTCTTCTGCCCATTTTTAGATTGGGTTGTTTGCTTTTTTGATATTGAGCTGCATGAGCTGCTTGTATATTTTGGAGATTAATCCTTTGTCAGTTGCTTCGTTTGCAAATATTTTCTCCCATTCTGAGGGTTGTCTTTTCGTCTTGTTTATAGTTTCCTTTGCTGTGCAAAAGCTTTTAAGTTTCATTAGGTCCCATTTGTTTACTTTTGTTTTTATTTCCATTACTCTAGGAGGTGGGTCAAAAAGGGTCTTGCTGTGATTTATGTCATAGAGCATTCTGCCTACGTTTTCCTCTGAGTTTTATAGTGTCTGGCCTTACATTTAGGTCTTTAATCCATTTTGAGTTTATTTTTGTGTATGGTGTTAGGGAATGTTCTAATTTCATTCTTTTACGTGTAGCTGTCCAGTTTTCCCAGCACCACTTATTAACGAGGCTGTCTTTTCTCCATTGTATATTCTTGCCTCCTTTATCAAAGATAAGGAGACCATATGTGTGTGGGTTTATCTTTGGGCTTTCTGTCCTGTTCCATTGATCTATGTTTCTGTTCTTGTGCCAGTACCATACTCTCTTGATTACTGCAGCTTTGTAATATAGTCTGAAGTCTGGAAGCCTGATTCCTCCAGCTCCGTTTTTCTTTCTCACGATTGCTTTGGCTATTCGGGGTCTTCTGTGTTTCCATACAAATTGTAAAATTTTTTGTTCTAGTTCTGTGAAAAATGCCATTGGTAGTTTGATAGGGATTGCACTGAATCTGTAGATTGCTTTCGGTAGTATAGTCATTTTCACAATGTTGATTCTTCCAGTCCAAGAACGTGTTATATCTCTCCATCTGTTTGGATCATCTTTAATTTCTTTCATCAGTGTCTTATAGTTTTCTGCATACAGGCCTTTTGTCTCCTTAGGTAGGTTTATTCCTAGGTATTTTATTCTTTTTGTTGCAATGGTAAATGGGAGTGTTTTCTTGATTTCACTTTCAGATTTTTCATCATTAGTGTATAGGAATGCAAGAGATTTCTGTGCATTAATTTTGTATTGTGCTACTTTACCAAATTCATTGATTAGCTCTAGTAGTTTTCTGGTAGCGTCTTTAGGATTCTCTGCGTATAGTATCATGTCATCTGCAAACAGTGGCAGTTTTACTTCTTCTTTTCCAGTTTGGATTCCTTTTATTTCTTTATCTTCTCTGATTGCTGTGGCTAAAACTTCCAAAACTATGTTGAATAAAATTTTTCTATTTAAATTGAGATATAATAAACCTTAGTAAACAGTGGAGCCTGTAAAGTGTACTAATCTTAATTGTACAGCTCAATGATTCTTCATATATATGTGATATTTATCAAGACATAAAATGAGGTCTGGATCATAGGAGATTTCAAGCAGCACCCCTGAAGTTTCCCTCATTCCTTTGACCAGCCTAATTCCTCCTCCCATCAGAAATAACCACGGTTTTGACATGTGTCATTATTGGTTAATTTTGCCAGTTCTTGGACATCATTTAAATGAAATCTTGCAATATGTAATTATTTTTTTTATGTAGAAATATTGGTGAGAAGTAACTGTTTTCTGAAATATGGTAAAAACAATTCAGGGGGCTCTTTACTGTAACATGATTTCATCTTTGGGTTTTATGCAAACCTCTATAGAATTTAAACTGTGAAAGTTGTTTGAAGTGTTCTCTTTCTCACAAAAATTAAACACACCACAGGGAGGGTTTGCTCACCATGTAGATCAAAGAGAAGTTGTATAGCTTATTGGTAGCCTCAAATCTAGGGCGAGATGGAAATTGTTGGTAGGAACTTCAAGGACTTTGGTCGGTCTGCCAAATGCAGATGTAGCCTTTGGCCCAGATTTGGGTAAAGCTTCTTCTACACAAATTAAAGGAAGTTCTTGATTATTTAGACTCTTTATAATTCAGTCATTTCGAGACATCTCTTGAAAAGGTTCATATCTTGGGTGTTCTTTACTTGTTGGTAATGAAGAGCAGGAAGAAAAGCTGCAGTTGACATCACATGGTGATTTGCCCTCCAGATCCACTCCATCCTTCCTCACCTTGTTCTGTGCCCTGGAAACCTGGCTTTTATGAACAACATGGACAGGCTCCCTTGCCCTCTGACTTCTGAACAGGGCAGGCGATGAGAGGGACTGGAAGGCATTTTGTAGGTGGGAGAAGAACGAGTTTGGGGTATTTATTTCCCTGGCTTCCTCCCTGTAGAGTCACTACACCCTTCCACCCAAGGCCACAGCCGTCTCCATACAGTTAGTTACCCTCTCTGGGTTTCTGGTAACCACTCTTCTCCCCCTTAGAAAACAGGCTAGCCACAGCTTTGCGGAGTTGCCAGCTCATGGCTCCCGGTCTTGCCCATGCCTTTGTAAAGTCCTTGGAACTATACCATCAAATTACCCAGTTTGAGTATGCCCTTTGTTTCCTGTGGATACCCTCCCTGATTCATATAGATTAGTCTGTCTGTGTGCTGTGTTACAACACAGATTTCTTTGGGGATTAGAAGATCAAGGAGTAATATTCATTCCAAATAATTTTCCTCAAGCTTTCACTGTTCCAAAAGGCAAAATGTCCTGTAATCTTCTCTGGCAAGTTGTGTTCAATAACCTTAAGTTTGTAAATTCCCTGGTAAAAACATCATTCCAGCATTTTATGTCAGATATTTATATCTGCATTTCAGATTTTGGCATATTCCACCTGTACTAGAATTTGTCAAATTTAGTTGTTCATGGAACATTTGTAAATTTATAATATGTTCGTGAATTGCTGAAAATGGTATAACAGAAACATTACTGCAGTGAGTGATCACACCTTGGTCCATGTGTTGTGTGCACATGTCATGGTTAGCTGGTAAACACTCCCTACGCATCAGATTGTATGTCACACATTTGTGGGTCAAGCGGCCTTCTGCTACCTCCTGGCATTCTTGGCTCTGATAAACCGTTTCTTAAAGGCAGGTTGTTTGGGTAGCAAACTGTTCACCCATTTAATGACTTCCTGGCAATATGAAAAGAAATTTTTAGAGAAACATAGTGCTATCATTTCTGTTTCACATACGTTACCTTTTAATATTACAGAACACCGTCGTTGGGTAGAAGCACACTGGGGGGGATGCTGGTCTAAGCTGTGCCACGTCTCTGTTTAGCTGGCGGCTAAATAGACATTTAACTTGGGGTGTTACCTCTTAGATTTCTCAACCACATGCTTAAAAAAAAAAAAAGATCACCCTGCAGTGTGAAGGCCTTGTCAAATAAATAAAATCTTCGGTCAAATTGGTCATTTGGCATACATTTTTACCTAGCTTCATGAAGTACGTGAGTGCTGTTTTCAAAATGGAATTATCACTTGTAATTTGTTCCTTTCTGTGAAGTGATGAACCTTTGAACTGGAAATAATGTTCTTTTATGTATCAAACATTCAGACAAGTAAAAATTGAGAGCAGCTCTCTATTTCTTACCATACACTCCAGAAGAAGATTTAGTCCCAAACTGTTAGTTTTCTTTAATTTTCCACTAAGTCCTACAGATCCTGAATATTTTAATACATTTGACACTTGCACTGGGACTCTTCATTAGAAGCAGCATGAGATTGCCTTCATCTGCCATCATCCCAAGTAGCTAGATCCAGATCAGGTATTAAAAAGTCTAGAATGAGTAATTCAGATCAACTCAATTTTAATCATATACTTGTAAGAAAAGAATTCCTGTGGACACTTCTTGAAGGCTTGGCCTTTTTATGCATGGCTATGAATGTTAGTTGATATTGTAGAAATTAACTTTTCATCATTAAGTACACATTTTTTGAAAATCACATTTCGAGTCAAATATGTATTCCTTTAGTCTGAAGTTAGGATTAATTAGTAACTTAAATATCTCATGGTAATTCATTCCTTTATTAGAACCTTGGCAGTTTGTTGACAGAATTTAACTAGCTGCATGGAAAATGTTCTCAACTTATCCCTGTTCTTCATGTTCCTAGGCTGCACCACTAAACGCATCTGTGCTTTCGTTTTCAAGACTTTGTTCTTACAGGGTACACTAGTGACAGGAACAGAAATAATTGATAAAATGTCTTCCTTATACTTCAGTAAGGAGATTACTTAAAAACAAAAAAAGTCTTCCTCAAGTCCTATTAACTAATGATAGTTTATAAAATAAAAGGCAAATCTAGCTAAAAGGGTATGATTGCAATTTGGTTTGGTGTTTTTTTTTTTTTTTTTTGCGCGGGCCTCTCACTGTCGTGGCCTCTCTTGTTGTGGAGCACAGGTTCCAGACGCGCAGGCTCAGTAGTTGTGGCTCACGGGCCCAGTTGCTCCACGGCATGTGGGATCCTCCCAGACCAGGGCTCGAACCCGTGGCCCCCGCCTTGGCAGGCAGATTCTCAACCACTGCGCCACCAGGGAAGCCCTGGTTTGGTTTTAAAAAGCATTTGCTTTCTGCAATGATAAAAAATTGCTGTTTTTTTGAGTTGATGCAGGTTGATTGTTTTAATGGTTCATTGATTTATCTGGATATAAACAAGTCTATCCAGGATTTGTATCCTATATCACATACTGTGATACACCAAACTATATATGTAATTGATATTTTTATGCCTTATCTAGAATATGCTGTAATGCTTGCAATTAGGTTATTTAAAAATTGTGGTGAAATATATATGACATAAATTTTACCATCTTAACCATTTAAAGAAAATCTTTATTCAGCTCTACCATCTTAACCGTTTTTAAGTGTACAGTTCATCCGTTAGACTTTTAAATGCAGAATGTTTTCCTAGAAACAGTATTGATTTTTTAAAAAATCAGTTTTAGTTAAATATTGTATGGGGAGAAAGTCATTAAGGAGCCATTAATGAGGACTCTGTAGAATCTGGAAAGGCTCAAGACATGGGACTTTTAGGTACTGCTAAAAGACCGGACCAGGGACTTCCCTGGCAGTCCAGTAAGACTCCACCTTCCGATGCAGGGGGTGCAGATTTGATCCCTGGTTGGGGAGTTAAGATTCCACATGCCTCGTGGCCAAAAAAACCAAAACATAAAACAGAAGCAATATTGTAACAAATTCAATAAAGACTTTAAAAAATGGTCCACATCAAAAAAAATCTTAAGAAAAAGACTGGACCGTGGGATGGGACTGAAAATGAAGGAGTGGTTGAGAATAGGATAAGTAGTCCAGAGGTTCCTTCTACCCTGTGCAAGTGGGCCCTCCTGCCTTTCTCCCTTATAGCAGAAAACAGGTTAACTTTCTGAGGGATTTGTAGCCTCAGGCAGGGTGAGATGCCCTCCTCAAACCAGGCAACTCAAGTGAGGGTCTGTGTGTTGATAGATGAGACCTCTGGTTCCTTTTCTCCACTGGTCCCTCTGATGCTGGCAGCCAGGCTGTTATCCCACCTCAGGAAACAGGAGGGTTCTTCTCTGTGAACTGACCCAAGAGAAAAGATGCACAGTTACCAACAATTAGTATTCTGCTAATGAAAAAACTAACTTGCTGCCATATTGTCCTAAAATGAAGTTCCATTGATGAGCCCTGCCCATTCGGTGAGTTTCCTTTAGCTCCTTACTGCCTTACTCATAAATATGCTTGTTCACCTAGGATCATCAGACATTCAGGAAAAGTTTCCAACATGAAAGACAGAGACCAAAACACATGGAAAAAAAGGAGTTGAGAGAAACTGAATTATAGCATAGGGAACAGAAAAAACCCCTTTGATTAAAAAATTAATATCGTTAGAGAAGGTTGTAACTATGAAATAACAATAGCTACAAAAAAAGAATTAAAACAAGCTTTCAGAAGTTAAACATTATAGCAGAAATTTAAAAATTAAATAAAAGGGTTATAAGATAAAGTTGAGGAAATCTCAGAACTATGAAAGATAAGAGAACAAAAGAGTCAATCTATAAGGTCTGCAACTATTCAAATTCCAGGAAAAAGAGAACAGAGACATTGGAGTGTAGGAAATAAAGAATTAATGCAGGAAGAATTCCCAGAGCTGAAGGACATGCATTTCTAGAATGAAAAAAGAGCTCACTGAATTCATAGCAAATGAATAGGAAGGATCTCATGTCAAGGCTCAATATAATCAAATATTGGAGGCCAAGGATAAAGAGATTTTCAGTGCTTCTGGAGAAAAGAAACAGGTCACTTATGAAGACTCAGGAAGTAAAATGCCCTCATACTTCTCATTAATGGTTCTGGAAGCTGGAAGACAGTGGAGCAATGCCTTTGTATTAGGGAAAAAGTCTCCAACTCAGAATTCTATTCCCACATGAACAGTCAAGTGTGAGTATAGGTTAAAGATATTTTCAGACAGGAAAAGTCTCAAAAATGTGACCCATCTTGTGTCACATACCCATTCTCTGGAATCATTATCATTGTAGCTAACACTTATATGGTGTTTACTGTGTGCTCACTGCAGCAATTTAGCACATATATATTCTCTCTCTCTCTTCTGTCTCTCACATATGTAGTAAGAGGATGATACTATGATTTCTTTGTTTTACAAGTGGGGAAACTTAGGCATGGAAAAGTAATTTCCCAAGGTCACCCAGCTAGTAAGTGGTGGAATTGGGATTTGAACTTGGATAGTCTTAACTCCACTATGTTATATTGCTAATACTTGAGGATGTGCTCCACCAAAATGAGGGAAGCAAACAAAGATCCAGACAACAAGATCCAGCACAGGAGCAGGGCAAAAGGAATTCCCAGGTTGAAGGTGAAGGGATGCTCTAGGATTGTAGCAGTACAAGGAGGTCTGGAATTCAGTTGATCTAGATTGGAACAGAAAAGACAGAGGGCTCCAGGAAGAAAATGGAACAGATGTACTACCTGCTGTGTTTGGTCATATTGAGAGCAGTCTCACTGTTGGAGAAGGAATTGATATCTACACAGAAAAGCAAAAAGATGGGGAAGAATACTTAAGAAAAAGGATATTGGCTCTGTTTTGGACAATATTTTTATAGACATTATGAAGTATATCCTGAACCTCGTGCTCACTGAGAACTGTTTCTTGGGGGAGGAGAGGGAGAGAAAGGCGCGTGTGTGCATAGGTGGGGCCCGTGCACGTAGTGTAAGAGATGAAATCTTCACCTTTCGTAGGAGGTAGAAGAATAAAAACTGGAAAAAAATCACACTGTCAGCATGTAGTATCTAGAAATATGGCAGTAAATACCAGAAGAAACGCTTAAGAGATTTGGAGTGGTTGCCTTTGGGGTGATGGAATTAGGGATTGGAAAGGGGGAGGCAGGGGACTGCTATTATTTGATAGAAGAACTATGTAATTTTAAAAATATATACAATAACATGCACGCAAAACATGGGATTACCCTTGGCTTTTCTCTCTCTGTCTCAGCCCATGTCCTGTCAGCAAACTGTTCAGGTTACATCTGGGGTGATCCCTTCTTACCACCTGCACTGCCACCGTCTGGGTCTGGCACCTGCCTGTCTTCTCTGGATGACTGCAGTGTCTCCTCTCTGCGCTTCTTTCCTCGCCCCTCTTCTGTTCAGTCTCTGTACGGCACCCAGAGGGATCCAGTTAAAATACAAACCAGACTGTGATGCTCTCTTGCTCAGAGCCCTACAGTGGCTCCTTAGTTCAGGGAGAGCCAGAGCCCTTCCGGTCACTTCCCACATCCACACACGCCTCTTGCCTGCCTGACCTTCTCCATAGCACTTGCCACCATCCAACACGTTAGATATTTACATACTCATTTTGTTTCTTGTCCGTTTTACATATTTTGTTTCTCGTCTGTCTTCCTTTATTAGAATTTATTCTCAATGAGGGTGAGGATATTTTCTCTTTTTTTTCTCCTGCTCTATTCCCAGAGCCTGGAGCAGTGCTTGGCACATAGTAGGCACTGAATAAGGATTTATTAAATAAATGTATTGCTTTTATAAAAGTGAAAATTATATTTAAAAATACTACTTGTTTTTAGAAAGCTATTTGCAATAAGCTAAGCAGCTGCTTGTCTTACTGGTTTAAGCATCCCCAAGCAATTTGAAACTAAAATCCTGAGGGACCTAACTGAAAAGATTTGTTTCCATTTGGAAAATACTCATATGTTATCATCAGGTTATGCCCCTTTAACACTCTGTGCTGGGGGCCGTCAGTCCTTATGGCAAAAATTTACTGTAACGTTCAGTGGTAACTGTTTATGATGGAGACTTTTGAGTTTCACAGCTGTTTGACAGCTAAGATTTCAGACGGGGTACTCTTAATATTTATTTTTTAAGCGTAGAATCTGTTCAGTGAGTGTAAATAAGCACCACCGATATCTTCAATAAGGCACAAACACCTAAAATTCTAATTCCTACAGTGTAAGGAAAATGACCCCCAGCCGTCTTAGCATCTGCTTGCCTTTCATTGGCTCATAATAATTCTTGCTGTGTTTTGCTGCAGATTAAAGCTGTTTAGTCTTTCATTGGACTGTTCTCTTTCCTAGCTTTGCCTCTCTTCTCACCTGTTCCTTCAGGAGACTTAGGATCCTTTTAATGATATCACATACATTTCCATGGCTACAGATCCAGTTCTGCAGCCACAGGATTAGAATTCACAGCAGGAGAAGCTGGACTGTGAGAGGGAAGGGTCTTTGTCCTAAAGCAACTCCGATTAGGCACACAGCGAGCAGCAACAGCGCCAGCAGAACGAGGGGCAGGGCAGGCTGCCGGTCTTTCTTCGCACTGGCCGGCGGAAGTCTCCCTTCGTGGCAACCAGCTGAAGGATAACCTCCCTCCACACTCCCACTCCTTAAATAGCATGATGGGACCGTCTTTGAACCCACAAAGGACTTGACGTGAAATGTTTGAAAGTCATGTTTCTCTGATATTGAATCTCTTAGATTATAGCTCCCTTCATAGAAGTAATTTATATTTGTGTTATCTGCTTACTGTGGGACCAAAGAGATTTGGCAGGCTTTTTACCTCATTGTTTTGTTTTGGTTTTGGTGATTTTACTTAGCTTAAGTGTTGTTTGAATATGTAGGTAATTACAGAGTACGAGTTCTAGATCTTTGGTGATGTTTTCGCTACCTGTTAACATTAGTATGTATTTTGAGGGGTTTTACCCTTCCTGCTCAGACTTCTAGATGCACTTTTCTGTTACTAGATTGTATAATTCCAGCAACATACTCTGCTTTTCCCACTGGGTCATGAAACTCTTCTTTTAAGAGCAGATGATATTTCATTGTATCATTTTTAGGAAAGAAAATGAATTTGGGGGGAATAGTAGTTAAGTACCAGGCAGTGTGCTATATATTTTTTCATATCTAATATAGACCTGAACATAGTCAACCTTTGGCCTCTGATGGCATTTCATTGTTCTTACTGTGATAGGAACTGGGTCGTTGCAGTTTTTGTGAATGCAAGGTGAGAAACCTTAAAATAATTTGTGCCAAAAATTGCTTTGGAGATCATTAAAATTAAGTGTTGCTGTTATTGGTTGTCGTTTTTAATAACTTATTAATATTGCTCTAGATGTCTAGATTTCAGTAAGACATCTGACAAAGTCTCTCCTTGTAAACAAGGACATTTGTAGGCTGGTAGATAAAAGAGTAAATAGGATTCAAGGCTAGTTGTAAAACTTGCAGAATTGTTCTGGAGAGATCTATAGTGGCACATCGCAGGTTTCTGCCCTTGTCCCTGGCCTGTTTGAGAATTTGGATAATGACTTAGAGGCATGTTTGCTCACTGGTGGATGAGAAAGCTAAGGGGAATAACTGAAAATAAAATGCCCACTAAGGATTTTAAAAGATCACAGACTGAAGGATGAGTTGAAAGGGACTGATTGAATCTTAATTGTGACAGTTCTTGTCATCAGTTAAAAATATCACTATGAAGTTATAGACTGGATGAGAACTGGCCAGATTGTAGAAGAGATAGAAAGCACCTGAAATTTGTGACATCATGGGAATTTGTGGTGTTTATAGCATTTGTCTAAAAAGAACCGAAGGCCATGGTAACAGATACCAAAGGTACAGAACAAAGGCGGTGTAGTAGTACTAAGACTACATTCTGCAGAATTGGCCAGGTCATGTTTGTGCTAGTTTTTGTGCTAGTTTTTATGATTATAGTACAATTTTTTTATTGTGTAATATTTGGTACATAAAAAAGAATACATGTGATATGTAAGTTATGAAGCAAAGAATAAGATAAATGTGTAAAGGCCTTAATCCCAGCTTAAGAACTAGAACTTTCTGAAGATCATAAATCTGTATTTTCCTCCTGTACCCCAGAAGTAACCATTATCCACAATTTGTCATTTCCTTGCTTTTTCACAAATAATTCCACCATGTTATGTGTGTATTTCTTAGCAATATATTATTTTTAAGTTGTTTTTGAGTTGTATTAAAATGGTATAATAGTAGAAGAATCAATATCGTTAAAATGACCATGCTACCCAAGGCAATCTACAGATTCAATGCAATCCCTATCAAAATACCAATGGCATTTTTCACAGAGCTAGAACAACTAATTTTAAAATCTGTATGGAAACACAAAAGACCCCGAATGGCCAAAACGATCTTGAGAACGAAGAGCAGAGCTGGAGGAATCAGGCTCCCTGACTTTCATCAGAACATGATGGTACTGGCACAAAAACAGACACATAGGTCAATGGAACAGGATAGAAAACCCAGAAATAAACCCATGGCTTACGGTCAATTAATTTATGACAAAGGAAGCAAGAATGTACAGTGCAGAAAAGACAGTCTCTTCAATAAGTGGTGCTGGGAAAACTGTACAGCTACATGTGAAAGAATGAAATTAGAACATTCTCTAACACCATATACAAAAATTAAATTCAAAATGGATTAAAGACCTAAGTGTAAGACCAAATACTGTAAAACTCCTAGTGGAAAACAGGCAAAACACTCTGACATAAATTGAAGCAATATTTTTTGAATCCGTCTTAGAGTAATGGAAACAAAACAAAAATAAACAAATGGGATCTAATTAAACTTATAAGCTTTTGTAGAGTAAAGGAAACCATTGTCAAAACTAAAAGACAGCCTACTGAATGAGAGAGAATATTTGCAAATGATATGACCAATAAAGGATTCATACCCAATGTATATAAACAAGCTCATTACAGCTCGACAAATAGCCCACTTAAAAAATGGGCAGAAGAACTTAATTGGCATTTTTCCAAAGAGGAAATGCAGATGGCCAACAGGCACATGCAAATATGCTTTTGCTAACGTTGCTAATCATCGGGGAAATGCAAAACAAAACCACAATGAGGTACCACCTCACACCTGTCAGAATGGCCATCATTAAAAAGTCTACAGGGCCTCCCTGGTGGCGCAGTGGTTGAGAGTCCGCCTGCCGATGCAGGGGATACGGGTTCGTGCCCCGGTCTGGGAGGATCCCATATGCCGCGGAGCGGCTGGGCCCGTGAGCCATGGCCGCTGGGCCTGCGCATCCGGAGCCTGTGCTCCGCAACGGGAGAGGCCACAACAGTGAGAGGCCCGCATACCGCAAAAAGAAAAAAAAAAAAAAAAAAAAAAAAAAAAAGTCTACAAATAACAGGTGCTGGCAAGGATGAGGAGGAAAGGGAACTGTTGCACACTGTTGGTGGTGATGTGAATTGGGGCCGCTGCTGTGGAAAGCATTAAGGAAGTGTCTTAAAAAACTAAAAATAGAACTACCATATGACCCCGCAATTCTACTCCTGAGTATATATCCAGAAAAAACCCCAAAACACTAATTTAAAAGGATACATGTACCCTAATATTCATAGCAGAACTATTTACAGTAGCCAAGACATGGAAACAGCCCAAGTGTCCATCAACAGACGAATGGATAGAAGAGGTGGTACATACACACAATGGAGTACTGCTCAGCCATGACGAGTGAAACTTTGCCCTTTGCAGCTGCAGGGACGGACTTTGTGGGCGTTATGCCCAAGTGAAACAAGTCAGAGAGAGACAGTGACGTCACTGACATGTGGAGTCTAAAAGATGCAGCAGACTAGTGAACATAACCAAAAGAAGCAGACTCACAGACACAGGGAACAAGCCAGTTGGGGGGCGGGGGGAGAAAGGCAATATAGGGGAGGGGGAGGTACAAACTGTTGGGTGTAAGACAGGCTCAGGGATGTACTGTACAACAACGGGGAAGACAGCCAATATTTTGTAATAACTGTAAACGGAAAGTAACCTGTAAAAATTATATATAATAAAAAAAGTTTTAAATGGTATAATACTGTATATAGCATTTTGCCACTTGCTTTTTTTTTTTTTTTTTTTTTGGCTGCGTTGGGTCTTGGTTGCTGCCCGCGGGCTCTTTCCAGTTGCTACAAGCGGGGGCAGCTCTTGGTTGGCGGTGCGCGGGCTTCTCACTGCGGTGGCTTCTCTTGTTGTGGAGCACGGGCTCTAGGTGCACGGGCTTCAGTAGTTGTGGCTCGCGGGCTCTAGAGCGCAGGCTCAGTAGTTGTGGCACATGGGCTTAGTTGCTCTGCGGCATGTGGGATCTTCCTGGACCAGGGCTTTAACCCGTGTCCCCTGCATTGACAGACAGATTCTTAACCACTGCACCACCAGGGAAGCCCCTTGACACTTGCTTTTTACATTTAACGTTCTAAGATTCATGTATATCCATTGTTCTCAACTAGAGTTCCTCATCTGGACCGTAGAACACAGAAGATGACTTGAGTGCCCATTGTCTCATTTCTCTCAAGGATGGGACACATGTAGCACCCTTTTAGGGTACATCGGAGAGGAGCTGTTTCATTACACATAATGGATGCTTTAGGCTAGCCAGCAGGGCTTAGTTCTCTATTGGAACCTGGTAGAGAAAGGCTAAATTGTAGCTCTAGGTAATTCTTTTTTACTGATGTAGTATGTTCCATTTGTAAGCATACTAAAGCTTATTCACATATTCTCCTATGATGGACATTTGGGTTGTTTCTGGTACTTTTGATGTTATTGTTTTTGTGAACAAGCTATGACCATCTTGTACCTTTCTCTGAGTGCACACGATTAAATCTTTCTCTCAGTGTACATCTGAGGGGTGTTGTAGGGGACTGCTGCATTTTAGTGGGGACGTTGGTAAACTGGAGGGAACACAGAGGAGGGTGATTGAGAATAGTTTAACCATATCATAACCAATCGTTATTTATTTTTATTTTCTTAGGGATTGAAGAGGTTAATGACCATTTGCCAGAAGCACTTTCCTACAGATCCATCGAAATGTGTGGAGTACAATGCACTGTGAGATCTGTGTGCGGCCTGTGAATATCACAAGAAACTTAAGGAAGCCTGGCGTGGACTTGCGGAATTGCCAACAGGCACGAGGGAAGAAGAAAAAGGAATTTCTGGTCTCTGAGTTCTGCCTAATGCAGCTCTTGGTTTTCAGAACTGTGTTGGCTCTCATGTCACATCTGACTGCCAAGTGATTTCTGTCTTGCTTTTATTTTAAATAGTCGAAAAATTAAGTTCTAAAGACTTTTCCTCATAATTTAACTGTGTAGACAACAGTCACAGGACAGGGTTTAAAATAACTTTTCCCCTCTAGACCTGAAAGTTGCAGTTAAAGGATTAAAAAGGAACCTTTGAGGATGGACTTAATTATTTCTGTAAAATATGGTAATTTTCACATTGCCTCTTATGAAGTGTTTATAGAAAAATATTTTTATATTTTTCAACAAAAACATGGAACCGTTTAATGAAACTTGATAGTCCTTAAATGTTGCTGAACTTTTGCCATCTTGCAATAGATTTGAATGTAAATGTTACTACTGTTACGTGTTATTTTTCTTGCATTTCAGAGCTTGCTTTTATCTTTTAAAGTGTGTAAATTTTAGTATTGGTCATCTCTCGGGACAGATACAATTAACAGGAAATAGAAGTTTGGAACACAAAGATGGTATATCAAACCAGCAGAAGTTCAAATTCAGTAACCCCAGTGCATCAAGGTTCAAGGTGGGGAAATGGATTGTCAAGCCACGAACGGGGATGTTTTGCTGCCACTGGTTCTTCCTAGAATAGGACTGCCCGTGAGTGTCATCCTCCCGAGACCGGTGGTGGACACCTGTCCCAGCTCCATCCCGCCCAGCAGAAGAGGAAGATGCCAGGACTCTTGGCCGCTGCCCGGGACAGTAGGTCCTGGGTCTGATTTTGCACAAACGAGGGCTTCGTTTGAATCTTGCACAGTGTCAGCTCCAGAGAATTGTGACGAATCAACTGCGCTTTAGGGGTTGAGAGGACTCAGTGGATAGAGGCAGGTGGGGAAATAGAAAGTTGCCTGAGCAGGTGGATTGGCACTGCCGGCTAGAGGTAGGAGTGGGGCTCCGAAGTCGGAACTAACTCACCTCATATTGCAGCTCCCCACCTGTGCACGTAAGGGTGTGAGTATGTATGTACGACCATGAGCAAGTCACTTCACTCTAAGCCTCAGCTTCCTTATCTGCAAATGGTGGTGATACTTGTACATACCTCATGGCATCACTGTTGTATTTAAGTAAAAGAAAATGCTTAGCACACTGCCTGGCAAGTAAGAGCTCAGTAAATAACAGTTGTGTCCTTGTTGTTAGAGTGAAGACAAAGGAGCTTTCCCCAACCTGCCGTCAGGGTCAGTGCGGGTGGGCTCACGTGACGAGAACAATGGTGCTAACAGCGTCGGCAGTGCTAGTAGGAGCATCTATTAAGCATTTACTGTGTCCAGGCTCTATAGCTGCTCACACTGTGAGCCAGTTCTGAGTTTAGAAGGATCGAGAATGCGGTGGGGCTGGAGTCAGCTGCGCGGGTGCAGGTGGGCTCACAGTCACTTCTTCTGGCCCTTCTTGGGAAGCCTCGAAAGGCAGTTTTGGCCACTTGTGGGGTCTGTGGCTGTGCCTGGCTGATCGTGTCCGCTGGTCATGTGTGTGATGGTGGCTGAGGCCTGCTGTCCTAAATGGAATCAGGGTTCCTTGCCTACTTTAGAAACCGTTTCTTCTTATTCAATTACAACCGAAGAGAGCTTACTAGAGCAAATAAGAGACAGACTTTCATAAGATATGATAACAGTCTAGGCTTCTCTCATGTAGTCTTGTTGTATAGGACTTGTTTATAAATATTGTTGAACGAACACTCCCCAGGTCACTTCTTTTTAATTCCCAGTCAGCATGGTAGTCAGCTAATTTCGCGTTGTCTTCCCATTTGCTGTTAGTTAATATTCCACCACAAAGAAGAAACTGCGTCATGTGACACCAGTATCTTCTAAAACTGATCAGTGTGGATAGATGGTTAGAAAAAAGAGTTGTACTGTATTCTGCAGTGCTGTGAATGTTGGTCATTTGGGGCTTAGGTTGAAAGACATAGATCTTGTGGAAAAGTCTTCCGTTTCCCTGAGGTGAAAGATCTTCAGAGGATTGCAGATATCATGGGGGTGTGTTAAAAAATGACCTCTCGCAGTGTCCAAATCATGAAAATTTAGTTCACCAGGTGCTGCATATTTCTATTTTTTAGCTATTTCTAAAACAATAAAGGCCTGCCTTTTAAAATTAGTCACAATCCTGAACTAAGTATATTTTTCCCTTTCTATCTCCCACCTGCTCAGACTCCCTGCCAAAGGAGTCGTGTCTTTCTGGACTCATATTTAGTGAAACACTGGTTTTCCCTCAGAAGTAAGTACTGCTTTTCTTAGGAGTGTTCTTGCCAACAGCAAAGACTGAGCAGTATTTTTCAGCACTGCAGCACGGGGCTGCGGCAGTCTGGAGGTCATGGCTGTGATTCTAGCCTTTGGGGAAAACTAGGAAAAGAAGGCTGAGGCCAAAGACAACTGACACACAGCGGGGAGAGAGAAAGGATGTTCCTGATCTTGTAGGAAGGAGGAGGAGTCCCGAGAGACCAGAGCGAGGAAGGCAGCTGCCACTAGCAACACCATTTAGGGTGCGCTGTGACTGAACTCTCAGGAAGAATTTGGAGGAATAGAAAATAGGGTTGATAGTGGTGCGACCTCTTAATGTTCAGTTTTTCCTTCTGCTGATCTCCTGACCCACTCTAGCCCTTTAGATTGTCCCGGGATTTGACACCAGTAAATACTGTAGAAATACAATTGTCTTTTTATATGAAAGAAAGTGTTTGGTAGCTTTGAACTTGGGGGGTTCCTATCCCTGGCTCCTTTGCAGCCCTGCAATAACCCCCTTCAGTGCTTCTGGACCTAGAAGGGTAGGAGAGCTAAGTGGGGCAGAGTCAGTGAAAGGGGAGCTGGGGTTGAGCTGCGGCCATTTCCTTTGTGCAAATATCTCCAAGAGCGTAACTTGGTGGGTCATGCCTCCCTCCTCCCCGTCCTCGTGTGTGGAGCCCCTGGAAGAATGTCTGTCCCATAGACATTCATGGTATGGAGTCACATGGGGGGCTTGGCCTGAAAGCACTTTCTCACGGCAGGTGTATGTAAGGGTTTTGCCAGCTGTCGAGGGCCAGGCGCCAGCTCCAGTCCCCGGAGGGTCGCTGCGGGAACACCATCACGGCAACCGGTTCTCATCACAGACTCCGCAGTTGGATTGGCTGAGTTATAACTATGCAGCAGTCCGGGAATGGTTAACAGTAACCTTAAAATCTTTTGAAATTTAAAAATAAGTTCCGGTGGTGTGGACCAACTAGGGGAATGCAGTGTGGGCGGCGGCAGCTGTGGTGTGAGCAGAGCCCATTCAAGATTCTGGAACCACGCTCATTTAAAAAAAAATGTTTTTTATATTTCCCCAAACAGTTTATTATGAAAGCATTGATTATTTACTTATTTTTCCACAAACTCTTACACAGCTTGTCCAAACTAATCCTTGTGCTGATGGTAATGGTTACTCTGTTTAACTAGGCCACTTCCTCTTGTTTAGTCTCTCCTCTCTGTCCTTAAGCACCAGCTTTGAAATAATTGTCCGCCTTCTCCCAGCATTCCAGGTGAACACATTCCTTTGACCACGGAGGGCAGCGAAGAAGGTTTGAGCCGCTTTCTGAGCATCGTTGGTGATCACAGGTGCTCTCACCCAGCTTCCCGCCACCACAGTCCAGTCACTGGCGTGGACGGCTCTCCTTGCCCTCTGCACGCCCAGATTTTACAACTTGCCAAAACCAAATTGCCTTTGCTCTCCAGCTGCCCTTCCCCTGACGCTTAGGAGACACCGTAAACCATGAGTGTTGTCCTCGGAGCCTGGTTTCGAGATTCTGCCATCCTGTGAAGTGGGAGGATTAAAGTTGTAGCTTTGAAACGTTTTGACCACAACTCACAGACGACAATAACAAGTGTGTGGAGACCCAGTATTCCTTGCGTATATGCACGTGTAACAAAAGCACTGACCATACCATGTGCGGTACGTTCTTATGTTTTCTTTTCTGTTGTGTTTCTTATTTAAAAAAAAAAACATGCTGGTTGTGACCCTCTAAAGTGGCTCACAGCTCATTAATACGTTGTGACCAGCAGTTTGAAAGCCACGGATTAAAAGGAGTTATCAGGGCTTCCCTGGTGGCGCAGTGGCTGGGGGTCCGCCTGCCAATGCAGGGGACACGGGTTCGTGCCCCGGTCCAGGAAGATCCCACATGCCACGGAGCGGCTGGGCCCGTGAGTCATGGCCGCTGGGCCTGCGCGTCCGGAGCCTGGGCTCTGCGACGGGAGAGGCCACAGCAGTGAGAGAGGCCTGCGTACAGCAAAAAAAAAAAAAAAAAAGGAGTTATCAGAGTTATGGAAGGAAATGACCTGGTGGATAAATTCAGGGCAACAGGACTCTACTTCTTTTTTATTGTTTTAATACAAAGAAAACACTTAGTTCTCAAGGTTAATGTGAAATTTAGCAGATGATAAAACCTCGAGTACTTCAAATGTTAAATACTTTTGAAGTAATAATTCTTAGGTTTCAAATGGGGAGACGTGTCCATAGAAGAAGCACCAGGACAAGCCTCATATAATCCTTCTGTAAGAGATTTGGCAGTAAAGATAGGTACAACCTTGGGCTGGCTGTATATTGTGTACAGCAAGAATAAATAAGATATTATAAAATAAATAAGAGGTTGTTTAAAAGCATGAGTTAGGATTGGGGCAGAGATACCCGGAGTCAGGTATTCTTAATCAGTTACCTGTTGAGGGTTTGTTTAGCCCTTTGAAGATTATTTCCCAAGACTCAGGGCTAGATTACATTTCCTTTATTGTAAATTTTTTATTGAAATGTAACATATCCAGAAAAGTGCATAAATCAGAATACCATATAACTTTTTTCAAAGTGAACATCTCCCAAAGTAACTAGCATCCGAGTCAGGAAAGATAATGTTATTAATGCCCCAGAAATCTCTTCACGCCTCATTCTAGTCAGAGCCATGGTCCTGATTTTCATCAGGACATTTTCATCACCCCAAAGAGAAACCTGGTACCCATTAGTGGTCATCCCCTGAATGAGTTAGTTTGCTTGTTTTGTTTTTTTAATTTATTTTTTATACAGCAGGTTCTTATTATCTATTTTATACATATTAGTGTATACATGTCAATCCCAATCTCCCAATTCATCCCACCACCACCCCCCCACCCTGCCCCCCCACTTTCCCTCCTTGGTGTCCATACGTTTGTTCTCTACATCTGTGTCTCAATTTCTAACCTGCAAACCGGTTCATCTGTACCGTTTTTCTAGGTTCCACATATATGCATTAATATACGATATTTGTTTTTCTCTTTCTGACTTACTTCACTCTGTATGACAGTCTCTAGGTCCATCCACGTCTCTACAAACATCAATGGAACAGGATAGAAAGCCCAGAGATAAACCCACGCACCTATGGTCAACTAATCTATGACAAAGGAGGCAAGAATATACAATGGAGAAAAGACAGTTTCTTCAGTAAGTGGTGCTGGGAAAACTGGACAGCTACATGTAAAAGAATGAAATTAGAACATTCCCTAACACCATGCACAAAAATAAACTCAAAATGGATTAGAGACCTAAATGTAAGACTGGACACTATAAAACTCGTAGAGGAAAACATCGGAAGAACACTCTCTGACATAAATCACAGCAAGATCTTTTTTGATCCACCTCCAAGAGTAATGGAAATAAAAACAAAAGTAAACAAAGGGGACCTAGTGAAACTTACAAGCTTTTGCACAGCAAAGGAAACAGTAAACAAGATGCAAAGACAACCCTCAGAGTGGGAGAAAATATTTGCAAATGAAGCAACTGACAAAGGATTAATCTCCAAAATATATACAAGCAGCTCATGAAGCTCAGTATCAAAAAAAAACCCCCAAAAACCCAATCCAAAAATGGGCAGAAGACCTAAACAGGCATTTCTCCAAAGAAGACATACAGATGGCCAAGAAGCACATGAAAAGCTGCTCCACATCACTAATTATTAGAGGAATGCAAATCAAAACTACAGTGAGGTATCACCTCACACCAGTTAGAATGGGCATCATCAGAAAATCTACGAACAATGAATGCTGGAGAGGGTGTGGAGAAAAGGGAACCCTCTTGCACTGTTGGTGGGAATGTAAATTGATACAGCCACTATGGAGAACAGTATGGAGGTTCCTTAAGAAACTAAAAATAGAATTACCATATGACCCAGCAGTCCCACTCCTGGGCATATACCCTGAGAAAACCATAATTCAAAAAGACACATGCACCCCAGTGTTCACTGCAGCACTATTTTACAATAGCCAGGTCATGGAAGCAACCTAAATGCCCATCGACAAGACAAATGGAAAAAGAGGATGTGGTACGTAGATACAATGGAATATTACTCAGCCATAGAAAGGAGTTTGCTTGTTATTTAATTTGCCCATTTATAGATGAGGTCAGTTATACGTGACTCCTTTTACATTTTATTTCTTTGTCTCAACTTACAGTTTCTGATATTCATCCTTGTGTGTCTGTGTGGTTCTTTCATTCTCACTGCTCTCTCCACTTCTACTCTTGATAGACATATGAGTTGTTTCCAGTTTGTGTATGAATGTTGTACATGCATTTTTTGGTGAGTATAAATTTCTGTAGGGTATATACGAAGCTGAGAAATTTCTGGGGCACAGGATATGCGTGTACTCAGAAGGTATCGCTGAAGAGGTTTCCAAAGCGGTTGTGCCAGGTTACCATCCCACGTGCAGGATTTGAGGGGTCCAGGGGCCCCACATCCGAGCCTCCCCTGGTATGTGCTCTGTCATTTCCACTTCAGCTCTTCTGGTGGGTTAACATGGTGTGTCACTTTGTGCTTTTACTTTGCATTTCACTGAGGACAAGTAAAGTCAAGCATTTTTCATACGTACTGAATGGCCATTGGATTTTGTCTTTTGGGAAGTTTCTGTTCAAGATTTATTTTTGTCCACTTTTATCTGTTGACTTCCCAGCCTTTACTGACTTATAGTTCTTTATATAGTCTGGCTATGAGTCCTATGTTAGATATATATATTACAAATACTTCTCCCGCCCTGTGGCTTGCCGTTATGCAGGGTTTTCTATGCATAGGGCAAATAATCTTGTAACTAGCTCAGGCATAACCTTTGTCAGCTATCTTTGCCAGACAGATTTTATAAAAATCAAATCATGTGAATCTTAAATAACATAATCTTTTCATAGTGGCATGCCTGAGTGTGGGATTTGAGAGAAGAGGAAATCGTGTGAGTTTTTGTATTTTTGTCAAACTTTACAGTTTTATTAGATTACTATTTCATGAAGACTTGGTTTGTATTTTTCTTCTTTAGGTCTGCAAGTTTATGGGCCGTATATGTATGGTGTGGACACGGCCAGCTGCTTATCCTGTTTTCATTCTCCTCTCCTTTACCAACAGAGCCCTACTTTGTGCAGAGCTGCAGGGAGCACAGTAAAAGCTACTTGCTCTCCTAGGACCCTTTAAAGTTAGAGCTGGTTTTGTGACAGGTTCTACCAATAAATATGGATAGAAGTCTTTTGGGTGGGACTTCCAGGAAACCTGTTGCTTTTCTAAAAAAGAAAAAAAAAAGATAGACTTAGTTAACAAAAATGTTGCCCTTTCTCTCTTCTTTCCTAAAAAGTGGTCATGATGCTTCAGTGCTTTGCAGCCATCCTGCAGTCTTGACGGTGGGAGACCCATGCTAAAGATGGTGGAGTCAGTTCTTTAATGGCATCGTGGGCATCACTGTTCAAACCTTGAACCACTGTATTAGGGTTCTCCAGAGAAACAGACCTACAAGGAGATTGTATATATGGAGTTGATTCCTTTGATTATGGAGGCTGAGAAGTCCCATGATCTGCTGCCTGCAAACAGGAGAGCCAGTGGTATAAATTCCAGTCTGAATCCAAAGGCTGGAGATCCAGGAGAGCCTATGGGAAGTCCCACTTTGAGGGAGGGAGAGGACCAGCGTTCCAGCTCCACGGTCAGGCAGAGAGCAGCTTCTCCCTTACCCCACGTCTTGTTCTGTTCAGGCCCTCGACAGATTGGATGAGGCCCATCCACACTGGAGAGCAGTATTCTACTCAGTCCACCGATTCAGATGTTCATCTCATCCACAAACACCCTCACAGATACACCCAGAGTAACGTTTAACCAGACATCTGGGCACCCGGGTCGCAGTCAAGTTGACCCATAAAATTAACCATCACAGCTGCCTTCCTCTGGGCCTCACGTTCTGTGAGGACAGTATTGGGTAAGCTCCTGCCGTTGTGTTTCCATATATTCTGCAGAATTCAGTCCCTAAGCAATATACACGTTACTCAGATTTCTCAGCTTTCAGAACCATTGAGGCGTGTAGCAAGTGTGTCTACCCCAGCGGGAGCAAGACCTGACTCTGCCACGTCCACGTCCTACTATGATACACGTAAGTGTAACAGTGTTCGCGGGAATGAGCTCTGGATATCGGCACCAGGTCATTTCAACTGCAGAAAAGCCATGAACCAAACGGACGTTAAAGGCAATTCAGGGACAGCCAGGTTTCAGAGCAGACAGAGGTCTGGCCTGTGGTGGAGATTCTTGTCGCTCCGATGGACAGAGGCATCTAGCTCTTGTTCTCTTGTGTTACTGCCAAATCTCCATTAGACTTAGAAATGACTTTGAGAGGAATAAACTCGTGCATACCTCTACGGATGTGAAAGGTGTTTGAGAAAATGCACGATTGTGCTTTCATTTTGGGGGAGAGTATCTTTTTTTAAAAAATAATTTATCTTTGGCTGCGTTGGGTCTTCGTTGCTGCGCGTGGGCTTTCTCTAGTTGCGGCGAGTGGGGGCTACTTCTCGTGTGCGGGCTTCTCATTGCGGTGGCTTTTCATTGCAGAGTACGGGCCCTAGGCACACGGGCTTCAGTAGTTGTGCACGCGGGCTCAGTACTTGTGGCTCGCGGGCTCTAGAGTGCAGGCTCAGTAGTTGTGGTGCACGGGCTTAGTTGTTTCGCGGCATGTGGGATCTTCCCAGACCAGGGCTGGAACCCGTGTCCCCTGCATTGGCAGGTGGATTTTTAACCACTGCGCCACCAGGGAAGTCCCGGGGGAAAGTATCTTGATATGCTTCCACCTGTTATTACCACGGTCCCTTCTAGAACAGTAATTCACATTACGCTAACGTGGGCCGAAAGGGTACATGTGTTTTTTGCAAAATTATAAAAAATGGTGTTTGCCTCTCCCGTGGCACCTGCCACACCCTGCTTTGGGATGAGACCCTGCAAACCACATTTCTCCTTTGCTGACTGGCTTTTTGTTGGGTTCACTGATGGTGGGGCACACGGGAGATGGGAACCCCGAGGAGGGAAGGAGGGGCCTGTTCCTCGATGTTTGCTTCCCGTCCCTGACGGGTGGTGGCCCAGCCGCGGGTCGCAGCCCAGCAGTGACAGTTCATTCTTGGAGGAGGTGGTCCTGGCTCGCAGGATTGCCACACTTTCATAGAACCAGCTTTGCCTCGAAAATTGCAGCGCCGTCAGCCCGGTGCCCCTTTCAGACATTTGAATCCTGGCTCCATGAGGTCCTGCCATGTCCCGAGGCACTGGTACCAGCTGCGCGGTGCCCACGCCTCAGAGGTTTGACTCCCAGCTCCGCGGGGTGCCTCCTTCAGCTTCTAGGTTTTCAAAGTCCCTTCTCTGTTTCCCAGCCCCAAGGGTGCTGGCTGCTTCCCTTGGTTATCATCTCTGTCACCTCTTCAGTACCGTTAACAACCCTTGATATTCAACCCTTTCTGTTAAAATAACTGGCGTGGTCTTGGCCTCCTGATTGAACAGGCAGCCGGGTTTGCAGTTCCTGCGCGAGGGGGAATGAGGCCGGGTCCTCTTCCGGAACCCCCGGCTCAAATTGGCTTCCCACTGGCACGCGTGGCCTTTGCTCCTAGATCCTGGGATTCACCCCAAGCGCAGAGAACTAAGAGGATGGCGAAACGGGCCTCTCACCTCCTGTCCGGCCGTGCGGTCCTGTCCGCGTGCCCTCTCTCCTTCCTTCCCACTCTGCTCTTCCTCAGTCTCTCCAAGACCACCTGTCCATTCACTCTTCCGCTCACTGCTGCTTCATCGTCACCTGCTTGGCTTGGCTTTTCTGTGTAGTCCGTCTAGATCCCATTGTCACCACTTCACTTCATCACCAGGACCGTCTACTCTCCCGCCCTGCCGCCCTCCGGCCACACTGCACTGCACAGCCCAGGCCTGGCACGTTCCCTCCCGCGCCCACCAGCAGGTGCCACCGGAAGGAGTTCACACGCCAAGCGTCCGGTGTCACCTGGGCCCCAAGTGACGCCTGGAGGGCGTTCTCCACCTCCTCTCCTCGCGGGGCTGTTCTCACCTGTGACTGCTCCAGCCCGACCCTGCCCTCCTCTCCTGTCTCACCTGGAGGACGGCCTCACCTATCTTTTCTCACACCGGGTTGAGTATGGAGGCAAAGCGTCAGGTCTGTTTCCCACACTCACCACCTGTTCTTACCTCACTTGGAGGAGAAGGCGTTGCCCCTCCTGTCATGGGCTAGATGTTCTGCTGACCGACCTTGCTTACCCAGTACTGTCCTCAGGACACATCTTCTAATGTGCCATGTACTTTGCTTTCATTCCGCCCCCCCGCCACCTTCTACTCCCAGGAGAATATATATCTTCTAAGGGCAGGGATTTCACATCCATTTGGTTGACCATGAGATAAGAAAGAAAGTCATCATGGTTGATTCCAGGGGGTTTGGCCTGAGCCCTGGAAGATTGGAGTTGCCTCTAACTCAGCTGAGGAAGGTCATTAACGGAGCAGGTTTGGAGGGAACATCAGAAATTCAGTTCTGGACGTGTTAGCACGTTAGACATCCATGTGGAGCTGTCGAGTGGGCTGGAGGGTTGTACCAGTTTTAGAGCTGAGGCCCAGGGTGCAGGGAGAAACACAGGTGTCCTCAGCGTAAGACCTTAAAACCATGGGCAAGATGAGAGCTACAGGAAGTGACTGTGGATAGTAAAGAGGAGGCCTTGAAATGAGCTCTGGGGCACTCTGGCGCCCAGACCTCGGGCAGATGAAGAAAACCCTCAAGGAGGTTGGCGGGAGGAGCCCTGACTGTGATAAGGAGGAAAACCTGGAGGACGCGCTGTCCTGGATTCCAGTGGCAAGAGTGTTTCTTTCCATGGAGGACGTGACAGGGACCAGCTGTGCCCACTGTGCTGGTAAGTCACATAGCACGCAAACAGAGGATTAACTGTCGGATTTGGCCTTGTGGGGAGGCATCCTTGACCTTGACAAGAGTCGTTTTGGTAGAGTGGGAGGAATGGAAGCATGATTGGGGGGGGGGTTGATAGAAAATGGATGAATGAGCGAAAAACAAAAGGAGCCTACTCTTCTGTGGGGATAAAAATGTATGGAGAGAAAAACGGGGTTTTCTGATTTAAAAAAAAATCTTGGTGCAGTTGCACACACACGGGCCCTATCAGCTAACCTGCTCGCTGTTTATACTCCTGAATTGCAACCCAGGTCCTTGAGCTGTTACCTGAACAGATGCTGACTAGGCTGGGGGTGTGAGTTTGTGCACGGCAGAGAGGTTATACCTCCACGTCCTTTCACCTTTTCTCTGCCATCTCTTTGACCAGGCAGCTCCTCGAACGAGAGATGAGCGAGAGATCCCATTTACACACTTGCTGACCTCTTATCCATGGGGCTCATTTTACTCTCTTCCTTCTGTCTGTTTAATGCTGGTGGCCTCATTTCCCCTTATGTCGTGGTCGTGTGCCTGTTTGTTTAGTCCACGAGAATGTAAGGTTTTGAGGACCTGGACCCATCACACAATATGGAGTGAATGACTGGTTTCAACAGCAGGCCCCTGCCTGATTGCTGGCCCACATCAGGGGTTCTCTGATATTCCTCTTTTTAGAGAGAATTTCGTGTCTGAGCCTTTTTGAACTGGTATTCTGGGAGTAAGGAAGGAGAGGCCTGGCTATTTCTAGTGCTTTCTACGGCAATCAGGTATTTACTGTGTTCTCTAATAACCAAAATAATGAGTTTGGAATTGCCTTGTTGACACAACGTAAGGGGAGTGCGTGTGTGTGTGCTTGTGTGCATGTGTGTGTGTGTGTGTGTGTGTGTGTGTATGGGTGGTGAATAATAGGAAGGAGTGGGAAAGAAACGGGAATGTCCCAGCGTCCTGTGGGCCAGCTGCTTTCACGTGATAGAGCTTAATAGGAGATAGATTTCTTTCCTGAGCGGCGACATATTTACATGGAAAAGGCTTAACAGAAGATCCTGTTTGTTTGCAATCAGTGTTGATCACCTTGGTACAGAGGCCCTCGTTGCTTTGCCAAGGACAGGCTAGGAAGTATAAGATGCTGTCCTGATGGGCTTGCTTCCAGATGTGCTTCAAGTTCTCAATGGCTTGTTTCCATTTTTGGCAGGGGTTAACCCACACCGGTGGCAAATGCTTCAGCAAGGCTTTCCATCCCGGGGTGCTCTTGGCTGCCAGACTTCTAGTTTCATGCTAGTGAAGAGATGCAGTGTGGGTTAAGGGGGCCAGGGATGTAGTTGCAGCAAAAGCTCCACTGAAGTAAGCCAGTCGCTGATTTGCCCATCAGTGTGGGCTTTTTGTACCTGCAGGCCTAGCGGGCTGTTGCTTTGGTGATAGGATTTAGAGGGTGGGTGACAAGAGTTTGAGCTGTGGTACGAACAGCAGTGGTAGTACAGAGCCTGAGCTTCCTGCCTGTCTCCTCAGTTGGCCCTTTTTGTCCTACACAGAACCAGGGACCACAGGGGACAGAGACTAAGGACGCCGACCTCCAGAGCCCAGATGCCCTCGGTGTTTCTTCCACGTGGCACTGTTCTGTGGGAACAGTACCCAGCCTAGCACGTACTGCACACAGGTAACTATTTGTCACGAGCAGTGATACAGATACTAAAATAGCATCTTAACAAAGGCTGACCTCTCATCTCAGATCCTTTTTGCAGAAGGAGGAATACGTAACTAAGAATATATTATCTTTGTATAATTAAAAAAGGAAACTAGAATAAGAGGGAATTAGCCTCTACTAAACAAACCAAGCTTGTCTACATCATGGAGTAAGCCACTGAGAATATCATCTATATAGACTGACTTTAAAAAAGGAGCCCGATGGGGCACAGGCAACTGAATGACAGATCCCCGGAGCATGCGTGTTTATCACTTAGAAACAAACAGAATGTCCAAGAGGCAACTGAGATCTTTTCATTTTGAAAATGCTTTAATAAGTGTTGACAACACTGTTTTGCAAAATGTAAAGGTACTATACAAATTCTTAATACAAAAAGAATAAATTAAAAGCAGATTTCTTTTTAATTCTGCAACTTTGTCTACAACATACATCTTTGTCATTGATTACAGTTGAACAGAATCCAGTAAAATCATTTTACATGCTCTACAAATCAGTTTCAGGAGCAACCTAATCCTTTCTTCCCCATTATTAAACTAGAGTCCATTTTACACGACTTGTAATAAACTATTGACATTAATGTATATGTAAAACTTTACACCTAGTTAATTAAGCAGTAACTGGTCATCTGATAGCACCTGGATGGGGTTTGCTGTATGTAGAACTAAACTAATACCGAATGAAAACAGCTTGGAATTTGAACGGTTTCAACACTCACCTGCATATGATCAAATTTAAAAAACCCACCTGTCTCACAACAAAGTCTGACGTAGGTGTTTTCACCAGACTTCTGGCTGAACAGGCAGTTTCTTATACGTATCCAAAGAATCCAATAGGGGCTTTATATCAGACCAGGGGTTTCATATGTCATCTTAATTTGCTTTAAAGAAATAGGGATATATAAAGAGCTTGCCAGTGCTTGTGTACGGTAACTACATCATTTCCCACCACACTGACCATTAACCATGTCAGCCTCAAAGGACCAGCACGTTTATGTACATCCTGTAGGAACTAAATGCAGCTCAACAGTAAAACCTGTTTTACTCAGTCTCTGTCTTTACTACCAGACCGTCATACTGTTTGCCTGAACTGTAATTCTGCCCCTCTATCCTGCCTCCATTCCTTTCTGCCCCCCGAATCCCACACCCAAGTGTTTAGAAAGAATTTTCGTCTCCCAGTCTTCGTAACCCAACTGGGCTAAAAATTTGATCCGACTGACTTCAGACTGGATTTCAGGCTACTATCCCGGTTGTATCATCCGCAGTATGTAACCTTGTCACCTCGTCTATTTCCCTTTTGACTTTTCCTCTGGGACAGAGTTCAGTTTGATTATTCATGCATCTTCTTTCGGGAGAAATAATCTGGCCTAATACAGAATGTTTGCGCACGGGGACAGAAAAACCTGCTGTTTGTAGCTCTGACCATCAAAATAAGAGCAACACCCCTCCCCGTGTCAATCCCCAGAATCGTTTAATACCAACCATCATAACCAATTTTATTTACCCTGCAGGGTTTACCCCTAAAGCGTTCCGTGAATATTAATCCCTTTCGCAAGCTGGTATCACCAACCCAGCCGTGCACAGAGCCAGGGAACCCCGGCCCTGAACCGTCCAGCCTGGCCCCAGCCTGCTGTGAGCCCCCAGAGGAACCCCACAGTGCCCTTCAAGCTGCAGCAGGGGGAGCACCGTGGGTATTTACTGATATTTCATTTTAACCAATGGTAAGTGTCCATTCTTACCCTCCTGGTCTGGTAGAGTCTATTGTTTATTCTTGGATTACATATACATAAAAAACAAAGCTTTTTCTTGTTACGCTAAAGCTAACTTCAACTCTGCTTGCCCACAAATCTACCCCACCCCAGCTCCTGTCTCTGGCTGGCCACTGCCTTTCCAGTAGGAAGTCATTACAAGTGAGAAAAGAAATCCCCCCCGCCCCCGCCCCGCCCCGCCCCGCCCCTTGCGCCAGTAAGCACAGCGTCCCACCTCTGTGGAGACCGTGTTTGTGCCATTTGAAATAACCCAACTACGAGTGTGCACTTGTTAGTATTATAAAAGTATTTTTGAGGCCTTTGAAGATTGATGGCTTTCCAGTTGTGTGTTAAGCATAGCTCAGAACACATGTAAACGTGCAGCTCCCACACACCTTTCTTCTCTCTTCCTTTTTTGGTACCTGCAGACCATCGTGACACATCAAGGCAGCTGATGATGTCGTAGGCATATGGGCCCTCTGGGAGCTGATACATGTTTTCAACCCTGCTCTGCCTGCCAGCTAGTAGACATGTGAGTACAGTCTTCCTACCTAAGGGCATAGTTGGGTTCTTGGAAGAAGTGACACGTTGTTAACCGGGTGCCATCGGATCTGAACTCCTTGTCACACAAGTGCTAATGAACAGAAAATGGGCTACGACAGTTAAACACTTGAATGGATCGCAATGTGCTTTTTCCCATAAAAGATCAAATGAAACACCTTGTGAGAAAAAAACAGGATACACTTTTACTGGTTGTTTTAATGAGAGAGAACCACTTTTGGCAACCATCACCTTACGTTTCCTACAAATCCCCAAAGGAAAGCAGCTTTGTGTCTTGGGCTGAACCCCCCATGCAGGCTAGGGCTCAGCGGACACTCCGCTACTCGCCGTGGGCCTGTTCTCCTTGGGGTCCAGACTCATGGAGATCCAAGTCAGCAATGCCAGCCAGGGGGTCCCCCGACGTGACCATCGCATTGGGGTAGTTTTCAGGCTCTCGATGGAGAGGGAGGTGGAATGTTGAGGGGTGAGGGGCACACGTCACAGATGGTTGACTTTTCACGCGTGGGATGCAGTAGCAGTTGAGGATTTAAAAGAGATTTCATTGCAGAAAGAACGTCTTCCTCTTGGCCCCTCTTAATTTTTTGTGTGTTTTTAGTTTTTAATTTTTTTAAATCTTTGGCAGCATAACTGACTGTGATCCTTGGATGCATCTCTGACGTGTTCAGCTTCTGTTTCCGTTCTCCCTGCTCCCGTAACAGTCTCTCCTCCCAGGAAGTATTTCAGCTGTCCGCTGAATATTCCCACGAGGCATCTTCTTCGCCAAGTGCTTGGTGGGCCTGCAGGTGGGCCCCAGCTTTCACAGTCTTTCTGGATCACCCTGCACTTAAGTCCCCTTTCCTGGTTTCCACCAATGCCACTAGTCCACAGGAATCCAGGCCAGCCAGCTTCCCTGATGGTTCCTGGCCAGGGGGCTGTCACGACAGGGGGGAGCCACCAAGATGCCATTGAGGATTGGTGCCTGGCTCTCTGGGCAAGGGAGCCAGGGGACACACAGTGGGACCGGAACCTTCCAGAATGTCTCCTCAGTCAGGTTTTTGGAGGGTGAGGGGGACGCGGAGACAGGAGAAGAAAAGTGCTGAGGGCCGAAGCTGGTGCAGGGTGACACTGCGTCTGGGTAAGGCAAATGAGAGGCAGTGAGGTGATCTCAGAATGGCGTCGAGGCCGCCAGATTGAGGCCGGCTGGCTCACACGAGGGTCCCGGGCTTGGCTTTTTCTTGCCCGCACCACTGGACATCAGCTAGTTCTGGATAGAGGGGGGAATCCAGGAAACAGCTATCATTGTAGCTCCTGCAGGGAATCCAAGGACGAGAGGAGACAGTTAGGGGGGAACGTCACTTAGCAGTCTGCGTTCAGAAGTACGTGTCCATAGGGGGGGATGATAAGGATCTCACTAGTTTTCCCTGTGCACGAGGAACCAGGCCTGCGACGGTGCTGAGCGTACAGCAGGCTCGCGCAGACTGGAGAACATTCACACAGAGGGGACCTAACCCTTGCGCATCTGTGGAGGGAAACGGAGCTAACACTTAATGCAGTGGTCCTTGGGCTCGGCTGCATGTGGGAGTCACCCGGGAACCCCCAAAACACTCCTGTCCGGGCCCACTGTGGAGATGCAGGTTTAATTGGTCTGGCGTGTGCTTGAGAGTCAGGAGCATTCAGACCCCCCCACACGTGACTCTCCCATGCAGCCGAGGCCCAGACCCCCTCCTGCTGGAGTCCTCAGGGTTCTTTTTTTTCTCAGAACAGTTGCTTGCTTTGTCCTCCATGAGATCCTAGGTGTAACCAGCATCCACCAGATTTTTATTCTGTCCTGGAAGCACATGCAAAATGGCAGGTTTCCCTGTAGGGAAACTGAGGTGATATTTTGAATGGAGTCTTAACTGCTGTTTATTTGAAATAACATGTATTGTTGTGTGATTATCAAAAGAAGTATTGAAAATATATAGAAAAGCGTATAGAAAAGACTTTGTAAAAAAAGACTTGCAGCTGTGCGTCATGATGCAGGTAGGGTACAGTCGTCCCTTGGTATCTGCAGGGAATTGGGTCCAGGAGCCCCCCTGGATACCAAAGTCCCAGGATGCTCAAGTCCCTGATATAAACTGGTGCAGTACAGTTGGCCCTTTGTATCTGTGGGTTCCTCACCAGTGGATCGGAGGGCCAGCTGACTGTAGTTGTTGGAAAAAACCTGAGTATAAGTGGACCTGTGCAGCTCCAGTCTGTGTTGTTCAAGGGTCAGCTGTGGTTTTTACGTATCAAGAAGCAATCACATGGATATGCTAATGCCCATGATCATTACTAGGCAACATTATTAGGGAAAACGGCCCCTCCCCACTGATCCTAAACTAGCTCTTTCAGGGCTAAAGATCATACTTCATCTCATTGAATCTAGGACTGGGCTGGAATTTGCCCAGGAGGCGCCCAGACTCTGGTTAATCAGCAGCCATGCGGCCTGAGGAGATGGGGTCCTACCTTCCTCTCCCTGCCCTGCTGGCTGCGTGCAGCCCCTGACGTGGGCATGGCTGACCTCGGGGCCCTGTGCAGGAACAGCTGCAGAGGGGCCTGGATTACCACCTGTGCTCTTCCTTTGTTTTGAGCTTTTACTCCTAGTAACTTCTGAGTGTTCATTCGTGCTGATTCCTAAAGGGATGAGACCTGTAGGCCTTTAACCACAGCCTTCAGTTTTTGGAATAGCATTCCTGTGAGGGACATGGGTCTGTGCCTCTGAGTTAGTAGGTGTGGGTTTGTTCAAGCTGGGTTTTCAGGTTTGACCTCCCCAGAGCACACACCGTTTTGGGGGTAGAAATACCTATTTGGAAACAGCATCAGGACTTTCCATAAATGTCAGGAGATGATTTCCTCCCCTGCCGCTGAGCTCCCCGTGCCCTGCGCTACCGTTATGGCTGTGGACGGGTGGCAGGAAGAGACTCAAAGGAAAGCAGGTTTCAAGAGCATCTTCAACACAACCTCGTGAACCAGTTTATGACTGAGAATAAGCCATCATCGCCATTTTTCTGTTTGATTCGCTGATTTCTCTAAGAACAAGGGGATGAAGGCATTCTGGATTTCGTGAAGGTTTCTCATCTGGCTTTTCCAAAACCCATCAACGCTGGAAAACCCAAGGCCCCTGTGAGCATACTGTGGCCTTTAAAGAGAGTCCTGTGCCTGGAACCCCTGAAATATATACTGGGGTTAATACGCTTAAAGGTGGCTTCAGAAGCAAAGCAACATCAAGGCCCTAATTCCAGAACTGGCCCTGCCCGTCTATCACTGTCTTCTGGTGGTAAGTAGCTGATTCCATCCCACCCACCCTGCAAACTCCCTCTCCACCCTGATAAAACTGACCTGTGCCATCGTGCCTGAGGGATTGAGAGACTTCATGGCAAAAGGTGGTTGGACCCCACGGTGGACATATGCTGTTCATTGGGGGACAGTCTCTCCCTAACACTGCGTCGTCCTGGTGGTGCTTTCCACCAGGGTGTCTGCCCTACCCTCACTGAGGGTGGCCAAGGGGGCCAGTTAGAGTCCTCTAACCCCAGTCACTGGTCAGAGATGGGCAAATGCCCAAGCAAGTGACCGCCAGGAGCAGGGAGTAGAGGCAGAGACGGAAAGAGAGCACGCCAAGCTCCGTGCTGCCCGCAGCCACGAGGCAGGTGCGATCCTGCAAAACCTGCTAGTTTATAAAAGAACAGTAGAATCCAAATCATGTTTCTGGAAGCTGGACTCAAGGTTAGCTGCTCAGTTGTGGAGAAGACACTTCAGGTTTTTCATTCACCTAAGCTCCAAAGAGCCTTTTCTTTTTTCCTTCTGGCAAGAATTATCTCCCCGAAGTTTGCGTCTCTAAGAGCTGGCCTAGGTAAGAGTTCCTGGAGGAGACCGGGTGGAATATTCACAGCTCAGAAGCACAGGAAAAGAAGGGGAGTTCCTCCACGAAGGACTTCACGTTCCTAAATCCAGTCTTTGACAATGTCTGCGAGCCTTCTGAGCTGAAGAAGGGATGTCTGGGGATTGATAAAGAGAGGATAGGTGGGCTTTGAGTTGCTTCTAGAGCTGCATCTCTGTTCTTGTAAGGACTAGGTTTGTAAGACAAGGACAGTTTCTAATTCCAGAAGGAACTGGGTTGCAACTTGAATGAATGAAGCCAACAAGATCTTTAAACTTGAACTTGTTTTTTTAACAGTGGTGGCAGCCATGGGATCCGAAGGAGACTTCTGATTTCAAGCTCCCTCCTTTTGGTTGATGTGTCCGACTTTATTCAGGACTTAGTTAAGGACAGATTGTCCCTCTGGTGAGTACCCTTTGGTTTCTGAATTATAATGCACTTGGTTCACATTCAGACGTGTAGTTTTCCTGAGAGCAAAACTAAAACAAACATTGGAGGGCGTGGATCAGACACCTAACGAGAGACAGCTGTCTCCAAAGCACAAGCCTCCCGGGTAAGGATAAGGTGGTCACAGCCAAGCAAGGTTCACAATAGGTCACTGGCCACCTGCAGGAAAATTCCATGTAATGAGACCCCTGGTCATGGGCAAAGGCCGTCCACCAGGACAAAGAAGTATCCTGTGAAAGGCAAACTGTCAAACACACCCCAAGTCCCAGCCCTAAGCTCACGCCTTAGGCTATTGAGGATTTTTCTTTGTTCTAGGAAAAACTCCGAAAATGGGATCCCAGTCATCTAAATGCTTTAAGGGTGCCCCCCCACCTTGGACTTAGGAACCACCCACAGCAGTTTTGTGTTAAAAATTTTTTTTGGTCTGTCTGCGTGCACATGGACCAATCTTACTGAAGATAAACTAAAATGGCAGTGGTCACCATGAGGAATGTTCCAATTAGCCAAGATCGTTCACTTCAGAAGTGCACCTGAAAGCAAGGGCTCCCAAGTCAAACAAGTGCAATGGGATACCTATTTTAATTGGCGTGAGGAAGCCTCCAAAAGGCTTCAAAATTCCCAAATAGCTTCACTGAAAGATTCATTGCAAAAGGGTAATAAAACAAAGATACTAGAGAGAGACCCAAAATAAAAGACGGTAAGACTGATGTTAACTCCCACTCTCCCCCTCTCCACCTTGCCTTATTATACTCGTCCTCCGTCTGCACTGTCTCCCCACTTTGAAGAGACTGCATGACTGTAAACAAAAGCCATCAAGTTGGTGGCCTTACGGACACACCCATTTCTACCCTCAAAGAAGGACCCCCATTTGGGCTCTCCCAGGGTTGATGGTACTCCATGGATTCTCCTGTAACTGCTACCAGTTATTCCCTTCAACAGCCAAGGGGAAACTAAAATTTATGGAAAACCTTGCCAAATTCTGGTAGATTAGTGGAGCTATACTCTCTAAACCCCAGTTGTTCCAGAGCCTGGAGATGGGATCCTGGTAAACCTGGCAGAAGCTGGAACGGGTGAGAATTCTGACCACAGTCAGCTCTCCTGAATCTCTGTTTGCAGTGCCCAGTTGAGAGAGAAAGGTAAATGTTCATGTCCCTTCCTTTCCAAATCCAGACCCATTGGTTGATCTTTTCTCTCCCAGGGACAGCTGTCGCCTTCTTGTTTGTCTCGTTTTGTGTCCTGAGAACTTGGCTTGGCGACCGTCAGGTTGGGCAGATGTAACAGAAAGGTAAGTTGCACCTTACATTTGTGGCTGAGGTCCTATCGATTAGTGCCAGCCCTCAGGGGAACTAAGCCTTTCCTTCTTTTGATTATCTTTGGGAGTGGCTCTGGAGCTTGGGAGAGTGGTGTCCTTTGCACCCTCATTGGGAATGCCTCTTGCATCCATGGGGTCTTTCAGTATGGCCAGGAGTATTTTACTGTTTGTCCCCCTGACAAGATATTTAAAAGGATTGTTTAAGTAGCTTTGTGGTCAGAAGTTGGCCAAACTGGAAGCTGATATACAGAGCCCGTTAGGAACTTTTTAAAGGCTTTGTCCCCTAAGTCAAAATGAAGCTATGTACCCAGAGGGAAAGAAAAACATTCCAAAGACAAAGCTCTAAATCTAGAGCATAGGAATCTCTTGAATTCCATCTTAGTTGAAGATTTTCTCCCTGATCTAAAGCAGCAAATAGAAGATAATGTAGTTGGATGGGCTATGATGTCATTCACGTTGCAACCCAATTCCCTGACTGTCCTTGTCTTACAGACCTAGTCTTTACAAGCACAGAGATGCAGCTCTAGAGGCAGTTCAGAGCCCACCTATCCTTTCTGTCAATCCCCAGACATCCCTTCTTCATCTCAAAAGGCTTGCAGACATTGTAAAATACCTGGATTTAAGAAAGAAAAGTCCTTCCTGGACGAAGTTCCATTTTTTTCCTGTGCCTTTGAGTTGTGAATGTTCTACCTGGTCTCCTCCAAGAATTCTTACCTAGGCCAGCTCTTAGAAACACAAACTTCAGGCAGGTAATTCTCACCAGAAGGAAAAAAAGATGGGGAAGGCTATTTGGAGCTTAGGTGAATGAAAAATCTTAAGTGTCTTCTCCACAAATAGTAATGAAAAGCGTTAGCCATCTGAGCAGGTAACCCTACCTTACTCCAACTTATTTGGAGCTTAGGTGAATGAAAAATCTTAAGTGTCTTCTCCACAAATAGTAATGAAAAGCGTTAGCCATCTGAGCAGGTAACCCTACCTTACTCCAACTTCCAGAAACAGGATTTGGATAAAAGTGTTCTTCTATAAACTAGTAAGTTTTGCATTATTGTACCTGTCTCATGGCTAAAATTTTAAAACAAAAGCTTTACAATCTCTGCATCTGTCTGGATGTTTATCTATGTACACTGTATATTTGTAATGTTTTTCTACCTCTGAGTGGTATTACCAAAATTAATTTGTAAAAGAGCATATTTAATTGGCTTAAAGAAAAATAAGCGATTATCAAATTAAGTATTCTAAAACTCTGAAATACAGAAACTTAACCCAAATGTTTTTCAAGTTTGCAGGATCTAGGAAAAATCTTTAGTAAATAAAAGCTAACTTAAGTTTGTTGGTTTAATTAAAGTAGGTATGTTAAATATAATGCATATGTACAACTTTTATTCTACCTGGGTTTATTAGTCAAATAAGTTCACGTTAATCTCTGTTACAAATTTGTCACCAAGGAAGAGAACTTAAGATGTTGGCTAACTGTTTAATGCCTCGAGAAATTTTCATGACTAATCGGAATTGTTAAGAACAAATTTCTCACTGGGTAGAAGCTTTCTCCTGTTGATAAGCAACTGCCTCTTTTGTAGCAAAGAAATTACTTCAAAACGTCATCCCTATATGGGGCACCCCCATCATTTCTGCATAGTGACTGAGGAGCTCATTTTACTGGCCAGGTAATCCGAGAGCTCTGGAGGGTCCTTCTTATGCTATACAGGCTGCATTCAGGACCAGGAGAAAAGACTAATGACATCATTAAAACCCAATTAGGAAAATTTCCTGAGACTTTGAGCAAGGTGCTGTCACTGGTCCTTTTGCATCTAAGGTCCTTGCCTTTTGAAAAACCTAAGCTCACTCCCAATGAAACAGTATCTGGCAGACCCATGCATCTGCTTCAGTCTCCATACTGTGACCCTCAAATTGCCCGACAGGACCTATTAAAAAATTGCTAGTCATCTATTCTCTATTCCTCCTACAGGTTAAAAAGCTTATGCTGAATAAGATTACAGCCTGACACTGACACCCCTCATGACCTACTTCCTGGAGAATACATCCGCTGGAAAAGACCCCAACTAAAGGACTCCTGCTTCCCTCCTTGGAAAGGATCTTTTCTGGTACTGCTCGCCAGTTCCTGCACAGCTAAACTTGAAGGCATCCGGCCCACCTGAAAGGAGTAACAGGACCAGAATGAACCAGCAAAGCCACTGGTGATCTCACACTTAAGATCTTCCGGCACCAGAAGCAGACGACATCGGACATAGACAGCTATCCCAAGACAACGGGGCCAGGCCTGTATAACTTAACTTGATCTCCGCCACTGTTCTCTTTACTGTGGAAATCACGATGGGGGAAGTTAACCAGACTCCTCCACTGATCTGTTTTCTCTCCGGGTTGCCCGTGTCTCCCAGGCAACTGCCAAGGGGGGTAACCTTTCAGACTCTGTATTTGTCATTTAAAACCCGACCTGTCTGTGAGGCTGGAGCCTCCCTGGTCCCTCCTGTAACCCGGTTCTTCTAGCATCCTTGGTGCCACCTTAAGCAACAGCCGAAGTCCCTTCGATGTCAGCTACAGCGTTAAACTTCTGCAGCCCGGTTTCCCAGTGCCTTATTTTTACCTTTCTCCGATCATAACTCTCCTTGCCCGATCTGACACAAATATCTTGTAAACCGTAGTACATGTGTGCTCCCGTGTTCTTATGGTTATCTAAATCAGATTTCAAAGGATTTGTCTCTTACCTTACGAGAGATGTTAAACTACTTAGGTTTATTGTTCAGTTACATGGGAAGCATTGCCAACGAAGTGATGATAAATCTTCTTGGGTATTTGTATTTTAATAACACTTAATTATTAATATAATTAAGTGTTCTAGAAATTGTGTGAAATTCCTAGAAATCTGATATGTCTTGGTATAATGTTATCAGTCATAATTCTGGTTATCTTAAAATATTGTCTGTCAATCACAGAAATAACCAAATTTCCTTGTCAATTCCATTATAATGAACTCTCATCAGATCTTTAGCAAGGGGCATTTTTAAGTTCTTTTGTCATTTACAGACAGTTATTGTTTTACTCTGATGCTTTTGCAAAACTGAGATTCATGGCAAGGAACCTACCAAGAACTCTTGACCACCACATGGCTGCCAAATCACAAGGGGCCAAACCTTGGGTGCATATTTCACAACTGATGAAGGCTCCACCTGACTTCTGGTCCCTTGCGAAAAAGCTGGAGATCTCAAATCAATCAAACCGACTAGCAAGAGAAGTAGCCACCATCGAGATAGACTGCTTCCTCCCAAGATGTCAGATCAAGAACATGTCTGTCTTTCCATTCTTCCTTCCCTCTCTGACCATCCTTTTCCTAATTCTCACACTGTGAAGGTTTTTATGATTCTTGCTGTCCATCTTTTTTGCTTTGCTCTGGCTTGGAAAGATACTGCCATTGTTCACATATCTAAGGCCGTTGCAAAGGGGGGTAAATCTAACCTCAGAGACTTTGAATTATAACGATGCCGGTGATGACACTGTTCCGTCCATCACAAACTGCTCCCTGATTTCCAGTGCCTCCGTTTCTCTGGACCAAACAGCCAGCCCACCTTTCTGTTGTGTCCCACTCCCTAACCCTGGGGATCTACTTCCTTGTCTCTGGTTAACACCCCGGGGAACCCTGCATCCAGGCTCTGTACAGAGAAAGGGACACAGGCAAGGGAAAGAGAATAAAACCACCTGTGCTGTCTACAGACCCTTCAGGTGTACTGGCCTCCATGGCTGTCACCTTTTGGGGCCCGAGCCACAGATGGAAACAGGAATTACCGGGAAGCATTCAGTGGTTCAAAATCTGCTTCCTTTGGTGCAGCCCTACTCCGCCGGCCAGGAGCTGATGCAAATGAGGCCACGACCAGGAATCTCTCCTTACCTCTTGAAGATTCCAGAATCTGCTGGTAAAGCAACAGCTGCCCAATGAAACTCCCTAGACTCTCTGGCCAGAGTTGCTCTTGATAATAAGAGAAGCCTCTGGTTGATTATCCTTTAGCTGACCAAGGAGATGTCTGTGCTGTGACCAACACCACTTGCTGCACCTGGATCAGCACTTCTGGGGAAGGTGAGACTCAGCCACGTAAGATTACTGAACAAACCAGCCAACGGGATCTTTCTTTGGGAATTATTCTGCTTATAATAGTCACAGCAGTCGCCGTAGTGCGCTGTATTCTCGCAAAAGCTTTAAATGCAACTTTGCAGCCACTAGCTACCAAGCAAATGATCTCCCTCAGAACAGAACATCAGAAAAGGAACAAAGAGAATGGCCGACTGAAAGACCATGAACCCAATGCCGTGACCTGTGAAGACCACACAGAGATTCAGCAAAAGAAAAAACGGTAAGAACTCCAAAGCCATAGCTGGGAGTAGCGCTAATGCCTTAAATTTTGCTCACTTCTCTTAATTAGGCTCAGAGTCTGATGAAAAGGGGGTAATTGTTAAAAACAAGACAGCAGACCCACAATGAAGTCGCTTAGGCTATAGGTTCCGTATCACCAAACCGAGACTTAACTTTATAGTTTCAGCTCCCCCAGAAAGGAATCTTTAACCAGTCAAATCGGGACTTGCCGGATCAGCACGTCTGCCCGACAGACCCCTGCCGTCCCCTAACGGAGAGCGACTGGGCTACAACCAACCCGCTTTTTCACCTGGTGTAACTTCCTCCTTCCCGCTCCTTTCTGCCTGCATGTCTTTTGTTTTGTACAGCTCCTTTCTATCTGCCGGACTGGATGCTGCCTGATTCATGAATCACTGAAATAAAGCCAGTAAGCTCTTTCAAATATACTCAATTGAATTTTTTTAACACCGTCTTCCTCTCAAAGGCTCAGGCCCTGTTTTCTGAATCCCCCATCTGCCAGCTGAGGGCACTTGCAGTAAAAATTGTTTCACGTCTCACCCCTTTGGTTCAGGATCTTGTCCTACCCTACTTTTCAGGCTGAAGTCTCGCTCTTTCTCTACAGCAAAATGACACTCTGCTGTTCCCCAGACACCCCTGCTTGTTTCTGCATCTGTGCTGCTTTTGCCCTTGAACTGGTCTCCACCCTTCGAGCCCCCTCCTCGCACCCCGGGCCTTGGAAGGGATCCTTCTCCCCTTGGAGACCTTTTAGCATTTTGTTTAAAGTCTCAGGGCATTTAATACCTAAGTGCTGCAAGAATCATTTTTTGATGGAATAAACTTACCACTTTTTTTTTTTAGCCACTTCTGAATGGTATCCTTTTTAGTTAACCCTTGAAATGCTCTTAATTTCAATACCTTGTCGCCCCCTGAGGACAGGAACCAGACCAGGTGTTCATGTTTTTATGCCCACTGTAGCAGGGCTTTGCAAATTCCAGCGTGCATTTGATTCACCCAGGGATCCTGTTAAATGCAGATTCGAATTCAGTATGTCCAAGAGTCTACCTCCTAACAAGCTCCTGGGTGAGGATGCTTGTCGGTGGATCTCATTTTGGAAAGTAGAGCCCTATGGCGCTTGGTAGAGTGCACAGCCGTCACTCAAGAACACTGGGATGAAAGCGTGGGTGACCAGGTGGTTCTGGATGAGCTCCGTCTGCCCTTGGCGCCTTGAGATATAAACTGCACGATGCTGTTCTTTTCAACAAACATTGAGTACTAAAACCAGTAAAAGCTTCTACGAGTACCTGCGTGTACGAAGAGCCTGGGAAAGTCTAAAACATACTTCGTGGTCTTTTCTGGGAAGTAGCAGTGGGGATATCTAACAAACACACACCTGATGTAAAAACATACATATAAACATCGACTTCCACATGTATCTAGAAATAAGACATGAAAATAACGGCTTCTACACCACTCAGATGTTTCCTTCTGGAAATTATGATACATACGGGCAAAGGCAACACAGATGCAGCACACCTGAGATCACAGACTCATGAACAGTGAAGGGGGAAGGCTGTAAGAATGAAACATGCCCTTACGATACCTCTATTCATCAGTACTTTGGTGAGTTGGAGACTCAGACCCATCCATAATGGGCGAGTTTTCTGTTGCTTCTCTGAACAAAGGAAAGCAGAAGGAAGAGAAGAGAGGTCAGGTTAAAGAGAGGAGCCGCCACAGACACGATTAGGAGCTTATTAATGCATTGGAAAGCCCCGCTGACTACACACCCAAGCGCTAGTGACACATAACACAGGCCTTGCGCAACTTTCAGCCCCCTCGCGGGCGTCAAAGACCTCTTTAGTTTTGTTAGGAAGGCAGCCAGGCTTTGGCACTTTGGACCCATTTCTTCTTCTTTTTTTTTTTTTTTTTTTGCGGTATGTGGGCCTCTCACTGTTGTGGCCTCTCCCGTTGCGGAACATAGGCTCCAGACACGCAGGCTCAGCGGCCATGACTCACGGGCCAAGCCGCTCCGCGGCATGTGGGATCCTCCCAGACTGGGGCACGAACCCGTGTCCCCTGCATCGGCAGGCGGACGTTCAACCACTGCGCCATCAGGGAAGCCCCCATTTCTTATTTTCTTATCACATCACAGAGAACAGTTATTGTTCGTTAATGATAATTCAACTCAATCTGATAAAAGAGTTTAAGGACCAGAATTCATTTTTGTTTCAAATTGGTGTTGAATCCTCACTAGCTGTGTGTGATCAAAAATGGGGATCCCCTGGATCCACTCCAGGGGAAAGGCAAGTGAGGGGTGCTCGTAAGTTCCAAAGCCTGCTGTCAGTCAAGTAACAGTCATGTATTTAGATCAGGTGAGACTGGGTGTGATCCAGAAAATTTGGAGGAGCCAGGAAGACAGCCTGAAATCTGAAGGTCCTTATTCAGGGTGAGATGGGTTAGCCAGTGGAGGTACCATATACACAGAACATCTGGCATTCTTTCTATGAATCAATCTATCTTCTTGAAACTCTTGGGCCCTAAGCCCTGCAGCAGCTGCCTGACCACACGAGCTAGACCTGGGGTGTGGATGGTACGTAAGGTAGTGTTATAAGGGTGTATAATAAGGACGGGGGTAGCTGCTGCCCAACAGACCAGGCAGTGGGAGTGGACACAGAACACTGGCAGTTGGGACCGCAGGGTCTGTTAATTCAAGAGAGTAAGGGGCAGCATGGGGTGGGTTGGTGATGGATTGTCAAACCTAAGTGCATCAGAATCCCCTGCAAGGGCTTGCTAACACACAGGCGGCCGGGCGCCACCCCGAGTTTCTGATTCAGTGGGTCACGGACGGGCCCGACAGGTGCATTTCTAACAGGACCCCAGGTGGTGCTTACGCTGCTGGTCTAGGGTACCACATTTTAAGAACCACCGGCTTGGTGGAAAAAGACGAGGCCTTGGTGTGGGCCCACAGAGTGCAGGGCTGAAATTCCAGCACCATCCAGCTGTGCGACACTGGGAAGACACTGATTTTCTCTGAGCCTCATCTATAAAACTAAAAAAATCTGGGTACTTCCCTTGCAGCACTGCAGTGAGGATTATATGAGCTCAGATATGTTAGAAGAAGCTTCCAGCCGTTGAGTACACAACAATCACTCAATAAATGTGAGCTCCCTATCTGTCAAATACTAAGGCTGAATAAAGCCTGGTTTAAAATCGCTAGAGGTAAATCTGCAGCAACAAAAAATGTCTGCCAAGAACAGAGCCTGAAAGGTGGAGCCAGTTCAGGTCCTGTAGTTTCCTTCTGGTGTAACTCCAGCTGTCAAATTTTCCCAGACATCCCCATGGATAGATGCCCCAGCAAACGAGAAACTGAATAAAGCTGGATAAAGGGACCTCTTACTCCTTTAGCCAATGTATGATAGAATGGAGCATCCACTGAGAGTCCATGTCTTAGGAGCAACGCAAGAGGCAGGGACGGTGAGGGGAGCAGGAAGCAGGTCACGTGTATCTGCCGGACTCTGCTGTACATGAAAACATCCTAAGTGTCCGTGAGGTTTACTGTTCTATGTGGTGTTCTCTGCCTACATTTAAAGCTGAAAAAGGAGCTGAGTTTTGGTTTCATCATTTACTGTGGGCCACCTCCTCAGGGTCTCAAGGTACCCGACCCCCTTTGTTGGTTGGTTCTGAACAAGGGCTTGGCCGGGACTGAGAGAATCTGAGCCTTCTGCTTTTTTTCCCTTAAGAAGCATCCTGACACCAAGACAGTGGACACACTGCCAAGCATGCAAAGCAGCAGGCTGGGGCTCAGGCCGGGGGTGGGTGTGGCTGGCCTGGGGTGATTGCACCCCAAGTCCAGTGCTGTCTGGAAGTCTGGCCAAAGAAGCACACTCGGCTCCCTCCACATTTTCGGGACCATCACCAACTCTGAAGGAGAGTGGAGAGAATTCACCCGAATAAAGGGACGGGCGCCGGACAGGAGGGGTGGAAGGTAACAGCAGCGCCTGGGGCTTCTCCGGAGAGGAAGAAGTTTCCAGCGCTGTACGTCATTCCCGGTTCCCCAGTACCTCACTCTCCTGCCGATAAACCCTCTGTCACTAGGATCTCATACCTGCTATGCTCTAACCGACGAAGAACACGGAGGATCGCTGCAAACCAGGAAGGGAGGGTCGGAGGTCTGAAAGGGGAACTCACCCGGTCCGCCAGGTTAGGATGTGGTGAGGGCTGCCGGGGGGCGTCGCTCCAACTTCACTGGACGGCGTTGAGCTTCTCTGGCTTTGAGGTAAGGCAGCTGCGTGTACGTGGTGCAGAAGAGACACGGGTCAGACACGGGGCAGTGAAGGAGCTTCCTTCCAGAGATGCTGCCTGTGGCCCCGTGGCAGGGTCCCCGTGGGAAAACGTCCACCCCTCTCCTCTCCCCACGTTTGGCCAATGACGTTTTCTCACCCCAGCCGTGCAGCTCCATTCTGAGTTAAGCTCGCTTGGGGTCCTAGGTCCCCACTTTGCCACTGGGAAGTGGCCACAGGGATGGCGACAGTCCCCACTGTCCTCGGAGGGGGACCTGGGCTGGTCTAGCGCAGAGAGGACCTGTTTCTCTGCACAGGGCGTTTCCAGATATGGCCTCAATGTTAAAACTGTTCTTTATTACGAACAGAGAACCTCTAGAAAGGTTCTCTGAGCTTGTGGTCTGCCGTTTTAGGCTTATAATTTACCATGTCAGGACCCTTCAAATGGGGCAGGGCTTTTCAAAGCTCATCCAAATCTGACTACGTGGAGCTTATTGATGTGGGCAGGATTTTTTTAGTTGGGAAAAAGTAAGAAGTAAATCCTACTTAAATGCATCCCTCTGCTTCCTTGGGAATGCAATCTTTTTCATTAGGATGCTTAGTCTAAAATATGTTCCAAAAGATTTACCGAATCTCTTTAGGTAAAGCAAACCTACTAGACAAGTGCTACAGTTTCAACAGAACATAATTACTCCTGACCTGTCCAGCCTCAGCTTCTCCTAATAGGGTTACAGGGGACCATGGTCTTTAAATGATATACATAATATATTCATTCATTATTCTCAAAATTCTCCTAGGAAGTTGATGGCATAATTCACTGGGCTGATTTTACAGATGACAGAGGCATCTGGAGAAGGTTCTCGGACCTTGAAGTCCACGGTTCTCTCACGCTTGCGTGAACCATATTTATTCCTGTCTCTGCAACTTGTCTTTCGGCAATGCCATAATAAACGAGTCACTGGGAACCTGGGGAGAGGACGCAGAAGCCCTGTGAGCTGGCGCACCCGGGCAGCCGGCCGGTCCTTCCTTTTCGCCCTGTTCTCCCCAGGCCCCAAGAATCTCCTTCAGTTCCCCGAAGAGGAACACCCCCCCACTTTCTGTCTGTAAGATCACTCTCCCGTCCCTGGATTTTTCCTCGCCCTTAAACCTTCTTTCCAGTCAAGTCAAATCCTGACTTGGACGTCCTTTCATTTGCTGCTCTCATTTTATTCTGATACTTTAAAAATCATTTCTCATTATGTCTCAAGATCCTCTCCCACTTACTTTCCTGCAGTCAGTGTGATGCAGTCTCTCTCTTTTTAATTGGCTTTTATCAGGCGATTCATGATCGGGCAGCATCCCATCTACCAACTAGAAAGGCGCTCCGATCAAGTCTCATCACCGCACCATCTCCCCTCTTTGTGGGCGCTAAGATATATAAGTGAGTTAGCGTCTGCTGGAGCTGGAGACCCCGCAGGGATGTGGAGACTGCTGGACAAACACTGGTGCTTTTTTTTTTTTTTTTTTTTTAATCATCGTTATTCTTTCTTGGAGACGGAGTGGGAAGGGGGTTAACTTAAGGGAGAGGACGGTTTCTTCCATTTTTCACTTGATTCGGTACCGCTCGATGCCCCGAGTACAAGGATATGCGGTAACCCTTCCTCTGATGATGAAAACTTTAAGATGTAACAACGGGGCATCAGAAGCACTTTACAAAAATTACTCTGGTCACAACATAACATCACTGAAACGAGATCTCGAGGAGCAGTCTCGAGTTTTCCAGGAAGTCACCAGGGGAAGTCACAGGCAGAGCTCGCCACTTCATTCTGTAGCCGGCCTGCGCCACCTGGGGGAGACGCTGGCCAAATCTCAGGGCTTCCGGTGTTCCTCTCCCCTGCAAGGGTACCGCTCAGGTCTCGAACCCACCGCTGTCTCTCACCTACTACTGTCGCCCCCTTCACCAGGGTAAAAGCGCACCTTTGACCGGATAAACCCTGAAACACACGGACTTCACCACTGCTTAGATCTCCGTCCTTACAAGGACAAGGGGCTGCAGGGACGGGCTGCACCCCTACTCAGGAAGCTGACATGGGAGACGGCGGCGCGCGCAGTCCGCTGGGCTGGGGCGGGGCTTAGGATGCGCTGCCCCGCCCCTTCCCAGGTCTTCCTCACGCGGCAAAACCCAGGCTAGAGTGGGAGGGGTGAGGAAGGAGGGGAAGGAAGGAGGGGAAGGAAGGTCTCACACACCTGACAGCTAGGTTTCTAGAATGAACCATCTCTCCTGCCTGCCTGCTCTAAGAAAACCTTCCATCCCCACCAGTTCACCTCCAGACCGACCAGGTGCGCGCCGGGCCGTCCGCCCCGCCCCTCACCTGACGTGGCCTTGCACATCTGGGGCATCCTGGTGACCCTGCTGTGCGCCACGAAGGTGCTCTGCGAGGAGGCGCTGTACTGGGAGCCGCCGTCCGAGGAGGCGGAGCTGGCGTGCGACAGGCGGCTGTGCTCCTTGTGCGAGGCGCTCGAGCGCTGGTACCACTGGCGCAACTCGTCCGAGACGGCGGCGCGGCCCGCGCCCTTGTCGTGGGCGCCGCCGTCGCGGCCCAGCGACGGAGTCCGCAGGATCTGCGAGCGCGACGGCGTCAGGCGGCCCGCGTCGCCCTCGTCGCCGCCGCGCCAGCTCTCCCGGAACAGGCCGCCGGCCGTGTACGAGTTGGAGGTCTTGAACTGCGCCTTGACGCTGTAGTGGCCCTCCTGGTCGCTCTCCAGGCTGCGCACCACCACGGGCGTGGCGCCGCCCTCCACGTACAGCGGGTACTCCTTGATGCGGTACTGCGAGCTGGGCTGGCTCTGGCTGTGCAGGTAGACGCCGTGGCCGTGGCCGCCGCCGCCGCGCGCCGCCAGGTTGGGCATGCTGCCCGAGTTCGCCGCGCCCAGCGCGCCCGCCGCCCGCTGCCGCTGCCTCTGCCGCGCGCGCGCCTTGGACGGCGAGTCCTCGGCCAGCGTGGAGTAGTTGGCGTTCATCTGCGCCGGGTAGTAGTGCTCCGAGCTCGAGTGGCTGGTGCACGACGAGCAGTCGTCCATGGGGTCCGAGCCGTTGCTGCTGCGAGTCCGTGGCGTGTAGAAGTCGGGGCTCCCCGTGTCGTTCTCCGAGCCCAGGAGCTTGCCCTGGGACTCCAAGCTGGAGCTCCGGTGCCGAAAGTGCAGGGCGAGGCTGTGCAGCCGCGTGGGGCTGAGGTCCACCGACCTGCGGGGAGACCACGGCGCGCTGGGTCTGGGGGCTCCCGGGGGAGGGGCTGGCGGCTCTGCGATGCTCCGGTCGTCAGACTCGGAAAGAGCGCGAGGTCGCAGGGCCCAGAGCCTCCCGCAAACGCGCATCTAGGAGAGCGAGTCTAAGGGCGGGGACCCTGGGGATCCAGGTGCGTCCCATCCCTCCCAGGTGAAGACCGGCCGGGAGGGGGCGCTGATCCCCCGGAGGAGAGCCGGGCCTCCGCCGTGATTTTCGATTCCGAATGGGCGATGGGGACAAAGTGCCCACGTAAGGGCTTCTGAAAAAAGTACACCAATAGCCAGGTCTTTTTTTTTTTTTTTTTAAAGGTGGAAAGAGGTTCTATAAACAGCGCACCAAGATCATCCCCGTTCTGGTATTACGTTAAGCCAGAGGAAATGCCCATTTTTGTAGGTCAAGAAACAGCCCAGCAGAAGCAATCATACGGTTTCACCCAGTACTATTATGAGTACTGGACAGATTTCCATTCCCCCATGAACACGTGTCTAAAACGGGAGGTTGGTGGCACGTGGAACCCTTAAAAGTGACAGATGCAAATACTTACCACTCCACTTCTTTGTTTACCATCCATTCTGCTCATTGGAGCCACACGCTAAATATCCATCAATATGGCAGGGGTAGCAGAGTACAAGGACTCCACAGAAATCCACCACGGCTGGGCTGACCAAGTACAGGAAGAGGCGATTCCCAGGGCTGCCTGTCACTCAGGGTAGACTGCGAAGTCCCCACTGTGTGGCCCTCCTTGACTCGGGCCTCAGTTTCCTCTCTGGTCCCACCTCGCTCCATCACTTTGTTCTGGCCACACTGGCCTCCTGGAACATGCTGAGTGCAGGCCTGTGTCTGGGGCCTTGACCCTGCTGTTCCCTGAATATCCTTAGAGCTTGCTTCCCCCCTCCATCCAGGTCTCTGCTCAAATGTCACCCTATTAGATAAGCCTTCTCCGATGCTCTCCTTTAAATGGTCTCTCCCTTCACTCACTTGCCCTGTTCATTTGTCTTCTCAGTACTTATCACCACTGACTTATTTCTTTACTGTGACTCTCCTCCTACTAAAACGTCAGTCTGATGAGGGCACAGCGTGGTCTGTTTTGTCCACGGCTCTATGCCCAAGAATAGTATCTGGTACATATAGGCACTTGATAAATATCTGTTGCATGAATGAGTGAATGAATGGACAAGAGACTCTTGCCTGGAGAGCTCAATCGTACCCTACATAAATAGTTCACCACTTACAGAAGATCACACCATCTGTCCTTTGAGCTGCGGTCCCTATGGACTTAGTTTTAGAGAAAATGCAGTGATGGCTTTGGTTTTGCCTCTTTTTAGAAGAGGAAGGTGTGATTCACCGAAGCCTCACGTTTGCCTGTTCCTTCTGCTCTTGAATGAATTTACACCTTGGGGCGTTAAAGGAAGTCCAGGATACATGAGGACTATCCAGTAGAAAGATACATGAGGGCTGTCCAGTAAAGATCACCCCACCAGGGCAAGGTTGTTCTGGTCCCGGGGCTCTTCCCTGCTAACCTGGGTAGCCGTTCCGGCCTCCACTTTTGTGGCTTAGGGAAGCTCCTTCCATGCCCACTGTCTCCAGGGGATTATCTGACCAACTCCCAGTACCCACTGGGCGTGGACAGTGGGATATAACGTGTCTCTTGGCTCCCATGGGCTTCCGGCTGCCAGCTCAGTTCCTGATTCTGCTTCACTTAAAGAAGAACCTACCTCGCTGGTTCAGCCCTGACTCCAGCTCACGGCTTATCTGGGCCGGCGTGGGTCCAACAATGCCAAATTCTACAAAGGCAGGTCTGGTCTAGGGAGGGAGACGGGTGGACTCACCTCGTGGAATGCACGTAGTGGGGACTCCGGACTCGGAGGTCGGGTGTGGACGGCATGCTGCACTGCGGGTTCCAGGGCGGGAGGCTGCGGATGGGGCTGGTCTGCAGGGAGCTGCCTCCCCCTCCCGCTTCAGCGCAGCTCCCCGTGCTGGGGAAGCGCTTGTGGCTACTGCAAAGCAGAGGAGGCCACGCTGGTCACTGCCAGACAGAGCTGCACCTTCTCGCGGGTCGCTGACTATGTATGGCCTTGGGCCTTCAACCTCGGTGTTGGGAAGCTTGCCCGGGACTCCCCCAGAAGTGGGTGAATCCTTTTCCCTGAGGCCCAGAGCAAAGTGAGATGAAGACCCTCACCAGCCTTCTCCAGGACAGGCAGTGTGACTGTTCTGTGAAGCCCCTGCCCTGAACCACAGTTTCTGTTTTCTAAGAGACAGATATTTACCTGTCTGGGTACCCACTGGGAGCTTTATAGGACATAATGAAAGGAAAGGAGAAAAACAGAGCAGCAGCCCCCAAACGCCTCCCCAAACCCCTCTCTCCCACATCAGCTGAGTAAATGAGCTGCTGCTACACAGCTAAGATCACAGCTGTTCGGCTCCAGAATTCTCTTGGCTGATAGTTCAGGGTTCTGAGCCACTCTGGGATTCTTAACGAGTGGGCTCTCTCACTTGCCATTTCGGAGTACTGCTGCCTAAGATTTCCTAATTCATTAATTCTCATGGAATCGAACGACATTCAAGCCGGCGGTCAACCCGTGGATTGGGAGCCCAGACCCCCGTTTCCCTGGGAAGGACGAATCTGCACCTCGAGCAGGTCAGCAGCAGAGGGCGCTGCGGCGCAGCCCTGCCGAAAGGCAGCGCCAGGGAGGCGCACCCAGGGCGGTGGGGATCGGTGATTTGCCGATGCTACTTAGGACAGCCCTGGGAGTCTGTCCAAGCGTGGACAGTGACCTCGTGTGGCCTTCCCGGCCCAGCTCACCTGGAGTGACTGTGGGAGGAACGCTTCTTGACCTTCTCGTAAGGCTCATCTAATGAGGACTCGCTCCACATTTTGGGCTTTATGGGCGACTTGTCATAGTCGTTGCGGTGATAGTGCATCTGCCTGAGTCCCTCCAGGGACTGGGGAGGGGGCGGCCGGTTGTGCGACGGTGGCCGAGGAGGGAGCCCTTTATGAGGGGACTGTAAGGGGGACAGTGTGCTGGTGACCTGAGAGTCTTCTGTACAAAGAGGAAAGAGAGGAAGTGAGCAAGGGTCGTCCTTCCCGCCCACCCCCCAGACGCCGCTGCCCGACCCCAGCTCCGCCCAGACATCAGCCGTCAGTGGGCATGTGCTACAATTTCACTCTTTTACCCTCAGATCAGTAAGGAAAGAGGCCCTGGCAGGAGCAAGCCTGCGATGGGAGTTGGGGCCCACGTGAAGCAACAACGCCCCTTGGGAGGTCCGGGGTCTGACACATGGGGAGGAAACTGATCGCAGGCGATGCATCAACATCAGATAATGACAATCTATACCTCCCCCCGTTACAGAGGAGTCTCCCTCAAACGTTCCCGTTTCCTCCCCTGCGGAGACTGCAGTCCACAGAGGCCACAGGCTGGATCTCTGATATTCAAATCACGCCCCCTGCTCCCCTGCAGGCCTGTCCTTTCCTCCCACCAGTGTAATGGATTAAAATATGACAATCTGATGGCAAATAGCAGGGCCGAGACAACTGGGTAGATACCCCGCCAGCCGTTGCCCACATCAACGTGATTATTATCCTTGCAGTTATCATGAGGGCTGGGAGCCACGCAGATCTTTCATGTTCTCTGTCTGAATCGCCACTTACACTGCCCACCTGAGGTTCCCCTAAAGGGCAAAAAAACGTAACTGCCACTTAATAGATTTCCACGTCATTAATGCCTTGACCTCCCCAGGTTGGGTTTAAATCCATGGGAACCTTCTCAGAGATGCTTCTGGGTTTGGAATCCCTTCTTCCCCGATGTGTGGTGGTGGTGGTGGTGACGGGCTGGGGGGAGGGGACGGGTCACTTCTGTTTTTGTAAGAATTTCCCAGGAAAACATTGAGCATCACTAGGTTTTTAGAGGTCAATGGGAAATCAGAAGACGGTTTCCTGGGCCTGACCCGGAGTCTAACGGGACGTCTCCCGTTCACTGTCACTACTTCTCAGGCAGGTGCAGAGGCTTGTCTGCTTCTGGCGACCCCCAGGCTCTGCTAGCAGGTTCCAATCTTTGTGACCCAAACCAATGGCCACCTCTTTCCTCCAGAAATTATAAATACTCCAAAGGAGACTATGCGTGGTGTTTAAACTGTCTGTTCAGGTTAAAATGTGGTTTGGGCAACTAAAAAAGTAGAACACCATTAAATCAATCACCTTAAATCTTACCTCCGGCCACAGGACATAATAAAATTCCCATAGGCGTGTGTTTCTGTAGCTCCCACCCTCTCTCAGCCAAAAAGATGACCAATGGGAAATGAAAGAATCACAGGGAACCCGGAGCCATGTCGGTCTGGCTCCTGGCTTTCCACTGGGCTGTCCCAGACCACACACAGCTTAATTCCAGTTCCGAGCTCTCAAGCAGGAAACAGACAACCTACCATCTTCTAGAACAAGGGCATCTGACAGGGAACTGTCTTCACTGGCAATATTTCCATCTGAGAAGACAAAAAGCAAAAGTCTATGAGGTGAGCACGTCCCTTAGACAAAGCCCTATCTGTGAAAAGAGTGGGTTTCCCACCATCCCATACCCTCTTCTCTGAGAAAAAAATCCATGAAACACAATCAAAATGGTGTTGGGGGGGCTTCCCTGGTGGCGCAGTGGTTGAGAGTCCGCCTGCCGATGCAGGGGACACGGGTTCGTGCCCCGGTCCGGGAGGATCCCACATGCCGCGGAGCAGCTGGGCCCATGAGCCATGGCCGCTGAGCCTGTGCGTCCGGAGCCTGTGCTCCGCAACGGGAGAGGCCACAACGGTGAGAGGCCCGCGTACCGCAAAAAAAAACAAAAAACAAAAAAACAACAAAAAATGCTGTTGGGCATTTCTTTGGACAGTCCCTGTGGGGGGTCATGACTCACGCGCCCATCCCTGACACTGCAACGTGCCCAGTCTTTGTTTCATTGGCGACAGCAATGCTCAGCCGTTTAATATCCAATGTAAAGGCCACCTGGCCTGGCCAAGCCACGTCATCATCCCAGCCCATCTCAGGGCCAAGCGAAACTAGGGCGAGGGGCGTGGCCTGGCTCATGTAGCAGTAAATGGCTTCTCAATAAACGTCCTGAATCATTAGCAGACAAAGCAAGCTTCTCAATAAATACAGCTTCTCTCTCCAAAGCCTATTTTCATAGACACTATTCAATTAGCCATGAGAACACACCCGGGGGGAGGCAGAAAGATGATCCTCCCCCTTTAACAGCGGGGGACACTGCGGGACGTCTAGGGAGGCGTGGTTTGTCTGAGGCTGCGCTGCTCTCCCGGCTAAGTCAGCAAAAGGGCCCAGGACGTTAGATTCCAAGCTTAATGTTTTCTCTCCTCAAATAACAAACCGGGCTAAGGCGAGGAAGAAGAACATGAATCACTCCTCTAATTGAAGTGGGCTCGTCGTGTGATGAAACGTTCTTTCAAGGAGGCAGCAAAAGGGAGAAGGTACATCCTTGAGCGGTTAAAAACGAACGGCTACGGGCATAGGTGGGACCAAGCTGGTCAGATAGCGATTTACAAACAGACTCTGCTGGCCGTCCTCACCGAATGGCCGGCAAACCACGCTCTTCTGTGGTCGACCAGCAGGACGTCCGTCCCTCCGGTGCCCTTCCCAGGCTGTCAGCCTTGCTGACGCTTCCACAGTGCTGGGACCCCCCAGGTCCCTTCACGGGGGTAGGAGGAGGTCCCAAGAGGCATTAGACAGAGGAGGGCTGGCGGAATGCAGCTCTGTTAGGGAAAGTGACAGTCTTGGCCAGTGACAAAGGGGCGAGGTGGGGAAGGATAGTTATTCCAAGTTACCTAGAGCAAAAGGATTTTTTTTTATGATCTCTCTCACTTTTAACTAGGAATTCGCTTTATTCATGTCGCTTGATGAACTCTGAACAATTAGGAGACACAGCCTCGACTAGCATCTTGGAGTCACCAGTAAATCATCCCTCCCCCAGGATGCCCACATTTTTAGGTTGCAGCAAAATATATCAAGACATGTAATGGTGGTAAAATGCACATAATGTAAACTCGACCATTGTAGCCATTTGTACTGTACAGTTCGGTGGCATTAAGTACGTTCACGTCGCCGTGCAGCCGTCACCTCCACCCCCCTCCAGAGCTTCTGTCGTCTTCCCAAACTGACACTCTGTCCCCAGGAAGCACTAACTCCCTGTTCCCCTCTCCCAGCGCCCCCTGGTAACCTCTCTTCTACTTTCTGTCTTCCTGGAGCAAAAATATTTTAAATGTGTATAAACTATGAAAGAAGACTTGATATATATTTTAAAGAATTTGGTAAACAATAAGCTGTATTCAGGGAACTATATTAAATTGTCCTGTAATAACCTATAAGCCTCTGAAAAAGAATACACGTATCTATTCTTTTGTGAATCACTTTGCTGTACACCTGAAACTAACTAACAGCATGATAGACACAACAATGCTTCTATTAAAAGAAAAGGAATTTGCTGACTTAAAAAGGGGGGCAGTCCAGTCCTCCCTCGCTTAAGCATTGGGACAGGAGCCCCTGGAGACAGAGGAGGGCTGCGGGGATGCTGGCCTCAGGGTACCTGAGCCACCCACCTTCCCTTCCAGACCTGGGTAGGGTGACCAGGTCTCTGAGGACCTTGGAGCGTAGGCTGGCCCCGGGCTCAGCTCGCGGTGAGGGCCGAGAGGAGCGTTCTCCCAAGAGGCCATCAAGAGGGACGGTGATCATGTGATTTGTATAATCCCTTTAATCTCTGGATCTGAGTGCATGTTACTGCTCTCCTTGCCGTCAGGTCTTTCTAGTTTCATTTTATGGACGGAAAAGTTAAGGCACAGGGCAGTTAAGCAGCTTGCTAGGTCGCTCAGGGGCCTGGGCTTTCGGTTCATGCCTTGGACGAAGACCCAGTCCTCTGAGGGTCGGTGGAGGGAGGGCGGCACCCACAGTGGGGAGCGGGCTTGGCACTGACCTTCGATGATCAGCGAGGCCCGCTGGGTGGGTTTCTTCCCAGACTTGACGCGGTTCTCGTTGATGGCGCGTTCAATCTCCTGCAGCTTCTTCAGTGCATTCAGGTACGAGGTCTTCCTCTGCTTCTTCAGTTTTTTGCTGACGTTAGGGTCACTGGCCAGGCGGCGGGCAGCCTCCGTAATCTGGGACTGAATGGCAAACTCCCGCTCCAGGCGTTCCAGCTCGGCCTCCTGTGGGAAGCAGACCACACGTGGGGGGATGCCGAGCGGGGTGACACCCGTCCTCCTGCCCCCACGCCAGGCCAGCGAGCCTCCGTCCCTGGAGGCCAACCCGGCCCCGCCCTGTGGCGGCCCCGCCCCTCCGGTCCTCGGCAGCCAGGGCCCTGGACACGCCCACTTTTGAGACCCTCGGCCCCTGTTCCATCCTGGAGACACGCACCGCGTCCTTGAGAAGCGGGGAGCTTCCTTGTTGCAGGCCTGGGGGTCACTAGGGTTCATTTCCAAGGTCTCCAGCAAGGCTCTCAAAGACCCAGCCTTCCTGGAGATCCAGAGCCCACTGGGCTGGTGTTTCCTTCCCATTTGGGGCAGAGGGGGCGGCGCTATTTTCAGAGTGGCCTCTGGCGCGCTTTGCTGTGGGTTCGCTAACGGGGCTCCCACGGGTGCCCCCTGCACACACGCCCTCTGCCTCTCGCATTTGGAGCCCTTCGCCCGCACTCACTCACGTGTCCTCTGGAAGCTCTTTTCGCAAAAGCTCCGGCTGTCCGCTCACGCCTGCCTCTACGTAAAACGTCCACTTGGGTGACCAGCGGCCGCGCCCCAAGTGTGGACGGCGGTGGTGGAGCCGGGTCCCCTGCTCCTTGGACCACTCCTGGGCACTCCCTCCCTCCTCTCCTGGGTGCCTCCCTCCCTCCTCTACCCCTCACTTTGGCCGAAAGGGGCCCATGGATGAATGTCCCCTCAAAGGGAGTTTTGGACCCGGCAGAAATGCAGCTGTGGCTGCCAGAAGATGCCTGGTGGACCCAAAGGATGAAAGCAGGGCCAGCGTATTAGCTGTGGCTTCTCTGCGGCTCAGCTGGTGCCTTTTACAAACACCGACCAGCGAGGCCAGGGGGGCCCAAGCACGCATCTTGCTCTGGGGGGATCCACGGTCTGGCTAAAGCCCGAAAGGAACGGATTGAACCGTGGAGGAGCGGATCACCAAGTTCGCTGGGGCCAAGAGACCCTCCGAATTCCAGGCCGATGCAACAGCCTTGCCTCTCAGCACCACGTGCCAGGCTGGGTGCCTCTGTCAGGTACAAAACTCTGAGCTGGACTTCACCTCCTCTTGAGCACCGAAGGGAGGGGGCCCAGGGGTGAGAGGGGAGGGTGAGCATTAAAGGAACTATTGTTAACATTAAGGGTCCAATAAACTCCCCGGTTCCTGCAAACGCCCGCTGCGTCTCTTCCCTGGAGAAGAGTGACGAGCTGGACTCCTGCCCGGGGCCTTGAGACAAACAAGTCACCAAGGACAAAGACTCGCAGCTGCTCGCGGGCTGTCAGGGCAGCCCTGGCCCAAGACACCGACCCGGAGTTTTGTGGGAGCCCAGGACAAACTCTTGCTACTTAAACCGAGCCAAGGACGAGGCTGGCAGCCCGTCTGTGCAGATGGCTGCCTGCCGTGCGAACAAGGACGTCAAGGGCATTCCCAGGAGAAACAGGCATTTCCCAGCGATGTCTGCAGGGACAGGTGAGGGGACAGGGATGCAGTGGGATTCTCAGGGAGCGTAAGTCATCTTTTACTGGGAAGTGTGAAGGAGGCACCACGAGTAGGTGTGATGGGACCTTGGGGAGAACAACGGGGTGCAGGCGGGTGGCGCTCGTACATGGGGGTTCTCCCCCAGACCCTTTAGTGCAGGTGTCTGCCCAGCACAAGAGGACTGGAAGTTTCCAGGCAATTCGGATGACAGCTGGGCCTGAAAAATACTCCACCAGATGGTTTCCTAAGTCCCACCGGCCCGCACCCCAGTTCTGACCCCGGTAAAGTCCCAGGCCCAGGCCCAGCCCCAGCCCCAGCCCAGCACGCCTTCTCCAACACCTCCTCCTGTTTACTGAGCGTCCAGCAGGTGTCAGCACCGAGTTGAATATTTTCCGTCCACTGGGTCTCTTAATCCCAGCGACAGCGGGAGAATTGAGGGTTCCGAACTTCATTTTACAGAAGAGGAAAAGCGCCTCCAGAGCTGGGTGAAGCATTCTGGCGCATCCAAAAGTGCTCCCAGCACCCGGGGACGGGGACCTGCTATCACACATCTCAGGAGACCAAGCCACCCCTTCCACTGTCTCCAGGGCACATGTGTTCCCCTCTCAACTCAGCCCCATGCTCACCCACTGCACGTGTCATGTGAGAACGTCGGTTCCTCTCACTTTGTAAAAAGACTAAATACGCAGAGAATTCCTGTCTCTGCCGGCTTCGATTCCTGCCCCTTTAAGCCCTCTGCTCAATAGCATTGTAATGAGTAACTGTATTCGGAATAAATTTGGAAAGACATTTCCTGGACGTGCCCCCGGGGCCCGAGGTGTGCCTGGCCTTGAATTTCTCTTGCTTTGAGACTGGATCACTTATTAACCAGCTGGAGACCCAAGGCTCCCCTGCCCCCAGATCTGAACTCTCCAGTCCCAACCCCCGCCGAGGTTTAGTTCAAAGAGGGTAAAGTGAGGGGTGCTTTGGGAAGGCGCAGTATCTTGCTCATTCTCGGGCAGTGATTTTAGCAGCTGGGTGGAGTTAGGACCACCGAGGGCAGGCCCGACTGCCTTTCCCCAGCCAGAAGCATCTCTGCACCTGCGACAGGCCTGTTGACTTAGACACACAGCCTCCACAGAAATCAAAATGCTTACAAATTAACGCAAGGGGGCCAATCCAACCAACGGGAGCCACATACTGACCAAGCAGCTAACTTAAGAAAAGGTAAAAGAAGAGCAACTCAGGAGGAAAGAGGACATGGCATCCGGCAGAATGGAAACATCCTTATAGAATACCGCGGCGCCCTCACAAACGGGAAAGTGAGGCGGGTGTGAGAGAATCCAGCCACAGAGAGAAGCACGTACCTCTCCTTTGGGCAGGATTTTCTGCTCGTCCAGTTTGAAGGCTGTCCCGATTCTTCTTCGAACAATGGGTGGTTCCTCTCCTGGATCCAGGGGATACTCCACGGGCAGTTTTCCCGTCAGCTCCTGCAGACGTGTGACAGCGCGAGGGGACGGGGAGTCAGAGTGGGGTACACGACTGGCTCCTCGGACATACACACACACTCCAAAGCACAGATTCAAAGCACAGATTTGAACCCATACTCTTACGCGATACAATGTCATTTCTCCACAAACGCAGGAGAAACAGAACAGAGGCCCTTGGAAAAGATTTTCCCCAAAGTAAATTCCTGTCGGGTAAATAAAATCGCTACTGATTTTCATCATAAAAACCCTAATTTCATTCACTTGTTAATTTCACACGTGTCTGGCATGTCTACCACGAACCTGTTGAGGCCACACAGCCAGTAAGAGCAGAGGCAACATGAGATCTCTGGTCTTTCCAGCTCCAAACTCTGTGCTTATTTCACTGCACCAAATATCTGAGTTTAAAATGGGTCTTTCAAATGAGTTTTCTTAGGAAGTGTGGTATCTATATGGCAAATTCCAGAAAAGGGCATTATAATATAATTTAGAAACGGAGTATGAGTAATAATTATTCTACTCTGGCCAGATGCTCAAGGAACAGGCTGAGTTGAAAAGACATTAAATGTGTACAAATACGAGTTTCAGTCGAAACTGAAAATATAATCCATATTACCGACAAGGCCACTTAAAAAAAATCTGGTGTATGTGAGTTTGGGGCTCTGGAAATCTAACTGTTATGAGTATAACGACAGTGAATTTAGTTGACAGACCACCGTGGTGACAATGGTCCCGGGCAGTTGCTGAAAGGTCTGTGGGATGATTCAGGGTTAGAATTAGGCTTTATATGAGCAGCTTATGTCTGGGCTCTATAGAGATCAAATCTGAGTCAGCAGCTAATCCACGTGGTAGAGTCCAGGCGTCCAATGCAAGGAGTCACTTCGGGGGACCAGAAAACCCTGGGAGACCCACTGCCTGCCTCCAAGGGACCAGTGGCCCTTCCAGGCAGAGCCCAGCCCTGGTCTCTAGTCCCAAATCAACACAGATGTTGCACAAAGACCCAAGGCAGGCTGTTCTCAGGAACATCCATCACCCATGCAGAAAGCTTCTGTGCCGGGCAGCCTCGTAAGGGCATGAAAGCCCTGATCATCAGATTCCACGGGCAGTCTGACCTTCTAACAGGAGGAGCGACATGGCTTCTCTGTGCCACTGCTGTGTGTACACATTGGGGTGTGTGTCTGTACACATTGGGGTATGTGTGTGTCAGGGGGTACACCCAGCATGTACAAGCACACCCACTCCCTGCGATCCTGGGCCTCTTTCCTCCTGGGTTCAGGCCACTGGGAAATGACCTCTTAGACTTTTTATTCCTCATTGTAAGCATTTCAGAGCACAGTGGCCAACTCTCTGAGTATGAAATGCTCTGCAATTTTCTTCCCTTTTTTTCTTCGTTTTCTAAATGTGGTTCAAATGTCTCCCAAGTAGTTGTGTGTTTATTCTGCAACATTTTATTTGCTCCCCTAAAAGTCTGCCTATAAATAACATATTGAGGATTCTGTACTATTAGGACTTTCTTTTATACTTTGAAACTTATAAAAAGGAGGGGAAAGTTGTTAAAATGGCCATTGATTTATAACTCTGAAGAGCCTGTGGTTTTCTAGCACAACATTGCAAATCAACTATAGTCTAATATAAAATAAATTTTTTTTTAAATCTATGAAAAATTTAAATGCTGTCTCTAAGTTTGTGAATTTAAGCTACTACAACGTAAAAGAAATACTGAACAGCTGTATTAGTAATTACTGCAAATTGAGAATCTGTATTGTCCCAGCAAGAGTACCAGGCCTCCCTAGAATAATGAAATAAAACTTTAAAGAAGAAGAAGAAAAAAAAAAAGAGTCTGTGGTTTTAAAACAAAATATCTTTTTCAAAAATGAAGCTACTGATTTTCCACCATCTGCTTGGAGGTATTTGAGTCCAGGCCTTGATTCTCCATATTTAATCTGACATCATGTGTAAGGAGAGCCGCCTGGGGAAGGAGGAATTTAACACACTCTTGTGGAGGGCTCGGCCTGGTTCCCTTCCTCTTCTTACGTTGGCTGTATTTTGCCAGAGGCTCCCACAGCACGTCATTCTGGCTGCCCCACACCCCAGGGGGCAAAAAGTACTTCTGGATACCCTTAGCTGAGGGGGTGTGTGTGACACAAAAAGAGCAGGACAGCGTCAGGACAGAAGTCCTCCGTCCCCTGACCTCGGAGGAGTCAGGACAAGGCAGCCGGCTTCTCGTGAAGTTTCTTCTGCTGCTCAGGTTCTGCTTTCTGGTGTCCACATGGTAAGAAGCAGGAGGTTTGTTTTCCTTATTTTGCTTTTATTTTTACGAGAGGCACAGAGACCTTCACCAGACATGTTAACCTTGCCCAGACATGTTTCGCCAGTTTTCTGATGCTGATTCCCTGCTGGGTTTAGGGATGCTGCCTTTATCAAAAACACAACAAGGCTTTACAAATTATTAAATGCAGACACCCACACCCACGTTTTCTCAATCCTTCCAGCGTATTCTTGACAAAAAGATTGCTGATATTAACGGTATCTCAGAGCACATCCCCCAGCCGGGACAACTGCTTTCCCAAGATTTGCAAAGGATTTGCGCTAATGTGGGTCTGCTTTGAGCGGCTCCGGTTTGAATCAATCCGGAGCATAATTAAGCCAAATTGAGCTGTAATATGATCTCATTCTGTGGCCCCTTGTTTCATTCTTCCTGGGGCAAGGCATTAGGACTGGGGGGAGGGGAGCAGGGCTCTTCAGCTTAGTTTGGGAACCTCTTTCCACTTCCCTTTCTGAACTGCTGACCAACAGAGCTCCTTGTAATGTTATACACAGAACACTCTCTCTCCTGAGGGCTCCCACCCCATGGTGTCTGTGTGCAAGCACACGCACACGTGTGTGCATACACACAGACGCACAATAACGCGAGATGCATTAAAAAATCAAGTCTTCAAACATGATAACAAGGAGTTGTGGAACAAGCAGAAGGTGGGGGAAACAGATGTTCAAATAAATAGAGACAGTGACCTGCCACAGTCTCTAAATCCCAATGAGACATGAGCCTTGTGTATATATACCCTTGAGGAAGTATTGTGTTGCCTAAAATTAAAAGATTTTTTTAGATGACTAGGCTAGGATTTCATTTACAAATAGCTCATGCAGCTCAATATCCAAAAAACAAACGACCCAATCAAAAAATGGGCAGAACACCTAAACAGACATTTCTCCAAAGAAGACATACAAGATGGCCAAAAAGCACATGAAAAGACACTCAACATCACAGAGAGAAATGCAAATCAAAACTATGAGAGGGACTTCCCTGGTGGCGCAGTGGTTAAGAATCTGCCTGCCAATGCAGGGGACACGGGTTCGATCCCTGGTCCGGGACAATCTACGTGCTGCGGAGCAACTAAGCCCGTACGCCACAACTACTGAAGCCTGTGAGCTCTAGGGCCCGTGAGCCACAACTACTGGGCCCACACACCACAACTACTGAAGCCCACGCACCTAGAGCCTGTGCTCTGCAACAAAAGAAACCACCGCAATGAGAAGCATGAGCACCGCAACGAAGAGTAGCCCCCGCTCGCTGCAACTAGAGAAAGCCTGCATGCAGCAACGAAGACCCAACACAGCCAAAAATAAATTTAAAAAAAAACTACAATGAGGTATCACCTCACACCAGTCAGAATGGCCATCATCAAAAAATCTACAAACAATAAATGCTGGAGAGGGTGCGAAGCATGTAATTCCTACCGTTGGTGGGAATGTAAATTGGTACAGCTACTATGGAGAACAGTACTAAGGTTCCTTAAAAAAATAAAAATAGAATTACCATACAATCTAGCAATCCCACTCCTGGGCATATATCTGGAGAAAAACTTGGTTCAAAAGTATACATGCACCCCAATGTTCACTGCAGCACTATTTACAATAGCCAGGACATGGAAGCAACCTAAATGTCCACCAACAGATGAACGGATAAAGAAGATGTGGTACATATATACAACGGACTATTACTCAGCCATTAAAAAAATGAAATAATGCCATTTGCAGCAACATGGATGGACCTGGAGATTGTTATATTGAGTGAAATAAGTCAGGTAGAGAAAGACAAATATCATATATTGCTTATATGAGGAATCTAAACAAAATAATACAAATGAACTTATTTACAAAACAGAAACAGACTCACAGACTTAGAGAATGGACTTATGGGTACCAGTGGGGAAAGGCAGGGAGGGATAGATTGGGAGTTTGGATTGAAATATACACACTGCTATATTTAAACAGAAAAGCAAGAAGGACCTATTGTAAAAACAAACAAACAAACAACTAAAGGAAAAAAATGCATCATCTACCAAAAAAAAAAAAAAAGTGAAAGATTCACCAGATCATGAGTTTTGAAGGGGATTTTATATCAAGTGAAATCCTGATTTCCTTGTTGATCCCCAAAGGTACTCCTCACTATGATTTCCAAAGATAAATCTGAAATACACTCAAGAGAAACAAAAGCTGCCACAAGGATAAACTTGGGCACAAGATCTTAGGAAGCCGGCAAGCCATTCCATCCAGCGTGGGAACTATCATATGAGGAAATGCTTTATAAACTATGGGGCACCATGCAACTGTTGTTGTTTATAATTGTTATTATGACTGTTATTCCTGCTTGCCATTTGGCCCCTAGTGGGGTCCCTTTTGGGATTCTGCCAGGACCCACTTTCACTGCTGTCAGTGTTTTCATTATGGTCCAAGACTCCTGTTTCTGATGGGGCTTATCCCGGGGGCTGGGGGTCATCAACAGAAGAGCGCTGGCTTCCCTCTTATGCCCTTTATGACGCCTACCCTTGCCTTTTATAAACACGTGATGGCAGATGAGGGCACAGACAACACAGAGTCCACAGGACGAACCAGTGATGCTCACCGCTTCTCGGAGGCAGAGTCTCTTCAGCTCTTCCAGCCGCTGGCGAAGCGTTTCCTCCAGAGCCTCCTGCCTGGATTTCAGGGCTGCCAGCATGTCCTTCTTGGCCGACTGCGAGCTATCTGATTCCTGAGAACCTGTCAATTCACAGTGGGGTTACTAGGCCAGCTGACGAGGGGACGCACATCTGGACCACAAAGGAACTGAACCGGAGCCCACGCTGTGACTGTGGGATTTACCCCAGGAATCAAAAGAGTGTGAAATAAAACAGGTGCTCAGAGCTCCAAGCGTGAGGGGCGGATTCTCAGCACTTCGGGTAATTTACAGCTGGTCAGAAGGACAGGCGGGGAAATTTACACGCCTCTTCTTTGATTAGCTTAAGATACGTCACACACCCATTTTAATTTCACTAGCAAATTTTAATAGGCTTTTTATACCATGAAGGGGAAAGTAAAGTTTAAGCCAGCCATTTTAATACAAAGTTTTAACTTTTTCTATTTAAAAACGCTTATTTTTGCTTAGTACAGAGATAACGCATGTTTATCATAAAAATTTTGAAAATGTAGACATGTATAAAAAATAATCCATCAGCTAGTCACCCAGAGATAACCACTGTCTTGCATTTTCTTTTAGCCCTTTTACCTAAGCACATATATTTTAAAAATAAAATTATGGGCTTCTCTGATGGCGCAGTGGTTGAGAGTCCGCCTGCCGACGCAGGGGACACGGGTTCGTGCGCCGGTCCGGGAAGATCCCACATGCCGCGGAGCGCCTGGGCCCGTGAGCCATGGCCGCTGAGCCTGCGAGTTTGGAGCCTGTGCTCTGCAACGGGAGGGGCCACAACAGTGAGAGGCCCGCGTACCGCAAAAAATAAATAAATAAAATAAAATAAAATTAGGTTTGTATTGTATTTTTTGAACTTGAGACTGTATCATGAGCAAATTCCCTAATGAAAGTTATACATATTTTTATATGCAGCACAGAACTATCTGTTTGATGACTCAAATAGCAGACTGCTAGATAGGAAACGTTTGTGGAAGGCAAACTGTAAACCAAACAAAAGGAAAATATGCTGAAATGCCAACTGGAGAGATTTAGAGTAGACCAGAGAATCATTTCTGGGCTGCAATGTTTGGATTCTGAAATAGGTTTCCTGCAGTGAAGCTATTATGCCTTTTCTACCTGGATGGCTAGACAAGGCGCCTTGACTCCCTGAGAAAGGAAAAGCTGATTATTGCTTGCTTCTCGTGTCTATGGAGAGTGGAAGTCTTAGAAATGGATGGGCATCACTGGGTGTGCTTTCAAGGGGCTCACATCATGCCATCTGCAACAGCACCAAACGACATCAAATACCTAGGTATTCATCTAATGGAAGATGGACAAGATCTCTACAATGAAAAGTATAATACTCTGCTGAGAAAAACGAAAGACCTCAAACAAGAGAGAGATGTAGTCTGGTCATGGATTGGAAGCCAGACGTTGTAATGATGTCATTTCTTCAGGAACTAAATCAGAGAATCATTGCAATACCAGTACAACTTCTAGTGGGATTTGTTGGACGGAGGGGTAGGAATTGTATTTCCTTAGGAAACGTTTCAGGACAATTCAGTGAATGAATGACAGATTTGACAATGATCCAATCAGAATTCCCAGAGTTGATGGTTCTGTTTCTTCCAGTGGTTAAAGAAGGCGTCTCAGAATCACAAGACTAGAAAGGACTTCAATGCTTTTGTATCAAACTCTGTGATGGGGACTTCCCTGGTGGTCCAGTGGTTGAGACTATGTGTTCCCAACATAGGGGGCCGGGGTTTGATCCCTGGTCAGGGAACTAGATCCCCATGCCACAACTAAAGAGCCCGCATGCTGCAACGAAGATCCCCCAGGTGGCAACAAAGTTCCCTCATGCTGCAACTAAGACCTAAGGCAGCCAAATAAATAAATAAATAATATTAAAAAACAACAAAACCAACCCTGTGATGCTCAAATCATCCCCATAAATATAAGATTTGACTCTTATTTAGGCTCTGAGCAGGAATCCCCATATTCCCTCAATTACCAGGCACCTAAGTTCTTATAACCTTAATCTTCAAGAATTCTCAGTGTTTAGGTACAATACATTTTGACTCATTCTAGCTTGATATAGAGAATCTCCATCACTGCGGGAATGTACCATCTCTATGCCTCCACAGTAGCTAATAAATATTAGCTTGAATAAACAAACGAATAAATGTTGTCAATTGTATGGTTGGATGCTATAATTAAGTTGTATCTCATCTTCGTAAAGAATCTAGTACCTGTAGGTTGTTTCTTTATAGAATCGACCTTCCAAACTTTTAATCATTTTTGTAGCTCTTTCCTGGATTTCGTCCTGCTTCAATCGCATGTTTCCAAATTCAATAGCAAACTCAAACGAAAGCTTGACCCTCACGAAAGCTCCATTACCTCATGGTTCTCAGATACTAAATCCACATGGTGTAATACTCATGTGACACGTGGTTGGACATTATTGCAGGCTCCCCTTTTTGAAATGCTTCAGGTTTTCTACCCCCATAAGTCAATTACCCTGAGCTTATTAGTCCTGAACTATCACCAGTCCACATTCATCTAAGGTAACACAGCTAAATCATTTTGAATCTTACTCTTGTTCCCCGAGTCACTGTCACCAATCACAGGTGAAGACACAGGAAACTTTAATGAGTTACGCTCTATTATTCCATCATCTAAAGAATTAATAAGAAGGTAAAATAATACTGGAAGGAAGTCAGACTTTAGATTTAAAAAAACAGACCTGGGGAAACTTGGGTCCAAGGAGATGAAAGGATTTCTAGCACAAATGAAAAATTCATTGTTTTCCTTCTCAACCCTGCCTAACCTCTCAATAGGAGATGATGATTTATAAAGTCAAATCTAAGAGCGAACTATATTCAAGAATGGCAAAAGTCACAACATTAAACTCGGGGTGGTAAAGCCCAGAATTTTTGGATGATCTGATCTCTAGTTATGGATTAGTTAAGCTTTGGTCTTGAGCTCATGAGCACTACCTAAATTATTATTATTTATAACAATTAGCCTAAATACCAAACCCACATAAGACAGAGGGAGGACACAAGAGGACTTCTCCGTATCTGGCACCACTAATGCTGGCTGGATCTGCTTCACACCTTTATTGTTGAACCTGCTTCACGAGGAATATGGGGCCAGGTACCAAGTTAAGTCTTTGCAAAGTAAGTGAGTTGGTCTGGCCTAGACACGAAGAAATCCATTTTCTTTTTTTTTTTTTCTTTTTCTTTCTTTTTTTTTTTTTTGCAGTACGCAGGCCTCTCACTGTTGTGGCCTCTCCTGTTGCGGAGCACAGGCTCCAGACACGCAGGCTCAGCAGCCATGGCTCATGGGCCCAGCTGCTCCGCGGCATGTGGGATCTTCCCGGACCGGGGCACGAACCCGCGTCCCCTGCACTGGCAGGTGGACTCTCAACCACTGCGCCACCAAGAAAGCCCCAGAGTTCCATTTTCATCTAACCTGGATGGCGGGTAAAGGGTAAAACAATCCGGTTTTAATGCACTCTAAACCACTCACTAGACGGGTGACCTTGGACAAGTGACCTGCCCTCCTCAATCTGCTGTAAAGACTAAGGAGATCACGTACATTCAGCAGTTAGCTTGTGCCTGGGACAGGTAAGCCCCCCGTATCTAGGGTAGACTTAACTTGAGTGAGTGCATACACCCTCACAGGGACATACTGGCTAGAATTAGAAAGAGAGAAATTATTGAAATGACTTCCTCACCGTTACTCAAGGAGCCATTTGCCAAAGAAGAGAAGCTCTGTGCAACGCAGTTACCACTCGGACTCCAAAGCTCATCTTTAGAAGGAGCAACAGAGGTCTAGGCGCCGTTTTCAAATTTCGTTTCTTTTTTTTTTTTTTTTTTTGCGGTACGTGGGCCTGTCACTGCTGTGGCCTCTCCTGTTGCGGAGCACAGGCTCCGGACGCGCAGGCTCAGCGGCCATGGCTCACGGGCCCAGCCGCTCCGCGGCATGTGGGATCTTCCCGGACCGGGGTACGAACCCGTGTCCCCTGCATCAGCAGGTGGACTCTCAACCACTGCGCCTCCAGGGAAGCCCCAAATTTCATTTCTTGAGCCCCTGGGTTTGCATTTATGCCTTTGGTGCACCTGTGGATGAGGCTGGGATGGAGTCAAGGGGTTTGGCAGGTTCTGGGCTCCCCCACTCCACCCTCAAGCTAGGGGCAGCTCTGCAGTGGGGTTCTTGTCACAATGCATTTGGAAAAGAGGTTCCCGGTGCCTCTGTTTCTGTAAAGGAAACGCACTGTCTGGGCAAGCGCGCTGAGTTCTTAGAGCTGCTCTCTTTTGGAGCTTGTCGGATCTGAAGCCGTCGGGCTGTTACCTGTAACCAGGCCAATGTGGCAACCCTGGGGGGGTGGTGCAGCTGAGTGCCCAGGGACAGGACGACAACATCAACAGCACACTGCACTGACAGAAACTCAAGAGCATCCGGAGAAGGAGCTCCAGGTGCTCTGAGGTGCAGTCACCCTCTAGACGTCCCCTGAATAGCACGCGTGACATCTAAAAGGAAGGCCAGCCAGAGAGGCAGAAATCGGGAGGCAGAGAGTCACTCTTCATCCTCTCAAGTGACAGAACAGAATGCATCCAGGGAGAAACGCAGTCAGAAGAGCCTCAGGGGCGCAGGACAACGAGAGTCTTGCCAACTAAAGGTTTGTGAGCACAGCTAAAATGCTTCTAGATACAGGAATAATTTCCAGTCAGCACCTACACTTGGTGGATGGTACAGAAGCTCTCAGTGACTATGATGTGTCCACTTCCGGTTACGTGAGCACACACGTGCCTTTTCACAGGCAACCCCACTCCGAGGTTATACGTTTAGCCCCTTAGAAATTAACAAGATGGAAATCCGCTATCTTTTAGAGGAGCAGTGAAGGATAAAAGACACCTGGATTTCCAACACGTCAGCTGTTAATTGGTGTCAGATCTCGGGTTGTTAACCTCTCAGAGCCATGACGTCCCCAACTAGAAAATGACCAATTAACTAACCCCCAAGATTCCTCCAAACTCGAAGAATCTAGTGCTGAAGTAAACAGCATACTGAGGCAGTTCCCTCTCACCTCTAGCAGTCATTTTTGCAATTTTTACAAAAGGACCCTCACATACGGCGCCATCTTTCTCCTCTTTTCTTTCCCATCTCCGCCTCCAGAACAGACGAGCAGCCCTCCAACTCTGGTCCTTCTCCCAGCTATTGCTATACTGTGCTTCAAATCAAAAGGAAATGTCTAGGGCTTCCCTGGTGGCGCAGTGGTTGAGAGTCCGCCTGCCGATGCAGGGGACACGGGTTCGTGCCCCGGTCTGGGAGGATCCCACGTGCCGCGGAGCGGCTGGGCCCGTGCGCCATGGCTGCTGAGCCTGCGCGTCCGGAGCCTGTGCTCCCCAATGGGAGAGGCCACAGCAGTGAGAGGCCCACGTACTGCAAAAAAAAAAAAAAAAAAAAAAAAAAGGAAATGTCTAATTATCAACCAGCACCTAAAGGACTGACCTCTGCATCTTATCAACAGGCCAAAGCAAATTATCTGTAAACCTGAATACTAAGTACGAGTTTAATCTGAGCTTTGTTTGGGATTAATGAAGTATGAAGATGGATGGATGCTCTCTACCGGGAGCCAGGAGAGTGAGATTTCAAAATGCAGAGACTGACAGAGCAGGAGCCAAGTGCTGGTTGGAAAGGATTGTCCAAGCAGGATCAATGGGTGCACGAACCCGAGGAAAAACAGCAGTGATCTGAATGCTTCTGAAAGATCTAAGGAGCGGATAAATACTCTGTTGGTGGTGGTGGTGGCCAAACTTTCAAGTAACACCAAGTTTGTAGGAAAGAGGGACGCGAATACAGCTCGGGAAACGTCACCTGGTCTGGCAGCTTCCGGAGACAGAAGTCTACCAGCTAGTAGTTTAGAGCTAACAAGTCAGGGCTTGTGTCCCAGCTCTGTGCCATACTAGTTGTGAGGACTCGGCAGTGTCACATGATCACTCTAAATCTGTTACCTCCCTTCTCATATGGGAATGAAAACAGGACTTCTGGGTTTCCCTGGTGGTGCAGTGGTTAAGAATCCACCTGCCAATGCAGGGGACACGGGTTCGAGCCCTGGTCCGGGAAGATCCCACGTGCTGCGGAGCAACTAAGCCCGTGCGCCACAACTACTGAGCCTGCGCTCTAGAGCCCACAAGCCACAACTACTGAGCCCACGCGCTGCAACTACTGAAGCCCGCGTGCCTAGAGCCTGTGCTCCGCAACAAGAGAGGCCACCGCAATGAGAAGCCCACGCACCGCAATGAAGAGTAGCCCCCGCTCGCTGCAACTAGAGAAAGCCCGCGTGCAGCAATGAAGACCCAACGCAGCCAATAAATAAATAAATAAACAAACACATTTTTAAAAAGCAGGACTTCTTCAAAAGTTGGAAGAATCAAATGAGATTGATTTGCATTGGCTTGCAAGATGCTTAGAATAGAACGTAATAGGCACTACATGAATATTTGTAGTCATTTGTATTCAGGAGTGTCCCCTGGCCTTTGTTAGGAGCTGGCACCCCAATTCTGGGGGGCCTCAGAATGTAAAAGAGGAAGAACAGTCACTAGGCGAGAAGCCGGAAGGCTGGTGGAAGGTGCACCTGTGGGAAACTCCGGAGAATAAGGGACGGGAGGGGATTTTCACAGAACTCCTGATAGGAGCTTCCCACACGTTCTACTTCATTTCATCCTCACAGAAACATTATCCCCACTTTCATAGAAGAGGTCATTGGGACGTCAGGAGGCACAGCTCGATTCCAACTTGGCACTTTGGTCTGCTGCATCCCTAGAATGGGAGCACCATGAGGGCAGGAACGGGGTCTGGCTGTCATAAACACGGTTCGTGTGCCAGCCTACCTGCCTCTCCAGCCTAGACCCTTTCTGCGGGACCGCGCGGAGGAACACATAGGCAGAAAGGAGGAGCCCACGGGTCCTTCAGATGCGCCAAGGAAGCCACAGAAGTCTCTGAAGCACCTTCTCTGTGCAAGGTGGGGTGGGGGAGACAGGGAACTGGCCGTGGGTCCAGCCCTCAGAGAGCCGTCCAGTAGGACGAAGGAGGATGTGAGCCGCGCACTTGACGGGCAGAGGCGGCAGCTGCCGCATCCCGGGCCAATTAGGCAATGAACCTGCGGGGCTGATGAGGTCGGAGGAGGCCGAGTCGCCCTGTGGTCCAGTGCCGGGAGGGTCAGCATCAGATGAGTTCTCTGGAAAGCCTTTCATCCTGCTTACTGCTCAGTCAACATCTCTCTGAATGAGCTCACATTGAACATGTCTTTTGCCTTTAGCTACCTGATGATCATTTTTCAGTCCACATCCTTTATAGAAATAGGTCGCTCCTCAGCTGGCTGGAGAGGAGGAGAAAAAGGCCGGACCCCAAAGAAGACAACTCCAATCCAAACACAGCCGGGAGTGTTTGAATGATGCACTGAAGATCAGAAAGGCACTTTCAGTGGGTATTTGGAAATCTCCCGAGTGAACTCCCGGATGCTAGGGATGTTGTTGGCGGACATATTTCTGCCACCTCTGGAGAAACCGCCTCTTGGACTTTCTCGTGCTCCAGCGAGGGAACTCCAGGTGTCACCCGGCGGGCAGCTGGTGCCCTGGGGCAGGATGCGTGGGGAGGGCCGGCCCACACAAACAGCAGGTCCCCTCCCAGCCGGCAAACATGGGGAAGGATGTCCTCATCGGGCTGAGACGGAGAATGTGTTCCAATCTTTCAAAAGACTCTGGGCTACGCTGCACCGGATATGAGAACGCATCCTCTTAAACAGAATATTGCCGGGAACCGGGGCTCATCTGTTTTTACACAGATGGAATTCTGATGACCAGCCCCACTGATCTCAGGAGACAGAAGGGGTTCTTTCCTCTCTGAAAGCAGGGGAAATTTGAAACAAACAGTACCCCAAAGAAGAAAGAAATCTGTTGTCCTAAAAGTAAGGGAAGGAAATGACAATCTGTCTGTTTAGACTCTTACGAAAAAAAAAAAAAGAAAGAAAGTAGGCATATTCCCAGCAGATCTACAAAAGCTGTAAGGAAAAGTTTTGGCAGACACCCCAGGAATAAATACAAGGAAAAGGTCTGAACCCTTTATGATGAAGAGATATTTATTTGCCTTACAAATCCTCAATTATGAATTCCTTACAGAAAAGATGTCCTCAGAGAACATGGGAAATAAAGCCACCTGGCAGATTTCAGGATGACTGTGTGGGAGCTCTGGAGAGCGTCTCAGAGAATGAAATGTGATTTTTTCACATGAAAAGTGCACGCCTGGAGAACTTGTCATTAGGGTTGGATATTTTAAAAATAAAACAGTGCATGTAAAAGAGCAGTGAAATGGGAGCATTTTGAAAATAAACACCATTTGGTGGCAGCGAAGAGTCTCTGGGACTCAGGGGAAAAAAAAGTGCTCAGTGGCACTTTTACCAAAGGGTGAAGGGTACAAAGATAATTTAAAAAGAGCAAGGTTTGGGGTTGGGGGAGAGGGAGGGAGGGAGAGAAGTGAACCAGTGATTTAAAAAATTAGCAGCATCTGGTAGTTGAAACCTAGTTGAAACTACTGTTATGAGTTAATTTATATGGTTTCCATTTCTTATATTGTGAAATAAGGGTGGCTTATCCTTCTGACTCCAAGATTCTGTGATTCGACTGTAATATTGAGAAGGCTGGTCTCAATAAACAGGAAGAGAGCAAAGGCTATGGGAGGGGACGGTGGTATTTCTTTTTCAGTTTTTAAAATTCCATCAAAGTTGTTCACTTAGGTTACAGATGATCATTCTGCCCTGGTTTTCTTTAGCAGGCAAATATTCCCTTACACGGGCGGATGTAACTATATCAGTATAAATGGCTTTATTAGTTTTTTTTTTTTTTTTTTTTTTTTTTTTTTACCCCCAGTGAGAGAGCAGAAAGGGACAACCGTGCTGCCTTTTCACAATTTTGACTCAGGTCTGTCCTGCTCAAGCCACGGCCAGAAACATCCATTCCCCGGAAAGAGATTTCGCAGCCCTCACCGGTTACACAGTCCCATATAAACACACTCTGGCAGAAGGCGAGCCCTCTGGCAGTGCTGCCGGCTAAGCTCATCTGCAGGGCACTGAGCCTGGAACCAACACTAAAGGTGCCTGGAATCCTGGGCATCATTAGACTTAAGAAGAGACAGGCAGCCGACAAAGGAACCTTTAAAAGGCTGGAGAGAAACAGAGGGAAGAGATAGAATGAGAGCCAAAAAGAAAGGATGAAAATGGCACTTCCCTGGCGGTCCAGTGGTTAAGACTCCATGCCTCTAATGCAAGGGGCGTGGGTTCGATCCCTGCTTGGGGCACTAGGATCCCACATGCTGGGCAGCAAAAAAAACTGACAAAGTTCCATTGACAGACGAATGGATAAAGAAGATGTGGTACATATCTACAATGGAATATTACTCAGCCATACAAAGGAATGGAATTGGGTCATTTGTAGAGACGTGGATGGATCCAGAGACTGTCATACAGAGTGAAGTAAGTCAGAAAGAGAAAAACAAATATCGTATATTAACGCATATATGTGGAATCTAGAAAAATGGTACAGATGAACCGGTTTGCAAGGCAGAAGTGGAGACACAGATGTAGAGAACAAACATATGGACACCAAGGGGGGAAGAAAGTGGCGGGGGGTGGTGGTGGGATGAATTGGGAGATTGGGATTGACAAGTCTACACTAATATGCATAAAACAGGTAACTAATGAGAAGCTGCTGTATAGCACAGGGAACTCCACTTCGCTGTACAGTAGAAACTAATACAACATTGTAAAACAACTATACCCCAATTAAAAAAAATTGACATAAAGTAATTGCAAAACATAAAGGAAATAAATTTGAACTGTAGGAATAAAATCCATATTAAAAAAAAAAGGGGGCTTCCCTGGTGGCGCAGTGGTTGAGAGTCCGCCTGCCGATGCAGGGGACACGGGTTCGTGCCCCGGTCCGGGAAGATTCCACATGCCGCGGAGCGGCTGGGCCCGTGAGCCATGGCCGCTGAGCCTGCGCGTCCGGAGCCTGTGCTCCGCAACGGGAGAGGCCGCAGCAGTGAGAGGCCCGCGTACCGCAAAAAAAAAAAAAAAAAAAAGAAAAAAAAGGATGAAGATGAAAAGAAGAAGAAAAAAGCCCCCAAACATCATGTGATTGATACCAACTTCAGGCCGTGTATTTCAAGCTGGATACAGCCCTGACCATAAAGCTGGCAGACCCCCATCAGATCAGTTCTCTGGAAGGAGAGACGGCAGGCAGCTGGCACCCTCATTATTATGTTAGTTATTAATAAACTGCCCAACAATGGCAGGAAGTGCTGGCATTCAGAGAGGGCGAACGTGTGAAGAGTTGAGTCACGGACATGGATGGGTCCCAGGCAGAGCAGGCCCTACACTCAGTACAACATGTTTTTCTCCAGAGCGGAAAGGGTCAGACAGAGCTGGGGGATCCCAGCAGACTGCAGGGTTTTGTTATATTTCGTGTTTTTTTTTTTTTAACCAAATATCCATCATCACATTCTTTGCAATCCTACTCTTGACAATGAAGATGACTCAACTGCCATATCGTATCATTAATCCCACAGCCCAATTCTATTTATAGACACAACATGCCATTTTGTTTTTGGAGACAGTGGGTGGCTTCTGGCCCTGTATTTCCAATCAAAAAGCCAGCATCAGTCTCACTGTTCTATTCCTCTAAGAAAGGATGTGCAGTAACATTTTTTTGTTTGGGGGCAGTTAATGCACAGCCCACATGGGCCTGCATAACACAGGGTGTCTCCTAAGCAAGTCTGTGTCATTTTCTTTAAATTGGCTGAGAGCAAAAACACATCTCCCTGAGCCCCTACCCTCCTACTGAAACCAGAACTGTTCTGGGAGGGCAAATTCCAGAAGCAATGCTGGGACAATCCTACACTTTTTCCCGCTTTCAGAGGAGCTATGGAAAGGCCATGCGTGTTCAGCATGCAGTTGTTTGGTTTTTTCTTTTGTCATTCCATTTTTTTCCCTTTCCCATCTGTTTCTGAGATTTCAAGAAATGGGGGTAAGGAAGAGAGGAATAAACCCTTTAAAGTTCCCACAAAAAGGATTTCGGATGCTTTTTCTGAATTCTGAAAACATCATCATCACCAAATGTTTTGAATTCACAGTTGTCCTCTCAAACTCTATCTGAACGCTGGAAAATCTGGAGGCTCTCCTAGGGCACAGTGACTACAACGTCCCCTGCTTGTCGCCACCCCACCTCTGCCACCCCGCAGTGGTCAGGCAACAGGCTGGCTGGTTACCCAGAAGTGCAGAGTTTGTGAGGAGACCAAGATGGGGGCGGGGGTGGGGCTCTGCCGGCCTGGAACGGGGGCTGCGCCCTGAGCTGCCTCAACGTCCCTTCCTCCAGGGGATGCTCTGGGACAAGGGTCCTCACACCTCCTTTCAAAGCCTGCCCGTCGGAGCCCCTTCACGAATGGATTTGGGACGCGGGTTCCATAACCTTCCTAGGGTCTGAATCTCATGCAGTGCAATTTTGGGAGGTGAGGGCTTGATCCCTTTTAATCTGACACAGCTCAGAAGGCTCAGCACCTCTAAGGGTCTCTAGTAGGACTACAGGTCTCCCACGGGACAGCCCTGGGCATTACCACCTAAGAACGCAGAGGGTCTTGGCCCCGAGCCTTAGTAAATCATTTCAACTCTGCAGACCTTTTCCTTTTGAGATGTTAGCCCCTGGCTCAGGTCATTAATAAGTGTGGACTTCTGACTTCTTCAATGATATCAATAACATGTCTTCATTTCTTTAGCATCTGAGACCTCAGATAGCTTTAAAATGACTGAAGTCCACTACTCCGTAATGATGTACCCTTGTTAAATAGGAAAATCACCTTCAAAGTTACTAAGAGTTGGAAATATTTTATCTCTGTTTTACATCAATAAATAGAAAGCAAACTCTTTGAGGAGAGAAGCTGTAACTTTTCAAATGTTACGCGTAGGCCCTAGCAAAGTTCGGGAGCTAGAAAAAATGCTTATACCGTAGCAATATCACAGTGTGGTTACACGGCTCAGTTACGGCACAATTTGGGGACAGACGAGGGTGGAAGGATAAAGGAAAGATAATGAGGAAGGAAGGCGTTTGCAGGAGGGGCCTGATCTGACAGGATTAACCTCTGAAGGTCTGATACCATCAGGACAAAAGCGATACAGTCCAATTGGAGGGAAAATGTTAGTGGCAGGTTTATGAGCGATCTTGGCAAGGACCGAGATAGCACACACTCTGGGAATGTAGAAGGTTCTTAAAATGCAGCACATGCAGGATTCTTACTAGTATCCTTCAAAATTTAATTTTAATAATCGTGTATCATTGACATCAGTCTTGGTGATGATTTTTTAAAACTTGACACCACAAGTGGAGGCACCAAAAGTAAAAATAAGCAAATGGGACTACATCAAACTAAAAAGCTTCTGCACAACAAAGGAAACCATCAACAAAAAGAAAAGGCAACCTACTGAATGGGAGAAAATATTTGCAAATCATATATCTGATAAAGGACTAATATCCAAAAAATATAAAGAACTTATACAACTCAACAACAAAAAACAAATCCAATGAAAAAACGGGCAGAGGATCTGAACAGACACTTTCCAAAGAAGACATACAAATGGCCAACAGGTACATGAAAAGATACCCAACATCATTAATCATCAGGGAAATGCACATCAAAACCACAATGGGAAATCACCTCACATCTGTTAGAATGGCTATCATCACAAAGAACACAACAAATGTTGGCAAGGATGTGGGGAAAAAAGGGAACCCTCATACCCTGTTGGTGGGAATGAGAGTTGGTGCAGTCACTATGTCAAACAGTATGGAGGTTCCTCAAAAAACTAATAATAGAGCTACCATATGATCCAGCAATTTCACTTCTGGGTATTTATCTGAAGAAATGAAACAGTAACTGGAAAAGATATCTGCACCCTCATGTTCATAGCAGCATTATTCACAATAGCCACGACATGGAAACAATCCAAGTGTCCACCAGTGGATGAATACATAAAGAAATTGTAACTATAACACACACACACAACGGAATATTATTCAGCCATAACAAAAAAAATGAAATCTTGCCATTTGCGATATAAGTGGACCCCAAGGGCATTATGCTAAGTGAAGTATATCAGAGAAAGACAAATACCATTTGATCTCACTGATACATAGACTCTAAAAACAAACGAACTAAAACCAAAAAACCCTGAGCTCATAGATAAAAAGAACAGACTGGCGGGTGTCAGAGACAAGGGCTGAGGGTAGGCGAAATAGGTAAAGCGAGTCAAAAGGTACAAATTTCCAGGCAGTAAATAAATGAGTCATGGGGAAATCATGTAAAAAATTTAAAAAATCGTGTATGGAACATCTACTGAGTCTTAGGCACAGGGTTAGAGGTAGCAAAAAAGAATTCTCAAGTGATGATCAGTTTCTCAAAATGCTTTTCAGGACTATTTATCAGACACCATCTTTTTTTTTTTTTTTTTTAGCACGAGGTAGTAGGTGAAGGAGAGACACTAATTGATCCAATAGGATACTAGGTTATTTGTATCCTATTTCCTGAGAGGTAGACCATAGGGTCTGGAAAGTGTCATAAAAAGAGTGCGTAAACCAAGGCCATCCCGAAAGAGCGACGCCCTCTCCTGCTGTGGGAGCCCATCACTAAGAGGCCTTCTCCACACGCAGTCAGGCAGGACGCACTAAAGGATGAAAAGCATGGGTGGGAGGCTAGCCTAGATTGCCGTCTGGTGGGGGATGGGAAACCGTCCCATCCAGGTGGGGCTGCAAGGCCTCAGGTGAAGGCACCGTCTCCTGCACATGAAAAGTCAGAGGGGCAGCAATCAGACCTGGTGGCAGTGATGGCCAGATCGACAGGGCCTAGGAGTTCCCTGAGTTGACTGATGGAACACCTCCTGTGCAAGGTCTCTCCTTCCACTGACCCGTGGCCTTTCCTAAGTCGGGGGGGGGAACCTCCCCACGGAGCCTCAGCAGTTAAGGACCATTCTTCAGGATCTAACATGCAGGGCTGGGCTGAGTTTGAAGTGCTCCCTGGCCTGGTCATGGGGCACGGCTCACACCTCGCCACCTCAGCCCCCGTCTGCCCAGCTTTCCTCTTGCTTAGCTGAGCAGCAGAAGGTGGGCAGGGAAAAGGCCGAGGGTCTCAGTCCTAAGGATGGAGCCACCGTGGAAGTGGGGCAGGCAGGGGGCCTCGGCTACCTCCATCGATGCCCAAACAGTTTTGCCTGGGGTCCTCGTCACTAAGTTATCAGACATGAAAAAATTGTTCTAATATCTTGAGATAAAGATGCTTATATTAGGTGTGGGAGTGGATTCAGCAGGAAAGTTTTCTTTTGATTCACCTCCTAGCCCACGGGATTGATTATTAATGTCAAGCTGTTGGCGGTAACAGAGAGGAATTGCTTTCCAGTCTTGAAGATGCCTGGATCTCGGTATCTCATTTCTTTCCCCCCACTTTTTTTTTTGGCCGTGCCGCCAAAAAAACTGGGGATCCCAGTTCCCGCACCAGGGATGGAACCCGCACTCCCTGCAGTGGAAGCGCAGAGTCTTAACCACTGGACTGCCAGGGAAGTCCCTGGATCTCATTTCTGATGGTTGAATGATGTCAGTTCCATGTTAGATGCTTTGGGGCTCCTGTTCACCACCTCCTCTCTACCTGCTATTACGTTTGTACCCTTGGCAGCTGCCAGAGACAAAGGGCCCGAGCAGATGGACCAGGACACAGGTGTAAAAGTGGGGAGACCTAGGTTCCTTGATCTTGAGTTGCACACCCACCTCGGGCTTTTATCTCTTCTTCAGCAAGAAGAGTGGCTCTCAAAGTGTGGTCCCCAGACCAGCATCAACATCACCGGGGAACTTGTCAGAACTTGCTAGAAATGCTAATTCCCAGGCTCACCCCAGACCTACAGATCAGACACTCCGGGGCCGGAACCCAGCTATCTGAGTTTGAACGAACCCTCCAAGGGGGTTCTGATGCACTTGGAGGGCAGGGGACCCCTGAGCTGGAAGAATCTTTTCTCCTGGGTATAACATGCCACATTCAGCACGAACGTAGATTTCCAAGGGGATATGAAACCACAGCAGGGATGCACCCCTCACTGAGGCTGAAGGAAGAGGCTGGCTCATCTGTGGCTGGATTAGAAGGACAGTGGACAGATTAAATCCAGGCTCAGAGCTGAGACTCTGGGCTTGAACGGGGGAGAGGGATGTCTAGAGGACAGTCACAGGGCTGACTCTGGCCCTACCCTTCATCATTCTGCAGGGGACAGGAAGTGGCTGGAATTCGAGGCAGGGGTCTTGGACTTTGAATGGCATTCTCTTTACTACAGCACCGTCCACGGTCTTCACTGTAAACCTCTAAGCCTCAGAAACAATGATTACTTGGCCCATTGTATTGATGAAAACTTTTGAAGGATCCAGGACAGCGAGAGGTTTACGGTGAAACTTAACGGTGGATCTGGCAGCAGCAGAAACAACTTTGTGCAGCCTGAAACCTACATAATTTTGGTGGCTCTATTTAAGAAGAAGGATGCAAAATGTACTACGTTCACGGATTTTATAGAACGCCTGGCCCCGTGCACACATGACCTGGGTCCTCCCAGGACCTTAGAAAGGCCTGTCCATCTTCACCCTCGCCCTTCAGGTCTGAAGGTTTTCCTGGCTCTGATCGGACTCCACCAGCCCAGAAGCTAACTAGGCAGCTTTCGGCTTTCCCCACCCCTTCCTGTCTTTTCCCTTTATTTTGTTACCGTCTGCAGTCACCACGTGTACAGAGATGACCCTGGAAGATGAGGTAAGGCAAAGACTTCTTGCTTTACTCTCTGGCTCAGAGGCAAGGAAGTGCGTACTGGCTCCAAGAATAATCAGGCCTTGACCACGTGGCCTGGGGAGTGAACTGCGTTATACTTTTCTAACATTTCCAGACAATTGTTGCCTCCCTCTGGCTCCAACTCAAAGCCGCCCCCCTTCCTGTCACTCCAGCCAATGGCATTCCTCCTCCTGAAGTCCAGCCCCATCTCAAACCTCGGGGCATTTCTGCCCCTCCCAACACCTCAAGACAAATGACTGGCCCAGGGCCCCGCAGAAACAGACGGCCATCTGATCCCCTGACCCTCCCTTTCAAAGCGCACCGGACCACACTCGGCGACAGGTCTCTCCTTTCCAGAGGATCGAGGGTTTTCTGTACTTTGGAGAGCCTCGAGAAGTCCCCCTGGGAACGGAATGTGGGTCACTCAGCAAAGCACCGCGACCCTGACCTTCAGCCCCTCCTCGTATAATTCTCCTTGAGTGACACACAGGCAGCCCACGCCTTCCGCCATCCGTCCTTGGAGCCGGCATTCCTGCCGCTCGGCCACCAGCACTGGGAAGGCTCTGGAGGCTGCTCGAAGGCAGTTAGGTGGCCTTCCCACACCGTGAGGTTCTACTGCGGCTTCTCCCCCCCCCCCCCCGCCTCCACGCGGTGACACTCTTGGCCGGTTCCTCGGATGCCCGTTGGGCCACAAACCTTGCTCAGGACGTGAGAGTCGGCGGCTCCGCCCTGCCTCCCCGGAGCACCCCAGCCCCCGGGGGGCCCCTCTCGCGGTCCGCGGCGGACGCCACCCACCTGAGGACAGCAGGCTGCCGCTGCTGCCGCTGATGATCTTGCCCTTGCTGCCCATGTTGGCCAGCTTGGACGTCTTCAGCGTCCCCGTCTCCGTCAGGTCGATGGCGATTTCGCTCAGGCTGCGGGCGGCATGGATCTTCGACTAGAAAGACCACCGGGTTGGACAGGTTAGACGGGGGACGCTCCCCTCCGGACAGCGATCGCTCGCCTGCCCGCCTGTCTTCCCGAGATCCAGCAAACGGCCTCACGGCCCGAGAACTGCCGCATTTTTCTGTCTGTGTCCCCAGGGCCCAACGCTCATCCCCTGAAGCTTCCCTGGTGGGAGCAGATAAGGCTCCAGAGGTGACACGGCAAGAAATTTTCGAAGCCTGTTATCCCACAGGCTGTATGTACAGGGCTTACAAGTGTGGACTTCGGAGTCAGATAGACCTCGGTGGAGTCCTCAATTTGGGGAAGGACTTAACCTCACGAAGCCTCATTACTCGCAAGTATAACACAGGGAAAGCACCACCTACCGCTCACGGTTTTGTTAGGGTCAAAAGAAGTGAGGCAAGTGAAGGCCTCCGTCCACCGCCAGTCCCCTCCCCTCCCCTCCCCCTCTTCACCCCCCCTCCCGCCACCGCCTCCTACATAGCTCTCAATGAACAGTAGAAATTTTACTTGCTACTGTGATCTTGTGCTTAAAAGAAGGAGGAAAAAAATAATTTTCAGCTTTGTGAATGATTTAAGAGATGCCTGAAGCAAATTTAGGAAGTTCCAGTAAATTCTAAGGTGGTTTAAACTCTTAAATTATTAGCCACGGAGCCATGAAAACTTAGAGGGTTGGGAAGAGACCACACTGTCAGCCTGCAAGCATGGTGTGTAAGGGCTTCTGGAACAAATGCTCATCTGGGTGCTCGGTTCCCACCAAGGGGGCACCTGACACGGTGCTTTGCTTCTATTTTGGTACCTAAACATATGAGCCAAAGTCTTCAGATGATGGTTAAAAGTCCACTCCATTTATTCTACAAATTAACTGGCCCACTTGGTCGAACAGTAACAGCAAGTTAGAGCAATTAGAAAAGGAATCCGTATTCGTGATTACGTTCCTAACTCAACGGTTTGCAGTGAAGCTCTCTGCTCTGGTTCCCACCTTGGGAGGCAGAGGTGGTTTGCGTGTGCCCCGCATGTGTTGGACGGTTTTTTTTTCCCTTCTTCAAGAAATTAATTTGTGACAATGCTTCAGGAAGCGGCTTTCGCTGCACTGCGGACTTTTGGAAAACAACTATAAATCCTAGTATAACCTGTACATGTGCTGATCTTTTTTTTTTTTTTTTTTTTTTTGCGGTACGTGGGTCTCTCACTGCTGTGGCCTCTCCCGTTGCGGAGCACAGGCTCCGGATTCGCAGGCTCAGCGGCCATGGCTCACGGGACCAGCCGCTCCGTGGCATGTGGGATCTTCCCGGACCGGGGCACGAACCCGTGTCCCCTGCATCGGCAGGCAGACTCTCAACCACTGCGCCACCAGGGAAGCCCCATGTGCTGATCTTTCTGTGGCCACTGGTGATTAGGCAGGGGTGCACGGATGGAGCCAGCGGAGGGTCTCAACTGAGGTTCTGATGCGTGTTCACTGGCGTGAGACAAGGCCTGTCCGCCACACAGGAGAAGCCATGGAGGACAGGCAGACCAGTGCCCGGCTCCCTTTTAGTCACACCCTGAGCCCAGGTGCCCGCAGGGGTCCAGCAGGGTCTGTCTGAACCCGGAGGCCTTGCCCTTCCTCTGGCCTCTGTGTTGATGCCAAAATCGGTGAAAGACCATGACTTCTGACCGCCAAGTACTTTCCTCACGTGAATGAGAGGAGAGTCTGAGGGGCAGAGGAAATGCTGAGACTTTGTGCTTGTTTTGTTCACCGGGTCCGACCCATCTTCGTCCTCACCCTCTTCTATCTCCCTGGTCCTTCCTTGACTGATGTCTCCTCTCTGACCTCAACTCTGTCCCTGCATTCAGAACCAGGCTGCCTTCCTGGGGTGAGGGCTCCCTTGCTCATAATATAATCCCAGCTGCCAGTGCCTCGCAGGGTTTCCTGGCTTGTAGCAGAAAGCAGGAGCGTCTCTGCTTCATTTTGTATATCAGTTGCATCCACCTGGCTGAGTTTTATCCTCTGAGCAAAGCACAGAAAGCACAATCCATCACTTCCTTTCTTTCAACACTGTTCTTTTACCAAGGCCCAGGCTTTGCCAAGAGAAGCCCACGCTTGCAGTTATGCAAGAATAACTCATGAAGACACAGACCAGTTCAGCCTGGTGAAAGACCTGGGCTCTGAAGTCAGAAAGATCTGGACGGAAATCTTGGCTCTTCCCAGTGAGTCACAGTGTGACCTTGATTTTCAACCTCTCTGATACTGAGATCCCTGTTTGTAAAATGGAGCTGTTAAAACCCACACCACGGAGGTGTGATATCAGGACGAAATTAGATGCTAGACATCAAGGCCAGTGACACTGGAATAGGAATAGGATATAAATCAGGGCCTGGCAGGAATTGGCTAAGTGAGCTTCAATGAATGACTCAACTGGAGATTTGGGAGAATCTCCTTAATCTCAAGGAAGACCTGCCCCGCCCCACCTCCGGCCCTGCCACACCAGTCTCAGAGGCGGGAAACAAAATACGGAAAAAGGACAACAGACACACCTCCCAAGGGAGACTAGATTCTTAGAAGTTTTAGGAAATTACTGGCTTCTCTCTAGAATGGAAATATCACAGTGACTGAAGAGACCAGGTGGGGAGAGAGCACTAAGAGATGAACTGATGGGGAGATTCTCTCCTTATAAAGTCAAGTCTTTGTGCCCAAGCAAAAGAGTCTCCAAAGTTTTGGATGTTTTGCTCTGAGGGTCTTGCTGTACTAAGTATTATTATGGGTATTCTGTCAGCAAGGTTTAATTGGCCCCTGACATGGTTTCACTTGGCTTTTGATCTGGATGGAATGAAGAATAGTAGACTGGATCAGGAAAAAAAAAAAAAGATTAAGAAGAAGGAAAGATGTTTGGACTGGGGGCCAACTCAACAAGTTCTCAATCTGAATTCAGAGGAACAGTGACTAAACAATTTAAGCTTTCAAGTATTTTCCTCCGAACTCTACAAGATATTCCTTGGCTCTGGGGTACATACGTTGGCCGGATCTAGCTGACAACATTTGTGATCTCTGGGGTCAGCGGATATAATTTACCAAATGTGACTGATGCCAGCACAGCCTCTCATTCTGAATGAGCTGTCAGAAAGGAACCAATACAGCCTCTTTCCGCTCTGTCTTTGGTGATGGAGGGTGGGTGGGTGGGTGGGCGTGCATGAGAGAGTGAGAGAGTGAGAGAGTGAGCGTGAGAGAGAGAGAGAGAGAGAGAGAGAGAGATTTTCTAAGTGATTTACACTAGGACCCTGAAAGAAGAAAATAACCAAGTGCCAGGGGACAACACTAGACTTCTCAGCTACCCACATCTGCTGGCTCCAACCACTAGATTGCACTTGTTTCTGGGGTTCATTAGCATCCCTCGGGAGGCCTGGGCTTTGCTGAAGCACTTCAGAGAAAGGAATGGTTGGCATGGCCTGATAGAGTAGAGTGTGAAGCCATGGCCAGTATGCCAGCCAACACTGCTGTTCAGAAATATCTGGAAACACTTCATTCCAGGCCTGCCAGCCAGCACTCACCCTGAACCATCCTGCCCACTGGAGACGGGTCACACCACTGTTGTCTGAAGAACATTCCAGAAATGAAAGGTGTTGTAACACAATTCCTAAGGTGAATTTTATCATCTCTGACTTAATTTGGGGGAACTTTTAGAGAATTTAAACTTTACACACAGGTGTCGGCCAAGGAACAGTACGTTGCATTAGTAATGATAAGAGTGAGAGATAGCACACATCTCCTAAAGCAACTTCACCAACACTGTGTCACTGGACTGATCAGTGATTCTGGTCAGGAGTTTCCTTTGCTGTTCTCTAACTGTGGAAAGCAAGCAGGAGCGAGGAAAGACTTGCCTGGGGTCATAGAACCGGAAGGCAGAGTCCTTGGACCTCCCTATGGGGGAACTTGTTCCTCACCAGTCACCGCAGGCTGAGCTACTGATTCCAATAAGAAATACATGGGCGGGCTTCCTTGGTGGTGCAGTGGTTGAGAGTCCGCCTGCCGATGCAGGGGACGCGGGTTCATGCCCCAGTCCGGGAGGATCCCACATGCCACGGAGCGGCTGGGCCTGTGGGCCATGGCTGCTGAGCCTGTGCGTCTGGAGCCTGTGCTCCGCAGCGGGAGAGGCCACAACAGTGAGAGGCCCGTGTACAGCAAAAAAAAAAAAAAAAAAAAAAAAAGAAAGAAATACATGGGCGGGCTTCCCTGGTGGCGCAGTGGTTGAGAATCTGCCTGCTAATGCAGGGGACACGGGTTCGAGCCCTGGTTTGGGAGGATCCCACATGCCACGGAGCAACTGGGCCCGTGAGCCACAACTGCTGAGCCTGCGCGTCTGGAGCCTGTGCTCCGCAACAAGAGAGGCCGCGACAGTCAGAGGCCTGCGCACCACGATGAAGAGTGGTCCCCACTTGCCACAACTAGAGAAAGCCCTCACACAGAAACAAAGACCCAACACAGCAAAAATAAATAAAAATAAATTACTAAACTCCTACCTGCAGCATCTTCTTTAAAAAAAAAAAAAGAAAGAAATACATGGGCTCCAGGCACTGTGAGCATCCAGAGCTTATCTGGGGCAAATTCTCCTGCTCCTGGGGGTAGATGCATTTCCTTCAGTCCCCCAGGGGTGGCTGAGCTGAAAGCTCCCTATTGCTGCGAGCATTTGGTCTGGTCTCTTGAAAGACACTTCTTGTTAATAAGTGATCTATGATAGTTCCTTTTTGAGGTTTACTTGTTATATCAATGGGTTGACCTGTAAGCCTGCTGAATAAGGCTTCTCCAACTGCACAGTAAGACCATGTTTGAGAACAGGGCTGTGGAGCCCTAAGGATGGGCCTCGTGCCTTACCCCATAGATCCTCTAATGTGAAAAGCCAGCAGAGGGAGGAAGGGTTCTAACAGCTAATATAATACCACCCTTAGACTGAGATAGGCTTTTTCTCTTCCCCTTTCAAAATCAGTGTGTGTAGGGTCTGCCGGCAAGAGGCACTGGCAGTGGGGTTCAGGTGGGTTGCCAGACTCTCTACCCCTCATCACGCATCGCCAAACAACACAGAGGATGGAATCAATGGTCTCAGGTTTTGACCTCCAACTCCTGCCACTGGAGGGCAAAGCACTGATACCCACCCACTGTCTCTATCTAAAGCATGAGTCAAAAGGTTCTGGCCCCGTTTCTTTGGATCTAATCGGGCCTCAAGTTCCTGTGCCAATGCCCACCATGACCAGCAGCGATGTAGAATACTCTCATTATTCCTGGCAACAAAAATATTCCACCCTGTGCCCATTCACCCCTGAAAATGACCAAAACGGGGGAGGAAGAAGACTTCGGAGAAGAGAAAATGTGATACAAAGGAGAACGTGACTCCTACGTGGGAAAGGCTGTGATTGAAACTGAATTATGACTTGAGGGACTGTTTGCTTTCTTCCTGTCCTATTTTCTTACTATCTTTCTCTTACCTCCCACTCAATCCCAACTCCCTCCTTCCAATCCTCCCCCCAAGCCAAGGAAGGAGCAACTCCACTCAGAAGGAAAATAAGGCAAAAGAGGAAGCCACAAGGATCCAAAAGGGCACCAATCCAATAAATCTTGGGCCCAGTAAGCCCAGGGTCCTGCCACTTCCTCCCCTCTCTAGGACGCACGGGATGGGATAAAACCTCCCACAGGTGGTGGTACTGACTAGACCAGGGGCCAAGGTCGATCTCCCTCTGAAGTTCTGTATTCCACTCCCCACCTGTCCCAAGCCAGCAGGATTCTGAGAAAGATGCAGAGCCCATCTTGATATGGCTCTTCACCTGAGGGGTAATGAATGGAAGTGGCTTGGGCGGGGAAGGCAAGGGAAGCAGGCAGACAAGGCTGGAGGAAGATGGGGGCAGAGGGTTGATGTAAGCTGTGTGTGAACCAAGGAGACGTCATTTCCCACCCCCCCCACCCCCCGCCCCGTGTGTGTGTCTAACTGGGGCTGGGTCAAACCTCCCTTGGAGGATGACTGTTTACTATGGCCTGAGGCTCCAGGTCTACCTTAGGGAAACAGACTTGTTGCCTTTTTTTTTTATTATAATGTTTCTGGTTTTGCATTTTTAAGAAATGGAGTTGGCAGTTGGAAAAGCCTGGAGGGTTTTCACAGCAATTATACTCAACAGTTAGGTGGTGCCTATTAGTTGCGAATGGTTCCTTTTTTTTTTTTTCCTCAAAAGGAAAACAATATGCCACTGTTTACACACCCAAAAGGACTTGACTGCTTATTCCTCAAAAGGGCCCTACTTGGCTGCAGCAAATGGTCTGAGTGGCTCTGACCGTGGTTGACCAAGCCGCCGAGGACATGTTGTTCTCTTCAAAAGCTGATCTCAGGAGCTGCCTCCTATAGTCCTAAAAGGCCAGTCTCACCTGTGCACATCTCAGTGCAAGGGATGCAGGGCCTCCCCAGCCATCCAACTCCTAATCCCCCAGCTACAAGATCCAGACAAGGGCCCTCGTCTGCTCACAGCTCAGTGCAAGGTCTGGTCTTGTCATAGGCCCTCCCAGTCCCAGGAAAGGGACTTACCTTACTCTGCTTTCTGTCCAGATAGAACTGGTGTTGGCTAATGGCCATAGCCCAGATGGACTTGATCAGTGCTGGACACGCGTACCACGTGTGCACTGCGATGCCACTGTGTCCAAACGTCCTCCTTGTCACTGAAGCCCTGGGAGAGCAAGAAGCAGAAGGGTCAAACACGTTTACAATGAGGGACTATGATCCTCAGTCAACAGCTTTTTACCGAGAACCCATTGGGTCCTAAAAGCTCCGGCATAAAGGTGACAGATGAGCATGTGTGCACACACACACGAAACTGGCTGGCAAAGGCCATCTTTTCATTTTATTGTTTAAATAAAAGTTGATTCTATTTAAGGTACAGAACATGATGATTGGATGCACTGATACATATACACAGTGAAGTGATCACTGCAGTCAAGCTAAAGAACATTTCCTCTCCTCACAGTTACCATTGTGTATGTGTGTGTGTGTGTGATGAAAGCACCTGAAATCCACTCTTAGCCAATATCCAGTATATAATACAGTGTTATTCACTACAGTCACCAGGCTGTACATTACATCTCTAGGCTTATTCATCCTATATAACTACCACTTTGTATAACCTTTGACCAGCATCTCTCTCCATTTCCCCTACTTCCACGTCCCTGGTAACTACTATTCTACTCTCTGCCTCTGTGACTCTTAGATTCCACCTATAAGTAAGATCACGCAGTTCTTGTCTTTCTGTGTCTGCTTTATTTCCCTTCATAATACCCTCCAGGTCCATCCATGTTGCTGTAAATGGCATGATCTTTTTTTTTTTAAAGGTTGAATGATGTTCCGTTGTGAATATACACCACAATTTCTTTATCTGTTCATCCATCAACGGACACTTAGGTTGTTTCCGTATCTTGGCTACCGTGAATCATGCTAATCTTTTGATTTACTGGCTCCTTAGGGTCCAGAATTTGGCTAAGCCTCTGCCTTGTCTGGAATAAGACAGGTCATTCTAGTCACGGGACGGTCTTTTCTGATCTTCAGCTCCTGGCACTGGGCCAAGACAAACTTCAGAGACAGGAAGAGCCTTTGACAATGTCCTTTATTAAGCAGGCAAAGCGGCCTACGGTGAAGGACGAGCACCTCCTCTTCTAATTGTCACAGCATCTCAGGCAATCAGAACTGCTTACATTATTCTCACGCAATCTTCCTCGAAAGTTGGTTATCAATTTCAAATATATTCAGAGGGCAGGTGGGGTATAAAGAATCAGGAGAGGAAAGGCAGAAAGAATTGAGCCCGGCCAATGCCGACCCCACTACCCACGTCCACATACACGTCTGTAGGAGATGTGGAGGCCGTACGCACGGAGCAGAGAGGCAGACTTTAAACTGAAGGTGGGAAAGAACGGTCCCAACATAATTCATCACATCAATGGAATCAAGGGGAAAGAGTTCTATGATTATGTTCTCAGTGAAGTATACTTTATAGGATGGGTACATGATTTTGCAAGTGAATCTGAGAATGTGTTTCCATACATGTGTGTGCATGTGTGTGCGTGCGTGTGTGTGTGTAGGGCAAGGTGGTGGGACAGTGGCGTGAGGTTTGGGGTATCTTATGTGCACACCAGAAGAACAATGTGTGTTCAAGATTGAGCTATCTCATTTGGATGAACTTTGGGGTAGTCAGGACTTGTGAATAATCACATTATTTTCATGGCAAGTTTTCCCTTGAAGGAGATTAGAAGCTGCTCTGATCACCTTCCCCCAGGGGCTCAAGATTTAACAGTAGGTGTTCTCCAGACCCACTTTTAAGGAGGAATTCAAATCTGGTGGTTAGTTAATGCTACTGATTCTAAGCAGAGTATTATTCTTCCCTTTGGTTATAACTAAAGTTAAGAGAAAATGCCAGCTCACAAAGGAACACACAATTTAAAATAATGGAAAAGGAGCCAGCAAGAGAGTAAGGAGGAAACCCCCATGGTCTCTGCATGTGTAAAAAGAAACTGATCTGAATACTCACTCTGGCTTCCATGGCAATGGCTGATCCTGGGAGTAAATTCATTTTGAATTGGAAAGGAAAAGGAACTTGAAATGTATTCCAGGGGCGGTAGTGAGAGCAGTGCCAGGCTAGGTGTATTTTTCAGGTAAGGAGGGGGAGGGGAGGGAAGAGGCTGGCTGGTCTGGGAGTTCCCAGGAGCACCTAAATCAGATGCTCTCAGAGTGTTTCTCCTGCTCGATTATGAACTTCTCTCTTCTCTACACTGTTTGCTTCAGGCTCTTCCCAGCCCACCGACTCCTCCTGCTTTGCCAAAACCTTAAAGACGGAATATTTGCCAAGCCCACAGAACCGCAGAAACAACACTGGGTATCGATTAGGACACCGGTCCAGTAGAGCAAATCTGGAAGCATCTTCTGGGACAGCCGAGCCATGCCCCGTCCTCGCAGTGTCCCAGGACGTCCATCTTCAGGACACAATTCTGCACGACACTTGCCATCCTATAACTCTGGTCCTGGCTTCCTTCCTGGTTTGGGGGAGGGGATGACCCCTGAACCATCCCAACACAGTACAGTTGACTAGATGACTCTTCGGTGTTCAAATAAACAAGGCAACAGCAGCAGGATGACATGTTTAACTGGAGCAGGGCCAGGAGGCCGTAGAGGAGTGCTTACTGCAGCGCCAGGTGGGGCTCCAACCCCCCGGAAGACACGGGCTTGGAGCTTTGGCTTGGCCACTAAACTAAGTAGCTAACCTGGAACAATCCCCTTTGCCTGCCCTGTTGAGCATTTGGAAAAGGTGCCTTTAAATGCATTGTCAACCTGGGTCTCCACCGCTGCCATCAAGGAAGCCACGTCTCTGGCCTCTCCTTGCCTCCCCTCTCCTGTCCCTGTGTGTCTCTAGGCTGACAGAGAACTACTTTCCTTGAGGGGACGTGCTCACGTTCTGTGCTCAGACTGCCTCTGGCTCCTGCACTTCTCTCTTAGGCCCACCTGCCTGACGTCTTTATCCCCCTGAGGGCCCACCTTGAGCTTTACATCCTTAGCTAAGATTTCTCCTTCTCAAGAAGCCTCCCCAGACCAGCCTGGCCACCTTCAGCATTTATAGGCTGTGCCATCTGGCACTTGGTACCCGCTGTCTGTGTATAGCATGGCGGTAAGTCACATAAGCTTTGGAGCCAGACTCCCTGGGTTCATATCCTGTCTTTACCCCTTAACTAGCTTTTTGTAACCTGGAGCCGGTTACTCTGCTTCTTCTGTGCCTGTGTCCCAGGTAGAACAGGAATACTAGTACCTATTGTCTGGGGTTAGAGTGAGGACCCAATGAGATAACTATCCAAGTGTTTAGAACAGTGACTGTGCGTAGTAAACACTTAATAAACATCAAGTTCCTTCTTCTGTCTCTCCAACTGTGCTAGAAGTTCTTTCAGGGCTTCCTTCTATACCCCAGGACACGTAACTGTGCCTGGACATAGGAGCTACTCAACAAATGTGAGGTTGATCACTTTCATTTAATAGGCTAAAAGCCCACATGATAGTAACATGAAGTTTGGACTCTTTCCAATATCCCTGGGTCTTGGGAAAGGGAAGGGAATTTAGAATTACATCACGAATAGGACAATAGACCCAGACACAGAAAGAACATGACGAGTACACACACACACACACGCACACGCACACACACACACGCTGCCCACTCACTCAAGGATGCCTCCAAGGTACCTCTGCATTAGCAGAATTCCCCACAGAGCACAGGCCTGGAGAATCTGTCCAGTCCTACGCTCAGCCTCTCAGACCATCCAATCTCCAGTCTTTATTCTGTCAATCACCCGCTTTCTGCATCTGACCCATTGTGGCAACATTCATTCTGGGACATTGCTTTCAGCATCTCTTGCCCCCCCTGCCTGGCCTGAATCAATGGATTCCTGCTCTGCAGAGACAGGGTCTCTGGATCCCGAGACCCTTCATCACAGGACCCTGAAGAACGCTGAACAGGCTGTTATACTACCAACGCTCCCTATCATCGCCTGACGAGACACGAATCTGTAAGATGTGCTCCGCTTGCCTGTCAGTAACCGTGGGGTGCCAGGGGGAGTTCTCGCCCTACACGGGAGTTCTGTTTCAAGCAGATTACGTGGCCAGGCAAGCGGCACAGCAGTCCTCCTGGGTTATCACTGGCTGCAGGAACGGACATCACCCCACAAGCCTCACCCTCTGATGGGGCAAAATCTTATTCTCATGCTGAGAACTTTCTGGGAGGCACCTCAGCTTGTCTGAGCGCCCAGAAGCCACGTGTGTGAGGAACTGATGCCAAGAACCCCCCTTCCCCAAGCCAGGGCTGGGGAACGGACTGCACCTAACATCCACACCCCCTCCTCCACAGGGCCTGGTCTTCTCAATGGCTTCCCAGGGCTACCTTCTTGTTCTAAGTCTGCTTTTGGACCTACTGAAAGCAATTTATCCTTGAGGGTTAGGTCTGTTTTTAGGGAATTCTGCTGCCGCTTCTGGGCTGCCTATAACTCTAGGACTAGCAGACAAAGAGAGGAAAAGCCACGGTACATGCTGCCCCGAGAACCCTCCACGCAGGGCTTGCTGCATTCCAAAATGGGACCCTATTGTTTGGCATTGGACTTGGAGAGCGTTGACTTTGACATGAGTGCTCCCCGGGATACAATGTGAGGCGGAGAGAAAAAGACGTGTGTTTCTTTCTCATCTACCCACCACGGCGAACACCCTAAAATTACAGCTCACGGAATGAAACAACTTAGCACAACTCTTTCAGCTGCAGGTTCCTTCTGCTGCAGACTCTTCAACCTGAAACGTTCTCAGAAGCTCTGACAAGCCATCCTTCAGACTCTTCTCTGGCAGAAACTTTCTAGAAGGACTCAGACCACTGCTCACTTTGATTTGGTGATTGTTCTAAAGTGCTACAAATCTTTCCTAAAATGCCCTGGCTTGTAAAGACAACTCCACACGTATGAGCAAGTAATACGTGTAGCCAGATGAGATGACCGTGGAACTGCTAATTTCACACACACACACACACACACACAAACCCACTGTACTTCCCAACACATAGAACAAAACAAAGCTCCACTGTCTTATTTGAACTCTATTCTCCCGATCACCCACCCTCTTCCCACCCCCCCAAATTAACATGAACAGCGATAGCACAGAAATAGTAATATAAGTAGTACGCTGGCAAGGCCACACGCTCCCAGAAGAAAAGGGCTTGTCTAGCTTACCTGCGTGGGTCATGAACCTCCACAGAAAACTTCTTCTCTCTGAAATACAGGTTTTCCAACTGCCTCCATTGGAATATCTGGACAGAAAACAATGCAGTTGAAGTTCAAGAGTGGGCGGTTCACGGCTGTAGTCCTCCCTCTGTGGCTGAGCTTACAGCTGGCAGTTTCCTTATCAAAGCTGAAACAGTACAGTTGTTTGCACCTCCCGTGCCTCTTGCTTGACACACACACACACACACACGCACACACGCGCGCGCACGCACGCACTGCTCTTCAGTTCAGAACCCCAGCAATGTGGCTGTGGATCTTCCTGCAGGCTTCTCAACGGGAACAAAACAAGTTCTTTTCAAGTGGTTCCCCGGGTCTGCTTGGCCTTTGTTGAATTCTCCAAGACAGTTCCCAGCTCTGCAGACTTTTCCCTCCAAGGAGAGGGGGAGGTGGGGGGAGAGGAGGGCGGGCTGACGCAGGGAGGGAGCAGTAGCCATCTGCCTGCGGTGCTGAGCCGAGCTTCCTGCCTCCAGTGCCGAAATGGGAAGGCGGTCACATTCCCAGCCTCCCCTCGGGACTCTACTTCCTGCCCATGAATGTGTAAGAGCCCAACTCGCCCTGGTGATCTGGGGCGGCTGGGGAAGCTTCCCCGAGAAGGGCGGGGGGCGCCTAGGACTCTATTTGGGGGCAGGCAACTCAAGATAACAATATGAGCCTGTCAAGCCCGGCTTCTTTCTGCAGCACAAAGAATAGCAGGAGTCCTGGGGCTGGCAGGACGCGCTGCAGCCGGGAGCTTGCTGCGCTCAGGGAGGCAGAGAGTGAAATTAAGGCAGTTCTGAACAGTGGGAGCTAAACAGAGTTCCTGGCACTGCCTGATGGGCCCCTCTGGCCCTGGTGGACATTCCTCCTGGGACGAGGGAGCCTGTTAAATAAGGGGTTTGGGGGTAATCAAGCCTGCAGCATTACTCTGGAAGGGGGGTCTTTCATTGGATGAAAAAGGAAGTTACTTAAACTCTCTGAGAAATGTCAAAAGAGGTTCAAGTTATGCCCGTAACATTCATATTTATATTTGATGCATACTGTAGCCTCTTCTAGAGACTGAGAATTTGAGTTTATTGAGCCCTAAGAAGGGTCAAACAGAGTTTCATGCTGGGAGTGGCTGATTCCTCCCCTGATCTCCCCTTTCCTCACCCACTCAGTTAAGGCAAATGCTTTTTAGGGTCTCATCCTAGACTGGGGCCCCTGACCCTCTCTGATCTGCTCACATTTTCTCCTTCAAGATGACTATTTCTGTGTCCCATCCACCCGGCCCTGCTCTACCCAGGACACGGCTCCTCGGGGCTTGGCCAGAAGACTTCACCCCTTGGTCAAACTGGGCTGGAAGAAAAACTGTTTCTAGAATGGCTGCATGCTTCTCACAACCTGCTCTGCAGAATTTTACAATTACTTTGTCTGACTAATAGGGAGGAGGACATGGTTTTTTTTCTGATTCCAGAGCTACCTCTTTTGTTCCCAGCTCAGAGTACATTTTGCTCTGAAGTCCAAGGAAAACTGTACTTCTTTTTCTCCTTTCAGGTCAGTTCCAAGGAAAGCAAGTCCTACGTGAGCTCAGATAGCCTTGTGTCAGATCACAGATGAAATGCCACCTGTGTAGGCGGTTACTTGAGTCCCAGGTCTGAGTCTTATGCCCTTTCAGATAAATCCCTCAGTGAAATGTGAAAATTTCCTCTCTGACCCCCCATTGTTAGATATATACAGATGGTCCACCTGAACTTAGCTACAGACACAAAAGCGCCGGAACTAACAGCTCCTTAACTTATAACCTGGAGGTAGTACACAGAACAATGTGGCCAGACACATGCTCTGGACTCTGACTGCATCCGTTTGAATCCTGACTCCCCTATATACAAACTGTGTGACCTTCGGCAAGTGACTCCATTTCCTTTAGCCTCAGTTTTCCCATCTGTAAAATGGCAATAACGCTCCTCTAAGGTAGAGGCAACAGATCCTTGGCACGGTACCGGTACAAAGTAAATGCTCAATGAACTCGGATCTCAGTGCAATTCCTAGTTGTTCTTACCTCTCCCAAATCCTGGCGAATAAAGGAGATTAACTCCAGAACAACCGAAATAATTCTTAAGTTTTTTTTTTTTTTTTTTTTAAACTCAAGTCCTGTTGTCAGGGTTTAAGACAATAAAGGCTGATGATCTGCATCCTGGAAAGCTTCAAGGAAGTGTACAGATTTAGTGCCCTGACCCCCCACCCCCTTTTCTCTGAAGAGAGGGGTGAGTGGTAGATGGCTCGCCCCTGAGGGGGACCCGCAGCCCCTGTGCTGCACCCACCTGCCCAGGTACGGCAGAGCCCTGGCAAGGACCTGCTTCGCAGGTGTGTGACCTGAGGGCCCCGTGCTCGGTGTTAACGTTCTGCCGTCTCCATCTTGAAATTCTCAATAAGACTGATCAACGGGCCCTGCACTTTCATGCTGTCCCGGGCCTGCAGATTATGTCACTAGTCCTGACTGGTGCTAATGCCACGGGCACTGTCCTGGGCTGGGCAGCACTTGGGGGAAGGTGCATCTGATGGGCAGACCTCCACAAGCTTTCTCTTTGTGGGTGTGCTTGCGAGCACCTCTCTTGGGCCTTGGGTTGGAAGCCGGCCCCCCCGCCCCCGACCTGGTGAAAAACCCCAAAGCCCAACACTCAGGGGGTTGGTTCCCTGGCAACTCCTCCCTCCCCGACTTTCTGCAAAACAGAATACACGCCGGGCCTTCCCCGGAAGTTCTCCCCGATGCTGCTGGTGTGGAGAGCCTCGTGTCTGCCAAGGACCGAAACAAAACCATCTGGGCTCTGCTGTGGCCCTTCCACCTGCTGCCACGGCCCAGATCCCTGCTCTCAGCCCTGAACCCTGACGGCCCGGCTCCTGGCATCTCCCCAGGAGGATGTACTGTCTGTAGACATTTCCAGCAGAGGGTAGAGCAGTGGCTTTGCCTCATGTTTGCTCTAGGCAGGGATCTTTTTTTTTTTTCAAATGAAATATTGGGAAGGGAGGGAGGGAAGGAGGGCGGTTTTCCAGGACAGGAAGGTCCCAGGAACCCAAGAGGAGGTGCTCATGAGGGAACAACGGCCTTGTCCTTTGCCCCCCACTTAGGGGAGACAGGAGGTGCTGGGGAACAGGGGGATGAAGGCAGCTGGACGCCCCCATGCACCATGGTGGGCTGATGGTGGGCACAGGGACCCTACCTACCAAACCCTCCCCTCTGACGCCGGCAGAGTTGAACAAGCAGATAAACAGCAGACGCTTGACCGGGCCTCCCTTTATGAACAGGGTACACTGGGCTCCGATGTGCTGGTTTGGGGACGGCCCCTGATCGTCTATGTCACTTCAGGGGAGCCTCCCGGGCTCAGTACAGCCATCATAACCCGGCCACCAGCTACAGACACCCCATAAAGACTCACCGGACACACAATGATGGTTACAACTGGGCTAGAGCCCTTAGGATTTTGCCTAATTTCTATGGCCAATTCTGCCCAAGGAGGTATACCTAAAAGCTCAAACACACGGTCTATCAGTAATCAAAGGGCTTATTAATACCTACGAAAAAGGCCTTTCTAATGCACTTCATCTGGGCATCTTTAAAAAGCAGATGTCTCGGGCTTCCCTGGTGGTGCAGTGGTTGAGAGTCCGCCTGCCGATGCAGGGGACATGGGTTCGTGCCCCGGTCCGGGCAGATCCGAGCGTGCCTGTAGCCATGGTTGGGACCATGGCTGGTCCTGGATGTGGATTCGTGGCTTCTGACCCAGACGTGTGATTCCCAAGTGACCACAGGCCCCCCACTTCCCTTTTCCGGGCCCCAATGTCATAACGTATAAAAGAGGAGATGGGAAACATTTATCCACAGAAAGCAGGCAAGAGTGGCTAATAAATAGAGCCTTTGAGCCCTGAGTGCAGCAGGATGCACTAAAAACACTTAATGAGCAGGACCAGGTTACTGGATCCTATTAGCTGGTCTGCCAGATTCCCACATCCTGTGTACGCTGAAGGTCAGGGCCAAGAAGGACTCATGTCCTGTTCTTTCTGGGTGGGTGAAGGCACAGCGGGGACAGGCAGTGGGGCCTTGGATCCCTGCGACTTCCTCCACAGCCAGTGTTTACTGGGCGCTAGAACAGCACACGGGGTGATGGGTGAGCTCTCGGAGCGAGGCTGAAATAAAGGCTTGAGAGGAAGTCCGCTCTAGTGGCTCTGATTCTTGACCAGGACTTGGGGGAGCCTCGTCTTTCTCCTGTCTCTGAGGCTGAGTCACCAAGCCTCTTAATGACCTCTGAGTAACTTCCTGCTGCTTCTAGAAGAACCATTATACTGAATCCCGGCGACCATCTGGCCAGTCCCCACCTCCCACAGATAAAGCAAGCCCGGGGTGGGGGGCAGAGGTTAAGTAAGTAATTGATGCCGGGCCCACTCTTGGTACTTCTGTCCTGGGCTCTTTCTAACACGCCAGGAGGACCCAACGATGAGCAAGAACAGAGCTGTTTCGAGCCGATGTTTAAGTGATTGCTTCTCCAAAGGCTCTTGGCTGCCTGCCTGCCTTCCAAACACCAGCAAGGAGTTCTCTCGTAAGAAGAATCAGACTCACAGCCAGGAATAACCTCCGAACTCAGGACGAAACACACCAACTAAGAAAACCCACTTCCCGATTTCGTTTCTGCACTGTTCACCCTCTAGAAGTAGGGTTGTCACCCACTCATCTCCAGGTGTATTTATGCACTTCGGCAAATAAAAATGAGCTGCCACACGTCGTGAGGGATACGGGACAAAAGGAATCACGCCACCCCAACGGGATGGACTTGAATTAAAATGGGAGCACAACACAGAAACCCCAAGCCTGCACATTCAGAGGATTTTATCAGGTGTCCCCTGAGGAGGCTTTACTGTCACGCAACAACTAGTTCTAGGGAACAACAGACGCAGTGCTGTTTCTAATGGGTTAACACCATATGTCAGAGGTTTTTATATCGGTGGCGTGGGTATTCAATACATTTTACCTTATGCTCAGAAAAGAGAGAAACAAGGCCCTGGGGGTTTAGGTAACAACCAATCCCCATGTCTCTTCCACATATTCAAGTTGTGACGTCTCCTTTGCATGAACCTATGTTAATAGGACGGAGGAAGGGCATGACGTGTCACATGTTTATACGTGTAAGGCGCCTACAACCGAGTTGGGAGGAGGCGACATACACAAAGCAGACTGTATCCATGATGCAGGAACTAACTTCATGATGGCGTTTAAAACCACCTATAGTTTCTGTATCAGGCTTTTAAAACTCTAGGGAGGCACCCCACCAGCTTATGAAGATACGTCTCGTGCTTCTGTTTCAGAATCAATATTCATGACCATTGCCGAGAGTCTCCTGGGTTTTGGTTCATCGTTTTTTAGGGATGAGAACTCTGACTTGGAAATCAGGAGGCCTCAGTGATAGTCCTGACTTGGTAAGTCGCTCTTTATCTTGGCTTCCTTTTCCGCAGAAGGAGGGGCATGTGTGTGGGCATTCCTGCATCCCAAGCACGGGCTGAAGGTCAGCATTGTAAATCCTTGGAATGCCACCCTGCTACTCTCTGGAATTTAAAAATTAAGTAGCTTGTTTTAAACATTTCCTACTTACGCGAAACAGCACAGAATACCATTGTCCCTCGGCATCCTCAGGAGCTTGGTTCCAGGACCTTCCTCGAATACTAAAATCTGAGGATGCTCAAGTCCCTTATATAAAACAGAGTGGTGGGGCTTCCCTGATGGCGCAGTGGTTGAGAGTCCGCCTGCCGATGCAGGGGACACGGGTTCATGCCCTGGTCCGGGAAGATCCCACATGCTGCGGAGCGGCTGGGCCCGTGAGCCATGGCCGCTGAGCCTGCGCGTCCGGAGCCTGTGCTCCGCGACGGGAGAGACCACAGCAGTGAGAGGCCCATGTACCGCAAAACAAAAAAACCAAAAAAAACCAAAAAAAACAAAAAAAAACGGAGTGGTGTTTGCATATACCCCACACGCATCCTCCCGTACACTTTAAATCATCCCTAGGTTCCTTACAATACCAAATACAATGTAAATGCTACGTAAATAGCTGCTGGCACACAGCAAATGCAAGTTTTGCTTTTTGGAACTTTCTGGAATTTAAAAATTATTTCTGAATATTTTTGATTTGCAGTTGGTTGAATCCACAGAGGTGGAACCCGCAGATAAAGGAGCAGACTGTTCTCCTGATTAAAAGCATGGTTCTCCAAGTCACACTGTCTACCACTTACTGGCTGTGTATCCTTGGCAATGAAATTTCTTTGTGTCTTTCTTTTCTCGTCTTTGAAATACAACTCCAAACAACACCAGTTCTACTTTCATAGGGCTGCTGTACTGATGAACTAATACATACGAAGTGCTTCAAGTGGAGCCTAGGATGTAGTTAGCACTCAAGTAGGAGCCGTCATGTTCTCTTCCTGCCATGATTCACACGCTACTCTTCACGTAAAAAAAAAGTTCTGATTACTCTGAACACGTAGCCCGAAGTACAGGTTTGTGCTTTTTTTTTTTTTTTTTTTTTAAAGATGGCTAATGTAGTGCCATGGGCATTTTAAAAAATGTTTTTTGTTCCTTGGATTTTTAACGATGCAAGTGTAAGCCTAACCCAGCTTCTTCATCCACTGGAGTTGGTGTTTGACGTATTCTCTTCAGATTCTTTGCTTCCAATCCTTATCCAGTCAATTCCTGGGTCCACCACAATTCTGACCAGAGTCAGTTTGGACCACTTTCCTGCTATGACGTTTTCTGGCCACTCGCCTTGTGGGAACTTAGTGCCCTGACAAGGGATCAAACCAGTGCCCCCTGCGGTGGAAGCGCAGAGTCCTAACCACTGGACCGCCAGGGAATTTCCCCTGCTATGACTTTTAATCTCACGACACTCACCCTGAGAGGAAAGTACTCTCCTACGATACAGCTCAGCAGTACACTGAATGGGCCAGACTGGGATCCAAATCAGAGCCTCCAAGACAGGCGATCTATGTCCAAAGATTATTAGCTCACAAAGTGATCCTAACACTGTGCTCAGGACCTGCGATGAAGGAGGGCTCCCTGGCTTCCATTTTCTTCCAAGAGGGCCACATAACCCAGCAAAGAAAACAATAGCTAATTTTTCTGCACAGCCAGACCTAATGGAATCAAGATGTTCTTCCGGCCGGCTGCCTACCCCTCAGTGTCAGACCACAGGAGCTCTCAACTGATTGGTTAACTCCGTGACAGATGCCCAGAGCGCTGGGCCTTGACCCTTTAATGGATGGCCTCTTTTTAACCCATCAAAAACCTTTTAGCTTCCTTTGGCTTCAGAGTCATTACTAGGGGAAGAAAGAGGGAAAGAAGATCCACAGATATTTAACAGGCCTACGGAGAAAACAGGCCATTTTATTTGTCCTCAGTGGAAGCAATTTCCTTTTAATTTTCTCCCTAGGGGGTATCTCTCTGTATCATTTTCTTGTGTGTACTTTGGCTTTTCTTGGGGAAGGACCTGACCATAAAGCTTTGGCAAATGTAAAATCTTTCAAGCTGAAAGTGTTTTTCCTTTCTTATCCTTGGCCTCCTGATGGAAATTCTTCCCTCCTCCGTGTGCCTCTGGGGGATGGATGCGGGTTAGTATCCAAAGGAAGAAGCTGGCCAGGGATTCACGTTACCTGAGTCCAGCTTTGGTTTTTCTAGCAATGAGCGTGGTGGCCCAGTTTGGTGTGGCTTCACTTCTCTGGGCTCCAGCCTTTCCTTAAAAAAAAAAAAAAAAAAACTTCAAGGCTAATCACACCTGTGCAGACTTCAGTGAATGGGATGCTTCAGAGAGGGTATTAGTCTGAGAAGCAGTTGGTCCATCTCGGGTGGGGAATTATGATGGGCCATTCCCCTTGCAATGGCAAAGATCTCTTCTTGGATTGCTGTAAGGGTTTTTGTTTTGACTACTTTGGAGGACAGACTTTGGGGAAACCTGTGTTTTTTCTATATTTTTTTTTGGGGGGAGAGGAGTTGGCAGTTATCAGTTGTCTTACACCTGGTGGCCCTGCCCAGAGGTGTGGCATCACAGTGAGACCCTGATGGGGGCTGGCTGAACCCGTGAGAGATGGGGTAGAATGCAGAAGAATGGGTTGGCAATGAGCTCTACATAAATAAAGGTAAACAATCATAACTAAACCCCTGCTTAATCAAGCTTAAAAAAAAAGAAATGACAATACTGTTACACTGTGTTATCTGGGAAACAAAAGTTAAAAAAAAATTAGTCAACCAGCAAGGGCTCTATGGGAATAATTATTTAAGAGCAGCTTGTGTGCACTTTAAACTACCCAGTCCTTCAAGGGTTGGCTCATCCTCCTGGGGATGGGAAGGCCTTGCAGATCCTGGTTGCTGTGGGTACCAGGAGAGGGGCAGACCACGGCTGCAGAGACAGCAGGGGTGAACTCCAGGCTCTCCTGGTTGGAAAGTGTCTCAGGGAGTGTGGAGGACGGGGAGGCACGGGGCTAGGGCTGGGAGGCTTGCTTTGCGAGCCCCACTGCTGCTGAGACCACGTGCGCTCTAGCCAGCTGCTCTGTGATGGTGGCCGCAGCCAGCAGGGGCAGGGAGGCCGGTGTTAAGCCGCCATCTCTGCAGCTGGCACCCTGGTTGACTTCGGTCATCTCTCCCTCTCTCTCTCGGGTTCCTCTTACTAAGCAGTTCTGTATCTGCTCCACAATTTAGCCTTCCCAGAAAGAAGAAACACGAGGGGATGTTTTCTTAGAGGTGAGGACAGAAATTCTAGAATTTCTGTCTTCCCAGGAGGACTGCTCCTATTTCAAGCTCTGCCCTTGGTTCCATTTTCCTAGAGGAATCCTGAAGTAGGTAGGTCAATGTGGGGAAGTGTGAATTTGGGGGAGAAGCGGTGAGGGCAGAGGAGGAAATGGACACTTCTCAGCAGCCTGCCCTAAACCACTCTCTTTTCACGACTGCTGTCCCCAACCCCCACCCCTCCGACTTAACAGCCCTAACCTGGGCTCGTTCTCCCTCATCTAGGCTAGCTCTCCCAGAGATTCATGTACTACCCTCTGCCAAGCAATTCGCATCCTGTGTCACAAACGTCATTTTTTACTCAGTTATCTTTCCTACCCGACTCTAGGCTTGTTGAGGGTATTTTCCTGGCACCTAGCACAATGCCTGGGGCATATTAGACATTCGGTAATTGTTGAGTGAATAAGTGGATGAATGAAAAGCTCTATGAGGTAGGTACTATGGAAACCAAAGTTCAGAGAGGTTAAGTTACTTTCTCCAAGTCACACAGATGATAAACGGTGGGAGATGGTATTTGAACCCCTAGGTGCTCAAAATTCAGGTAACTTCCGTGCCATGAGGAACCACCAGCCCTTGAACCTGCACATCTTGTTAATACATTTCTAAACTGCATAGGATATGGCAACAGGGAAGTGGCAGTGAGGGCCAGCCCAAGAGCTGCAACCCAGGAACCACAGCCCTTCCTTTTTCTGGTAGTTCTGTCTGAATTCAACTCTCCTCCAAAGTGAATGGGGGAAGTTACGGTCTCCAGGAGCTCAGGGGCTTGAGCTGGAACCCTAGTCCAGACCTGGAGTGACTCTGCATGCCCATTCTGCTTAGAAACTGCCTCGACTGGCTTAGAGCTCTTTGACAGGCATGATCCGGAGCAGGACCCTCCCGGTAGAGTCCCCCAGCCCTACCTGCAGGCGCTGGGAGTGAGAGCTTGACACCGTTCTGGCTGTGCTAGGGTTTAGTATTAACCAGATTCACACTTCGGGAAGATCAGTTCAGCCTGGGTTTCCCCTCTGAATCATGCTCATTAAAAAAAAGAAAAAAAATCTCACAGAGCTCCGTCAGTATCGTATGGCTCAGCAGAAACAAGCTGAGATTCCCTGAGACAAAGCAAAGGTTACTGGATTCAACAAGCAGGGTTTCTCAGCCTAACATTTCCTGCTTCTAAGTAAGAAAAGGCATCCAGATGAACTAGGATAGTGCAATGGTCTGTGTCCTCCTGCAATTCATTTTCAACATATAGTTACCAGTAGCAATTTGGGTACTTTCGCTCCAAGAGACAAAAAATAAAATCAGGAGACAGTCTAGATGGATTGGTAGGGAAATTTTATGTTTTTCCCCCAATCAACAAATCTAAGCTGTAAAAAGCTCTCGTGCCTCCCTCCTCCCTCCCTTTCTTTACAGACGTCTGGCCTTTTACGTGGAGCTTTCTCCAACCCTTCCTTATAGGAGCTACACTATCCTATCTCTGAGGCCACTACACACATATACATGGAGATGACCTCAGACTTAGTGGTAGCTTCCAACAAGCTGGTAGATATTCTGCTCTGGCTGCTTCTGTTCATTTAACCAGTATTTATTATCTACCATGGGCCAGGCACTGCGCTGCCAGCAGGCATGCACTAGAGAAAAAACAGACAAAAGTCTCTGCACATTTTTGTGAGGGGACAGGTAGGCAAATAAGAGAACTATACAGTGAGGAAGTTAGAGGGTAGCAGGTTCTGGGGAGGCTAGGACAGGGGCTGTCACTGTTTATCAAGCGGTCGGGGAGCCTTCACCAACGTGATAGCTGAGTGGATACCAGAGGGAAACTGGGGCAAAGCCGTACACCCATGTGAGGGAACACAAGAAGTGCAAAAACCCAAGGCACCATTTGTGTGTGTGTGTGTTTGCTATGTTAGCGCAGAAAATGCTAAAGTTACCAGGAAATGATGGAAGCTTACTTAGCCTTAAAGAGGAATGAAGTTCTGATTGATGCCACAACATGGATGAACCTTGAACACATTATTCTAAATCAAAGAAGCCGAGCACAAAAGACCACAAATTCTATGATTCCATTGATACGAAATGTCTGGAATAGGCAAGACCAGAGAGAAAAGTAGGTGTGTGGGGCTTGGGGAAGAAATGGGGAGTAGTCAAGAGCTCCCTTGAGGCCTTTCCACTGTTTCGACTGGTCGAAATCCTAGTCTGCATTAACCACAAATCAGAAGATGCTCTTTGGTTAAAACTCAGTAAAACTAATTACTTAAAAGGGGCCAGCAGTCCAGGCTAAAGCCCCCTAATCCCAGGGCTGCCCCTTCTCCATAAGCAGCCCCCCACTGGCCCTGGTCGGATGGTCCTCCTATAGAGCTCTCCTCTCGGGTCCCCTGGGGTGGGCTCTGTTGGAGCCAACTGACCTCCAGCCTGACCGCTTTGGGCTATCATGGCCGAGGCACCTCTGGGGGGGTGTTCTCCACCACCGCCACGTGAGCAACCTGGCCAGGGACCGGGTTTCAGATGGTTTTTCAATCTTCACAGCTCCAAGCATCAGCTCAATATGTATCAGTAAAGGTATCTATGTGTGCACGCCCATGCATGGGCCATTCACTCAGCTGTGGTTCCTGACCCTTGTTACAGGCAGGGCTGGGGGCTGGTTTACAGTCTGGGAGGCCTGGAGAGACGGGCATCTGGAGCTCCCCTGGCTCTCTGACATCCTAGTAAAAGGCCAGAACAGGGGCACCCATCACAAGGAGGCTGGGTCTGCTCTGGGTCCGCCCACGGACCACCCTCAATGCCAGTGTAAGCTTTCCAGGAAGGTTCTCGGGCTTGGCCAGGAATCTTTCAAATCCCCGTGAAGCATCAGAAACACCTGTTGCGAATGCCAGAAGGACCTGGGTGCCGGGATCTCTGGGGTCACCCCACGTCTTAACTCAGCACAGCTGGTCAGGAGTTATGCCATCGGTGGGGGATGCCCCCACTGCACAGCCAGAGCCACAGGATATGATAGTGACGTACTGGCTGAGACTTTACGGTGATCAATCTCATTAAAGTGAGTAGTGAGCAGACCACCCAGTAAGACAGGCAAAAACCAAACAAACAAAAGGGCCAAGAGCCCGTTTCACGGGTCACCACCCTGGTTCGAGAGGCCACCATGTGCCCTGGTTTGCTTGGGGCGGCCCGGGTTTGCCTGACACTGGGGTGTCATCATTAACCAGTGCCCTCTTCCATTCTCAAAAGTGTCCTGGTTTGGATATTAAAACCCTATGGTCACAAAAATAAATATACCCTATGACTCCAGTTATATGAGAGCCCTAGAGAAATCAAATCCATAGAGAGGGAAGAAGAATGCTGGTTGCCAGGCGCTAGGGCTGGGGAGTCATCGTTTCATGGAGACAGCTTCAGTTTTGCACAAAGAAAACATTCTGGAGATGGGTTGCACAACAGTGGGAATATACCTAATACTTAACCACTTACCAGTGGTTCCAATGGTAAATTTTATGTTATGCATACTTTCACAATTAGACTTTTTTTTTTTTTTTTTTTTTTTGTGGTACGCGGGCCTCTCACTGTTGTGACCTCTCCCATCACGGAGCACAGGCTCCAGACGCGCAGGTTCAGCGGCCATGGCTCACGGGCCCAGCCGCTCTGCGGTATGTGGGATCTTCCCGGACCGGGGCACGAACCCGTGTCCCCTGCATCGGCAGGCGGACTCTCAACCACTGCGCCACCAGGGAAGCCCTTTTTTTTTTTTTTTTACATTTAAAAAAATTACTGTTTACGTGACTCTGAAACCTCTCACCCTTCATTGGGGTATGAAGTGTTTAGGAAGGTGGAAACTGAGGGAGAATTGGAGAGGGAGAGACGCGTGCTCTCAGCTTCCCTGACCCAGAGCGGGGACGTGGAGGACGCCTTCTGCAAACCTAGTGAGAAAAGGTTCGCTAGGGTTGCCTGGAGAGCTTGACAGGTGTCTCCTGAAGTTAAGGGCCACCTAAGACTGCCCCTGGCTCCTGCTGACATCTAAGTGACGAGAAGTGGGCTGCCCTCAGAGGAGCTGACGGGGAGATAGAAGCAGTCCAGCTGGGAGAGGGGGCAGGACTTAACTTTAGACCAAGTTTGGAATTTTGGTTATCAAGGACCAGACACTCATTTCTTAATAAAATTAACTTTGCTGCTTAAAGTGACTGCATGACTCTATTACCTGGGAGTGATCAGAGAAGTCACGGGCTGCCTGCGTTTCCATCTAGGGAAGAACGCTTTTAAAAGAACAGTGGGAGATAGAAGAAATGTGCCTTTGAGCCCCAGGTGGTCGGTGTTCTTGTTAACCTGGCCAAGCCTTTGGTTGTTAAGCCAGAGAAAACCCATCAACTCTTAAGCTACTACTCAGGGCTCACTGGAGTGGGCGGGGATACTGGAGGCACCTCTACTCAGGACTGAGATCCAACAACAGCACTGGGTTTTGAGTTGCATCTTCAGATTGCACCCAAGGTCAAAGGGGCGCCCCAAGTAGTGGGAGTCTGTTTCTGTGAGTTATTTAGAAGCTCGTCAGTCTCAAGGGCGTTGCTGGCCTGGCTGACTGGGTGTTTATTTGCACGTGATAAATACAGACTGTTGCGTTTGACCCCTACTCTCCCCCCAGTCAACGTGGCTGTTCATATGGCCATCCTATTGCTGTCACAGGAGGACGAGGCCCGGCTGCGGGCGGGGGAGGAGCCCCGGGAGACCTCACACCCCACACAAGAGACAGAGGCCTCAGCTGCAGGGTTGGGGGGGGCCTGGAAACTATTTTTGGTTGTCTGCTCAGATCTAGCTGGCACTTTGGCTAATGCAAACAACAGTCAAAGACAGGGATTTACCCACTTAGAAACTGGCATTTTCTCCCTCTACCATTTTCTTCTGGGAAAATGTTGCTTTGCACTCTTCCTTGTATGAAGGACTCCCTTCTGGCTTTACAATGAGCTTGCCCCTTGCTTCATTCCTCTCCCGTTTCTCCTTTCCTGCTTCTCTCAACCTCAAGATTCCCCATCACCTGTATCATTGCCTTGTTGATGAGGAAACAGGCCCAGCGATGCGACTTAGCTTGCAGACCTGGAGCTAAAACTGAGGGGTCTTGACCACCAGGCCAGATATCTTCCCACCAGATATAACAGTAGGAGGTGGGCGCAGGAACAGAGCTTCCAAAGGGTGATGCCAGTCTGGAGATGAACCCTTGCAACCAGAGAACATTTGGGTGAATTCTTCAGAGTATAGTGTACCCCCTCTAAGAGCTACCTCCAAGCATGTCAGCCCAGGAGAGAGCTGGACCTGTCTCTCTCAAAGGGAGAATTGCATTTCTCTCCTCCCGTACCTCCCCAGAGAAATGACTCTCACATTATAGCTTCTAAGGATTATCCACCTGGATGGAGGCATGTTTTTTTTTTTTTTTTTTTTTTTTTTTTTTTTGCGGTACGCGGGTCTCTCACTGCTGTGGCCTCTCCCGCTGCGGAGCACAGGCTCCGGACGCGCAGGCTCAGCGGCCATGGCTCACGGGCCCAGCTGCTCTGCGGCATGTGGGATCCTCCCGGACCGGGGCACGAACCCGTGTCCCTGCATCGGCAGGCGGACTCTCAACCACTGCGCCACCAGGGAAGCCCGAGACACGCTTTTATTTTCTGCTCACAGGCATCATTTTCAAAAGGGACAGTCTGATACCAGCACGAATATTATGGAGACAGTTTCAACAAGGATACAAGCAGGTGTCCTTGGAGGCCTGGCTTACTCAGGACCAGGCTTGGAAACGGCCTCCAGAAGAACCTGTGGGAACCCAGGGACCCTGGGTTCCCAGATCCAGTGACCAAGGAAACAAAATCCCTCCTCTTAACAAAGGGATGCTGTTTGCTCTTCGTGGTGGGCCTGCCTCTTGTGTTCAGCATAAAAGAGACTGCAAGGATATCTGCTATGTCAAGGGCAACAGCGCTTTTACCTTGGGGAACAGGCAACTCTTTGAGATGTAAACATATTCAAGATGAAGATAATTAGACTATTTCTCATGTTTTAGAGTCTCCATTTCACAGACATAAAAACAGAGGCCCAGAGAGGCTAAATAAGTTATTTATCATAACTCTGAATACCCGGGAGTGAGTGAATAGCCCTCAAATTCCTCCTTGGTTAAGATTTTGAGATTTATTTTGGGCCTTTAAATGGATATGGAGGCCACTGGCTTATAAAACATCTTTTTTTAAAGGCTTAACAGTTACAAGAAGGAATTTGATTTTAACTCAGACTACAATATCTTAACAACAAAACAACAAAGTAGGATCACAAAGAAAGTTCCCGTTACCTGTGTGTGGAGCAGTGATCCTCAAACTCTGTAGCCTGTCTTCAAATCGCCTTAAGGACTTGTGAAAACACACATTGCCGAGTCCCAGCCTCTGAATTTCTGAGTCTGGACGTCTCAGGCGGGGACCTGGAGTTTGCAGTTCTAACGTGCTCCCAGGTCATGTAGCGGCTGCTGGTCCGAGGGCCTCACTGGGGGAACCACTGCAGGAAAAGCTACTGCATCGACCAGCCTCTCCTTCAGGACTGAAGGATTTATCCTCTCTCTGGGAATTGCCCTCAGCTGTAGAGAGCCATCTCGCCCAAGGTCGGAGCCCCACGCCTGTGGCTCACCTGTATCTAATGATTGGTTGATGCTGGGCTAAGGCGATGGGTCTGACGATTGACGGCCCATTGTTGCAGCTTCATGGCTTTTCCCTAAGGTCGTATCACAGCTCAGCTTCTCCCTCTGCCGGGTCCTGTCTCCTTCCCGTTGCTCATGGCTGTTCATTCCAGACCACTTCCCAATACACTTCCTGTGCGAGAATCCCTAACTCTGCTTCCCAGGGGATGCAACACTCGGAGCACAGTCCCTTAAAGTCACCTCCTTGGCAAGACCACCCCCGACCATCCCCCTCTTCCTTCCTGATTGGTAATCTTCGTAGAATTCAATACTCCGACACTCTACGTTATAGATTTACCTAATGCTATCGTTCGACCGTCTTTCCCACTAGACTCTAAGCTCTTTGAGGGCACGGACCCGTCTCTTTTGTTCACTGTAACACCTGCAGGGCCTCAAGCAGGGCCTGGCTTACCATAGGCACTTGGTAATTCTCCTACGGGGTCCATTTTATTGGAGAGGATTTCGACACCTTCTACTGGAGTTCTAAAGCTCTAGCTCAGTGCTTTCAGGGGACTGCAATTCTTGGATGGGAGGAGACACTGGGATTCCTGTTCCAAAGAGAGAGAACTCAGCCATGCCTGATACACGTGCTTTGAGGAGAGGATGTCTATCGTCTCCTGATGCTTTGAGAAGAGCGTCTCAGTCTTCCTAGAATACAACTGCTTTTTTCTTTCTTGGGGAGTTATTTTAAGATGGCAGACGCTGGTGACTCTCTCTGCCCTGCACCCTAGCATCCCTCCGGCAGGCCTGCCCCTCAGCTTTGAGGCTGGCTCCCCTTGGTGACCCAGGGCCAGGGCCTGTCACCCAGAGGCACGGAACCCTTCCTTCCTGGTCCGCTCAGTGCTGAGTGAGGTCTGAAGGAGGCCACAGAGAAGCCCTTTGATCTGACGATGAGAAAGCAAAGGCTGCAAAATGCTAGGAATGCTCAAAGTAGTCCGTGGAGCTCTTCCTCCCCGGAGAGCCTAGGGTGCGGTTTCCCAGGGGAATACAGATAACGGAGTGAGGGAGGCACCCGCCCAGGGCCTGCCGAGGCAGAGGGCCCAGCAGCCCGAGGATGAGTCAAGTGCATCCAAACAGAAGCTGAAAAATAAGTTGGCGAAGCACTTAATGGCGTGCTTATCACGCTGAATAATTCAGCAGGCTGACTGCGCTGGCAGTCGGTTCACAGTTAATGGAGTATTTCCTGTAAGTATTATTTTCTCTTCCTGTTTCATCACCTCATCCAGTTCAACACTCTTTACTAATCTGGGGAGGTGAGAGCTATGCATCAATTCTCTGAGCTCATGGCCCCCAATTCTGAAATACTCTTAGGAACCACAGGAAGCTGCTCTGCGGAAAGGGGCGACCATTTACTCCGGTTCCTTCTCCTAATGTCTCAGAGGGGAGCCCTCTGTGCTCCTAATTGCGCACCTAAGTGAACACAAAAGCGCTCCTGATTGCACATCAAATAAATAAGGAAATGCTGTCTGCTGAATACGTACCAAGGACCAGCACTGCCGTCCCTCCCCCCATGGAGAGATTTCATTAAATATAGGCTGGCGAATGGGCTGCAGCTGTAAATGATGATTTACAGATATTCAATATGCCTTCTAGGGGGGTTTTTTTGGAGTTACGTGTTTCACACTGTTCGTTCTTTAATGCGTATATTCTCTGACACCGCCTGCAGGACGGATCTTCATCCTAACTCTTCCTGGCGCCCCATTCGGAAAGCGTTTTCTATTGTAAATGATCATGTTTTCTCACGATTCGATGGCTGGTCTGGCCACAGGTTTGGAAAGTGCAGGTTCCAGCGGGCGGACAGAGAAGGCAGCTCAGCTTGGCACTGCTGGGGATTGAGTCTTGAGTGTGGGAGAGGCTAATCGCCCAAAGCCTTTGCTCCTGGTGCTACAAAGAAGAGGCAGATTGTCCCAGAGATAGGAGCTTTCAGACTTTTCCAGGCTCTGATCTAAGGCATGCAAGGTCCTCCTCTAAAAGAGGGAGCCCTTTGTGATCGATTACGTCCAGCTTTATTTATCTCTGCCCCATCTGATCCCGGTTCTGCAGGAGTTAATAAGCAGTGCCTTTTCAGTACATATCATTTGATTTTCACTCAAATGTTCTCAGGGAAGAAGAAACACTCTTGCTCATACTAACACAACTATCTGAGGCTGATGGCGCCAGCTGATCTGCGGCGTCCCCACTGATGGTCACTTTATGTAGCTGGCATTTGCTCTTTTTTGATGCTTGGGTGTCTCTCCTTGGCCATAAATGCAACCTAAGACGAAGCTTGGGATTTTCTTCAAGTTCCCAAATGCTGGTCTGACAATGTTTCATAATTCCCTGAAGCCAACAGGACAGTACCCGGTGGAATAAAGGACCTCTCACCTGCGAAGAGCTCCGTTCCTACACACGCAAACACACGCTAAAAGGGAATGTGATACCCAGGTGAAAACAGGGTGAGATCATCTATGTAGCGGCAAGGTTTTTCTTTCTTTTTTTCACCACTGTGACCCTCTTTGCGCGTTTCTCACCATTGTTAAACCCAGACAGTCAGATATGTAAATACTGCCATTCCTGTACTCTTGATAACTCACTCACAAACGGTGCCTAAAATTGTCACCCCAGAATCATGAGGAAGAAGAGAGGCATGTTTTCCAATGTGATCAGTATTTTAGTAGGAACAGGAGTGCAGAAATGGGGAGGCAGGCAGAGGGAGAGGGAAAACATCGCTGGGTGAAGGAGGGAAACAGGAGGATTTAGTGAGTTGATAGGGGGATAGTTAATAACTTATAAAAATGCTGCAATCTGTCCTTGGATACTGTTTGGGATTCTGTCTGATCTTTTAAAAGAGCTCATCTACACAAGCAAGGGCCACTATCCTGGTGTATGGGATGTCCTGTATATTTTAACTGCTTTTAGTCCTATGTGTGGGTTTTTTAGGGATTTGGGGGTTTATTCTTGCACACATCATTCCAAAATACTTCTGAAATTGGCCTTGAGCTTCTTTTTTTTTTTTTTTTTTTTTGGTACACGGGCCTCTCACTGTTGTGGCCTCTCCCATTGCAGAGCACAGGCTCCGGACGCGCAGGCTCAGCGACCATGGCCCACGGGCCCAGCCGCTCTGCGGCATGTGGGATCTTCCCGGACTGGGGCACGAACCCGTGTCCCCTGCATCAGCAGGCGGACTCTCAACCACTGTGCCACCATGGAAGCCCGGCCTTGAGCTTCTGAACATACACAAAAGCCAAAACGCCCTCTTTGGGTGTCCACAGGTGTCTCGCTGTTCCTGACACATGTGCCCTGAGGGCAAAGAAGCTGTGTTTTTTTTTTTTTTTCTCTAACATCAGCAGCTTGCATTTTTGGGCTGTGCTTCTGCAAGGCCAGGCATCTGTTTAGAGGATCCAGGTAGCAGACAGGGGCACGTGATTGGGAGGGGCCTAGAATGTTCTCCCTACTCCATGGGTGAGGGACCCTGTGCTTTACTCCATCTCCCCCAAAGCCCCCAGGGCTTCAGAGTGAGGATTAAGCAATTTAGGGTAGACTCTGCCATCAGAGTGGCACACTGCACCCCAACCGGGGAACTTGGAACAGCTATGGTGCCGCCCATTTCAGGACAGTCATCAGCTACCCACCCCTCCTTTTTTGGTGGTCCATGTGGAAGCACTTGAGTGCATCTCACAGGAGGCTACTGAGCGCCGCTTGCTGTGTGCATTATTTGCTGATGCTCTGGCAGCTGTGGATGCCAGACAATACCTCCAGGCCCCCCGAAGGCAAGGGAGCAGCTCACCCTGTCCCTGCCTCTACTTGAATGTTGGCTCTTAGCATGGTGGTACCATGTGACATAGCTGCTGTAACTGGGTCAGAGTGTCAGGGAGGCCTGTGCCTGGGCTGGAGGTGCAGCTGTTGCTACAAAAGGGCCTTCAGGTACCCAGAACTGGGCGTCACTCCCAGTTTCCCGAGCATTGCCGGGGTCCCGGGTGCCAAGCTCTGCCTGGCCCCTTTTGCAAGGGTGTGGTGCCGCCTGGAGGGTCACCCATCACTCGGGGCCGGCCCGGACTTGAGCCCTGTGCCCAACTCCTCGAGTGCAGAGGCCCTGCTGGACACACCTGCTCCGCCTGGCCGACCCTCCCCGAGTCTGAGTTCAGAAAGGAGGCCCGCGGTGCTCGACTCTGGCCGCACGTCGGGATCAGCTGGGAGGCTTTCTAAACGGTCAGCGGCCGGGTCAGAGATGGAGGACGCTGGGACCAGGGGAGACTGGGGCATCTCTTCATCCTGACAGTTTCATGTGAGTTTCTGACTTTTAGCTGAAGACAGATTGGGGCACTCGTATGTGGATGTGCAGCAGTGGTCACTACCATGTGCCTGCGTCTCTTTAGATTCACAGGTCCGGAGCCAGGGGGTGTGCCCTGTGCACTCAGGGACTCACAGGTGCCTTACACGAAACAGAAATGGCCTTTTTATGAAGGTGATGACACTGGCTGTGAGCAGAAAGAACAGACGCCCGGCATCCTTCCCCCTGCAGCTGGGACCTCTTATCTATGGCTCAGGTTAAGTCTTTAGGGCCCATGGCAGGTCTCAGCAGAGGTGGATACCCCTTGGGCTAGTGAAACTTTGGGTCTCTTCCCCTCATGGGCTCCTCCCCTCCCCTTCCTCCGTCCTTTCTTCCTTCCTTTCTTCTGCACCAGGCGGCTTGTGGGATCTTAGTACCCCGACCAGGGATCGAACCCCAGCCTTTGGCAGTGAAAGCTCTATGTCCTAACCACTGGACCACCAGGGAATTCCCGTCATAGGCTTTTCAAAGCCTCGTTCTTAATTTTATATGTAGATTGCACATTCATTGCCTAAAGACGGCTCCCCAAGTTACAGAAGGGTCAGGGTGTCCTGGTCCCAGCCCTGCCTTTCTGCCTCACAGGGAATGTCACGATAGGGAACTGAAATCCACTCACAGCCACTGTCATTTTTCCAGTGTGCCGAGTGCCTCTCCCGTTCCTCTCTCTGTTCAGTCTCTGGTTCGAAATTCTTGATACTGTCGAGCTCCAACTGAATACCCACTGCCTATTCGCCACCGCTACCTGGATGTCCCATCAGCCCAAAACTCGGCATGTCCTAAACTGGACTTCTCTCCCCTTCTCTTGTATCCCAGGCTTTGGTCCATCAGGAAGTTGTTCTAGATCCTCCTGCTGCTCCAACTTCCACCCTGTCGCCTCCCACCATTGATCAGTCACATCACCTTCTAAACATCTCACTTCCAAGTCCCCTTGTCTATCCCCGGTACGGACAGCCACCCCCAAGCCACGCCACCAGGCTACACTAATGTAACGATGTCCTGGTTTGCAAGTCTTGCCCTGTATCACTCCACTCATCCTCCGCCAGGTACCAGAACGATGTTTCTCTGACTACGAAGGTCTGATGTGGTCGCTCCTCTGTCTCGAAGATGAAATCCTCTTAGCAAACCCTGAGGATTCTGTGTGCTGGGGCCCCATCAGCCTGCTCTCTGACTCCTCTCCCATGATGTCCTGGCCCCAGTGGTGCTTGTGCTTCTCCATCACGCCACGCTGCTCTCTTTCACGGCGCTTGCATGCACATCTGTGTGCATCCTCACCCCGTTAGTCCATCTGCAAAACCTCTGTCCACTCTTTCACACTCAGCTCCTACTTTGCTGCCTGTGAAGACGTTTCTCCTTAAGCCCAGCTGACGACTCTCTCCTTTAATTCACCACCAACCCTCACACAGGCCTCTCTTATCTGTAAGATGCAATTACCACACCCCTCTCCCTGATACCCTGCGCAGGTCCTGAAGACCTGATGTGTGTCTTAATTATCTCAGCACCTGGTGGTCTGCCTTGCCTATAACAGGTACGCAGTAAACATTTTTGAATGAATGACTAATGACTCTGATGGCTTGGTTGTCCCTCAATTAGCAATAGACTTGAGAATCCCAACTACTTCCTTAGAGGCCACAGAAGCGTGCATTATTTTAAATAGCAACTCAGTTCGAATAGAGGCAATATCAGAATAAATGTGTTGACCTTTTAACATTTTTAATCCACTGACCTGCATAAATTCAACCAATGAGAGTAAATTCTCTTATTCAAAGGCTGATTATTCACATGTTGCACTTCCTACTTTTCCATATTTTGAAGTCCGTTTTGGAGTCTGACAAGAATAGTTACAATTTATTAAGCCCTTGCGCTGTGTCACACCCTGCGTTTTACATATATCACATACATCAAGCGCTACCTCATTATCTCTAAAATCTTCATCAGCACCTCAATTAGAGAAACAAAGCGAGCTTAAACATCTTAATAAATTAAACTGAACACATACCGATACGTGTAAGCACGTTTTTCAAAAACATTCAGAGGGAGAGAAGAATTCAACTGTGGGATTTTCATGAACTCCACTGTAGACCCCAATCGTCCAAGCTGGCCTTGGTCTCCACCAGTGTGGGCAATCAAGAGCTGGATACATTGTAACCAGGACTGGGTTAAAAGATCTAGGAGTATCCTTGGCTCTTGTGAGCAGAAAAAAATGGCCAAGCAACTTGGAGAGAGGGGACAGTGGATGGAAGAAGAAGGAAGGAGTAAAGAGAGAAGAAAAAGCACAGAAACTTACAAAGGTCATAAGGGAAAGAGGCAGAGAGGAAACAGAAAGAGAGTGTGGAGGAAGTACAGACCCAGTGACTGAGAAAAACAGAGAGGGAAAAAATAAGAACGCGGAGTCCAAATCACGTCCTACAGCAGGAAACTGGAGGGGTTTTGGAAACGGTCACGAAACAATGGTCCCCGAAACAGCCAGGTTCCTACTGAACTGTCCCCAAGGAAGAATCCTCTATCATACGCTCAAGATCTTTTCACAGAACTTAACTGAGTGTCTGATCAATTGAGCGAAAATCCTCCTCAACACAGGGCCATTTTTTTTCTATCAATTTAATAAAGAAACTGGCTAAAGGCAGATGTTAACTGGATAGACTACAATAAGCTCGGATATGTAGTGTGGATTTCAATCCTGTTCGTGGATAAAGGAGCTTGGAAAGCATTATGCAATAACATAATGAACCTATATTGCTTTCTCCCTCCGAAAGCAAGTGTGGTTTTGATAAACTTTTAATATGTATTTCAGGGTCTGAACTGCATACCATCTCCCCATCTTTCTCTGCTGGAGGAGCTGAATGACAGCTCTCACCTCAGAGATATTTTTTCCATTATAATTTTTCAATTTGTTCTGGTCTAAAAAATGTGTGGAAACGAAAACAGAGAAAATTCAAGCCCTGTGTCCTCTTCAAGCATTCTGTTTTGGCTTCACTGTGAGTTTGCAGACTCCTTTCTGCTTCCCTTTCTTTTCTGGCAAATGACCTTATTTCTTCCAGATTTCTGATCACTTCTAATATGCCAGAAAATATTGACTGGATTTGCAGGAAAGCCTCTCATGCTTCTTTAGTTTTCACCTCTTTTTGGCCTACAATCTCTTCTTTTAGTTCCCCTCGTCCAAAAAGCAAAAAACAGAAAAACAAAAACAAACCTTTGGGAAAACTCAGATTAGCCTCGGGATTCAAGAGACATGCTTCCCCATGTTCTCAAGCACACAGCACCCCAGGAAATGAAGGAGCAGGAAAGTCTCTCAAAGTCCTCTGGTCCATCTGCCCTGGGTGAGCTGATCTAGTCTTCTTACCTTAAAGAATTTTAACAGCTTCCGTTTCCTTAGTGATGGGGAGGAAAAATATTTCCCCAGGGAACACAGGCTGGATGACTGCGGAGGAGTTTGCATACACCCCAAATTAGCAGGAGACCGGGGGCCTGAGGCTGCACGGGGTCACATTTTCAGTCACTTCTCTGCCTGTTTCTCTCTCCACCTGAGTGCCATCCTCCCACAAAGGAGAGCACGCTTACCTTCCTGGGCTTGACTTTATCGTGGTAGTCATACTGGAAGATGCCTTTGTAGCTCAGTCCCAGCCACCACGGTATCCCCTGCTTGTCCTAGGACATCAAAAGGAGTACGGGTAAGCATGGGACCAGACAAGAGAGACAAGAACCAAGAGATCTCCTGGTTCACCTGAAGACAAAGGGAAATGCAAATTCCTTGAAGTGGACGGAGCCCACCTCCCTGTGCCTCACCTGAATGGGTGTGCCCTGTCACCAAAGGATGCTCAGTAAAGTGACTTAGAAAGTGCCCTGGGTTGGGGACCCAGCTCTGTTCCTAACCAGCTGGGGGGTCCTTTCCTCCCTTTCTGAGTAAGAAGTGGACGCCTTGTTCTTTGTTCTCCTTCTAAGACTTCAGGTTTTCAGAGCTGGGCCCCTCACCTACCAACAGGGAGAATCTGAGAGATGCTGAACATTCTAACAGAACGACCTTCTGAGCCGAGAAAGTGTCATCGACTGTCAGCGCTGGAAGGAACCAGAGAGACTAGGGAAGCTGCCTCCTCTGAACATTTTGTCTTAAAACACTGTATTTTTTTGGAGCACTTTTAGGTTCACAGCAAAATAGAGAGGAAGGTACAGGAGTTTCCCATGTACCCCATCCCTACACATGTGTAGCCTCCCCCGAGAGGAGGAGGAGGTACCACCAGAGTGGTACCTTTGTTGCAAATGAGGAACCTACACTCACCCGTCTTAATCACCCAAAGCCCATAGTCTACCTTAGGGTCCACTCCTGGTGTTGTACGTTCTACGCGTTTGCACAAACGTATAAGGGCGTGTACCCATCGTGTACGCAGGGTCACACAGAGTATGTTCAAGGCTCTAAAAATCCTCTGTGCTCTGCCTAGTCATCCCAGCTTCTGGCAACCAGCTTTGCCTTTTCCAGGATGTCATATAGTTGGAATCATACAATATGCAGCCTTTCCAGATTGGCTTCTTTCACTTAGTAATACGCATTTAAGACTCCTCTAATTTTATTTTATTGATTTAATTTTGTAGCTCATACATGTGTATTTATTTTATTCCTACCAGAACAGTGGAAATGCTCTCAAAACTAGCTCAAGTTTTCTATAGCACTTTTTCCCCCTATTTGAATAAATTTATTTATTTATTTATTTTAAAAGTTTTATTGGAGTACAGTTGATTTACAATGTTGTGTTAGTTTTTGGGGTACAGCAAAGTGAATCAGTTATACATATATCCACTTTTTTTTTTTTTAGCTTCTTTTCCCATATAGGCCATTACAGAGGATTGAGCAGAGTTCCCTGTGCTATACAGCAGGTTCTTATTAAGGACTCCTCTAATTTTATAGACAAAGGAATCATGCAAAGGTTGCATCCTACTCAAGACCCTCCCCTTCCCCCCCCCAGCAGGCCAATGGCAGTGCAGGGTAGGCAGGTGCTCGTAAGGTGTGCATCCTGTTCACCTCATGAAGACAGTGGCTACCTGGCAGGACTGGGGTAGCAAAATCGAAGCTTAGACACTCTGGGAACTGAATTAAAAATACCAACACCTTCTTTCTTCCTCTAACAGAGACCTCTGGCTCCCCAGATCGTAAGTTGTAAATCTACATTCAAGACTGTTAATTAGAAGCCCCCACATGCTAGGAATTGACAGTGGGCATATCAAACAGCCTTTCCCTGGATTTGTCCTAACTGCCGCATGCGTGAATGATCTAACACACCCCACGGTGGCTGTCTTGAAAACTCACAATTGGCTTCGGCATTTTCAGAGATATGTGGGGCGAGAGTTAGTTCAAGGTAAGCACAAAGTAAAGGGCAGAAGAAATACAGTTTGAATTTTTAGAAAAGTTTCTGAATTTCTTTAAAGGTATAACACCCCTGTCTCTGGAAAGTGCCCGGGTGACTGCAATGGTTTCAGAGAACAGAACAAGAGGAGAGACGAAGGCGACTGCAATTTCAGTTTGTCGAGGTAAGAGCTCTCATCACACCGTGAAATGCGGCATTATGAAATTGATAAGGCCACCAAACAGTGAGTCTCGATATAGTTAATTAGGCTCTTTCTCCAAATAGATAGGAGAGCAATCACTCACGTCTGGAGACTCCAAGAGCCAAACACACAGGCGCACTTGGCACTTGGAAAATCGCAAGGTCTGCTTCTGGCCTCTAACAAGCTGCAAAGGAGCATATTTCTAAGGTTTGATTGGAAGGCAGAAAGCATGCATATCAGAGGTTGCCTTTCTGTCAAGTTCTAGGGCTGAGGAGGAAGTGGAACACAGGTTTAAGCAAGTAAAAGACCAGATGAGGTTTTATCTCAAAGCCTTCCCATCTAGCTGTCTCAAGCCATCTCAAGTCTTCCAGCATCTAGAAAACTTCTATGGGGTAGCTGGAGAAGCAAATTTCATAATCTCTATTTTAATTACGAGCGACGGAGGTGAGGTCAAGCTAAGAACAAATAGCGAATCAGAGAATGGAATGGAGTCGGGGATTCTCGAGTTCCTGGCTCCCATTCCCGAATGCAGACCCCTTTGCTAAACATCACCGTAGAATATCTCCACAACTCAGGGAGAGACTCGCATTTGATTTCTGTGACATGCCTCTTGTAATAATGTCAGGACTACTGCTGGACCCTTCTGTTTCCTTTTTGGTAGCAAGATGGCAAAATGGACATGGGCTCCAAACTCTCACTAGCAGTGTAAGAGTTGAACCCTGACAGCCAGAAAGGGGGCTTTTGAGACTCTTTTCATGAACAATTCCATTTCCTTTTGGGGAGCTGACTGCCCACTGGCTTCAGTGGCCACATCCCAGGGCACAGCCAGCTGTACAGGGAGTAAGTCTCCTTAGAGGATCCATCCTTCTCATGTGAGACAGGAGATAGCCCAGGAGCCCAGGTCACACTTCTCATGACAGACTATAGCTTAGGCTTAAGCAGGGCAGGGATGGTTGTGATGCTTCTATGAGGTCTGTGCATCATGCTGAAGAGGGATGAATAGCTTCCATTGGTGGGAAGGGTGTTGGAAGGACATCAGGAAGAACTGAACCACTGCAGGCTCTGAGAGGTCTTGGGCTGAGCTGCTGGGTGGGACTGGAGTCCCCATACATGCCTCATAACCGAGCTCCACAAATATCATTCTGACACTTCTTCCCATCGTGGAAATGTGTACATCCAACTACTCAATTCAATTCTCAATAATGGTACTTGGTAAATATTTACTGGGTACCTACTAAGTGCCAGGCACTACACTGGGTTCTGGGAAAATATAACAGAGTGCAACAGTCTTTGCCATCAAAAGGCTGCAGTTTAGAGGAAGATACAGGACATTATGTTAAAATGCGTACCAAGGACGTGCAAAGTGCCGTGCAAACTGCCATGGGCGACACAACAATGAATGAAACACGGTGTATGTTCTGGTCTAAAGGAATTAAAAATATAGTCGGGGGCTTCCCTGGTGGCACAGCGGTTAATAATCCGTCTGCCAATGTGGGGGACACAGGTTCAAGCCCTGGTCCGGGAAGGTCCCACATGCCGCAGAGCAACTAAGCCCATGTGCCACAACTACTGAAGCCTGCACACCTAGAGCCCGTGCTCTGCAGCGAGAAGCCACCGCAATGAGAGAAGCCCGCGCACCGCAACGAAGAGTATCCCCCGCTCGCTGCAACTAGTGAAAGCCCACGCAGCAACGAAGATCCAACGCAGCCAAAACTAAATAAATTTAAAAACAAATAAATAAATAAATAAAACTCCACCTGAAAATATTTTATATATATATATATATATATATATATATATATATATATAGTTGGGTGGAAACACGGGGAAGGAAACTGGTGGAAGAGCATGGAATCTCAGGTTGGTTGGTGGGACTGTCTTGAGTTCAGAAGTGTTTTCTGCTCTTTTTGTCTGGACTCTGGGCAATGACTTTGATCAACTTCACATTGGGGTAAACGAAGGAAAGGAAGTTATCCTTTCTCAGGATAGAAGAGGGTGCGTGAGGACATCATTACCTATTATTTCGAAGAGGAGATCCCAGTCTGGGACATTATGGATAAAACGCAAGAGAATTTAGACGGGGGCCTGTGTTACAATGGACTTACCACTGCCCATAGTCTTCTCTAAGAAGACAGAGCCTGTCGATTTGTCAGCCCATATAGTCCCACTTCTCCTATTAAGTTGCCTACGTGGCATTTGACCACCAAGAAAAACACTGCTGATTCTGCTTAAAGTTTCTGTTCTTTGTGCTTAGATGGAATTTTCCTCCTGAGAGGCTCTGCAGTCCTGATCTCCAGGATTCTTCTGAGAATGAAGAAGTAGGCATTTACCACACCCACTTCACAAAAAGGCAAGTGAGTTTTGGAGAGAACCCGAATCAAGTCTCACTATACTAGGGGGGGAAGTTCCATTGTCCCAACGCCCCCTGGCATGCGATCTTCCTGTCCAAGCCCTCCCCACTCCCCCAAAAATCTTCAGTAAGATTAAAAAGAAAACAAAATGAGAACTTTTCTTTTAGGGCATGGTGGCAACTTTCACCAAATGAGTTCACTTACCTTCACTGCGTAATAGTGAACCCCGTAGGTTGGGAGAGACTCCACAATGCTCATGTAGCTGGGAAGACAACACAACACACACACCTGGTTATTCTGCAGAAGTGGAATCATATACATGTTGGTGTGTGTGTGCACGTGATACAGTTCTCAGAGTAATCGTTTACGTGAAAAATACATGGAACCACCTGCCCCCGGAGCTACGTCTCTCCCAGCAGAACTGAACAGCCCCGACATACACTACGTGAACACACACACTGCCTCAGCAGCACTGTGGGCTGGGGGGCACTTACTTGACGATGGCTTGGCCTCTGGTCTGGCCGTTCAGTTTCTTGTAGTGCTCGATGACCCGGTCCTCGCTACAACGAGAGGAAAGGAGTCTCTGTCTCAGTCCCCAGGGCGACAGCCCCGCTCCCCGCTCACGGAGAGATCCGTGAGCCCCAGCATCCTCATGAGAAGCTCTAAGGAGCCAAGAGCTCCTGGAAAAATGATCTGTCCTGAAAGTAGCATGTCCAAACGCAGCCCAAGTGAGATGCCTAGGGCTAAGGATGTTCCCAAAGCTTCTGTTTCCCCCTCAGAGGACTCGCATTCTCTTTGTCTTGGGCTTATCATCAGTAAAAGGAGAGCCCGGGCTTTGGGCGTTGGCTCTTTGTAAGAAATGAGACTGTGGGAGCAGAGGACAAAGTGGGGAGCGTGCGGGCCAGCGGGCAGGGACAGGAGACAGGAAGAGGGCTACTGGCCGGAGGTGCACGTGGACGCTCTGGCCGCCCTCCCTCGGTTCCTCCTCCCCCTGCTCCGCTCTTGCATCCCGTCGGCACAGGGCCTCCGGGGTGGGGCAGGCAGGCGTGGACTCTGACAGGACGCCCACGGCCTCCCCACCCTGAGTTAGCAGGCAGGCTTGAGGGCGTCCAAGGAGGAGGGGAAAGTTCTGGAATCTGGGGCCGGATAACACAGACCGTGAAGCAATATAAGGCCCAGAGGAGCGCTGGCGAGATAAGGAGGCAGAAATCAGAGGGGCACTCCAGTACCTTCTGAAACGTTAGTTCTAACACAGCAAGAGGCCAGCTCGCTCCTTGAGGGGCAATGCAGGCCACACCCTCCTGCAACGGGGCGGACGGCAGCAGGGGCCCCTCTGGGAAGTGACCTCGTGCCCCGCCGCCTTTGTAAGCTCAGGAGCAACCTTGGGAATCACAGGGGAAGCACATCCCACCCGCTGAGGGGTCAAGGCCAAAGGCCTGGGACCAGGCCGCACGGCCTTCCTCCTCACGCCTCGCCCTCACATTCCTCCCCGCTGGCCCGTGGACTCCATGACAAGGAGGCGACCCCAGGGACGAACACTCGAGACCTCCTTGGCTGACCCTTATGAGCTATTATTCATTTAGTACCCCGGAACTGATCGAAAGCCTTCTTTCACCCCCCTCTTTCTTTGCCAGCGAGGCCACTTCTGGGGGGTCACACATCCTACGTGTTCATCACCTAGTACTTGGGGGCCATTTAGTTATCTTCTAGTTACTCTCGCAAGCTTCCATGAATCTCTCTTCACTTCAGTATTCTGAAATTTGACGCACGTAAGGCTGGCCCCTCACAGGAAAGTGTCTTCTCTAATGCCCCGGATGGGGAATGGCTGCCTAGGAGGGTCCTTGGTCTAGTTGAGGGTCGTGTCTATGGAGTCCAGGCACCTCTGTTCAGAAAGGGGCAGCTGCACCGTGTTTCTCCTTGGCTCCCACACACCACGGACGTTCTATGCGAAGGGGGACAAAGCCCTCTCCTGACAGAGAATTCTCCAGAAGCGTCCTCTCTGGGGTCGACACCAGCCTCCCAGAGCATCAGAGTCGTGTCAGGACGTTCTGGGGTTACCCTTCCAGCTTCCTCCCCAGACAGCCACTGAACCAACAGCTGGGTTGCCACACGACGTGGCATCTGGGGAGGTGGACTTCTAGGTCTGAGGTCCAGCCACGCAGTATAGCTACAGGCCTACTTCCTTGGTACAGAGCTGCAAAGAGGGTCCCTGGCTCCCTGGGCTGAGGAGGGGAGACGGAACTTAACACAGTGCCGTGGCTGTGAACGTGAGCATGGCGCGGGGAAGGACACCAGCAGTGTCAGCAACACCGGCAGGCAAGCTGTTCAGCTGTTCACAGACTGACTGGTCTGAGCCTGGGGGTCTCACCGTGCCTGTCAGCTGTGGGGATCAGTCACCCTGCCTCGCCTGGTTTCTCCTGCTGTCTGAGACCCCCCGCGAGGCCACAGTATCTTCCTTCTTCCTTGGCTTTTCCCACCTCTTCTGCCCCAGTGGAAACTCCATAGGCAGGCGTGTGACAAGAGCCGCCTGAGACCCACTCCACCCCCGGCCCCGCTCCTGCCCCTCTCCAGGCTTTGACAGATGACTCACACGCACCAACTACCCCAGATGCTTGGGGTGGACGAAACGGGATTATCATCAGAGACCCATGAGGCAGAGGAAACGGGATCCCAAAACACATTTGGAGGACATGGTGTTACAAGAAGGAAAAAGGCAAATGACCAAGGCTGACCGTGCCCCAGGCATGGGATGGCTGCTCCATCTCCGCAGACAAGGAGCCCTGAAACAAGGCAATGGCCACAGGCCTCCCTGTCTCGGAGGAGCCGTCGGCCTGTGAGGGGAAGATGTCCCTTCACACCTTGTATGGGCGGTATGAGTGGTCCCGCATTTGCAGTGGAGGCGCCCAAGAGAATCCAGGTCGGGGCCCTGATGCTGCCTTGTTCTGTGGCCCTGGGCACTTTGTGCCTCGGATGCCTCCCCGATAGAGGAATCACGTGGGGTGAGAAGTCCAAGCTTGTTGAACGCTTGGGGGAAATGAGCAGAAAGGATTATTATGTGATGACTCAGCATTATTAGGCACCGTTCCCCTACTTCCTAATTGCATTCTGTGCCTTTTTATTTCCTCTCTAATTACAGTCTGCATTTGGTCGATATGGTTAGTCCCATTTTAGAGATGGGAAATGGAGGCAGCAGAGAAGTCTCACGAGCTTCCTGGACTGTCATTACCCCACAGTTCAGAGGCTTGGCTGGGATTCTAAAACCCACTGCTTTTGCTCACTAGGCTGATATGCCTTCCCTGACTAGTGGTGGATGGCTCCCGGTGGCTTCTTTTGACCTGAAGGTTGTCCACTGCATCTGTGAATGTGTGTGTGTGTGTGTATACTTTTTTTTTAAGCAATGCATCATCAGAATGGTTCATGCCACTGGCTTATTTGTGTATAAGCTGAGTTGTAGAGCAGCTGAGGGTACCTGGCTTCAAAAACATCCCTCCCTCAGTCCTGCCATCCTCCCAGTGCATTTAGACAGTGACATGGGCACCTCTGGGTCCAAATGAGGCCCGGGGAAAGCGCTGGCCTGGTCACCAAGATAGAGGGCTGTTCTGGCAGGACAGCTACGGATGTAGATGAGGGTAAAGCTGTTCATACCGACAAAAGAGAAAGCATATGCATGAAGGAAGGAGTTTCTGTATTGGTGATACTGTTTGCATCCAGAGCAGACAGTGGAGGTAACAGGAGAAAATCCAGAGAGAGAAAGAGGAGAGGAAAGGGAGGTGTTCATAGCTCTGAAATGAGCACAGGGTGTAAGAAACGTTTGGAAACAAACACATGAGATAATTGAGGGAGGGATTAGGCTGAAAGCAACTCTGATTCCAGACAACCCAGCAACATTACAGCCCCCGCTGGCAAATACATTTCACCAGGTGGGATCTCTCAGCTTCTCGAGTTACTTCCTTGCATCTCGAGCTCCTTCACCATTGGTTTCCTGAAAGTGAACCGCTGGGAGGATAGAGAAGGTAAGGCCCAGGGAGCATAAGGAATTGGGGAGAGGGCAACTGGGTTCCACGAACAAGGGAACAGGAGTGCCATCTGGGGGTGTACGTATGTGCACGCTGCCAGGTTGGAAGTCTGGAAATTGACACGTGCAAAGTCTTCGCACGTTAAACCAATTTTGTTCTTTGGGGGCAAATTAGAAGGATCTAAAGCCACTATTTATGGACACCTGTGTAACCAAAAAAAAAAAAAGAATGGCAACAAAACAGTTCCGAGAGATGAAACTGGGGATGCCAGCACACGGGTCGGAGCTCTCAGCCTCCGGGTTCAGCTCTTTTGTCTCCTGTCCAGCTTCCCCATCACTTGGTCTCTTGGCAAGAAATGATTTACGCGTACTGGAGTCTCATCCTGCTAATGCCCTCTGCAGCAAGACACACCCCATCCCAGCCAAAGGAATCCTTTAAAGCCACCCGGATGACTGAATAACTAGTCTGTCGACTGGAAAGGTGTCTGGACAGGATGAAATGTTAGTAAATTGGCAACTTCATAAAGCATATTACAGAAGTGCTTAAAAGTCATACGTTATAATTCAATAAGGTTGACTTGTTCTGCGATTTCTGTTTTATCTTATTATTGTTTCTTAAATAAAAGCCGTTACAGTGCTTTTTGTCAAGGAGTCACAAGGATGACTGGGGGAGCGGCATTTTGCTTTCAAAGGACAGAGGTCAGGGCTCGCTAGCCCAGCAGTATTTCCACACACTGCCCGGCGATGCAAACCCTGCTCCGCTGTGACCCGAACCACAACCTGGGAACCGTGCAAGTGCCCGATTCATTCAGAATCAGTCATTCAGGGCCCGACAGGTGAACTATGGTGTAATGTTACACGGAAGCTAAATCAGGAGATATTAAACATTGTGGGAAAAGAATCCATCTCTCTCTTCTGCAAAGAAAACACCCGTCCTCCTCCCACATCTCAAAACCCCACACATCCTGTCATCAAATGACGAGGATTCCAAAGCGAAACTCTAGGAGCTCACGAAAGACTCTCCAAGGAGGCAAAGCATCCAGAGGGAAATGTTAGAAGGTTTTTCTGTTTTTCTGTTTTTTAAAGAAAGAAAATAGGGAAAAGAGGTCTCACACATTTCATGTTATTTAAATAAATGCAGAAAACAGTTTCATGAAGACTCAAGCCACTCGATACAGTTTGGAGTCGCTGTCTGATTGGGGTCCAGGCGGACTCCCCGTGGTGGCGGGGAGGATGCACAGTCGCCAGGAGCCCCCTGCATCCCTAGAAGGGGCTCCCTCCTGGCGGGGGGATGCCTGGGGCATGTGGAGAGAGGGGGCTTACCAGTAAGCCAGGGAGGGGTGCTCCTTCAGAGCCTGCGTGGGAAGTGCTGGCAGTTTCTTCAAGTCCGTCCTCACCACTTCATTGCTGGAAGACAGGGCAGACAGGGAGCACGGCAGAAACATGCTCAGCCTCGGAGAAAACCACAGCACCACGCGAGGCGACCCGGCCCAGTCTTGTCCTCAGACCCCGCGTCTGTTCCCCTTTACTGAAAAGCGGTGCTTTCTTTGTACTTATTTACTTAGCAGAGACGCAAAAGAACACACAGCACGCAGAGCCCGGCGGCCTTTCCCTGTAGAGGGCAGGGCCGGGCAGAGCCGTCTCGGATGCCTGCGGGTCCTTTTCAAGCCCTGCATGCCAAGGGGGCACGGATGAGTGTCCTCGGGCAGCAGGAATGTGGGCAGAAGGGTCACCAGTTTCCCCACGGGGGGACCTTAGGGAGGTCTGGAGGGCCCCGCCGTGGGCTTTGAGAATGGACAGCTCGACTGCTTTCTCCTTAAGCTGTTTCCCTCACTAACCCACAGGCCAGTTTTCTTTGCCTGGATTGACCACATGCTAGAAACTGTTGTCCAAAATATGACAAATGCATAACATTTGCTTTTAAAAAAATTTTTTTTGATTGAAGTCTAGTTGATTTACAATGTTGTGTTAGTTTCAGGTGTACAGCAAAATGATTCAGTTACATATATATATATATATATATATTTCCACATTCTTTTCCCTTATAGGTTATTGCAAAATACTGAGTAGAGTTCCTTGTGCTATACAGTAGGTCCTTGTTGGTTATCTATTTTGTATATAGTAGTGTGTATCCGTTAATCCCCAGCTCCTAATTTATCCTCCCCCCTTCCCCTTTGGTAACCATAACTTTTTTTTCTATGTCTGTGGGTCTATTTCTGTTTTGTATATAAGTTCATTTGTCATTTGCTTTTGACAAGATCCAGAAACGACTCAGAAAGTGTGAAGTGGATTATCAGGCGCTAGAAGGAGGTCTTACGCGGCCCGTCCCTGGACCAGAAATTCTTCCTTCCCTTCAGACTCGCATGATCTCAGGTTTGGGAGATACTTTAAATTCCCCTAATTTAACCAGGGGGCTTCAGAGGCTTGACTCCTCTGTGGGCGCTCAGCAGACCCGCACCCCTGCTGGGACAGGGACATCTGGGTGTTGGCCCCCAATGTCTACCTCCAGAGCCAATCAGCAGCATCCATTTGGGATGGCTCTGGTGTGTAAAGGTGTCTCCCTGTACTGGTCCACCAGAGCGCCTCATGGCCCTTGCTGTGAAGCCTGCATTTACACACAGTTCTAACCCAGGCTATGGGAGCAGCTTCTGTCGTGCTCATGCAAATCAAGGCAAATATTGACCACCGGGACCTTGGGCAGTAGCATCTAAAAAGCAACGAGATAGGAGCTCACAGGTAAATACAAAGGAAGGAGGGAACACCACAGTCACATGCCTTTCCGTGGGCCCCCGCCCAGCTGGAAACACTGCCTCCAGCTAGGAATCAGCAGCTACCCTTTGGATGCCTAGTGCCAGTGGGCAAAACCATTTCCATACTTCAAGTTCATGTACCTGGTGACAAAGAAACACATGGATGTGACCTTATAGCTGCTCCCAGACAGGATGTTTTTTTCAAGTGGACTAAGAAACAGTGACAGTGAAGTTTGTGAATCTTGGCTTTGGGCAACCAACTGGAAGGAAAATCTAAACTTGTAACTGTTGAAATCAATAAATCTGAGTCCTTGAACGGTTATCACGCAGGTGGCAAGGATTTATTGATTAATAATCAATAAGTTGAATGTATTTATGGAGCCCCTGCTATAGGGATATATAAAAAAAGGATAAGCCATAGTCCTCATTCAAAAGGTGCTCACAATTCAGTGCAGGGGGTGAGAGGTGCGAATAAAAAGAGAACTGACTACATGGGCAGCACTGGATCATGTCAATTCAAACAACAAACTAAAAAGTTTGGAGGAAAGGAAGGCCCCTGTGGGCTCTGTTGTAAAAGCAGACTTTGGGGCAGGGCCCACATGGAGAAAAGGACAGGAATCTTATTTTTCTTCTCAGTGGAATAGAGTAGAGTATGGAGGCCAGGAACTAAAGAGATCAATTAGAATGGGTGGTATGGAAGGGTTAAGCAGACCAAATAAATGGCAGATTAGGCATAGGATTTTGAGAACCTTCCATGCCAGGCTGGTAGAATTCAAGTTTAGCCAGGAGGCAAGGGTCAGCACTGGAGCTTTTCAAACACGTCATCTCCTTGTGTTTAGGAAAATTCAATTCCCAAGCAGAGTTTGGAATTTTTACTTGCATGTTATTAAGGCATAAAGGAATACTCAGGTCCCCGAACACCCAAGAGCCTACAGTGATGAGTTTCTGGGTCTTATCTTCCCCGTTTATTAAGTATAAGCTCCCTGAGAACAGAAATTTGTTTCATGGACTCATCAGTGCCTAGGTGGCACCGTATGGGCTGAACGTTTATTGAATGGAACTGTGAGAAAGACAATTAAGCTGAAGCACGAGTGTGGGTTTAACTCACACTCATCACATCTAAAGTATATTTGGGGAAGGAAGGAACTAAAGGAGGAAGAGATTGTCTTACCCACTAAACACTCATTTGTTGGCAAACAAGCATCCCTGATGAGAGTCCCAGGTCTGACTTCCTGACTGGAGCTGCAGTGGCTTCTTTTTAGCGCTCCCCCAGGGCCAGGTGACACAGACAAATACAACAAGAAATCACGAAGGCGTGAAGCCCATCCAAATCCATTACATTCTGGAAGGGATCCAGGGCTCTTAAAACCATCCCAAAGGACAACTATGTAGAAATGTCCTATTTGCCTTTCTGCTGTCTGTAAACATCTGTAATGACTTAGAGGGGGCCAGCCCTGTCAGATGATCTGGCCATACCCTAGCTGCAAATCACAAAGCTGCCTTAATGGGAGACCTGGTCACTCTATCTCCAGAGACTTGGGAAGCTGAAACTGAAAGAATGTGCTAGAAGTTCGTTCCCAGCTTCCTCTCTCAAGATCTTCTACTTGGACATTTCCCCCAGAGTCAGGACAAATGATAAATGCCAACTTACAAACTACCCTAAAACAGTTCCTTGCTCCAAACAGCGGTCAGTTTCCATTTCTAGCAAAAGAAAAAAGGTCTCTTGGAAAATCACTTGCTAAACAGAGTAAAACTGAAGTCTTCTTATTTTTAATATTAACCAGATTTTATTCACAACTTTTAGGTAGTGATTAATGCTGCCAGCAAAAACTTGGTCTCTCAATGACGTGTTAGTCTTTGACTTGGGTTTTTATTTTGCTTTTTTTTTGTTTTTTAAGATGATGGATTGTGGTTCTACTGTCTACCCTGCTCATAAAACACGGGAAGTTTGAATGATCTACTGTGGAAAACTAAGGTTTCTAGCAATATGCGTCAACTAGGGGATCTGTCACAAATAACAGCAAGAACAAATTTAACCAAGACACCATAGAGTGGGGGCTTCCCTGGTGGCGCAGTGGTTGAGAGTCCGCCTGCTGATGCAGGGGACACGGGTTCGTGCCCCGGTCCGGTAAGATCCCACATGCCGCGGAGCGGCTGGGCCCGTGAGCCATGGCTGCTGAGCCTGCGCGTCCAGAGCCTGTGCTTTGCAATGGGAGAGGCCACAGCAGTGAGAGGCCCACGTACCGCAAAAAAAAGACACCATAGAGTGAAGAAAACAAAAATGAAATTTGATAGAACGATTAGCAAAATCCACAAGGTGCTTGTTTTCCTTTAAAAAATGACAAAATGCTTTTTCAGAAGATTCCCTTTGGGTTAAATGAGATGTCCATTACTTGCAGAAAAAACTTGGGGCAGGCAGAACTGGCTTCGTGTGGAAGAATTCTTCCTGAAGCCAGTGGTTTTGAGGTGTCCTGGTACTAAAACACTAGAGCACTAAAGCCAGAAAGTTACACTAGTGTCACAAAAAAGGACTAACACAAAACTCAGAGACAGTAACATGATGCTAGTATCCTACTAACTCCTCCGTATTTCATGAGTGTATCGTGAAGGTCAAGTTCTCCAGGGAGAGGGATGTCATAAGTTAAAAAGAGTATTACGGGTCCTCATTATCCGCAATTCCCAAATCTGAACATCTCTAAGATATAAAGCCTTCTAACCAACTTGGTGGTGAACCTAATGTTCAACCTTTCTCTCTCTCTTCCACTTGGTGTGAATATCCATATTCTGGTGCAGAAGCGTGAACAGACTGGATTCCAGGAGCTGCCTCAGACGCTGTCGTGGGTGTTAGGGTATATACTCCGCATTACCCATCTAAAACCCACAACGTTCTGGGTTCAGAAACCCTGGACCCTAAAGTTTCAGAGATGCATTGTGGATCTGTATTACTTTATTCAACGGTACAATACATCCAGAAAACTCTGAGACCGACGAATAAGGAGAGCTGTAGATTTTCTCTTCTTTGCTTATCTTAATAACCATGCAGGAAACAATTTCTCTCCTTCCCTTCCCTTCTTCCTCCTTTTTTTTTTTTTTAACCAAGTTGAACTTCAGGTTCTAGCAAAGAAAATGGGGACACTTGGCTATCTCCTCCCTACCACATACTCTCCTTCAGGGGTACAGGGAGGCTCACAGAACTGGTGGCTGAGGATGATGCTTGTGAGGGTTCTGTTGTAGTCGTGTGACCATTTGCAGACACCAGGGAAGCACCTGCGGGTCCCTCTGAGATTCTTCCAGCAGAGGATTCTGGATTCTGGGCATGTATCATGGATAAATATGCCACACTAATTTGCCACCTGTACGGAGGGGCAAAATTACCAACAATTATGAATTATGTGCCTTTATTTCTGATGGTAATGGCTAATTTATCTAGGTAAAGATTTCTTTCTTCATTAGTGAGTTTGGTTTTCTAGGATGACAGAAAATATTTTTTGCATTTCTAACATAGTTGTAAACATGTAAAAATTCAAAACAAATTTTTTTATAAGTCTACAATTTGAGACAATAATCTTACTCAAAAAGCTGTTTAATTTTCTATGTTATCCTTTTGAGTCAAAATCTTCATTCTGAAAAACTGACATAATGTCATAGCCGTGAACCTTTTTGTTATTACCAAGGTCAACTCAAAATATGATATTGATATTAAAGAAATATTGAGCAAACGAGACAAGCTGTCATAATACAAAATTTCCTCCTTTACGGTATATCTAAACAATTCCCATAGGATTGGAAGAATATCGTCCTGCAAAATACCCTATCTGAATACTTTTCTATGCTTGGAAACTGTGAATTACACACTTGAAAAGCTCAGTAAAATGGACTTTTGTGCACAAAACAAAGCTTTCTGTAATAACATTTCCACTTGAACATTTTGTTTCAAAATTTCAGATTCTGTTCCTTTCAAAAGGTCTTGCTGGCATGAAAGATTCCAGCTGCTTCTCCCTCTAAGTCCTTTAGAAGTCATGGGAAAATATCACACACCCCGTTCTCTCTCTCTCTTTTTTTTGTTGATAAAATAACATAGAAGAATTATATAAATTTAAATTCTTCCCACAAAAACTCTCCTTTGGGCTGCATGTATTTCAAGTTTAACAGATGACTTTTTTTCTAGTCATTTTCCAATAGGGAAATATGCAAGTTTGGGTATTAAAGATACTATTAGGTTATGTAAGTCGTATTCCAAATGTTGACTCTTCCAAACACAGCTGTCTGAGTATTTTTATTTTTATATACTGATTATCTAAAAGTCTCAGCAAATCGATTTCTCTTAGTATATGATCCTATCAGCTGTTTTCTTTCAAGAGGCCAATTAAAACATTGTAGGAAAATAGACCCCAAATGATCAAATGCTCTAATATTGCTTTAACACTGAGCTCGCTATGACTTGTAGTAGTAAAACCACTTAGGTAAGTGCAAAGTAATGATGTTAGTAGACTCAGAATTGTGATTTATAGACCACTGCCTGAGATTAATCAACTCTCAACGCTGTCTCTTAGCAGGGCAAGAAAATAATGTTGTCATCTTTTTAAAGATAGTAATCTGTACAAATGTTTATGTTACCAAAAAAAGGCTTTTAGAAGAAAATCAGCCGGTTATCTTCTTTTCCTGTTGATCTTCTAAAATTCTTCCTTTAACCTACGAGTGCCTAAAAGGCATCATCTAGTCTGACAAAACAACAAAACAACAAAAGCCTACAAATAGGGAATTTTCAGATACCAGTAAACCAAGTTTCATCTGCAGGAATTCACAGATGCTCTTAAAAAAGGCAGATGAGATTTCATACAAAGAATAAAAAAATCAAGAGGGTACTTTTTTTTTCCCACAGAAATTTCATTTTATCTTTCTGGCTTAGTGAACACATGGTCCCATGGTTTACAGAAGAGGAAATATTAAAAGGTCTTCACTTTTTTTTTTTTTTTTTTGCTTCTAGCTGCTCTTCTAGAGACTTAAGACCAGGCAGTCCGTGGAAGCTGAAAGGAATTTTTCAGGACAAATAAATACTCCAACTCCTTTTCTAAAATGGAGGTAAAACTCAATTTCCCTGCTACTCATTTCTATTGATGGAGTAACAAGTTGCTCTATTTCTAAAGCATTATTATTATTATTATTAAAGAAGCAGAATTGGAACCCTGTAGGTTGATAAATCAGGGTCACAGTAAGTCTCTTACTGACCCTGGAACTCTGATGAGCAGATATTCTCCCACTGGCACCAGCCTTTAACTTTGTATGGATGTCACAGAAACTGACCCCTCTGTATTCAATCACAGCATTGCTTTTTTGACGTTGGTTGCTGTGTTTCCTTGGAATAGACAACCTGTAGATGGAGGGCAGCCTTCCATCACCTCTAAAGCACATGATGAGCTTTGCCTAACAGGTAAGCAAAATGTGACCCACAGAACTTTACATGGGATTTCCTTAATATCAGCCCTTTTCAGGTGCTGTTTGCTTACTGGTCCTTATAAGTCTTCTAATAATCAGCATCAATACATCCGGTTCTCTGTAAAAAAGATATTTCCAGGCCTCAACAGACGGCCTGGAGTAACCAAGCTTTACTGGTCTGGTTTCAATAAATCTTGTTAGCAAAAATTCTACAGAACAGATGTTTTTTTACTAGTCCCTGTTAATCTGTGGATGATTCTTTATATCAAAGGCAGTGTGATTTGGGAATGTATTTATGTGGTTCAGCATAAAGTTTTTTTTTTTTTTTTTGCGGTACGCGGGCCTCTCACTGTTGTGGCCTCTCCCATTGTGGAGCACAGGCTCCGGACGCGCAGGCCCAGCGGCCATGGCTCACGGGCCCAGCCGCTCCGCGGCATGTGGGATCTTCCCGGACCAGGGCACGAACCCGTGTCCCCTGCATTGGCAGGCGGACTCTCAACCACTGAGCCACCAGGGAAGCCCCATAAAGTATTTTTAATCAATTCACCGATTTGGTAAAACGTTGTTTAAAATGATTTTTTTCCCTCCTTTTTTTTTTGGTGGCCCCCTTTCAGAAAGGCTGACAGAAAGTAAAAAGTGAGGCTATTCTCAAAATCAGAGTATGAAGATTAGCCACTAGGGTTTTCAGTTAAGGTCCCCTTAGGGAAAAAAAGCAAAAAAATCAAATTCTTTAAGTAATACCTTGCTTAGTGCAGTGTATTAATAAGTCTTCTATTACATTAAATTAGAATATAACTATACAGTTTGAATGTCCTGTTCAGTTGACTAAATTAGGTGTCCCCTGAATTGACCTTTTTAAAGACAAGAGTATTATTTTTCTATGGTAACCGAATGTTTAAAAGATTTTTTTTTTAACGTCTGTATTGGAGTATAATTGCTCTACAATGGTGTGTTAGTTTCTGCCGTATAACAAGGCAAATCAGCTATACGTATACATATATACCCATATCCCCTCCCTCTTGCATCTCCCTCCCACCCTCCCCATCCCACCCCTCTAGGTGGTCACAAAGCACTGAGCAGATCTCCCTGTGCTATGCGGCTGCTTCCCACTTGCTATCTATTTTACAAGGAATTTTTTTTTAATAAGAAAAATCAGTGCTTGGCACTTAAACCACTGCAGAGTTTGTGATGAATAAAGTATGTATAAATCCTAGAAAATGTGTATTAGCTGACTAATGCTCAGGAGTGATTATCAAAGGAGAACTTTTTGTTTTTAAAACTGTTTTGACCCTTTTCAACCTAATATTTGCTTATATAGCTGCCATGATGAACAGTTCTTAGGCTATTCAATTGTTTTTAAACAGAAATGCCAACTCCACTAATTTCCTCATTGTTGATGGACATTCTTTTTTTTTTTTTACATACATATGTACCAGGCAATGAAATATGATCACTACATGCTTTGCTAAGGAAAATAATACAAGGGAAAAATATTTTTAGATAAGATGATTTCCTCAACCTTTCACGGTATCTTACAAATTTGTCTATGCTAGAATATGAACATGGGTGACATATATTTCTTCCTATCATGGACAATACTTCCTATCTATACCTCACTCATTCTCTTTCAGCAACACTGAACCCAAGATTTCATTGTCAAGCTCAGTAAGACAAGGAAGTGAACATTTCCATTAACTGGAAAGAAAAGGGGGTTACATAAGTATACGCCTTCAAGCTCAATAAGACAAGGAAGTGAACATTTCCATTAACTGGAAAGAAAAGGGGGTTACGTAAGAATAAGCCTTCAGGGGTCTGCTGAGCAAAAAAGAGTCCAAAAGGAGAAACAGAACAGCTTGTGAGTTTCATGAGAAAGAGTAGTTATGGCTCTGGGTTGACCTTACATAGTTCTCGTTCTATTAAAGTAACATCAGCACTTTCGACTTCTCCCTTTTGTAAAAGGAACCCTTTTCTTCTTGTACATCAAGGAACTTGCTCCCATAATATGTAGATTTTTGGGGGCCCAACTGAGTGGCTTGCGGGATCTTAGTTCCCTGACCAGGGACTGAACCCAGGCCACAGCAGTGAAAGTGCCGAGTCCTAACCACTGGACCACCAGGGAATTCCCATAATATATAGATTTTTAATACTGATTCCACATAAATGTAATCTGCATATATTCACTGAAATGTAAACATACAGGATAATAGCATCCTGGGCAAAGTAGCTTTTTAGGAAGGTAGAGATTCAGGATCATCAGGCTATGAAAGAGTTACTTTGCCTTTTGTGTGTGACCATTAATTTCAAAGGTTATTTGATCCTCTAGATTCTAGAAGATCTCAGAATTAAGCCCTGGACCACGTGCTATATAAAACACTTCCCCGGTGCTCTGTGTGTTCTAAGTTGACATCTTATGTTATGAATGCTGCTCAGGAAAATGTACTGTATTTACAGGGTATGTATATAAGTCAAAGCCATTCAGTTAAATACAATTAAGGTTGTAGAGTCTGGCATTCATTAATAGAGCAAAAACAACTTTCTACAATACTAAACTATGAGAATGGGACATCTAAAACGCCTGATGTTTGGCCACCAAACCAAATGTGGTCCACTTCAACGTTATGGGGATTTTCCCAGATGTGATGGGAAGATGTAAAATCAAGGAATTCTGGATTACTTCTCTTGTTCCGAAACTCCAGGCCACTCAAGCATATGAACCGTGGGCTTGTACAGAGAATGGTGTTTATCAGGGAATCCCAACTTCTGTGACGTGACTTTTACGCCTGGGAGATAAACTGACCTTTTGGATAAGGTGTCTGACCTCTCCCCTCCCCTGACAGATATTTCTCACCCCAGACAGCTGCTGTTATAAACAAACTGCGAGGGAACACTTTGACAGATGAAGCCAAACCAGGATCCTTTGTTTCTCTGCAGCCAACAAGCTGGGATTCCACAAGCTCATGAGGGGGCCATGAGTTACTGGAGGCCAGGCCTGCTCTTCCTCCCCACTGACCAGCCCTGTAGCCCCATGTTCCCAGGATCTGCGGGGCCAGATGACACTGTTCCCAGCTCACATTCCATCCTGTCAGGGGACTCTCAAAAATAAATAATATTTACAGCAGAGTTCAGAGCCCGTGAAAGAAAAGGCAGGGAAAAGTATCTTCAGAGTAAGTAGACCAGACAATGGAATCCACTGGATCTGTGGTTATTAAACCATTTTCTCATGGGACTTCAGAGCCCTTTGTAAATAGATATGAACCTGCACTTACCAAGAGCCTCAAGTCCAATACCAAAGGAAAGGCATAAAAAACTAACAAAGAAAAAACAGAACAAAGTATAGTTTCTAGATCCTGAAAATGTTGCACTCAATCCATTCGGTCAACAGTTACTGGCCACCTACAAGGTCTCCTGCTAAGGCTATAAATAAACCTTCATCGCCCCCCCCCACCCCAAAAAAGGACTACCTCTGTTTCATTGCAAGAACTTGGGAAACCTAAATAAAAAGGGCCTGGAGGTCTCCTTCTATAAATAATCAAACTGAACTGAAGGGACTATATTTTAGGATCAGAGGTCAGCCCACTACAACCCACTGGCCAACCCTGCTTGTCTTTATGTGGCCTGTGAGCTAAGAATGGTTGGGAAAAAAAACCTTAAGAAAAAAGTCTTAAACGGTTGGGGAAAAAAAATCAAAAGAAGAAGAATATTTTGTGGTACATGAAAATGTATATGACCTTCAAATTTCTGAATTTATAAATAAAGTTTTATTGGAACACCGACACACTCATTTGCTTACCTACTGTCTCTGGCTGCTTTTGCACTTAGAAAGGGAGGGGTGAGTACTTGCAACAGAGACTGGGTGACCTGCAAACCCCAAGTAGTTACTGCCTAGTTCTTCACAGAAAGTGTTTGCTGACCCTTGGTTTACATTGTCGAAGAATTGTTTTGGTTTTGCTGAGACATCTGAGTGAGAAAATATACCTCTGCCTTTGCTAGAAAGCCTTAGAAATGCATGGGGAGCAGAGAGAAAGCAGCTAAGACCTGAAAAACCAGTTAGCATGAAGTTGAGAAAGCTGGACAAGTAGAGGTAGACCACCAGGTGAAGTAGTTTAGGCTGTATTTACAGATCAGATCCCCCAAAGCAGGAGAAAACACCCAAGTTCCTTCACGGAGCAGAGGTATAACCTGCATTTCTTTTTCATACCAATTTTGCTAATTTCCTAATGATGGGCCAGGATCCCATGCCCTGATGCAGTTCTTGTACATGTGCGTGAGTCTTCATATCTCTAGACCTTGATTCTAAAGAACGAGCTATACTGGACTTCCCTCAGGGGAGTTCAATAAAACAGAATCCCAGGAATGATGTCTGTCTTTGAGCAGACAGTCCTGTTGGTGGATGGTTACAACCCCCACTCTGTCTCCAGTAATGACCAGGAGAGACTGGCCATTCAGCCCTACTGGTCAACGGGCCACACTTAATGAAATGAATGATGAGACTGAAGTCTGTGGGTCTACAGGGTTATTAAAGCAGGGCACATTTTTCCCCGTGGTTAAGTCTGTTTATGTTCTCTCCCTAACATAACATCTGGAAAAGGAAAGACAGTAGAAGTGGGATATTTATATTGTAACACTTTCATGAAAGACATCTTCCTGCGGGCTAGGATTTTGTACCTTCAGGGTTGGAACTAAAACAGAGGAAAAAAAAGATGTTTGCGTCCATGGGGTTATCTCTAGTCAAGTTCATACCATAGTGATAATTCAAGGCTCCACGAAGACATCTGGGCAACCTGACACACCTCAATACAATGGCTATGTGTGACAGTGGGTTCTAATCTCAGCCTTTTAGTAACTTTCGTTTGGTACAGAATATCCTCCTATTACTATGCTTTCTCTGCCTGATGTATCTATTTCCATTGACAAGTTGGGAATTGGATTTCAACATTAAGATATAATATTAATAAATTGCCCTCCTACGAAGAAAAGACAGAATAGTTTCTTTTAACAGACATGCAACAGACTACATTTTTATGCCAAAAATTCTTGTAAACTCACCTAGAAAAGTCTCCCTTTGCCTCCTGTAGAAGAAGAAAATTCAACATCAGTGACACATTCTGATCCCATGTTACAGATTTTAAAATACATTGTAATGAAGACCTCTACTGAATCAGTCCGACTGACTGCTGTTTCGTCCTATCAGCTATAGTAATATAATTAAGGAAGGACACGTGTATTTACCACTTGAATATGAGACAACTAAACTTTAGAAAGTTATATACAAAGAAAGTGACTCATAATGACAAAGGGAAAGTTTCCATTTCTAAGCCCTGATCTAACTTTTTCCAGTTTAAAGATTCTGAACCTGGATGTCTGTCTGGATAGCACTGTCTATGTGTCCATGTCTTGTGTTATTTGTTGTCTTATCTTGTATTGTGGGCTTTTGGAGGCACGGACCATGGAATCTGTAATGCATTAACATAATGCCTGGAACACAGTAGCGGCTCACTAAATCTTGCTGAAGGAATAAATTAATGACATCACTTTAGTTCATCTTGCCAGTGTTTCTAATATTCAGTATGCCTCTTTTTCACATAAGCTAAGGATCTTTTCCTTGTCTTTCATGACAGTGATTCTCCTGGCAATTAATTCCTGCTTTTTACTTGGCTTTCTCCAGTGACCTGAAGAAAAGGGGGTCATTGGATGGTCTCAGTTTCCCCCAATCTCAGGTTATACACACAATTTTCCTTTGCAGAGAAATACAATCTTAAAATTTTGGAGAAGAACAGAATAGAGAAGACTCTATTTGCTGCCATGGTGTAGTTTCCCAGTAGCTCTTTCCTGCTTGTGGCTAAAAATAATTAAGAAGTCAAAGAGCTAGTGGATATAGCAACTGCCATGCATGATAAGTCTTATTCCTCTTTCTTCTGTGTATGGCCCTGGCATACAAAGACGAGGGGGAGACAACTTACCTGTAAAATATACGAGGCTAATTCAAACACCACTTCACTGTCAACATCAATCAGCTCCTGAAAGGAAAACCGAGGAAGATAAGTTTGGTCCTTTAATGATGATTTCTTTATGATCTCTCCCCAAAGAGGATGGGTATTTCTTTTCTAAGGTGTTCTCTAAAATCTCAAGCACTCATAGAATATCTTCTCTGAATTACTTGGACCCGAATGCTCCCTGACATGCTTTTTACAGCTCTTAGAATGAATCCAGTGGTCCTGGGTCTACACAGTTGCCTCCAGGGCTTCACCTTTGTCTTCATGAGAAATCAAGGGATGGGCCAGTCCCCGGCTTTTTACAAATCTGTCAACCTGATTAATCAGCAGAGTAAGGTTACTTAATAACCACATGCATTTTTCTTTCTAAACTCTACTTCAGAACCAGGAATAAGGCTTTATTGAAGAAAAGGTTACAGTGGGATTGTGACTCTTTTAAAATTAAATAAAATGAAAAATATAATTCCCCAGTTACACTAGCCACATCTCTTTCATGTACTCAATACTTCAAGGTAGCTGTTGGCTACCATGATGTCAGAGCACGTGCAGGGCACTTCACTCACTGTAGAAAGTTCTACTGGTCCGCAATGTTAGAGAATCCAAGTTTAAAAATACTCTGTTCTCTAGTTCTTCCCCCAAATATTTAATCGTGATCTATGGACATGGTCTTAAAAGGACATAAGCCTCTCAGGTTTTTAAAAAATCCTATGTATATATATTTCAAAATGTACATAGTCCATATCTCCTTTTATCTAACAGCTTGATTGAGGTATAATAGATACAGAAAGAAACTGCACACTTAATATATATAATGTGTTAGTTCAGACATATGCAAACACCTGTGATACCATCACCATGTTCAAGGTAATAAATATCCATCACCTCCAAAAGTTTCCTTGTGTCCCTCTGTGTGTTTTTCTCGGGGGGGAGGTAAGAACACTTAATGTGAGATCTACCGTCCTAACAAGATTTTAAGTGCACAATACTGTATTTGATATACAGTTCAGATCTTAAAGACAAAGGAAAACCTGGAGTCCACCAGCACGCAAGAATAATAACGAAATTAACTGATGTTGTACTTCAGTTATCAAGTACAAGTAGAAATCCCTACCTTTCTTTTCTCTCCTTAATACCACTAGATTCTACAGTGAGTGACTGGAGCACAAAAAGTTAGAGCTAGCACCGACTTAGACCTCAGCTAGCCCAGCCACCCGCTTTCATTGAGAACAGAAGCCAAAAACCGTCAAGGGACTCCCCCAAAGTCACAAGGCTTTAGTGGCTGTGATGGGCTGGAAAGCACCCCCAACTTCTTGTCCAGCATCTGACCTTCTGGAGGGCGTGCTCTCCCCCAAATCAATCAGGTCACAGACTCAGCCAACATGGTCTCAGGACCACATGTAGCATCAAAGTTAGCTAAAACAAGGGTTAGGGTTACTTTTTTTTTGAAGTATAAACCAAACTCTGATTCACAGATTTTCTAATTATTTTTGTGTGATCCAGAAGTGGCCCCTGTAATTCAAAACAATGCATTGAAGCAAGCCTGTGTATTTCGAGGGAAGGATATCCTGCAGGCTCTTTCGAGCTTAGGAATTTCAAATATGGATAGTAATGTTTGCTACCGAACCACCTTGGAGCGTGGGCTAAGAGAACTCACGAGAGACATGGAAGGATTGGGGACAATAATTCTTTATGCTTAACCAGGTGAAGGAGATTTACGGACGCTGTAATTGATACAGACTGTCAGTGCTGGAGTGTGTTGGAATGCTTGGAATTGCCGTCCTGGGATTACCAGGTCCCATCAGAATGTAAATCATTTAACAGTGGACAAATGATTTAACAGAAACACCGTACAGGGTTTCCACAGTGGATCATTTCTACTGGCACTGTGTGCCTTTCCTTTCCCACCAGTCGACTTCCTGAAGTCGCTGGTGTGTACTTGGCGGCGTACTCCGTCAAACATTTACGCCGAGGTTACAGGCAACGGTCAATGGTGGCTAATACTTAACATCCCAGAAGAGGCCAACTCAAAGCCAACCACCGGGGACAACCCTGTTAAGTGCGAACATTGTTTTTAGTGCGTTACTTGACTCATCTGCTAAAGGGAAACGTCTAGACCTTTGGGAAAGGGGGCAGGAGTGGGGAAGGCGGAGGGTGGGCATTTTCTATTTGATTTGATTTTACACAGTCCATTCTGCAGTTCCAGGAGAGACTGTCAGACGCTAATCGCATGGCAGCGTTAACTGTAATGTACCATTATTCAGAATCAAGCTACCAAAGATGCCCATTTAAACATTGAACCTGATTTATAAGAGTTGTCTCTCACCATCCGTATGTGTCCTCAGGGTAAATGGGAACTAGTGCCTCTAACTGGGGTGAGTTTCCACCTTCTCTGACCTTGACCATCTCCCAGTGAAGATATTAAAAACAATGAGAGCCAGAACGTGACCAGTAAGAGGGAAAAGGATTGAAGAATGAGGTGGCCCAGACGTCCCCACTCTTGCAAAATCTGATGGGAAAGAGCTGCAGTATTCCTTTTCACCGTTTCCATTTAGTATTTATTGAGTTCAAGAATCATGGCCTCATCTGTCCTCAGAGGAATCAGTACAGAGTCTAAATGGTGTTTATAAGACCCAGTCTAGGAACGGGGGTGGGGGTGGGGGTGGGGGAAGAGATGCTCCCTAAGGGTGAAGAACATGCTTTCCTACCTCGCAGCCTCTGCCTGATTCCCTGATGTCTCCTGTTTACAACACCTTCCCCCGTTTATACCTCGTCCTCCCAGGTGATTTTATCCCCTGCGATGGAACAGGGCTCTCGACTTCCTGCCCACACCACACACCTCCCGTGGTACCTCAGACCGAGAGCTGAGTCCCCGCGGGCATGAGTGGACAGGTGTTTCCAGGGTTCCGCCTACCATATAACATTCCAAAGATCACCCCACCTTTTTCTCATCTGGCTGCTCTCAAATGCAGAGGTGGCTATCTTCAAGTGTTTCTGCTCAAGTAGAGCAAATAAACTGAGCAAGATCACAAACAGTGCGTGCAAAAAGCCCATACTTCCCTGGGGCACTGGGTTTTCCCCCGACCGAGGATGAAATGCAGAAAGGTGGGGAGCAGAAGGCCCTCCAGGGAAGCTGTACGGGTGTTTCCCATCGGCGTCACCCACGGGCTGGACGGGGGACACTCCTCTGTGCCCCCAGTGCTCTGAGAGCCATTTGAGGAGGGGTGTCGGCAGAGTTGTCTGCTGAACTGGAGTCTGCCTTGGGGATCTAGGGTGCTCTGGCGGGCATGGAGTCATTTTCTCCTGAGACCCACTGGTAACAGGGGGATGCTGACGGAAGGGACAGTGATGTCACGGAGTTCACGTGTCCTTTCGACATCTGTTTTACTTACTACTGAATCACGTGTGCCGCTTTCTCTGATCTTTTGCCACGTGGTATGGACAGACAAAACGTGCCCCTCTTCGGGGGGGGGGGGGGGGTGTGTGTGTGTGTGTGTGTGTGTGTGTGTGTGTGTGTGTGTGTGTGTGTGTGTGTGTGTGTGTGTGTGTGTGTGTGTGTGTGTGTGTGTGTGTGTGTGTGTGTGTGTGTGTGTGTGTGTGTGTGTGTGTGTGTGTGTGTGTGTGTGTGTGTGTGTGTGTGTGTGTGTGTGTGTGTGTGTGTGTGTGTGTGTGTGTGTGTTCGTGTGTTCAGACAGGGCTGGGGAGGATGGCACTCTGCCTTGTTCTACAAGCTGCTGAAGGAGGAGGCCTGAGGTCATATATCAGCAGCCGCACGGTAAACAATACGCTCAAAAAGATTTCCATTCTGAGGGTCTCTGAGTGTTCCAAAGAGACAGCCCCATGAGAATCCCCAGTGACAGGCGTAAGGACGGTCTCCACAAGTCCTGAGAGCTGGAGGAACTCGTCATGACCCCCTCGCTCCGAGGGCCCTGGTGGTGACCTTCAGACTCCACTGAGAATCTTAATGAAAAGCCTTCCTCCTTGGTCAGGAATGAGAGAAATTCCAGCTTTCATGGAAGATGCACGAGAGCCTTATAACAGAAAAGATGATGAGCAACCACATGGTAGGTTGAAAAGATTTCAATGAGAATGACCTTTGCCAAGTCCAAGCAGAAGGACCTGCAGGGCTGCCCGATGGTTTTCCTGGTAAACCCTCACCCACTGTAACCACCCTTCCTTGTACCCACAAAACGCCTGAAGAGGATGGTTTCTTGCCATCCTCTTTAAGACTATTTCTACTCCGGGGCATTGAATAAATACATCCCTGGACCTCTTTGAGTTTCATTTTCCTCGTCAGTAGAATGGGAAGAACAATTTCTTTTCCAATTATTGTACTGAGTCTGGTGAGGCGGAAATGTAGAGGTGATTTGGAAGCTCTGAGACTCACTACAAATATCGGGTCTGCATTATTTATGTTCACTTACTGGCATTTCTGAATCATCTGAACTCCACAATTCTGTCTGTTCTTCAGCATTTTTTAGCATTTATTGGAATCTTTTTAATTTTCTTTTACATTTTATTTTTTAAAAAACTTTTTATTGGACTATAGTTGATTTACAATGTTGTGTTAACTTCTGCTGTACAGAACAGTTATACATATACATATATCCACTATTTTTTAGAGTCTTTTCCCATATAGGTCATTACAGAGTATTGAATAGAGTTCCCTGTCCTTGTTGCTTATCTATTTTATATATAGTGGTGTGTATATGTCAATCCCAATCTCCCAATTTATCTCTCCCCCCCTTTCCCCCCCAGTAACCATAAGTTTCTTTTCTACGTATGTGACTTTATTTGTTTTGTAAATAAGTTCATTTGTATCATTATCTTAGATTCCACGGATAAGTGATATCATATGGTATTCATCTTTGTCTGACTTACTTCACTTAGTATGATAATCTCTAGGTCCATCCATGTTGCTGCACATGGCATTATTTCATTCTTTTTTATGGCTGAGTAATATTCTATTGTATACATGTACCACATCTTCTTTATCCATTCATCTGTCGATGGACATTTAGGTTGCTTCCATGTCTTGGCTACTGTAAATAGTGCTGCAATGAACATAGGGGTGCATGTATCTTTTTTTTTTTTTTTTTGGCTGTGTTGGGGTCTTCGCTGCTGCACGCGGGCTCTCTCTTGTTGCAGCGAGCAGGGGCTACTCTTCATTGCAGTGCACAGGCTTCTCATTGAGGTGCCTTCTCTTGTTGCAGAGGACGGGCTCTAGGTGCACAGGCTGTAGTAGTTGTGGCTCGGGGGCTCTAGAGCGCAGGCTCAGTAGTTGTGGCTCACAGGCTTAGTTGCTCCGCGGCATGTGGGATCTTCCCAGACCAGGGCTCGAACCCGCGTCCCCTGCACTGGCAGGCGGATTCCTAACCACTGTGCCACCAGGGAAGTCCATGTATCTTTTTGAAAAAGAGTTTTCTCTGGATATATGCCCAGGAGTGGGATTGCTGGATCATACGGTAGTTCTATTTTTAGTTTTTTAAGGAACCTCCATACTGTTCTCCATAATGGTTGTTGGGCTCTTTAGTAAGACTTATTTTTTAAGGAGGTGGGCAGCATTGTGTGTGTGTCTCCATGTGTGTGTGTATCGGTCACCACGTATATCATCCCAGTGGGTCCTGACACCCGCATTCAGCCTCGTTGAGCCCACGTGACGCCCTGTCTCACTGCACAACTACAGTGGCTACGGGAAGGCGCCCCCAGGCCATCAGGGGCTGACGAGCGGGATGAGACTGATGTGATCTTGCACGATTCCTCTCCGAGCCCTCTGCCAGGTTTTCATCAGTCAAGTCCCTTCATGTTTCTCTGGGGCACGTGTTTGTCTGGGGCTCTCTCCCACTCGGTGGCCCGGGTATTTCTCCTGCTGTCCACTGCATACAGTCCCTTTCACGATCCTGAGGAATCTCTCCTGTAGAGGTCACGGGTGCAGCCCAGATGATGGGTCTGCGTATGTTTATTTCCAGAGAGTTGAAGATGGAGGTCCCTCTCTGTCCTCCTGCCCTTCCTCTCTCGGTCACGTGAGCACACACACCAAGCTGGCAATCCTCCATCTAAGAGATAAGGACCAGGATTCTGTGAGTCTGAGACAAATGTTTATGTTGCTTCCTTTGTCCTGTGGGACTTGATTCTGGGCTTTTGTTTCTCTCATCTTCAGATGAGATATCCTCTGCTCATTAGCAAATCTCTTGGAAGATCTTGGATAAAGATTGCTTATTTTAATTTCAGCAACAGTGGTGGTATTTAGACCAAAGTAGCAAACTTGGCCCAGGGATGACTGTTGGAACTTCAATCATATGTGACGCTCTTAGTTCAATGGGGACATCTAGGCACAGAAGGCTGGACAAGACCCCCCAGCGCACAGAAAGGAGGAATTTTAAGTTTGTTTGTTTTTCTGACATGATCTGCTCTCAGTGGGTACATGTAGGCTCCAAACTTGGTAATTTCCTAGGAAACATGCAAATCCTTTCTCCCTGGGATTGGAAACGAAGCCATTAAAAACAATTTACTGAGCATTGACTATGCGCCTTGTTCAGTGAGAGGTCAGTGGAAGGTGATCATCAAGATTCACTCAGAAAAATGCTGGTGCCAACTTCTCCTCCAACCCAGGAGACATATTTCTGTGCATCGTCAGATGGTGACCACGGGCCCTGTTTCTTTGGTTATCATTTTGGACAAGATAAGTTTTGAGATCAAGCATTTAAATGTGATGCATGTATATAAAGAGTGGATGGATGGTCAACCCCTTCCGTTCAAACATGAGATTCATAACAGGGCAGCTAGTTATTTTGACCAGTCCCTCACTTCACCCAATTTAAATTATCTAAAGATCAAATTGCTCCTCTGAGGAACTGAATAGCAGTGGAAAGTCCTTCAGCGTGGGGGCCTCTTTCCTGTCATTCATTCATTCATTCATTTATGGCTGCGTTGGGTCTTCGTTGCTGTGTGCGGGCTTTCTCTAGTTGTGGTGCTACTCTTCGTTGTGGTGCGTGGGCTTCTCATTGCGGTGGCTTCTCTTTGCAGAGCACGGGCTCTGGGGGCTTGGGCTTCAGTAGTTATGGCACGTGGGCTCAGTAGTTGTGGCTCGTGGGATCTAGAGCGCAGGCTCAGTAGTTGTGGCACGTGGGCTCAGTAGTTGTGGCTCGTGGGATCTAGAGCGCAGGTTCAGTAGTTGTGGCATGTGGGCTCAGTAGTTGTGGCTCGTGGGCCCTAGAGCGCAGGTTCAGTAGTTGTGGCGCACGGGCTCAGCTGCTCCATGGCATGTGGGATCTTCCTGGACCAGGACTCGAACCTGTGTCCGCTGCATTGGCAAGCAGATTCTTAACCACTGCGCCACCAGGGAAGTCCCAGGAGCCTCTTTTCTTACCTCTTGGAAGGTATGCCTCTGAAGATGATAGGAAGCTGGATTTCAGAATTCTATATTTCCCTTTTAACTTTAAGATCTATCATCTAAGGGAATCCTTCTTTTTAAAAATTAGAAAAAACATTTTGACATTTTATGACCTAGCACTTGTTGTCTGCAGAGCTTTTGAAAATTATTGTGGTGACTAGTTTTGACAGCAAGCTCACTTTGCCAGTGGAGAACTCCGAGCAGGCAGGATTCAATCCTGAAGGTGGTGAAAGTGCTGAGATTACAGTCCACATCCACCCCAGCACTCCCTCTAGTGTAGCAAGTCCACTGCCCCCCACGGGGCTGACTGATGGGCCTTTTCCAGTTGACAGAGGAAGCCACATCCCAAGAGAGAGACAACCAGATGGAAAACTTGGCAGGAGAGCTCTGCTTTCCTGTGTCACTTTCCAGGAAGCACACATCATCCTAGGCTCACTTCCCATGGGAGTTTTCCTCGGAACTAGACACACATTTCTCAGTGAGTTTCATCCATCCCTTGGTCATAAGTTTCCTTTCCATCACCCCCCGTCCCCTGAATGAGTTGAAACACAACAGAAATGCTGGTGAAGGAAGTGGCCAGGTGGGGTGTCGATGACCCCCTTATTTATTTATTTATTTTGCAGTATGCGGGCCTCTCACTTTTGTGGCCTCTCCCATCGCGGAGCACAGGCTCCGGACGCGCAGGCTCAGCGGCCATGGCTCACGGGCCCAGCCGCTCTGCGGCATGCGGGATCCTCCCGGACCGGGGCACGAACCTGCGTCCCCTGCATCGGCAGGCGGACTCTCAACCACTACGCCGCCAGGGAAGCCCCGATGACCCCTTTTGACATGTCCTCCTGCTCCAGTGAAAGGAGACGAGTAGAGCCCTGCTCGTTCCTGACCAGATTCTAACTTTCTGCATCTTGGACAGATTATGACTGTAATTTCCTGCTCTTTTGGTAGAAAATAGGGGGATTGTAAAGCAAGGACAAGTGAGAGAGAAATCCACTGCAGCTCTGCTTTCTGTCCCCTGATGAAGAGTGGAAAGTGAGAGCTGGCATTCGTGGTTTGGGGAAAATGACAAAACAAATGAACAAAGCAAAACACCTTTCCTCGCTGTTGTGTTGTTGAAGAGATCAGAGGTCTGCTCTCTGGAGAAGATGATGCGTAGGAAGCTAGGATGAAGTAGACCGAGAGCTCAGGGATTCAAAAGGGGGCCTACACCCCAATGGAGGTCACTCCATCCCCAAGACCCTGAAGTGGGAGGAGACATCCCAGGAGGGAAGTAAGACATTACATCCTCTGGAGACAATGAAGAGCCATGAGAAAAGACACCAAGCCCTGACACTTAAGGTTCCCACTGAAAGAAACAGCTTGCCACTGGGACACTCCACAGGGACAGCCACAGAGGACCATCCCCACCTGGGCACTTGGAGCTTCTGAGTGCCTCACTCTTAAATATGGATGGAAAGCCTCCTACGTGAAAGACAGAGACCAAAATAAATAAACAGAAAAAAAAAAAGAACTGGAAAGAAACACAAAGGAAAAAGAACATGCATGATAATTAATATTATTGGAGTGATAAGAGGATGTTAGGATCAAAGACAATAATAGGATGACATGTATATAAAGAAAAATCAGATAATATGAAGGAAGTCTGGGAAATTCAGAACATGATGGCAAAAGTTAAAAAATCAATAGAGGAGATTAAAGGTAATATTGAGGAAATCTTCTAGAAAGTAGAACAAAATGACAAAGATAGAAAATAGGAGAAACCAGGTATCAAAGCAGGTGGCTGTGCCCGGCATCAGATTAACAGGAGCTCCAGAAGGAGAGCACAGCAGAAACAGAGAGACATCACTAAAGAAACAATACCAAAAACCTCCCAGAACTGAAGAATACGGATGTCCAGACTAAAAGTGCCTGTTGAATACACAACATAGTGGGCTCACAAAGACCTACTTTAGGGCACACCATCCTGCAACTTCAGGTGAAGAGGAATAAAGAAGAAATCCTAAGAGATCCCGTGGGTGGTCATGGAGGTGGGGGGAGTCCACATACAGCGTATGGACTACAGACTTCACCAGAGAAACTCTCAAAGATGAGGCAACACCTTTGATATTCTGAGAGAAGTCATTCTGTATTTCCACATCCAGTCAAACCATTAACCAGATATAAAAGTAGAGCAAAGGCTTTTTCAACTATGCAAGGACCCAAACATTTTACTTCTCATATACGCTTTCTCTGGATTACTGCAGGATGTTCTCCAGCGAAACAATGTTGTAAAACAAAACACAGGCAGACTCGGGATCCAGGAAGCAGAGCAGCCAGTCCAGAGCTGGGGTGAAGGGAAGACGGGACAGGAAAGGGGCACCTTGGGCTGAGGGCTATGAATGAGGCCACGTCCAGACAGGAACAGAAGGACAGAGGATTCTAAAAGGGAGGCGCCTGGAAAAACAGCAAAGGCAGCAGCAACAAAACCCAAGCTAAAGAGAGGAACGGATGAATTAGCTGATGCATGTGCAAATTAACGTCGGTAGACATTTGGGCATCTGTAGCTTTTGGGGAAAAAAATGATGGGTACATAGGAACTAAAACAAGTAACAGCAAGGCAATTATTATTACCGTTAGGTGAACTAACTGGTGGTCTAAGAACGGAATCACAACCTCAGGATGCTCCTTGGATTAGTCATGATCACGTGATGCTGATGCGTATGGCTGTTGCCCAGAACTGTGCTATCACCGTACTGGGAAAATGGGAAAAGGAAAGTGTGGGTGGTTGCATAGGAGACCTCGATCCTCACCTACCTTACGAGGAATTCAGGACATCAGAAATGGGTACATTGGCTTCCCTGGTGGCGCAGTGGTTGAGAGTCCGCCTGCCGATGCAGGGGACACGGGCTCGTGCCCCGGTCCGGGAAGATCCCACATGCGGCGGAGCGGCTGGGCCCGTGAGCCATGGCCGCTGAGCCTGCGCGTCCGGAGCCTGTTCTCCACAACGGGAGAGGCCACAACAGTGAGAGGCCCGCGTACCGCAAAAAAAAAAAAAAAAAAAAAAAAAAGGATAAATCAAGGAATAACACCCCGTGTCCATTATTTAGAAACAGAGACAGGCAAATACCAGAAGAAACAGCTAAAATTGCTGGAAGCGGCAGGAGTTGCGGGGTGGGGGCGGAGGGGGTCTCTTTTTCATACACAGCCTCCTAGAGCCATGTGGCTTCTGAACCACGGCATATATTACTTAGATAAAAATAAATGTGAACGTATTAAAAGAGCGAATAAAATAAGGACTTGGAGGAAGCAGGAATAAATAGCTTATGGTATCTGAACAACTTAGATTCTAGTACGTTGTAGGAATCGCTCCCCAAGAGGGGCGCTGGGTCAGCTGGTAGCAGCATCACCTACGGTTACGTTTCTGGCACCACTCTCAGGTCCATCAAGGCCTCCAAAGTGCCAGAGGGCAGTGTGGGCAGCACACAGAAAATCGCAGCCAAGATGAACTCAGATCTGATTCCAAGTGAGCAATTCTATCTCAGCGGGAGCTAATATCGTGCCTGGTGGGGTGCTAACCACCTTCACGTCTATCTCGCTTAATCTCCCCAAGAAGGTGGTGGGTTGGGTCTTTTAATATCCTTGTTCAACCAAAGAAGAAAATTAAGCTTGGAGACGTCACAGAAGGTGTCCACATCGATTGCAGCTGCTAAGAGGCAGAGGTGGGAAGGGAACCCAAGTCTGTGAGCCTTGGAGTCTAAACCCCTAATCACAATCATTCTGCTCCAGGGCCTTCCGCCATCTTTACATATTTACAACTGTGCCAAGCCTGTTCCACCACTTCTGGTTCCTTGTCTTTCACTAAGTTACTAAATCCCTCCAGCATCGGTTTCCTCCCTCAGTAAAGCTGATGATTCCATCCCACTCACGAGCCTCAAAAAATGTAAGATAAGTGAAAAAATTTTTATAGACTCTAAGTGTCAATTTATGCAGATGAAAATATTATTTTTGACGACGGGAAGGAGACGGGTAGCCTTGTGACGCGATTCTGTCCCCTACGTAACCTTCAGAAGAGTCATCTCGGGCTCACTGACGCGAGTCACTAAGCTCCAGAACAGATGCTGAGAAGAGACAGCTGGGGTTCTAGAAGGGCACACACCACCCAGGTCAGCAGGCAGGCTGATGGCTGTGGGCACCTGGACCCTAAATGTGGCTGGCTCCGAATGCACCACCTCTTTAGTTCTGGGGATTTCTTTTTTATAATTTCCCATTAATCCCAGAGTCCTCTGTGATCATTAAGCTCAGAAGCACTGAAATCTTCACCTTCAGCTCAGCATCTGCGACTAGACTGAACTGAACAACTCCGAGAGAAACCATGTCTGCTCCCTTAACCCAAGGGTTTGTATAAGCACAGTTTGGGGCAACTTTTTACTTGCTGGGGTTAAGGGCGATTTCATCCCAGTCAGCGACTTCCCAGGCATCTACTGCCCAAGTCTGCCCCCTGGTGGACAGTCCTCACTTTTTATTCCTGAATTCTTCCAAAGTGCTTTCACATGGATTAAACCAACACCATCAGAGATGCTTGCCACCTATGAGGTACGTAAGACTGGTATTATTATTTCCACTTTATAATGAGAAAATGAGCGTTTAGAGAGAGGAAGAAATTTGCAAGTCCCTGGAACTACATGCAGCGTCTTTGTTCTTCCATTCAGCAAAACCCCCAAATACCGTAGTCCGAGTGCTCTGGGCTTGAGCCCAGGTTAAGTCTTGGTTCAGCAGCTGTCACCAAGCGAGGTTCTTCCACAGAACTGAATTGGATCACTACCACGACCTCCATGATTTTGAACATTTGCATTCAGTGGAACTATTCTGTGCAGTGATGTGCTGAAGAGCTTCCAGAAGGAAAAGTGATGGCGACAGACCGCTGCACCTGTGTGTGTGCTTTAATGCGTAGTCAGTTGTTGCAATCTCTCCAAACTAGGTTTAGTTAAACAGGAAAATACAAGCAGCGGGATCTCCTCTAAATACAGCCATTGACCATGTTGCAACAGGTGTACTTGGCTTTGAAGTTCTCTAAGGAGTGTCTGCCCTCCAGGGCACAGTGCAGCCCAGTGGGTGAGGTCTGTGATCTGGAATCAGGCTGCCAACTTCGGCCCTGACTGGCTCTGCCATTCAGTAGACATGCAACCCCGGGTGAATCTTATAACCACCCTGCGCCTCATCTTTTTCACAGGGAAAACTAAGATAAAGAATAGTATTCATCTCAGAGATGGTGCAAAGATGCAGCCACACAACTGACAGAAAGCACTCAGCACCAAGCCGACCACGGTGCCATGGGCGTTAAGTATCGGCCGTCCTTCTCCCTGGTCATTAATGAGCTGACCTAAGGCTGCACTCCTGAGACAGAGGGGGCGTGTTGGAGGACGGGTGCAGAGTGGGTGTTTACTTTAAATACGTTCTCCTAGTGATGGCTCTCAACCCAGGGCGGGGAGCGGTATTCTGCAAGCCCCTCTCCCCCGGGATGGGGTGTGTGCTGGATTCTGTGGGCGTTTTGGGTTATCCAATGAAAGGAAACACTACAAGCATATGGGGGAACTGGATCCAAGGGACTGTCCCACTCAATTAAGAATTGTCCCTTGAATAGACGTGTCCGTGAAGAAGATGTACAAATGGCCAGAGAGCGTACGAAAAGATGCTCAACGTCACTAATCGTCAGGGAAAAGCAAACCAAAACCATAGTGAGATACCACCTAATACCACCAGGATGGCTATTATTTATTTATCTATTTTTTGGCTGCACTGTGCAACTTGCAGGATCATAATTCCCCGACCAGGGATTGAACCAGTGCCCTCAGCAGTGAAAGCGCAGAGTCCTAACCACTGGACTGCCAGGGAATTCCTAGGCTGGCTGTTATTTAAAAAAATATTTTTTTTTGCGGTACGCGGGCCTCTCACTGCTGTGGCCTCTCCCGTTGTGGAGCACAGGCTCTGGACGCGCAGGCTCAGCGGCCATGGCGCACGGGCCCAGCCGCTCCGCGGCATGTGGGATCTTCTCGGACTGGGGCACGAACCCGCGTCCCCTGCATCAGCAGGCGGACTCTCAACCACTGTGCCACCAGGGAAGCCCTGGCTGTTATTAAAAAAAAAAAAAAAACACCCAGAAAATAACAAGTGTGGGTAAGGATGTGCAGAATGGAATCTTTACACACTGTTGGTGGGAATATAAAATGGTGCAGTCGTTATGAAAAGCAGTATGGCAGCTCCTCAAAAAATGAAAAATAGAATTACCATATGATCCAGCAATTCCACTTTTGGGTATTCACCCAAAACAACTGAAAGCAGGGACTTGAACAGATATTTATAAACCCACGTTCACAGCAGCATCATTCACTACAGCCAAAAGGTGGAAGCTACGCAAGTGTCCATTGACTGGTGGATGAATAAACAAAACGTGGTAACTGCATACAGTGGAATATTAGCCATAAAAAGGAAGGAAATTCTGACACCGGCTACAACATGGATGAACCCTGAGGACATTATGCTAAGTCAAATAAGCCAGTCACAACTGGACAAATACTGCGTGATTCCACTCACATGAGGTACCCGGAGTAGTCAAGTTCATAAAGACAGAAAATAGAACGGAGGTTGCCAGGGGCTGGCGGTGGGGAGTTACTGTGTAAGGGGTACAGAGTTTCAGTTCTGTATGATGCAGAGTTCTGTGCATGGATGTGACGATGGCTGTAAAACAAGGTAAACGTACTTAATGCCACTGAACTGTACACTTATCAATGGAGACCATGGTAACTTTTGTCACAGTAAAAAAACTGTCCCACCCCATAGAGAACAGACTTGTGGTTGCCAAGGGGGAGGGGGGTGGGGGAGGGGTGGAGTAAGAGCTTGGGATGAGCAGATGCAAATGAGTATCTATAGGATGGATAAACAACAAGGTCCTGCTGTAGAGCACAGGGAACTATATTCAATATCCTGTGATACACCATCATGGAAAAGAATATGAAAAAGAATGTATATATATATATGTATATATAACTGAATCACTTTGCTGTACAGCAAAAATTAACACATTGTAAATAAAAATTTTTTATAATAAATAAAAATTTAAATAAAATTGTAAAATGTAAATAAATGTAAATAAAATTCAATAAAAAAATAAAAAATTGTCTCACCCAAAGTGCCAATAGCATCCTTTTCAGAGATACTTCCAGAACATCCAAAAATGATCAAATATACATGCATTTGGTTATAAGAGGTTCATTTATAATTGTGAGACCTAGTGCATTTGTCACATTGGTCTGGGTTTCCCTCTTTTGGCCACAGTTGCCAAGTTCAGGGGACCCCTAAAATCAAGCTAAGGAACACCTCCAAGGAGCTAAAACACAGTGATGGGATTGGAAGTAGTCACGTTAGGAACATCCGATAGCTTTAGCTCCACGGAGTTCTCATGTATTTAGAGTCATTAATTTATAAATTACTTCTACTAATCAATAAAATCGCATTAGGGGCAGCAAGGTGGGATTCCCAGCTTCAAAGGAGACTTTCAGATTTCAACGGAAAGCTCTGGAAGAGGAAGAAGAAGCTCTTACCTTGTAGATACAGGACTTGGCGTTCAGGAAGAAGAGCTCTATGGTGGCATTGTCCTTTAGGTATGAGATGCTCTCTATATAGAATCTGGAAGAGAGAAACTGCCAGTGAACTGCAGAAGCATCAACCAGTCAGGCAGAAAATCAAGTGTTCCCCGAGTTACATGATTTGACTTGAGGATAAGGGCTCCCAATCCAACAGGAAAAGAAAAAGGCATCATCTATTGCTTCCACCATTCCTTTTTGAGAGAAAACAGTGCTTTTCAAGTTCGTTTACCATGGGTTAGGACCATCATGACTGACAGCCCTTCTCATAGCAAAGAGCCGGCCTGCCACCAACCTCTAAGAGTAAACTTGAACTTGACCATTTACTTCCTTTTTCATTACCTGCTTTCCAATTTTTTTATAATGTCATTTGTTTCCATTGCATTACTTTTTGTCCTAATCAGTGTTGAGCTGGAGTTTTAAAAGATAATTTCTTCTGCTTAATCGAAAAAAAGGGCCCTCTTTCTCCTTGAAATGGTTACAACAGATCTTCGTGAAGATGGCAAGGTGGGGTTTGACGTCTGCACATCCAGAGAGCTGTGGCTGGTGTTCTTAAAGCCGTGATATTCATGCACAGGAAGCCAAATGAGAATTGGATTTTTTTATCCAGATGAAACTTACGGATTTTTGTCAAGACAACACATGTTGAAATTATTTAAGTTTACATTCAATGATCCTTTACACATCGACTCTGGAGTTTACGCAATTCCCGAATTAGGTGAGGCACTTGTACTTGTCTAAGGATCAGCTGCACTGAGGAAGCTGTGATGAGAGGGGAGAAGGAAATGATTGGCACGCAGAGCCTTGAAGGGGAAGAGGTTCTGAGTGGGGTGGCAACCCCTGGAGGGCACTGGGTACCTGCCTCATGGAAACTGGGGGCCCCAAGACGGGGCGGGAGGTGAAATGAGAAGAAACAAGTGCTATGATCGTCCAGAACAGCGTTACGATGTGATGGAAAGTATCCTGGGGAGGAAGCCGAGAGCCCAGTGATCCGGGCCCAGCGCTGTGTGACTCAGGGCAAGTCCCATAACCTTGCTGGGCTTCTGCTTGCCAGTCTGTAAAAGACAGCAGGACCTGGTCAGCAGTTCCCCACCTAAGAAGTCTGCTGCTTTCAAATACTGGAACCTAATTCAGATTAAAACAACAACAATGATAGCAAAACCAACACATCAACACTGTAGGGCAAACAAAATGTGTGTGTAGGCTTGGGCGAGCCCGTGGCCCCCCAGTTTGCAGCCTCTTGTCTACAGACTAAGTAAACAACGTCTTTGACCATTTTACAGATGTGTGCAGAGGCTGTCGTGATGAATACAACACAGATTCATTTAAATTTGTAATTGAATCCAGAGTAATCTTCAGAGATTAGCAGATATTTTCAATCCATGGATATTAGTCTGACAATTACCACCATGGAGGGTCTACAAAATTTTTGGAAATTACAATATAGTCTTTATTCATGCAAAGCCTGGGAATGAGTTGGCTGGTTGATCTCTACCATCACCCTCTTCCCTACCAAAAAAAAAAAAAGGCAAAAAAAACCCCACAAACCCCACCTGCCTCTGGCTTTTGGAGCAAGTATTCTAGGTCATGGAGGTCTCCATCAAGGGTCTGAGTGGTCTCAGAGGAACGGTAAAGCTTTACTACTTTCATTCCCCTAGTAATGGAGACTTGAAATATAGAAGCAAATTCTACATCTCAAAGCAAAACACAGTTTTCCCTTGGTATTCATAGGGGATTGGTTCCAGGACCCACCCTTCCCCCAGGATATCAAAATCCTCAGATGCTCAAGTCCCTGATATAAAATGGTGCAGTAGGGCTTCCCTGGTGGCGCAGGGGTTAAGAATCCACCTGCCAATGCAGGGGACACAGGTTCGAGCCCTGGTCCTGGAAGATCCCACATGCCATGGAGAAACTAAGCCCGCGAGCCACAACTACTGAGCCCACATGCTACAACTACTGAAGACCGCATGCCTAAAGCCTGTGCTCTGCAACGAGAAGCCACCACAGTGAGAAGCCTGCGCACTGCAATGAAGAGTAGCCCCTGCTCGCTGCAACTAGAGAAAGCCCGCGCACAGCAACGAAGACCCAACGCAGCCAAAAATAAATAAATAAATTAAAACAAACAAAAATTTAAAAAGTAAATAAAATGGTGCAGTACAGTCGGTACATATCCGTGGGTTTCACATCTGATCTGTGGATATGGAGAACCGACTGTAAGTTACATTTGATGTAATTAAAAAGTCTACATCCGTTGTAAACTTTTTGGCAAGGGGTGGTCAGAATAGCAAAATCAGAAGGAGGGAAGGAAGGCAGACAGATGGAAGGGAAGGGAAAGGAAGCAGAGGAGGGTGGGGGGAAAGGGTGACAGAGGCTCAGGACGGGGCTCTGGGTGGGTCAGAGCAAAGCCAGCTCAGCTGGGTGACCTGCAGGCGTGGCCTATGACAGATCAAGCTTGCTTCTGTGCCTGTGTCCGAGCTCTTCCTCTCACTTCCAGAACCATCCTCCTGCACACCCCAGCTCACCCCTGCTCCCTTCAGACTCACTCAGGGTCACCACAAGTTTTCGCTGACTCTGTGGACGGTCCCCACAGAAGACCTCCTCTCCTGGGCTCCGGTGACGCCCTCTGCTTATTGTGTGGCCCCATGGTCCCGTGATTTTCTGTCCCCTGAGATGCCTTCTTAGTAGGATGCTAACTCCTTGAGGCCTGGGACCAAATCTCATTCATTTTTGCATCCCCAAAACTAATCCAGAGCCTGGCACCAACATTTAAGTTTCTACAAATGAAAGACGCTTTCACCTGTTCTCCTCTCCACACACCGTTGGTGAGAGTTCTTACTGGACAGTGAAATGGGCGATGAAGACAATGCAGGAGGGAGAAAAAAGAATAAATGCTTTCCCAGACCATGGATGGTTGGGGGTCTTATACTCCACACCCAGCCCCTGTCCCTCCGACCCCTCTTTCACCGTGAACATGGAAAGCTGCTCACGCAGGGCTGCGGATGACTTTCAATCCTAGAGCCAGAAGAACAGCAGAGGCTTCTAGAGTTTGCCAGTCAGTGACCTTAGCTCTGGAATAATGATTCTGAGTCTAAAGCTGTTGGGTCTGAAAGAACTTAATTTTTTCAAAGCAATGCCTTACATCTTGATCCCATTTGCTTTAATTCTGGAGAATTAAGGAGCGAAGACATTCTGCCCGCCGGCTCCCCATTTTCTCCTCAACAGCATATTAAGAAAAAAAGTAACACTTCCCTTTCCAACTCTCTAATAATGGAAAACTGAAACGAGATGGCAAATTCTATGCCTTTTGAGATAGTATTTGTTCCCTGGCTGCACAAGAGACAGGAAGGTGGAGGAAATAACAAGCATATTCTGAGATGGACGGGGAAAAAAATCACCTCCTTTTGAAAGAAACTGGAAAGCAGTTTCCTGTTAACCTTTATCACCAAGAAACAGCCTGGGAAACCCTGTGAGTTCCAGGCCTGTCACGTTAAGTGTTCTGTAACCCTGGATATTTAATTCATCCCGAACTTTCCTTCTGCGCTAGGAAGCTAGTGAGTCAAAAGTGCCCAGAGGAAAACAGACCTCAGACATCTCAACCCCACACCGAGGCCCAGCGCACTCTACCCGAGAAGACACTTCTAGGGAAATGGGTAAGGTTGACCCCGTGTGTGTTCAAAGTCTTGATGCCAGTTCTGTTCCTTTGGATTTTCCTGAGAGCCTGGTCAGAGGTCCTCCTTTTGGGCAGTAGGTGGCGATGTTGCATTTGCTTACCTACCAGCGCAGAGGGCTTCCTCAAAGACCCGGTTCACAAAGAAAATTCCAGGTCTCTGGGTAAACCTAAGGAAATGAATGATGTCTCGTAGCTTCAGAGGGTCTGTGTGGACAATTCCAAGTCTGACTCTGTATTAACTATGCGTTTTGGATGCTTTGACGTCTGGGGCCTTGCTGACCCTGGAGGGACAGCCCCTCCTAGGCTTAGTCAATTCCTAAAGATGGTAAAGCATTCATCTGTGAGCACACCTTTTGCAGGCAGACCAGACAATCCTGCGCGCACATACACTTCCTCGCCTCCCCTATGGGGATTTCACATTCCAGGCCGCTATCCACCTGCCTTAATCATCCCAGGGCCAGCAACTGGATAACTTGGGACAGTTATAACATGCCCCAAAGCCTGCTGGAATTATTCAAGCTAGCCAATCCTAAGCCTGCTTACCCTGCTTCACCCATTCTTTCCTGCAGAAACCACAATACACACTGGTGCCCACAGGTCCCCTGCTCCCTCTGCCTCCTGGCCGAGCCTGGTGCTTCCCCATGTGGCCCTGCCTGGCATGGGGTACCCCCTCCTCTTGGGAACCGAGTAGCAGTCTTTTTTTTCAATGGCAGTCATCTCCTGATCTGTTGGCCCCAAGTACCTGAACACTAATAAAACCTACAATTTAAAACAGGCTCTTCAGCATATTTAGTAGGACTGAATCTTTTTTTTTTTGGCCACACCGCACAGCTTGTAGGATCTTAGTTCCCTGAACAGGGCTTGAACCCGGGCCCTGAGCAGTGAAAGCGTGAAACCTCAACCACTGGACTGCCAGGGAATTCCCAGTAGGACTGAATCTTAGGGCTTCTTTTTTTTTTTTTAATACTTATTTATTTATTTGGCTGTGCTGGGTCTTAGCTGTGGCATGCAGGACCTTTAGTTAAGGCATGTGGGATCTTTAGTTGTGGCACGTGGGATCTTTAGTTGTGGCATGCGGGTTCTTTGAGTTGCAGCATGCGGGCTCTTAGTTGTGGCATGTGGGATCTAGTTCCCTGACCAGGGATCGAACCTGGGTCCCCTGCACTGGGAACACGGAATCTTAACCACTGGACCACCAGGGAAGTCCCTTGGGGCTTCTTTTTGAGTCAAGGGAAATGGTGCTCTAGGCCAAGGGCAAACCTGGCTCAGTACCATGACTGATGCCACACCCAACCTGACCCAGATGATGCTAACCTGAGGATATGTTATCAGAAGGTCTAAGTAGGAATAAGTATGAGCTATGCCAGTACGTGTTTGAGCGTGTTAAATACCGAAGGCTCTGAAGCCTTGGGGAGTCTGGTCCCCTTTACCGTGTAGAAGTCTCAGGGGGTGGAGACTGAACACCATCCAGCAAGATGACATCAGCTAGGCTTCCCCCACTGGGCCCCCTCTCTCCTCCTCCCTCTGGCACTTGGGAATCACTGACTATTTACAGCAAGTGTTAATTAAATGGCCCAGTGATTTCATTTTGTAATGAACACAAATGTCACATTTGGAAGGCCTGCTTTTGGTAGCAAAAAGGAGCGATCGTAATGAGAAGGATAATTAACACTGCTGTGAGTTTCTGCGGCCAAATATCTCTGATGTTGAGAATTTCAACAGCGCTGAAAATCCTAACTGGGACACCCAGTTGAGATCTAGCAAGTTCTGGTTAGCAGGCACCTCGTTTTAAATCCATGCCATCTTTGTTACCGTGAGTGACAGGAAACAGCACTGGCTGTCTTAATTAGCCAGGAAAGACACCAACAGTCAGGTCATGAACTCAATTGTAAAATCCCCTCTCCCAGATTAAAGCTTCCTGGCATCTCCTCTCTCTCTCTCATTTTTTTTTCTTTTCTGTAGCTCACTTTTGTTTATTGTTTGTGAAACTCTAAGTTTGAGGAGACACATCTAATCTCTATTTATTTTTCTACAAACAGTGTCGATGACCAGAGCCCCAAGGACATGGCTGGAGAATACACAATGAAAGGAACAGCCCAGACATGGAGGAATCATCCTGAGCATAAACTTGTATCTACAAAAAAAAAAAAAAAGAAGGACAGAGGGGCCCCCTTGGGTGGGTAGGCGTATTTTCCTTCTATTTTTTCTCGACCTATTTCTTCAGCTTGCCTGGTGGACACTACCAGAGGGTCACTGTTCTCAGTTTGGGGAGCTTGCCTCACAGCATTCAACAAGGGTCTTGTCGTTGACTTCGATCTTGGTCATACGCTGGTCACTGGGCTGCTTTTAACGGATGTGTGTGAGGGGGGCAGGAAGTGGGGAGAGATGAGGCTGGATGGGCATATGCACAAGTCAGGTCACAAGGGACATGCGAGGGCGGCCTTAGCATGCTAATGGAAAGCCAGGAACACCATGAGTAGGGGATCAGATAAGAATTCTAGAAAGCTGCTCAGTGGCAACGCATAGGATAGAATGGAAGGGGCCAAGACCAGAAGCAGAGATGAACAAGGAGATTTCAGAACCAGGAGAGGCTTAGGAAGGCCCTAATTATAGCCACGGAGGGTGTGCATGGAAAGTAAGCGATGGAGCTCTTAAAGACATGAAAACAAGAGGAATTCATGAATAAGAGGCCAGAGAAGGGAGCAGGTGGGAGACAGCAGATGACGTCAAGGCCGACTTTCAAGTTCCTGGCTTGAGGGGCTGCATGGGTGATGGTGTCCGTCACAGAGATAAGGAGGGAAAGAAGAGCGAGCTGGGGGCAGAAAGATGATGACATTATTTGATTCAGACAGGGGAGGGCAGAGACGCGCCTGCGGAATTTGGTGCCCAGAGACCTCCAGTGACCATGGGGGTGATGGGACCAGAAGCTGGACCCCCAGAGACTGAGGGATCAATGGGACATGGGAAAGGGGGCAGCAAGTCCATCCTTCTGAACCTTTGCTGTGAACAGAAGGGGGAACAGGGGTGGTAGCTGTAGGAGGAGACAAGTCAGGGAGGGTATTTTCTTTTGTGAGGGTGGGAGCACCATGGAGGGGCGTGGAGGGGAGGGGTCAGTGGAGAAGCAGCTGAAGACAGAGAAAAAGAGAGGGAAAACTAGAGGGAGGGAGCTCCCTGAGGTGGTGGGAGGGGCTGGAACTGGAGGGCAGGTGGACCCACCAGCCTCGGAAGATGGGATGAGGGTGTGTGTGTGTGTGTGTGCGTGTGTGTGTGTGTGTGTGTAAGAGAGAGACAGAGACCTTGGAAGCTGGGGATGGTGCTCGTTCACCTGTTCACTTCTCTCTTCCTACCTCTTCAAATGGTACCTACAACACAGCAAGTACCAATGAATACCCATGAATCCACAACCGAATGCATCGATCATGGTGAGTACGTAGCATGGCGTTCACAAGTGAGAAAGCTGTTGCCACCTCACAGTTGACCTGAGAGTGGCTTTTGGCTCTTAAGGCCCAGCAGTGACACAGCTCAGGGTGACAAAAAGGGGCTGGTGGGACTGAGCAGTGTTCTTTGTGGAAGAGGAGGGAGCCCAGGGCAGAGCAGAACGCTTCCCCACTGGACGTCCCCCTTGTCAGGAGATGGCAAGTCTTTCTCAAGTGGGACTAACAGCACACACCTCAGCTTCGGAAAACGCCTGCTTTGCCACTGAAGATGCCCCTTCCTCCACCAAGGTGGTTTCCAATAGGGCCGCCAAGCTTTGGAACTACAGGCTGCTTTGTCCCCCGCAGGGGGAGCTCTGTCATGGTGCTGAGTTGGGTGGCTCCAGAGGAGCAAGGTCAGGCCTGGGAGGGCTGTTCTCTACGACATCTCTTGCCCAGAGATGGGGGCATCTGTCCTTTGCAGATGGACACTGGTGCTGCAGATGTGGCCAAGCCTGGAGCCGAGATGGGCCAAGGTCAGCGATCTCAACTCGGGTCCTCTGGCCCTGCTGCACAGGCAGCAACGGCAGGCTCTCTGGTTGGCCATCTTGATGGCACTTTTCACTTGTGAGACTGAGGCTGCATGGTGTAAGGGGTAGGGCCCCACCACTGGGGTCAGATCTGGCTGAACAGATACAATAACTTACCAGCCATGCCTGGGGGCAGAATCTACCTAAACATCTTGGGCTCCCATCTCCTTATCTTGATTAGGAAAAATAATCCCTGTTTCAAGGATTGTTGGGAAGATAATTCATCCATAATAATGGACGGTTCCCTCTTCTCTGACCTTTTTCCTTTTTAGGTAATTATTAAGACCCTGATGCCACTGTGACCATTCCTGGTCATTTGACTGATGAGAATTGCAGGGATCAAGTCCCTTTGAGGCTAAATAACGGGTCAGTGAAGGCGGGTTCTTAGCCCTCCATCCTGTCATTCTGAGACTGTCCTACAGCCAGCTTCACACCCTCCAAGGAGGAAATGCTTATTTCCTGGCTTAGAGGATGAAGCAAAATTCCGTGAGTTCCAATTCACGTTATTTAATATATTTGGGTCTTATTTTTCCTAATTGGCTGAATGGAAGCCATAATTCTGCCCTCACTCTCACAGATGTTTTGAATATGCATCGCAGCAAAAGAATATATAAATGCCAAGTAACAAGCTATGCTGGGTGGCAGCCCAAACGTAGATCCTCGGTGACACAGGGTTACGATGTCCACTCCATGCATTCTTAAATCTTGGCTTAAGGCAGCTGATCTTTTCCATGGTCTCTTTTAACAGGTGGTTCTATTTTGCTTTTATTCTCCTATATAACTGTACACATGTTATATAGGTGTAACATATAGATGTTTAAAGGTAAGGAGAAAGGCAATGAGGGGCTGGAGAGTCAGTCTGCTTCAGGGATGCACGGGTGATGGACAGCTGGGTTCTTGTTTAGAAAGGTCAGCGTGTACGCACAGGGAAAGAGCCCAGCTGGTCAGGAGTTCTGTTGGAGACTCCAGCATATTCCAAGGTCTGGGTCTCTTATGAAGATAATCTGTCATACCAGTCCGTTGTAGAAAATAGCCTATAGGCATCCTCAGAAAGGCACCGAGTTATAAATTGGGAATTCTTCCCAGGCTGAAAATCGAGGTAAAAGTATGGAATTCACCCCTGTGGGAGAACCTGCTTCCTCTCTGGGAGAAGACAAATGAGCAGTATTTTGATACCACGCTGTTCAGCCGGCTGCAAAGTGGGGACTCGGAAGAGCAGGGGTTCCGGCAACCAGGATCTTTCGTGGCCAGTGCCAGGGAGACACCCATGCCGGGAGGCGGTCATAAAAATTCAGGTGACAGAAGATGAGGGCCTGAGTTCAGGTAATAAAGAGGAGGGGGCAAGGTGGAGAGAGATTTCGTAAGTAGCAGCAGAGAATTAATGCCCGTAAGAATTTCAGGGAAAGGAAAGGGGAACAGATTTTAAGATTTAAGCCTATATAACTGAATGGATAATGACGTCAGATTTGATGGGACCACAGGTTTGGGGAGGTGGGGGTTGGCTGGGAAGATGATGAATTTGGCTTTGGACCTGTTGAGTTTGATGTACGCAGGTGGCCAAGAGGTCACTGGAAATAGAAACCTGGGGCTCTCCAGAAAGATCCGCTTGCAGGATGAGCTAGAGAAAGCTCTGCCTTGTATTTCTGTGAGATGTCCATCCCTAAATGTGAATTTGGAGAGTTTTTCCTAGTGAGCATTTGGGGAGGTGCCTGCTTTGGCCAACTAGGAAAACGCATGTCCCTGGGTCTTCAGTCACCCCATCCCCAGTTCTACTGTTAGGCTGGTTCTACCTTGGCAGTTCTCTGTGTATCTGGTTCCACGGAGAGACGTTGGCTTGGAGTGATCTGGACCCATCTGCTCGCAGAACCTCGGCCACAAACACTTCAACCCAGCGATCTCAGGGCGTTCCAAGCTTTCCTCCAAGGCTTGTTCCCCAAACCCACAAATAACTCAACTCATAACAGACACTTGAGAAAAACAGCTAGTATGCAACCAGCCCAGTGTTTTCTTTTCTTGGCTAATGTTCGCAAAAAGCATCACGAAGGAGGGGGGGCCTGATCCATGGCAGGTGTACGCACCCATCCCCCACTGCGGGTTAATGACCTGATTAAATGCAACCGAGTCTCCCCTGATGCCGCCATCTCTCCCGGTGCTACTGTTACTCTTTGCTGTATAGGATGACTTTTCCATTTATCTGAGAAAAAGTAGTCGCCATAAAAGAGAAGATGACACTGAAATCATGCCCATCAGGGATGGAAATGGCGAAGATTAGCTCTGATATGTTTGCAGCTGTTAAACAAATCGGAAAGGGATTGAATGCAAGTTTAAATCTCAGCCAGCTGAGATAATGACATATACTCCCGCCTGTGAAAGGGTCCCTTTACCTCTGATTTTTGCCTTTTGCCATATCAGGATGGCTATGCTTAAAACTGTATTCTTGGCTGTCCTTTTCAGGAGGAACTGAATTGTGAAGCATTGGTGTCCTGCTCTTGAATTTCTGTTCACATTTTTAAAAAGTGCTGGGTCTATGCATTGAGTGGAAGGGTTAGTGTCCATTGGAAGACTGAGACATTTGAACCCAAGTACCTCTGCAGCTGTGTAGACAGAAACAGCCTGGTGGCTCCACAGACTGGGTGCTCAGGGAGCCGCTAGATCTGGGGGCTCAGATGCTGGCTTTGCTACGCACGATTTGTACTTTGCCCTTGAACCCATGACGTGATCCCCCTCCGGCTTCACACAACCTTTTGCAAACCCAAGTGGTCAGCCTGGTTGACTTCATAAGACTATTGCAAATATTAACTATAAGAATCATACAGTTACCTGCAGTCACGAAATAAAACTTCTTACAGTACGTTAATGAACAGAAAATGACTACTGTTTCTGATATATTATTACACCATAGCCTCCCTTAGTGGGAAACGCGTTAATCTGTGGTTTGCTGCTGGGTTTCAACTATTCCTGTCTGGGATAAAACAGGCAAGTTTCAAGAGACCAAGCAGCGCTTGTGACAGAAGGAAAGAATATGCAGACGTTTGCTATGTAGCTTCGAAGGCCACCAAAAGAAACCACGGATTTGTGTTATTCTCAGAGACTTCGTTTGCTTTGAGATATATACATATGCCCTCCTTCCCCCACAAAAAAGCAAAAAAAAAAAAGGGTTTTATTTTCATTCCACACAAGCATCCTATTGTCAGAGCACAAACACGTGTGTCCACACACACACACCGACCTGCCTTACACACTCACGCCCTGTGTTTACATCTGCTGGGAATGAGGCTATACCACAACCTCTATTCCTGGCAATGAACCAAGACAAACTGGACTTCCCTTTTCTGTGATTGCTCTACCCTCCCAGACTTTTCTGACAAAGGAGGGGAAAAAAAAAAAAAAAACAACGAAAGGATGGATACCCAGTGTACATACCTGACACAAAAGTATAAAACCACTGGTCCCGACTTTTTGGGGAAGTCGTGTTCCAAGACTCTTCGATCTAGTTGAAGCCAGTTTAAGTGTCCCCTGAGGAAAAGAGAGACCAGTGGGTTAGGGCTTTGGGTTTTGCCGGAGTTTCTTGGGACGAAGGTATATGTGCTGCCAAACATGCCGGACCACAGGTAAACGTGGCCTGTGCCTCACTCTTAAGTGCTCAGTATCTGCAGAACCCAAGGGAATTATCGGGGGACTACTGCGTCAGTGGGAGCTACCGCATGACAGTCAGAGTCGGGGGTTTGAGACCCGCAGTCCATTTCCTCAGCGGCACTAAAATGAAAAGGCAAATCATACTCTCCTTCTTCTCCTGAATTCCCTAACCACCACACTCCTGACTGCCTTTTCTCCTGAAGGCCTCCAAACACACTTCAGAAACATGTTAGCAATCTTCACAACATCTTGCTGGAAGCAGATGGGGTGCAAAGTGAATCAGAGACGGTTTCTTTAAAAATGAAACGTACACCGACCATACCACCCAGCCACTCCACTCCTAGGTATTTACCCAAGAGAAATGAAAGCAGGTGTCCACGCAGAGACTTTTACACACACATGTTCACTTTATTTGTAATAGCTCCAAATGTGAAACACCCCAAATTTTTACCAAAGGGGGAAATGGACCAATTATGATATGGTTATAGAATGGAATACTACCCAGTCATAAAGACAGTGAGCTATTAATACACACAGCAACAAAGATGAATCTCAAAACAAGTATGCTGAGTGAAAGAAGCCTGACAATAGAGTACAGACTGTATGATTCCATTTATAGAAAACTTTAGAAAGTCCAAACTAATCTGCAGTGACAGAAAGCAGATTGGTGGTTGCCTGTGGATGGGTGATGGGGGGGGAAACACAGGGAGGACGAGGAAACTTTTGGTTGTGATGGAGATGTTCATTATCTTGATGGTGGTGATGGTTTCATGGGTGTAGACGTATGTCAATACTTACGAAATTGTACATTTTATGTAGTTTATTGCATGTCAACTTTACCTCATTAAAGCTATTTAAAAGTGAACCACGGAAATATCTGATGATATATAAATGGGGTCACTTCTGCATTTATTTCTCCCTTCCCTCCCTCTCTCCCTGCCTCCTTCCATAAATATTAATTGACCACTTTTTTTTTTTTTTTTTTGCGGTAAGCGGGCCTCTCACTGTTGTGGCCTCTCCCATTGCGGAGCGCAGGCTCTGGACGCACAGGCTCAGTGGCCATGGCTCACGGGCCCAGCCACTGCGCGGCATGTGGGATCTTCCCAGACCGGGGCACGAACCCGTGTCCCCTGCATCGGCAGGTGGACTCTCAACCACTGCGCCACCAGGGAAGCCCCGACCACCTTCTTCAAATAAGGGTCTGGAGATGTAGCAGTAAGTGAAATCAACACAGTCCCTATTCCCCCGATGCTTATATTCTTGTTAGGAGACAGACACTCAGCAACTATTTCCACAATTATGTAATTACTAATAGTTTTAGGACGATGAGTTGTGAGAACCTGTAAGAACCTGATCTAGTCCTGAGGTCTGAGAAGTACTGCTTGGAGTTTGATTGTGATTTGAAGAATGACAAGAGGAAAGCAAAGAGGAAAGGGAAACCACTTTCCAAGTAGAGGGGCCAGCATGTGCAAACGCCCTGAGGTGGGAAGAAACCTCGGTGTCATGAGAGTAGAAAGGGATGAGGCTGGAGAGTGGTGACCAAGGCCTTGGAGTCAAGTTGAGGAGGTTGGTCTCTGAAGAGCAAGGCAGGATCACAGAACAAGTATGAGCAGAGGAATCTACCTTTGTCCTTTTCCTCTCCTCTCCTTCCCCAACCTCGGTCCATCATCCTGGGGGTCTCAGAGTCCTACAACCGCCTTGACTTAGTAATAAGCTCATGCTGAACAGACACAACGGCACAGCATTTCCTCAGGGCCTGGTGCTGAGTAAATAACACTGATGTTTATAACGTATATACCTGTGTGAACGGTTGGCACTTATTAAACAAAAGCTGTTGTATCATTGTATTAAAACGTTTGCTCCTCTCAGCCTCCAAAAAATGAAAGCTAGAGAACACTCTATAGGCTTCCATCTCCATTTTGAGATGTCATTCAAACTGCACCTTTTGCACAAGAAAGCAAATCCCTTCTTCAATTAAGCCTACACCTGTGGCTCCAGGGGTGAGGATGAGAGCTGCTTTGGAAGAGTGTCTGCCTGAGGAACCTGGCCTCTTTCTCCTCCAAGAATTTTCACCTAGACAAAATTTTTTTTCTATTAACTTTATGTTTCATGCTTGGTGACTCTTCTCTGAGTATAGTAAGGGTAAAAAAAAGAATGAAAAAAGAAGTCTTCTAAGCAAAACGACTGGGCCAACATCTTCCAGAAAGGCAGGATAAATTCTCGTCCAATGGGACATGGGATCTGGAAACAGAAGGCCTGGAGGCCACTGTTGTCTCTGGTCACACCTGAACGCTGACAATGCCTCTCGGGGATCATGTTGTTTCAAACCTCTGCACCTTAGCTCATGCTGTTCCCTCTGTCTAGAATGCCTTTCCTCTCCTTCACGGCACAGCGAAGTCTGGCCCATCCTTCAAGACCCAGCTCTCCTATGTCTCCTCCAGAAAACCTTCCCCGACACCCCTTCCCTCACACTACACACCAGCCTGGTCTGTGGGTCCTCCTCTGGACTCACACAGCACCCATCCCAGGCACACCTCTGCTGCTGCACACTTCCCAAAGTCTATGGAACTTATTCTGTGTACACACTTTTCCTCAACAGACTTTTTATATCTGAAAAACACAGAGAGATCTACCCTATAAGGTAACAGCATGTGCATTTTTGATTAATTGGAAGGTAAGACAAACAGATCTCATTATCGGGGAGTAATAAGCCATAGCCCCTCCTTCCCAGCCTCTGAAAATGTCCCAGATCTCCTAGGATTCTCTCTCTGTGCTCAGCCTCTTGCAAGCATGCCATATGCACATTCACCCCAGGACTTTGATCATGCGGTTTCTCCTCATTGGAACAGTGTCTCCAGCCTCTTTATCTGAATGATAGCCATTGTTCAAGGCTGAGTTCAAGTCTTAACTTTTAGTGAAGTCTTCCTTGATTGCCTACGTCTGGGGTTTCTTTCAAACATCTCCAGAGCTTCTGGTTTGTGTCATCTGCAAGGCATTTAGCACTGCCTTGTGCAATTAGTTACTTAAAAAGCATGATCTGTCTCTCCAACTAAGTTGTAAGTTTTCAACATTAAAAAGAAAAAAAAAATCATCCCCAGATCTTAGCCCAGCACTTGGCAAGTACTACGGACTCAAAAGTACTTGCTCATTGATTGGATAACTACCTCCAAAAGCAGATGATTTGTGCTCTGATCTTAATTTATAAAAGTGACTGAGTGACAACACAGACAGGTCAATGCCACTGAAGGGAAAGTTTAATGTTCCTCACAGTTTCCTGGAAATGAGGGGCACCTACACCGTGCAGGGCCATGAGGAGAAGCACCAGTGTTGGTCACAAGGCAGAAAGGAATGTGGGGAAAACATAGCCCAGAGACTTTTTTAGGGTTTTTGTGGAAAAGGCAGGGGGAACAGCTTAGGATTGGCTAGTCTGAACAATCCTGGTGGACCCTGAGGCATAAGAGCTGTCCCTGGTTCTCTGGTAACTGGCCCCCGGGGTGATTAAGGACAGGGAGAATGTTGGCTTGGGATGTGAGAGTTACATAAAAGAAGTGATTCAGAGTGTGGCCTCAGGGTCACAGGGGGGATGGAAACCACTTTGGCTGTTAGTTTGGCCCTGTACTGAATGATGCCAAATAAATACAGAATATGCAAAAACTCGGAACAGAAATCCATTCAACGACCATGCAGATTTAAATGTTAATCTTCTGCCTTGCAATAATTCTTGATAAAGAGTCTGGTGAGATAACCTCTTAAGGATCCTCTCAAGAAAGACAGACTAGAATGGTGCACAGTGGTTTTCCGCTGGTCCCACACTCAAGGAATGAGGAGGAACCGAGAGATGGGATGTTTTACCTGTGCTCTCAAGACCAGTCAAGGGGCCAGGCTTGAGAAATCCTCACCCCACCCCAAGGGCACAGCATTTCTGACCACTGAGACCACTGGGGGTGTGACTTGGCTTCTGGGGGCCATAATTCACTTGGTGGAGAACCTGAAAATGGGGACCTTTTTCTTGAAGCGACCCACACATGCACATCACTTGGACACCACTCTACTGGGTTTGCTCACTGTCCATCTTCCTCATCCATGTTATCAGAGGACAAATAGGTAGGTGGATCCCCCCTCCCTAGGTAATTTTATTCCCTACACTAAACTTCTTAAAAGAACAGCACTCTAGGGACGAAGTCCTTGGTTCCCAGCCATATATTAGTTTAGCACTGATCAAGCCATGAAATGACTACAAAGTAAGAAAATGGTCAAAAAACCAGAAAGAACAAGGAGGCCAGAACTCCCCCTAAACCGAATAGTTGGCCTTGGAAGAAAAATGAATTTCCTTCCCCCATGTCCCCTACTTGGATTCCTCAACCCCAGTTCTGTGTGGGATGGCATGGCATGACACACACACACACACACACACACACACACACACACACACAGGCAGGGTTCCAACATCTGCGGGGAGGTGGGCTTCCTGCGCCTGGAGACCCGGGACCCTCAGGCAGAAGGAAGTCAATCCCTCCACTTTTACATGCCTGTAAAAAAATCTCTCCACTGCAGGTGCTACACAGGGAAAGACTGAAGGACCAGTGACCCACCCCAGGTCCCTTAGGATAACTGCCCAATATGTAGGCAAAAGCTAAGAGATGCATTAAAAACCCCAGTTCTGAGGCCACCACTTTCCACTTGTTAAAAGATTTTCTGCTGATTGCGTTAGGTTCAAAGTCACATTTCCTACCCCCAACAGTATCAAGGATTCCTCGCTGTCCGGGATTATTTTCTTTCATACGTAACACCTCACGTTCCGGACATCAGGTCTCTTCCTCAAACCTCTTCTTTCTTTTTTTTTTTTTCCTTTAAGCTAGGGTGGGATGGGAAGCAAAGAGTAAAAGAAGCATTTTCTCTATACAGTTTAACTAAGAGATCCCTGATAGCTTGGATTTCATTATCTCATTGATTTTTCATTTGAGAATGCACATCAGTGCGTTTGCCGATAACAAAGCAAAAAAAAAAAAAAAAAAAAGTCCCAGCAGACCCTCAGGGTATTTTTGTGATTGCTTGACTGATAACTATCTTTAAAGCTGAGCGAGGTAACACCCCCCATTTGGTTTATGGTGGCAATAGGTCAAACTGTTAGGTCAGTAATAAATATGCAGTTGCTTCCAGGCAACAGAAATTGGATGCATTTATTTAACAGATTGCTTTTAGCTTCTACATATAATACAAATAGATTTTTGGTCCAAGCATTGGCACCTTCAGTAGAGACGGCCTTAAGGAGAGCTTTCTTCGCAGAAAGTCACCGGAGGGTGGAGGTGTGTGATAAGTCTATCTGAACCCATCACTTTTTGGACCCCAGGGGAGAATGAGACTCTGTGCCTTTAGAGGTTTTTACTGTAGACAGCTGATTCGTATGGAGTGAGCTTCCAAAGAAAGTTTAAACAAGAGGATGAAATTCTTACAGATGTCACTGGATGTCACTGGATGGAGAGAGGGGGTGGGGAGTTCTTCAAAAGGAAGAAGATTTTGCTCTGCAGTGTCTTTGAATCAGAAGTACGTGTGCTCAGGGATTCCCTGGTGGCGCAGTGGTTGACAGTCCGCCTGCCGATGCAGGGGACACAGGTTCATGCCCCGGTCCGGGAAGATCCCACATGCCGCGGAGCGACTGGGCCCGTGAGCCATGGCCGCTGAGCCTGCGCGTCTGGAGCCTGTGCCCCGCAACGGGAGAGGCCACAGCAGTGAGAGGCCCGCGTACCGCAAAAAAAAAAAAAAAAAAAAGAAGTACGTGTGCTCAGAAAGGACAGCTCAGGGATACTGATTTAGCTATCATTATTTGAATCCCTCAGATAATGGCTTTCAAGTATGGATACGTTGAGCGTATGAGTGAGAGAGAGAAAGCCTGCAAGAGTGATGCACGCACACAGATAAAGGTAAGGAATGTACTGGGGAGCCCGGATGACTAAATCATGGGCTCTTTTGTCCATCTGAATTTATGCCTTTAATTTTTTATTATATGGAGGAATTGTTTGCTCCACGATGTCCTCTGAAGGCTAGCCCCAATTTTCTTTTCTAGTACCTTCTACACTCTATCTTAATATTTACCTCCTAAACTAAAAATACAAGCTCTCCAAGGGGTCAAAGGCCAGTTACTTCTGTATCTCCAGGCTTAACAGTGGATGCTAAATAAACATTTGCTAAGAAGTGAATACACTGGCCTCAGATAAGCCCTACAGATCAATATTGCTGTTGGTGCCATGACTGCCCTCCACGTATAGACACTGCTCCCGCCTTAACTAAACAATCTTCATATTCGATGAGAATTCACCTCGTCCAGGATCCGAGTGCCCCCGTACCACTCGCTTTGGAAAGGAAAAAGTCAGGAGAAAGCCAGGACCTCTAAGGTCCCTTCTGGTTGCCTCATTCTTTTTTATTTCTCTTAGCTGCACACAGGAAGAGTTCCGCTAAAGCCCCTTTCCAGTTACTGCACGGAAGTTTCTGTTGTTTTCTGCAGCATCTGAAGGTCTATGCAGGCCACCTCCAAGGGGGTAACGAACGCTGAATGCTGCGTTCCCAGAAGCAGCTATTACAACCCAGGCACCGAGGTTGTAGCCACTGATTTTCTCCTTAGTCTCATGGTACAGAGCATTTAATGAATGGAAATCACAAACCTATTTCTAAATAAATGACATTCCCAGGGCTGCATCTTGTGGAGGTTTCTTCTGCAATTGGAAAATTGCTTTCTACTTTACTTTTTAAATTGTACATCAGCTTGTGACTGGGAAATGCTCATCAACTAGACCCTTTTCAGATGTCTCAGTCAATGCCAGTCCTGGGATGCAGGACCCAAGGACACTGTAGGACAGAAGATTCTCCCCATTGTCCTGGCATTGGGTCTATGGATGTATTTCCAGTGTGTTGGGGGCATTTTGGACCTTAATTATCCAGATAAATCACACTCCCTAAACAGTACCTATCCAATTAATTAAGACATAGCATGTTGTTAAAAAAAAAAGCCTTAATTGGTTCTTAAACTTAGATTCTGTCTTCAGAGTATCTGTGAACCCTCTAAAACTTAAGCACTAATTATTTTGTGTGTAAACATTTGTGGAGGTGAGGGAATGTAACTGAAATTTCACAGGGGTCTGTGATTAAATAAGAGGTTAAGAACTGCTCATTTTCTTTTTTTCTGCGGTACGCGGGCCTCTCACTGTTGTGGCCTCTCCGGTTGTGGAGCACAGGCTCCGGACGCGCAGGCTCAGCGGCCATGGCTCACGGGCCCAGCCGCTCCACCGCATGTGGGATCTTCCCGGACCGGGGCACGAACCCGTGTCCCCTGCATCGGCAGGCGGACTCTCAACCACTGCGCCACCAGGGAAGCCCCTCATTTTCTTAACTGGTATGTGAAAATACATTCTAACTGTATGTGGTTTTGAAAATGTGCAATAATGGCTAACTGAGTTTCTTAACCTTTTCCCTCAACTTCCTAAGTACTTCTTAAAGTATTTTTACATGGATACTCATTTACAGCATTTGACAAACAATCCTTAACATTTACAAGAAGAGATTCAAATTTAAATATTTTACATAATCATGACCTCAGCTTGGGGTGTGTTTGACAACTTCTGCTGAATAGTCTAAAAGTTGTTTAGTTATTGCTTTTGATGATGGGATTCTCGGTCAAAAATTTTTTTAATTTTAAAAATTAAAAACTTGGGTGTTACAGGTGTTTGCATATGTCAATATTCTGTGAGAACCTAAACAGGAAAAGAATTTGAAAAAGAATAGATATATCTATACGTGTAACTGAATCACCTTGCTGTACACCTGAAACTAACACAACATTGTAAATCAACTATAGTCCAATATAAAATTTAAAAAAATTAAAAACTCGGGTGTTACAGGTGTTTGTCTAGGTCTCAACTCCTTGAATTGCACACTTTAAATATGTGTAGCTTAGTATGTCAGTTACACCTCAATATAGTTTTCTGTAAAGACACCAAAACAGAGGAAATAAAAATTATGACTGAGACTAGATCATATAACCAAGAATAGGGCTGTATGGATTTAAATTGTACAATCAGAACCATGAGTTCTGAAAAAAAAAATCAACTTGGTTGTTGAAACAGCAGTGGAAGTATTTCGAAAATAACATGTAAAAATAACTTTCCTTAAATGATGGACACCAATGCTTGATAAATGAAAATCTTGATTACTCTATTTGCACTCAAGGAAACACTAAATCTGAACTTCTGTGTTGGTCTGCAAACAGGTTTCCAGAGTCTGGAGTGGGGGAGAGTTTATAACTTTGCAGGTTCCTGGTGTGTGTCCTGATGGGTCCCAAACATTCAAAGTTCGAGTGAACTCAGCTTCTCTTCCTGCATCTGGAGGCAGGGAGCAGAGGTTATTCACACCAACATTACCCTTTCTCTAGAACAGGGGCTTTCAAACTTGGCTGCATTCGAGAATCACTTGGGGAGCTTTCAAAAATCTTGATACTCAGGCCACACTCAGACCAATTAAATCAGAATTTCTGAGGGTAGGGCCCAGACACCGGCATGTTATAAGGTGTCCTAGGTGACTTCAATGTGGAGTCAAGGTTGAGGATCATGTCTGTAGCAAAACATTAATAATTATTTTAAGATCAAATTTATACTAGGCTCTTACTTGGCCTCAGAATGTTTTTTTTTTTTTTTTTTTTTTTTTTTTTTTTTTTTTGCGGTACGTGGGCCTCTCACTGTTGTGGCCTCTCCCATTGCGGAGCACAGGCTCCGGACGCGCAGGGCCAGCAGCCATGGCTCACGGGCCCAGCTGCTCTGCGGCATGTGGGATCCTCCCGGACCAGGGCACGAACCCATGTCCCCTGCATCGGCAGGCGGACTCTCAACCACTGCGCCACCAGGGAAGCCCCAGAATGTTTTAAAGACCACCAAAATGTCATTGTTTGCATGTATCACCACAATTCAGATATTCACAGATAATCATCTACAGACACACCTCAGAGATATTGGGGGTTTGCTTCCAGGCCACCGAAATAAAGTGAATGTCGCAATAAAGTGACTCACTAATTTTTTGGTCTCCTAGTGCACATAAAAGTTATGTTTACACTATACTGTAGTCTATTAAGTGTGCAATAGCATAATGTCTAAAAAAACAAGGTATATACCTTAATTAACTATACTTTATGGCTAGAAAGTGCTAACTAGCATCTGAGCCTTCCACAAGTTGTAATCTTTTTGCAAAAGTGATATCAAAGATCACTGATCACAGAAAACCATAACAAATACAGTAGTAATGAAAAAGTTTGAAGTATTGTGAGAATTACCAAAACGTGACACAGAGACACAAAATGAGCAAATGATGTTAGAAAAATGGCACCAACAGACTTGCTCGATGCAGGGTTTCCAAAGACCTTCAATTTGTAAAAAGAGGGAAGAGATACTGGAACATATGTATATGTATAACTGATTTACTTTGTTATACAGCAGAAACTAACACACCCTTGTAAAGCAATTATACTCCAATAAAGATGTAAAAAAAAAAACAAAAAAAACCACAGTATCTGTGAAGTACAATAAAGGAAAGCATAATAAAATGAGGTATGCCTGTGTATCTCTTTTTATTTGTGCAGAATTATTAAAAATAAAAGGGGCTAAACGCACTTGAATCCAAGAATAGAAAGACATTCATGGGAAACTGATGAAAGTTGAATAAAGTCTGTAGTTCAGGTATTAATATAGTACCCATGCTAATTTCTTAGTTTTGATCCTTATCACATGGTGTGTAGGATATTAACATTAGGGGAAGCTGGGTGAGGGGTATAGGAGAACTCTCTGTACTATCTTTGTTCTGTAAATCTAATTATTTCAAAATAAAAAGTTTTAAAAATTGAATTAAGGAAGAGAAGGCGGAGCTAGTATTAATCCCACACAACTGTTGATTAACTAACAACAGGAAACATCTCTGGGCACTGAGTCTTGCACTGTGGCCTTGGACATACTATTAATGAATACAACTTAGGGGTGAGGACACCCCTACTTAGAGAATCTTCCAATTTTGTCTATATTCTGCTCTGTATTTCTTTTCTCCAGGCCCGTCCAGATTCTACAAAATGTCATCAACAGCAGTTCATATTGAAAGACTCACTGACCTGTGACACATATGGCCTACGTGCCATATATTCCACTATTAGGAATGATAACACTGCTGGGAATACCTAACACTGGTGCAGTATTTTATAGTTTATAGCACTTTCTAAGTTAGTCTTGTTTTGATTTGCATTGGGAAAAAAGGCAAATGCATGGACTACACCATGGGTCGCAATAAAGGATGAAAGTTCCATGCATTTTATTATAAAATAGGCAGCATAGCACCTGCAGAAATCACACGCACGCGCGCGCGCACACACAACACAATACACATGCACAATTTGAAAACACAGTTATTAAATGATCTTGTGTTAGTGTGTAGTGGTGCCTGGTGTGAGGGCTGGGGGGCGGGGCCACAGGGCAAGCCTAGTGGTTACTGCCCTGTGATCACCACCCTAGACAAAGCCTCCCCCGCCAGGCACCGTTCTGTGGTGACAGCTTTCGTTCATTCCTTTCCCAGCAGGAAAAGGAGAAAAGGTCAGATGACCAAAGAGGCCACCAGCCAACGCCTCTGGCCCCAGGTGTTGCCAGCCCATGACTGACTGCGTCCTGAGTCACCGCCATTCCCCTCTCCTCTTTGTTCTGGCTCCTCATCCTAGTCCCTTGGAGGCCCGGTTCCTGATTTCCGCGGGGTCCCTGACACTCACCATTTCCCGGTGAGTCAGGCCCATCTGCCACCTCTTTTCCAGGAACCGTCTGCCAGCTGCAAAGCCCTGTCCACTGATCTTGGCTGGCCCCCTGCCACTCCTACAGTCCCCAGAGGAACGCTCCCGCCCAGGCTCGGGGTGAGGAGGTTGGTGGTGGCCACTCTTCCCCTGGACGGTGCCAGAAGATGGTTCATATCCTCCTCATCACCGCCCCCCAACAGGGCCCTCCAGCTGCCAGTTCCACCAGGCCAGGGGGAAGGGACCCTTCCCTCCAGCCTGGACTCTCTCTCTCTGCCCTCCACCCCCAACACACACGAGCCTTCCCTGCCGGCCCAGGGAACCAGAAGCACCAAGAAAGACCCGGAGCAGACAGGCTCCATTCAGTGGGAGAGGCGGATGGTGCTGTGTGGTTTTCCTGCTTGCGTCTCTCCTGGGGGAAGAGCCACTTTCCCCTGACGTTCACTTCCTTCTGGCTGGTGCCATCAGGGCTGTGGTCTAAAACCTTCAGCTAGCGTAGTTCTTGCTCCTTGGCCCAGGACAACAAGCTCCTTCTCTGACTCTTGTTTACTCAAAAGCGAAGTCCAGTTGGGACTCCTCTCGAGTTCAGTGGCTCTTTTAGAAGAGGAAACGTACTTGGGAAATGTGAACAATGGGATGAATTGAAACGGTGGTTTCTTTCTAATTAGTGAAAAAACGTCTGAGTGGCAATCCAGGGAGTTTACAGTGATTCTCAGGAGAAAGGGTAGAAAACATCTGCATTTGCGGAAGTAGTTACTCTCGATGCATGTTTGTCTTAAATCATGTTTTAAAATTACTCTGCCGGCTTCTTCCCATCCCAGCCCTCCAGTTCACAGACCCAGTTACTTGATCCCACTCGCAGGCACAGAGAACCTTCTAGACCAGAAGCAACCACTCCTGCCTTCCTTCTGGCTCCGTTCCCTGAGGCTCCAGGGCCAGGGTGTAACCTGTTCCTTCCAGCTTTCTTTTCTTTTTTTTTTAATTTAATTTGTTTTTGGCTGCACCACATAGCATGCGGGATCTTAGCTCCCTGCCCAGGGATCGAACCAGCGCCCCCTGCAGTGAAAGTGCTGAGTCTTAACTGCTGGACTGCCAGGGAAGTCGCCCTCCTGGCTTTCTTGAGGCAGGTGTGACTGCTCCCAACGCTGCTCCACGATCACACCATCACCTGAAAGGTTGCTAATTTAGAGGGTGACCACCTGTCCAGTTTGCCCATGACAGTACCGATTTACACCCCCTTTCACTCACAGGGTCCCAATTTAGATCATAAATGCTACGGCCACCCTGTCCACGTGCAGCTCCCGGAGGGTCCTCACGCAGATACACCTGATCATCTCTCCTGCTGACCAACGTGGATGCCCCTGTCCTTGCTCTGAGCCCATCTTGCCTTGATGGTTCCATCTGACGGATGGGGCATAGCCTCCCTGAGCTGTCTTGTGCAGCTGCTAACCAAAGCCTGATCTATTAGTACCGTAGGAAGTCACCTCTGTAATTCAAAGGATTTGGAGGAGTGTGTGTGCATGCGTGTGTGTGTGTACACACAGAGGAAAGAAAATTGTGAAACATTTGCTTAGAACAGCTTTTTTTTTTTTTTTTTTGCGGTACGCGGGCCTCTCACTGCCATGGCCTCTCCCGTTGCGGAGCACAGGCTCCGGACGCGCAGGCTCAGCGGCCATGGCTCACGGGCCCAGCCGCTCCACAGCATGTGGGATCTTCCCGGACCGGGGGCACGAACCCACGTCCCCTGCATCGGCAGGCAGACTCCCAACCACTGTGCCACCAGGGAAGCCCAGAACAGCTTATTTTTATCCAGGAATCTGTGCAGGTGTTCACTGCAGTCTTTTGCATACAGTTTATTAAGAAGGAAATTGAAATTTTAGTAAAGATATTCCTTCCTTGTGTTGCAAAACACCGCTGTATAGAGCCAAACAGAAAGATCACTGAATGCAAATGTACTTTTCAACAGATGAACAACCTGAATTTTCGAATTTTATATTCTATTTCAGCGTTGACAGTGAAACGGCACAGATACTTTACATTTTGAATTTATCATTGCATTGACTTCCTGTTATTGTTATTCCAACACTGGAGAGAAATATTTCGTTTCCAGAAGTTTTCATTTAACTCTAATAGAAAACAAACCCAGACAAATCCACTTTTTAAAAAATAAACATTTCGGTTCTGAACACGTACCGGCTTGATTATAAGAGCTGCTTTACCTCATAATTTCATAATATGAGCATCACCCTAATTATATCCTTTGGCCGTTCCAGGCATGATCACAAGGCCTTTGAAATTCAGATGATGAACTTGGACTCACCCTGAACCACAAGACCCAAGTGGCCTGCAGCTGCCTTCACCGTGGACAGCTGAGACAGTGCGACTTCAGGTTCTGTATTTTCCCTTCAGGTTCTCCAAGCACATGGGGCACTTACGTCTCATCTGTGAAGGCGATTCCGAAGTATTCCTTCTCCTTCAGATTGAAGTGAGATGCCACGAGGTCAAGCAGCTCCTTGGCCAAAAGCTTGGGCTGGAGGGAGAACAAAATGGAAAAAGGGTAAGTGATGAGAGATTACTTTTCCTAAAACATGCAATCTCAGGTTTACATAATTCTTTGGAAGGAATGTCCCAAAGCTCAAGAACATCCATACAGATGATTTTTATAAAACCCAGAGGAGTAGACCATGAGGACAGGGCCACCAATGGACTGAGACCTTCGGCCTTGTGTCCTGGTAGTTGGTTCTATCAACAAATGGTACTTGCTCACCAACACAGCTGTCAAACCCCGTGGCTTCCTTCCCCACGCAGGAGAACATTTTACAGTGAATTGACAGGAAGATGTCTTCTTAAAAATATATATGTACACATACGTATGTAGTAAATACGTTATGGCGTATATCAAATATATATTGTATAACACATGTTATATAATACTATATTAATATTATAATTAATATGTTGTAGAATATGACTATATATATATTTCACATGCACTTATATAGTATTTGCTACATGCCAGGCCCTGTTCCAAGCACTTTACAAACACCAGCTTCTTTAACCCTCATCACAACCCTGTGAGATGGTTCTATTATTAACTTCATTGTATGGGGGGGAAACAGGTGCCCAAAGATTGAGCATCTCTGTGTAAGTGTCGGGGCTGTGATTTGAGTCCTAGCTCCAGAGATTAGTGTCCTTATAAGAAGAGATCCCAGACAGCTTGCTTGCTCTTTCTCTCCACCAGGTGAGGACACAGTGAGAAGGCTGCCATCTACAAGTCAGGAAGAGGGTCCTCACAGAGCCCAACCAGGCTGGCACCCAGACCTCGAACTTTCAGCCTCCAGAACTGTGAGAAAATCAGTGTCTTCTTTTTGTTTTCGGTTGCACTGCGTGGCACGTGGGACCTTAGTTCCCTGACCAGAGACTGAACCCATGACCCCTGCAGTGGAGGCGTGGAATCCTAAACACTGGACAGCCAGGGAAGTCCCCCAAATCAGCGTCTTTTGTTTAAGCCCCCCAGTCTGTGGTATTTTGCAATGGCAGCCCAGGCAGACTAAGAAGGGTGTGCTTCCTTTTAATTCAACAAACATTTACTGTCTAATATGTGTAGGGCACTAGCCAATCCTACAGGAGATACAAAAACGCACAGCACATAGTACTTGTCAATAGGATCTTCAACTTTCATCAGGGCATAGAGTAAGAGCTAGTGTTCATTTTAAAAAGCCAAAGCAGATGGTTCCCTCTTTGCTGCCTCATCCTGAGCTCCCAGGATGGCAGCCTCTGGGCCTCAATCACCATCAATTTACCAATGAAAACTGCCAGAAATGATGGGAGTGGGTTTGAAGCGAGGGCAGAGCTTCCTCCCCCTAGAAGACATGATTAAATCAACAGGAAAATCCATCTTGATAAATCAACGTCATCTAATATTCTATACTCCCGTTCACACTAAAATGTGAAAAAGTAACCGTTAGGGAATTCAAGACTGTATGTAAGACCCTCCTTCATAAATACCACAGGGGAAGGCAGGGGAATAAATGTGGCACATCTCAGAGCATCACTGATAAATGACAAAGTATCAGTCCAAGGTGAGGGGGCTCTTGAAGCCTCAGACTGTTTGCTATGGTCGTGTTGCCGGCATCACCTCCATCCCCATAAGGTACCAGCTGCCCAGATACAAAGCATTTGATGTAGAGGTTGTGACCAAATGTAAGGTAACATGGCTGATTTTTACACTGTGATGTACTGTAACTTATCCATCCAAATGTCTGCGTTCCTTTCACAGCAGTCACAGCATTTCTATAATCTGCTATTTCTTTAAACATTTTGATAATCTTTGGGGTTTGCCTTTGAAGCTTGTATCACATGTATAAAAGCATCCTCACTGGTGATAAGTCTTCTTGTACTCAGAACGGACTTGATTTTTTTCACAAGTCATGTGAAGTCAAGTCTGATGAATGGTGACAGAGGTGGCGGAGGTCAGGAGCACATTGGATCAAGCTGGTTTTATAAAATGAGGTATGACTATAGTCATTATTTGTGGGTTCTTAGGGGTGATGGTGAGGTTTCCAGCCTAAACTTGGAAATGACAGAATAAGATTTCCTTCTCTTTGAGAGTTAAACTTGAAAGACAACATCCCAATGGAATTGACCAGTGATACATAAATTTACCCAGAAAGAGAAAAGAATTACTGTTAGGGTTGGAATAATAGTATATCTACCACATGACTAAATATCGTAATTGTTCCATAGAAGGGGCTGGGTGAATGACCTGTGGGTGTGGGGTGGCAGATGGAAGGGAGTCTGGGAAAAGGAAACGAGCTGGGGAAACAAATGCAGTCTTAGCCAATAGGCCTTAAATATTTGAGTCCCAGTGGTAAGGCGTCTTCTCTGGCAGACATGGAGGCATGAGGAGGCATGACTGTAGCCAGTCATCTGAAACACTCACGTTACCTATTTAACTCCCCTACCTCCAATCTCATACCTTCCAAAGAACTTATTGAGGTATTATTGCCACGTCCAACGTATGCTGCTGAGGAGCCTCCTGTATGACTGCATTATCTTCTAAAATAAGAGACTGTCATTCCTCTGCCAGTGGTAATGCTGAGACTTGGAGACATCAGGCAGGCTGTCTCACAGCAAAGCCAGGCTTCCAGATGAAGTCAGACTGGCCTCACAGGTCACACGTACTACCCTTCTGCCACCCCACCTCTACTGACTCTAATTCCTGGGTGAGAGGTCAAGGATCATGAGCCCTGAGGGCCCTATCTGGGTGCTCACTTGAAACCAGAACACTGACATTTTATACATCAATACTGATTTATACATCAGGTACTTTGAACTTGGTTAATGTGACTCTTCCCCCGAGGATGAACAATCAGGTTTCTGCACTGCAGAGCTAGGGGACTGACTTAACATGCTGAAAAATTCACCAGAATAATGGCTGTCACCTTAGGAGCCTTGTTGACACTGACTTTTGGCTTCTCCATGGTGACACATCCCTATGATTTAGCCTGTCACCACAATCCTTTTTACATTGGAATTTCTACAGTAAAAAACCAAACTTTCTTGGGGACGCGTACACTGAACGCAGCTAAAAGGATCTGAGCGATAGCAGCAACCCTCAAATAAACTTTATCATCTCAACCTAACTCTTTTCAAGGATAGGATCTGTTTGGATGCATATCTTTGGTCAAAAAATAAAAAAAAGGTTAGTCCCATTACTTCATACAACAGTAATTAGAGATCCTATGCACTACCCTCAATAAAGAAAAGCCTACATTAATTACCCACAATATATACACGGGGAAATAAAGGCATTGAAGGGGGAGGTAACAGATGCCAGAAGATGTTGAGGTTAGAACTCCTGAATCTTAAGTCCCATTAAAAGGTACACTCTTTCTTCCGCTGTCATGGTGACTGGCAATGCCCTAGCAAGTAGCTGCTCCATCAATGAGAGAGAGCTCTCCCATCCACCTGATGGACATGTAGCATGAGAAATAAACCTCGTTGCTAAGTAACCTTGACATTGGTGGCTGTTTGTCATCACAGCATAACCTAATCTATCCTGATTGGTTCAGGCACCAAAACTTTAATTCCCTGTATGGTAGGTTTAAAACCATTTAAGGTATCAGCCTGTGATTTCCTGATCTTGCAAACTAAGACAACATCCCACCTTGACGCGATGGTGATTAATGAACTACATTTCTTAAACTCATTTGGTGAACGTTGCTGGGTAGAAAGCTTTATGCTGTTGTGTACTTTGAAGGGATGTTTACAGAATCTGCTGATTACAATTTGCCAATTACTTTGTTGTAAACATTTGTGGAGCTTTGCAGGATCGGCCTGGGAGTGAGGCCAGACAGGCAGCCTGTAGCCCAGTCAAGTTCCACAGGACAAACCGGGCCGGGGCCTCAGTGCCGATGTGAGCAAGGCAAGCCCTGTGCGTCTTGGGTTAGAAACAGCCTGTGCTGGGTCACTGGTGCCAACCTGGCCCTCCGAGGTCATGACATTTAAGACTGACTTTCTCTCAGCCTGTAATGAACTTTGTTCACTCAATAGCTTTTCTTTTTCTATCTCAGATTCTTTTTCCAATGTGTCCTTCTAAGCTTTTATTCCTCCTTATATCTGACAAATAGAATCTCTTTATAAACGTCTGACTCTACCACACAGATCTAAGTTCCCAAGGGCTCTGAACTGTTCCAGTGGGAAGCCACACACATACCAGCATGTACAGGGCTCTGGAACGGGCCCCATCTATGCTGCCTTCCGAGGCGGGACATGATTGGATTGTAATGATCAAAAGAACACTTCACACGAATGTATGGCTGTACAGCGCTCTGGGCACACCCGTTCCCCGATGATCTTTCTAGTGAACTCGAGAGCTGTCCAGGCAGTCTGGGGAGAGCCATCCGCTGACCAGGTGGTACCCAAGATCCTCTCCAGTTTACCACAGAATAGTTTTATTATCACTCACATAGTCTACTTTCCACTTAACATGGATCCATCCCAGAGAGAGGCTCTTGGACAAACTGTATAACTTCTCAGAGCCTCAGAGCCTCAGTGTTCTCCTCTATAAAGTGATGAACTAGATTGATGAATCAAACTCCTGCCTTAAATTTGATTCTTTATTCATTAAACTTATTAAATTTAGTTTCTTCCTTCTCTAAAACCTTCCCAACCTTCTCAAGGGTCTAGTCACTCATTCTAAAACACTTTGCAACCATTCTGGATCCCCCCTGGATCTCTTAAAATCTGTCAGTTAACATAACCATCTTTCTTATATAATCTCTGGCAAGTCCCTTGACCTCTCTGTACCTCAGTTTCCTCGGCTGCAAAATGGGGATGATGACCACGCCACATCACAGGGCTGCTATGAGGATTTAATGAATTAATATTGATCTGCATAAGGTGCTTAGAGCAAGTGTCTGGCACAAAGCGAATGTTCTATGTGTTCATGATTATTTCAGACCCTCATTATCTCACCTATGAATTATTATAATAATCTCCTAAATGGTATCAAGTTATATATGTCAGTCTGTTTTTGTTTGTTTGTTTGTTTGTTTTGCGGTACGTGGGCCTCTCACTGTTGTGGCCTCTCCCATTGCGGAGCACAGGCTCTAGACGCACAGGCTCAGCGGCCATGGCTCACGGGCCCAGCCGCTCCGCTGTATGTGGGATCTTCCCGGACCGGGGCACAAACCCGTGTCCCTTGCATTGGCAGGCGGACTCTCAACCACTGCGCCACCAGGGAAGCCCTGTCAGTCTGGTATTTAAGTCCACTCTTTGAATCTAGTTCCTATCCAACCTCACTTTTGCCTGATTCCCTCCAAAAGTACTCATTTCTCTCCAATCTATTTGTGTCAGAGTGAAGAAAACACCAATCTCGTTTCTATTTCCAAAACTTTGCCCACAACATCCTCTCCCCTGCCATTTGAATTTCATCTTGCTCAAGGCCCACTTCTTCCAGGAAGCCCTCCCTGATCATCCTACCTCCAAACAGTCTCTTTCTCCTCTGAATTCCTAGAGCATTTACCACAGGGACTTGATTCATGCTTGGCCTGCATGCTCTTGTGTTGTGATAAATTTATTTTAATTAAAACATTTTTACAAGTATGGTAAAACACACATAACATAAAATTGACCATCTTAAGCACTGTTAAGTATACAGTTCATATTGTTAAGTATATTCACACTGTTGTGCAACCAATCTCTAGAATATTTCCTCTTGCAAAATAGAAACTCTGTACCCATTAAACAACTCCCCATTCCCCTTCCCCCCAGCCCCTGGCAACCACCATTCTGCTTTTTTTCCCTATGAATTTGACTATTCCAGGTACCTCATCTAAGTGCAATTATACAGTGTTTGTCTCTTTGTGACTGGCTTATTTCATTTAGCATAACAGCCTCACGGTTCATTCACATTGTAGCAGGTGTCAGAATTTCCTTCCTTTTTAGGGCTGAATAATATTCCACTGTGTGGATAAACCACATTTTGTTTATTTATTGGTCCATCAATGGACACCTGGGTTGCTTTCCTGTCTTGGCTTTTGTGAATAATGCTGCTATGAACATGGTGAATTTTTTGTGACATGACTTGCTGTGTCCTGTAATGGGCTGAATGGTCGCCCCCCAAAATTCTGTCCACATCCTACATGCTGGAGCCTGTGACCATGACCTCTCATTACAAAAATGTGATTACGATCCTTGAGAGGAAAAGGGTCTCCTGCACTATCCAGGTGGACCTCAAGTGCAATCACATGGATCCTTCTAAGAGAGAGACTTGAGGGAGTTTTGACAGAGACATACACACACCAGAGGACCGTGTGAAGACAGAGGCAGAGATTGGAGCGATGAAGCTGCATCTCAGGGAAGGCTGGCAGCCACCAGAAGCCAGAAGAGGCAAAGAATGGATTTTCCCCTCAAGCTTCCAGAGGAAGCTTGGTTCTGCTGACAGCTTGATTTTTGACTTCTGCCTTCCAGAACTGTGAGAGAATACGTTGCTGTTATTTTAAGCCCCCAAGTTTTGTGGTGATTTGTTACGGCAGCCTCAGGAGACAAATACACACCCCTCAGGCAGAAGCCCCGCAGTGCCTGGCAGGTCCTAATAGCAGGAAGAGTGGCATGGACATATATACACTACCAAACGTAAAACAGATGGCTAGTGGGAAGCAGCCACATAGCACAGGGAGATCAGCTCGGTGCTTTGTGACCACCTAGAGGGGTGGGATAGGGAGGGTGGGAGGGAGGGAGACGCAAGAGGGAAGAAATGTGGGAACATATGTATATGTATAACTGATTCACTTTGTTATAAAGCAGAAACTAACGCACCATAGTAAAGCAATTATACTCCAATAAAGATGTAAAAAAAAAAACCCCAAATTTGCTGGTTGTTCGAGACATAAAATGCGATCTCAGCAGAAAGCCCTTTACTAGTATTTGCACTTTCTCTTTATAATTGCCATTGACTTTCTGGGCAAGGAAGCCACATACACAAGTCCAGGTGGAGCAGCCTTTGTATCAGAACTGACGCTGGGTCAGTCACTGGCAGCGTGGGCTTCAACTCAGTGACTTCTCCCCTCAAGCCCTTCCCTGTCATCCGCCACTCCCTTGGGGCAGCTCACAGATTCAAAATCAATGGAATGGCCACTTCTGAATTAATTGCATTAAAAAAATTAAAACATCCCATCTGTGCTCTGGACGGCCGAAAGACTGACCCTCTCACCTCTCCCTCCGCCCCAAGGCTGATCTGGACGATTCGCTTCTGGCTGCAGTGCCCACACTGACCGCCAGGCTGCCGGGGACAGCTCCGCAGCCGGGCCACACCCTCCCGCTCCGAGGGCACCGCCAGCCCCATCCCAGGAAAGGGTGATTCCCGGCCCCCCCGAGGAGTGGCCGCGTCCGTGGAGGTGGCAGAGAGTCCAGTGCTGCGAGTGGGGAAGAAAGCGTGGTCACTGTGCCCTTTCTCTCCAACCTTTCTGAAAACCGAGAGGGAGAGAGGGCGGTGAAGAGGGGCAGCTCGGAATCAACGATGCCTGAGCCTGCGTCCTCTTTGAAGCTCTGCCTGTTATTGTGTTTCCCAGAGCAGCTGGGAGCCTGGCTCCTGCCCTCCCTCCCTCCCCCCAACCCCGGCCAACCCCGCTTCCCCCTCCCCTCCCCCTCCCCCTGGGGGGCTCGGCATTAAGCAGCCGAGCGCTCATTGGCTATTCGTTCGTCCTGGGGAGGGGGCGCCGGTGATCGAGAGAAAGCGTGAGGTCATCGCGCACACAGACGCGGGTCTGGCCGCGCTCCCCCTCACCGTCACCCCCTTGACGCTCCGGCTGATTAGCTGGGGAGGCTGGCTTCCTTCCTACCCCGTCTGAGCAGTCCCTGGGTTCCGTGGCCGGGGGCAAAGGGGGCACTGCTTCCTTTACGTAGGCTTATTTGCTCTTCTGGGCTCCCAGGCGCCTGGGATAGGCAGGGGTGGGGGGCGTGTAAAGCTCAGTGGGTCCTGCCAGAGGGAGCACCTCTCTATCTGGGAGGTCCCCATCCAGTAAGAATCCCAGCTCCTTAGTGGACAGAAGACGAATGCTTTACCTCCGGCTCAGGAGGGTCCAGCAGCAGAACATCTCAGCAAAGCTGGCTCCAGACACAGCCAATACTAACGGTTTCCATTTACTGGGTGCAGCCTCTGTGCCAGCGCAGAACTGAGTCAATCCTTACCCAGCAGGCAGATGCCAGGATTACCCCCATTGGATACAGAAGGAGCCAGAGCACAGAGAAAGCAGCAACTTGCCAAAGGCACACAGCTAGTAACCCGCAGATTTAACTCAACTGTCAGGTAGGTATAAGTCACCTAGGGACGCTGGATTATATAAAGAGCCAGAGAGACTGGTTACCCAACCCACTTAACTGACAGGGCAGGAAACTAAGGTTCAAGGGGTCGAGAAGCCTGTCCACGGACAAGGGAGGTCACCTTAGTGACCAGCACATGTGGGGATGGGACCCAAGCGCCTGACCAGTCCTTTGCTAGTCCACTTAAGTAGGCGGTTTCAGAAAAGGCTGCAACGATCTGAAACAGGAAGGAAAGAAAACCAAAGGGCATCAATCACATGTGGGTCCTGGCAGGCAAAAAGCAGTCAATACACACACCATGTTAAGGTCCGGGTTTCCTGGCTCCTCCCCAGCTTTCCCTCCTGCTGCCGCTGTCCCTCTGGCCCCAGCACCATCATATCCTACAGGCCTCCCCCTGCTAGGTTCCGGGCTCCATGCTTCACTTATACGATCTTATGCCATCTTCAAAGCAAAGCAACCCTGCAACGTTGTACCGATGAGAACACTGGGGCTTAGAACAGTTACTGTGCTCAAGGTCACAACCCCCCAAGGGTACAGGGCAGACGAGGGGCTTGAGTCTGGACTGACTCTAAAGCTTTGGTTTTAAATGCCGGGTACAGATCCAGCAAGTCGCAAAAGCACAGACAGGAGGGGTCTGAAGCTGCTTTTTCTAAGCGCAACAGAATTCTGCCAGACAATATGTTCCCGGAGGGCAGGGATCAGGTTTGATCAACATCTGTAGCCCAGCCCTCGAGCACGGTGCCCGACACACAGGTTTTTTTAATTGGTAGATGGTTCTAGACTGAAGGGTCATTGTTTGATTGTTACACCAGCCTAGCAGGAAAGCTGACCACGGGGAGGATGAAACCCACACGCCCTCTCAAGGCTGGTTGGAAGCACAGAGCTGCTAGGCAGAGACTGTGGTACCCCATGGAGAAGGATGGGTCCAGATGCCATATGCCCAGATGCAAAAGAGCCCCTGGATTTCAATAGGGTCACATACCTCCAGGCACCCACGAAGGAGGCTGTGACATATACTTTGGGAAAGTTACTTGTACACCCAGGAAAAGATGTGTTGTGTCTGTATTCCTTTCAACAGACTCTGCCCTTTAACCCAGCATCAGGGACTAACCTTGCTTGTTTCCCAGTTGCTTGTCCCCGCCCTTTATACTATTCCTATGTATTATTCTCTATATGATACTAATTTATTCCCTTGTTCTCATCCTCTTATTTCCACATGGTTTCTTCCACATTTTGCTAAGATTCACCCTGGTCCCAGCATGGGGGAAAGTTGGGGTTGAAATCAGTCTGGGAAGCTGAGCCTTTCTCATCCATGCATTTGAATGATGCCCAATGGGAAGGCTTTGACAGGCGCACATAATTATTACTCCTCCAGAAATGCAAAGTGCTTCTGCCAGCTGGCTGGGGAGCCTGCTTTATTCAGGATCTGCTCCCCTTGGGGCTCTGGGCAGGTGTTCATTAGGGAGCGCCTGCTGATTAACACAGTAACCCCCAGACTCCAGCCTGCTTGGGGCAATGTCGCAAGAACTGCTCATCCAGGGTGGCTCCACTCGGCAGCCTCCCTGCATTCATGAAATGATAACGGTTTCAGTGAGGCGAAGCAGCCGCATAGCACAGGGAGATCAGCTCGGTGCTTTGTGACCACCTAGAGGGGTGGGATAGGGAGGGTGGGAGGGAGGGAGGGAGACGCAAGAGGGAAGAGATATGGGAACATATGTATATGTATAACTGATTCACTTTGTTATAAAGCAGAAACTAACGCACCATAGTAAAGCAATTATACTCCAATAAAGATGTAAAAAAAAAAAAAAAAAAAGATGTGCGGTACTCAACTTGTCTTTACCAAGGTCAGGCTGACAAGTCTGCAGCCCCAATTCGGAGACACCTGAAGAAAATATGGGGGATGCTAAGGTTCCTGGGATTCATCATCCACAGTCGTTGTGTCTACCCTTTCTATTGTTTTTTCTTTAACTCAAAGCCTGCCCTGCATTCTGGGTTATGACCCTATCTTGTTCTACAGTGAATAGTAAATTACTATTTTGGATGTAAACCACCCGTACATTGAATGGGAGGGGAATCCTGGAGTAAGTTCCCCAGGATGGTCACCCTTCCAGTGGGACAAATGGCACCCAGACCAATTCCAACTCGAGGTCTTCACGACAATGCACACTGAATTATTCCCTTTGCCTGATGTTCAGGGAAGAGTGAAGAAGGGCACCATCCCAGAGCACAGGACGTCGGAGTTTTGAAATTAGCTCTGTGTGGTCCATAGGAAGCCACGGAGTCCTAGGCAAGGCTCAACCATTCTGATCAGTTGTGTAGTCAGCGGTAGCTAGGAGCCCTTAGGAGTTTCATTAGTAAAGGGATGATACGGCCATAGGGCAGAGAGGAAGGGTTAGGGTAGAGCCATCTTCCGGGACAGGTAGGCTGACTGCTACCTTTCATGTAATATACAGAAGGGTGGCACCTACTGTCCTTTGCCAAGGGCATGGCTGATGTTCAAAGAATATGGTTTCCTCACCCACATACCGGAAATAGAAAGCTTGCCTTCTGGTATGAGGATGGGGAGAGTGGGGAGTTGCGAGGGATTAAAAAAAAAAATAGGGCTTCCCTGGTGGTGCAGTGGTTGAGAGGCCGCCTGCCGATGCAGGGGATACGGGTTCGTGTCCCGGTCTGGGAAGGTCCCACATGCCGCGGAGCGGCTGGGACCGTGAGCCGTGGCCGCTGAGCCTGCGCGTCCGGAGCCTGTGCTCCGCAACGGGAGAGGCTGCAACAGTGAGAGGCTCGCGCACCGCCAAAAAAAAAGAAAAAAAAATATATGGCTGTGATTGATCCATCTATATATGCTGTGATGGATCTTAAAATGTAAGCACCCCTTTCATGCAATCGGGGCAGTGGATTTGTAGTCAGACCACAGGGTGTGGAAACCCAATTCTATTCCATGTATAAATAAAGCATTTATTTTCACTTTGAAACATTGGGACAACAACATCTACTTCATGGGCTGCTGTGAGGAGTCGATACATGATCATTTATCAAGTACCGGGTGCACGAAAGATGCTGAATAAAGGCAGATTCCCCTTTTCTCCTTCTGTCAGTAACTGACTCCCCATACAAATGACTTATCCTCTCATCACTTTGACAAGGACCTGCTCTGATCGCAAGCTAAATCCTCTTTTGAGTGAACCGTCATATCCTTTATCCCAGGAACCATGAATAAATCACCGCTAGGCAGTAAGGAGAAGAGAAAGCAGACAAGCTCCCTTGCAAGTGAACTTGTTTGGGTAGACGTTCCCGAAATAGCACCCCGTCTCTGCTCCCAGCGTCTGCTCAGTGCTCAGTGATGCTCGCTTCCATTCACTCGAGTGATTTACTTTCTCATATCGGTCCCTGCCCCCTGCTTCTTTAGGGTTAAAACGACGTTTACTGGCCAGAAGGGAAAGAAGTCTCTCTCCTGCTCCAGGGATGCATGGAGACACGGCGCTGGCTTTCTGGTGTTTGGAAGTTCCCCAAGTCTCCTCCCTGCGGACCCTTCCCCCATCACTCTCGCAAATCGTTGGCAGGTACATGCTAGAGACAGACGGTGCGCTCTGCCCGAAGATGATGTCATTTTCAATGTACTTAAAAAGGCACTCTCGCCGGGGTGGGAGAGAGATGAGAAAGTGCACAGGCACTGGTGTCCCAGGAAATGAAGGAGGGCGGGTCAACTTTTGGCTGAGAAATATTTATTCCTGAAGAGCCGTTTCACTGAAGTCAGACAACAAGGCAAAAAGCACTGCAGCCCCCTCCCACGTGCCGCGCTAATTAAGTGGATGAGAACAGATGATGTGCCGCGGGGTCCAAAGGAAAATTGTGCGCTTCTAATACCCTCATTCTCAGATCGAAAATATGATTTTATTATTTGCCTACATTCACCACGCCCCGCCCCCCATTTCCAGAAGGTTCGGAGGAGGCTTACAAAATTTTAAATGGCATATGATAGGGGGATTAAAACACGAAATAAGACAGAGTCCATTGAAGATGCTCAAACACATGAAATAAACGAGTTCCTGTTGCTGACTAGGTTACACTGTCTTTGTCAACCGACCCAAGAAGCAGGCTGAGTTAACACGCACAGGCAAGCCTTTTCCTGGGAGGACATCCAAGAAGGAATTTATCGTTTGATTCCACACGTGAGGGACAGCAGACAGCATGTCTTCAACATGGTCCCTGGGAAAGACAGAAATGCAGCTCCCATGAACCGTTTCGTAGTTTAGCCCCTAGGCACCGCCCTCTCCGCTTGGAGCAGGTTTTAAAGCTGTCTCCTGAAGCCCAATGGGATATTCTGGGAGAGGCCTTATGTTAGATTTATTTACATAAGTGAATTTGGCCAGAAATTTTGGAGGCGCTCTTTTATTAGGTTCTGAACACATGCTCACGTCAGCCATTAGGCAGCTTGGCACTGACGTCTTGTCTTGATTCTGAAGCCAAGCCAGAGAAGAAATAGGCAGTCAGTCCCAATTCTGGCGAAGGGCACCGGCCTCCTTGCAGACTGCTAAGGCGAGAGGCAACATCCAAAACATCACGCTGGGAAAAGCGAAGCCAGGTGAGCTGAGTCAAGTGCCCTCGGGCCCGGGTGGGATGAAGTGGAGGTGCTGGTACAGGCAGCCAGGAGGTGGAGAACGGTCTGGATCTGCATCTCCTCTTGGGCAGGTCTGCAAGCCCACCCTGAGGAGACCCCCGAGCCAGGCGGGTGGGAGGGAGCTCCCACCTGTGTCTGGGGGCCCTGTCCTTTCCCTTACTGCCGGACTCTTCCACTGCACATGTGCTCCTGTGGCCTCTGGGCCCCTTCCTCTTTCTCTGCTGCCCCCAACTACTTTTTTTGCTTTGGCTGCTAGGTGGCGTGTGGGATCTTAGCTCCCCAACCAGGGATCAAACCTGTGCCCTCTGCAGCGGAAGTGCAGAGTCTTAACCACAAGACCCCCAGGGAAGTCCCCCGCAACTGCCTTTTAAATTCAAGACCCTGCACGTAGCCCCTCTGGAGAGAGCTGCCTTGACCTCACACCCTCTCTCCGGTTCCCACCCAGGCTGCCCCAGCAGTGCCACGTGAGTCACGCACACGGGGTCCATCAGCTTCCCCGGATACTCTGGTCCCACGACATACGCATCTGTGCTCAGAGTCTATTCCTCTTCAAGAATGACCATGTCTGGGAAGCAGGAACAGCATCGCCTGTATCTTTGTTTCCATAGAGCCTGACCCAGATGGTCAATGTTCAGTGATGGCCCGGGTTGATCAATGAATGAGTGGATGGATGAATCCATCCATCAATCAGTGAAGAGTGAGGTGGAGGAAGGATCAGAGCAAGGGAAGCCTTCACACTGATAAACACCAGTGTTCCCCCTGAGTTCCGTTCCCAGGTCCAGGTCCTTCTCTGTCTTCACACGGGCCTTGAGTGAGCTCGTCTCTCCTCGTTCTACGTCCCACCAGATTCAAGTGCCTTCCAAAGCCAGCAAGGACGTCTGTCTCAGGAGGCGTCAGGGAGCCATCCTCAGCTGCCGGGATCTCTGCACATGTTCAGCGACACTCTTCCAGAGGAGGGTCTGGCTGGGGGCTCACGTCTTCTCTCGGTGTGTTATCCTGTGAGCCCCAACTGAGGAAGTGGGGGGGGTGCTGTCAGTGGGGATAAAGGAAAGCCAGGACAAAGGTGTGCATCCCAGGCTTTGCCCTTGTCACCTGCCTGTCTCTTCGAGTCAAAAATCATTTCATCAAAATAAATCCGGGGCCTGGCAGGGACATCTGCGACACTGAATTGTTAGACTTGCAGGGAGATGATTCACACGCAGCGCCGTAGACCCTCGGCGCCCCGCCGGAGCGTGGCTGGTGTTTGCGTCAAGTGATGACTCATCTGGGGGCTTGACCTGGGGCCTTTGCAGACTCCCTTCACCCACTCTCTCTCTTAAGGCCCTCCATTTCCCTTTGTAGAGTCGGGTCAATACGCTTTACATTCTTAATAGCGTGTCAGTCTGGAGAGAGAAACCATCGCAGGCTGTGACTCTGTGGCAGTGGTGTCACTGGTTGCTAGGCAGGGTGTCCTTTGGGGAGGGAGCTGTCACTCCTGGTTCCCCTTTCCTCCACTTGTGCGACAAAGGGTCCGACTCTGGCCCAGGTCACAGGCACAAAAGAGATTTTGTTCTGTGATACTGCCTTGCCAGGCCTCTCTGAAGGCTTCCTATTGAAGAAGTCAAGGATTCAAGATGGCAGTAACATTACAATGAGCAGGGGAAAAAATAATAATAAGACCGATTCCCTCGCAGAGCTTCGCCAAAGTCAGGGTGTAGTAGGAAGAGCCCTGGGCCAAGAGCGGAGACCCTTGTTCTTGTATTGACTCTCCTGGCCACGGGGTTCTTGGTTCTAGGTGTAGAGAAGTTGGGAGATGTAGCCAACTTCCAACCGCTCCGTTTCACCTATGCCCACCCCTGCAGAGCCAGCACGAGGCTCCACATGAATGCAACCCCAGCACGGCCACTGAACCCTCCATAAGAGGCTAAAAGGAAAGTCTGACCCTCTACGTTCATGTTCAATGTCATCCAGAGAGAGAGCGTGTGTGTGTGTGTATGGCACACATGTGTGCTCGGTATCGTAACTTCTGATTTTTAAAAATTACTCCAGACCTAAGTCTTCCCACGAGACACTTCTCAGTTGGACAAAGAGGCACAGAGAGAGAGGTAGGACCCTCACTTCCAGTCTCTGCTGCGTTTTCAGGCCAAAGTTTTCTGGTCCCCAAGTAGCGCTCCTCTAGATGAGGTCAACTTCACAGGCTGCCCTCTGGAGACCTGGGCTTCTAACTGTGGCCTTAAGAACCCAGAATCATTGTCAGGAGACAGGAGGGCTTTGAAGTCAGAGGCCTGGATTGGACCATGGCTCACAAACTGCTGTGGGGTCATGGCCAAGGAGCTTAATTTCTCAGAGAAATCAGTCTTTTTCTGTAAAGTGGGTGTAATTCCACTGACCTTATGAATGTTGTGAAGATGAAACAAGAGAGTATGTGTAAAATGTAATTCAGTTTTTTTTAAAATTTATTTTTATTCTTATTTTATTTATTTTTGGCTGCGTTGGGTCTTCGTTGCTGCACGCGGGCTTTCTCTAGTTGCGGTGCGCGGGCTTCTCACTCTGGTGGCTTCTCTTGTTGCGGAGCACAGGCTCTAGGCTGCGGGCTTCAGTAGACATGCGGGCTTGGTAGTTGTGGCTCGTGGGCTCTAGAGCGCAGGCTCAGTAGTTGTGGCTCACGGGCTTAGTTGGTCCGTGGCATGTGGGATCGTCCCAGATCAGGGCTTGAACCTGTGTCTCCTGCATTAGCAGGTGGATTCTTAACCACTGCACCACCAGGGAAGCCCCTGTAATTCAGTTTTTGACGTATGATTATTACTTCATGCTCGTTAATTTCTTCCCCACTTTCTCTGCAACTCCCCCTCCACACCCACACCTCCATCAACATCCTCGTCTCATGTTGCCTCCCTTGGGAAGGACTTCCTGTGAAGCGTCATCACCAGGGAACATCCTGGCCTTCACTGGGGGCGGGGCTGAGTTACTCTGGGATGAGCCTCAATCCGGGTTGATTCATCCGTCCATCAGAACTCATCAAGCCCAATCCCTCAGGGCCGTTTTAGCAGAGCCAGAGAAAGATCTCTTGGCACTTCATCTTCAGGACTTTCACTTTCTTTCTTTCTTTGTTTTTTTTTTTTTTTTTGCTGTACACGGGCCTCCCACCGCCGCGGCCTCTCCCGCCGCGGAGCACAGGCTCCGGACGCGCAGGCCCAGCGGCCACGGCTCACGGGCCCAGCCGCTCTGCAGCACGCGGGATCCTCCCGGACCGGGGCACGAACCCGCGTCCCCCTCATCGGCAAGGCGGACTCTCAACCACTGCGCCACCAGGGAAGCCCAGGACTTTCACTTTTTTAATCAGGGAGTGGAGGGAAAGATAAAAGAGAGAAAAAGCAAAAATTAAACCCACTCTAATGCGTGTGAGGTGGGCTGTGGTGATACACTAGATCAGGAGGACCAATTTGCCCCATTTGGGTCCCTGGAGATGGAACCTAATGCTGCGTTTGCTGCATACACTGACTACAGTCGGCCCTCTGTATCTGCAGGGGATCAGTTCCAGGACCCCCTGAGGAGACTGAAATCTGTGGATGCTCAAGTCCCTTAGTCGGTCCTACAGATCCGTGGGTTCCGCATCTGTGGAGTCAACAACCAGGATCATGTACTATATTTACAACCCGTGGTTGGTTGAATCGGTGGATGCAGAATCATGGATAGAGAGGGCCAACTGTACTGTCTTTTAGTATCTCTTACAAGATACATTCTAGGCTCACTTTTCGAACTACTTGATTGAAGTGCCCTCCTGGTGAACCAACAGCAACAGTGAAATCAAGGACTCTCCACTGTACTCTAAAAAGGCATTCCTCCAAACGAGCGCTTCTAGAACGGGAAGCCGGAGGTCTGCGCAGAAATGTCAGCTGGGATGTTCTACGTTAGCAATAACCAGCCCTGGCGGCATGTGAGGACCACCTGGGAAGTCAAAGAAGCCACTGCCGCCTGAGTCCCACCCTAAAGAGGCGGGGCTTAATTGATCTGAGTGGGAGGGGAGGCCCAGGAATCATTGATTCCAACGTGCAGCTGGGACTGAGCTGCTCTGAAGGAAGCAGTAGTGTGTTGGGGGAGAGATTCTTTGTGATGTTATCAGAATTCCGACAACTTTTAGTTTATAGGCCGCCTTCCCATAGGTGTTTCCCCTGGATGCCGTGCAGAATTTACGAAGCACCCATTGTGTGCTGGGCAGTGTGCAAGGTGTGAGGGTCCACGACGGGAAGCCACAGTCCCCGACCTGAAGGAGCTCACAGCGAAGCAGCCACAACTACACATCGTCCACCTGCCTCACGCCACGGGGTTCAGAGCCCTGATTCGGAAGCCATTCACCATCTATGAGGTCTCAGGCAAGTTAAATGAACCTCTCAATAAAAAACCAGTACCTCATCCACGTGTTGTGAACACTAGAAGCCTTAGAACAGGTAAAGCCTTAGAACGGTGCCCAGCATCTAGTCAGGTGTTCAATAATATACACATCATTGCAGTTAATCTCCTCAACAACCTTATGAAGCAAGTACTATTGTTAATATTATTCCTACAGGAAAGGTCACACAGCTATTACGTGCCATAGCTGGGCTTCAAACTCAGGCGGTCTGACTCTAGACCCTCTGCATTGAACCATGAGACCATAACTCCCTGCTTCTGATGCTGCTTGTGGGGAAGAAAGAATTAAACAAAACCCCAAAACCAACCCACTACATTTAAGACAATATGCAAGGGTTATAAAAGAAGCAGGGCCTGGCATGACTCAATCAAACTTGGACGAATGGTAACACATCTGAAGGTGTGTAAGACCCACAGAGGATGGACCTTGAAGGAAGATAATAGATCTTTGGGCCTCATCACAAAGTTGGGATTTGATTCTACAGGCTAAGGGAGGTTATGTGATCAGATGTGACCATTACAGTCAGGAACTGAAGAAAAAGGTAAAGCCCCCCCCGTATGTCTGGAGAGACCAAGGCTAGACAGATCACCCCAGATCTGTCTAGAGCTAGCAAGGAGGAGCTAGCAAGGAGGAGAGTCTGCATTTAAACTGGGGGTGGACCGCCTGCTGAGTTGCCTTGAGCTAAGCGCAGAGAGCTATCACTGCCTGTCCACGGGAAATGTTTAAACATCTCTACTTCCATTTGGAAGAGAAACTGTAATTTCATGCCCTTTAGGCTACCTTAAATGTCCTGGCATTCTGCCTGGGTGATCAGTAGGCTGGGTGGTATCCTACAGCCAAGGTCTCAACATGCAGTCAGGATCAGAACATTCCAGAAAAGCCAGAGGGCACCACCCTGAGCAGGTCTGTCCAGGAATCTTCTGTGCTTCCCGGAGGGACAGTGAGTGTGGGCGGAAGAGGCAAAAAAAAGGGAGCAGCCTCTGACCCTGGCTGCAGGGACCTCCCCGCTTCTGGAAGCTTCTCCTGGCTACTCTCCTTTCCCGGGAATTGTTCAGTTGCAGGAGTGCCAGTGCTGTCATCTGCATTTCCCATCTTTCTCCAGGGAGCACCCTCAGGGCAGCGGGCTACCTCTGGCCTCTTTCAGAGGGCAGGTCTAAGGAAAGATGGTCTGAACCCTCACCATGGGGTCTCAGAGCCTCTGAAGAACTCTCCCCTCCTCCTCTCTTCCTGAGTATCCAGTGGGTCAGAGAACGCTAAGCAGGGTCACTCTTTAATCCCATCTGTGCTTATGAAAGCGTGTTTTACGGGTGGTGTTAAGCTCCTCTTTAGTTCTTTCTCCTAAAGAGGCTATGATGTGAAATTCTATGAGGAGAGAATTAGCAAAGACATTAAGAATTCCCTCACTAAGAAGGTTTTTCAAGGTCCTACTGTAGAGCACAGGGAACTATGTTCAATATCTTGTGATAAACCATGATGGAAAAGAATACATATATATTCTAAGAATATATATATATTCTAAAAGGAAATATATATATTCTAATATATATATATCCTAACTAAGTCACTCTGCTGTACAGCAGAAATTAACAACATTGTAAATCAACTATACTTCAATCAAAAAAAATTTTTTAAAGAAGGTTTTGATCACCAACATGCTTTCCAAGAGGGTGTCAAGGTGTCAAGGACAGTTTCTTTTTAAATTGTGGGAAAACATACATAATACAAAATTTGCCATCTTAACCATTTTTAAGTATATAGTTCAGTAGCACTGAGGACATTCGCTTTGTTATGCAACCAATCCCCAGAACTCTTTTCAGTTTGCAAAACTGAAACTCTAGCCCCGTGAAACAAGGCATCAAGTATATTGAGAAGGCAAGGGTTATTTTCAAAACTGAGTGGGTGTGGCCTCAAAAGAGGGAAGGAGAAGAAGTACATAAACTTACAGGTCATTAACACCTTTAATTCAGAATTCTATCATTTATCCCATTTCTATTGCCTGATCTTTCACTCCAGTGTTTCGTAAATACAACATATTAGAAATGTTAAGATACAAAGATAATAAACGTGAAAGTCTAGGTGTACAGAAAACACACTAATTCCCTAAGAATCTAACCTTAAGAGTATCTTTGTTTGTAGCCCCACCATAACTTTTCCAACAAGGGATACACACATTTCATACTGTTTAAACTGAATCTGAAAACTATGGAACTTAAAAAAAATTCTATTTCAAAAGAGCAGCCCTGAAAGGAAACTCTTAGTGATCTGAGAGGCTGCTTAGGTCCTCGTGGGCTGAACTGGGGTGTGTGTCCTCTATGTGTCACTCAGAGCAGCATGCTCTGTTCTCCATGCATTACAGATGCCATTTACATTTCATTTTTAATCAACACAGGACTGTGCAAAAGGTCTGCCTCTCAACTTATCTTTACCCGTTCCTTTTTTTTAAAATTTTTTTTAGTATTTATTTTATTTATTATTATTTATTTTTGGCTGCGGTGGGTCCTCACTGCTGTGCGTGGGCTTTCTCTAGTTGCAGTGAGCGGGGTCTACTCTTCATTGCGGTGCCCGGCCTTCTCATTGTGGTGGCTTCCCTTGTTGCGGAACACGGGCTCCAGGTGCATAGGCTTCAGTAGTTGTGGTGTGAGGGCTCAGTAGTTGTGGCTCATGGGCTCTAGAGCGCAGGCTCAGTAGTTGTGGCACCAGGGCCCAGTTGCTCCGCGGCATGTGGGATCTTCCCAGACCAGGGCTCGAACCCGTGTCCCCTGCTTTGTCAGGTGGATTCCCAACCACTGCACCACCAGGGAAGCCCTACCCGTTTCTTTCTGAATAAATCACAACCGTGACATTGAACAGCGAGCCACAGGAACAGTCAAACTTAGAATCTCCGTGGAGCCAGGACACAGCATGACACAGAACGGGAAGGGCACACGGCACGCTGGGAATTGGGCCAGGTTAGATACATCATTTGGATTAAGTTTGTTTACAAAGCTCGCGACCATAAGCAAAGCTATATGGCCTGTTCATGTACGGCACTCAACCATGAGGAAAGATGCCCATGACCCTAAGCTTGGGGCATGACCTTTTGCATTTGGATTGCAAATAATTGCCTTTGTGCGAAAGTCAGAGGCAAAATTAGAAGGGCGTGTCTGAAATGAAACTTTCATAACTCAACACTTTAAAAGTAACAGAACCCTGGGCACCTTTACTTGTTTGGGTTTCTTGTCCACACGCTGGGAAGATGACAGGGAACTTTCTCAGGAGTTGAAGGCCTGATACACACCCTACCCCTCGCCACTGGTGCTCTCCTTCAGCATTTGTTGCAGGTTCAGTTCCTGTTGAAATGCCCTGTTCCTGAGACTCTTTCTGCCCAGTCTTCCTGCCTTGGAGCAGATGAAAAAGTGAAACCCTCTGCCCATGCTGAGTGCGCCCTAGAAATGAGTGCGCCCAGTTTCCAGTCCACACCAGCTTGCCAAGGCCAGGACAGCATCCTGTGTCGCATTCATGACCCAGAATACCCCAGCTTAGTCTGGGGGTAAAGATGTGGAGAAGTAAAAAAAAAAATGCTTGCCTTTCCTTTTTACAGAACACTTAAAATTCCTTATGTGGTTTTCAGAGAGCCCAAGAGCATCCTGTGACAAGCTGATGGCTGGGCCACCCAGGGACCACATTATGGAGTCTCATGACCAACAACAGCTTCATCAGGAAGGGATACTGAGTATCTGGGGGTCTCTGGTGGGCTCAGGAAAGATGCACTTGTTGGCTGTGCTTACAGATCTAGCTAGACTTTTATTTATTTATTTATTTATTGCAGTATGCGGGCCTCTCACTGTTGTGGCCTCTCCCATTGCGGAGCACAGGCTCTGGACGTGCAGGCTCAGCGGCCATGGCTCACGGGCCCAGCCGCTCCACGGCAGGTGGGATCTTCCCGGACCGGGGCACGAACCCGTGTCCCCTGCATCGGCAGGCGGACTCTCAACCACTGCGCCACCAGGGAAGCCCATAGCTAGACTTTTTGATGGTTTTACAGATGTATGCACACACCCAAACGATCAAACTGTACACTTTAAATATATGCAGTTTGATGTATGTCAATTATGTCTCAATAAAGCTGTTAAAGATACTTAGAAACTTTTTTTTTAATTTTAAAAAGAAAGATAGCACATGATTCAAACAGTAAAAGGCATCCACAGTGAAAAGTATGTAAAAGGAAGTTCCTCCCCCCAGCGCCAGCCCCCAGGGAGTTTTTAGACAGATGCTCTGGTCACACACAGAAGTGGGTTCACAAGCCAAGCCCACAGTGGACACACATAACAAGGAAAGAAGTTCTCTTCCCTGAGGACACGTAAGCTGGTCTGAAAAATACCAAGTATTGTGGCAGGAGAGCCAGTTCTCTTAAGAAACCAGTCTCTGGACACAAATTAGTTTAGTCTTCCCTAAAATATAACTCTGCCTGCGAACATGAGCTCAATCCCCTGTCCTCTTCTCCAGGAGGAAAAAAAAATGGGGAGGAATCAAACTCCTTACCCCCAAGCCTCCTCTGGGCTCCTCTAAGCATTAATGTTTGAATCGTCACAGGGAACCAGGATTTGAAAGCCTGACATTAGAAAGAAAGCTTTTGAACAGACTGACGTCATCCGTCAGGGCAGATGGAAGACTAAATTGACGTGCCTGAAATTTCTGGTCCAGAGAATAGTCTTCAGGGTGACAAAGGACATCAATGGAGAAAGGTATGAGGCCCATGTATGATATACTTCCATGAAGGCTATTAAAAGGGGGTGATTTAAAGGCGTTGGAGAGACAGCCAAGTGGCTTTTTAAGCCAACAGGGCTAACATTTCTCCTCTTGGCTATACAGATCTCACTCTTACCTCTGGAATTCTTCTCTGTCGAGTTTCTTCCTTAGTCCCATTTGGGCAAAGGGACACCCAGACAATCAGATCCTTCCCTGTGAAGCCCATGTACACAGACAAGTGATCACCACACCACCATCTTCCCAAGACCAAAAAGTCTGGCTGCCAAAGGAGGGCCTGAGACAGAGGTCATCACAGAGGACTAGAAAGAAATATACTTTTCTTTCCTTCTTTTAATTTTTACTTTATATTATAGTTGATTTACAATATTGTGTTAGTTTCATGTACACAGCAAAGTGATTCAGTTCTACATATATCTATTCTTTTTCAGATTGTTTTCTCATATAGGTTATTACAGAATATTGAGTAGAGTTCCCTGTGCTATACAGTAGTTGATTATCTATTTTATATGTAGTAGTGCGTATATGTTAATCCCAAACTCCTAATTTCTCCCTCCCCCAACCTTTCCCCTTTGGTAACCAAAAGTCTGTGAGTCTGTTTCTGTTTTGTAAATAGGTTCATTTGTATCATTTTTTAGATCCTACATGTAAGGGGCATCACATGACATTGGTCTTTCTCTGTCTGACCTACTTCACTCAGTGTGGTCATCTCTAGGTCCATCCAAGCTGCTGCAAATGCTTTTCTTTCCTTTTCCAAATACCTTCGTTCAGCACAACAGCATACAGAATGGTTAAGAGAGGGCTCTGGTAGCAGACCAGCTGGGGTCTGAGCCCAGTTCCTTCACTTCTGGAGCTGTGCAAACTTCAGCAATTTATTCAAGTCTGTGACTTGTTTCCTCAGCCGCAGAGTGGAGATAAGAAGAGTTTTCTCCCAGAGTTATCATGAAAATCGGCCAAAACACACAAATATATTTAGAAGTGTGCACGGCATGCAAATATTCATGATTGTTATATATTTTTAGGTACTTTTTAATATACAGTTACATACTCTTTATATATCCTTGTTATTTTTATTCACTGATTCAACGGATATCTAGAGAGCACCTACGATGGGCCTGGCATTACGTAGCTCACTTTAAGGAATGGACATCCTTCTTTCTCGGAAGGAACTCTCAGGACATTCATCCAACATTGTGGTGGCACCAGGTTCCTCAAGCACTCAAAACATTGTCATCTTGTCATGATCTTGGTAGCTTTCCCAAGAAGGAAAAAGAGGTGGTACAGAAATCAGTACTTTTTGTTGGGAAAATTGAGGCACAGAAAGGCTGAGTGGCTTGCTCAGAGCTGACCCACCGGGCCCCGGTGGGGTTGAGACAGGACGCGTCTGGACGTGGAGTCTGATGTAGCATTTTGCAGAGTGTTGTGATGTAGATCCTGGTCCCTCTGGAGCTCACGAAGCTGGACCACCCAAAAGGAGTTTACGGTCTCAGATGGAGAGGGATTTTCACGGGGAGGGAGGCCTTGGAAGACTAGCTGACCAGGTGCCTTCACTGCAGGCTTCCTCAATGGTTTTAACAGGCAAATGCGCCCATATCTCAGATGGAAATGTACTGTGAGGCATTTCCCAAACTTCCTTGACACGGGACCCTCCCCTCATGGAGAACCTTCTGGGCTTTGTATTCCAGGGAGCACATTTTGGGGAATGCTGGTTCAGAGAATGGTTTCCTTAGAAGGGTGACTTTTTGAGAAAACCATCCCAAATTAGAAATACAAGTTTAAACCAACCAAACTGCCTCCTTTCTCTCTCCCTGAATATGGTCACTAAGCTGGAAACGTCTCTCAAACCACACTGGGCCAAGGCCAGCAAGGTTCAAGGGCCCCAACACTCAGGTTCTGGAGTCCCAGCTGGGCTCTGAATCACCACTTCTCCCATGACACGGGCCAAGAAGTCAAGAATTCCAGCCAAGACTCCTGACCTTGTTCAATGAAACTGTTTAGAGCCTTCCACGGATCACAGAAAGTCAGCGGTGGGGAACATACAACTGTTACAAAGGATCAGAGGGTCGTATTTTCAACCACAGTCTGTTGGAACGAGCAGCTTTGGAGTTTTTATCCTCTTGGGCAATATGATTCTTCAAAGTTAATCTTGCCTCTGTGCTGGCATCATATAGATGCTCAGCCGGGCTCCGACTCTGATGGTATAGCCCTGCACTCACCAACAACAAACTCAAAAGTGAGCCTGCTTGCATGGCCTCCTGCTTCCTTCTCATCAAAGCCCAGTTCCACTCCTCTCCTGCAAGGTGACTGGCAATCCACGTGACTCCGCTTACACCGAACCCCTGGGCATCTTCCGTTCACTCCCTCTCTTCCTTCTGTCTCATGTTCTGACAACATGAGAACAGCCAGGAATCTGTCTCTGGCCTCCATGGTAACCTACCCAGTGAACACCTTTGAAGAGGGTGGAGAGGCAAAGCAGGCTTAACTCCCTCGGAAATCATGCCTCCTGTGAAAGACATGGCATAACGTTTCTTCTGTAGTCATTCCTCTATTCCAAACGTCATGGGAAAGAGACTCTGAATTCCAGTGCTCCATTTACGGTCTCCTTTTGGAAGTTCCTTTCTTCCTGATGCACTCCTTGGTTTAATGCATCACTTACCCTCTGAATTGTTTTCTATGTATCTGACTGCACTGGCATGATATTCTTTAGATTGTAAGCTCCTGGGAGGTGGGGACATTGCCTATTTCCCATTATTATCTGGTCTAAAAATACTGACCATGACCATGACATTGAAGAAAAGCCAGCTGATGAAGAATAAGGTAAACACAATGATGGATATAACTTTAGGGCATCGCTGGAAGAATCGCCATTTCTGAAGGCATTTTGAGGAGGTCACCTCAAAATGGTAAAGTATTTAGTCATCTAACTGAACAGAAGATGAAGGAAATTATATTTATGAGGAAATACTTTTTGAATGACCCTCCTCGGTAATCACCTCAGCGAATAGGATTCCTGCCATGAAATGCCCACTATGATGATTCTGAGGAAGTCTGTAGAGGTTTTCATTGAGGTCCTGGTTCATTTGGCTTTAGGACACAATTAGCATTCTTCTCTCTTTTCTTTCTTCTTTAAGCTTTTTGAACACAGAGAACTTTTAAAAAATTTTCATTTTATTGAAGTATAGCTGATTTACAATGTTGTATTCATTTCCACTGTACAGAAAAGTGATTCAGTTATACATATACATGTGTATAACATATACATATTTTTCATATTCTTTTCCATTATGGTTCATCAAGGATATTGAATATAGTTCCCTGTGCTCTACAGTAGGACCTTGTTGTCTATCCATTCTCTATATACTAGTTTGCATCTGCTCAACCCAAACCCCCAATCCATCCCTCCCTCACTACCCCCATCCCTTGGCAACCACAAGTCTGTTCTCTATGTCTGAGTCTGTTTCTGTTTCACAGATAAATTCATGTCTTATTTTAGATTCCACATATAAGTGATATCATATGGTATTTGTCTTTTTCTTTCTTACTTCGCTTAGAATGATAATCTCCAGGTTCATCTGTGTTGCTGCAAATGGCATTATTTCACTCTTTTTTATGGCTGGGTAATATTCCAGGGTGTGTGTATACATACATATATATATATACACACACATCTTCTTTATCCATTCATCTGTTGATGGACATTGAGGTTGCTGAACACTGAAAATTTAAGATTAAGCCTCATGTACTTTTCCAGAATGCCCTGTGGTCATGTCAAAGATGGCTGCTTCAGTGGTCATCCAACCCAGACTCACATCACTGCTCAATGCACACAGTCACCTGGATCAGGAGAGGAAGGGGCCTTACCAGCTGACACCCATGTTTCATGGTGATTGAAATTAGGAAGTAGTGGACACCGACCACCAGAGCGCTGACTTGGGTCTGAGCTGGCATGTGCTGACCCAGCTCTGACTCCCTCTGGAAAGCACTGAGTGTGAGGGCAACAGCTGCCTTCAGAGCCAGAACAGAGAGAAGCAGTCCCATGACACACCCACTCCCCAGGGGGGAGAAACCAGAGACTCCCCCCAGGCAGCATGCCAGGGCAACCCTATAACAATGATGGTATGAGGCCCACATTCCCTAGGACGCCAGTGGTGAGCAGCTCTGCACAGCCTTCTGCCTCACAACCGCCATTTGAAGGATGCATTGTCATCCACTTTTATTTTCTTTTACTTACTTTCTTGGAAAAAAAAAGGCAGATTTAGATGCTAAGACTTAAAGTGGTCATTTGCTCAAGATTACGCTTATGGACTGAGCTGTGTCCCCCAGCCTCCCCACAAATGCATATGCTGAAGCCCTCACCTCCAGTGTGGCTGTGTTTGTAGATAGGGTCTTTAAAGAGGTAATTAAATTTGAGTGAGATCATAAGGGTGGGACCCTAATCCAATAGGACTGGTGACCTTTTAAGAACAGGGACACACACCAGGGATGTGTGTACAGGAAAAGACCATGTGAGGACAGCGAGAAGGCAGCCATCTGCAAGCCAAGGAGAGAGACCTCAGGAGAAACAACACCTGCCAACATCTTCATTTTGGACTTCCAGCCTCTAGAACTGAGAGAGAATTAATTTCTGTTGTTTAAGCTACCCAGTCTGTGGTATTTCGTTATGGCAGCCCAAAGTGACTGAGTCACACAGTTAAAAAGTGGTCTGGTGTCAAAGTTCATGCTTGGGGGCAGTAGAGAGTTCATGTACTAACTTTGGTCTTGTTTCAACAATCTCAGGCCAAGCCTTCAGATCTTGGATGCCTGCATCATTAGCTATTGTTGTATAATAAAGAATCTGATCGGCTTTTGTCCCTGGTTCCTGGGAGAGAGACTCTAAATCCTTGGGATTTCCCCAGTAATGGAGTATCTTTGATATTCACGAGCCCCTTGGAATCATGGATCGTCATTCACCTGAGTTTGTGCTAATGAGATGTCTTGGGTAGGGGCTGGTCACGAGAAAGACTAGCCTTGTCATCAGAGGACTGGGTTGGTCACCAGCCCAACCTCCCAAACTCCAGGGAGGGGACAGGGGCTGGGGATGAGGTTCAGTCTCATGACCAACAATTCAATCATGCTTCTGTAACTGTTCGTGGGAATGTAAATTGACTCAGCCACTATGGAAAACGGTATGGAGGTCAAACAAAAATTAAAAATACAACTACCATATGATCCAGCAATCCCACTTCTGGGTGTATATAAAAAGGAAATGAAAACAGGATCTCAGAAGATAACTGCACTCCCATGTTCACTTCAGTATTACAACAGCCAAGACGTGGAAACAATTTAAGTGTCTGCCAACAGATGAGTGGATAAAGATGTGATATTCACACACACACACGCAGACAAACATGATGGAATATTATTCAGCTGTAAAAAAAGAATGAGATCTTGCATTTGCAGTGACATGGATGGACCTTGAGGGTATTACGCTAAGTGAGATAAGCTAGACAGAGAAAGACAAATACTGCATAATCTCACTTACACATGGAATCTAAAAAAGCTGAACTCATAGAAATAGTAGAATAGTGGTAACCAGGTGCTGGGGGTGGAGGAATTGGGGAGATGTTATGTTTAAAGGTACAAAGCGCAACTAGTAGGTAAGTATTGGGCTGGCCAAAAAGTTCGTTCGGTTTTTCAGTACGACGGCTGTAGTCGCACTTAGCTGTCTTTACCCTCATTCGAAACAGTTTCGTTAGACTGTATGGTGACAGCTGTCATGTCAGCGTGCATTTAAAAAAACTCATCAAAATTGGTGAATCTTTGTGTAGCCATCTTCATATTGCAGATGGAAGAAAAAAGCAACATTATCGGCATATTATGTTTTATTATTTCAAGAAAGGTAAAAATGCAACTGAAACACAAAAAAAAGATTTGTACAATGTATGGATTTGTGCAATGTATGATCGAACGTGTCAAAAGTGGTTTGCGAAGTTTCGGGCTGGAGTTTTCCCACTGTACAATGCTCCACGGTCGGGTAGACCAGCCAAAGTTGATAGTGGTCAAATTGAGACATTAATTGAGAACAATCAACGTTATACCACGCGGGAGATAGCCGGCATACTCAACATATCCAAATCAAGCGTGGAAAATCATTTGCACCAGCTGGTTATGCGAATCGCTTTGATGTTTGGATTCCACATAAGTTAATCAGAAAAAACCTTCTTGACCATATTTCTGCATGCGATTCTTTACAGAAATGAAACGAAAATGTTCTGTTTTTAAAACAAATTGTGACGGGTGATGAAAAGAGGATACTGTACAATAATGTGGAACAGAAGAGATTGTGGGACAAGTGAAATGAAGCACCACCAACTACACCAAAGGCCGGTCTTCATCCAAAGAAGGTGATGTTGTATATACGGTGGGATTGGAAGGGAGTCCTCTATTATGAGCTCCTTCCGGAAAATCAGATGATTAATTCCAACAAGCACTGCTCCCAATTAGACCAACTGAAAGCAGCACTTGACGAAAAGCGCCTGGAATTAGTCAACAGAAAACACATAATCTTTCATCAGGACAATGCAAGACCACCTGTTTCTTTGATGACCAGGCAAAAACTGTTACAGCTTGGCTGGGAAGCTCTAACTCGTCTGCCGTATTCACCAGACATTGCAACTTCAGATTTCTATTTAGTTTGGTCTTTACAAAGTTCTCTTAACGGAAAAAATTTCAATTCCCTGGAAGACTGTAAAAGGCACCTGGAACAGTTCTTTGCTCAAAAAGATAAAAGGTTTTGGGAAGATGGCATTATGAAGTTGCCCGAAAAATGGCAGAAGGTAGTGAAGCAAAAGGGTGAATACGTTGTTCAATAAAGTTCTTGGTGAAAATGAAAACTGTGTCTTTTATTTTTACTTAAAAACCGAAGGAACTTTTTGGCCATCCCAATAAGTCCTGGAGATCTAACGCACAGCATAGAGATTATAGTCAACGATACTGTACTATAAACTTCAAAGTTGCTAAGAGACTAGATCGTTAATGGTACCCACATTGCAATACATAAATGTATCAAATCAACACACTGTACACCTTCAACTTAAACAATGGTATATATTAATCATATCTCAATAAAAAATGAAGAAAAATCATGCCTCTGTAATGAAACGCCAATAAAACTCTGGACAGTGATGCTCAGTGGAGCTTCCTTGTAGGTGAACACGTGGTTGCCCTGAGAGAGTGATGCGTCCTGATTCCACAGGGAGAGGGCACAGAAATCCTGCATACGGGACCCCCCAGACCTCATCCCGTGTGTCTCTTCATTGGTGGCTCCTGATGTGTACCCCTTATAATAAAACTCTATAATCCTAAGTATCATGCTTTCCTGAGTTTCATGAGTCATCCTGGTGAATTACTGAACCTAGGAGGTTGACGGGAAGCCCCACATTTACAGCCAGCTGGTCAGAAGTGCAGGGGGCCCGTGGACCCCCCGGGCTTGTGGCGGGTCTCTGAAGGGCGGGTGGTCTGGTTGGGGACGGGTGGAGTCTGCACTAACTCCCAGTGGTTGGTGCCAGAAACCCCCTGCACTGTTGCAGCCTCCTTCCTCCCATCCATGCACTCCCTCGCCATGTGACCCCGTGTTGCCTTGTGAATGTCACAACCTGAGGCTTTTGGTCAGTCACAGATCAGCTATTATTACACAGCTGAGCGCTTGAAGGCAGAGGTGTTTAGAGGCTAAAGAACAACAACGCTCAAGGTTGGTTGGATTTTAGGAATGAAAATGATTATCCAATAATAACTTAGTCAGCCTGTCCCCACTCCTATGTTCCTCTCTCTTTTTTAGTATATCTAGTCCTTACGCTTGGATTCATTGAAAAAAGAATTTGGTTGCCCCTTTGTCACAATAATTAAATGAGGACAGACGTCCTAAATTGAAGAATCGAGAAGTTTTTGCTTTGAAAGCTATTCATTCATTTGGTCATTCGCTCAAGAGTGTGGAGTCAACTTTTGGACGAAAGCAACCACCATTTACGGGACACCTGTGACTAGGGTGCTTGGTTTCGTTCTTTCTTTCTTTTTAATTAATTAATTAATTTTTGTGGGCAGTGTCGTGTGGCATGCAAAATCCTAGTGCCCTGACCAGGGATTGAACCCATGCGCCCTGCAGTGGGAGCGCAGAGTCTTAACCACCGTAGTGCCAGGGAAGCCCCGGGTTCATTATCTCTAATTCTCATCACAGTCCTGCAAAGTAGTTATTACAATTCCCATTGTAGCAACAAGAAAGCTGAGGTTCATACAGGTAAATGTTTCCCAAGCCCACACACCATCCACTTGGGAAGAGGGAGTCAGGACTCAAACCGGGATCTGACTTTATCCAAAGTACGAGCTTTATCACATCAATGGCTCCTGGAGCCCCGGTCCAAATGTTTACATACATTAATCTTATTTTCCTTGTTTCATCACTGACCCTGGTCCATTTCACCAAGGGTCAGTTGTGAAACAAGGAAAATAAGATTAATGTATGTAAATGTTTCATAAAGCGAAATGCATCCTACTTAAAAGACTGCTCTTTATTCTGCTTTTATATCCTTTGTGGTATGTTTTTCTTTTTTATTAAAAAAATGAATGTTAACGTAGTCAGCAACATTTTTGAATACCCTTACTTGGCAAAAACGGAAAACATTCCAGCCTTACTTTCATCTTTATATTTTATAGTCCCTTAAATCCCAAAGTCTGGGAACCACAGCATCACATTGGCCCTAACTGTGAGCCCCAGAGGGAAGCTCCAGAAAGGTGTACAGATCTGGACTTTCCTCTATGTTAGATTCTTACTGCCTTAATATACAGTGTGCCGGGTGAGCATGCAGGCTCCAGAGGCTGGCTGCATGGAACCAGATTCTGGCTCCATCACTGGACCCCACTCCCAGAGTCTCTGATTCAGTGCATCCCGAGTGGAGCTGCAGAGTCTGCATTTCTAACATGCTTCCAAGTGGTGCCAATGCTGTCCATTGAGGACAACAGTTTGAGAAGCGCTGGTTTAAGCCCATCCCATCATTTCTAGTCCCTTTGTCAGGGACTGGTTCAGATACGGGAATGTGAACCAACTAGAGTCTGGGGTGGGTAGGGAAGTAGGGGACAGGGGAGGCTCTCCCTCCACGATAAAAGAGTTACAAGAGGAGATGCTCCCTTCCTGCTTTGGACCGTGGCTGCGTGAAGATGTGGCACTTGGAGTTGCTGCAGCCAGCTCGTGACCACTTGAGTCAGGGAGCCTGAGAACTTCCGGAGAAGGAACTGCACTTAATCTCACTGAGCGCAAAGTGAAGCTGAACAGAAAGATGATTGTTTTCGTTCTTATGAATACAATCTGGAGAGAGTACTGTTTGTTGAACTCAGGGTTACATGGCAGTGCTACTCCCTAAGACACACATATATATATATATATATATATATATATATATATATATATATATATATATATATATATATATATAGAGAGAGAGAGAGAGAGAGAGAGAGAGAGAGAGAGAGAGAGTGTGTGTGTGTGTGTGTGTGTGTGTGTGTGACAAAGCCAACTGAATGGTGCAGGCATTTCAATATCACATTATTCATTAGTTCATGTATCATTTTACTAATCTCCGAAAGGCGGGTGAGAAGGCAGTGATGTCCCCACACCTCTCTGACCCTGTTACAGATATGCTGTTAAATGAAATGGAGAACTGGGGTCATTTGGAGGATTATTACAGTCCAACATACCTTTGTATGAGTCTACTGATACCCTTTCTGCTATTTTAAAAATCACTGGCTCTATTACAAAAGTAAGGAAAGCTAATAAAGGATTTTTATAATAGCGATATATGACTAGCTTTCATCTCGTAATGCATCCTAAGATCTATCAACAGTTTAAAATGGAAAAATCAGTGTAGTTAGATTGGGAATTTGGGATTGACATGTACACACTGCTGTATTTAAAACAGATAACAAACAAGGACCTACTGTAGAGCACAGGGAATTCTGCTCAATCCTCTGTAATAACCTAAATGGGAAAAGAATTTGAAAAAGAATAGATACATGTATACGTATAACTGAGTCACTGTGCTGTACACCTGAAACTAACATAATGTTGTTAATCAACTATACTCTAATATAAAATAAAGATTAAAAAAAGAATCACTGTACTGATCTAGGCCACTGGCAAAGGACTCCGCGTGAGATTTTAAAATCTTCCCCCCAAGAAAAAGGTGGCGACCAGTTTTGAACTGGCAGTTAGGCGTTTCCGGAGCCAGGCAATTCTCCTGGGAACGATCTCAGATGGCTGGGATTCCACCAGGCCTGCTTAGGCACATGTTCTTCTGAGCCTTGCAGAGTCGCAAAGAACGCATTTGAATGCCCAAAAATGTCCATCCCACTCTGGGCTACAAAATCTGGCAAGCGCACCGCACTCTCTGGGAAGGATACAGCCGTTAGTGGGAAATAACAGTTAACGCGTGAACTTGTGGAAACTTGAGATTGTGAATCATGAGCTGGGAAACCAATCACCAACTTGTTCATGAGGCATAGTGTTTGCCTTCAGTTTTTACACTCCCACATGTCACAGCCATTTATATATAATTATGCTTCAAGATCATTTTAAATGTAAAGTATTACGGATAGGGGCATTTATAAGATACTAGGCTGCAACCATCAAAATCATTTTTTTCCTATTTTATCCCCCAGAATGACGAGTGATTAGCATGCTTTGACATAATTGGAAGTCACAACTGAATTCACTCAGCTAGACGGTTATCAGTACTCGGCATGGTTACATGTCCACGGATATCCTGCCTGTCCTCTATGACCTTGTCATAGGAGTTGTATATGACATTGGAAGGATTAGAAGTGATAACCGGTGTTCATAAAAAGATCGGGGGACAGGGCTTCCCTGGTGGCACGGTGGTTGAGAGTCCGCCTGCCGATGCAGGGGACATGGGTTCGTGCCCCGGTCCGGGAAGATCCCACATGCCACGGAGCGGCTGGGCCCGTGAGCCATGGCCGCTGAGCCTGCGCGTCCGGAGCCTGTGCTCCGCAACGGGAGAGGCCACAACAGTGAGAGGCCTGTGTACCGCAAAAAAAAAAAAAAAAAAGATCGGAGGACAATGTGCTGGGAAGCCTAAAAGGTTAAGCAATTAAGACATTTCTTAATTGAAATGTGTTGAGTGTTGATCAACACTCAACCCCATCGCTCGTCAAATGAATTTGCACTGAACTCTAGAAATACTCCATAAAGCCTTGTACAGAGTCATAAGGAAGACCAATTACTTCCTAGGCATAATAACACCCCAAATTACGTAGCATTTCCCCAAAGGCCGAGGTAGTTAACATTCCCATTTTACAGAGAGGTAGCAAAGAAAGTGGCTTGCCCAGGTTACCATAGCTACTAAGTGGTCCAGCCTGGGCATCTGATGGCCCGTGATGTGCCAGGAAGTCTTCTGAGCATGTTACATGTTCTAATTCACTGAATCCTAATCATAACTCTATGAGACAGGTTCTAGTATCAATTTACAGATGAAATTATAGCAGGAGGACTGGAGGCAGTTATGATTCCCAGGTTACTATTAAGGAAACTGAAGCTTAAAGAGGCTGGACGATTGACCAAGGTGATGGGGCTACTAACTGTTAAGCTGGTAACTTCAGGACCTTGACTGTTTTGAATTCCAGCCAGGTTTTGAAGCCAGGCCATCTGGCCCCAGAGCCAGTACGTTCAGTGTACTGGTGACAAGCGGCCCTTCCTCAGAGCCAGACGGCCTGATTTTGAATCAGATATCTACTCTTTCCCTGCTGTGCCACCCTGAATAAATTACTTAACTGCTCTGTGCTGAAATTTCCTCATCTGAACAATGGGAAGAATAATGGAGCTAATTATCATCTGATGATTCAGCATATAGGAAACACTTAGAACAGTTTGGTACAGAAAGAAGTACGCAGCTAATGTGATGATGAATCTCTAAGCTATAAAATTTCCCAAAGCATTTAAAAATTGGCTTACGCAATTAAAGCTCAAGTCACATTGAACTGTTCAGGAATGTGTTCATTTGCATAAAGCAAAGGACACTTATATTTTCCATCTGCTGGTTTCTATCTAGAATATTGATTTCCAAACCCTGAGGGGTCTGCGGAGACCCCCTCAGGGGAATCCCTATCAGGAGTAAGGAACAAGCCGGAGAGGTTCAGACTTCCTCCATTTGGATGATTTTGGACAAAGGATTTTGGAACTAAAAGCAGCTTGAGAACCATTGGTCTAAAAGACTACAATCAGGGCTTCCCTGGTGGCGCAGTGCTTGAGAGTCTGCCTGCTGATGCAGGGGACGCGGGTTCGTGCCCCAGTCCGGGAGGATCCCACATGCCGCGGAGCGGCTAGGCCCGTGAGCCATGCCCACTGAGCCTGCGCGCCTGGAGCCTGTGCTCTGCAACGGGAGAGGCCACAGCAGTGAGAGGCCCGCGTACCGCAAAAACAAAAAATAAAAGACTACAATCAGGTCACGTGGCTGCACCTGTCTATCACTATACATACAACTCCCTGCAATTGTAAAGTTTAGGACCCCAGCTCTGCTGGCCCAAGGGTAGCACCTACGACATCACAGGGCACACCCAGTGGAAGAGGCAGTTTGGGGCAAAATGACACCCTTCATCTCTTTAATACACTGCTCTTGACAAAGTCAGGTTATGGAGGGAAGTAAGAGTCTGACAGAAGAATTCAAACAGGATGAATGACTGAAGGCTTCTGGGCAGAGATATGTTACAAAGCAGTAGTTCAGAAAGAACAACCTGGGTGTGATGTGCAGGACAAACTGGGATGGAATTACGGAGGTGAGCAAGGAGGCCACGACGGGACCAGAGCAAACAGAGGGTGACGATGAGCATGCTGGCGACGGCAAATCCACAAGGCTGATGGCAGAACTGGAGAAGGAAGGTATTTCCTTAAGAGGGAAAAACCCGGTGAGACTTCAGGAAGGGAAAAGCGTTGAGGAATAAGTCAAAAAAGGAGGCTGAGTTCCTAAGCTTGGTTTCCTTGGAGAACGGTGGGCTCACCTTTAAAGCAGGTGCAAGGAAAAGATGACCTGGATTTCAAGAGGAGCATGGAAGGTGCTGGGGCTGGTCTGTGGAGTTGGAGCTGCCACTTAGATGATCACTTCCACATACAACAAACCTTGTTTTACTGCACATCGGTTTATTGCACTTGGCAGATATTCTGTTTTTGTTTTGTTTTTTACAAATTGAAGGTCTGTGGCAACCCTGAATTGAGCAAGTCTATCAGAGCCATTTTTCCAACAGTATTCGCTCACTTCACGTCTCCGTGTCGCATTTTGGTAATTCTCATGATATTTCAAAATTTTTCATCATTCATCATATTTATCTTTGACGTCACTCTTGGAACTGCAGATGTGGTGGAAACCCCAAGAGAACTAGAATTAGAGCCTGAAGATGTGACTGAATTGCTGCAATCTCGTGATAAAACTTTAATGGATGAGGAGGTGCTTCTTAAGGATGAGCAAAGAAAGTGGTTTCTTAAGATGGAATCTACTCCTGGTGAAGATGCTGTGTAGATGGTTGTGATGACAATAAAGGATTCAGAATATGACATAAGCCTAGTTGATAAAGCAGCGGCAGGGTTTGAGAAGACTGCCTCCAATTTTGAAAGAAGTTTTACTGTGGGTAAAATGCCATCAAACAGCGTTGTAGGCTCCAGAGAAACTGTTCGTGAAAGGAAGAGTCAACTGATGTGACAAAATTCACTGTTGTCTTATTTTAAGAAATGGCCACAGCTGCCCCGGTCTTCAGCTACCACCACCTTGATCAGTCAGCAAGACCTTCCACCAGCAGAGATTGCGACTTGTTGAAGGCTCAGGTGATGGTTAGTATTTTTTAGCAATAAAGTATTTTTTTTTATTGAAGTATAGTTGCTTTACAATGTTGTCTTTGCAGTAAAGTATTTTTAAATTAAACTTCGTACATCATTTTTTTTAGACAATGCTATTGTACACTTAATAGACTAGTGTAAACGTAATTTTTAAAACTGAAGTATAGCTGATTTATAATACTATATTAGTTTCAGGCGTACAACATAGCGATTCGATATTTTTATAGAGGGGCTATCATCAAAAAGACAACAAATAATAAATGTTGGCGAGGGTGTGGAGAAGAGTGAACCCTGGTACCACTGCTGGTGGGAATGTCATTTGGTGCAGTCACTATGGAGAACAGTATAGAGGTTCCTCAAAAAACTAAAAATGGAGCTACCATATAATCCAGCAGTCCCACTCCGGGGTATGTATCTGAAGAAAATGAAATCACTAAGTTGAAAAGATATATGCACCCCAGTGTTCATAGCAGCATTATTTACAATTGCCAAGATAATGGAAGCAACTCAAGTGACCATCAACAGATGAATGGATTAAAAAAATCATCACACACACACACACACACACACACACAGAGGAGTATTACTCAGCCATAAAAAAGAATGAAATTTTGCCATCTGCAACAACATGGATGGACCTGGAGAGTATTATGCTTAGTGAAATAAGTCAGACAGAGAAAGACAAATACTGTATGATATCACTTACATGTGGAATCTAAAATATGACACAAACGAACTTATCTATGAAACAGAAACAGACTCACAGACATAGAGAACAGACTTGTGGTTGTCAAGGGGGAGAGGGTGTGGTGGAGGGATGGATTGGGAGTTTGGGGTTAGCAGATGCAAACTAGTATATACAGGATGGATAAACAATAAGGTCCTACTGTATAGCACCGGGAACTATATTCAATATCCTGCAATAAACCATAACAGAAAAGAATATGAAAAAGAATATATATATATATACACATAACTGAGTCACTTTGCTGTACAGCAGAAATTAACACAACATTGTAAATCAACTATGTTTCAATAAGGTAAATTAAAAAAAAAGAAGTCATGACACACACACACACGCACACATACACACAAAGGAATATTACTCAGCCATAAAAAAGAATGAAAAATTTTTTGCAACAACACGGATGGACCTGGAGAGTACTATGCATAGTGCAGTAAGTCAGACAGAGAAAGACAAAACACTGTGCGACTTGCTTTTTTGCAGTCCCTGGAATGAAACCTGCAATATCTCCGAGGTCTGCCTGTACCTAGGAGGTGGCTGAGGTGTGAGACGGGGGCTTTGGAAACATTTGGAAATCTTCTGTGTTGTTTGACAGCTACATTGTTAGGTCTTTGCTGGGCAAGTGAGGAAACTGGACAGCACAGAGATTCAAGGACTCTGAGGCAGGGCCACAGAGGCGGGAGAGACAGGGGAAAGCGCAGAGCAGCTGAGATGTCCCCAGACCCCCGATTCCTCCTCCACCACCTCTGATATGGATCACACCGTATTTCCCAGGAGAGGGGATCACTTTCCCCATCTCCCTCCCTTCCGTCCACCTCTGGGCCAGATGGGACAAGTTGCAGCACAGGCTGCCAGAATGCACAGCTCTGTCCTCCGAATCCTCCTGCACCCTCTCCTTATTATGGAGGACGGGGTGCCCTTGGTATAACTGCACAGAGAAAGGGGGGCTGTCGCAGTCACTGCGGAGCAAGTCGTGAGAACATGCAGCCCGTTTCAGAATTAAGAACACCCACCCCTGGATGTGTGAAAAGTCATACAGCCCGAATAATCATTTCTCACCTCTAGACGTGACCTCCTGCCCCAAAGGGAGGCACGCTGAGATCTGCATAGGGCAGGGAAAGATGAATAATAGAGATTCACCAAATGCACAAGTACTTGAAAAGAGCCATGTGCCAGAAGTCAATCTGTGAGTTAGCGGTGAAAAACAAAACAACACCCAGATTTGTTAACGCCCAGATTCCTGTGAAGCCACCCTTCTCAGATGGCCAGCCCTCTCTCCATCTCCACACTCTCTTGGGGGGTGGGGTGAGGGTGAGGGCAGTGGGTACACATGTGCGTGTGTTTTGTGTGTCTTTCCCTTATAAACACAATTATTCACATTTGGCTGACCTGCACTGTGCGTTAAGCTCGTCTTTATCCCTCACCTTTCTCATCCCTCTTGAGCAGAGATGCTAAACCAGCACCTCACAGCTCCCACCCGTCTCCCAAGGCTCCTTTCTGCCAACACTGCCTTGTGCTACCTTAGAGAGTTTGTGGAAAGGAGTTTGTAAAGGGATCAAAGAAACAAATAACTCAGCAGTAACACACATACACAAAACAAAGCCGCAATATCAACTTTCCAGAGGCTCGTTCCTGGAAGGGGAGGAGATGCACTGTCTTCCTCTCTTAAAAGTTCCTTTCTCGTCCTCCACACAATCCCATAAAGCTGTCCTTTCGGCAGGACAAAGTCAGCCAAATATTGGCCGTTTCAAATCGTTCCAAGCAGTACGTTTAAAGGCCGGTTAAAATTAACATCAAGGGAGAATGGGGCACAGAAACGGAGGGGTGGGCATGGAAGGAGGGTAAGGGAGGGGAGGGGGGCAAAGAAGGGGACATGCTAGGCAACCAGAGCCTGGACCCCAACTGCCAGGGAGATGGCTTCCCCCCCTCGCCCTGTGGCCGGCTGAGCTGTGTGCTCCTGGAGCTGTGTGTACGTGTATGTTGGGATGCGTGTCTGGGTGGGGTCCCTGGATGATTGCATCAATCTGCCGTATCCTGACCCTCCTCTGTCACAGCCCCGCCAGGAGACTGGGATTCTCTTTTGTTGTCAAGCACAGCAGAGTTCACCAACTTTTCCAGAAAGGCCCTTGATGCAGGAGGGAGGAGGTACAGGTTCCGCCCTCTTCTTGCCAAAGGGGGAAACTCGTGAGCTGCCTGTGGCTCCCAAGGGTATACTTTAAGGACTATTTCTTATTTCTCCAAGCCACTAAATGAGCTTTTGATTCCATGTAGCGTGACCATTCCGTACGCATTATGTTCATTCGCCACCTCTAATCTATACCTTAACATCTATTTGCTTCACCATGTGCCTTTAAGATGTTAAATATTATCAGCCACCCCCAGGGGCTGGAAAGACATCTGTTTGGCTCATTTGGGGGAGTGCCCAGCTTTGCAGTGAGAAGCTTGATAAATGGTGACAGTGACCACGGTGACGTCTGAGGTCAGCCCAAAGCAATGCTGCTTGACTCCCCCTCTGGCTCGTTTTATGAGGTGGGCTGGTGGCCTGGGAGGTCCCGGACAGAAGGTTCATCACACCCCGGGCCCTCGGTCTGCTCCCAGCTTCTGCACAGGGCTTCCCACCCCTGGCTGAGACTGTACCTCCTGGTGACTTCAGACCAGACAGGAGCAGATGGCCAAGGCAGCTCACGCTTCAGCAGATGGGCCAGCGAGTGGAGCAGGACCACCCTTCTCGGTGGAGAAGATACAGAATCCAACTCTGTGTATTTCTTTTCTTGGCAAAGTGTGTTCTGGGGGAATTCCTGGCTTCTTTGGTAGAGAACAATCCTTTGTATTTTTACAGAAGAACGTGATAAACCACGGAAGTAGCTGAGGATGGGGGGGTGAGTGTATATGCCTGTGTATGTGGGTATCTGTGCACATGCAGAGAACCCAGGGCTGTTCACTTATTCCACGCAGCACTAACAGAGCTCCAGGTTTTCTAAAAAAGTCATATCCAGGTTGTATTTTTTAAGCCCATTATAGGTAAGAATATTTACTTTGCCTTCAGTGCTGCTTTATTCAGAGCTCATATTAACTTACTTAACCTTTAAGCCAGTATCACTAGCATCTCTGTCAGGCAGAGAAAAGTGATGAGAAGGCAACAATTATTTAATCTGCTGCTGCCTAAGTGTCTTCCACACCTGATACCCTCAGGCTTCAACACGATGCAGAAACTCTTCGTCATGTGTCCAATCTGTACATCTTCACTATATCGATTAGAAACTGAGTTCAAACAGACAAAATGACCCAGGGAAGCCTGTCTTCAGTTCTCGACCTGAGATGAGGTTTTAAGTCTTTAATTCTGGTAATGTATGAAGCTGGTGTTGGGGCCAACACGGCAGCCACATTATACACGAACTACCTCACATCTCAGATATTTATTGTATATACTTCTTACTTGTGCAGTGAAAGAGAACAGGCTGAAACATCAGGGGATCAATGTTCCAGCTGCATATACTACTCTGTGACCTTGAGCAAGTTAATCGACCTTTCTGAATTTCTGTTTCCTCACCTGAGTTAGCATCTTCTTTACACAGTTAATGTGAAGATTAAATGAGATACACTCCAGAGAAACTCTACTGTAAAGAACTGTAAACTGCCATCATTATTGTGGAGGACATCCAATAGGAAATTTGGATAACCTTAAGTCTATTAGGTTCATAATTTTTTCTCTTACTTAAATGATCTACTCTTTTTTTTTTTTTTTGCGGTACGCGGGCCTCTCACTGCTGTGGCCTCTCCCGTTGCAGAGCACAGGCTCCGGACGCGCAGGCTCAGAGGCCATGGCTCACGGGCCCAGCTGCTCCGCGGCATGTGGGATCCTCCCGGACCAGGGCACGAACCCGTGTCCCCTGCATCGGCAGGTGGACTCTCAACCACTGCGCCACCAGGGAAGCCCCTAAATGATCTACTCTTAATCCTTCAAAGATTGCTGAAAAACTGGAAAAATGGGGAGGTGTCAAGATGGTGGCATGGGAAGACATGGAGTTCAGGTCTCCCTACAACTAGGGCACCTGCCAAACACTGGTGGGGGACCTCGACACCCAAGGAGATGGGAGGAAGCCCCAAGCGAACCTGCAGGACATGTGGGGACTGAGCGGGTAGAAGTGGAGGCCGGACAGGACCAGAGCCCCTGAGGGGTGGCTGAGAGGGGGGAGGGGTTCCCAAGCCTGGAGAGACCCTCAGGGGCTCAAATCAGGGGAGAGTGCGCCCAGCGTATCCCCTACCCAATCGGCCGGGGAAGTCTGCCTGACTCTCGGGCCAGGTCCTAGGCCCTCAGTGGTCCCCTCTGGGCCGCAATGGTCCTGGGGGCATAGGCAGGAGGCCGGGGGGGAGAACAGGAGGGGCAGGTGGGAGGGGCCCACCAGGAGAGGAGCAGAGGGCGTTTGCCCCACCCACTCAGGCCGGGGAAGACTGCTGGGCTCCCAGGCTGGGTGCCCTGCCCTCCAAAGCCACCCGCCCCAGGCCACGTGGGACCTGGGGACATAGGAGGGAGGTGGGGGTGGGGGGGGTGGAGGAGAGCAGGAGAGGCAGGTGGGAGGGGCCCTCCAGGACAGGAGGAGGGGTAAGGAGTGGAGGGCCTTTCCTGCCCTCTGAGACCAGAGGCCGGAGGCAAGCCTGGGCCCCTTCTGGTCCGTTGAGCCTAAGCTCCACCCTCTACAGCCCCCCAGGGCCTTTTCCAGTCCTGTGGGTCCTAAGCATAGGCCCCACCCACCACCCAAACCTCGCCCCTGATTAGGCCCTGCCGTCCACAGCCAAGGTCTTTTCCACCTTTTTTTGTTTTTACTATTATGGTTCTGTTTTACCTTCTGGTTGTTGATTCTTATATTCTTTCTAACATATCTGTTAGTTTCCTAGTCTAATTTTATTTTTTACTTTGTTATTGTTCTCTTTTTTTTGTTTCTTTTTTTTTTTTGCCGCCCTCTGTGGCTTGCGGGATCTTGGTTCATGAGCCAGGGGTCAGGCCAAAGCTCCTGCAGTGGGAGCTCTGAGTTCGAACCACTGGACTATCAGAGAACCTCAGACCCCAGGGAATATTCATCAGAGTGAGGTCTCCCGGAGGTCCTCATCTCGGCACCAAGACCTAGCTCTACCCAACAGCCTACAAACTCCAGTGTTGGAAGCCTCAGGCCAAACAACCAGTAAGACAGGAACACAACCCCACTCATCAGAAAAAAAAAAAAGGAGACACCAAAAAAATATGTCACAGATGAAGGAGCAACGTAAAATCCTATAAGACCAAATAAATGAAGAGGAAATAGGCAATCTACCTGAAAAAGTATTTAGAGTAATGATAGTAAAGATGATCCAGAATCTCAGAAACAGAATGGAGGCACGGATTGAGAAAATACAAGAAATGTTTAACAAATATCTAGAAGAACTAAAGAACAAACAAACAGAGATGAACAACAAAATAACTGAAATGAGAAATATACTAGAAGGAATCAATAACAGAATAACGGAGGCAGAAGAATGAATAAGTGAGCTGGAAGACAAAATGGTGGAAATAACTGCCGAGGAGCAGCATAAAGAAAAAAGAATGAAAAGAATTGAAGACAATCTAAGAGACCTCTGGGACAACACTAAATGTACCAACATTCGAATTATAGGGGTCCCAGAAGAAGAAGAGAAAAAGAAAGGGTCTGAGAAAATATTTGAAGAGATTATAGTGGAAAACTTCCCTAACATGGGAAAGGAAATAGTCACCCAAGTCCAGAAAGCACAGGGAGTCCCATACAGGATAAACCCTAGGAGAAACACACCAAGACACATATTAATCAAACTAACAAAAATTAAATTAAAAGAAAAAATATTAAAAGCAGCAAGAGAAAAACAAAAAATAATGTACAAAGGAATCCCCATAAGGTTATCAGCTGACTTTTCAGCAGAAACTCTGCAGACCAGAAGGGAGCGGCAGGATATACTTAAAGTGATGTAAGAGAAAAACCTACAACCAACATTACTCTAGCCAGCAAGGATCTCACTCAGATTCGATGGAGAAATCAAAAGCTTTTACAGACAAGCAAAAGCTAAGAGAACTCAGCACCACCAAACCAGCTTTACAACAAATGCTAAAGAAACTTCTTTAGGTGGAAAACACAAGAGAAGAAGAAGACCCACAAAAACAAACCAAAAACAATTAAGAAAATGGTAATAGGAACATACATATCAAATAATAACCTTGAATGTAAATGGATTAAATGCCCCAACCAAAAGACACAGACTGCCTGAATGGATACCAAAACAAGACCCATATATATGCTGTCTACAAGAGACCCACTTCAGACTTAGGAACACATAGAGACTGAAAGTGAAGGGATGGAAAAAGATATTCCATGCAAATGGAAATCAAAAGAAAGCTGGAGTAGCAGTACTCATATCAGATAAAATAGACTTTAAAATAAAGACTGTTACAAGAGACAAGGAAGGACACTACATAATGATCAAGGGATCAATCCAAGAAGATATAATAATTATAAATGTTTACACATGCAATGTAGGAACACCTCAATACATAAGGCAAATGCTAACAACCATGAAAGAGGAAGTCGACAGTAACACAATAATAGTAGGGGAATTTAACACGCTACTTACACCAATGGACAGATCATCCTAACAGAAAATAAATAAGGAAACACAAGCTTTAAATGACACAACCAACCAGATAGTTTTAATTGACATTTATAGAACATTCCACCCAAAAGTGGCAGAATACACTTTCTTCTCAAGTGCACATGGAACATTCTCCAGGATAGGTCACATCTTGGGTCACAAATCAAGCTTCAGAAAATTTAAGAAAATTGAAATCGTATCAAGCATCTTTTCTGACCACAATGCTATGAGACTGGAAATCAATTAGAGGAAAAAACCCGTAAAAAACGCAAATACATGGAGGCTAAACAGTGTGCTACTAAATAACCAAGAGATCACTGAAGAAATCAAAGAAGAAATAAAACGTACACAGAAACAAATGACAACGAAAACACGATGACCCCAAAACTATGGGACTCAGCAAAAGCAGTTCTAAGAGGGAAGTTTATAGCAATTCAATCTCACCTCATAAAACAAGAAATATCTCAAATAAACAATCTAACACTACACCTAAAGCAACTAGAGAAAGAAGAATAAGGAAAACCCAAAGTCAGTAGAAGGAAAGAAATCATAAAGATCAGAGCAGATATAAATGAAATAGAAATAAAGAAAACCATAGCAAAGATCAATAAAACTAAAAGCTGGTTCTTTGAGAAGATAAACAAAATTGATAAACTCTTAGCCAGACTCATCAAGAAAAAAAGGGAGAGGAGGCAAATCAATAAAATTAGAAATGAAAAAGGAGAAATCACAACTGACACCGCAGAAATACAAAGGATTATAAGAGACTACTACAACAACTATATGTCAATAAAATGGACAACCACGAAGAAATGGAAAAATTCTTGGATACGTACATTTTTCTAAGACTGAACCAGGAAGAATTAGAAAATATAAACAGACCAATGAAATTGAAACTGCAATTAAAAATCTTCCAACAAGCAAAAGTCCAGGACCAGATGGCTTCATAGGCGAATACTATCAAACATTTAGAGAAGAGCTAACACTGATCCTTCTCAAACTCTTCCAAAAAACTGCAGAGGGAGAAACACTCCCAAATTCATTCTATGAAGTCACCATCACACTGATACCAAAATCAGAAAAAGATATCACAAAAAAGATTATAGACCAGTATCACTGATGAACATAGATGCAAAAATCCTGAACAAAAAATACTAGCAAACAGAACCCAACAGCACATTAAAAGGATCATACACCATGATCAAGTGGGATTTATCCCAGGGATGCAAGGATTCTTCAATATACACAAATCGATCAATGTGATACACCATATCAACAAATTAAGGAATAAAAACCATATGATCATCTCAATAGGTGCAGAAAAAGCTTTTGACAAAATTCAACAATCATTTATGATAAAAACTCTCCAGAAAATGGGCATAGAGGGAAACTACCTCAACATAGTAAAGGTCATATATGACAAAGCCACTACAAACATCATACTCAATGGTGAAAAACTGAAAGTATTTCCACTAAGATCAGGAACAAGACAAGGATGTCCACTCTTGCCACTCTTATTCAACATAATTTTGGAAGTCTTAGCCATGGCAATCAGAGAAGAAAAAGAAATAAAGGAACACAAATTGGAAAAGAAGAAGTAAAAATTTCACTGTTTGCAGATGGCATTATACTATACATAGAAAATCCTAAAGATGCTACCAGAAAACTACTAGAACTAAACAATGAATTCAGTAAGGTTGCAGGATATAAAATTAATGCACAGAAATCTCTGGCATTCCTATATACTAACAATGAAAAATCAGAAAGAGAAATTAAGGAAACAATCCCACTTACCATCGCAACAAAAAGAATAAAATACCTAGGAATAAACCTACCAAAGGAGGCGAAAGACTTGTACTCAGAAAACTATAAAACACTGATGAAAGAAATCAAAGATGACATAAACAGATGGAGAAATATACCATGTTCTTGGATTGGAAGAATCAATATTGTGACAATGACTGTACTACCCAAAGCAATCTACAGATTCAATGCAATCCCTATCAAACTACCAGTGGCATTCTTCATAGAATTAGAACAAAAAATTTTACAATTTGTATGGAAACACAGAAGACCCCGAATAGCCAAAGCAATCTTGAGAAAGAAAAATGGAGCTGGAGGAATCAGGCTCCCCAACTTCAAACTGTACTACAAAGCTACAGTAATCAAGACAGTAAGGTACTGGCACAAAAACAGAAATATAGATCAATGGAACAGGATAGAAAGCCCAGAGATAAACCCACGCACATATGGGCACCTCATTTACGACAAAGGAGGCAAGAACATACAATGGAGAAAAGACGGCCTCTTCAATAAGTGGTGCTGGGAAAACTGGACAGCTACATGTAAAAGAATGAAATTAGAACAGTCCCTAACACCATACGCAAAAATAAACTCAAAATGGATTAAAGACCTAAATGTAAGACCAGACACTATAAAACTCTTAGAGGAAAACATAGGAAAAAACAATCTTTGACATAAGCCAGAGCAAGATCTTTTTTGACCCACCTCCTAGAGTAATGAAAATAAAAATAAAAATAAACAAATAGGATCTAATGAAACTTAAAAGCTTTTGCACAGCAAAGGAAACCATAAACAAGACAAAAAGACAACCCTCAGAATGAGAGAAAATATTTGCAAATGAAACAACGGACAAAGGATTAATCTCCAAAATATACATACAGGTCATGGAGCTCAATATCCAAAAAACAAATAATCCAATTAAAAAATAGGTGGCAGAGCTAAATAGACATTTCACCAAAGAAGATATACAGATGGCCAAGAGGCACATGAAAAGATGCTCAACATCACTAATTATTAGAGAAATGCAAATCATAACTACAATGACGTATCACCTCACACCGGTCAGAACGGCCATTATCAAAAAATCTAGAAACAATAAATGCTGGAAAGGGCGTGGTGAAAAGGGAACCCTCCTGCACTGTTGGTGGGAATGTAAATTGATACAGCCACTATGGAGAACAGTATGGAGGTTCCTTAAAAAACTAAAAACAGAACTACCATAGGACCCAGCAATCCCACTACTGGGCATATACCCTGAGAAAACCATAATTCAAAAAAGAGTCATGTACCACAATGTTCACTGCAGCACTATTTACAATAGCCAGGACATGGAACCAACCTAAATGTCCATCGACAGATGAATGGATAAAGATGTGGCACATATATACAATGGAATATTACTTGCCATAAAAAGAAACGAAATTGAGTTATTTGTAGTGAGGTGGATGGACCTAGAGTCTGTCATACAGAGTGAAGTAAGTCAGAAAGAAAAACAAATACCGTATGCTAATGCATATATATGGAATCCTAAAAAGACAAAAATGGTACTGATGAACCTAGTGGCAAGGCAGGAATAAAGACGAAGACACAGCGAATGGACTTGAGGACATGGAGAGGGGAAGTGTAAGCTGGGACGAAGTGAGAGAGTGGCATGGACATACATACACGACCAAATGTAAAATAGATAGCGAGTGGGAAGCAGCTGCATAGCACAGGGAGATCAGCTCGGTGCTTTGTGACCACATAGAGGGGTGGGATAGGGAGGGTGGGAGGGAGACACAAGAAGGAAGCGATATGGAGATTTATGTATGCATATAGCTGATTCACTTTGTTGTACAACAGAAACGAACACAGTATTGTGAAGCAATTATACTCCAATGAAGATTTAAAAAAAAAAAAAAAAGATCGCTGTCCAACAGAAATATCATGGGAGCCCAATAGGAAATTTTAACGTTTTTAGTAGCCACATGAAACAAGGAACAAGGAATAGGTGAGATTAATTTTAATTATGTATTTTCTTTCATCTCACCCCAAATATTATCATTTCAACATGGAATCATCGATATAAAAGTCATTAATAAGATATTTTCCTTTTATTTAAAAAAATACAAAGCTTCAAAATTTGGTGCATATTTTACACTCACAGCCCATCTTAATTGGGACTGGCCACATTTCAAGGGCTCCAATGTATTCTGCAGTGTAGCTTTAAATCTCTCCTGATGTTTCTGTCGCACTGGTTTTCTCAAGATTAGGGACACCACATAACTTAGAACAATAGTCTAGCTACTATCTTTAATTCTCTTGAAATACACTGACTTGTTGAAGTTTGTTCCATTTCCCAGAATCACAGGACACTTTTTTCCTCTATTTTAATGAAGTAGACAGTTATAAACGTGCTACCAGTGGCCACTTAGAGATGGGGTTAGAGAGACAGGGTAATCCTAGGATCTGCCCCACATCACAGCTCCCACTGTGGCAGAGTTGGGGGGATGGAGAGGACTCTGATTTGCTCTATCATCAAAGGGAAGAAATTCTGCCAACAGAGCATAATACGCACTCATCTAAAGTGCTGGGAAAGGGCTTTAAAAAACAGGTCTGTTTTTCTTGCACTGGCCTTTCTTCCTGGAGGACAGGATCTCATATAGTGTCATAAGCCTCAAGAGACCCTAATAAGGAAGGACCACACCTCAGGCATTCCAATCTAGCGAAAATCTATTCTATTTTTAAAAAACCCAAGAGAAAGGGCCCAGAATCTTCCCATTTATGGCTTCCAGCTCTCCACCAACCGACCCTCACTGTCAGGAAATTCTTCTCTACCTTATTGCAATGACTCTCACTAATGCTAAAGCACATTTCTCTTTCTTTGCTTCCAAAATGCTCCCTTAAACACACATTCAGGTCAGAAAAAAAGTGAAGAAAGTCATTTTAAAGGAATAACTGTATGAAGACCGGACGTGAGAAGTTCAGTTTAATACAAAACATGCATGGCACCCTCTTGTCTGGTTACAGAAGCATCAAGAAGAGGTTGATTGAGAGATGTACATGATGGTGGCCTCTCTCATTTTGATGCAGGCTTTTTCGGGTACACTTCTAATTGGTTGAAACAGTTTTGGGCAACAGAGCAAATGCCATTGTCTCCGGGTTGGATGGGAGTGTGATGCAGCTGAACAAAGTCCAAATGGATGACCAAAGTTGAAGGCTTGACTTGTTACTGAATGACATCCTTGTGTCAGAGCATCATTCCAGCTGTCTTTAAGTGCAATTTAAGGACTTAGGGAGTTACATGGTAATGTCATGGGTATCAGGGACCTGCCTGTGGATTTAGGGATAAGCCTTTCGAATACTAAATTCCCATATGTGCACACTTGACCTTTGCTCTTTCCCCTGTACAGGTAATGTGGGATTTACTCAAGGTCAACAGGAATTTGGATGTGCAGATTCCACTAAGTAATCTCAAACGGCTTTATAATAAGCCTTCAATGTTGGGATTATAGCCATTGTGCACTGTAACCCAGAGAAGGGAAAAGCTTCCATTCACAGTGGCCAGGTCTGCACCGGTGCAGGAAATAATCTCTGTGGTTGTCTGGTTACAGTAGGTCCTTATTAGTTATCTATTTTATATATAGTAGTGTGTATATGTCAGTCCCAATTTCCCAATTTATCCCTCCTCACCTCCCTTTCATCCTTGGTAACAATACGTTTGTTTTCTACATCTGTAACTCTATTTCTGTTTTGTAAATAAGTTCATTTGTACCATTTTTTTAGATTCCACATATAAGCAATGTCATATATTTGTCTTTCTCTGTCTGACTTACTTCACTCAGTGTGACAATCTCTAGGTCCATCCATGTCGCTGCAAATGGCATTATTTTGTTCTTTTTTATGGTCGAGTAGTATTCCATTGTATATATGCACCACATCTCTTTTTTATCCATACCTCCATCGATAGATATTTAGGTTGCTTCCATGTTTTCTTTTCTTTTTTTTTTGGTTCTCTGCAGAGCAATTGGTTCTATGGTCCTTTGGGGAGGACATTCCACAGTATCTTAGGATTTGCCCGTTCTTTCATTCCACAAGGATTTACTTAGTGACCTATGTGCCAGGCACTGGGCTGGGTGCTGGGGACACACAGTGATCATGACACAGACCCAGCCCTCAAATTGTTGGTGGCTCTGGGAAACGCTGACAAGTAAACAGGCGATGGCAGTGAGTTGTGATGAGTTGTGACAGTAAGAGGGAAATCTCAGGGGGAAGGGTGACAGCTAATGTCACTGAGCAGGACCCTAGAGGCCTTCCCGGGACAGGCACCCCATGTCCTCCGCCTGCCTCTTGTTTATAGAAGAACTTTAGCCTCCTAGGCCTTCCCCAAGTTCCAAAGAGCAAATTTAATCAGAGAAGTGAGAAAATGCAAAAACAAAGGAAAACAGTCAAGCCAGAGAAGATAATAATTGTTTAGCCATTAAACAAAATCAAGGACTCAAGGGCCATAGATAATATTCTGAACCATATCCTTTGAGCTATTTTGGAGGTACTAAGCCCCACACCAGGTGGAAGAAGTTAAGTGTACACTGACCACAGGCATACAGACCCCAGAGTGGTTGGAACCAGAAGGTTGATGATGTTGACTCCCGATTACCTCTCCACCAACCAATCAGAAGAATGTCCATGAGCTGATCACACACCCCGCAACCCTCTTCCTCACCCTGTCTTTAAAAACTGTTCCCTGAAAGCCATTGGGAGTTCAGGCCTTTTGAATATTAGCTGCCCAGACTCCTTGCTTGGTGCCTGCAATAAATGCCGCACTTCCCTTCACCACAACTTGGTAACAGCAGTCGGCTTTACTGCATGCAGCAGAGTAGACCCAACTCTGGTTTGGTAACAGTAAGACCCAGACCTGGGAGGGGAAGGGGGGCCAGGGAAAGCCTTGTGGGGGAAAGTGTCTTCTAAGCTGTGAACTGAAAGTTTAACAGAAACCATCCAGGGACAGAGGTGAGGGTATGGGAAGGAGTGTTCTAGGAAGAGGGAATAACATTTGAAGCATGTTCTAAAAAGGGATGGGAAGAGTATGAACTTCTCTTGTTTAGCCTAATTCAACATTTTCTTGATGGTGAAGGGTTGAGGATGACCTTTCCCAAACTGCTGCACATCAGTAATTACGTCTCTTTTCTGTGACTCGCGTCCACTTCAGATGCCCCCAATCATACCTTCCCAGGGCAGGCTGGCCAACGGATTGTCATTTCACTGCCACTTCAGGTCTTATTTCCTGTTTAAGAGGGCGGCCGCTTTCTAAGCCTTTAAGAGTTGGTATAAAAAAAGCATCCAAAACACACCAGACCACTCACCTCTAAGCATCTGAAGATGATTCTTAACAATTTAAAGCTCCAAATGCTTTGTTAGTTAGTGATGCTGCTAGTTGAAGAGCTCTTGCTCACTGTGCAGTCCTGTCCACTGCCCCACCCTCCAAATCCAAGCAGAAGTTTTAACTCTTAATACGAATGTGATCCTCTGAATCTAATCTAACGAGGACGTAATCCAAAATGTGAAAGAACCCTACACAGGTAGATAAATTAACCACAGCATTTACTTGTAATAGTGGAAAAACTGTAAAGAAACCTTCAATGGACCCAAATGGGTAAATGATTTGATACTAATGGAATATTCATTTCTGGAATTTATGCAGCTATTAACAAAGAAGACAACTTACAGTAACTTGGAAAAGGCTAATGAAAGACATTAAGTGAAACAAATAAAATACAGAGAATTAGTCACACATTATGATTACAACCATGTAAGAAATACAAAGATGAAAAAAGCTGGAAAGAAATCTGCTAAAGTGAAAACAGTAGTCACACTAGTATGTTATGGTTTTGAGCTTCTTCCCACGGTTTCTCTCTTTCCTACACTGCATTTGTAATACCTTTATAATTGAATTCTTATTAAAAGTATTCATTCTTTACGTTAGCAGTTTGAACATTTTCAAATCCCAGCAGCAAGTACAAGTAAGAGATCTGAGTGTCTGGGCCTCATTTCAACCTCCTGATGTACTGCAGCTTCTTCAGGGCAAAATATGAGGGAGGATAAGGAGCCCTGCCCTGAGAATTTTATAGACATTGGAGAATATCAAGCAAATAGAGTTAGAAAAGCTGGAAGCAAGCAACAGATTTAGAGTTAAGTTCTTTAAATCAAGTTTGGAAACTTCATTCTATAGGGCTTTGAGGAAAACAATGATACATATTTTTTGAAGCTGAACAAAACCAGGGTCTATGATTCTAATTCCTGCTCTGACTTCTCTGCCACTGATGTGTTCTTAGTTTGGGGATAAATGCCTTGATTTCCTGTGTGTTAACTGACATATAGATGGTCAACAGCGATGGCAGTGATGACCTATGGGAGGGGATCAGGGGTTACTGAGCCCTTAGAGGGAACACAGAGCCAAGAGATTATTTTTCTTTCTTCACATCTATGAAGGCGTAACTTGAAAACAACGAACTGTTTTCTGTCCACTCTGAGCCAGGAAGATGACAAAATCAGTCTTAATTGTAGCAAGAGTTCTCTAGGTTATATTATAGTTAACTCCTTCCATGTAGAAAGATTAGTTAATGGCAGTTGTGGAATTTCCTTTTCTAGAGATTTGTAACAATAGGTTAGATCTACATCTGGCCTCGAATGCCTTAGGCGTGGTGCACAAAGAAACAGAATGAACAGAAATAGCACTCACACACACACACAAATAGCACCGTGTGCCCCAGTCCTTACTCGTAGATTTTAATAGAGGTTTTAAAAGTTTATATTCTCACCCACCCTTCAGCTGAATCAAAGTCTGAACTATATCAGTCACAGAAGAGACTTAGAAAGTTGGCCAAAAGTCATTTACCTGTACTAGGAGTTCCAGCTTCCGGTCATCAAGAAGATGTACTTGACATCGACGGCCTTCCGTCATCTAAGAAAAAAGACAAATGATGGTCACCAAGAGTCTAGCGGCCTTTCACAGGTTAGAGGGTCCCCAATGCTGATGTCACCAGGCACGTGCCTCTGGGCAGAATTCCCCCTGGGAGTTGGAGCCATATGAGGCCAAGATGCGGCAGGACTGGGTCATTCATTCTTTCAACAATATTTATTGAGCATTTTCTGTGTGCCAAGCACTATTCTGAGAGCTGGGTGTAGAGCAGCACACAAGACTAGGTCCCTGCCCTCATGGAGCTTACATTCTAACAGGGGAGATGTAAAACAAATTAGCAAATGCATATATAACATAATATCAGGTGGTGATAAGTGCTCTTCAGTCTTGAGTCATTCTTCCATTCAAGAATTTTATCACCGTGCATTAGGGACACAGTTCAGTATCTGGTCTCTGCACCTCTCGACTTATCCCCCGAGCTGATCAAAGGGGGCAGGCGACCACCCCGCTGGCAACTGCATTTGATTTCTGTGTTAATCATCCCTTCTCCTCATTTATGACTCTACCCCGTACAGAGCTTTCACTTATGTTCCAGGAACCCTGGAGATAAGTGCTCACAGCTGAACTTGACCCCTGACCCTTGTGCCTTTCACCACGAACATATCTGTGTAATAGAAAGAGCATCTTGGCAGGAACTGTAAGACCCAAGTCAAATCTTAGCCCCGCTGATTATTGGCTGCAGGACTTTGGACAAGCCTCTGTTCATCTCTGCACCCCAATCTCAGATACAAAAGCGAGTGGGCAGGCCCAATGGGGGTGCTGGTGAATGTTTAACAGTTGGCTTTCTGGAAGGCGAGAGTTTTACTTTGTAGCGTTTGCTGGAGCCCTGGCATCACCCTCAAAGGAAATCCTCTGAAGAGCAAGCCTTCTGGTAGCTGTCACAGCTGGCCACCACTCTAACCAAAAAGTGTCTTGCCGCTCCAAGTATCTTCACCATCTCTGATTTCAAGCTACTGTCAGGACAACACTGAGCGTTTCTAACAGACAGATAGAACACATACCACCTGCAGACAGAATGCCGCTGGGAGAGGGCACGCCCCTTCCCCATACCTTCCCTATGCATCTCTTCTACCTGGCTGTTCCTGAGTTTTGTCCTTTTCTAATAAACCAGTAATCTAGTAAGTTAAAAACAAAACAAAACAAAAACTAATACACACTACCTCAAGAGTGCAGACGTTAGCAAAGGACAGTAAAATAATTAGGAAGCGGATTGATTTATGTAGTTATTATCGTATTTATTACCCTTGTCTTTAATATAATTTATTTAACTGTAAGTTTATATAGTTTAGTGTTAATAATGCCTATGTTTTACAAGTGGAGCACAAAATTCCTGAAAATATAACAACTGGTGCTCATGAGCTGCCCCAGTACAGCTGCCAGGACCAGAAGACCCAAGGACTCCTTTCGGTCCTTGGATTTTTATATGACTGTAGCCCCCACTGAAGCCACCTTCTTCTTCCCCAGCTACCAGCCGCTTCATGCAGACCCAAAGGAAGGATGCACGTGGGCTGATTCCGGCCCTGCCTCTCTACATGGGCATCAGAGTCCCTTTTCCTGGAAGCGCCTTCTCCAGGAAACACGCAGAAGGTGGCCTCTTCTCTTCTCTCCCAACCCGGCTCATTCCCTGATCATCGGCACGTGCAAAGCTGCTGTGTACTCCTACGAGAGAATTCTTTCTCCTTCCCCTGAAGAAGGCAGCGAAGTCATATTATTATTCATGCTTCCATCAAGTCATATTATCACTCAGTGATTCATAAGAATATAATTCAGCCGTAAAAAAGAGGAAATCTTGCTATTGGTGACAACATGGATGGACTTGGAGGGCATTATGCTACGTGAAATAAGTCAGACAGCAGAAGACAAATATTGTATGATCTCACTTACATGTGGAATCTAAAACAAACGAACAAACAAAACCAAAAAACCATGGGCCCCTAGATACAGAGAACACACTGGCGGTTGCCAAAGACAGGGGATGGACATGGGGGGGGGTGTGAATTGGGGAAGGCGGTAAAAAGTACAAGCTTCCAGTTAAAATAAATAAGACTTGGGAATGTACTGTACAGCATGCTAACTATAATGAATAGTACTGTGTCGTATATTTGAGAGTTGCTAAGACAGCAGATATTAAAAGTTCTCATCACAAGAAAATATGTTGTTACATATACGGGGACAGATGTTAGCTATACTCACTGTGGTGATCACTTCACAATATTTACAGATATCGAATCATTATGTTGCATGCCTTAATATAATCTTATAAGTCAACTATATCTCAATTTAAAAAAAGAAAACAACTTTTACAAAATAAATAGAAAACTTTGCCGGAAAAAATAATCCATTGGCTTCATCTCAATCATTCACCCCTCCAAGTTCAAAGGAAACTACTATAATTTTAAATTACACTAAAATATATGCTTCCATACCAAAATATATAATTATTCTTTTAGCAAAAAAGTGCACCCAGGGCTTCCCTGGTGGTGCAGTGGTTAAGAATCCGTCTGCCAATGCAGGGTTCGAGCCCTGGTCCAGGAAAATCCCACATGCCGCGGAGCAACTAAGCCCATGCACCACAACTGCTGAGCCTGCGCTCTAGAGCCCGCGAGCCACAACTACTGCAGCCCTCGTGCCACAACTACCGAAGCCCGAGCGTCTAGGGCCCGTGCTCCGCAACAAGAGAAGCCCCCGCAATGAGAAGCCCGTGCACCGCAACAACGAGTAGCCCCCGCTCACCGCAACTAGAGAAAGCCCACGCGCAGCAACGAAGACCCAATGCAGCCAAAAAAAAAAAAAAAAAAAGAAGAAAAGTGTACCCAAAATGTTCAAGTTTCAATAGGGCAGCTGACAGCAACTGCACAAGTACTTTGGATAACATTTTAGATATTCAGCACTTAAGTTCTCATTAGGAAGAACTCAAGATCAACAGAGAGGGAGTTCTAGAGAGGACAGCGCTACAACCATCTGGCGTATTATTTTGGAATTCCTTCAAAAACATTTATTAACAATTTGAGAAAATTCTCTGAAGGGTGGGGACAATTTTAAGGAAGTTTTAGAAAGCAATTCTGCTTGTCCTGTGCATATTTAAAGCACAAAGTTTTGAACTTCCTTTTACTGTAAAAGGTTAAGGGTATAAACACGTTCTTGAGTTACTTATTCACGTTCTAATAAGCTGTATAAAAACCAAGGAAAATTGGTATCCAAGACATTACTGTGTCAAATAAAGTTCTAATCACAGTCATAAAGAAGAGGCAGCCTATCATTTTCTCAAAATATTTCCAAGCATGCGAAGTGTGACGTGACCCCGAGTTCATACCCATACCTAAAAGTGTATTGTGAGATTCTCATTTTCATCCGAAACATACAGTTCCCATTCCCTTAATCTCACCTTATTTGCTCAGCAGTTTAAAGAAGTAGCTATGCATCCAGATGTTAAGATCTACCCAAGGAGCTTCCAACTTCATTCTTCTCTCCAACAAAATCTCATTACTAAGCCCTGAGGAATTTATAAGCACACTCCCTATTCTAATAGGAAATTTACAAGCTGCCTCCCTTTTGGAAGGCAAACTGTCCCCAAGAAAAGTCAGCACAGAGAAGTGAGTCTAAACCGAAACTCAACTTTGAATCATCACGTCTTTGAAAGCACAACTTTCTTTTGACAGCACAGCTGTGGCTTTTTTTTCTCAAAAGGGAGACCTGTCTATTGTTCTACACAGATGGGAGATCGGAGCATCCTGTTCTCGTCATCAGATCAGAAGAAGTTTGCCATCCTGGGTGTGTACAGAGAAAGAGTGGCTGGACATCTGTAGCTTTGTCTGGCTTCCTGGGCATAGTGAAATTTTCTTTTGAATACTAACAATTGTAAACAAATACTGCTTTCCTTGTTCTTGTTTTCAGCTGCTCAGGCACAACTGGAGGGCTGGCATCACCCTCAAAGGAAATGCTTTTGGAGAACAAGGCTTCTTGCAGATGTCAGCTGGCTACCGCTCCAGCCATAAATCGACTTGTTACGGTACAATTCCATACCAAGCAGAAGCCTGCCAAGTGCACTGTGACCCCAAAGGATACACAGAAAAGTGTTATTTTGAAAGTGAGGTGTCCACCCCATTCATCCAACTTTGCTGTTAAGACACACACCGAATCACGAAAACTACATTTAAACAAGGAAATGCATTTGTAACACGAGCTTAAGTGAACACAGTAGAATATGAGACGTGTACTGTAAAGGCAGCCAATAAAATTGTCGTGAACATGTACAGGAATGAAGAGGCAAAAATAAGACAGTTGAGGTGCTAGGTTAGTAGGCTTATGGGTGGTCCCCTGTCCCCACCCCTACCCAAATACTCACATCTGTTTTCTTTTTCAGTTAAAAAATGTAAAAAAGAAACTTAATCTAGAAAACTGAAGGACACTTTGAGGTCAGCTATGGGAAACGGAGCTCGAGAAGCTTCCTTCTCAGAAAATTCTTCTTAGATTGCCTATATTTTAACATATCAAATCAAACTCATTAATTTACAAATGAGAATTATGATCGTCACAGATGTTAGAAATCTCAAGGCCGGAAGTCTCACACCTTCTCTCCCTGCAGGAGGAATTCACGGGAGACCGACTGAGACCAGAAAGGGTCCAGGGAGCACAGGATCTGAAAGGCAGGGACTATAAATACCTGTGTTTGAGGGCCTCTGTCTACCAGAGCCTAACATATTCCTGATGGCGGAAGGGGGCTCTGTCCAAATATGACAGAGGAGTCCCCTCTGCAGGGCATCACCGAGAAACAAATAACTACCTAACTAGCAATGACCAACTCCCCCAAAGGGCGATTCTGAAGAGCTTTACATGGAGGGGTACAGGGTCCAGCATGTGAAAATATGTTTTATTAGGAATGTTTTCTCTTCAAATTCAAAACTAAGTAAACCCCATTTCAATATGCTTCTTGTTATCACCTTTTTCTCTACACATCACCCCCTCCTCTCTCTCTCTCTTTGAGTCACTTCTTGGATGTCCACTCTCCCCTTTTCCTTGCCCCTTGTGAAATGTGTTATCTACTATGGTATGTACACGCAGAGGAAGTACTCTGAAGAAATAACCCTAGTTCTCCTGTTCATAATATTTTCAGAGAAAACTAATGCAATTGTGCAAATGACAACAGGGTAACAGATAATAAACTTAGAAAAACATACAATTTCAAAAAATAAAAACGAAAGTACATTCAATGAACACATGTCACCATAATATTTCCTGAGAGTAATTTATACTGGAACTGTTATCACTAAGACACTGGGGGCTGGGGTGAGGGGAGGGAGGGAAGGAGAGCCAGGTTCCTAGTTACCACGTGCCTACTTGTTTACAGCTCTGCCCAAGTTACCAAGTTGTGACTCAGATTCATTTTAGAGACAATACTTCATGGGACAATAAAATAAGAAATAGTAAAGACTCATCGGAATTGCACAAAACAAAGACTTCACATTTCCAAAACACACTTTGGAGAGCTGGCAGTGATCCCCCAAACAACCCGAAATCCGACCCTTTAAGACGTTATCATCAAAGAGAAAATGCCGATTTCTGAAGCGTCCAAGCCAAGGCCCGACCTAGAGACGTAAGTCCTAGAGCACGTCCTGTGAGCGCGGTCCAGGAAGCCACGGAGCATCCCGAGGATGCCAGAAGTAAGACAGCAGCACCTCACAACCCGCCCTCTGACCCAGGCCATTCTGTGGCCTGGAAGGAAATTCCAGAGACATGACTACAAGTTCCCAGGGAAACTCACTGCTGGGGCTTCTGCTGTTTGGGTCACCTCGATGCGTCACATCCCTCTCTCCACTTCAGTTTCCTCTGCAGATAAATGAGTACCCAAGGACTCATGTAAGTGCCAGAAAGTCACAGGATACCAGAATCGCAATAATTATGAAGCTGTCACATGCAGGAGACGAATAAATGCAACACATTCACGGTGGCCTCAAGAAAGTCGACCCCACAGTAAATGACTACACAGATAGAAAGGATTTCAGGCAAATTAAAAGTTGTTAAAAATATTCATCCATCTGCTGCCCACACCTAACTTGTACCATGGACATAACAGATACAATAGAATAAGTTATTATAATGTATATTTCATACATTATAATAAAAGTGCATGAGGGTCAAGAGGGAGGGGATATGAGGATATATGTATATGTATAGCTGATTCACTTTGTTATACAGCGGAAACTAACACACCATTGTAAAGCAATTATACTCCAATAAAGATGTTAAAAAAAAAAAAGAGTGCATGAGGGGCCTCTGCCTATAACCTTTAAAAAAAGTTAAAGGTATATTGTCCATTTTTACTATGATTTTTCCCTCTGTCTGATTTATCTCAAGCTTATTACCTTTTTTTGTCTCTAAGTGACATCACATTAAAATAAAGATGCTAATGGAAAGAAAGGACATACCAAGTATTAGACAGCAGAAGTCTGATTCAGAGAGAATGACTTGGTCCCAGTTTTGCTCCATGACCTCTGGCAAGTTATTTCACCTCTGCCTTTATTATGAGCCTCCTGAGTTCAGAAGAAGGACACACACAGGCATGTCCTTGAGGTTCTTGCCTGCTGAATCCAGTCAGAACTGATAAAACCCAGATGAAAGTGATTACATGCGTGGCCCTATTATAAACAAATTTACATGGCAATGCAATGTAATATAAGAACTGAAGGGACTTCCCTGGTGGCGCAGTGGATAAGACTCCATGCTCCCAATGCAGGAGGCCGGGGTTCGATCCCAGGTTAGGGAACTAGATCCCACATGCATGCCGCAACTAAGAGTTCACATGCCACAACTAAGGAGCCCGTGAGCCACAACTAAGGAGCCCGCCTGCTGCAAATGAGACCTGGCACAAGCAAATAAATAAATAAATGAATAAATATTAAAAAAAAAAGAACGGAAACAGCCTTGCATTCTTCAAAGCTAGACCCGCTGCAAGTGTGCACTTGATGAGGTCATGAGTGCGGCCAGTGTTTCACTGGAGGATCTTTGGAAAGCAGACCGTGGTGGCTGCTGCCCGGGTCTCTCTGCCTCCAGCGAAAGGAAACTGGGTGTTCTCTGGTGACACAAGAAGAGGAGTCGTGGTGTTGTGTGGGTACTAAGGGCTTGGGGACAGCGGAGGGCTGCGTGGGCAGGTGTGTCACAGGGAAGATCAAATCTGACTCCATATTGGATCTCTTTTTCTTTAACCTTTGTATCCTATTGCTTTTCCTGCAAGTTAATCACTGAAGGAATGTTGCCTACAGCCTGCAATGCACAGGATACCCCATTCTCAAGGCTCTGACCTTTAAAGGTATAACTTTTCCATTCATAAGAGATAAAAAGTTACAGAACAGAAAATAACATTTGTCTTTTTTTTCCAAATCCATTAATTGCATTATTTTTTGAATTTTATTTTATTTTTTTATATAGCAGGTTCTTATTAGTTATCTATTTTATATATATTAGTGTATACATGTCAATCCCAATCTCCCAGTTCATCCCACCACCCCCCTGTCTCCCCCACCCCGCTTTCCCCCCTTGGTGTCCATATGTTTGTTCTCTACATCTGTCTCTATTTCTGCCCTGCAAACCGGTTCATCTGTACCATTTTTCTAGGTTCCACATATATGCGTTAATATACGATACTTGTTTTTCTCTTTCTGACTTACTTCACTCTGTATGACAGTCTCTAGATCCATCTACGTGTCTACAAGTGACCCAATTTCGTTCCTTTTTATGGCTGAGTAATATTCCGTTGTATATATGTACCACATCTTCTTTAGCCATTCGTCTGTCGATGGGCATTTAGGTTGCTTCCATGTCCTGGCTATTGTAAATAGTGCTGCTGTGAACATTGGGGTGCATGTGTCTTTTTGAATTATGGTTTTCTCTGGGTATATGCCCAGGAGTGGGACTGCTGGGTCATAACAACATTTGTCTTGTTGGAGGTTTATAGGAACATTGTGACCAGACCTATGGGGACAGCTGCAAGAATGAAGGATTCCGACAGCAAGAAGTCTGCAACAACCAACCACACCCCTTCCCCTTTTAGTATAAAAGAAGCCTGAATTCTAACCTGGGCAAGCTAGTTCTTTGGGACACGAGTGCATCATCTTCTCAACCTGCTGGCTTTCTAATGAAGTCGCTATCCGTTGCCCCAACAACTCATCTCTTGATTTACTGGCCTGTCATGCAGCAAGCAGCATGAGCTTGGACCCGGTAACAGGTGGACCCTTTTAGTCCCTGACTCTGCCACCCTGCAGACCACTGCTGTGTGTGATGAAGCCACAAGTCCTACTGGACCATCGTTTCAATCCTCTCCAGATGGGGCTGCAGGGGAGAGGGTCAAAAAACATTAATAATCGGTCTCTGGGCCTAAAGTTGAGAAGAAAGGGATAGACTCAGATAGGTCCGAGGAGAGGACAGCCAGGGAGCTCCACTGATGGGCTCGTGTGACCCCAGTGGAGAGGAACTCCTACCCAGAGCTCCTCTGTGGGATGTGGGGAAGAGGGGACTCTTTTCCCCTTCCAACAAGACACTGCAATCTGAGGACAAGCTATAGACATGGAGTCGGACAGGCGCGTCTCAGATACAGAAGGTCAAGGCCCAAGTGGGGAATTTCAGCCCAGGGCCAGAGTGTGACAGATGAGCGCTCTCCCCCATCTGAGAGCCAACCCTCTGATTAAATGGTCAGGAGGAAAGGGACACTGTGAGAGCCACATGCAGGGGCCCTGGTTATGCACCATGGACCCCACCTTGGCGACCACAGAGCAGTGAAGCCACTGCAGTTCAGTTAACAGAAGTTAACGGAAGTGCAGGTGAGGCCTCCAGCCCCTGGAAGGCAGCAGAGCTTTCGGAATTACATTCTGACCAGCTGGACACTGAAAGAACGATAACCTGATTGTCCTTTCTCCTGACGCTGCCAGAGCATCTTCCGAAGACAGGATTTTCTTGACCACCATTTTGAGTATATGAGCAAGATCTCAACCCATTATTCTACCCAAAATACACATATTAACCCATATTCACCTCATTCACAGCACATCTACAGGCAAGCTTTTGCTTTCTACCCAGGCCTAGGGCCCCACAAAGCTTTGGTTCTGCAACCAGAAGAACTAAAGTCTCTGAAGATCCGTGGAGACTCCATGCTACTTGACATTCCATTATTATTGTTATTATTATTTGGAGAGGGATGGGCAAAGGGAATAGAGCTTTCTCATAGGTAAAGGGGAGTTTTGACCAGAGAGGGAGTCTCAGGAAGCCTGGATAGAGGCCGGCTGGAAACAGAAGGTGGGAATGTCTAGCCAGCAGAATCCTGAGCAGATCTGGATGGAAGGCCTCAGGGAATAACGGCCTGAGGAGGAGATTCCTGACATGGTTATAAAACATTCCTTGTTGATTAGCACTGTGGCTACCATTTGTGAGAGATGAGTATCTGAACGCTGGATAAGGAGCCCTCTGAGATCTGGCCTCACCTCACCACATTTGGTTTTTTCAAATGCTCTCCTACCCAAGGCTTCATCCCTGCAATTCCAAGACCAGTCCAAGCCCAGGACTCACCTGCCCTGGACTTCTAAGTTCTGTTTCCCTGAGGGCCACTCTTACCTCAGGGCCTGGCCCATGCTGTCTCTTTTGCCTGGAAACACTTTCTCTTCCCTCATTTATACAAAGGACCATCCCTGCCTGCCTGCAACAGGCCACCATCAAGCCAGGGGCTGGAGACACAGCAGTGACCAAAGGAAGCACCATCTTGATTCTCATAGGTCACTGGTTTGAGGGGAAGATGGACATGACTTTCACTCATTCTTGCAGACTCAGCTGTGCTGATACACATGCTTTCTCCTCCCCGTGGGGGGATTTTCCCACCCCTGGCCGGCAGCTGCAATGCCAGGCCTGTAGCCTTCCCTCCTGTCCTCCCCAGGTCACTGCACTGGGGTTTACAGAGGATGGGAGGAGGGCTCTGGGGCCTGACCACCTGGGTTCGTGTCTTATCCCAGCTTCCCTGGGGGCTAGCTGGGTGTAGCCCCCCACAAGCACTTTGCCAATGTGTGCCTCACTCCCCAGTCTATGAAATGGAGACCATCACCATGCCAACCTTGTGGAGCTGCTGAAAGGAATAAGTAAGTTAACACACATAGAGTGTGCATGGCACGGAGTAGGCTCAATATCACCTTTAGAAGTCTCTAGTCAGGGGACTTCCCTGGTGGCTCAGTGGTTGAGAATCCACCTGCCAATGCAGGGGACATGGGTTCAAGCCCTGGTCTGGGAAGATCCCACATGCTGCAGAGCAACTAAGCCCATGTGCCACAACTACTGAGCCTGAGCTCTAGAGTCCGCGAGCCACAACTACTGAGCCCGCGTGCCGCAACTACTGAAGCCTGCACATCCTAGAGCCAATGCACCGCAACTACCGAGCTCACGTGCTGCAACTACTGAAGCCCGCACGTCCTAGAGCCAATGCGCCACAACTAATGAGCCCGCGTGCTGCAACTACTGAAGCCCGCACGTCCTAGAGCCAATGTGCCACACCTACCGAGCCCACGTGCTGCAACTACTGAAGCCCGCGCGTCCTAGAGCCAATGCGCCACAACTACCGAGCCCACGTGCCGCAACTACTGGAGCCCACGTGCCGCAACTTCTGAAGCCCACGTGCCTAGAGCCTGAGCTCTGCAACAAGAGAAGCCACCGCAATGAGAAGCCTGCACACCGCAACAAAGAGTAGCCCCTGCTCGCCGCAACTAGAAAAAGCCCGTGCACAGCAACGGAGACCCAACACAGCCCCCCCCAAAAAAAGTCTCTAGTCAGGGAAGGTGACGCTCCCCTGAGCAGCGGGGTCAGGAAGCTGGGAGACTACGTGTCCTGCCCTGCAGGGTGGAACCCAGTTTTCACCAACTGCTGCCACTCCCCCACCTCCACACCTGCAGGGCGGCCTGCGTGAGGCTGCGGCTTGCGGCCACTCATGCCAGGCTGCCTGCCGCTGTGGCCGGACGGGAGAGGACAGTGGCCTGGGCGGGCAACATCTGGGTGGCTGTCCCCAGCACTGAGCACGTACCAGGTCTTCACAGAGCAGAGTCCATGGGGCCCTGGTCCTGGGTAAAAGGCCTCCTCCACCCCGACAGAGCACCTGGAGGTCCAGCCCTCCCCCAAACAGCAATGGCTGCTTGTCATCGCACGCTCCCTGCCAGCATCCACAGAGAGCCGATGGAAGGCATGCCGGAGCCAGACGAGGAATGGAGGTTTAGGGGCGCCAGCGTCACATGTAAGACGACAATGATGGGGACCACAAGAACCGCCAGGCCACATGCACAGTCGGTTACTGGAGGAGGAGATGAAGGCCTCTTGCTGGCAAGGAGGCCTCGCCTGCTTCTCTTGGCAGATTCAGGGTGTTTCTCTTACCGGCAACTGTTCACAACACAGGTGTCTGCGCAGACAGCCTTCAAGGCTGGCTGAGAAGGTATAAACTCCGAAGAAACCAAACATACAAAGAAGCAGCAAGAACCCTTCTAAACCATCCGACATCCCGCTGTTCTCCTCGAAGGGAGGAAAGAAGAAAGAAAATGACACCTGGGCTTCGGCACATGGAGTTCTGGCTTCAGTGTCTCAGTGATAGAGTTTTGGTTGGAATGGAGATGCTTTTTCCGCAGGAAAAGGCAAATATCTACACTTTCTTTTGTTCTGATGACTGTACTTGGAATTTTTATAGAAAAGGAGGACTGATGGGTAGTCTGACGGGGACCCCAGACTCAAGGAAAATGGTTTTTAAAAGTCCAAAAAAAAGATAAGCTTGACTCTGTGGATCGAAAAGAATAGTTTTGGTATGAGATATAAACTTTAACACATAAACTTTAAAGATAAAAATAACATAATAAAAATAAAATTGAATGAGAAAGTGAAGATTGTGACATCCAAAGAACACAAAGTATCTGCACAGAGGATTCCCAAAGGTGACTAGATTGTAGCATAATATATACAATGTGTCAGGGGCATAGAGTACATTATACGTATTCTGTATCGACACATAGATGAGAAAGTGTCACAAGTTTAGAGGAACAGAGGGGGAACACTGAAGCTGAGATTTAAAATAAGGAAAGACTAAGGACAATGAAAGAGCCTTTCAAGATACCTTCCAAGCAAGAAGATCAAGGAAAGGGACGTTTCCATTGTTTGGTGCTAATGGATTTTTGTTAAAAGATGAGCTGCTGGAATGGCCATCATCAAAAAATCTAGAAACAATAAATGCTGGAGAGGGTGTGGAAAAAAGGGAACACTCTTGCACTGCTGGTGGGAATGTGAATTGGTACAGCCGCTATGGAGAACGGTATGGAGGTTCCTTAAAAAACTACAAATAGAACTACCATATGACCCAGCAATCCCACTACTGGGCATATACCCTGAGAAAACCATAATTCAAAAAGAGACATGTACCAAAATGTTCATAGCAGCCCTATTTACAATAGCCTGGAGATGGAAACAACCTAAGTGTCCATCATCGGATGAATGGATAAAGAAGATGTGGCACATATATACAATGGAATATTACTCAGCCATAAAAAGAAATGAAATTGAGCTATTTGTAATGAGGTGGATAGACCTAGAGTCTGTCATACAGAGTGAAGTAAGTCAGAAAGAGAAAGACAAATACTGTATGCTAACACATATATATGGAATTTAAGAAAAAAAAATGTCATGAAGAACATAGGGGTAAGACAGGAATAAAGACACAGACCTACTAGAGAATGGACTTGAGGATACGGGGAGGGGGAAGGGTAAGCTGTGACAAAGTGAAAGAGCAGCATGGACATATATACACTACCAAACGTAAGGTAGATAGCTAGTGGGAAGCAGCCGCATAGCACAGGGAGATCAGCTCGGTGCTTTGTGACCGCCTGGAGGGGTGGGATAGGGAGGGTGGGAGGGAGACGCAAAAGGGAGGGGATATGGAAACATATGTATATGTATAACTGATTAAATTTGTTATTAAAAAAAAAATAAGATGAGCTGCTGGACCACTCAGTTTAATCTACTCAACCAAGAAGGGAAACGGTAGGACTAACGACTAAAAGAATATAAACGAATTGCACCTCTTTCCCCGGAAAAAATCTCAGGTGATTCATACAGATAAATATTAAAAATAGATAGGTTTATCAGGTCTTTCTAAGCATAAAAGCAATGGATGAGCCAAAAGGGAAAAACATATAGATTTGATTACATTTTTAAATAATTTTACTCCATAAATCACCATCAGCAAAAAGAAAAAGCAAATGCAAAGTTGGCGGGGGAGGATGACAAGAACTATAATGAAGGGTTACTATGTTAAAGATAAAATTATTTAATTCGTAGATGACTACAAGTAGAAGACTCCTAATAGCCTACAGGAAATAAAACTAAGATGCAAATGGCTAAAAAGTTCATCTTCTTTGACAGTAATTTATCCTCTAGAAAAGATCTATCCATCTTTCTAGTAATCCAGAGAGTAATCTAGTGACCGCCCCTCATGAAATAAGAGAAATGGGTTTAAAGGATTATACACAGTAGTGTCCATCATAGTGTGTATTCATTCTGCAAATGTTTATGGTACATAGTTAGGTGCCTAGCATTTTATTAGATATATAATGATGAACATAATTTTGTTCCTATACTTAATGAGCTTCTCTGTCCAACAGAAGAAATACCCAAGTTAACAGGAGATTACAGTGTAATCTGTGTGACCATGGGGTGAGTATAAAATGCCATGAGACAGAGGGTCGGGGGGACCCTCACCATACCTGGAGGATGGGTGAGTGCTCAGGTGAGGAAGTGATATCTGAAGACAGGACATCCGGCAGAGGCAACCTGGCGTAAGAAGAGCTGGATGGGAGAGAACGTGGCATGTTCTGGAAACATCAGCCAGGCAGTAGAGCTGGGGCACAGGGTGGTGGGTTGGCGTGGAGCAGTGAGAAATACAGCTGGAGAACCCTACTTATGACAACAGGAAGAAGGAACAACTTATACCAGTGGTCTGAGGATGGCTAAATCATTGATGAAATAGTTAAGTATCCACTGGACAACGTTTCCAAATCAATTTAATCCTACAACGTTTCCAAATCAATTTAATCCTAACTGGTGTAAGAATGAGGGGAGCCTGGAAACAGGGTTCTAATTGCAGGCGTTGAGGCTCACTGCCTTAGAAAACACACAAGCAGTTGGTAAATTATAAAGAGATACTAAACATAAGCTCTCAATATCCATATTCCCCCCCAACGATTTGTAACCAGACACAGAAAGTGTGCTGACCAAATGTGCAGATGACAAGAGGTTTGTTTAGATGGTAGCTTCCACGTCTACAAGTTGGGGGTCATATTGTTTATGGTTCCAGGTCCTGTTCTTAGTTCACGTGTTACAAGTACAGCATCCTGAATAATGAAATCAAGAGGTCTCCTATAATCTACTACGATTAAACTATTTCTGGAAATTTGTGTTTAATTCTGGGTACCATATTTTAGGTAGGACATGAAAGAAAGTGGAGCAAGACCAAAGAAGGGTAATCAGACTGGGTAAAGATACGGAAACCATGTCTTCTCAGGGCTGATGGAAAAGCTGCACGCTGGCTTCAGTGATAGGGACCCTGTAATCTATCCCCCATGCAAGATACCTTTGCGAGTGAAAAGGGAGGCTAACATGGATTCCACGGGGGTACTAGGTATAAACTGGACTGTCCTGGGAAGGCCTGGACATGGGGACTTGCTCATTTGATGATCTAAGGCTAATCTGATGATTAGGTTTTTGTTTTTGGTTTGTTTTTTTTTTTTGCGGTACGCGAGCCTCTCACTGCTGTGGCCTCTCCCGCCGCGGAGCACAGGCTCCGGACACGCAGGCTCAGCGGCCATGGCTCACGGGCCCAGCCGCTCCGCGGCATGTGGGACCTTCCCAGACCGGGGCATGAACCCGCGCCCCCTGCATCGGCAGGCGGACTCTCAACCACTGTGCCACCAGGGAAGCCCTGATGATTAGGTTTGATAACTGAATGAGAAGGGAGAACTTTGCTTTGGTGGGCAGAAATGGAATCAATGAGTAGAAGTTTCAAAAGACACATCAGATTTCAGTAGAAGGGAGAACTTTCTAACAAGCATCACTGCTCAAAATGGAACAAGTTGCCTTGCCACCACTGCAAGGAATCAGGAAGGGAAAGAAGACTGTCAGCCTGTGACGCTGTAGAAAGGTTTACTGGACGCTGGGGGAAGGTGGATGGACACATTCTAAGGTATGAGCCATGGATATACGTGCACACCTATAAACAAGAATTCCCCCCAAAATACATTCATTCTAATAACTCATGTATTTACTTATAATGCTTCCTGCTACAATATTACACGTACTTTGATGAAACAAACAGTCACCACATCCACTGACTGCTTCAGAAGACTTTAAGAAAATCACACTACAGATGGTAGGCAGAAACACATTATTCTACTTTTTCCCTTAGCAATTTCCTTTGTATAAATGTGCAATCAAAAGTCCTCTATTTAGGGACTTCCCTGGTGGCGCAGCGGTTAAGAATCCGCCTGCCAATGCAGGGGACACGGGTTTGATCCCTGGTCCGGGAAGATCCCACATGGCACGAAGCAACTAAACCCGTGTGCCACAACTACTGAGCCTGCGCTCTGCAGCCCGTAAGCCACAACTACTGAGCCTGCATGCCACAACTACTGAAGCCTGTGTGCCTAGAGCCTGTGCTCCGCAACAAGAGAAGCCAGTGCAATGAGAAGCCAACGAAGAGTAGCCCCCGCTCACCACAACTAGAGAAAGCCCGCGTGCAGCAACGAAGACTCAACACAGCCAAATGAATGAATAAATAAATAAATAAATAAATAAATTTATTTTTTTTAAAAAGTCCTCTATTTAAAAACGCAGTGCTCATTGCAGCACTATTTACAATAGCCAAGACATGGAAGCAACCTAAGTGTCCATCAACAGAGAAATGGATAAAGAAAATGTGGTACATATATACAATGGAATATTACTTAGCCATAAAAAATGAAATAATGCCATTTGCAGCAACATGGATGGACCCAGAGATTGTCATACTGAGTAAAGTAAGTCAGAGAAAGACAAATATCATATGATATCACTTATATGTGGAATCTAAAAAAAGAGTGCAAATGAACTTATCTACAAAACAGAAATAGAGTTACAGATGTAGAAAACAAACTTATGGTTGCCAGGGGGTAAAGGTGGGGGAGGGATGAATTGGAGATTGGGACTGACATATACACACTACTATATAGAAAATAGATAACTAATAAGGACCTACTGTATAGCACAGGGAACTCTACTCAACACTCCGTAATGGCCTATATGGAAAAAGAATCTAAAAATGAGTGGATATACATATGTGTATAACTGATTCACTTTGCTGTACACCTGAAACTAACACAACACTGTACATCAACTATACTCCAATAAAAATGAAAAGAAAAAACACACACACACGAAACTGCAATGCTGTGTGGGGTGGTGATGTTTCTGTAGTTGGTTTGTTCTTCGTGTAATTGACAACCAAGCACCAATGACATTTTCTTGGTAATATGAATCTGCCTGTTTTATTCCAGTGTCTAATTCAATCTGTCATTTTAAGTTAATTTTTTATTTTTGCTTACGTTGTGCTCAGTGGCATGAGACAACACTATTTATAGCCATGGGTCTTATTAAGCAATAGGTTACCACATTTTTATTGTAAATTACTTTGTTGACCTTACATTATATATATATATATGTGTGTGTGTGTGTGTGTATATATATATATATATATATATATATATGACTGAAATAGAATGACATGACTGTCATGACAGGCACTCAATAAATATTTGTACATGCATCAATAAATATGCATTCAAATAACATATATCCTTATATATCATTTCAAGGGTAATTCCAAACTATAGGTACTATAGAACTTGATTTGCATTTAGTGAGCTATGTTTTAATTTGCCTATTCTGTAGAAACATACCCTTAAACTCAGGCTCAGAAACACACGCATTCTTTGTGGTTTATATTATCTGCGTGATGACATGGCAAATGAGCAGAGTTATCACCCGTCTGCCATCAGTGATAGCTGGGGTGCCTTGCCACACAGATAAGAGAATTTGGGCCTGGGCTGTCCCTCCCACAGACAACCCCCTTTGTGTATTATACAGTCAAACTCTCCACTACCCCGAGGGTTGTGAGGGGCAGAAAAGGGTATTTGAGACATCCACAAGCTCCTGGAGTTCCATCCTTGGGTCTTTGGTGACTCTGAAGCAAGGTGGGAGAGAACAGGTGCCTAAGACAGTGGATTGGTCCCCAGGCCACCTGCTTTCAGAGAACCCGCATGAGATACAAAGCAACCACATGCCACTCGTGCCTGAGTCCAGGGGCCCAGTGCACAGATGCCAAATCTTCCAGGCTTGGAAGGAAGTGCTCCAGCCCAAGAGCTGATCCTTCTAAGACTCACGCTTAAATCAGATCATATTTCCAATGGCATCACAGCACAGCAGACCCGGGGCATGTGGGTGCCCTTGATCTCTGGAAAGCCACAGCCCTGAAGGACGGTCCCAGCTCCAGGAGGTAGGAGCGAGCCCTTGCCCCTCCCCAGCCCAAGGTCCCTAATAAAAAGCTCTCCAGGGAGAGCTTGGGAACCTGGACTGCTTGCATTGCGGGACATTTTCACAGCTATCTTAGAGGTCGGCACAGGGCAGTCCATCTGGGCTGGAGGCTGCCGCCTGGATGTTTACATAACCGAGTTCTCTGGAAAGGACTCGGCTGGAGTGTCGCTGGCAGGGACGGCTCGCTCCTGCACGAGCTGTGCTGGCAGAGTTCACCCTCCATTCATCTCTGAGGTTTCAACGCTGGCCGGCTGCCCGGGGCGCCACCGCAGAGGCTTCCTGAAGACCTGCTCCCAGGTCTCCTGCTTCTGCTGCGGCAGCGTCACAGACAGGACAGGACCCCTTGTTCCCCAGCACCATTTACATATATATACATATATATATGGGGGTGGGGCATCAGGCTAGGAAAGGAAGGGAAATGGGGGGGGAGGGAGAGGGAGAGGATTCCAAAACCAAAGGAAAGCTCCCCCCCTCCTTTTCACCCCAGGATGCCTCTGGGTGGCAAGGTTGTCACAGGGTGTAATGCAGTGCTGTAACATGCAACGGCCATGGCAAATGGGAGATCTAAAAACATCCAGGGTGCATCTCACTGAAAGCAGTTACAGAAATAAAGACATGATCCTGGATCTCTAAGTCAAACCAAAAATTCTAATTGGACACAGAACGATTTCTCCAAGCTTTCGGCAGGAGGTAATTATTCTGTTGCCTACACAAAGGAAAAAAGGAGGAAACAGAGCCTACTGTTTGGGCTTTTTCCACACAAGAAGGAACGAGAGAAGTTTCTGCTTGTATCGGAACTGATTAAAAGATGGCAGGGTTCCTGATCTCTCCTCTCTCCTGATTTAACCAGGAACGCGGGTGTCACATGGTTTACACATGTCATTCCAAAGCCTTTGAAACCAAACTTGAGTGTATTTTCAGCATACGCTGGAGAAAAGACCTGGAAATGAGTGTGTGATGAGATCACTTTTTAGGGAAAGGCAGAATCTTAAATATGAACAAAAGCATGAGGCAGGGATTTCATCTTATATCCTTCATAGTGTCCAGCATGGAGCTTGAAACACACAAAACTCTTGGGAAGTATGATTGGTTGAAAATACGCAGTTACAGTTCTTGACTGTGGTGATGGTTTCACAGGTGTGGATATATGTCAAAGCTCATCAAATGGTACACTTTAAACACGTGCACCTTACTGTGCGTCAATGATACACATCAATAAATCCATTTAAAATATGAGAGAGTCACTCCTTTCACGCATCAAAAAAGGGACAGACCATCAGGATGATCTGAAAAGTCCAATTTGTTTTTGTTGTTGCTGTTACGTTCCTGAATTTTATTATAGCCACGTCTGGTGTACACACACCATACACTTGGCACCTAAGGAACGTTCGTTGAGTGAATAAGTGACCGAAGAGTGCAATGTATGGAGCCGTACATCTCAGCAGAGTTCTTCACACTTTGAGGAGAAATTACTTCATTTTTTATATCTTATATATATATATATAATATATATATATACATATAGTGTGAGTGTGTGTGTGTGTGTGTGTGTGTGGTACACAGGCCTCTCACTGTTGTGGCCTCTCCCGTTGCGGAGCACAGGCTCCGGACGCGCAGGCTCAGCGGCCATGGCTCACGGGCCCAGCCGCTCCGCGGCATGTGGGATCTTCCCGGACCGGGGCACGAACCCGTGTCCCCTGCATCGGCAGGCGGACTCTCAACCACTGCGCCACCAGGGAAGCCCCCTATATCTTATATTTTTAAAATCTGAAGTGTGCATTGGATTTATGGTGTTTCTCAGATGTTGTCATATCCAGGACTGAGCCACAAAGTCTTTAAATATCAACTCTACCTGGCTGAGTCCCACTTCGCGTCTCTGCCTGGAATTTCTCCTTCCCCAGGCCTGTATATGACATACGTAAAGCTGCCCATTCAGCGTCTCCTTCTGGATAGCTGTTAAATACGTCAAACTCAAAGAGAATTACTGACCTACCTTCTTCTGCAAACCATCTCCACCCGCAGCTTCCACCTCTCAGCTCACAGCCATTCCAGCTCTGCGTCACCATGTTCTGTCCTCTGACATCCCGCTTCCAACTCACCAGAAAATCTCAAAGTATCCAGACCCTGGACCCTTGTCATCACCTCCACTTTATCACTTGCCCCACTCCTGCAGTGGCCAGCCAAGTGACACCCCTGCGCTTCCCTCTGCCTGTCTTGCAGTCTGGTCCCCACACAGCACCCAAACTGTCCCTGTGCAGTCCAAGTGGGATCAGGGTGCCGCCCATGTCCACACTCTCCAGTGGTAAGTCCCATTTGCCCCAGTGCAGAAGCCTTCAAGGCCCCACGTGACTCCTACCTTTATAACCCCTCACTCAGTCTGCTGTTCCACCCTCATCTCCTTGCTGTTCCCTACAGGTCACTCTTCTGCCCGGGGCCTGTGATGAGCTCCTTCCTCTGTCTGGAATGTTCCCCCCGGACACCCACATGACTCACCTCTTCACTTCCTTCAAAGTTTTGCTCACATATCACCTTTCCATAACGTCTCCTCTGACTTCTGAATTTAAAATAGCAACCTTGGGGGTTTCCCTGGTGGCGCAGTGGTTGAGAATCTGCCTGCTAATGCAGGGGACACGGGTTCGAGCCCTGGTCTGGGAAGATCCCACATGCCGTGGAGCAACTAGGCCCGTGAGCCACAACTACTGAGCCTGCGCATCTGGAGTCTGTGCTCCGCAACAAGAGAGGCCGCGATAGTGAGAGGCCTGCGCACCACAATGAAGAGTGGCCCCTGCTTGCCACAACTAGAGAAAGCCCTGGCACAGAAATGAAGACCCAACACAGCAAAAGTAAGTAAATTAATTAATAAAGTCCTACCCTCAACATCTTCTTTAAATAAATAAATAAATAGCAACCTTGCCATCCTTCCTAGCCTCTGCTTTATTTTTCTTACAGCAATTACCACCTTTTAGCACACTATATAATTTACTTATTTATTATGTGTCTTGCCTGCCTCTTCCTCGTAGAGTGCAAGCTCCATGAGGGCAAGAAGTTTGGTTCGTTTTGTTTGCTGACACATTCCTGGGACTGAACAGGCACATGAGTAAGTGCATGAGTCAGAATGACTGGCTGACTCACCAACTGACTGAATGAAGGAATAAATGAAGGAACTGCATGCGCAGGCACGTTCTGCCATTCTGCCAGCTGGGGTGCAAGGCTCACCATCATATAAAGGATGCTAGCTGTGCTGCACCATCCTTGCTGTCTTACTGTTTACTCTTTGACACAGACACGTGCAGACAGAGAAGGGCTGACAGACAGGTAAGGACACCAGGCTTAAGCAGAAAAAAAAAACAAAAAACAGTTCCAGCTATATGCAAGCAAGGAAAGAAATGAGACACCACAATATGTGACAATCACTCATTCATGTTTCTGAGCACCTACCAAATGCCGGGCATAATATAAGGTGCTTCAGAATCAGACAACTAAGTGCACCCACTATGGAGAACAGTATGGAGCTTCAAAAAACTAAAAAGAGAACTATTATATGATCCTGCAATCCCACTCCTGGGCATGTATCTGGGGAAAACTCTAATTCAAAAAGATACATGCACCTCGATGTTCACAGCAGCACTATTTACAATAGCCAAGACATGGAAGCAACCCAAATGTCCAATGTTCACAGCAGCACTATTTACAACAGCTGACTCACCAACTGGAAGCAACCCAAATGTCCACTGAGAGATGAACGGATAAAGAAGATGTGGGGGTGGGGTGGTGTGTGTGTGTGTGTGTGTGTGTGTGTGTGTGTGTGTGTGTGTATATATATATATATATAAAGTGTAATATTACTCAGTCATGAAAAAGAATGAAATAATGCCATTGGCAGCAACATGGATGGACCTAGAGATTATCATACTGAGTGAAGTAAGCCAGACAGAGAAAGACAAATACCTTACGATATCACTTCTATGTGGAATCTAAAAAAAATGATACAAAAGAACTTATTTACAAAATAGAAACAGACTCAAAGACAAAGAAAACAAACTTACGGTTACCAAAGGGGAAAGGGAGGGGGGATAAATTAGGAGGTTGGGATTAACAGATACAAACTAGTATATATAAAAGAGATAAACAACAAGGTCCTACTTGTTGGGAACTATATTCAATATATATATTCGATATCTTATAATGACCTATCATGGAAAAGAATCAGAAAAAAATGTGTATATGCATATATATATATCTGAATTGCTTTGCTGTACACCAGAAACTAATACAATATTGCAATCAACTATAATTAAATTTTAAAAATAAAGACATTCTCCTTCCCTTAGAAGCTACAGTGAGAGACATACACATTAACGGGTCATTCGAATTTGAGATCAAACTGGAACAGCGACCTGGTGAAATTCCTGTGGGAGAACAGAGGAGGATGACTCACTCCACTTGGAGGGACAGGAGGAGGTAACGCTGCAGGCTGGAACTGAAGAACGAGCAGGGGTGCCCGGCAGACAAGGGACAGGACAGGCCTCTTAATCTGAAGGGTGAGTATTTGCAAGAAGCTGACGTCCAGCAAAGGTCAAATGTGCACAGGGAAAGGCAAGGGTGTGTGGTGGTGTATGCACAACAGACTGAGTATCTGTGTCCCCCCCCGCCCCAGAATCCATATGCTAAATCCTAACTCCCAATGTGATGGTATCAGGAGGTGGGATATTCGGGAGGTGATGAGGTCATGAGGGTGGACCCCACATGTGTGGGATTAGTGCTCTTAGAAAAGGAGCTCCAGAGAGCTCCCTTGCCCCATCTCACTGTTTGGCGAGACAGTGAGAAGGCACCATTCATCAACCAGGAAGCGGGTCCTCAGAAGATACCACATCTGCTGGTGTCTTGACTCCCCAGCCCCCGGAACAGTGAGAAATAAATGTCTGTTATTTATAAGCCACCAGGTATTTTGTTATGGTTGACTGAACAGACCAAGACAGTGTATGAAGGATAGTGTGAGAGAAGAAGTTTAAGAAATAAGAAGCTACCAGGTTGTGGTGAGGCCTTTTATTCCATGTCAAGGGCTGTGGTCTCCAGGGAATGAAGGGGGGCGGCAAGGAGAGGCAGACAGAGGGGATGCCTGTGTGCGTGCTTGCGGGTGCGTGTGCGTGTGTGTGTGTGCGTGTGTGCAGTAGGATGGTGGTAAAGGGATAAGTGGTGATCATTTTACAATAACTCAGAAAAGGAAGAAGAAACCTTGAATCATGGCAGTGGCAGTCAGCACCTCACCCCAAAAGAACTTGGGAAGAAAACATAGGAATAAGGCTTTGGAGAAATTGATGGTAAAAGGCCAGAAGAGTTTGATGCTAGTAATGTAGCAAAGAGGAAGACTGAGGAGACATGGTGAGTCATTTATCACAGGACAATGATTTTTAAGCCTTAGGAGGAAGAGGAACAGGGTAATCAAAAAACCACAGGTGGAACTAGTAATAACAAAGGGAAACTCAGCAAAGCATTGGCTGACGCTGGACTACTAGCAGAATGAGGTTCCTTTGGGGAATTGTATTTACTGAACATTGATAACTAGCCAAACAGAGACTCAGCTGTTTCAAAGCCAGTCTGACTGGCAATCTCACCAGGGAGGGTCTGATGGGAAAGGGCAGGCAAACGCTGTACTATTTCATCATCACCTTCTAGGCAACAGAGAAAGCTGCAGTAACACGAGCTTTCCCGCTCTCACCTTTTCCCCAAACAAGAAGCAAGGATGCTCACACATTAACTGTTTTCTATTTCCAATATAAAACCCAAAGTCACAGTACAAAATTTATAGTTTTCAGATTCTTTTCAGTTTGGTTTTGTTCATTCTTTAGGAGTGTGATCAGTCCTACCGGCAAGACAAAAAGAACTTAGTCCTTTAAAACAACCAAAGGACTGTGGTTTGGGATATTATTCTTGGATATTATTATCAAGATATATTTGAGTATCTTTCCAAGATATCTGTATCTAAAGGGCACAAAATCTGCATTGATAAAGTTATAACCTTAGGAACAGGAGGGCAGGGAAACTAAACTGTCGTGCGTGAGCGAAACCACATATTCCACAATAAAGATGGAACCACAAACAAATACCAGTTTACAATTTCTGCATAAAATGACAGACACACTCCACCCTGTCTAGGCAAACGAAGCCTATAAGCTGTCCCTGAAGATCCACCTAAAATATATCCTTGTTCTGGATGTGGCTATTATGTTCTATAAATACTTTGCTTGTTTTTACATTTGTTTAATGCTTTTATTCTGCTGCCCATGTGTGTGCCTGTTTAATCCGTCTCCAGAAGATGGACCATCTCTCATTCTAATTTATTTTATTTAACACTTTGAAGGTTATTAGGTGCTTAGATAATTTTTGATGAATATTCTGCAAATTGGCATGTTGATTTCTCCTACTGTGAGGAAACTCTCCCAGTATTTTCAGAGCGGTCAGATGGTGCGTGCAATTAATAAAACTCACACAAACATCTGGTACACTCAGGTTCTAGGCTTACTTCTTCCATTCACTCGGTGCGTTAAGTACTTGGGTGAAATATAAATAAGAAAATTGGAGGTGAAAATCTTTCTAATTGTTGACCATGAATGGAAAATAACCAAAAATTTTATATACTGATTGGATTGTTGCCTTTGTTGTTAAGAAACAGATGGCATAAACAGGCACATAAAAAGATGCTCCACATCGCTGATTATGAGAGAAATGCAAATCAAAACTACAATGAGGGGACTTGCCTGGTGGTGCAGTGGTTAAGAATCCGCCTGCCAATGCAGGGAACACGGGTTCGAGCCCTGGTCTGGGAAGATCCCACATGCCGCAGAGCAACTAAGCCCGTGTGCCACAACTACTGAGCCTGCGCTCTAGAACCCGTGAGCCACAACTACTGAGCCCATGTGCCACAACTACTGAAGCCCGTGTGCCTAGAACCCACGCTCTGCAACAAGAGAAGCCACTGCAATGGGAAGCCCGTGTACTGCAACGAAGAGTAACCCCCGCTCGCCACAACTAAAGAAAGCCCGCACGCAGCAATGAAGACCCAACTCACTCAAAAATAAAATAAACAAAATAAATAAATTTATTTTTTAAAAAACCCCAAAACTACAATGAGATATCACCTCACACCAGTCAGAATGGCCATTATCAAAAAATCTACAAACAATAAATGCTGGAGAGGGTGTGGAGAAAAGGGAACCCTCCTACACTGTTTGTGGGAATGTAAATTGGTACAGCTGCTATGGAGAACAGTACTAAGGTCCCTTAAAAAACTACCATATGACCCAGCAATCCCACTCCTGGGCATAAAGCCAGAGAAAAACTTCATTCAAAAGTATACATGCACCCCAGTGTTCACTGCAGCACTATTTACAATAGCCAGGACATGGAAGCAACCTAAATGTCCACCAACAGATGAATGGATAAAGAAGATGTGGTGTGTGTGTGTGTGTGTGTGTGTGTGTGTGCGTGTGTGTGTGTATATATATATATATATATATATACACACATATATATATACATACACATAATGGAATATTACTCAGCTATAAAAAAGAATGAAATAATGCCATTTGCAGCAACATGGATGGACCTAGAGATTATCATACTAAGTGAAGTCAGACAAGTACAAATATTATATGCTATCACAGATGTGGAATCTAAAAAATAATACAAATAAATCTATTTATGAAACTGAAATGGCTCACAGACATAGAAAACAAACTTATGGTTACCAAAGAGGAAAGGGAGGGGGGAGCAACAAATTAGGAGTATGGGATTAACAAACTACTCTACATAAAGTAGATAAGCAACAAGGATTTACTATATAATAAAGGGAATAATATTCAGTATCTTATAACAACCTACATTGGAAAATCATCTGAAAAAATACATATATAACTGAATCACTTTGCTGTACATCTGAAACTAACACAATATTTTAAATGAACTATACCTCAATTAAAAGAAAAAGGATGACATAACCATTGACTGACATACCCTTGTTCCTACTGGAGAATTTTTTCAAAATAAAAGCCCTAAGAGCTTTCTGATCAGTCCTGAAAACTGAAGAATTTCAGAAAGGTAGGGTGATAGAATCCATGAGTGCAAAGGCAAAATCATATTTCTTCTCTTCCTTCCCCTCCCCCAACCAATCCTCCCCAGTTTAATGCTCATGGGCTCACTCAAGACTCATGGACACAGCAGGATGCCGCCCATTCTTAGTAAGCCTCCTCCGTCCCAATAAGGAAAGGATCACTAGGGTGATGTCTTTACCTGCAGAATCCTTTCTGGAAGGCTCGGTGACATTTATGGAGTATCAGAGCTAATGGTTTTTGTTGTTGTTGTTGTTGTTGTTTGCGCTACGCGGGCCTCTCACTGCTGGGGCCTCTCCCGTTGCGGAGCACAGGCTCCGGACGCGCAGGCTCAGCGGCCACGGCTCACGGGCCCAGGCGCTCCGCGGCATGTGGGATCTTCCCGGACCGGGGCACGAACCCGTGTCCCCTGCATCGGCAGGCGGACTCTCAACCACTGCGCCACCAGGGAAGCCGCGGCTAATGGGGTTTTTTTTTTTTCCTACGCTACTTTCTATTTATAAAATTCACTCCAGGATTGTAGGTAAGGAGGTGCCATTTATTTCAGCAATACCTCCACTTCCACGGCCAGTGGCCTTCTTACACCCCTTGTGTTTTAAACCTCCTGCAGTTAGCACTGTTGGGTCTTCCAGGGACATAAGCAAGCCAAGCATGGAGGGGAGAGTGCAAAGACAAAATTTCTGATTCTAGAAGAGGCTCCCTTATTTTTTTTGTGCTGGGTGCTTCACAGATATCACCTCGTTGGCTCCACTGAATATAACTTTTCTGATAAATAAGAAAACCGAGGCTCAGAGAGATTCAGTAATTTACCCGAGGCCTCACAGACAGAAAGGGGCGGAGCCGGAAGTCCAAGCCCGGGGGACATGACACCTCAGCCCTACCCGCTCTGTGCGCCAAAGCACGGGGTCAGGGACTCTAGGCTTGGCCCTGCAACGGAAACCCCGGCGAGGTCCCTGAACATCTGTGAGCATCTCCTCATTTGTAAAAATGATCTCTGTGCCCCCTTTCACTCCAAACATTCCATCCGAGATGTCTAACGTGATGCAGAATCCCCAAAGTTCGTATGTGCGTGGTCCACAGTCTCTGCTCAACATTTAGTGTGACTGCAGCCCTTGATGCTTTGCTCTTATCCGTGGTCTCTGCTCTCCTGCCAAGACCTGCCGGCTACATCTGTGCTGCTGGTCACTGTGTAGTTACTCTGTTACAAAACACTCCACCACCCCAATAAAAGGGGACTGAGAAGGCAGAACACTGCCCTGCATTGTGCTCCGCTCCCATCGCTCTTATCCTCACCACCCTCCCCTCTTTTCTGCTCTCTCTCTGAGCAACAGAGAAATAAGTATCCAATACCTCTTGGGGGGTAACCAGAGGCAGCAGAGAAATCGGTAAGCCCGTGGTGCACTACCCACTGTTTGTAGGTGTGCTGCCCAGCACCAGATGGCTCCACACTATTAGGGTTTCCTAGTTTGGGTTTGTCACAACTATATACTTTTTCACAGGCATGTGGGGAGAGCATAATTGTGCATTTTATGGTCATGAATGGCACAGCCTGGCAATTCTCTGATTATTATTTCCATTTGCTGTCATGCATTATCAATCTAATACCCCATTACATGCCATTTTTTTCATGCATTCCTCGTACAGCAAGGACAAAGAAAGGCAAAAGCCCTGCAAAGAAGCCTGTATCACCAGAAGAACAGGCTAACTCTGATGGAAATTGTGGAGTTAGAGCCCAAGGTTGAGAGGATAGCTTTTGGCTAATTCGGAGTGAAAACTATTGTCAAAAAGTTTGGTATTTTGCATGAGTACCAAGGTGGGCAAGGTATTGCTAAATGGGAATGAGGGGCCACACCACAGAACAGACTTATAAAAGAAGTTAGATACAGAAGGACCTAAGAGGACATTTTTCTTTAGACCACTGGGTTTTCCAGGTTTCTGAAGATGCTGAAATATATCAGTGTTGCGGTTGGTGTGAAGAGTCACTCGGTGATTTTTCTTATTCAAATAGGATCTATTGAGTGCCCACCATGAGCAGAGGGTAAAGGTAGGGAGCCTTCAGTGAACAGAAAGTGAGCAGTAACTATGGATTGGCAAATAATCACTAAGATAGGAGCAAGATGGGGCTTCCCTGGTGGCGCAGTGGTTGAGAGTCCGCCTGCCAATGCAGGGGATGTGGGTTCGTGCCCCGGTCCGGGAAGATCCCACATGCCGCGGAACGGCTGGGCCCATGAGCCATGGCCGCTGAGCCTGCGCGTCTGGAGCCTGTGCTCCACAACGGGAGAGGCCACAACAGTGAGAGGCCCACATACTGCAAAAAAAAAAAAAAGGTTAAGATAGCAGCAAGATGGCGCGTGCGAAGGTAGTCAGAGTTTGGGGAGAAGGGTGTGCGTGTGCAAATGTTCTTGACCACCCACAACTCACGTCTTCTTGCACTGCATCAAGGAATGGCCAGAGCTTCAGTTTGAAAACAAAAAAACAGAAACCACCATATACGATGGAGATCAGGCTTTGTAGCAAGTTGGCTCCTATCAGCTCCATCTCCGAACTGGAGTTAGCGATGCTCGATCATCTACAGAGGAACCTGCAAGCCCATTTGTTCTTGATCATTTGGTCGTCATAAGATCACTGAACTGAACCAGATCCCTTCAGCCCCTTCCAGCAATCATGGCCTTTATTCTGAGCCGTAAGTTCCATCTTCAAGGAGAAAAGTGTTTCTCTTTTGGGGAAAAAAATACCTAATTTCTACTGATAAAGTTAAGAATTGAACACACACCCTCCGCCCACAAACACACATACTCACTCACTCAGCAGCACCCAAAATAAGCATTAACGCAACTCACAAAATGGTAGCAAGAGCTCTGATCATCTTCTCAGAAAGTAAGAGAGGCATAATGATAGATACTTTGAGGATGATGCGGCTAGTGGTAGAGCTGGTAGCCTCAAAAGTAAGGGGGTGTCTAAATTATTCCTTATAAGTGAAAGACATGCTGATCCCACAGGACAGGGGAAAGAGTGGCAGCTGATGGATTTAGGGAACCAAAAGGAAAGTGCTGTGGAGAGAATTTCTGATAAGCTGGATTTATGCTGATTCGGAAAACTTGCAAAAAGAGAGTAGCAAAACCAGCAGGCTTTGTGTGCAGTGGTGACCCTGGGGCCCAGAGCTCCAAGAGCTATTGTACCAGCTCTTGAGATTAAATGTCCTGGAAAAAGCAAAAACAAAAATGGAAAATACTGCCAATACACTTCAGTCTGATTACGGCTAGGATAAACAGCATAAGACAAAACACTCAAATGTCATCCTTCCCCAACAGGTTTGACTTTTAGTGGCCACTTTTCCCAGATTCTTTAAGTCTTTGATTTTGCTTATGGTAGGAAACGTTCAAGCATCTGTGTATCTTACATAACTGATGGAATGATCCTTTCTCTTCCTTTTCTCCCATCAACTCCTACCATTTAGGAGACATCCAATATCTACTTTTGTTCCTTGAACTACCTATTCAGAGAGCAATGGACAGCAAAGAATCAGAAATGGACAAGATGGAGAGAACGGGTAACCAGTGTCCTGGGGAGGTTACAACTACATGCTAATCCTGTAAGGTAGTTCCTCTTTTGCATCTTTAGCTCAAGAGGAAGGTAGTTTTTGAAATTTAGATCGAAGATCTTTATCCCATGGCTTCTCTCCCCATGAGGCCTCAGAGATCCTTTCTAATAGAGATGCTGGAATTTTTCACAATGAATAAACCCAAATAGAGAATTTCTGCCACAAAGGTTACTGACACATCAGCTGATATCCAAAAACAAATAAGATAAATAAATAAATAAATAAATAAATAAAAGGTAGGAATGAAAGGCATTTGTGAATCTAGACTTATACATTCTGATACTGTGTAGAATGTGGTTTAAACTAACTTCAAAACCTATTTAACGGTTAGCATGTCTTTCTCACTTTACCTAGTTTAAATGGAAATTCTCCAGAAGCTACACTGTTCCTTTTTTTTCAAAAAAGTATTGACATATGCAAAAATTTCTCAGAACAAAGCTTGAGCTTTGAATGTGCCCCATCATATTTTCAGTCATTCAGTATGTCAGGCTAAATGCAACTCTTATAACTGATAAGTATATGACAAACGAATAAAACTCTAAGTCTTTTACTTATACACACACACTAGCATTAATAACGTGAGCACAAGTGGTATATTTATGCAGTAAAGTCAGTAATGATCTTTGGAGGCAGTCACACTCAACCCCACATTTACTAAGTACAAAGGTACCCTGACAGGTCCCCTCAATTTCCTGGACCTTTCATCTCAACACTGCCTCTCCCATCACAAATCGATCACACTTTCTCATCAGCTCATCGAGGCTGACTCAAGGACCCCTTTCTTTTACAACTCTGGCATTCTCACTAGTTCACAGAGCCTTTTGCCAAGTTCCAGAACACAAGCAAAGATTCATTCTTTTTCTGTTTTTTTGGCCGCACCGCGTAGCATGCAGGATCTTAGCTCCCCAACCAGGGATCGAACCCGTGCCCTGGGCAGTGAAGCAGGAAGTCTTAACCACTGGATGGCCGGGGAAGTCCCAAGGACTCATTCCTGTTTATTCTTTGATCTCAGACTGTAACTGGGCCATTACAACAAAGCTGAGCACAACCCACATCTGGGAGGCAGATCTTATGGATTATGAAATCAGTGACTCACTGAACCTCAAGGGGTTTCGGTTTCTCCCATGACAAGATAATGCTAACGGCACTTGCCACCTGCTAGGCTGTCAGGGGACTTGGCAACAATGTCTGCAAATTACAAAGAGGCCCTATTGCCATAAATAACAAGTCTTATTAATAAAATTAGTTCAAGTGCCAGGAAGAATATTACCAACAACAGTGGCAGATCACACTTGGTCAGAATAAAACTGAGTGGAGGAATCAAAAAACGGGCAGAAGATCTAAAGAGACATTTCTCCAAAGAAGACATACAGATGGCCAACAGGCACATGAAAAGATGCTCAACAATGCTAATTATTAAAGAAATGCAAATCAAAACTCCAATGAGGTATCACCTCACACCGGTCAGAATGGCCATCATCAAAGAGTCTACAAATAACAAATGCTGGAGAGGGTGTGGAGAAAAGGAACCCTCCTATACTGCTGGTGGGAACGTAAACTGGTGCAGCCACTATGGAAAACAGTATGGAGGCTCCTTAAAAAGCAAAAATAGAACTACCGGGCCTCCCTGGTGGTGCAGTGGTTGAGAGTCCGCCTGCCGATGCAGGGGATGCGGGTTCGTGCCCCGGTCCGGGAGGATCCCATATGCCGCGGAGCGGCTGGGCCCGTGAGCCATGGCTGCTGAGCCTGCGCGTCCGGAGCCTGTGCTCCGCAACGGGAGAGGCCACAGCGGTGAGAGGCCCGCGTACCACACACACACACACACAAAAAAAAAAAAGAACTACCATATGACCCAGCAATCCCCCTCCTGGGCATATATCTGGAGAAAAACATGGTTCGAAAGGATACACGCACCCCAGTGTTCATTACAGCGCTGTTTACGATAGCCAAGACATGGAAGCAACCTAAATGTCCATTGACAGATGAATGGACAAAGAAGATGTGGTACATATATACAATGGAATATTACTCAGCTATTAAAAAGAATGAAATAATGCCATCTGCAGCCACATGGATGGACCTGGAGATTATCATACTAAGTGAAGTAAGTCAGACAGAGAAAAACAAATATCATATGGTATCACTTATATGCAGAATCTAAAAAAAAAAAAAGATACAAATGAACTTATTTACAAAACAGAAACAGACTCACAGAGAAAACAAACTTATGGTTACCAAAGGGGAAAGGCGGGGAAGGAATAAATTAGGAGTTTGGGGTTAACAGATACACACTACTACGTATGAAATAGATAATCATCAAGGACCTACTGTATAGCACAGGGAACTATATTGAATATCTTGTAATAACCTATAATGGAAAAGAATCTAAAAAAGAATATATATATGTATATATGTATACACACACATATATGTATTAATCACTTTTCTGTACACTAACATGACTGAAACTAACATGAGATTGTAAATCAACTATATTTCAAGAAAAAAAATTTTTTTAAGTGGGTGGAGGGATTTTCTGATCCTCATTTCAACTAACACTATTCCCTTTTAACACAAGAAGAGTTTAATGTTGTTGGTTTTCTAAAAGGTTACTTCTACCCACACAATTTTGCACATCAAGCATCACTTTTTTCCAAGTGATTTGGAGGCAACACTAGGTAATTCACTAGCAGGACAATATAGTGTTGATTTCAAAGCAAGTCCAAATATTGCTTCCAATCAAATTAACTGCAGCTATTTAACCTCTGGGACCAAAGAGATTCAAGTCTATCTGCTGCGGGACCCCCCCCCCATTCCTGGTGTACCTTAAATAAACCCAGATTTCATTCACAGCAGAAGGGACCCCTCAGCCAACAGAAGAGGCTCATCCTCTGACCCTCTAGGTTGCAAGAGATGAACACGTTGAGAATCAAAATCAGATTTCCGCTGATCTGAAGGTTTAGTCTTCCCACCATGTCCAAGTCAGACTCCAAAAGGGGGCCAAACGCTAGGAATGAACTTGAAGCAATTTAAAAACCAGAAACAAAACAATGAAAGGTGTCCTCCCATCCCCCCCACCCCCATCAACCTCCCACTTTGTTGCACATTGGAAAAACGGCACACAAAGCTAAGTTCTACTAAGTGTAAGGAATAGATTTTGCATCCAACTCCTGAGACAGTTCCCCCAGGGTCAGCGGTGGCTTCCCTGGATGAAGTCATAAGTTTGCCCCTGGCTCTTGGACTGGTGCTTTCCCGAACATCACAGTCATGCTTTCAGAAAAGGACCAGACTTATAGTGTCGAGGTGTTAGGGGTATGTGAGAAGCTGTTCAAAACCCACTAAGGTAAATGCAGATCAAATCTGCCTGACCAGGTGTCTAAATACAGCTGGGGCTACTCCAACACTGAATAAGCCATCCCCACCGAAGAGCTCGGATTTAGAAATGTGCTTGGCTTAGGTGTTCTGAGAATCCCTTTCATCGGATGCTGTGAGGATTCAAACTGAGAGAAGCCAGAACAGCGGTAACAACCTCTACTGGGATGTTCCATTCATAGGGGAGAAAGCCTCCTCCATCCACGGTGAGGTCAGGGGATCGCCTTTCTCAGCAAGCAGAGCTTCCGGGGGGACTGGCATGGCTGCACCATTCAGAATGAGTGTGTCTATTAAGAAGCCACCGCCAGACCTATTATTAGAACAGCCATCCCTTGGAAATTTCGCAGAATTTGTTTGAATCTACTGAGCAGTTAACTCTCCTAACGAGGTACTGGAGAAAGGCACCGAGTCCCTGACTACACACGGGCAGCCCACACGGCTTTCAAAGTACAGGACCGGTTCATCTTTTCTAAACGCAATATGCGCCCACGTTTGGGCAGTTGCCTGCAAGACAGAAGCCCTGCGTTTGGGGGGTTCGTCCTGAAGGGGGTTCCCTCCTCTCCTCCTCCTCCTCCCGCGGTCTCCCTGCATTAAACTTGCTGCAGCCATTTGGAGTGTGAAAGCGCAGTCCATTTTAGCAGTCCCAGGCAGCCGGCGATCTGCAGCCTGCCTCCTGAACCCACCCAAAGAACAGGACTGCCCTGTCACTTCCAGAAAAACGGTTAGCAAAAAAAAAAAAAAAGAACATAATCACACCCGGGTCTGCCCGCAGCAAGGTCCTTTCCTTTCTCCCCGGGTAGACCCAGCCAGTGTCAGGTCGAGATGCCAAAGAAAGTGGGTGTGGGGAGAGGGTAGCACGAGGGAGTACAGTCTGTGCCGCACGTGGGGTGTGCACCGGAGCAATGTCACATCTGCGGCATTAAATGCTCTACGTCCTCAGTAAAGCAGAAGCGTCATGTCCCTCTCACCGGCCCAGAAACGGACCCAGAAGTGCTGCAGAATCCACCGCCTGCCCGCAGTCGCGGCTGGGAAACAAAGACACATTACCTTTTTATTCGTGGCGCTTCCCTGGGAGCCGAGGAACTTCAGGTTTGCAGCGGCGGATCCGCCGAAACGGGCGTCCCATGCGCCCCGGTGCGCAGGCCCGGGGCCTAGCCGGCGGCATCCGCGCCCGGCGCCTCCGCCTCCGCCTCCGCCGCGCGGCGCCCGCAGCCGCCCCGCCGGTCCCCGCGCGCCCCCGCCGCCGCCGCCGCCCCGCCGCCCCCGCGGGTCCCCAGTCAGCCCATCGCCCGCTCGCGCCGCTCACGCCGAGCCTGGCCGCGCGCCAGGGCGCACCGCCGCCGGCCCGCCCCTCGCCCGCGCGCCGAGCACCGTGCCGCCGCGCCCGGCCCTCCGCATCGCGGTCGGCCCCGCGCGGCGCCCCCGGGCACGGCGAGCGCGCACGGGGCGGCCGGCGGCCGGGGGCTAGGCCGGCTCCGGCGAGTCCCGCGCGGCCGAGCGCGCCGCCGCCTCCCGCGCGCGCCGCGGGGCACCCCCGAGAGCCGGCCTAGCCCCTCGGACAACAATGAACGCGCCGGCCCGGCCCGGCTCCTGGGCAGCCCGCGAGCCCCCGGTTCCCGCTCCGCCGCACACCCGATCGGGACCAAGTTAGGTCCCGAATCAGCCGCCGAGCCGCAGAGGCTGCGCGGAGCCAGAGGCGTGCGCGAGAGGAGCGGGGAGTCGGAGCCCGAGGACCGCCCGCGCACCCGGCGCCGTCCCCGACAAACCCACCGAAACCCGCCGCGGGAGGCCCCCTCCCACCCTGGGAGCCGGAGGAAGAGGCTACCTTGGCTGAACTTGGCGGAAGGTGCAGCTCTTATCCCTCGATCTAGTCCAGTTTTCTTGCATTAATCTCCCCTCAACTCTTTGGAAATGGAAGTTCCTGTGAGATAACCCAGTCGTGGGGCTATTGTCAGGATTCGCAGCAATTACTGCGGAGGGGAGACTCCCATTTCCAGAGCCTGGGGGAGGAAGACGGCCTGACACGTTCTCTTTCCAAAAAAGAGAAACACACTGGGAGACTATCCCGAGGAGAACAATAGCTCAATTCACATTGTATGTCTAAATGTTTATTACTTCAGGAGCTCAATTTGCCTTAGACACTTTTTTTTTTTCTCCTTTTTTCATGAATTGTCAAAACACGGTTGATGAAATAAAGGGAGAAGCAGGCGGGAGCACCCGCTTAGCGAAGGTGGAAAAGCCAGCTTGTCTCAGAGGTAAAATCTTTCCCTAGGACTCACTCGTCACTTGTATCCCCAATATCCATCCACCCGTCCACCCACCCCTCCATCCATCCACCCATTCTTCAAGGGACGGACTGTTTCCCCTTTCACCGTAGTTTGAAGGAGACCCAGGTATACTGATACCCTTATTTCCAGGACATTGGCAGGAGTGAAAACTTACAAACTTTATAATAAAAAGAAATCTCACACATCCTGTCTTCCAACTGACCTTTCCAGACACAGCTTGTGTGTTCTCTGATGATCTCTGGTGAACATTTTTGACAGTTCAAGAGGCCTCACAATCCACAGAAGGGAAACATCTAACTTTCCCTCCAAGTCAGTGTTGGAGGAAAAGGTGAACGCCTGTGAGAAGGACTACCCATCTTATTTCAGGCGGTGGTGATCACATGCTCCTGGCTGGGGGACTTGATTATCTGAATCTGAGGAATGGGAAGCTGAATGGGAGGTTTCTGTCTTTTTGAAGTCCTTGAGGATTGTTCTCATGCCAAGCCCGGTTCTTTCATGTTGCAGTTGAAGCCCATCTCCTCATGTTCTGAGGCCTTTACAGGGAATATTATTTCTTTGGAAGCAGATTATTTCCAGGGCTGCTTTGTTTTGACTGCAACACCCAACAGGTGGTGATCGAGGAAATGTTCAAACCTTTCTCTTCCGATAGTTTGCATCCTTAGAAGAGTCTTTGGATTCTATCTACATCCACCTCCTGCCTTTCCACCTTGGCCGTTGGAATTCTCAATATGTCCTGAATCAAGCTGACCCACTGGTAAAGCCCCTTTCCAGGTTCCCTGTCTTACGAAACAGCATCCTTCCTCTCCCCACAGGGAGAGAGAGATCTTTCATCTCCTTCCTTTTACTCATGCCTCACTGTCAAATTATCACCAAGCCTATCCTCATAAAGAGATCTGGAAAGTTCCTTGGGAGCAGCCCCTTGTCTGACTTGTTCTAACAGTGCCTGGTGCCCATTGCTTAATCTTTGTTGCATGAGTAGGCCCTGCCCCTAGCCTCGGTCAGTGTACATCACCTTTCACCGCCATGTCTCTAGCAACCTCCTGACTGGACCCCAGTCTTGTCTCTCAAATGCATTCAGCACACCACCTGGAGTCACTCTCCTGAAACTCACATCTGATCATAGGATTTCTTTGCTTAAACCCATTCAAGGTTTGCCTGGCTCTTAGGAATAAAGTCCTCACTTCTTTAGATGGCTGGGATGTCCCGAGCATCAGGTCCTCCTTATCCGTCCAGCCTTGTCTGCGGCCACCAGACCCATCGCTCTCTCTTTCCTTCAGCTCCATAACCCTATTCCAGGTCCCCTGTGTTCCTGGTTCTCGCTAGTCCCCTTGTCCCCCAGCAGCCCATGACTGTAGAAGCCACTCCAATCATGTCACATCTCTGCTTACAACTATCCGGGCTTCTCACTGCTCCTGAAGCATCCTCCCCATCGTCATCACGTGTTATTCTCCGAGTCCCTCTCTATGATTTGCCACCAGGCCACTTTTCCGCCCGTGAATGACTCTTTGCTTTCCTTGGCTTTTGCGTGTCTTGTTTCTCCTGCCTGGAAGAAACCGCCCGCCCTCGCCCTGCCCCACCCGCTCTTTGTATAGCTGGTTCCTTGCCATCCTTCAGGTTTCAGCTCAAACCCTGCCTCCTAGGTAACCTTCCATGATCAGCAAGTGGGAAGTGACCTCCCCAGCTGCTCTTTGTATCATTAGCCTGTTTATTTCCTTCTTAACTATGATTGGTATTCACAGCTGCGTGTGAAAGGCACAGACTGAGGTCAGACTTCCAGAGCCTGGCTCTTGCCTCAGCCACCTCCTAACTGTACAACCTTGGGCAAGTATCTTAACCTCTCTGCGCCTCAGTTTTCTCACCTGTGAAATGGGGATCATAATACTACCTACCTCATAGCGTTGTTATAAGGTTTAAATGAATCAATATATGTGAAAAACTTAGAACAGGACCTGGCAATATAAGCGTATACATCTGAGGGCCTTTATGTGTTTTATTGTCACTCTGTCCCCATGGCCTGGGCTAGTCCCCAACACAGGCTCTCTTTACCCCTAAGCCTTGTGTGTTTGGAGCCCAAACTGAGAATGGATACAAATTTAGGGAAGAAAAACTACATTTGAAGAATTTAAGTACTGAGAGAAATAGGCCATGGTAAAACTTGATGAATGAGATAAAAATTCAAACTTAAATCATCTGGAAGTTAATGAAAATATGAAAGAAATATATTCTCTGTTTCACCAGCAGTGATCCTTGGAGTTCATGGATGACAAGCCTTGCCAGTCAGAATTTTGTAATGGTCTATTTTCCGAAGACAGGCCAATTTTACCACTGACAATTCAGGCAGTTTCTTGCAAAGACATAAAGAATCAAAGGCTCTTTGCAAAGTGTTGGACCATCGGCCAGCCCTAACATGTAGTTGTGATGAAAGAATAGAGCATGTTTCCATTTTCAGCTCAAGTGTGATGCTTTTTGAAGAATCTAACTGAAAAAAGAAACGTGGAAGGCTGGTTTCTGGACATATGCCTTTGCGTTTTGCTTTTACTGCTGGAGAAGATTCAGAAAGAAGGAGAAATACTTTTCCTTTGGCTCTTCCAGAGGGCAAGCAGGACTTTGAGACCTGATTACCTGGGGTTCTCACAAAGAGTTAGGGAGCTTTGTATTGCAAGGAGCTAAAGTCTCCTAGAGAGGAGAGGTGCTCTGAAGCTTGAAAATGGGGAATGGAGAAAAGCATGCAGAAAGGCAGTAGCACCCCCGGAGGAAGGAAAGGGGTGCCACCTGCAATTGGAGAGACCCATACTCCATGTCTACAGAGTGCCTCAAGAGGGCGCTGGTTATCTGCTGGGGCAGCCTGAGGACAATGGAGGAAGGTACCAAAGGCTAAGAGGTGTGTCTTAGGCACAGCAAAGGATCTTGGGGTTCGGCCAGGAGGGATGGAGTCTTTGGCTTTAGAATGGGCCTCAAGTTCTTGGGTACGTGAGCATCTCAGTGGCATCTATGCTGGATCAATGACAAGAGACCCTTTTCCTGTCATGAGGTATTGATAGAATGTGAGTTGGAGGAGAGGAAAGAATGCGTGAATTTCTGCCACCTTGGTGAGTGAGGACATAGATTGAACTGGGTTTAGAGGAATAAACTAATGTGATTTTTTTCACACCCAAAGTTGCAGAGCAAAAATTAGACCCACTTCACTAATAGAAAGTATCTGGTTCTTAACTCTGGGATCTGCAGTCACAGCTTTCCTAACAAGCTCGGGGCAGTACATGGAGCACTCAGGAGAAGATGCCTCAGCTTGGATCTTAGCCAGAGGACCACTGCTGCTGGAGAAGGATGATCCCCACTCATTCCTTTGTGTATCTGCCCAGCTGAGGACAGACACCAGCGTGGGCTGGATCTGAGTCTGGGCTGCACAATCCTTTGCTAAGAACCAATAACATGGGACAGCCCTGGAATCCTGCTCTGAAGGCGCAGTGTGACCTTGAACAAGTCTCTTAATCTTTTGGTGCCCGTTTCTTCACCTTTAAAACTGGCCTGAGAATCATCTCTCTCTCTCTAGCTTTATGAAGACCATGGATTCAACACATATTAAATATTTTCAAAACCACACAACTGATGACAGTTGATAACTAACATTATTACGAGTACATAGTCTGTGCCAGGCACAGTGCTAAGAACTTTCCAAAACATTCGTTGATCATCACAAGATTCCTATGAGGTGGAAGTTATTTTTTCTCTCTCTTCTATGGATGAGGAACCTGGGGTCTAAAAAGGTGAAGTAACAAACTGAGGGGACTCTGTTCATCAGATTTGAACCCAGAGTCATCCTTTTGTGACCCTGAGCTCTTATCTTGCAAGCTTGACTACCTCATACTAATACAAGTGAAACATATTGGCAATCACGGGGAGCATGGCCACGCACTTACTTTATATACACTGTTAATTACGGATTGAGCCACAGTTGGAGTGGGGTAGCATCTAGGCGGTGATAACATGTTGTATTGTTACATTCGTTTCTAAGCTGCACCAAACAGACGTTGATTTACATTCTGTTCATATGTTTCCGGAAAATAATACTGGCATCTTTTCCTTCTACTTTCACCAGATTTTGAGGATACAGCAAGACTCCTCCGGGGCAGGTTAAAGTCCTTGACTGGTTTTAAGTGAACCCTATTACATTTTTATACCCAATCCTTTTCTCTCCTCACTCCCAGGTCAATTAAAGGCCAATTCTGAGCCACTTCAATCAAAAAGAAAGAATTCCATCTCCTCTCCTGGCCAGACAGAAAGCACTTAAGACCGCGGTCCCTGGGGTATATGAAGAAACCATCTAATAACTGTGTTTTAGTTTATTTTTTTTACATAGCAATGTCATTTTTTTTAACAGCTATGTTTTATAATCTTGTTATGTTCTCATTACATGAGATTGTTGCTTATTATTTTTTCCTGGTTGGGGATCCTGATTTAGACTGTCTCAACTCAGGGCAGTAAAAACCCAGGGCAAGTAATTGTGAAACACAGACAAGAATCAATCAAAACATCACAAGCTAATTAATGTCATTTGGAGCCCCTGGGAGCAGCTGTATTATAGTGAGTACCATACTATAAAATCGGTGTACATTAGAAGTACACTCAAGGACCTAGGTTAACTCCTTCACCAAACCCTTTCTGTTTATGTGCTTTGAAATATATATTAACCGTAGTTAAGGCTTACTTGGCACTTACCAGGTGCCAGATACTGCTTATGTGCTTTATATACAATAACTCATTTAATCTTCTCAACAGCCCTGGGAGGTCGGTGCTATTATTAGCCCCATTGGGAAGGAAGGGAATAAGTCAGGGAGAGGGTTTATAACCCACCTCAGGTCCTACAGACGAAAAGTAGGCAGTTATCAAACTCGGGCGGTCTGAGTTCCGAGTTGAGATTATTAACCCTCACTCATCTCACCGTCCATTGGTCACGTATTTGGAAGCACTACATCCCTTATTACCTAACACAGTGCCTATCAGCTGGGACTCAGTACTCGTTATTTATTCGTGGGCCCATCACCTCGTTATGAAAGGGAGTTAAAACAGAAATATTTGTGAAATTGAATAGAAAAAATTTTTCAGCAAGCATTCCTTTTTCGGTTGGAACTTATAATAGAGAGAGGGCTTCTGTACAGGTGACATCAATTACTCAATCTCTCAAGCAAGCAATAAGAATGTATTGGGACCATGAGCCAGTTTAGGAGGAAGGCCCCCAGGATTTAAGAGAACAGAGGCACCTGTGCCCCAGGGAGAAGAGGCAAGTCAGTTTCCTGGAGTTGAGATGGGGCTGAAAACTGTCATCGAGTGATGACTTGTGATATGATGATATTTTTCCTGCCACCAAATAAAGATCAGACCCACCCCAAATCATAATGGCAAACAATTTGCTATAATTCACGTTATAAATAAGGTGGGTTCAGTGAAGCAAGTTTCTAAGGTTCTGACTCAAATAGGCAGTTGGTTAGGCTGTTTGCTGAGATACGGATTGGAGACGCAAGATTAGAACTCAGAAAGAGATATCTGGGTGGAGAAGAAAAAAGGTTGGCGACGCCTGTACTTAGAGGGCACTTAAACCTATGGAAATTGACGAGGTTGTCCAGGAAAGATACTGTCGGGGGAAAAGAGGGCTCAGGACCTAGCTCTCAGGCAGACTTAAGCCAGCATCGGAATCACCTGGGCGGCTTGTCAAAACAGATCACTGGGTCTCACCTCGCCCAGGCCCCCCAGAGTTTCTGATTCATAAGTCTGGGCTGCGGTGCAAGAATCTGCGCTTCTAATAAGTTCCTGGGATGCTGATGCTGCCGGTCTCCGAGCATCTCTATTCTGCCAGAGGTCTTCACTCTGTTCCTGGCACCCTGGCCTCCCTGCTGTTGTCCAGACTCATCAGACTCTCTCTAGCCCAGGACCTTTGCACCTCCCTCTGCCTGGAATGTACCTCTCCAGATATCAGCCCAATCAAGCCCAAACCTTTTTCAGGTCCCTGCTCAAATATCACCTTCTTAGAGAGGTCCTTTCTGACCATCTTTTTTTTTTTTTCCAGTAGCAAGAAATGGAAGCAAGTTTTATTTCTTTTTCATAGCTGTCACTCAATTCTTCAAATGCCAAATTCACTGTGATCTATGACCATCTTTTTTTTTTTTTTTTTTTTTTTTTGCGGCCACTGTTGTGGCCTCTCCCGTTGCGGAGCACAGGCTCCGGACACGCAGGCCCAGCAGCCATGGCTCACGGGCCCAGCCGCTCCGCGGCATGTGGGATCCTCCCGGACCGGGGCTCGAACCTGTGTCCCCTGCATCGGCAGGCGGACTCCCAACCACTGCGCCACCAGGGAAGCCCTATGACCATCTTTCTTAAAGAAGCAGCTCCTCCCACTTGCCCTCCTGCTTCTGCCCCTCACCCTCAGCCCTTCCCTGGTTTATTTTTCTCGGTTTCCCTTATCACCTTCTAACAGACTATACAACTTATTTGTTTGTATGTTTTGTTCATTATCTGTCTCTCCCAGGAGAGCAGGGATTTTTTCTTTTTTTCTGTTTTCTTTTTTGCTGACTCTCTTAAGCCTAGAATAGTCCCTGGCACATATTAGACATTCAATAAGTATTCATTGAAGGATGAATTAAATGAAGGAATAAACATTCTTGCCTGTCGAATTGTGGTTTTAAGAATTTAATTCTGATGGAAACCCTTCATAACTGGTTGCCTCCATATCAAAAATGAATATGACCATGTTGTTCCATTCTGAAAAAAAAAATCTCCTCTTCTACCCGGGATAAAGCCAAAGATCCTTGGATATTCTCCAGTAGGTACTGGTTGGGGCTGAGACATGGCAGGGAACGGACTCTGATGTGGTCCCCGTCCCCCTGTTGCCTACAACCTGGTTACAACCCTCTCCTGCTCTGAAATAGCCCATGCATCTCTCTACCCATTTGTAGCACTTTATTGTAACCATTTCTGCATTTGTCTATATGCCTCACTCAGGATCTCCTCCAAGGCAGGAATCGTAGTGGTGCTTTGTTTTTGTTTTTATTTTATTCGAAGTCCTCAAAGTTTGTTCATCTGTACACAGTATATTTAATGTTGCTTTATCACTTTCTCTCAGCCAAGTGTTATGATCATTACCCAATAGATTTTTAGAGTGAAATCCATTCAGCTAATAAAAAACAGGAGAAGCGTCTGTGATGGTAGGAAACAGCATTTGACCGGTGTTTATATGCAATTCCGTATAATTGTTTTAATAAAGGCGGCCTAAATTATAGTCAATCTGAAGCTATAAATGAGCTCTGTCACTCATAACTGAGCCGGGGCGAGTCATGTGGTGCATGCACCGCCAGTGGTGTGGAACCTTCTGGACTGTGTTCTGCAGATTTCTAAAAGCGTTTGTGGAGGCTTGATAAAAACACTTAATAATCCCGCAGCTGTAATTTCTAACTTGAAATGGATGTTTTTCCATCTCTCCCCTCAGTCTCTACCTAGTCAACTCTAAATTGTTTTGGTGTTGCCTTTCAGAAACATAAGGTTCTTTCTTGGTTTATATTCTTTCATATTCATATTTTATATTCTTCTCTAATGCGGTCTTGGGAAGATCTTCACAGGTCTTCTCTTGGAGTTCACCCTCTTTTTCACTGTCTCAAAAGTGCAAAAGAAAGCAAATAAACACTGGTCTGAATAGCTGATCCTAAGCAGAGGTGAGGATGCTTGAGGACAGTTTTGATCTTGAGTTCTCAGTAGAAGAGAGGATACAGCGGAGAGAAAGGAAAGTATCTTTAGAATCTTCAGAGGATGCCTTCTGTGCTATTTGCAAAGAAAATTCCCTTGGAAATGGGTTATAACCTAAACTGGGCTAGGATGATGATGATGATGATGATAATGATGGCTAGTATTTATTGAGTGGCACCAGGCACATTATGTGAATCATCTTTAATTCCTGCAGCAACGCTGCAAGTAGGTATTATTAATTTCCATTTATAGATCCAGAAATTGAGGCTCAGAAACATTAAGTAACTTGCCGAAAGTCCATACCCAGAAAGAGGCAGATTTGAATCCGAGTCTGTATTCAATTCCTCCAAAACTCGAGGACTGCATTTGTGACTAATTGTATAACAGGTTATTTTAGTTTCTGCTCTGTGGAAAGTGTAAAGCATTCCAACAAAGGGTTTTAATGTAGATTTTTTTTTTAAGCCTCCAAAATGCGAGGCTTAATTCTGAGCAAAAGCAGAAGTTGGTCAACCAAGGGCTCACAGCGAGAAGTCTCAGGATTTGTTTCTGGTGGAGCGGATGGATGGCGAGGGAGCTCCCGGCAGGAAAGGAAAGCAGGAAACACCAAAGATGACATTCATCTCGGTGACGGGTTTGCCGATCACTGCCCCGAGCTGCCTCTGGTCATCAAAGTCATCCCCACCCAAGCAGAGCTCTGCAGACATCAGGAGGTAGTTCCCACCGGCACGTCCAGTGACAGGACGTAGCTGACTCGGCGCTGCCCCGAGTTGGCTAACCCCGGCATAACCCCTGGTATGTACTTTTGCCAACAGTTATCTGGCAGATGCTCTCTGCTCTCTGCTTTCACCGTAATCTTAGTGGTTAGCCCCTCTGATTCTGTTCCTCGTCCCTGTACAGCTTTGAACAGGTCAACCTAATTCTTCAGGCAGGACCTTCCTTATCTGTCTACACAGCAGGCTGAAACCAGTATTAGGATCCACTTTCCTGCCCCAAGACGCTGAGAGACACAGCAAAGTGGTTAGGAGTGCAGGTTATGGCACTGGACTTCCTGGGTTTGAACCACAGGTCAACCACTCACTAGTTGTCATACTAGTCATACTAGCAATCTTAGGCTAATGGGCTCTACATGTCTTTCAGCCTCAGTTTCCTGAGGGATGCTATGAGGATTGCATTGCAAAACGGATAGTTTGGGGCACAGAACACATGCTTAATAAAACATATGCTATTAATATTCTTATTTGCATTACCTGTGTCAACTAAGGGCATGAAGTCTGGCAGCTTTTGTCCATATACAATACCCCCTTGCCTGCTGTGTTAGATGTTGATATTTGGTTTAAGCCCTGTACCTAAGCGTTGTGAGCTTTAATGAGATGCCAGGTGACGTAAGTCCTGTAAATAAATCATAGGAAATACCCGGATCCTAAAGAATAGTGTCCTGAATTCCATCCCTTTCTTCTGAGTGTCCTGCGTGCCCTGTCCTTGTAGGGCGTGTTCACCCTGCTCATCTGCGATTAACTTAAGAGGGATTCAGGTCCATTTAGGACACGTACCACTTCACTCAGCCACTGAGGGCACATTGGAGAGAACTAGAAAATGAGCCTGACTTTTTAAAGTCTGTTCAGTCTCCAGTTCAATGGGAAAACCAAGGTGGATCGCGGATTAGACAAAACTAAATGCCCTGACCTCCTCGGACACTCACAGTGCCTGTGCAGCTGTGTCCGTAGGCATTGTTCGTAGAAGCGCTCTGGGGCTTGAAGGCTTGTGTAAGCACCTCTGCTGGACAGATGCGGAAATGGGCAGTAAGGAGTTCGTGGCCTGCCCAAGGGCTCCCTGTGAATTTGTGGGACGTTCAGAATTAAAACAGGTAGCCTTGGGGCTTCCCTGGTGGCGCAGTGGTTGAGAGTCCACCTGCCGATGCAGGGGACACGGGTTCATGCCCCGGTCCGGGAAGATCCCACACGCCGCAGAGCGGCTGGGCCCGTGAGCCATGGCCGCTGAGCCTGCGCGTCCAGAGCCTGTGCTCCGCAACGGGAGAGGCCACAACAGTGAGAGGCCCGCGTACCGCAAAAAAAAAAAAAAAAAAAAAAAACCAAAACAGGTAGCCTTTCCTGAGCACTGCTCACCAATACTGTCCCCTCTCAGTATGTATGCAGGGCAGTTACAAGACCAGATATGTACACACTCCTAAGTTCCTTCCCACTATAGTGAGTCTATCATAATACAAAAGTACCTAAAATTCTTTTCTTGTTAAATTTTGATGGCCTTCTTTAAAAAGTATTTTAAAAAATGAAACATAAGCATTCAGAAAAGTACAGAAAATAGACTCCTGAATACCATTAAGACTGAACATTTTGCCTTATCTGCTCTAGACTTTATGATTTTAATTGAGACATAATTGACATATAACATTGTGTGTGTTTACAGAACACAAGGTGCTGATTCGATACATTTATACGTTACAACTTGGCTCCTGCTGTAACACTGCATCACATCACATAATTATTTCTTTTTTGGGGTGAGAATAAATAAGATCCAGTCTCTTAGCAACTTTGAAGTTTAGAGTACAGTGTTGCTGGCTGTAATCACTATGCCGAGCATTAGCTCTCCAGGACTAATTCATATGCTAGTTGTAAGTCTGTACCCTTAAAAAAAATCTCCCCAATTCTCCCATCCCCCAGTCCCTGGTAACCACTATTCTACTCTCTGTTTCTATTCCCAGGAGTTCAGCTTTTTTAGATTCCATGTATAAGGGATATTATATAGTATTTGTCTTTCTCTGTCTGACTTATCTCACTGACCGTAATGTCCTCAAGGTCCATCCATGATGTTGCAAATGGTGGACTGTTTTTATTGAAAGAGAGAAACAGAGACAGAGAGACAAGAGACAGAAAGGGGGGGAGAGAGAGAGCGCGAGCGAGCTGTCATCCTTTCTCCTTCCCTCCCCAGAGGCTGAGACTCTTCTAAAGTTTCTGAATATCATTCCCATATTCCCATGTTTGTTTTATCCTTGGACTACATACAAACATAGCCATAAGCATATACTATTATATATGCATACATATAGGTACTGTAAATATATACTATTATGTGTGCTTTTAAACCTTACACAAATGCACCAGAACAGGTCTATCTTTTCACAATTTATTTTTCATTCAACAGAATGTTTTTGAGACTTGTCCATGTTGACACATTTAGACTTAGTCCATCCATTTGAATCCACTGTGCAAAGAGCCCACAGGTCATTTATCTTTCTCCTACTGAGGGATTAGTGACTTCTAAGTTTTCACAAATACAGTTGGCCAAGGCCTTTGCTCTTACTCTTTCCCCTGCCTGCCATACTTACTTCTCAGTTATTCCTTCATTCAAGAACATTCTTATAATGTCTGCTTAATTTGCTTCCTTATTCCTTCAGGTTTTTACTCAATTGTCACTGGGATGGCCAGATAAAATATAGGATGTTCAGTTAAATCTGAATTTCAGATAAATGATGAATAAATGTATAGTATAAGCATGTCCCAAATACTGTATGGGATAGGCTTATACTTAGAAAATTCACTGATGATCTGAAATTCAAATTTAGGTGGGTGTCTTGTATTTTTATTTGCTAAACTAGCAACCCCAATTGTCATGTGCTCAATGAGGCCATTCCTGTCATCCTCTTCAAGTTTTTAACCCCTTCTCAACACTTCCTATTCTTCTTCTCTGTTTTATTTCCCCTCGTAACACTTATCACGAATTTACCTGCCATATATTTTCCTAATTTATTTTGCTTATTTTCCGTCATCCTTCCTAAGCTCTTTGAAGGCAAGACTTCTGTTTGTTTTGTCCCCTGCTATATCCATAATACCTGAAATAGTATGTGAGGCATAGTATGTGTTCAATAAATATTTGCTGAATGAATGAATGGAATAATGCAAAGACTATCTTTGTGTATCTCTCCTGAGTATATGTCTGAGAATTTCTGTAAGATAAACACTTGGAAATGGAATTGTTTCTTGTAGGATGTCTATCTTTACTAGCTATTTCTCATTGCTATTCAAAGTGGTTGAACTAATTTCCATCCCCATCAGCGATGTATAAAAGTCCCCATTTCCCCATATTCACACTATCTTCTCTTCCTTCCTTCCTTTCTTTCCCTCCCTCCCTCCCTCTCTTTCTCTCTTTCCTTCCTTCCTTCTTTCCTTCCTTCCTTTCTTCTTTCTTTCCTTCCCTTTAGAAATACACTAATTTAAAATTTTGGTAGCAATAGTTGAAACCAGCATGAACACATATGATACTCACTAGTGAATTACAATTAATGAATTCATAAAAAACAGTAACTGTTAATCGAAAAGATTTCAGATGTTTTTCAGTGCTTATTTAAAATATGAGTTAATTATTATAGATGCATTCCTAAGCCACGGTACCTCTTGTGTAAGAAAACGAACAAAAATTGCCCCAACCCATTACTGTTTCAGTGACACCGAAAAGGTTATTATACACATTTTGAAGAAAAGCCACCTTATTATTTTTTCAACTAAAAAGGAGGAAGTCTTATCTGACAGCCATAAAATGAAAACCTCCACAAAAATTGCATGGAATGTTCTTTGGGATCAGAATCAGAATTTTCAGAAACTTGAAACCCATATCAAAAGAGGTAATTTGACACAGTCCTTTGTTACAGATATGGTCAATCTCTTTTATGTCCAAAAGAAGAACTTAAGTTATAAGTTTTTTGTTTTTTTTTTTTTAATGCTGTACGCGGGCCTCTCACCATTGTGGCCTCTCCCGTTGCGGAGCACAGGCTCCGGACGCACAGGCTCCGGACGCACAGGCTCAGTGGCCATGGCTCACGGGCCCAGCTGCTCCATGGCATGTGGGATCTTCCCGGACTGGGGCACAAACCCGTGTCCCCTGCATCGGCAGGCGGACTCTCAACCACTGCGCCACCAGGGAAGTCCAAGTTATAAGTTTTAAAAGCTGTGTGTTGGGAGTTCCCTGGTGGTCCAGTGGTTAGGACTTGGTGCTTTCACTGCCAGGGACCAGGTTCAGTCTCTGGTCAGGGAACTCATATCTCGCAAGCCACGCAGCATGCCCCCCCCCCAAAAAAAAGGCTGTGTGATCAAAGAATGTAATGAAATGGCACATTTTAATGTGTTCTTAATACATTCTTGAACAGTCATAAAATAGGTTGTGACCTTTTGCAAAAATGGCCACAATTCAGGCTTCCCTGGTGGCGCAGTGGTTGAGAGTCCACCTGCCAATGCTGGGGATGCGGGTTCGTGCCCCGGTCCGGGAAGATCCCACGTGCTGCGGAGTGGCTGGGCCCATGAGCCATGGCCACTGGGCCTGCACATCCGGAACCTGTGCTCCGCAACGGAAGAGGCCACAACGGTGAGAGGCCCGCATACTGCAAAAACAAAACAAAAACAAAACCAAAAAAATGGCCACAATCCCTCCCTGAATCTAGGCTCCTTATAATGATTGGGAAGGGATGTGTAGAGGTGAAGTCTGTTTTCCTTCCTCTTGAATTTGGACTGTGCTTCTGACTGGCCTTGGCCAGTAAAATGCAGAAGCAACAACGTGCCTGTTCAAAAATTAGCTCTCAAAAGGTCTTTAGTGTTTTTACTTGATCTCTGGGAACACTGCCTTCCTGTCCTAGGAACAAGCCTGGAAGACATGAGACCTAGTGGATCAAAGCTGAGTCAGCTGAGTTGTCCCAGATGAATTCCTAAAGAGGTGAGAGAGCTCAGCTGAGATCGGCGAAGCTGCCTGCTTGACCGGCCACTGAGCACAGATGCACGAGGAAGACTGGAAGAACTGCCGTGCTGAGCCCAGCCCAGATTGCTGACATACACGATCACAGGCTGACTAAAGGCAGGTTGTTTGAAGCCGCTACATTTTGCAGTGATTTGTGACACAGCAATGGTTATTGATGCACAGGCTAACTTGGTTCCTCACCCTACAGAAAGCAGAGCTGTTAATTTCTTCAGTTTCTTTCCTTTTGTTATACTTATGCTGATGAAATGGGTGAATATACCTTAATTTGCAAAGGGCTTGATGGCCAAATAACATAATTTTTTTTCAACAAGATCTGTGAATGTTTTATTAAGCACAGCAGCCGCTGGAACCAGTAAACGATTATGTACCCAGCTTGGTACCCGTCTGTGATGGACACACAGCTGTGTCACACCACGGTGCCCTGGGTCTGCACCAGCAGTCACTGCAGCATTCACCAGGAACAGTCGACCCTTAAGCCTCTGGGAGTTTCAAGGCGAAAATCTAGTAGTTTGAACACTTGCCATTTTAAGGACATTTTAAGAAAATGAAAAGTGCCTCTGAAATTGGACTTTTTGAAAAATAGCATTCTGAGCATATCTTTTCCCTCAGCCAGAGGAAACTGCTAGCTGGAATTTTCAAACTCAGAGATGAATTGTTAGTTTTCTTCATGGAAAGCAAATAAAAACAGACAAACAAACAAATACCACCACCCACCCCCGACTACAACCTTTAAAGGGAATCCTTGTACATCGCTGGTGGGAATGTAAGTTGGTGCAGCCACTGTGGAAAACAGTACGGAGGTTTCTCAAAAAACTAACAATAGAACTATCATACGACCCAGCAATTCCTCATTTGAGTGTATGTCCGAAAAAAACAAAACACTAATTTGAAAAGATACATGGGCCCCAATATTCATAGTAGCATTACTTACTGTTGCCAAGATACAGAAGCAACCTAAGTGTCAATCAACAGATGAATGGATAAAGAAGATGTGGTACTCAGTCATAAAAAAGGACGAAATTTTGCCATCTGCAGCAACATGGATGGACTTGAAGGGCATTATGCTAAGTAAAATAAGTTAGACAGAGAAAGACAAATACTGTATGATAGCACCTATTTGCAGAATCTACAACTACAACAAACTAGTGAATATAACAAAAAAGAAACAGACTCACAGATACAGAGAACAAACTAGTGGTTACCAGTGGTGGAAGGGGCAATATGAGGGTGGGGAAGTTGGAGGCACGGACTACTGGGTGTAAGATGGGCCCAAGGATGTATTGTACAATACGGGGAACATAGCCATTATTTTGTAATAACTGTAAATGGAGTGTAACCTTTAAATTTGTATAAAAAATTTAAAAATTTTTCAAAAATTTAAAAATCCAAACAAGCAAAGTTACTAATGTTGAAGAATGGCTCACAACATTTTTTCAAGGCTGACCTTTCACAGTTAACCAGTGGTAAGCAAAGCCATGAATATTTTTTTCTGAAAATGGATGATCACTTCCATAAAAAGAAGGTTCCGGAAATGAATGCAAGGAGTTGATGGGGAACAGTCTTATGTAACTCTAAGTTTGTTCATATTACAAAAACCATCCTGCTGGGGGTAAAATAAAGAAAAACACCCTCAGTCATCTTACTTCACTGAAAGTCTGAGGTCCCTGAGGATTTAAAAGAGATTGGCTAACGGACCAGAGACCCTCCCCGTTCTCCATATGCAAGAGGAAGCATTTTTGACATTTCCATCTGCAGAAGTCTAAAAATGCTCCATAGTTTGGTCGCATCCCTGGGAATCTCTAGCGATTATGCTGGCGTAGCATGAAAGCAGGGAGAGACATGTTGCTCTTCCTACCGACATATTTATGGATGTCTGAGTCCTCAAAATACCGAAGCACCAAAACAGAGAAGAGGAACTCTGGACAATGAAACAGACATTTTTAGCTTTCTTCAGTTTTCTCGAACGCAGCTCAGTTTTCCAAAATGAATAGGCACATTCCAAATCCTTTCAATTTGGGGTTTTGCTTTATTTTTCCTCATAGTAACTAATTGAAATTCAACAAATGAACTTTTGATATTATAAAAACAATGCAAAATTTACAAGGAATGTATGATAAACAACAAGACTAAGAAGAGGCAGCCTACCGAAACAGGTGTTGGTGAGGATGGGGAGAAACTGGAACCCTCACACACTGCTGGTGGGAATGCAAAATGGTGCAGCTATTTTGGAAAGCAGTCTGGAACTTACTCAAAGTTTTAGGAATATACCCAAGAGAAACGAAAACATACATCAGACAGACTTGTACATGAATTTCCATAGCAACATTAGGCATAAGAGGCAAAAATAGAAACAACCAAAGTGTCCATCAACGGATGAATGGATAAACAAAATGTGGTGCATCCATACAATGGAGTATTATTCAGCTATCAAAAGGAGTTGAGTCCTGAAACAAGCTACCACATGGATAAACCTTGAACCCACTATGCTAAGTGAAAGAAGTCAGTTACAAAAGACCACGTAGTGTCTGATTCCATTTACAAGAACTACCTGAAATAGACAAGTCTATCTATAGAGAAAGTAAATTAGTGGTTGCCTAGGGTTGAGGGGATGGGACAGTTGTGGCGTGTGTGGGGGGGTGATGGTTAAGGGGTACAGGATTTCTTTCGGGGAATGAGGAAAATGTTCTAAAACTCATTGTCGGGGTGGTTGCATTACTCTGTGTATTTGTTGAAAATCACTGAATCGTACACTGTAATGGGTGAACTATATGGTACGGGAATCATAACGCATTCTGCTTTCATTAGGGCCACTGTGCCCAGGCTCTGCAACATGTCTTTGCTCTTCTCTGCCATTAGGGTCCTTGGTGCTGGAGGACCCTATAATCATAACAAGAATTTGGGAGACATTTAAGTCCAGCTCTAGATAAATCCTCTCCAGTACATGATCCCCATTCATTCATCTAACAAACATTTGTTGAGATCCTACAACAGGCCAGGTGCTATTTTTAGTCCTAAGGATATAGTTAGTGAACAAAAGAGACCCCCCACCCCCCACCCCCAGAGTCCCTGTCCCTGCACTCGTGAAGCTGGCATTCCTGCAGGAGAGCCAGGCAACAAACAGAGAAGTAAATAAGTCCATAGTCTATAAGATGGGAACGGTCTGTGGCCGGGGAGGGAGGTAGATGCTGTGGAAGCCGATTGCAGGGAGAGAGGGCAGAGCCTCCAAAAGGCGACTGTCATGACCGGGTGAAGAAGTCTGAAGGGAGATGAGCCTTGACCATCTGTAGACCCAACACCTCTCCACCGCCTTAGGGCATCTTTGCATCCTGGGAAGGGGATGGCCATGGGCAAGATGCAAGACCTATAGAGTGACTCAGCTGTGGCCCATGCTGTGCCCAAAAAGGGGAAGGCACCAGAGGACACCTCCTTTTGTAAAGGCGTCAGGAGCTGGCGTTAAGCGCTAGCCTCATTTCTTTTTTGCTAGAGCTGATCAGCAGAGTATACTTTAGTTTCAGTGGAACGTTTTACAAAGTTTCTCGTATGTACTTGAATTCTATAATTGTAACGAGGTCTGGAAACATTCAAATAGGGGTATACTGGGGGGAGGGATAGATTGGGAGTTTGGGATTGACAAATACACACTACTATATTTAAAACAGATAACCAACAAGGACCTACTGTACAGAAGAGGGAACTCTGCTCAATATTCTGTAACAGCCTAAATGGGAAAAGAATTTGAACAATAGATATATGTATATGTGTAACTCAATCACTTTGCTGTATACCTGAAACTAACAACATTGTTAACCAACTATGCCCCAATATAAAATAAAAATTGAAAGCAAAATAAAATAAAAATTAAAACAAAACAAAACAAATAGGGGTATATCCTTACCATGGATAGGTTCATAACTTAAAAATAACCATACACAAAGAATGTCAATTAATGAAATCATATACTAGATACTAAGTAACTGTATTCAATATGCCTGTGATAAGTACTGACAATAACACCATTATCAACAGTATGCTCAATTAATATTGTTGATTAATATCAATAATCAATGGCATTCAATATTATTAAGAAGAGTAATAGTTGTAGTCTAATAAGAGTTTCATTCGTCTCTGGTTGTGTAGCAGAGAGCCTTGTTCCTGGTTATGTACAGATAACTATTCTTAGTAATCCCTTGGCTGAAATTATGAAGAATTCTTATCAAATTTTCAAAATGACAAACACTTAAAAAAGAGAGATAAAAAGCAAGATTCAAAAAGGTCTAAGAAGAGAGAATGATGGAATTAACAGGGGGAATCGTGGGTTTAACCAAACTAGCTGCATAAACTTAGGATGAAAAAAAGCAATTAATATTTTTAAAATCCTGAATTTTATTGACAACATGCTTAATTAGGAACCTGGAGTGTCATGGGGTGGGCTCGAAATCTAGTGCAATATTAGTAGACAAAATAAATCACAGTGTTCTTGACAGGGGCGTTCACAGGACCAATTCAGAACATATAAGAATTACTGTGTGTAATTTCATGGGCTACATTTTAAGATGAATGCTTGCAAATTTAACTCTGTCAAGATGAGTGTAATTAAGCATGGGGAACTTTCAGGGCCAACTTCAGTGACTGAAGGGAACAGTGGTGTTTAGTCCCTGAAAGAATAGCTCTGGTGGAGGGAACGCGGGAGCCAGCTACCTGGAGAGTTGATCTCGGGGAGATTCAGTGTGTTAAGGGCTGGTACAAGACACTAGGACCCCTGCCGGGGCGGAGGGGGCTTTAAGAGTGCAGACTTTACTGTGACTGTGTAATTCAGGTGTGCTAACCAATGGGATGGCTTCCCTGTGATACAGTGGGTGGGTGTCCCGTCACCAGGAGTGTCCCTGCAGAGGCCGGGCACCACCTGTGATCCTGCAGGGGTGGGAACCCCTCCCAGGGTGGGCAGATGGACTCCCGACCCTGAGGTTCTGACTCTCAGAGTTGGGGAGCAAGTACCACCAACAAAGAGTTCCAGTTGAGTGGTTGGCTCAGGCACTGTGGCTTCCCAACACTAGTAATTTGTATTTAGAGAACAAATGTAACATTGTCTGAATTTAAGCACCCCTGAAGCCTTGACTTTGAGAAGTAAATGCTGTCTGGAATGGTGCTGACTGCACGTCAGTTAGAAATGCAAAATCTCTCCAAGATAGAAGCCTGCTTTTCATTTGTTGAGCCCCTCATCCTCCATGGCTGCCTGACCTGGCTTGGCTTGGAATCCTCTAGAAGGTTTCATCTTATCCCCTCTCCCCTGTGGACAATTTCAGGGAACCCCTCTCAGCTCTGTCATCTGAACCACACACTGCAATCTGCCTGGTCCCTGCTGTAGACTCTTTGTTCTGGTTTTGCTTTCTGCCTCCTCTCTTGGGTTTTCTGGATTGTTCCTCACTTCTTGAGGCTGCCTTCGTCCAGCTCCTGGACCTCACTGCTCCTTTGGCTCCTTTGGCTGCTCTTGGGGTTCAGCCCTGTCTACCCCCTCTGGCTTTGGGGGCTCGTAGCCCAAGTCAAGGTCTTCATTGCCCTAGAGGGAAGGCCAAACAGGTGTATAATTGGCACTCAGTAGCCCCACTATCATGCCACTTATTGACTATCTACTTATGTGCTAGACACATAACAGTCTATATTTCACTTAGTCCCTATTGTGACGTTTCAGAGCAGGTGTTATACCCACTTTACAGAAGAAGAACCTGAGGCTCAGAGGCTAATTTGCCCAAGGTTACTCAGTGAGAAGTAGAACTGGAACTCAAACCTCTCCATCTGCTTCTCGCATCTATATTTTTCTCTAGTTACGAGTCAGCACCTTACTAAAATGATTCCAGGTTTTCAGTTAACATTTGTTGATTATTGCTTTTTTATTCATTCGCTTGTTTTCAGGGGATGAAGAAAAACATTCTACTCATTTTCCAAAAAACAGGCCACGATCTTAGGATTTTACCTAAAATGGTGGTTGAGCACATTTAAAATGAAAGCTCTGTGTTGGACAAATTTGCTTTGAGATTTTATACTTGGATAATTCTAAATGGGAAAAGAATCATCTCTGAGGGTCTACTGAAGTTTTGGCTCTCAAAACTGAACTGAAATTATAAATGAAATTTGTAAAAATTCAGTATAGCAGGGATGAGTCATACTATCTGATAAAGACTCTCGTCACCAAGAAGTGGCTTGAGTTTGATGAATAACAAGTCAGGCGATGGCCCAGATGACAAATGTGTGCAGCACCAATGTGGTCGCTCCTAGCGAGGGCATAATTCAAGATTTATAAGTACAGGATGGATGAGGAGGGTTATGTCCAGATTGTTGGGAAATCCTTCAATTTTACCCAATTCCCCTCTTTTTTTGTATCTTAATACTGTTCAGATTTTTTTAAAAAATAATAAGCATGCACTGTACTTTTAATCCCCTTAGGGAGGAAAAAAACCCCAAACCCAGAAACTGTAAATATCAAACTTATGTAAATATCAAACTTCATGAGTCAGCAACTCTGAACAGCACACAAACACAGCATCACAGTCTTCCTTAATTCCCCTGTCGGCAGGAGCAACACAGATGGACACTTCGTATCACCAGGCAGAGGGGACAGGAGATCCGGGCCAGCACCAGGCACCAGTGCTCACTAGTTGTATGGCTCTGGCCAAGCTGTTTCATCAGCTTCTGACTCTCAGTTTTATCATCAATAAAATGGGGGATAAATCAAGAAAGATGTGGGAGAGAGCATAGTAAACTCTAAAGCACTCTCTACAGAAAGTGGTTACTGTTACTTTCGTCCACAGACTTTCCAGTGGGGAGAATTCAACTCATCTGCTATTAAAAATTTACAAAACAGAAATAGAGTCACAGATGTAGAAAACAGACTTGACCGTTACCAGGGGGTAAGGGCAGGGGGATAAATTGGGAGATTGGGATTGACATATACACACTACTCTGTATAAATAGATAACTAATAAGGACCTACTGTATAGCACAGGGAACTCTACTCAATTCTCTGTAATGGCCTATTGGGAAAAGAATCTGAAAAAGAATAGACATACATACATATATGTATAACTGATTCACTTTGCTGCACACCTGAACCTAACACAACACTGTAAATCAACTATACTCTAATAAAATTTAAAAAATAATTTTAAAAGGAGATACTTGATCTAAAATTGCCCACAACGTGTTCTCTCCCGCATTACTGATTTGTTTTTCTCCTTTGTGCTTATCATTTCCTAACATATATTTGTTGACTTGTCCATTGTCTGTTTCCCCATCTTTGATGATTTCCATGACGGCATGGTTTTCATCCATTTTGTTCTGTGTTGTATCTCAGAGCCTTGGACAGTACCAGACACCCACTAGGCTCAGTAAATTCTTGTTGAATGAATAAATGTCAAATGATATTTCTAGTCTCAGTGACCCCCTCCTAGCCCCCAGCTCTGAGATTGTGAATAAGCAGTCACAAACTCATCGATTTAGGAACATCGTTTTGGAAGGAGGTTTTGAAAGTGGTTTATTCATCTATTTATTCATTCACTTAACTGATATTTATTGAGTGTCTACTATGTGCAATGCTCTGGGCTAGGTAACGAAGGAACCATGCCAAGTGTGAGGCATGAATGTCAGTCAAGAATATTGTAAAACAAAGCAAAATGGACTTTGTAAACAAAAAAAATTTCAAATACATATTTAAATGACAAATGTCCCCCTAATACCCAGGGTCCATTCTATTTGGTATCTTTACAGCTCATTTATAGATATCTTGCTTTTGGTGGCTTCTTTTTAGATTTAGGAGGTTTCTCATAATTTCCAAAGTGGCATCTGGTTGGATGCTGAGGGGGAGATACTGTACTCTTTGGTTTCTTCCACACTTGCTTTGAAAATGTTTGCAATTACTATAGATATGTGGGATTCTCTACACAAAAATTTAGGTAGAATTTATTTTTATGATATTAGATCTTGACTAACATACTTTTCTATGTACACATTGGAAAATACGACGTTCTTTAAAAACCTCTGCCTCTCTCACTCATTTTTTTTTTAAGATCCTTTGATGTGGACCATTTTTAAAGTCTTCATTGAATTCGTTACTATATTGCTTCTGTATTATGTTTTGGTTTTTTGGCCCCGAGGTATGCGGGTTCTTAGCCCCCTGACCAGGGATCAAACCCGCACCCCCTGCACTGGAAGGTGAAGTCTTAACCACTGGACCGGCAGGGAAGTCCCCTCTCACTCATTTTTCTTAATATATATATTTTTTATAAATTTATTTATTTTATTTATTTTATTTTTGGCTGAGTTGGGTCTTCGTTGCTGTGCGCGGGCATTCTCTAGTTGTGTTGAGCAGGGGCTACTCTTTGTTACAGTGTGCAGGCTTCTCATTGCGGTGGCTTCTCTTGTTGCGGAGCATGGGCTCTAGGCACGCGGGCTTCAGTAGTTGTAGCGCATGGGCTCAGTAGTTGTGGCTCGCAGGCTCTAGAGCATAGGCTCAGTAGTTGTGGTGCACAGGCTTAGTTGCTCTGTGGCATGTGGGATCTTCCTGGACCAGGGCTCGAACATGTGTACCCTGCACTGGCAGGCAGATTCTTAACCACTGCGCCACCAGGGAAGGCCCCTCCTCATTCATTTTTAATGCAAAAGTTAATACCTATTTTACAATAAAAAGGAAATAAAAATTTCCAAGCAAAGCAAAACTTGAACTTCAGTTCAGCTTACTGCCAGCCTCCACTATGAAGGCTGTTGAAGTTTGACTTAACGGAAGCAGGAGAAAGTTTTGAGTGTTTTTTTTTTTAATTAAAGTATAGTTGATTTACAATGTTGTGTTAGTTTCAGGTGTACAGCAAAGTGATTCAGTTATATATATGTGTGTGTGTATATATATTCTTTTTCGGATTCTTTCACATTATAGGTTATTACAAGATATTGAATATAGTCTACTGTGCTATACAGTAGGACCTTGTTGCTTATCTGTTGTATATATAGTAGTGTGTATATGTTAATCCCAAACTCCTAATTTATCCCTCCCTCCCCCCTTTCCCCTTTGGTAACCATAAGATTGTTTTCTGTGTCTGTGAGTCTATTTCTGTTTTGTAAATAAGTTCATTTGTATCATTTTTTAGATTCCACATATGAGTGATATCATAAGATACTTGTCTTTCTCTGTCTGACTTGCTTCACTTAGTATAATCTCTAGGTCCATCCTTGTTAGATAAGTGGGTTTACAAGATAACATTAATGAATAAGGTTGATGTGCAAAAAAAAAACCCTTTTCCCTTAGTGGAAAAGGTTAAAAAGGAAATCCCTGTTCTAACGTGATGACTTTTAAATGAGCCAGTTGTCTGGTACTTTGTTTACACTGCAGTTGGGTATCGTTTTACTTAGGAAGTGGCTCATTCATCATTGTACTAATGGGTTAATAAGCAACTAGATGCCTGTATTTTCCAATTATGTGCCCCACTTTATTTCTGCACAGTAACAGCGTAAACAGTTTGAAAGGAAGCGTCAAGAAGGAAAGAAAACTTAGAAAGAGCTAGAGACCTTCAGAAATATGTTTGTGGTATGCGTATCTCAAAGAATAACACGTTATTGCTGGAGTTAGAGTGTAGAAAATGCTTCCAATGACATATATACATATACAATAAAAAGTGGCAATAAATGCAAAAGTAGCAATTAAGTGGAAGAATGCCTATTTCGAAATCCTAAGTAATTCTTTAAAACTTTGGATTGAAATTATGCCCCTACATGAACATCTGACTATCAAAGAGGCCCCTGATAACTCCAGAACCTCTCCCCGCCATAGACCCAAATCTCTCCTATAAAAAAGGGAGCAGGGTTTTTAAATTGGTAAAGAGTTTACAGCAATGGAAGAAAGCCTTCAAGTGTAAAGCAATTCCAGAGTCACAGCAAATCTTTTTGAAACCAGTTAGATGAAGAAAAATAAAGTCAGGCATTTTAGCATTCCTCTAACACCTAGGCACTACTTTGGTAGAAGCAAAACTATGTAGCTACTGACACAATGTTACCCATTCCAGACAACACTGCAATACTGTTCTCAATGTCATGATGAGGTTCTTTAACTGAACACCTGCATCGCCTCCCTCACATCTCACCTGCCCTTACCTACATCTACCCAGTTATTTAGACCCAATTATTTAGTATATTGAACTAGTTTGTCCAGAATTCAGACTTTCAAGATGATTTATAGGAATTCTTCCTAGGATGTAAGAACCTACAGTACAATATACCCTTTGGTTGCATCCAAATTTGGACATACTATCAGAACTTGAATTTTAATACTGTGGATGTGCATTGGAAAACCACTGTATCTAAGAATATTTCCCTGACAGTACTAGGAAGTCAGAAATTAAACACTGGGTTCTCCCATGGGAGCATTCTGTTGTAGGCAAGTGCCCTTCACTAGTATTTTACACATAGTGTGTTTATTAGGGCCTGAGAGCCAACTTTTATATTTAATGCATCATTTTCTTTTTCTTTTAAAAATCCTTCTGCAGCTCTTAGGATGGGATCAGTTCAGTACAGGTGCTTCAATAAGCAGAATAGTAACAAACATATAATAAATTCTTACTGTGGGCAGGCACCATGCCAAGCACTCTATTTATCTTAATTCACTGAATCCTTGTAATCCCCATTTCACAGATAAGAGTCACAGATAAGTCACAGATAAGAAGAGTCACAGAGCTAGTGAGAGCCGAAATGAAATTCAAACTGTGGGGTTCCAGTACCCTGACATTATTCCATATTGTTTCTCTAGCAAGCTTTGCCTCCTTATATGTTAAGAATTTAGAAATTTTGTATGGTGGCTGCTATAGACTGAATTGTGTCCCCCATCAAATCCATATATTGGAGCTTTAACCCTCAGTGTGATGGTATTAGGAGGTGGGACCTTTGGGAGGTGATTAGGGCTGAATGAGGTCATGAGATTGGGAATAGTGTCCTTATAAGAAGGGGAAGAGACACCAGAGCTTCCTTTCTGCCAGGTGAGGACACAGTGAGAAGGTGGCCGTCTACAAGCCAGTAAGAGAGCCCTCTCCAGACAACAAATCTGCCGGCACCTTGATCTTGGACTTCCCAGCCTCCAGAACTGTAAGAAATAAATGTCTGTTGTTTAATCCACCTCGTCTATGGTATATATATATTTTTTATAGCAGCCTGAACGAAGATATGGCAATTCATCTGTCCATCTGTCTATCTGCCTACCCCTGATGTTGAGATACACAGTGAAGAATAAAAAGTTAAGGGACTATGAAAGTAAGTAGATGGACAGTGATCTTTAAGATCAAAGTCAATGCACGTATTATAACAGCAATTAAAGGCATTTAGAGAGCCAGAAAATTTGTTTGAGAATAGGTGGTCCAACCCCTTTATTTTATAGAAGAAAGTGGAACCCAGAGAGGTTAAGTGACTTGTCAAAGTCACACAGAAGTTAGAACAAGGTTGTTTATTTTGCGGGATTTAGAGAAGATTGATTTCTATCTATAAGGTAAGCGGAGTCTACTCTAAAAATAAAAAGCTCTCACTCTCCTCCCAGCTTGACTCAGAGTAGTAGGTACAATTCCTGTTTTATTATTCTAGTGACAAGATCACACTGCTTCTGACTAGAAAAAGCCAAAATATGAGACATAATTAGAATCAGATGATGCCATTTAAAAATAATTCAGAAACCAACAAGTGCAGGGCTTTGTCATTTTTTCCCTCTCTCTCTAGGATATGGTCAGTAGAACTGAATCATTACAATGAAACATGTCGACTATTTCGGCCATGTCTGTCTATTTATGACTTCTTCAGACTATAGTAATTGTCAGCAATAAATAGACTATATTCAAACAGCAGGACTGATTTGCTATTCAGTATTATAACCAACTGTGAGGAGTTCATTCTTTAGTTAAATTATACTTGTAAGAACTGGGAAAATGGGATGAAAAAAAACAATGCACTCCATCCATCATGATAACCCAGGGTCATCATGTATTTTCTTGAAAAAAATAACAAAGAACACACTTGGACACAGAGGAAATCATGTAGTAGAAGACTCTAGAGTGGGAGGTCTATGGGAGCGAGGCTTTCCAAGGGCAATTTTATATAAAAAAGTCCATCTCTTTGAATTTTATAAACTTGCACACATGTTCCCTCGAAGAGGGTACTTAAGTAAATCAGGCCTCCCTGTTCGTCTCAGGGGATACTGTAGTGTACATGCACTTGTACAGCTTTCTTCCTCAGGTGTTTACAAAATCCGAGGCCAAGTTAAAAGGCCAAGGATGCAACACACCCAGCCGCCAGACAGGTGTTCCTGAGTGTGGACTTTTCTGCGTCCAAACCTACTGGCATCACAATTTCAGATTTAGGCTCTGCCAGCCGGGCTCTTATTCTGATGAAAGAAAAGATAACGCTGTTTCAGCTCACACATGCACACACATACCCATATAGACACCACTATACACGCAAATCCAAACCAGGTGAAAAGTACAGCATCATGTATCCCATACAGAGCTTTTGTTCTGATCAGCAAATGGCTAACCTGCTTAGACCACAAGACGTCACCAAATTTTTTTTTTTTAAGGCAGCTCTATCACATGGATACCTCATACTGAGTTCAAGGTCTGCTAAAAATCAGATTTTTCTTTCACCTGAACTTTCGTAACAAGGTCAGCCTTATCTATCGTATGCATAAGCAGTTGATTTTTAATATATTTCATCTTATTGGTTCAGATCCGTCCTAACAGACTGCTAAAGAATTCACTGATCCAAAGAAATTTTACTAAATCCCTACCTTGGAAGGTGACTAAGGCACCATCCTGTTTTCAAGGATGGCTCAGTGTTGAAGGGGAGAGAGGGCTAAACCTACAAATCCCAGAACGTGATGACTGACGTGTGTGCGGGGTTAAGGGAATGTCCCCCGAGAGAATCTACCCATCAGGACAGGGGGCGTTGGGGCTAGGGGTATGGGGCCAAGACAGGCTGCTACTTAGCTGGGTTTTAAAAGTTAAGAAGAAACGTTTTAAGATCTTGATTGTATTATTTTCCCTATCTTGTATTGTTTGCAAGTCTCATGAACATGCTTTCTGTGCTGGCCAGTCAGGGGATGACTAAGTGGACTTTAGAACCTGGCCTCAGGGAGCCTATTGTCCAAGCAGGGGTTGGAACAATTCTTTAAAATCATAAGCCAGAGCACATTATGCCTCAGCTCAAATTCCTCCAATACCTCCCATCTAACTCAGAGTAAAACCTAAAGTGTATACCCCAGCCTAGAAAAGAAATCCACATTATTTGGAATACATTTTCCCAACTCCCACTCGTGTCCTCCCACTTTCCTTCTCTCTCCCTCCCTTTATTTCAGTCCCTGGACAAGCCATGCTCCCTCCTCCAGACCATTGCATTTACTGTTCCCTCTGCCTGGAATTCTCTTTCCCCAGATAGAGTCTCGTGGTTTATAAAGGACTTCTCTCAAAGGGAAGCCATACAGATCATCCAATCTAAACCACATCCTTTCCCCTGTTACCCCTCTTTGTCCTCCTAGACTGCCTCACTTTTCTTTATGGCATTGCCCATCATTGGACACAGTACAGGTTTGTTTATTTTCTGCCTACCCTGTTCCACGCAAAGGACTCCCATGACAGTGGGGTTGGGTGTGTTTAGGTCTCTGCTTTATGCTCAGTATTTAGAGGAGTATTTGGCATATCACAGCCATTTGTTGAAAGAAGGACTTCATAGAGAATCTGATTGGAGTGTTTCTTCATTGAATGTTGACTGCATGTCTGTCTGTGACACCACTGGAGAGACCCTGTAGTCACTTGGAGAGACCACTAGGATGCCTGGGACTGGTCACATCACTGGTCAGGATTTAGATTCAATCACTGTACCAAGGATGGGGCTTGAACTTGACCACTGGGCCGAGAGAGAGAGATGCAGACATCATATGAAGAAGTTCCTCTAATCGCAGTTTTTTAGAGTCAGCCAAAAGTACTTGCATGTTTTGTTTTGTTTTTTTTTGTGGTATGCGGACCTCTCACTGTTGTGGCCTCTCCCGTTGCGGTGGAGCACAGGCTCCGGACGCGCATGCTCAGCGGCCATGGCTCACGGGCCCAGCCGCTCCGCAGCATGTGGGATCTTCCCGGACCGGGGCACGAACCCGTGTCCCCTGCATCGGCAGGCGGACTCTCAACCACTGCACCACCAGGGAAGCCCTACATGTTAATTTTTGTGTACAAAAATTCATCCTCGCAATGAACAGTGTGCTACATGACTTTTTGAATTATGGTTTTCTCAGGATATAGCACAGGGACATCAGCTCAGTGCTTTGTGACCACCTAGAGGGGTGGCATAGGGAGGGTGGGAGGGAGACGCAAGAGGGAGGGGATATGGGGATATTATACGTATGCATATAGCTGATTCACTTTGTTATACAGCAGAAACTAACACAACATTGTAAAGAAATTATACTCCAATAAAGATGTTAAAAAAAAATTCAGCCTCGCTGATCTGATCACTTCCCACTTACAGCTGCTGTTTATTCAGACCATTTCCCTAAGAAAGTTAATTTTGACAAGAGGGGGATGTCAATGCTTTTTAATCTCACCCTTTCTCTCTCCATTAAAACCCATTTTTAGTGTAACACTATGAAATTTTCCATTGTAGTGGAAGGTGTTTGTTATTTGTTTGTTTGTCTGTTTTCGTATAAAGGTTTTTTATTTAGGTAATCTCATGTTACCCATCAGTAAATGTATTTGACTGATTGAATATGGTACGTGGTAAAAATTTGCTGCTCAAGGAAATCAACTTTGCACTTCTTCCTTTTAGGCATCTGGTTCAAAAAAGAAATTCTTGGCTACAGAGATCTGAAAACCAGAGTGAAAGAATATATTCAGCTTTGACCTGTTTCTGCTTTGGTGTATTGGGCATTAGCTGAGAGTGACGTGAAGAAACAGAAGAGCAGAGAAAGCAAGGCTGGGTATCGGGAAACATTTCTCAACCTGTGAATACATAGCCCCAGAGAGCTGGTGAAAGCCTCCTTGTTGGAGTCCTTTGCAGCCAGGCTGGTCTGAGATGTAGGGAATACTGGAGATGTCGGGAATAATCCTGTCTGGACCCCTTAAGGTGCAGGGGAAGGAGGGCTAAAGATGATCTAATAGGCTGTTCTCTTTTGGAGTGAGTATTGATTAAGGGCAAGGCAATACCCAAAGCAGCTCCTGTCTGTAGTGAAAAAGCAACTCAGGGCTTCCCTGGTGGTGCAGTGGTTGAGGGTCCGCCTGCCAATGCAGGGGACATGGGTTCGTGCCCCGGTCTGGGAAGATCCCACATGCCGCGGAGCGGCTGGGCCCACGAGCCATGGCTGCTGAGCCTGTGCGTCCAGAGCCTGTGCTCCGCAATGGGAGAGGCCACAACAGTGAGAGGCCCGCGTACCGCAAAAAAAAAAAAAGCAACTCAACAGCAGTGCCAATGACCAGCCAGCAATTTAGAAGCCAAAGGTAAAGATCAGAAACTTGGCTATTTATTTGCAGGCTTCTTAATGCCACCTGCTCCAAACACCGGCATAAAGCACAGTATTTCCTTTGTGGCCCCCAGTTGCTGTTGAAACAGTTTTGACTGGAGCAGTAAGAGAGGACGCTTCCCCACTCAGAGCTCCCTGAGTACGCGGATCTTCATGTGTCCTCCTTGACTTAGACAGTTTCCTCACATAGACAAATAAGAAAAATGTGCTTGAGGTGAGAATGTACAAGGATACACAGAATAAAGGGAACAGAGGCACCACTGAGCACCTGATACTTTCAGAACAGAGAAATAAATAGCCACTGCAGGGTCACTCGGGAATTTCTATGTTTATTCCTACTTATCGAATCCCCCATGTTTCCAAAGAAGATAGCCTGGTTAAGTTCTTTCCAGTCCAAAGAGTTCAAAATAAATCTCTATTTATGATTTCTATTTAGAATGAAGCCCAAGGTCATTCATTCATTCTTCTCTCCCCTAGCATGTAAAATCATCTATTTAGAAAGTCCAATTCCATAATAATGAAAATGTTTCCTAGAACCTAAATGTCTTAGTCCGTTCAGGATGCTGTAACAAGTACCATGGACTGGGTAGCTTATAAAAAACAGAAGGACATTTCTCAGAGTTCTGGAGCCTGGAAGTCCCAGATCAGGGTGCCAGCATTGTTGGGAACTTGTGAGAAACTTCTGGGTTACAGGTTGCCAACTTCCCTCTGTGTTCTCACATGGTGGAATGGCTCGGGATCTCTCTGGGGTCCCTTTTATAAGGGCACTAATCCTATTCATGGGGGCTTCCCCCTCGTGACCTAAGCACCTCCCAGAGGCCTCACTTCCTAACACCATCACATTGGGGGTTAGGTTTTGACATATGAATACTGAGGGGACAGAAACATTCAGACCATAGCACTAGACTTACCCTAAATTCATGTCTGCCCATGAATTTCTGCTTGAAGACTGATTTGTACAGCATCCTGAATCATATATGGGTATCTGATTTTTCTCACACCACTGAAGAAGTAAAAAATCTGAATTTCAATTGGGTTCAGTTGGTTTCTTCCTTCTATCTGGATACAAGGAGCAGCAAGAGCATTTTTTGTTTGTTTGTTTGTTTATTTATTTTTGGCTGTGTTGGCTCTTCGTTTCTGTGTGAGGGCTTTCTCCAGTTGCGGCAAGCAGGGGCCACTCCTCATCGCAGTGCATGGGCCTCTCACTGCTGTGGCCTCTCCTGCTGCGGAGCACAGGCTCCAGACGCACAGGCTCAGTAATTGTGGCTCACGGGGCCAGCTGCTCCATGGCATGCGGGATCCTCCCAGACCAGGGCTCGAATCCGTGTCCCCTGCATTGGCAGGCAGACTCCCAGGGAAGAGGGCCACCAGGGAAGCCCCAGCAAGAGCATTTAAAAATAGCCAAGGAATACCCTCGGTAGCAGGAAAGGATCAGGAAAAGAGTCTAGTTATTTCCATTAGGCTGGCTCTTAAAAGTGAAGCTAACATGACCATGAATGCAAAGACTCTATAAATTCTATGTATGTGGAGAGATGGTCAGCACAGAAGAGGGCCTGTAATTTCATAACAACATATGAAAGGTGAACACAATTTGCTCTTTAAATTCTAAAGTAGTTGGCAGCATTAGAAGTCCAAGAAGTTTAAGTTCTTTTGGAACATGTACATTAAGCTGGAGATCCTAAGAAATGAAATTGATTTTTTTTCCTAGTATCATTTTGAGAGTCCATTTTCACAATTCAACTGAATTGTGCTTGGGATTCAAAATGATCACTCAGTGATCTATTTTAAAAAGTAGAAATTCAGCCAGAAGAAAAAGAATGGTTCTACTTAACACATCTTTAGCTGATTTCACAACTGAGCCTGTTTTCCTCTTCTACTTAAAAAAAAAAAATCCTGAACTGTGAATTTGAGTCAATGAAAATCCAACTATTTGCAAGTATTTGGATTGAGACAAACGATCTAAGGCATTTTTTTTAACCTGTGGAATTAAAAGATAAAGACTCTTTCTAGAAGACTAGCAGCTGGTTTTTTTACTTTAGTGGCTGCATTTCACTTCATTTTCTATTCAGTGGTAAGTGGAGATTATATATTTTCTTTAATAGCCCATTGTGTGATTTCACACGAGCTCTGAGGCTGGCTGGAGGCTGCCCAGAGGATGTGTGGCAGTGTGGCGGGGCAAGGGATGGGAACTTCTGGGAATGGCCCATCACTGCTCAGTCCACCCCAGGGCTAGAGGACCAAGTGGACACTCAGCCACTCAGAAGACCCAGGGGGTGTAAATTACGGGGGACTTTCTCCAATTCCCTTCCCTCTTCCTTCCACCTTAACAGACATGTGTAACAGAATAACGCGAAGCAAGAGGCCTACTTGGAATAGTGTTACATGGAGTTTTTATGTAGCCACGCCTCCAGTTCGCTCCAAATATGATTGAGCATTTGGTAGTGTATTAGAAATTGACCTGAAATTAACTGGACATGCTTGATATCCTTTTCTTCCTGTGCCAAGTCATCCTGTTAGCCTCATGTTTTATTTCCTTATTATTTCTAGAAGTGTTTGGCTTGCCCAGCAAGCTACACATTATTTGTGGGATGGCAGCCTGCGGCAATTTTTTATTTTTAAATTAAGTTACCGCTCGACATATAAAATGTAAATTTTCCTCGTCCTATAGTAACGGTGACAGCTTCATGGTTCACAATTTGTCCAGTCCATTCCTTTCCATATGGAATAATTAGGAGGCAGTCTGGAAGACTTCCTTATATGTTCTCCAGCATGAAGTCTTGCTGCAGACCTTCCTAAGCACCAGGCACAGCCCCCTTGGCATCAAGACTGCCTGTGTCTTGGGTTTCCTGTTCACAAGAGTGATGCACCTTTAAGGCTTCCAACAGTCAGATCTGGAGCAGGGAAGTGTGGTTGCTTCCAGAGGGAAAGCCAGTTTCTGAAGATGACAAACAAGGTCATTCATGGAAGGAGAACCCTGAGCTGGAGGAACACACGGCACGTAGCCTAATTCTACCACCAGAATAAAAAGAGGGGAGGAGACAAGAGCTCCTGAAGCTTGAGGTCTAGTTTCTGATATTGTCACAAATGTGAACTTATGCCCACTTTTTACAATCTTTGGTATTTAAATTCTCAGGCGGCAAAATGACAGTAAGGTGCAGTGGTAAAGAGGCAAGATCTGAGGCCAGCCTCTGCGGGTTTGGGTCTTGGCCGTGCTACTTCCCAGCTCTTTGACAGGGCGAATTAAATTAAACCTTCTGTGCCTCAGTTAGCTCATCTCTTAAGTGGGGACCACAACTGCCTTATAAGGTTGTTGTGGAGATTAAATGAGATACTCCATGAAAATCACACAGACCAGAGCCTGATACATAATCAGCATGCAATAAATATTAGCCAAAATGATTATAATAATTATTATTCTGAGCCAGGACAGAGTGTGAGAATTAATCTTTTTCTCCAAGAAAAAGACTGTGAATTTCCATCAAGAAGAGATGCATGTATAGTGGGAAGCAGCCGCATAGCACAGGGAGATCAGCTCGGTGCTTTGTGACCACCTAGAGGGGTGGGATAGGGAGGGTGGGAGGGAGGGAGACGCGAGAGGGAAGAGATATGGGAACATATGTATATGTATAACTGATTCACTTTGTTATAAAGCAGAAACTAACACACCATAGTAAAGCAATTATACTCCAATACAGATGTAAAAAAAAAAGAGAAAAAAAAAGAAGAGATGCATGTAATAATGTGGCATTTCAAACTTAGTCAGAAGGCAGAGATGATCTTATGGGTGCACAGAAATATGTGTGGTGGAAGCGCTTCTGGCTAAAATCCCAATGGCTAACTTCATGGGGCAGATTCGTCGCTGCCTCTGTCACTCATGGCAGGCTGCTTTGATCAAAGACAGTTCTCTGGATTTGGTGGCTTGCGCGGTTGGCTGAGAACCTTAACAGAGGGGTGTTGAGTGAGCAGAGGGTAGTTCCTGCCACCACCCAACTTCCCCATTGAGTGTTTGATAAGGCTGGTCTCCGCTAGATAAGCCACAGGAGTTTCCTGTCCTGTGTGAGCCTTCCAAGGAATCAGAGAGGAAGCCGTCAGCTCCACAGGCCAGTTGCAGCCCGTGGAGGCTGGTAAACAGCTTTTGGATAGTTTTGCAGTGAGGCACGGTTTGTTCCTATGGTGTACAAGATGATTCTCTCTAATCAACTGTAAAATCCAGTCAGAAGCAGAGCATCCCTGCTAGATAGTCCCCAAAGGGTGGGGGTGGGGGTGGGAAGAGACAGATAAAGGGATGTCAGCTTTAGGGGAAAATGTGGTTGGAGTGAGAGAACACTTAATTATGGAACATCACAGGGCAGAGTTAAGAATAAGAAGGTAAACGGGCCCTTGAATTACCATTGAATCCCAGAGCCTAGCCTTTTTAGTCTTTGCCTAAATGATACTGGTCCTGGGAAATCTTTCTAACATTTTAATCTTAGACCCAAAGCGTGATGCAGCTGTGTAGAAGTCAAGGGGTGAGAGAAGTTTTGAGATAATTCAGTCTTTCAATATGCGGCCAGGAAAGAGGAGACCCTGGAGAGCCTGGGCCGTTGCTCAAGGTCCCACAGCTAAACTGAAAGCAAGGGAGGTCCAGGATGCAGGTCACTTGATGCCCCCACCAAGGCTCAGGCCACTGCACCACCCCTTCAGGGCTGGGGTGGCTCCAGGCAGGGCTGACCAAATCCAGTCTCCCTCCAGCCTTGATGCATTTCTGCCCCCCCAGGACCTGCTGACTGATGAATCCCACCTCCCCCTGCCCATTTCAGAGCTTTCACTGCGTTATTCCTCAGAATGGGCTTTCCTGACCCCCGTGTGCTGGCTGCTTGCTCCTCAAGCCCCATCACCCCCAATCACCACATATCTCCCACTCGAGCATAACTGTCTGTTCTTGAGAAAGAAAAGAAAAGCAGTTACATAGGAATGAAAGGATCCAGAATTAAGAAACAATATGGCAAACAGCCTCTTTTGCCCACAGAACTGTAGAGAAGCAGTTCCTAACCAAACCATATGGTCCCCTCGGAAAACCTTTTCCCCTGGTTCTCCCACAACTAACTCTAAGTTTTGCAAAAGCTGTGACCAGTCCCTCTCTTTCACCTGTGGTGTCCCTCCCCTGGTACACAGAAGGTGCTCCACAAATGTTTGTTTAATGAAAATTGAATGAATGCATTAATTTTAACTGATGACAAATCAACCATGTCCTTCCTATGTCTTTTCTTCTTTAAGCTAAACATCTCCATTTTTTTTTCTGTTGCTCAAAAGACATGGTTTCCAGACTCTTCATCACCTGAAAACCTCTTCTAAGAAAACTACAGGTTCTCAAAGTTCTGTTTAGATGGTGACTCAGCAGAGGCTACACTGCACTCTGGATGGGGAGGGCTGGCCAGTCTGATTAATTTCTTGCACTCTCTGGTCCCATGATTCTATGAATGAGGTTTAAGGTTGCATGGGCTCCCTTAACCACTGGCAACACCCTTGTCTCATCTTGAACTATACTCATCCAAGCCCACCATGTATTTTCAGAAGGGACATTCTCAAAGAACTTTCAGTTTATCTGAAGAAATTACGAACACATATAAAATGATAGTGGATAGCACATTGCAATATCTAGGCATGTGAATACTCAAGTAATTGATTTTATTCACTGTAATTAAAAGAACACTTCTGGGCCTCCCTGGTGGCCCAGTGGTTGAGAGTCCGCCTGCCGATGCAGGGGACACGGGTTCATGCCCCGGTCCGGGAGGATCCCACATGCCGCAGAGCGGCTGGGCCCGTGAGCCATGGCCGCTGAGCCTGTGCATCCGGAGCCTGTGCTCCGCAACGGGAGAGGCCACAACAGAAAGAGGCCCGCGTACCGCAAAAAAAAAAAAAAAAAAAAAAAAGAACACTTCTGGGGCTTCCCTGGTGGCGCAGTGGTTGAGAATCTGCCTGCCAGTGCAGGGGACACGGGTTTGAGCCCTGGTCTGGGAAGATCCCACATGCCGCGGAGCAACTGGGCCTGTGAGCCACAACTACTGAGCCTGCGCGTCTGGAGCCTGTGCTCCGCAACAAGAGAGGCCACGATAGTGAGAGGCCCGCGCACCGCGATGAAGAGTGGCCCCCTCTTGCCGCAACTAGAGAAAGCCCTCGCACAGAAATGAAGACACAACACAGCCCAAAATAAATAAATAAAAAATTTTAAAAAAAGAACACTTCTGCCTGCATTTAGAAGAGTGAATGGTTTCTAAATTATAATACAAGACAGAAGTCACACTCCAAATACAACGGGAAGGAATCAATACAGACAATAGCAGTAGGGGAACAGGATGTTTTTAAAGGTTGGATTTGTCTATGTTTAAAAGTTTCCCTTTCAGAAAAAAAAAACCAAAGGTTCCTTTTCAGTTTTTCAAGGTAAGGAGAAGTTTCATTGTTTCTGTTGATATTTTAGATGATCATGGCCAATGTGTGTTGCCTACCTCCTGCTTTTCTTTCCGGGGGGGTATTTGGGGCAAAGAAAGAAAGGACCTGGCATCCCCAGGGACTTGGGCAACAGATGAGGGGGAGGCAGGTGGTGAGACAGACGTGGATGAGAAACTCACTCCTGTGAACCATCAGGAGAGCTGAACTCTGGGAACAAAATATAGAAACATCACCCATGTAAGTAAGTGTGTGGGGAAATATAGCATCCTTGACAGCTCAATAACTGTTATGCAGAAAACAGCTACAGCCAGCATCATCTGAGGTTGTAAAGTAACATTAAAACTGTTATGAATGACTATCTAAAAGACATGATCCAAAAAAGCACTACAGGATTTGGCAAGCACCTGTATGCGGGGTTAATTAAATTTTCACACTTTGGAAAAAATATATGAGTTCTATGCCTAAAAAACATTGATGATAACAGCATCCAGGGTGGTGAAAAATATGGAAGGAGGCCTTGAAGAGAGCTAAAAGGAGTTCAGTTTTAAGGATGCATTGATCTGATTTCTTATATCCAAGTCAAAGGACTGAGAGAACAAGGAACAAATCCTAGTAAGGCATAGACAATCCAACTTCCAATTGTGCTGGTCAGCAGGACGGAGGGAACTATTTGTTTCAACACGTGGACATCAGAATTTGGAGAAAAGTTGGAATCCTTCCCCCAACAAATATCTGGGGATCCACTTTATTCATTTAATTGCTGGAGAGACAGGCTTACTTTTAGAGCTGCAAAAACAGGGTTCTCAAAGTGTCCTTGCCATACATTAAAAAGTCACAAATCATAAATGCTGGAGAGGGTGTGGAGAAAAGGGAACCCTCCTACACTGCTGGTGGAAATGTAAGTTAGTGCAGCCACTATGGAAAACTGTATGGAGATTCCTTAAAAAACTAAAACTAGAGCTACCATATGATCCTGCAATCCCACTCCTGAGCATATATCAGGAGAAAACCATAATGTTTGTTGCAGCACTATTTACAATAGCCAAGACATGGAAGCAACCTAAATGTCTGTCGACAGATGAATGGATAAAGAAGATCTGGTATACGTATACAGTGGAATACTACTCAGCCATAAAAAAGAATGACATAATGCCCTTTGCAGTAAAATGGATGGACCTAGAGATTATCATACTAAGTGAAGTCAGACAAAGACAAATATCATATGATATAGCTTATATGTGGAATCTGAAAAAAATGATACAAATGAACTTATTTCAAAAACAGAAACAGATTCACATACATAGAAAACAAACTGATGGTTACCAAAGGGGAAAGGGAGGGGAGGGATAAATTAGGAGTTTGAGATTAACATGTTCACACTACTGCATATAAAATAGATAACCAACAAGGTCCTACTGTATAGCACAGGGAACTATACTCAATATCTTGTAATAACCTTTAAGGGAAAAGAATATGAAAAAGAATATATATATATATATGTATATGTATATGACTGAATCACTTTGTTGTACACCTGAAATTAACACAACATTGTAAATCAACTATACTTCAATTTAAAAAAATGCTTTTTAAAATTGGAGAAGTTGACTGTCCTTTCATATTCATTAACCAAAGGACAGAGGAAAACAAACTTTGCAGGTAATCCCACTTACATCTGGTTAGTAAATATTGATGCTTCCTCAGAGTATAAGCTTTGTCTCTACACATCTGCTGAAATAAAATGATCTGTCTCTTTTCTGTCAGTCACTTGCAGAATGTTTTTACATGTACAGCATTAGACTAGTACAGCATTAGACTAGGATGCTAAGTAGTATTTTGGCTTTCTTGAAGAGAAACTAAACATGGACCACATGATAATTACCTTGTAAAAAATTGGGGGACTTCCCTGGTGGCACAGTGGTTAAGAATCCGCCTGCCAATGAAGGGGACACAGGTTCGAGCCCTGGTCTGGGAAGAACCCACATGCTGCGGAGCAACTAAGCCCGTGAGCCACAACTACTGAGCCCACACACCACAACTACTGAAGCCCACGCTCCTAAAGCCTGAAGCCACCGCAGTGAGAAGCCCACACACCAGAACAAAGAGTGGCCCCCACCCACTGCAACTAGAGAAAGCCTGCACGCAGCAACGAAGACCCAACGCAGCCAAAAAAATAATAATAATAGTAAATAACAAAAATAAATCAATTCTAAAAAAAAAATTCGATATCAAGTTATGACAAGAACTATGTAGATTTAAGACTAGAACAGCAGCCCTCATTCTGGAAATGATACCCACTGATGGATGGTATTCCAGAAAGACCCCGGATGATCTGCGTGCAATGTGTTGTCAGAATATCTTTATATAAAGTGTGCCTATGTTTCAGGAAAAGGGTCAAAACAAGTGGATCATCTCTGGTATGAGTTTTTCAGAGGGGAAGTGAAGCAAATACCATGGGTAGAGAACCGCCACGGGGAGCCCTGTCCTGAGCATCCCCATGTGCTCGGGGCTACACTGGGCTCTCTGTACTTTGTCACCCTGTTGCCATCTCGCACCAGACATGGTCCCTTAGGTTCCCTTCCTTCTTACAGACTGGAAATGGAGGCTTAGGAAGTCACACGAATTCCCTGAAGATACGCATCTTTTAAGTAGAAAAACGGACTTGATCACAGTCTGTCTGCCCCTCAAGTCCAAGTGCCCTGCACCAGCTTGTCCTGTCCAGGATGCATCTCTCTTCTCTGCTCCCTTTGACCATCCCCCCTACACCCCAGCAAGATTTGCATAAATAAAGGAAGATGTGTTTGTACAAAAAGAGGTTCTATAGATTCTCCTTTGTCCAAGCCAGGGGGTCAGACATTGCAAACAAGATATAAGGAAATGGATATAATTCCTACCCTGACCTGCTGGTACACAAATAACCATAAGACAGACATGCACATCCAGGAAAGCTTCCTGGAGGGATGAGCATATGAGCTTAGGGGAAAGTCAAGAGCTTCAGCTTGTTTCAGGCTGGATAGTAGTCACAGTTTTAAATCACCCAGGGGTCGTGGAGAGGCAAGAACGGCCCAGGGCTAGAATCTGAGCGCCCCACTGGGTTCCTTGACCCAGTCTCTTACTGTGGGTGGGGTGAGAATGGCCCTTCATTGTAAATGAGGCGGTGAACCAAGGATGCCCAGGTTGCTTTGAGTCCTAAAGATCTACAAGTCTATGTTCTACTTTCATAAAAAAGAAAAAAACATTCTGTTGTTACGCTTTCATCACTTATGCTGTAGACTCATGTGTTAACTAAGCTTTTCCCCTTAAATAAATTGTTTTGACATTTCTTTGTGCTGCCTCTGATCCATTTAATAAATGCAGCTGAAGTCTCTTCTGACAATGGCTAGACAGGCAGCGGTAGCAACCTTGGCTGGGCTAGCCCAGGGAGTCTTTGCTTCTCAGCAAGATGGAAAGACTCCTGACAGCAAACGAGAGGTTGAAAAAGGCCTCCAGGGGTGACATGTTTGCAATCCTTTTGGCGGGTAACCCCCTTTATCCTTGGAAAACATGAAATGCTTGCCATCCCCAGAAGCTACGCCTCTTTGGAGAGAGGAAACAGGAGCTCTCATTTTGCTAATAGCAAAGCTCAGGTGAATTGTTAAGGGACTCCTGATGACAGAGGTGCTTCCAGCAAGATCTGGAATAATTGACCCCATGGAGAATGTACTTAGTGAAGCAGAAAGGGGAGGTGAAACAATAGTTAGCAGATAAACGGAAAAACAACTTGAGGTTTCTGTGCTGATAGCTAAGAACTCGTTAAACAGTGGAAGCCAAAACCCCTCCCCCTCCAACCCAGTGACAAGCCTCTCAATACATCCTACTTGTACTTAGGGCGTCGTTACTTTAAATGTGGTAGTGGAGAAGGAGGGCTGTCTTTTTGCTCTAGCCCTACTTCAAATTGAGTAGCAAATTGTCAGGTTCTTTCACACGCTGCTTTTTGGTGAACTGCAGTAGTGATCTTCATTATCCTTTGTGAGAGGCTACGCTGAGGCCCTTGGGGCATCGGTGCTCATAAATTAATATTTATGGTGAAGATTAATAAAATCTAAATAAAAGAACGGGGACTTAAAAAAATTAAAATTTAAAAAGCTCTTCAATCTGTAAGTCCATTTCCAGTGAAAGGGATGGAGTAGCAGTTAGTAACACGTGTGTTCTGAAACATTTACCAGTAGGCAAATCTCTTAATTGTAACCATTATATTCTGTTATGAATGATCCACTAATCTCTCAATTTCATTCTCCACTGTTTCTCATTTAAGCATACTCTTGGTGTCTTTTTTTTTCTTTGAATGCCTAGTTCTTCAGTTAAAGAAGGAAAAAACCTCTTGCAAAATAATCTACTTTTCCTTTGTATTCTTGTATACTCACATATTTTCTGTTCCATATAAAAGAAAGTAAACAGAAGGTTTGAAAAAGGACTTTAAGGAAATGCTATTCTATTTATGTGCCCTGACCTAAACCATCCATTACCTACTAGTCTTCTAATAGAATTTTTAAAGACCTTCAAAGAGTCCTGCTATCGGATATATGTCATAATTAATGACCCTCAATATGAGAAAGTTTTTCTGGTGTTCAGAAATCACTCCTGTTGTGGTGGGTTTTTTTTAAATAAATTTATTTTATTTATTTATTTATTTTTGGCTGCATTGGGTGTTCATTCCTGCGCGTGGGCTTTCTCTAGTTGTGGTGAGTGGGGTCTACTGTTAGTTGTGGTGCGTGGGCTTCTCTTGTTGCAGAGCACGGGCTCTAGGCGTGGGCTTCGGTAGTTGTGGCTCGCGGGCTTAGTTGCTCCGTGGCATGTGTGATCTTCCCGGACCAGGCTTGAACCCGTGTGCCCTTCATTGGCAGGTGGATTCTTAACCACTGCGCCACCAGGGAAGCCCTGGAGACATTTTTGATTGCTACAGCTTGAGAGCTACTACTGACATCTGGTGGGTAGGCACCAGTGATGCTGCTAAAGATCTTAAACTGTACAGGACAGCGCCTGCTACAGGGAATGATTTGGACTGAAATGTCCATAGCATCCAGGTTGGCAAATCCTGGATTTGGAGGAAGTGGGGCTACATGGGAAGGAGAGACCCCCCCCTGAAACAGCTGCAGGAAATTCAACTCCGGTATTGACTGTGCAGTTTAAATGCTTCACAGTCTTGCGGGATTAATCAATGCAGAGTAAGATTAGAGACAGAAACCAGCCTAGAGATCATTTGAGGTTTTGAAAATTCTTACCCACATGATTCTCGTTATACTTTGGATCTAGTCCTTTTATTGTAGGATTACCAACCCAATTTGCCTCTATTTTTCATCAGGTAAAAGTTGCAATTCATTATTTGGGAATTCTAATCTTTCAGGAAACATTTTGGCTTGGCCAGCTTCACTGTCAGCCTCTTGACATACTTCCCTGGCATAACGTGTGGGATTTATTTGTAATATAAACTTGTGGCTGGTTAGTCCCTGGCTCTGACTTTATAAACTGCCACATTTGGTGGTGGGGGGTAGATTGGACTTTCCCAACATTAACAAGAGAGCTTGAATGTTTTTGTCCCTCCAGAAAAATGTCTATGTGTCAAATGTCAACGATATAAAAGTATTCTTAACTTCATAGCAGGCGTGACTAAATATAGAATGGAACAAAACCTTCCAATGGGTTTCTCGAGCCAAGAACAATAATGATCTACCGTGCTGTAGAGTGAGTGTCTTGCCCGACAACTTCTAAATGTGTTACATGTCTTTTCAACAGGATGGCCACAAGGGGAGTCGGTACAGAGCCTACGTTAAAACAGATTTCCCTTCCTGGCAGCAAAAAGATTTTCCCATCTCATCACCAAGGTTGGAAAATAAGGTTCCATGTCCTAACAGGCAGTTGGAATATTTTGTAAACTTCAGTGGGATCCACTCTTGTAAGGCTTACCAAGGTATACTTGTCCAATGTGTTGGCAAAGCAACAGTGCAGCTCTTTGATAGAAATAAATACAGGAAAACAACTTGATACTTGTTGAAGTCCTGTACCACAAGCCATGTGGCCCTATGGTTAGAAAGAGAGAACTATTACTACCGCCCTTGTTTTGCTTGGTGAGCCTGAAGGAGTTATGAGCAATATCCTTCCTTCCCTGTGGGTCTGACACAGTTTCAGGCAGAGCAGTGTCATCTGAGGTCAAGATCATGGGTTGACTCGTCCCATGGGCAGCCAGTTTCTTTAAGGCCTGTGGCCAAAGCCAGCCCTGCTAGCCTTCCCTAGTGTCCACTTATGAAGATGAAACTGCTGTAGTTGGAAGGGGCAAGAATGCAGGATTACTCCTGGTCTACTTCCAAGAAAGGACATCCTTCAATGTTGTGTTGATTTCATATAAAAAAGTCAGGAGCGTTTACATTTAATATGATGCCATATATGTCATTTCTTATTCCATTAAAAAAAAACTATGTCCTCGTGTCAAAATTAGATTTCTGCATTATGTCCATCTATTACCCTGGGAATACTTCTCTTTCTCAATCTCGAGGCTATGAGTCTGGAGCAGAAAGGGCTCCATTTCTGCTTCTTCACACCCTGTTAATTCTCTTACCTGGTGGATCCTGAAGGGATCGAGGAATGGAGGGTGATGTGGATAGTGTTGGAAAGAGAACACTGCCAGGGGAAGGGTCTGGTTGATGCCCTAGGAAAATAGCTACAAGATGGGGCTTATCCATTTTGCCTCGCCAGACAACCTGACCCTGTTGTCTTATCCACAGGCTCGTGGAAGGTTGCAGCCCAGCAATGTCCTTACGGCTGTTCAGTCCTACCCTCCAGTAAGCTGTGGACCAGAGTTGTTAGTGTGTCAATGATTACACCGCCAGTCAGAGGCCAGGATGGGACCAGTTCTCTACGGTGCCACTGACAACAAAGTAAGAAAGTGGGATGGGTGGATTCTAATGAACCCATGAGGAGGATGGAGAAAGACACCAAGAATTCAACATTCCAGTGTCCAAGGACCATGTGTTGAGAGTCCAATTAAATTCAGTTCAAAGTGCCAGTGGAAAAGAAAACGCATAGCCTTGCTTTCCCAAAACAGGGCACACTCACACTAAGGCTCAGAAAAACAAAGTGACATATACACACTACTATATATAAAATAGGTAAACAACAAGGCCCTACTGTATAGCACAGGGAACAATACTCAATATCTTGTAATAATCTATAATGGAAAAGAATCTGAAAAAGAATATATGTATACACACATACATATATGCAGATATGTAACTGGATCACTCTACTATACACTTGAAATTAACACAACATTGTACATCAACTATACTTCAATAAAAAAACAAGAAAAACAAAGTGAAACTAAACTGAACTAAATTAAAAGGTGAGGGAAGAATCTCAGGTGGTAGGTGACCTAGGGGAACTTTTCTGCCACCTAGAGGCTCGGGCTGGTAGAACTGTAGTTGGGATTTGTGCTTGCCCTTTCAGAGAAGGCGGCCACGACCTCATGAATGTCCCTGGAATGGAGAGAACCTCTCCTGCAATCTCAGTTGGATCAATCTTGCCCCGGTACGGAATCTCCCTGCTTCTGGGCGGTGCCCACAGGAGGAGAACCAAGTGGCAAAGGGTGATCCCAGAAAAGCCTTGAGGTCTCCTGGAGCGGTGACTCTAGCTTGCTCCCCAGGGGGTCCCTGAGGACACTAGACCCTGTTCCAAGCCTATTAGTAGAGACTGGAGGGGTCACTGGACATGCAGGTTAGGGGCCAGCACACCCAGCTCGTACCCGTAGCCCCTTGATCAGGTGAGCTTGAGGGGCAGGCACCAAAGGCAGGTGCCCGGCATCCCCAAGCCAGTGTGGTGACCTCCGTTCTGGGCGGTGGTACATTTTCACTGCAATCTCCCTGGGATGAAGGAGTCCTAGCCTTTCTGAGGATGGTTACTTGCTCTGAAAACTGCTCTGTGACAGGGTAAATGACTCAGAAAGGTTCTGATTCAGCCACAAATGAAACCAGGGAAGGCTCATTAAAGGCACTAATGAGCTCTCCCTTTCAGCGCCACCCCCCAGCGCTATCGTGCTCTCTTGGCTTCCCCAATGCTGTCTCACTGCAATGCTGTGTCCCTGTGCCCTTCACAGGAGAGCGGACTTGCTGAGGCTGAACTCTGTGAACCCAGGATGCCTTCAAGTCTGAAAGTCACGTCCAGCTTGAAGGCATCTGAAAGAGATCAGGGGCTCCCTGCAGGCTACCTAGGCTTCACCAGGGAAGGAGGGAGGACGGTTGAGGGCACACATGGGTTTCCATGATTGGACCAGTGTACAGGACATTACAGCACTACAGACTGCACGGTTGTGCTCCCCTCCCCCCATTCCTATCTTGAAACCTAATCCCAATGTGATGGTGTTTGGAGGTGGGGCTTTTGGGTGGAGCCCTCGGGAATGGGATTAGTGCCCTCCTAAAAGAGACCCCAGAGAACTCCCTTGCCCCTTCCACCATGTGAGGACACAGCAAGAAGATGACCATCTATGAACCAGGAAGGGGGGCTCACAAGACCCCGAATCTGCTTGCAACTTGATCGTGGACTTCCCGGACCATGAGAAATAAATTTCTATTGTTATGAAGTCTCCGGTGTTTTGTTACAACAACCTAAAATGGCTAAGACATTCGGCTTGATTTTTTCTGACTGTGATGCTTAGAAAAAATGTGGATGAATTTTACAGAGGGCTCTGAATTTTCTGCAAAAACAGAAAAACTGCTTCCCATATAAAATGAATGGGTTAAAAAAAAAGATGTATCTTTTGCTTTTATCTGCCTTGAAAGAAGCAGATATATTGTGGTTTCTGTCATAAAATGTCTGATCTTACACAGAGTTGGGGAGGGGGGATTTCGTGAATTATAAAACACTGTTAAGTCATCCTAAAACTATGGGCTATATATTTCATTCTGCGAATTTCTATGGCATTTGCAAAGAACTGGGCTTTTTCACATGGCAAAATGTCCAGCATGAGGACACAAAAGCCAACTCCAACTCTTGATCAAAACAGATAATGTGATGAAAAACAGACCTAAATCCAAAAGTAATGTTTTTGGTGTAATCATAAAGCCAATAATTTTTATTCTTTTTAAATAATACCAAAGCCGAATAGCTATTATGCCTTTCCAAATACCCGATATGGCAGTAGGTTGATGTTTGTGGGTTAAACTGCTGTTGAAAGTCTGACTCAGAGGGGCCTGGGGCAGGGGTCCTGCTAAGTAAGGTGGGAAGGCAGGCAACCTCACGTGGCCGTGAAAGGGATAAGGTCATGTATCACTGGAACATCAGGAAGAACTTTCTATGTTTCCTCCATGTTGAGGCAACAGAATGAAAGACTTGGAGAAACCAGGAGAGGCCATCTGTCTAGGACCCCCTTCCCCGGCAGGTGAATACTGAAACCATGCAGGAGGTCTGCTTACTTCTTGAGGCTCTTTTAGAGCTGGGGCACCACACACCCATGAGCAGCGTGTGACACAGCGCACCACTCTTTGATCGGCTTAACCTTCAAGGTGCTTCCCCTGCCACTGGACAGAAAACTCCCCTGTTTCTAAGTTCGTAGTGATTTTTGGAGACCAGTACTGTCTCAGCTGCTGACTGTTCTGGAAGCTTCTTTTGTGACATGGGAAGGCTTGATAAATACCTCCTGGTGCTGTGCCCTCTCTGCCTGTACCCACAGCACCATGAAGAGAGAGGCCCTTAGCCCTCCAATCAGGAACATGGAGTCTTTGCGAGACCCAGGCTGCTGGGGACAGTCCTGTGGTGTGGCCCTCACTGAGGGAGGTGGAGCCACGTTTAGGTGATGTCACCTGGCCAGGGATTAGCACTGGCTCTACTGGAGCATCTCTGTTATTACAGCCCCTTCATGCCTCTCTACCAGCATCGGTGCAGTAAGAGTAACAGCTGAGAAATATACCTGAGCTGGAGGGAAGCTGGGCAAAGCCAAGCCCAGACCCAACAGGCAAGATGTAGAGTAAATACACAAGGGGATTAAAAAAAAAAAAAAAAAAAAAAAAAAGGTGTTTCCTGAGTGTGGCAGATGAAAACTGCCAAGTCCATGTATTAAATATTTTCTGATCAGTAAAATTTTAATCTGTTACCTTGGGATTGATGTCTGTGTGATTAGGTCCCTCCTAAATATGGGTCTGGCCGCTTGGTTTGGTCCTACAAACTTCTTTTTTTTTTTTTAAAGCAATGGTGAACTTTTCATAAGTTCCTTTCTTTCCTTTCCCTCCTACAACAGACCTGGGAAAGGAGCTTAAAACCAGAACACTATCAAATCCTTTATGAAACATTTGGGGCTAATTACCCTTGCTGGAAGTCTCAGGATTTTAATTTTTTTCCTTTGCCTCTCTCTCTCCTTTTTTTTTCCCCCATTTTAATGGAACACAGTTCAAGTCTCATAAATGCTTAAATATGTAGTTGTAAAGTTTGAGATGTCTCATGGGCACTGCTGTCTGCAAATCTGCCAGGCAGGGCTCTGGGGAGGTTCAAATTCAAACCGGTTTCCGCCTCTGGAAGAGTACGTTACATAAACTGGGCTGGGAGAATTTTCATGCTCAATGTGACAAGTAGTTGAATAAAGTGTGCTCTATTATATATCCAGGGTCAGCCCTAGAAATCCTGCCACCTCCACAGCTAAACAGTGCAGGGGTCTATGCATTTGGCTACTGCTTCTCTCTCCTTATCCAGTTATCAGCAGCAACTAAGTCCATTTTTTTGCTGACTTCTCCAGTCTGCGAGGAAGAAGCCAGACCAGGCCAGGTTAGATGCATCAGTTTTACGTTCCTTTGGCTGAAACCAGAGCCATAAATCAGAGCCCGAGCATTATTTGCACATCCTTAGGGTTTGCCTTCCCCACTCTCAGAGCGATACACCAAGTGGTTTAGGGAGGTAGAAATAGCACTGCCCAGGTGTGGAATAATTTTGGGTCTCACAACGATGAGTTGGGATCCAAACAGGCAAAGGAAGGGATCCAATCTGCTTTTAACTCTGTTTGGTGGTAGCCCTACCCTGACCCAGCATGCCTGAACACGAGGAGGCTGGGATAGCCAGTGAAACCAGAGGCACACACGGATGCTTCCTGAAGCTCAGAGCTAGAAGAACAAACTCAGCTGGACTTTCCAGGCAAGTCCTTCCCTGAACTCAAGGAACACATTTAGATGGGTTGAAGGTCTAAGGCTGGAACCAGGAAGCTGAGATGTGCTGGTTACCCAGAATCCCCTGCTCTACCTCTTCCTTCTCAGAAGCCAGCTGACGCCAGAGGTGTCTTAGGACAGGGGGAAATTTTTCTCATCTTTGCAAAGATTCCAGGTGCTCGGGTGTAACAGTCATTGTCTGTTTCCCTCATTTCCCCCAAGTCACATAAATGTGTCTTTTATTCACGGAATGCATTCCATCTCCCCTGGGTCGCTCCACAGACTCTAGTGGCCGCTGACTCACTTTTTAATGGAACTTTACCATGGGAATAGAATCCAGTCTTTTTTCTCATCTTTTCTTTTACATCCTCCACCTTGCACTTCTTTACTTTTACTACCCTTCTCCTGGCTGAGCTATAAAGTGATCAGTTAAAAATCAGCATGTATCTTTTTTAAAAAAAGATACAAATGAACTTCTTTCCAAAACAGAAAGAAACTCACAGACATAGAAAACAAACATACGGTTACCAAAGGGGAAAGGGGGTTGGTAGGAGGGATAAATAAGGAGGTTGGGATTAACATATACACAATACTGTTTATAAAATAGATAATAGATAACCAACAAGGACCTATTGTATAGCACAGGGAACTACACTCAGTATTTTGTAGTAACCTATAAGGGAAAAGAATCTAAAAAAGAATAACTGAATCACTGTGCTGTACACAGGAAACTAACATGACATTGTAAATCAACTACACTTCAATTTAAAAAAAAAAGACAAAAAAAGAGAGATCATTTTGGTTTCTTTCCCCCCGTCCCGCCCAGTACCAGCATGGACAGCCTATAATGATTATAGGAAAACAACCAGCAAGCCAAGCTATGGGACAATAAAAAGATCGGGTTCTTTGGGTGGGGGTGGGGATGCACAGGCAGAAGCATAGATTTAGGGCATTGGAAACACTCTTAAGATATTATAATGATGGACACATGTCATTATACGTTTGCCTAAACCCATAGCACGTATAACACCAAGAGTGAACCCTAAGATAAACTATGCATTGGGGGTGATTCCAGTGTGTCCGTGCTAGTTGATCTTTGGCAAAAACTGCGCCGTTCTGGTGAATGAGGATACTCAGGGTAAAGAAGTTGTTGACCCTGTTAAGGGGGGATTTGTGAGAGGAACTCTCGTCATGTTCTAAATGAGAGGTTTTCTGCTTGCATTTTCTAAAATTTACTTTTTATAGGTAGAGCTTTGCTTACTTACACAGCAATTTAGTGTAATTAATTCACACATGAATTAATACATGACTTCAAGGGGAGTTTACTTTTAGGTACTCATCACCCTGATTTGGGAAATACAGGATGGGTCCTAGCAGCTCATGTCCAGGGCCAGATTTCATCAAAAGGAACACAATGTAGACCAGAATCCATACTGCCAAGATTTTTCAAAAGCTTCAAACATACTTAAATTTTGTAAGACATTTTATGATTCACAAAGCAATTTCACAAACTAGTGACCTTCACTCAAGTCTATTGGGTAGATTTTATAAATCCCTACTTTTGTAGACAAGGACACTGAGTTCCAGAGTGGGTGACAGTTAATAACTGCTACCACGCCGATAACTGAACCTAGGTGTGATACTGTGATTTATCAGAAATATATATTTGGTCTTCAACCCTGTTCCTGGCACAGAGCTCCTCGGATATCCTAAGTGATAAGGTGTCTTTTGTTATTCATAACAAGCCCCTTCAGCCACATCTGAGTTTATGTTAATGGAGTGACATTTGGAAAGCCCCTAAGGACGGGGCATGGGGGTGGGGGGGGCTGGTTGCCAGGGGAAACCACTGTGTGATTAGAGGGTTGCGACCTGCAGGAAGGGGAGAGGGGCTGGAGGTTGAATCAATCGCCAATGGCCAATGATTTAATCAATGATGCCTACTTATTGAAGCCTCCATAAAAATACCAAAGCACGGGGTTCAGACAGCTTCCGGGTTGGTAAACACAGGGAGGTGCTGGGAGGGTGGTGCCCAGAGAGGGCATGGAAATTCTTCCCGCCTTCCCACATACCTTGCCCTGTGCATCTCTTCCACCTGGCTGTTCCTGAGTTATATCCTTCTATGATAAACTAGTTATCTAGTAAGTGAGCTGTTTTCCTGAATTCTGTAAGCCACTCTAGCAAATTAACAGAACTTGAGGAGGGGGTGGTGGGAACCTCTGACCTCCAGTAGGTCAATGCACAGGTGACAACCTGCACTTGCGATTGGCATCTGAAAAGGGTTGGGGGGGAGTCCTGTGGGACTGAACTCTTAACCTATGGGATCTGATGCTATCTCCAGGTAGCTTCTCAATCTCAGAATTGCGTTAAATTGAGGGACATCCAGCTGGTGTCACAGAATTGCCTGATGCGTGGAAAACCCACACTTTTGGAGTCAGGAGTGAAGCAGTCTTGTAGCAGCGTACTGAGAGTTGAGGGGCAATGTGAGTGTTTTCCCTTTATACTCGGTTTTCCAACTCCAGGCTGCACCCTACGCCACTGAGATTTCTCAGCGTCTTGTTTCAGAAGCGATGGGGAGGGAGAACAGACATTCACATCTGTGTATCTTTCTCTTTGGAATGCACGAAATGAGATGCTAGTCATTCTCCATGTCATCAAGAGTCAATACTTCTTAGGACAGATCACAGAATCTCAGAAAATGTTTCTTTAATTAGCAGTGTTACTAACTTTGCAACATGTAGACGATTTCCCCAGGAAAGAGTCTCCTGGGTTAGTGCAGTGTGACCTGATCCTATGTGAAGAATTCTCCTCCACCCACAGCTGGTTCTATGGAGATGAAAAACAGGTACACACCCTAAAATCTTGCCCCAGATCAGTGGCTTTGGGGGATGCTGAATTTCCAGCCAAGAGGACGCAACAAAAAGGGGGGACACTTGCCTTAGTTGTTCTGGCTGAATTTTACTGATGTTTCAGTGTGATGTTATTTCTGGCATCGTCTTGATTAGTGACTCAAAGACTGGTTTTAACTTGGGGAAAGTCTGCATCTGAGCAGATTTCATTTCTGTCTTCTCTTATCTCCTTCACTGAAATTCAACTAATTTAGTACTGTGCTGATCTAGTGCCAGAGACGATAGAAAAATAAGTAAGATCTGATCTTCTCACTTGAGGTGCCTCCTGTATGAGATGTGAGACATTCTGTAAACCATGCTGTTTGAAGGCATAATGATAACAATAATAAAGCAACCTAGGGATGCCGAGATTTAATATTTCATGGAGGACTCTACCCTTCCATCCGACCTTTCTCCTGCTCTGTCCTTGGCTCACCGTACCCGAGCCATCCTGTCTTCTTTCTCTTCCTAGAACAGGTCAAGTTTGTTTCTGCCTCAGGACTTTTGCACTTGCCCTGCCCTCTGCCCTCTGTTCTTCTTCTAGAACTTTGCTGGCCTGGTTCTTTTTCATCGTTTGGGTCTCAGCTCAGATGCCAGGTCAGGAAGTCCTTCCTGATGACCTTATCCTGTTTATTTGTTTAGTTACCATCTTTCTTGCCCAATAGCATGTAAGCTCCCCATATATATCCTTGAGAGTCAAGAATACACTATGCCATGAACATGCAGCACTAAAAAAAAGACTGAGATTCAAAGTGAGAGAATAAAACCAGACTGAGAATTGATCTTTGGTTTATCCATTAGATGGAATGAGGAGCAAGAGAAACTGGCAATGCAAGCTGAGAAGGAAGAGGAGGATAAGCACAGGATAGAAGCCAAGGGTGCTGAGTGCCTCCAAGGAAAAGGGGAGGAAAGCTACAGACACATTGAGGAGGATGGGAACCTGGCATTGGATGCAACAGGTGGTCAGTGGTGATGTTTGAGAGAAACAGGACAGGAGGGGCAGAGGCCAAGATCACAAGGCTTAAGAAGTGGTTGGTGAGGATGCAGGGGACTCTAGGAACAGTGGGTTCCACCTGATGGCTGGCAGAGGAGGGAGGACAGAGTTAGTGTGCCATCTTGGAATCGGAGCGGCTTGAGAGGATGCACTTCTGAGGTTAGATGGGGAGATCTCAGTCTGAGTGTAAACCGGGAGGAAACCAAACCAGTGTTCAGAAAACACTGAAGATGAAAGAAGCAGGCGAGTTTACAGAGGCGAAGTCCTTCTGAAAGAGGTGAGAGAAGAAGGAGAAAAAGAGTACAAACGAAGGGATTCCGCTAGCCAAGTTTGGGGGTGGGGAATGTCATCCTCATCAGTGGGAAAACATTAGGGATGATCTGGTACTATGACCTACAATTTTACAGACAAGTGATAGGTGAGAAGAGCTGTTCTCTTTGCTTTTCCATGTTTTGGAGTTAAGCTGTTCTTTAACATTTTCATCTTAAATTAGAAGTGGCTCACTTTAGAACCAATTAAATCTGGCTTAATTTAACATCTCTTAGACGAAGCAAGATTTTTTTTTACCCACAACGTATATAGTTACCCACCCCTCTTCTTATGCTGTTTGTTTTCTGATTTTTCAGGTAATACGTGCTCTCCGTAAAAAAAAAAAAAGAATTGGAAAACACAGAAAAGTGGAAGGAAGTGAAAATGTACCTGTAATTCCACTACCCAGAAATAACTGTTATATTACAGCACAGTGGCTTAAGAGCGTGAATTCCAGGAACATCTGCCATGGTTCAAATTTGGTTCTATTACCTCCTACTGAGGGACCCTCGCAAATTACATAAACTTTAAAGCTTTGGTGTCTTCATACGTAAAATGAAGATGGTGGGGGCTTCCCTGGTGGCGCAGTGGTTGAGAATCTGCCTGCTGATGCAGGGGACACGGGTTCGAGCCCTGGTCTGGGAAGATCCCACATGCCACGGAGCAACTAGGCCCGTGAGCCACAACTACCGAGCCTGCGCCGTCTGGAGCCTGTGCTCTGCAACAAGAGGCCGCGATAGTGAGAGGCCCGCGCATCGTGATGAAGAGTGGCCCTCGCTTGCCACAACTAGAGAAAGCCCTCGCACAGAAACGAAGACCCAACACGGCCCAAAATAAATAAATAAATTTAAAAAAAAGAATATCCTTAAAAAAAAAAATGAAGATGGTGGTAACAGCCACTGCCTAGCAGCACTGTGGTGAGGACTGAATTACATGAAGATAAAATTATGGCTGAGAACACACCGCCTCGTACCTGACATATGGGAAGTACGGATATCCCAATTTTGCCATAACAGCGTTTTTCACCTGACTTTTCCATATAGATGTTCTCTTTGGGAAATGGGAATTTTTGTGCCTGAAGAGTTGTATATCCTATTTTTGTTCCCACATATCATTACCTTGTGAACTTTTTCCTATAACATGTGCAACATTTCCCTTTTTATTCTAAAGTGAGCTATGGCATGTTTCCTCAAAGAAATGAAAGAACTACGTATTGTCACTACCCTGGCAGTATCAACTATTTTTAACCCTTTGTAAAACCTCAGAACTCAGCCTAGCATAATCATACAAGAAGTTCACTTTGCAAAGGATCACCACAGGGCAGCTGCCCATCCTCATTCTTTCTTTACAAAAAACAAATCAGGAGCAAAAAGGAATGATCTAGCGCTGTGCTAAGAGGTCAGGGCAGAAACAGACCCAGATGTGTGCAGTTTTCACTTCTCCACCAAGTCTTCACTGCTCTTCTCTGGGCTAGGCTATGTTTGTACAGAAATAAATAAAAGGAGAGACCTCTTTCTGATCAGTTTCCTATGGTGCCCAGTGGCTCTGGCTGTTCATGCAACGGGAAAGCGTCTCCAAGTGAGAATCGTGGTCCCTGCACCATCAGAGCTCGCCCAGACACAGGTGTCACAGTCCCACGGCAAGACACCCTCATCCCCTCCTGCTGGCAGCCTGTGTGATTGGCTGGGGTCATCAGCCAAGCTCCTCCAAGGTCACACCTGGAGTATATCACGGACCCGCACACTGGGGTCAAAAACCCCACACCAAACCCTCCCAGAGCGCCCGTGTGAAATGCAGGGTCTCCACGCTATCTTGACTCTGTTGTTACCCTTTTAATTTGTGATACCTTAGGTCGCAGGTAGGCTACAAATAATCAGCACATTGTCTTTAAAAGCAATTCACATTTTCTCCTAATAAAGGACCTTGACTTTGATTCTTTTAGCCATCGACATGATTTTCTTTCTTGGACTGGCTCCATTTTTCAAATGTCATAGGATCTTAGCAAAGCATATGTCATATTCAGTTGTGTAAGGTAGTCATTCTACCCAATTGGAATAATTCTGCTCCTAAATGCTATTTAATCATTCTTCTGACCCAAGCTCCTGAGGTGTAAATGCACGAAGAAGAATCTGGTGGCTGGTGAGGCTGAAATACCGCAGGGGTGGAGAAAGCTCTCTCTGGCTCCAGGCACCTCTGTTCCCAGATGAGTGGTACCATTAGCCCATGGGCTTTCATGTGGGGCTAGGAGCTAACCCTTGAAGTCTGACATTACAATTCCTTCCTTAATTAAAAACACATTGTAATAGCAGTGGTGTTGCCTGATGGCAGGCTTACTTGCCAACATGGACCCAGTGCCTTGATGAGGTCTACTTTCTTTTAGAATTTCTAGTGTATTAAAGGCCCTACAGAGGGCTTCCCTGGTGGCGCAGTGGTTGAGAGTCCACCTGCCAGTGCAGGGGACACGGGTTCGTGCCCTGGTCCGGGAAGATCCCACATGCCGCGGAGCGGCTGGGCCCGTGAGCCATGGCCGCTGAGCCTGCGCATCCGGAGCCTGTGCTCCGCAACGGGAGAGACCACAACAGTGAGAGGCCTGCATACTGCAAAAAAAAAAAAAAAAAAAAAAAAAAAAAGGCCCTACAGAAAAACTGTGCTCCATACGTGGAGATACCCAGCCTTCCAGAAAGGCACAACTGGGGAGAAGGTGGGTATTGATTAGTAATCAGTGCTGGGAGAAGAACATAGTTCTTATATATAGCACAGTACGTCAAAAGTATATTGCTATATTTTTCAGGCTCTCCCACTCTTGGTTTGAAATTGGTAATGCATGTGAAAAATATCAAGGTGGTTTTTATTTTAAGCCCTTTCACACTTATCTCTATAGCTGCTGCAAAGGGCCTTCCTAGCAAAGCTAGACTTCCATGAGGGCTTAAGTGACAAATGAAGGATTAATAACAGAATGACTACCCTTTACTGAGCATCTCGTATGTGTATACAATATGCTGAGTGCTTTAGGTAGGCTATCTTATCCTCAGAACAATCTTAACAAGACATTGATTTGCACCCCCATTCTACAGAAGAGGAAACCGAGGCTCATGACAACTAAGTTCACGCAACAGGTAGATGATGGACCTGTATTTGGTGGAGACAGGTAATTTGGACGCGTATCAGTTTGACACCAAAGTCCCTGCTCACCTCAGATACACCACAATGCTAATCTAAAATTACAAGTGGCTCTCCTATATTTACTGCAGCATTATTTACAATAGCCAAGACATGGAAACAAACTAAGTTTCTGTAGTGATGGATACATAGAGAAGTTGTGGTATAAATGCACAATGGAATATTATTCACCCATAAAAAGAAGGAAATCCAGCCATTTGTGACAACGTGGGTGGACCTTGAGGGTGTCAGATAGAGAAAGACAAATAATGTATGATGTCTCTTATGTGTGGAATCTAAAAAACACAACAAAAACACCCCCACAAACTCACAGAAAAAGAGATCATATTTGTAGTTTCCAGAGGCAGGGCTGGGAGCTGGGAGGAACTGGATGCAGGCGGTCAAAAGGTACAAACTTCCAGTTATAAGATAAATAATACTAGGGATGTAATTTAATGTACAGCATGATGACTGTAGTTAACACTGCTGTATGGTGATGAAAGCTGTTAAAAGAGTAAACCCCAAGAGTTCTCATCACAAGGGAAAAAGAGTTTTTTTCTTTTTGGGGGTATCTATTCAAGATGATGGATGTTCACGAAACCTGTTGTGGTAATCACTTAACAATATGTATAAGTCAAATCATTATGCTCTATGTCTTAGACTGCTATATATGCCAGTTATATCTCAAGAAAACTGGAAAAAAAAAACTACTAGCTGAAAAAATAAGAAAATAATCGTGGCTGTATGGCTGTGTATTTTTCCCAGTGGCACAGAAAATGGATTTAGCGGTGAGTTTTAAGAATCAAATGAATTGACGTGCATTCCTGAGCATCAATAATGATTTGGAGAACAGTACAGGGTTGGAGGAGAAAAACAAAACAAATGGACTCCTTCTGAGTCTTGGCCCTCCGCAAGTGCCTGGGAGGGTTAGAAGCAGGAGATCTTGAGCATTTCTGAAAACAGATTCACGAGTTCCGCATTCAGCTCCGAGCCTCCCTCCAGCCGCCACACTGGGTACTTCCTCAGTTCCTGAGAACTGAGTGTCTGCTTATCCAGAACATTCTTGTTAAACAACTGGCTAAGAAAGTCACGGAGAGCATCGGCAGGCCCTGAACCAGAGGGTAACCCCAACAGTCGGTGAATAACAAGACCAGCACTCTCTCGGAGGTTGTTCTCTGCCTCTGTACAGATGCCGGTGGGAAGTGTGTCTTGAAGGGTAAAGATTCAACAAGTAGGCAGGTACTTCTGAGAGGCTCTACTGCCTGACTGCTGCTGTTTATTAACCTTTCCACTTCTCTTTGGCTTGCACTTTATCACAAGCGGAGTCTAAAGAAAAAGGAGGGAGTGTAAACCCTCCTTTGCTGGGGACAGCACGGTGTCTCACATTCAGAATCTAGCTGGAAATTGGGAATCCTTGGTGTTATTTCTAGCTGCGATATTAATTCATGGGGTTGAGCAAATCACTAGTTGTGTCCTGCTTTCAGTTCTCCCTTCCATTCAGTCCTGTTTTGGTCCTTGTATCTCTTTGGCCCCTAGCTCTCCCTCTCTCCCTCAGTACTATAAGCCCCACTTAGAAAGTGGATGATATATGGTAACTGTGAATACATCCGATGTTGTTTCTCTCACATCTTTTCCCATACTTGCAATAATTTTTCTATCTGGGAACCATCCCTTCACCTATAGCCTTGCTAAATCCTGTCTGGTCTCTGTCTTCCTCCCTGAATCCTGCTCTGAGCCCTGGTCCCTTCTTTCTCTGAAATACAACAGGATTTGTTGTCTGAACTTCTCACTTGGCATCTATTGCCTACTGCCACACATCCCTAGTTATCTTTTTACTACTTACCTGACTGATTTACCTGGCTGCTTTGAAACTTGTAGCAAATACCTTAACCTAGCCTTTTGTTTTTCTCTCAGTATTAGCACACTGACTGGCACGGGACTTAGTCAATGTTTGTTGATTGAAATGTAAAACAGCAGTGTTAACAACGGCAATGGCTACCTTTTATTTATTTATTTATTTTTAATTTTTAAATTTTTTTTACATCTTTATTGGAGATGTAATACATCTATTTTTTACATCTATATTTGCTTTACAATGGTGTGTTAGTTTCTGCTTTATAACAAAGTGAATCAGTTATACTGAATGCTTCCTGCCCACCAGACTGATGCTAAGAGCTTTAGGTCAATATCTCACTCATGATGACACAATTTTGAGGTCTTATTTATCCCCATTTTACAGTGGAGGAAACTGCAGCTCAGTAACAAGATAACGACTGCATAGCTATTACATGCTGGAACTGAGATTCAGCCCTAGAGCTACAGGGTTCCATCAGTGCCATGCTACCCTGCCCCAAGCAAGAAATACGTGATGACTGACTACAACAACAATGAAACAAGGCAGGGACATTTCCACTTACGGTTAACGTGGCTGTAGACAGGTGACCATGAAACTGAAACTGAAGCAAGAAGGAGATAATGCAAGGATTCCATGAAAACAACTTTGCAGTTAGCGGTTTCTCATACGGGACCTCCCCAGTGCCTTGTGCTTCAAACTTGGAACTCTGAAGTCAAACTGCCTGGATTTGAATCTTGGCTCCACAGTTCACCAGCTGTTTGACCTTGGGTGAGTGACATTAAGCTCCTGGCAACTCAGTTTCCTCGGGTATAAACGTGGACAATCATGGAACCCTCTCATATTGTTGCCTTGAAGATTAAATATATAAATGTGAAAGGCACATATATGGAGCCTTAAATAAACGTCAGCTATTATTATCAAGAATCTCTAGGACTTCCCTGGTGGCGCAGTGGTTGAGAATCCACCTGCCAATGCAGGGGACACAGGTTCGATCCCTGGTCTGGGAAGATCCACATGCTGTGGAGCAACTAAGCTCGCACACCACAACTACTGAGCCTGTGCTCTAGAGCCCGCGAGCCACAACTACTGAGCCCATGTCCCGCAACTACTGAGCCCCGCATGCTGCAGCCCATGCTCCTAGAGGCCGTGCTCCACAATGAAAGTGTAGCCCCTGCTCGCCGCAACTAGAGAAAGCCCACACACAGTAAAGAAGACCCAACGCAGCCAAAAAAAAAAAAAAGAACCTCTAACTCAGACCAAAGTAATAGAATCTAGGCTGAAAGGCAGAAATGGTTGTGTATTTCACTAGATTTCAGGCAATGGGAAAGAGCTCTGTTTTTATCCTTCAATCCTGAACACAACAAGGAAACTGCCAGTAGGGAGTTTTAGAAGAGAGAGACAGGCTACCCAAGGACTGTATCTCAAGGATTACCACATACGCCAATGCCACGCTGACCTGAAACTCATCACTCAAATGGCTGTAGGAACCAAGGGTGGCAACAGGAGGGACCTCCTGGTGGTAGACGATTAACGCTGCGGTATGTGAATAGGGGTTTTCTACAATCACTAAACATCTGGCCTCTGATTGTTTCTTATGAGCTGCGTGACCTTGAACTGGGTGACCTAACCTCCATTTTCTTACCTATAAAGTGGGATAATCATTGTAGGATCATGGAGAAAATTAATGTATACGTAAAGCGCTTGGAACAGAACTCAACAAACACCTTCAATTTATTTTACTTTTATAGTTATCGCCAGTCTAGACACGTAGTTTCCTTGGGTGGTTGAGATGTAGCCTCAACAGAAGAGAAGAGATTACTCTTGACTAAGTTAACAAGATTCCCCAGCACTTCAAGTATTTCATTCTACTAAGTGGCTTAAATAAGGGAATTTTATTAGACAGCATGGGCTGGAATTCTCACAGTCTCTTCTCAGCAACCCCCTCCTTGGTAATCAGATAATGTCTATCCGCATTCTTCAAAAGCTGGGATTTTTTTTTTTTTTTAGGATTTCATCTCAATACCCTGCAGAGACCTTTTAGAGGAAGGCCAGGTTGTGACACACAGCTGAGCCAATTTTTTTGCAAGGGTTTAGCTACGGCTTCATGGGCACGGGAGGAAACTAAATATAACCTCAGGTGTTAAAGGAGGTCAAGCCCGCCTCACGGGGGTCCTCCAAGCCTGCCTCAGAGCATACAGTGAGAGCTGGCACTCGCTGTCCTTCCACTGCCAAGCCTGGATCAGAGCCCTCAAACGAGGTGTCAGCTGCAACTTGGTGCCCAGGGCTGAAGAGCAACAAGGACATCCTCTTGCTCCGAAAATGCTGGGGGTGGTGGTGCCCTGTGCTCTGGGCTTGGCCAAGAGAGAAAGCAAACTGCAGGTTATTTGGCCCAGACCAGCAGACACCGTGCAAAAGCCTCAGTGGCCACTCTGAAACAGGGAAATCACAGACCAAATGCTCGCCTAGGGAAGCACCAACAAAGCTGCCTGGTGTGGGAGAGGCAGTCCCCACACTTGGATCCTGGCTCCACAGAGAGGAGAGAACAGAGGGCCCTTCAGATTTCTAGGAACCACCAATCTTGGGACTTTCATTCAGCGCTAGGTCCCCAGAGGCCACCACTACCTAAGACACCAAAATTGCCTACTTAGGATCTTGGGTCATAGCTTGTTTATTTCCTGACACAATTGTCTGTCAAAAGACTTCCTTAAATTTCCCCTAGAAACTTAAAGGATGCTCATGAAGAATACTCTTGTACAAATTTGGAAACTGAGTATTTTTTTCTTCTTTCAGAAGTTAAAGAATATTGTTTTATATCCCCATTCATTTCTCAGAGGAGAGGATACGAAAGGCTCAGGTACCTTTAAATTTGCTTTCATTTTGTAGCCAATGAGTAAATTAATAATAATGGCTTAACATCTATTGTGCTGGTATTATTTATCAGGCTTGGTCTAAGTATTTTATATATAATGCCTCATTTGATCCTAAAGATGACCGTAAGTGGTAAATAGAGTTATTTCTGTTTCCAGATAAGAAGATTTGGTCTGGGGACTGGGATTTTATACTGAATTCACTGACTCAGGGCACAAGCCCTAAACCCTTTGTGACAGGCAGGCCAGCTGCCCATCCACCTGATTTTCCCAGCATCCCTAACGGTTGGGGGTTGGCCATATGACCACCTTCTGGCCAATGGGATGTGAGTATAAGGGAAGAGTTCTACTTCTAGGTCTGACCTAGAAAAACTCTCAGGGGTGCTTCCCTTCCATGTTCTTCTTTACTAAATAAATAGGTCACTGAGACCCTAGAGGAGGGATGAGTCACAAGTTGACCCTGAACGATCCTGGGGAAGGCCGTCTAGCAACCACAACATGTTGGACTTATTATGAGTGAGAACTAAATTGCTGTTGTGATAAGTCACTGAGATTCCCAAGGTATCTACTGCAGAAGCCCAACTTACTTTAATTCATGCACCCTTTGAGAAAAATGAATCGACTGTCCACAGTTAAAACGTTATTGCTAGTGGACCCTTAGGGCAGAACTGCCACCTAGTTCTACAATGTACGTTTTCTCTCAAAATACAGGGTGTGCAGCCATAATAAGGAAATTCTCCTCCAACTTCGGAAGATGATAAAGAGACCCCAGGCCCTGTTACCATCTTCCAAAGAAGGTTAGCATGACATGAAAATAATCAGATTGCACAATCATCATTTATTAGGAACCCATCTGGTGTGGGGATGAGCTCATAGCCTTGAGAATAAGGAAAATTTCCAGCTGAGGTTGGACGGTGAGGCTTCCAAAACAGGCCAGCTGTTTTCAGAAGGTCCAGTGCTGGGTTAGGACAAGGCTCATGAAGAGTGACCAGTGGTCAAGTGCTATGGTCACCATTATTGTAAATGATATAAATCATATTACACTTATTACATAAGGATGCATGATTGTTAGCCTAACAAATTCAGTCTAATTGTCTTCCTTTTTTCTGCAGCAGCTTTGGGCTGGTACATTGTGTTATTTCTGCCCATCCCCTTTGCCTAGTTAACCCTCACTTGTCTTTAAGATTTCTGCTCATCTATTGCCTTCTCAGGAAGCCTTCCCTGATGTCTCAGAACAAGTAAGTTCTCCTGTTAAACCCTCTTAGGCTACTGGGTACCTTGTCCTCAAAGCACTGACTTCTAATTTTAATTTCCCGTGAGTTTGCATAATTATTATATTAGCACTGTTGAGTGAATGATGGTCAGAACTCTACCAGTGGAACATAATCTCTATACAAATATGGAATCATGTTTGGTTTTGTTCACCATCCTATCTGTAGAACTCAGCACAATAGCTGGCACTTAGCAGGTGTTCTTTAATTATTTGTTAGATGAATGAACAAACACCTGAGGGAATGAATGAATCTTCATTTAGTGAGGAAACTGAGGTAGAAATATGCTGTACCCCTATTTATTAGTATAGCTACAAAATATAACTTAGAATTTTTGATTTCTGCAGCTACTACTGCCCATCTTCTCCCAAATCACTCTGTAGAAAGAGACGCCTTAAAATCAGCTGGCACTTGCGTAGGTGATCATCACCCCAGAACAAATGTTGATAACATAGATGCTGAAGTCCTACCTGACAAGAGACCAGCCACTAACTTCTCTGAGCCTTGATGTGGTACTCTCATTTATAACCCCCCTCACTGGTGTCAAGAATCAAAACTAAGAGAATGCACTTGACAGCGCTCTGTAAACTATAAAAAGATGCATGTATGTTTTTCTTGAAGTTAGAAAGGGTGAAAAATCGTCTCTCAATTGATGGGATTTTGAAAAGACACCACTTTGTGAAGAATAGGGCATTTTGAGGAGATTAGGCGAAGACTTGCCATTCAGTTAAATAATCATTATTTCTAGGCAATGTCAGAGAAATTAGATCCCCCAGTCTCTATCAGCCCCAGCCCCATAGACCCTTAAACAAACATACAATTTAACCAAAAAACTGGCTACTCTCCTTCTGATGGGATTACTGTCTCCAAGCCCCACCTGAGTAGAAGTTTAGAAGCCCTCACTATTCAAAGGTAGTGTGTGATATTGGTCAAAAGAAAAACTTCTGAGTTGACTTCCACGATGCTTCCACAGTAAATTAGCATATGTTGAGAGGGACTGGCCCGAAGTGAGTTGCTTGATGTAGTGACTGAAAGCTAATTTTAAACCCTGAAAGTATTATTTTCTCACTGGAACCAAGGAAAGTGCTTTCAAGAAGGATGAAAACATACCCCATGTCAGACTCGAAAATATTTTCTGAACAAAGTAAAAACTGAGCTCCTGCTTTGTTTGTAAATATGTTGTTAGAAAATTCAAGAATGAGTTTTGCAAACTCAAGAGTTTTGAATGGTCCTACTGCAAAGACGTGATTCTTTGTCAATGTAAGAAAATGCTGTTGCAAACACAGGGTGTGTAACATTTAAGCACATCTGCAGAAATGCAAACACATCAGCCTTTACTGACAGGCACCAACAGCCATAGTGGGTGGCAGAAAAGGTTGAAGCAAACAAATGCACAAACTTGACAAAAGGTAGAAAGGAACGGAATAAATTTGCTAATTGTTCTTCTTGGTGCAAGTCTATTTTTTTTTCCGCTATAACCATAACACATGTTGTAGATCATCAGAGAAAAGGCTCAGCCCCGTACCATATGTGGGCACTAAATAATATGAAAAGCACAACCCTTGGAAAACATACATTGCCGGAATGAAATGATGAAAGAGGAACAGCAAAAATAGCAAATTGAGCATCAAAGCCTAGCTCTGCACATGTGGGAATGTTTTTTGAAATCAGGCATCATCCATCGGTCCCAGGCTGGTTGTATTAGTTGCTTTAGAAGATGCAAATGAATCATTGCAAACCCAATCCCCTTTTAGAGGAATTGTTTATCATTAGGAGAATTTATCACTGATATCATTATAACTCATCATGCAGACAGTTGATAAAGTTGCAGTTTCAAAATGATTCCTACTTCTAGAACCTCTCAGTTTCAGAAACATAATTCCTACTAAGAAGAAAATGCACGAATCATTCTCTGTGACTATAAACCCCATCCTGGGGTGATAAAGCAATCTCCTCTGTTGGCTCACCTATTGTCGTTTTTTTGTTTTTGTTTCTGTTTTCTGGCAGCGTTTGTGGAAATGCAGTACATACAGGTCAATGTAGGCTGGTTCTGTGGGCCACAGATAGTCAGTGTCAGAACACTGGGTCAGAACCACTCTATATAATTAAAAAAAGGACTGTTCCCCAATTCCTGACACTTGGTTGTCACTCTAGCCATTGGTCCGTATTTTCTTCTAGAAGAAGCAGTGATGGGTGAACCATGGATGATTTTAAAACTATGTAAGAAATCACACTTCTTGGAAGAAGATGGGAACGTACACTGGGACATTTTCCCACTCCTAGTTTCTTCCCTACAGCTTATATCTTAAAGTCAGGAAGAACAGGTAAGTTTCCTCTTTGGGCTTTGTTCAGCAGGTTTCAGAAAATAAAAAACAGAAACAAAGTTGACAACTCTCATGAAGGGTACTGTTTCTACAAATAGACCAAAAATGAAAAAATTGAAAAAATGAATGACATCCAACTGAAAAAAAAAATAATCTAAAACAGGCTCCATATGCCTTACATATGTGGTCTCCATCTTTGGGGCCAGAAGCAATTTATGGCACAGCAATAATTCAGGTTATTGGTCTTATTTATCTTAATTTTCCTGTAGTTCATACTGGTGATAAGGGGTGGGGTGGTAGGGTTCAAAGGTGGATTCATCGTGATGCTAATGAAGCTTAAACTTCAGGGCCCGTCACTCCTTGGGGCCTTTTCCAGGTCTTTGGGATGATACCTAGTAATATGTGTAGGTAGCCATATTTGCATAAGGAGCTATTTTAATTGCCGTCAGTTATGACGACTGTCTCTGTCTGCACTGACCTACCCTCTGTTAAGCTTCCCATCTTGATCACGTAACACTGGAATGGCCACAGGTATTTTTTAGAATTGAGCTCAGGGAAAGTTGAGTTGGGATACATGTAGTTTGGGTTTAGAGGGATATATATATAAATATGAAGTTCACAGTCATTTCCATCTATCTATGAACAGATGGAAATGGATGATACCATTGAAGGAATGGTTTCCAGCCTTACTCCTCACCCTTAAGTGCTGACTTACCTTCTGTTGTCCATGAAGGTACAGGGCCCAGGGTCTTACCCAGATATTACTACATCTTATAGCACCTGGCTATGGAAGTGTGTGGCCTCCACACAAGAGAAATCAGGTTTATAATGCAAGGAGCCAATATGCAGCAGCATGGATGGACCTAGAGATGATCATACTAAGTGAAGGAAGCCAGACAGAGAAAGACAAATATCATATGATATTGCTTATATATGGACTCTAAAAAATATGATACTAATGAACTTATTTACAAAACAGAAATAGACTCACAGACATAGAAAACAAACTTATGGTTACCAAAAGGGAAGGGGGGTAGGGATAAATTAGGAGTTTGGGATTGAAATATACACACTACTATATATAAAATAGGTAACCAGTAAGGACCTACTGCACAGCACAGGGAACTATACTCAGTATCTTATAATAACCTATAATGGAAGAGAATATTAAAAAGAATATATCTTTGTATATATATATATGTATAACTGAATCACTTTGCTGTACACCTGAAACTAACACAACATTGTAAATCAATTATATTTCAATAAAAAGTATGTATATATAAATGCAGGGAGCCAGAACCTAGTCTGCAGAGAAATCTTCCATTCAACAGACCAGCAAAATTATAAGTAGAGTTTGGTTCTCATAACCCCCAGTCAAAAGTGAAAGTGTTGTCTCTGTCAGGAGTGTATATAATATAAAAAGGCAATTGTAAAAGCATCATGTAATTTTTTCTTTATCAAAGGAGATAGAACATAACTGAATTTTTCCAGAATTCCTTTGTTTAGAGCTCTCTTTTATTGTAGTTTTACTATAAACAGTATGTTTGATAATAGATCATGCATAGAAGAAACTTGAGAGAAGGATTTCCAAATTTGACAATCCTAAAAATGTGCCCAATATTTCCAAAGACAAGTTGTGAATCTGAACAAGACCTTTCTCAACTAACAGTAATAAAAACACAGATTTTGATCAGCCATGTTAGAGGAAAGACCAACTTCTCCTTCTCTTCCCTCACTACAGAAAATATTACAAAGTCATTGCCTCGTGAAAAACAGATGGAAGAGTAGGGAGCTGAAGTATGTAGGGAAAAATGTATAATAGAGATGTATTAGGCAGTTAATTAACAAATTTGTTACTATTTTGGATTTCATGATGCTTATGGTATTTGTTACCTTTCTTCTGTTTGTAACATGTTGTGATTTTCCTTCCACACCTAAGTTTGTGTAATTTTTAAATTATTTTTCTTTTAAAACATCCTCACCCTCAATTATATAACATTCAGGCTCCATGATTAACCCTCATGAGAAAGAAGTCCTGAGGAAGAGTCACTTCAGGAAGACAAAAGTCCCTGCAGAGAAGAGATCTGTGTTGCCTGACATGCTCCAGCAGAGCTAGAGCCATTGTTTTGAGACTGGGGTGGGGATCTGGAAATGAGGAAGGTTTCCCTCCAGAGCCACACTTGAGTCCTGCTCTAGAGAAAGCCACTGCTGCACTAAGGGTCAAATCATACCCTTTTCACAGTTTCGACCATGGGTGATCACATTTATTCTTGTAATAATAAAAGCTGCTAACACTTACTGAGTGCTTCTTATGTGCCAATCAATGGGTTTCTTTTGAACTGAGTTAATCCTCATGATAACCTCGTCAAACCATTATTCGTGACCCTCATTCTTAGATGTCACATAATCCCTTTTGTCCTCTATTAGCGCTTCCTACTAATCTCATGAATCGCATGAAGTAAGTCAGAAAGAGAAAAACAAATACCGTACACTAACACATATATATATGGAATCTAAAAAAAAAAAATGGTTCTGAAGAACCTAGGCGCAGGACAGGAATAAAGACGCAGATGTAGAGAATGGACTTGAGGACACGGGGAAGGGGAAGGGTAAGCTGGGATGAAGTGAGAGAGTGGCATGGACTAATATACACTACCAAATGTAAAACAGATAGCTAGTGAGAAGCAGCCACATAGCACAGGGAGATCAGCTCGGCGCTTTGTGACCACCTAGAGGGGTGGGATGGGGGGGGTGGGATAGGGAGGGTGGGAGGGAGATGAGAGAGGGAGGAGAAATGGGGATATATGTATATGTATAGCTGATTCACTTTGTTATACAGCAGAAACTAACACAACAATGTAAAGCAATTATACTCCAATAAAGATGTTAAAAAAATATATATATATATATATTTTTTAAAGTGGCCCCCACAGTGACTCAGATGCAGCCTCTTGGGGTTTTTGTAAGTATCTGCTTACTCTCTGACAGTGGAATAAGCCTCCTTCAGCTCAGAGGCTCTCCAGCTGGACTGCACAATAGAGTCACCTAGAAAGCTTTAATAACATACATATATAAGCACCAGATCAATTAAATCAGAATCCCTAGGAGTCAGACCTGGGCATGGGTTGCTTTAAAAGCTCCCCAATTGAATCAAAAGTCCAGCCAGGGACTGACAGCCATCACTTCAGCCAATGGAGAAACTGTAAACCATGATAACATTACTATGAGATAATAGAAAAAAATATATATGGTTCTCTGTCCCCCGCTTCTGGCACAGAGCTCCTCAAACTCTTGTAATTTCCTAAGAGCACTAGGAGCATCTTTGGTTCTACTATTTGGTCTTTGACTCTGGTTCCTGACACAGAGCTCCTAAATGCCTTAGAGTTTCCTGGATGACAGGAATGTCTTTTGTTCTAATGAGGTGACTCTTGTTGGGCTCCTGGATGGCTTCAGAATGGGGACTGGTCACCAGAAAGATCAAGCCATGATTAGAAACTTGGAACTTTCAGCCCCACCCCCATCCTCTGGGAAGGGGAGAGGTGCTGGAGACTGAGTTAATGACTGATCATGCCTACGTGATGGAGCTTCCACAAAAGTCCCCAAAATACGGGGTTCAAAAAGCTTCTGGGTTGGTGAACATATCCATGTGCTGGGATAATGGTGCCTGCCAATTCCACAGGGACAGAAGCTCCTGCACTCAGGACCTTCCCAGACCTTGCCCTATGAATCTCTTCATCTGGCTATTCATCTGTATCCTTTCTCATCTCCTTTATCATGTAATAAACTGATAAATGTGTTTCCCTGAGTTCTGTGAGCTGTTCTAGCAAACGATCAAATCCAAGGAGGGGATCGTGGGAACCTCCAATTTGTAGCCAAGTCAGCCAGAAGCTGTGGGTAAACTGGAGACTTGTGATTGGTGTCTGAAGTGTGGGGGAAGTCCTTAACCTGAGACCTTAACCTGAACTTGTGCTAACTCCAGGCAGTTAGTGTCAGAATTGCTTGGTGTGGAAAACCTACCCATCTGGCGTCAGAAGCATTGTGAGTATAAAGCAGAGTGAGAGTCAAGGAAAACAGAGAGTTTTTCCTTAGACAATTGCCTAAACGAAATACATAAAAATGGCCATTAATCATCTTACCACTAGTAAATAAAGGCACTCTTGATGAACTTTTCCCAAGATAAAAAGTGGTAAGAATACAGTACATTAAAAAAAATAATTAAAAGCTAAAAATAGAACTACCATATGATCCAGCAATTCCAATCCTGGGTATATAGCCGAAGAAAATGAAAACGCTCATGTGAAAAGATAATGCACCCCAATGTTCATAGCAGCACTGTTTACAATAGCCAAGATTTAGAAGCAACTATCATCAAAAAAGAACACAAATATTGGAGAAGATGTAGAGAAAAGGGAACCCTTGTACACTGCTGGTGGGAATGTAAATTGGTGCAGCCACTGTGGAAAACAATATGGAAGTTTCTCAAAAAACTAAAAATAGAATTACCATATGACCCAGCAATTCCACTCCTCGGTATATATCCGAAAAACAAAACAAAACAAAACACTAATTCAAAAAGATACACGCACCCCAATGTTCATAGCAACATTATTTACAATTGCCAAGATATGGAAGCAACCTAAGTGTCCATCAACAGATGAATGGATAAAGAAGATGTGGTACATATATACAATGGACTACTACTCAGCCATAAAAAAGAATGAAATTCTGCCATTTGCAACAATGTGGATGGACTTGAAGGGCATTATGCTAAGTGAAATAAGTCAGACAGGGAAAGACCAATACTGTATGATATCACTTATATGTAGAATCTAAAAAATACAACAAACTACTGAATATAACAAAAAAGAAGCAAACTCACAGATATAGAGAACAACCAAATGGTTACCAGTGGGGAGAAGGAACGGGGGAGGGGCAATATAGGGGTCGGGGAGTAACAGGTACAAACTATCAGGTATAAAATAAGCTTCAAGGATATATTGTACAACACAGGAAATACAGCCAATATTTTATAATAACTATAAATGGAATATAACCTTTAAAAATTATGAATCACTATATTATACACCTGTAATTTATATAATACTGTACAGCAACAATACTTCAATAAAAACAACAACGTTTCCCATTTGTATATACTTTAGTATTATATTTACAGCACACTTTCACAAATATGCCCTGATTTATCCCTTATACTGCTATGAAGCTATACTCTATAATTGAGAAAGCAAAGGCTCTGAGAGAATAAAAGACTTTCTGAAAAGTCTTCCCTGAGCAAAATTAGTTACTCTCTGTTTCTCCCTTGAAAACTCGATTTGTTTTCTTGACTCTTCCCCAGGAGGCTGTGAGCTCCTGAGGATGGGCTGGTATTTTGTACGTGTCCCATTAAACCAACCCTGCTTGGTTGGTGTCTGAAGTGTGGGGGAAGTCCTTAACCTGAGCCCTTAACCTGAACTTGTGCTAACTCCAGGCACTCAGTGTCAGAACTGCTTGGTGTGGGAAACCTACCTATCTGGCAGGTAAAAGGTCTGGGAGCAGGTAAAGCTGCCCAGGAGATGGTTAGTCTCATCAGGGACTCCTTCAGTTCACCCAGGCCCAGTGCAGCTGCCTTTTGCTTTCAGCTTCCCTTCCTTCTCCAAGGCCCTTAGCCCGGCTCCGCAGATAGCTAACTGGTCAACCTGGCCTCTTAGGTCAGTGAACTAGTTTAGACCTGCCGTCCTGACTTTCCCCTCCACAAATGCTTTCCAGACCCACCTGTGGGAATTAACTGCTGGCTGCAGACAGGCTGTGTGGGTCATAGGCATCTGCCCTCTGGGCACCCTGGCTTGGCTGACCAGCGCAGTTTGGCCAGAGACAAACCATGGACAAGCATGAGGTGTGATTAGTCTTTGAGTCCCAATTGCCTACCAAGGGCCAGGCCCACAACTGTTATTCAGTAAGTGTCTGATGAATCGAGTTGAGGTTGAAGCAGGAAGATAATGTTTTCCAGGCCTGGTGTCTAATAATTCAGTGCTCTCTCCAACACACTTGTAACAAGAAGGGAGGTTCCTAAAAAAGTCCCCCTGGGGGCTTCCCTTGTGGCGCAGTGGTTAAGAGTCCACCTGCTGGTGCAGGGGACACGGGTTCGTGCCCCGGTCCAGGAGGATCCCACGTGCCGCGGAGCAGCTGGGCCCGTGAGCCATGGCCGCTGAGCCTGCGCGTCCGGAGCCTGTGCTCTGCAATGGGAGAGGCCACGGCAGTGAGAGGCCCACGTACCACACACACACAAAAAAAGTCCCCCTGAGGTTGGGCTAGGCCACCCTGCTCGCTTGATTTAGAATCTTGATTTTTATGTAACTTGATGGAACATAAGAGAGGACAAATAGGAGATAAGAAGAAAGCGGGAGACAGATGTAAGAAGCCAGGACCCCCAAACTCATTCGTAATCAGCAACAAATAAGACAGACTCATCTGGACTAAGGAATTACCTCCAAACACCACGCTGTTGGAGAACTGACTCTAAAACCAAGGTTTCAAAAAAAAAAAAATGGACCAACTAACCATGTTAGTTACTGCTTGAATCTCCCATCTGGGAGATTTTTTTCCAGAAGTCTTTCAGATTCACAATTCGTCATGGGAAACATTGTGTAGACTTTCCAGATTGTTGTCCAATTTGAGAAGACTTCTCTCAAGTTTCTTTTATATATGATCTATTACAGACATAGTTGCTGTTTACAGTAAAACCATGGGTATGAGCCCTTCAGACACAAGAATTCTGAAAAACAAACAAACAAACAAAACCCCTTCCTGCAAGCCACTTGGAAAGTCTTCATCCCATCTGCCCGTGGGCAGAAGGAGAAGGAATGGGGGCTCTGGGAGGACTCTGCCCCCCTGTACAATCAACTCAGGGCTCCTGGGTACGTTTTCCAAGGAGCCATCCCTTCAGTGCAGGTCTGGACATTCCATGAGGAGGGCTTGGGGGGAAGGGTGGCTACACCGTCCTGGGTTGTGTAGCCATTACGGTTCATTAAGGGATTCTACACCGCCAAATGATGCCTAAAAATACAAAGGCCAACTGTGCCTGCTTGCTTTCAAGCGGTTTGGGAAGCAAAGAGAGAGGATCCAAGCCACTCAAGTTAAATCAGCGAAATAAACTGCGTTATAAGAAAGCATCAATGAAGGAAGAGCTAGTGACACCTTCCTTCGAGAACCAGGCAGGGGCACAGCTACCCCTTTGCTCCCCTGCCCTCACCCCCCTCAGGAAGTCTGGCTCCTTCTCTTCAGGCGCGGCTGGGCTGTCAGGACTGAAACGCCCGTGGCCGGCAGGGACCTGGCTTCATGCCACCAGTCTGGATGGGAGAGCAGACTCTCTTGTCTCTCCCTTTTTAAGAGCTCTGCATCCCCAGCCAACTGATTCAGAAAGGCCACCCTCCTGCAGAAAACTTTCCCTCTTTCTCACATTTTGTGTGGGGATGTCTGACTAGGGGAGCCACCAAAGGGGAGGGAGGTGAGGATGGCAGGACGGGGACCCGATACTGCTGCACAGCGCTCTTCTCTCCTCACCTCCTGTCCCGCCCAGCCAATGTCCCTTATCAGCTTGTTGCCACCTCTATACCACACACACACACACTCTCTCTCTCTCTCTCTCTCTCTCTCTCTCTCTCTCTATGAGAAAACAGCATCTCTTGTGAGAGGGGCATGAACTTGTGGAAAGGGCATCCTCGTCTTTTACTTGGGTGTAAATCACAGGGCTCTGTCAGTTACCAGCTGGGTAACTCTGAACAACTTACGTCCCTCCCTGAGTTTCAATAACCCCATCTCCAAAAGGTGCCATAAATGCCTATTTTATCAGGTTGTTTGGAACACTGAGTTAGATCCTGCTTACGACACACCTCTCCCAGAGCCTGGCACCTAGGAGATGCCAGCTGAAGCGAACCCCCCCCCCCTTTATTTATTGGACATAGTACACAAGTGACAACAGTCGACAACCCTTCCCCACCATCCCCTATGGGTTTCTCATGCTGCAAAGAAACAGAAGAGGAGCATCGGGTCCCACCTGGTAGACAGCCCTGGAGATGCACCATGGTTTCAGCATCAGCTGCAGGACCCGCAGGTTGCCCCCTCGGCACGTCCTCAGCAGCCGGCAAGTCAGGCCCCATACCAGCCGGTCCCAGCCACTCAGCAGGTCCTCGGAGCCCTGCGGCCCCGCAGCCATGCCAGCCCAGGCCCCGCCTCTGCCCCTCTGGTCCCAGGACCCACACACAGGGCTGTGTTCTTTTCCTAACGCCAAGTTCAAATGTCACTGAGATGTCATCGGGCCAGGAAAATGCAATCCAAATAACTCTGCCTTCTCCTGGTCCGTCGTCCTCATCCCCAGCTTCCCTCCCCACCACCCTCATTAATCTTCCGGGACTGTTTTCCTTCAAGGATGAGCAAACGGCTCCTAAATGAAAATGGTTTCTCGCTGCCTCTGGGAAGTCCCCAGGGACTAGGTAAAAATAAGCCTCCCCCACTGTGGACAGGCACTCGGTAGACCTCGCTGGACCCCCAGGTGACTTTCGGCGCAGATCAGAACAGAATTGAAAGAAGAACGTGAACCCCGAGTCATCACTGTGTGCTCCTGGTTCCCGGATTCCATCCAGGGTGAGAGACAAAGGGGATGGATTTTCAGCCTCTCTGCCAACATTCCCAAGGCATTCCATCTAGTCTCTTAACTCTTTAAAACTTCGAGAACCAGAGTTTCTGCATCGCAAGCCAAAAGGCCAGTTTGGGTTTCTTTTTGTTTTTTTTTAAATCAACACTGGGAAAAAACTGCTATTTCTGTGGGCAATTTGCAAAAAGCCAGGCATTTACTTTGGAAACCTCCCAAGTTTAGGTTAGGAAGAAAAGGGCAGTAAGAAAACTTATCTATTAGATGTAATATCCACATCTGCGATTTTGGAGGAAAGCAGATAAAGGGGGTAAAGGTAGCCTACCTCCTTTTCCCTATGAAGGGTCATTTTCTATAAATGCTCTTGTGACTTTATCACATATTAGATAAGCCCTGTGGTGACCTTAATCCAAGGAAGGACCTCCAGTTAAACAAGGTACAGCTATCTGAGATGTCAATCAAGTTATTTTGAGTTTTGATTATTTTTGATTATTGTTTTTATTATTATTTTATTTATTATGATTATTTTGATTATTTTAAACCATGTTTCAGAAGGGCATCTGCTTCCTAATTCAATAGCTTATAGACCAAAAGACGAGATGCCCAAGCCAGAAGGGGAGGGGAGAGGTAGGAGAAGATTCCATCATAACGCAACCTGTACAGTTACGAGAAGGGCGTGTTTAAGTCTCAACGTCATTTTGAGCGCATGGTAGTCACTGAGGCATATTTGCCTTCTGCACATACTTTATATTGATTGATTGATTGATTATCTTGTCTCTTCAACTCAAACCTTTAATGTCATCAGGAAACTAGTAGAACATAACTCACAGAACTCATAACTCACTACCTTCTAGAATGTCCTGATGTCAGACATAACAGTTTGAATTCGGCCCTACCACTTACTGCGTGAGGTCAGACAAATTAACTTCTCCGACTTAGTAGTTCTTTATCCATAGTGATGGAAATCATACCAACCTCACAGGGCTGTTGTGAGGATTAAGTCAGGGGATATTCTTTTTTTCTTTTTTTAAAGATTTTTTTGATGTGGACCATTTTTAAAGTCTTTATTGAATTTGTTACAATATCGCTTCTGTTTTATGTTTTGTTTTTTTTTCGGCCACGACGCATGTGGGATCTTAGCTCCCCGACCAGCGGTCGAACCCACACCCCCTCCATTGGAAGGCAAAGTCTTAACCACTGGACTGCCAGGGAAGTCCCTATCAGGGGGTATTCTTAAAGTGGATAACGCAGGGTGTGGCATGTACACTAGTTTAATTTTTTGGAGCGTTTCCCATGATCAGGTAATTCTAGGATATTATCTATCACTGATAGTATAAAACTCTTGAGATCATTTCCAAATTTGTGTTTCTCTAAGTCACCTTCTTGGAATCCCTTTTTTTCCTTTTGCTGTGGATCCATGTATTCATTCATGTAATGAATATGTGAAGACCATTTTCATTTAAACTCTTCTCAGATGAGTTTTATCATTTTTCCGTGAGTCATGGCTCCAGGGTAAAACTGCATGATTTCATTCCTGTGTATTATTCCTTTATTTTCACGCACCCCATAATAAAAGGCAGTGGGGGTTACAAAGGAATCTTGTCTTTCTACAAGACATCAGCAGAGATAGTTTTACTAAAGAAGAAAGAAAGAAAGAAAAAGAAAGGAAGAAAGGTAAATTAAAAAAACAAATAGTATATGGACAGTGATTGTTCCATTAACATTAGCTAACTGCCTTGGTATTTTCAAGAAAAAACAAAGGCAAGCTGCATCATAGTTAGCGTTGTCTATGTCCCCAAGCTCACACTCCCCATCCTCTGGGGATTTTGGCTGTGAACCAGGCTCTTATCCAGAGCATGTAATTATGGAATGGATAGGGATAATTTTAAAGCCACTGTTTTAATCTATGATTAAATAATGTGACTTTAAAAATTAAAAAAAAAAGTTAAATATATATTTAGCTTATGGTCTGGGAATATTTGAAGTCTAAATGTGCCATAATAAGCTTTTTTAAAACATGCCTGAATATGAACATATGAATTCCTGAACTGCCCTGAGGTCTTTACCGCACATGGGGACAGGGATGCCCTCTGCGGAGACTGGCTCTGGAGCCTGCAGTCTGAGCCTGGTCATGTCAGCAGAAGTCTTCGAGCCCGTGGAGGCACAGGTAACAGGGACGGGTCATGCCCAGGTGCATGTGGAGGATGCTCACCAGTTCCGCTGGCCCCGTCTCTTCAGTCATGTCTGTTTCTGCCCTAGACCTCCGGTCACTAATTCAGACTTTCACCGGGCAGCTTTCCCGATGGCATCTGAGGCTGTGCATGCAAACAGCACTGCTACCATTGACCGTGATGCCCTGTGCTTTTTTTTTTTTTTTTTCTTTTTTTTTGCGGTATGCGGGCCTCTCACTGTTGTGGCCTCTCCCGTTGCGGAGCACAGGCTCCGGATGCGCAGGCCCAGCGGCCATGGCTCACGGGCCCAGCCGCTCCGCGGCATATGGGATCCTCCCAGACCGGGGCACGAACCCGTATCCCCTGCATCGGCAGGCGGACTCTCAACCACTGCGCCACCAGGGAGGCCCCGATGCCCTGTGCTTTTAAAGGGATTTATGATGCTCAAGCAATTAGATACAGATGTGTGTATCTCTGTGTGTCTGTGTGTGCATCTGTGTGTACGTGTGTCCCTGTGTGTACACCTTCCGGCTGCAGAGAAGGAAATCAGAGCGACCTGTCCAGGCCATGTGAATACTGCGGTGGTGTTGGGACATGACACCAGGGCTCACCAGGCCAACAAATGACCTGGATTTGTCTTACTGACTCCCAACTCCTTTAAATCATTTTCTTTATTCTTTCCTCAAAAATAATAGAAAATTGGGCTTTTCTAGGTGATTTACCATTTAGACAGTTGATCACTAAACCTAAGGAGTAATGAATCGGTGACCTTCTGGGTATCTAAAGGGAGAGGAGTACCGTGAGATGCCCAGGAGACATCGTCCAGATCCACCCTGCATCTCCTCTCCTTTCATGAACCTTTTTGCTAATGTTTGGGGTGAAGTGTCTAAGTCTTCAGTTAGTTGGCAGGACTGGGTCAGTTGCTGCCTGTTTGCCTACCGTTTGCCCTGGGCGGGGCGGCGGGGGGGGGACATCACAGGGAGAACTGAAGTCCTGGTTCTGTGGTTCCACGTTTGGGAAGGGAACCGAGGCTGGGGGCTCTAAATCAGGTGCTAACCCTGGGGAGAGGCAAGCCTGGTGAAGCCAGGAGTTCGTGCCCAGGTCAAAGGCAGGAGAGATGGGTGGGGCCTCGTAGGGCACGGGGTGCAGCGGGGGAGGCTTGGCAGGGCCCTACCTGGGCCGCCCCCCACCAGCTGCTCCACCCTTGGTCCAGCTCCCTCCATCTCCATGCCTTTGGGTTTTCCATCCCTGCTCCCAGACTTTCCTCACTGTTTTTGTAAAGACAGAGGAATTTTTTAAAAAGCAATAAATGCCTTTGCTTGACTCCAGGGATGTTTTCAGACATAATTACTGCTTTGAGAAGAACTTGGAAGAACTCTTAAGTTGGAAGTAATGCGTAGCGTCATTAGGAACAAAATTAGCAAATTCACAAAGACAGGAAATGGCACACATGCGGAGAAGTCTATTTAGAGCAACCAAAGAAACATGTTCAGAAATGCAATCTAATTAACCCATCTTAATTATTCACTGATTATTTACTGACATCTATTTTAGAAAATGTCAGCCACTAGATTGACTGGAGAACTCCCATACTCTATGTCAGGTTAAATTCAGCTACTGGGAGGCATAAATAGCATTTTTTTAAAGATTCTCTTAGATGCGTTATGTCAGTGGTCCCCAAACTTTCTGGCACCAGGGACCGGTTTCGTGGGAGACAATTTTTCCACAGAAGGCGGGGGACAGTTCAGGCGGTAACGGGAGCGATGCGGAGCGGCAGATGAAGCTTTGCTTTTGCTCCACGGCCGCTCACCTCCTGCTGTGCGGCCTGGTTCCTAACAGGCTGCGGACCAGTAGTGGTCTGCGGCCCGGGGGTTGGGGACCCCTGTGTTATGTTATCCTTTGCTGATAGAACCTGAAGGGAAAGGGCACTTTCTCCAACATCAAGGCCCGGTCCAGTTGAGACCCAATGCCAAGACGTTTCAGCCAGAATTAAGGCCTACTAAAAGCCACATTTGTTCTTTTAGAAGACCTAAAGAGGATCAACAGGCAACTTATTCCAAAGTGAGCCTGAGAAGGTGCTGGAAAACAAACGAATCCACAACAGTGAGAGGAAAAGCAGGGGTGTGTTCAGAAACACCTGTCAACCATATCTTTAGGTTTTGTAGAAAGCAGATTTCTTTTGGGTTTTGTGTACAGTTAACATTTCTGTGTCACAGACCTTTCCAGCCTTCGCTACTAACGCACGTTTTAATTCTATATCCCCTCCCCGCCATGACTTCCAACACAGGGTCAAACTTGGGTTGAAGTCTATTGCACATACAGCTCTTTCTATTCATTGAATGCTTTTGTTATTAAATCTCCATGTGTAACCAAAAATGTCAGTATGGGCAGAATTGGAAACTTTATAAATGAAGGTGGCCCATCATTCTTTGTTAGTATTCTTTAAAAAAGAACACATGGGGCTTCCCTGGTGGCGCAGTGGTTGAGAGTCCGCCTGCCGATGCAGGGGAAACAGGTTCGTGCCCCGGTCTGGGAAGATCCCACGTGCCGCGGAGCGGCTGGGCCCGTGAGCCATGGCCGCTGGGCCTCTGCGTCCGCAGCCTGTGCTCCGCAACGGGAGGGGCCACAGCAGTGAGAGGCCCACATACCGCAAAAAAAAAAAAAAAAAAAAGAACACATGGGGCTTCCCTGGTGGCGCAGTGGTTGAGAGTCCACCTGCCGATGCAGGGGACACGGGTTCGTGCCCCGGTCCGGGAAGATCCCACATGCCACGGAGAGGCTGGGCCCATGAGCCATGGCCACTGAGCCTGCGCATCCGGAGCCTGTGCTCCGCAACGGGAGAGGCCACAGCAGTGAGAGGCCCGCGTACCGCAAAAAAAAAAAAAAAAAGAACACATGATTGAGATATAATTTATATACCATACACTTTACCCATTTAGAGTATACAATTTAATGGACTTTAGTGTATTCACTGGGTTGTACAACCATCACCATGACCTCATTTTAGAACATTTTCATCACCCCAAAATGAAACCACATACCTATCAGCTACCCATTTTTCTCCCTCCTTCCTCCAGCCACCCGCAAACACTAATTTACTTTCTGTCACTATAGATTTGCCTATTCTGGACGTTTTACATAAATGTGATCTCTGTGCCTGGCTTTTCTTACAGAGCATAACGTTTTCAAGGTTCATTCATGTTGTAGCCTGTATCAGCACTTCATGTCTTTCTCTTACTGAATAAAGTTCCATTGTGTAGAGATAACACGTTTTGTTTAACCATTCATCCATTGATGGGCATTTGGGTTGTTTATTCTTTGGGGCTATTACGAATAATGCTGCTATGGACATTCATGTACAAGTTTTTGTGTGGAGGCATATTTTTCATCTCTCTTGGAGAGCTACCTAGAAGTGGCATTGCTCGATCATATGATATCTCCATGTTTAACCTTTTGAGGAACTGTCAAGCTGTCTTCCCAAGCTGCTGCACCATTTTACATTCCCACCAGCAGTGTATGAGGATTTTAATTTCTCCATATCCTTGTCAACCTTGTTAGTGTCTGTCCTTTTGATTATAACCATCCTAGTGGTTATGAAGTGGTAGCGATCTTACTTTCCTGGTTGGGTTCTAAGATATGGCTTTGGGTAGGGTGGGGCACGAACGGCCAGCAGGCAGTGCTGCCTTTCGAGGGCTGGCCTCAAGCATGCAGATGGACTTTGGGGAAACAGAGGCAGAAGGCACAGAAGAGCCCAGAATTTCCCCTCCCCCTCCTCTCCTTCTGACACCCTCACGCCCACCATCGGGATCAAAAGTCCAAACGCTTTTGCAAGTTCCCATTTGTCACTTTATAATCCCAGTGCCAGCTCTTTGGGAAAAGGATATTTAGAAATAGCACTTGTCTGGTGAAGTGAGTGGGCGACATGCAAAACCCAAACCCAAACAATCTCTTGAAATCCCGAGGCGTTGCAGCACTGCTCACTAACTCACTGAATCCCATATTTGGGTCTGGAAAACATCCCAGCTCTGACAAAGAGTCATCAGTGCGTCATCATTCCTCAACCTGGGATCCCAAAAGACCCGTTGATATAAATGCTGGGGAGCGCCCTCTGATCATCTGGGGGTAGGAGAATAATTTTTAAAAAATGCTTGGCTGTGTACATAAAAATATTTTGGGTCCCTGGGAAAGTAGCAGAGAGGCAGGAGCTGCCCTCTGGCTTAAGCGCTCCAGAGCTGCACGCCAAGAGCTATGTTTAGAAATATTTCCCGCAAGTGCTACAAACCATTATACAAGGGATCCTAGGGCCATAAGAGTGATGTCACCCTATCAATTACCCTGGTTACGAAAGTCAGTTCTCATATACATGCCAGGCCCCAGTAGAAATAAAATCAGGGCTGCCTGAATCAAATCAGTCCAGACCCTGAAGAGAAATTAAATGCCCCCAGCTCTTCTCTTTCTTAACCTCCTGTTACTTGGTTTCCTTGGGACTCAGTGGCCAAGGATGATTTTTGAGCATATATTTTGCAAGCCTGTGTTTACGTGATCATGGCCTTCTATGAAAAAAAATGGATGCCCTGTTTTGTTTCGGGGTTGTAAGCGCTTGGAAGGGCAATGGTCTGGGGCCTGTCGGGAGTGAAGTTATAAAGTTGGGAGGAGGGCCTGCCCTCCGTTGAGAACCATCTCTTCTTCCTTCTCATGGAGGGAGATTAAGATGAATTAACTGCTCAGAGGAGAGCTGTTGAGAGGTAACTTTCCCTCCAAGCGGGAACCAAGAAGATATTAGAAAACTTGTGTCTAGAAGCCGTGAAAAGGTTTAAGGATAACTCAGTGAGGAAGAAGTTAATGTTTCTCCTCCAGACATAAAGGAAGTCAAGTAGAATTGGTAAGAGGTAAATCAGGAATAAGAACACTTACTTTTTTTACCTATAGCTTAAATTCCTTTTAACCCTTGCCCCAACTGCTGGCCTGATGTTCTTACATCTTATGTTGTTCATAACATATTAGAAGGTTTTAAGAAATTTGTTACTAATTTCTCTAAAATTCCCTCTAATGTAGCAAACCTACTTTTTGTTTTTTTTAAATCCTCAGCGTCTTGAGCTTAATAGAAATGTAATGACAAAGAATGAATGAAAATGTGTATTTTATATAAAAGCATAGGCTTGTGGCTTTTCCTGCGGCTCTAGGATGACATGTCGTCATAAAATCTACCCTGGAGTAGTTTAAGCTCCATAATAGGAGTTTCTGTTGTTCTTCTTGCTTTGGTTTCTCAAAGATCAGGCGTGTAGGCTTAGCCCTACATCCCCTTTCTTATTTGGTTGTGAAGACATGACGCACTATGACAATGACAATGCTGGAGGCTTGATGAATGGGTATGGAATGGCCTTGCTAATGGATGTGTGGTCAATGCCACTTTTGTAGGTCAGATGCCATTTGGGTGAGATAATGACTTTGGGAAGCCCTTCTCTATGCTACATTTTCCCCTTGCTTTCTTGGAATGCTTTCCCAAGGGGAAAAAGAAAGCAGAGAAATAAAGGATGTCTGCCATCCGAAGAACCCAGCTGGGAGACTATCTCCTGACCATCACACTGGCCCACCCCAGAGCTCTTTACCCTTAGTACCACCAAGTCCAGAAGTCCCGCAGCTATGCCTGGTACCAGAGACTGTATTCCAACATGGTTGTGTCAACCAATCTGTTTTATTCTAGTCCATCACATTTTCTAGAGTTAATAAAATTCCTCTCATGAAACAATCTCCACAGCAATGACAGAAAACCCCAAAACACATAAAACAAAACAAAAAGCAACCATGAGTTCTTTAGTTGAGTTTGTCAAGGGGGACTGGAACAGTCCGTGTGAACTGGACGTTTGTATGACAAATTCAAAGCGAACCAAGAAGCAGATCCTTTGATATATACAAAATTAGGCCTGTTTTAGGATAAGCTTGTTAATGTAGTGAGTTACCTAAACTACCACTGAAGAATTTAATACTGTACCTTCTCATTAAGATCTCTTATGGATAAAAATATTTCTTTGGAGTGCTGCTTTTCGGAACCATTTAAATTAGCCTGATTATGGGTAGCGTGGTCTGTTCTGCATCCATGGCTGACCAAGGATAATAGAGATAGTTTAGGATTTAGCAACAGAGGTGGAAAACCAAGAACTATATTGGGGTTGGAGATCTAGGCAAATTATGGCTAGGAAATCATGTCAGTGGTCACAGATATCCGGAGTCATCCAGAGTTTAAAGGTCAAGGTAAATCAATGAGTTCAAAGCAGGCAAGTCAAAATATCTGTAAACAATGAATTTCGAGTTCAGGTCAACCAGAAGGCCGGAAACTAGGTGGGCTGAGAGCAAACAGACCTAAAGATATAAGGAAAGACAAGCCAGGGGTTCACAGCTGGATGCAAGGTTGGAGGGAAAGCACGGCTGGCTGAACCCTCCTCCATCTGCCTGTGCCAGGGAATTTCACATCCTTCCCTTTACAGCTGTGGTCAAGCTCCTAGAGGGGCGTAGTGAACGGCAGGCAGAAGCAGCTGAGTTAGGACCTGCCAAAATACAAGTGCACAGGCAAGGAGGAAGTAAGGCTCCAGCAGGTACCCGTATCAGCCATCTAAAAGTCCTCTTATTTAGATCTCTCCTATGTCTTCCCAATTTCTCACAGAGGCCAAGCGGCCCATATAAGTGAAACATTTACTTATAACCCAAGGCTCACTGTGTCTCCTAATTTGCAAGAGGTCCTTTTCCTCAGTTGGCAACCCTAAAATTGCACAGGAAGGAGGGCCACGGAAACAGGAGATGGAAAGCAATGTAATGCCCTTTAACAGATGCAAGTGACAAAATGTAATTATACCCACCCAGGCCATGAAAGCATCTGAAAACCTATAAGGAAAACTAGCTGAGACTTTATTGTTTGATTTGTTACGAAAGATAAAATGAATTCTTCCCTTTTTTCAAATGAAGTCTCTATGTGGCATTATTTGAGGTAAATTTCTGCGAGAGAGAAAGGAAATTGGATCAGGGGACTGGTTATTTCCCCCTTGATGCAGAAACAAAGGTGATGATTTAAGATTTGGCTGTAAGGAGACACTTAGGAGCTAAGTGCCTTCTGGTCGTGTCTCTTAATAAACCCAGGACGACGCCCTCATTGTACCACAGCTGGGAGCAGGCTTCTTGTTAATTAAGCACGGGTAATGGGCAGGTCTGAGGTCTCCTTCATGAGTATGGCCACGATTAAGTGGCCTGAGACACTCTCTCGAGGGAACACTCTACCTTCTCCATCAAAACTCGGGCTGCATTTCAAAATGTAAAAAACAGAGCAGCCTATGTGGCAGGGATTTCATGAAACAGAATGTGTGTTCAGAGCCCAAGCCAGGATGACAACCCCTCCTCATTTCCTTTGTGAGGCTGCAAGTATTTACCTGTTGGGTTTCATACCCTCCAACCCTGTGGGTTTCAGATGTTGATCTTTTTTTAAAAAAATTGTGGTAAAATATACATAAACATAAAATTTACCATTTTGACCATTTTTTTTTTTTTTTTTTTGCGGTAGGCGGGCCTCTCACTGTTGTGGCCTCTCCCCTTGCAGAGCACAGGCTCCGGATGCGCAGGCTCAGCAGCCATGGCTCACGGGCCTAGCCGCTCTGCGGCATGTGGGATCTTCCCAGACCGGGGCACGAACCCGTGTCCCCTGCATCGGCAGGCGGACTCTCAACCACTGCGCCACCAGGGAAGCCCCATTTTGACCATTTTTAAGTATACATACAGTTCAATGGTATTAAGTACATTCACACTGCTGTGCAGTCATCACCACCATCCATCTTTAGAATGCAAAACTGAAATTCCGGGCCTATTGTACAATTCCCCCCAGCACCTGGCAACCACGATTCTACTTCCCGTCTCTCTGAATTTGCCTATTCGAGGTACCTCATGCAAGTGGAATCACACAGTATTTGTTCTTTCGTGACTGGGCTTATTTCATTTAGCATAATGTTTTCAAGGTTCAGTCATGTTGTATGTAGCCTATGTTAGAATTTGCTTCCTTTTTAAGGGTGAATAATATTGCACTGTATGTGTATACCACATTTTGTTTGTCCTTTCATCTGCTGATGGACACTTGGGTTGCTTCTACCTTGTGGCTTTTGTGAATAATGCTGCTACGATGTGGAAGCAACCTAAATGTCCATTGACAGATGAATGGATAGAGAAGATGTGGTGTGTGTTTGTGTGTGTGTGTATGTGTGTGTGTATACACACACACACACACACACACACATATACAATGGAATACTACTCAGCCATAAAAAAGAATGAAATAATGCCATTTGCAGCAACATGGATAGATCTAGAGATTCTCACATTAAGTGAAGTAAGTCAAAGACAAATACGGTATGATATCTCTTATATGTGGAACCTAAAAAAGTGATACAAATGAACTTATTTACAAAAAGAGAAATTGACATAGAAAACAAATTTATAGTTACCAAAGGGGATAACAGGGGGCCGGGTGAGAGATAAATTAGGACTTTGGTATTAACATATACACACTACTATACATAAAATAGGCAAATAACAAGGACCTACTGTATAGCACTGGGAACTATACTCAGTATCTTATAATAATCTATAATGGAAAAGAATCTGAAAAAGAATACATACACGTACATACATACATATACATATATATACACATATATATACATATATATATATATATGTATATATATATATGAAACCGAATCACTTTGCGGTACACTTGAAACTATTACAACATTGTAAATTAACTATACCTCAATAAAAAAATAAATAAAAAACAATGCTGCTATGAACATGGGTGTACAAATAGCTGAGTCTCTGTTTTCATTTCTTTTGGGTCCATAGCCAGAAATGGAATGCTGGATCTTCTGATGATTCTATGTTTAATTTTTGAAGGAACTGACATACCCCTAGATAGTAATCTTTTTCACCCACTGCTTCTGCTCTGTTCTGTTCCTGGGCTGCTCCTGAGACAGCCTGGGACCTTCCCTGCAGACACACAACTGCTGACCTCTAGGACTTGTTTATGTAAATGGCTCTGCCCAGGTGGCCCTCAGGTGAACCTGTGCTACTTTGCATGCACCTGCTTCAGCCGCCCTGACCTTTACTACGTCTGCTTGATTTGCATTCTCATTCCCAGGCTGGAACCAGAGTCCAGCTCTGAAGCCCAGTGCAGGTGGCACCTGGCGTGGCCCTCACAGTCGCCTCCTCCTGGACCCTCAGCGTGGACCACTCTGCTCATCGTGACCCGAGGGGCCTTAGCCATGAGGTGGGCTAGTTCCTCCACTGAAGGCCAAGGGCAAGAAAAGGAAGTTGGGAGTGGGTGGTGCCCTCTGAGCAGATCGCACTGGCCTAGGGTATTTTGGGGGTCAGTGGCTTCAGGCTGATGGAGGCTGTGACCCCATTTAAATTACCCTGAACCTAGGTTGGCTTCTGGTGGTGGGTTTGAGTTAGACTCAGCATCAGGATGTGGAAAGATGCAGGAGACGGATTGGGATCCTTTCTGATCTGAAGTAGGGCCCCCAGCTAGAGCAGGGTTAGCAAGACTGCAGCCCCTCAGGCTCCAGCTTCCGTGGGAAAGCAGATGCAGATCAGGGTCAAGGGCACAAGCCCACTGGTTTGGCTTGGGTTTAGGGGGTAACAACTCCAACCCGGGGACTTGAGGGTCCCGGGCACCACCTAAGCCGTTGGGTACCAGGCTTCAGAGCCGGTAGATGCTTCCTCTAGTGCTGATCAGCCTCCTGGAACTTGGCCAGACTTGACCTGTGCTGATTTAGGAATGGGGTGTTGGCAGCTTTCACATTTGTACCTGGAAGGTCTAGCAAGGAGGGGTCTGACAACCACCAAGTGGCTCCAAATGAAACTCCCCCAGCCCCACTGTGGCCACCGATCACAGGGACGCCACCACTGGCTTTAGACATCTCCCTTGCCTGGTATGTCAAGTCTGCAGGGCCTGCCTGGATCCTGCCCTATGGACTGCAGCCCCCCCCCCCCTCCAGGCATCAGCATTTCAGCCAAGTTAGCAACCCTCCCTTACCTGGTCCCTCCATGGACCACTGGTTGCCAACCCTGGCTGGCCCATTAGAATCAGCCAGGAAGCTTTTATGAAATGCATTTACCTGGGTCCCATCCCTAGAGATTCTGATTTTATGAGTCTGGGGGAGGGAGTCAGTATTACTACTCTTAAAAAAATATCCCAGTCATTCTAACATACAGCCATGGAAAAGAACCATGGCCACAGACCAACACTGAGGTCCCTGCGTCATGAGGATGAGTTCCTTTCACTCATAATGTTACCTAAGGGCTCAGGTCAGTGCTCTCATGCTTTAGCTTAGATTAAAATATCTGGAGGATGTGTTCAAACACAGACCTCCAGGCTTCACCCCAGAGTTTTTGACTCAGTAGATCAGGTGTAGGGCCCGGGGATTTGAATTGCTAACATGTTCCCAGGTGAGACTGAAACTCTGGCCCTGTCATTACACTTTCCGAGAGCCACTGATCGAGGCCCACGACACCCCTTGATTCTTGGATTTAGGGCAATGGGGAGAAATGGAAATGAGTCAGTCACGGTTTTTACTGTTTACAGTTTCATTCTTGGACATTCTTTTCAGAAGAACTGCCATTTACCTCTGAGTGTCATGGTAGGGGCTAGTAAATGAACTTTTCCCCATTTGGGGAATAGAAAATCAACACTCAAGGACCTTCTACCCAATGATTCCTTGCCCACTACTGCCCCCCCCAAAAAAAATAATTCAGTAGTTAAAAGAAATATTTTGTTAAAAGGCATCCAAGTTTTCTTCCCACCACAAGGACCTGCTCGTTGACTTGAAAAGCCTGACTCTTAGTAATGCACGTTTATTTCTAAATTAAAACAGTTTCTTAATGATGTGATATTTCAGGACTTGAGTTCCCTAAAAGGCAGGCATGAAGCAGCCAAACCGAGAGCCTGAATCACTTACTCCTTTGTCTCTGTGGCCGGGAGGGCAGAACATTTCAGAGGTTCCAATCTGCCCTCAACAAAGGGTGTTTAGACTCTTGTTTTAGAAATGAGTGACTCATCTCTGGGTCATTTTCATGTCTCTGTCTCCCCTCTCCCCTTTCCCTTAACCACGAGGAAACTGCAGGCGAAACACTCTTCTTTATCTCAATGCACAAAGGACACAAATGGTGCTCATCTGGAGACCTGACTTCCTGCTATTAAGGAGGACATCCTACAATTTCACGGAGCGAGATTTCCAAACAAAGCAGAAACTCCAACGGTTTCAGAGTTTGCTCCTCACCTACAATTAACTAGGTCACAGCTGTAAAGGAAGAGGGAAAAAACATTAAATCACTCCAAGGCAGGAGCACTTGATATCATCTGTGGCCGAAAAATAAACACTTCATTTTATTTTTTAAAAGGAAGAGCAATACATCGAACAGAAACATGTACCTTTGAGATGTGATAGAAAGTGGAAGAAAAAATCGGATCGGACAATAGGCCAGGGCTGGTGTCTCAGGCCTAATTATTTTACTTAATATCTGTACAAAACTGAGAGCGGGAAAGGGAAATGATCTCCTTCATATATATGAACCATGAGCTGCCTTTAATCTGTGCAGAGGACGTCTTAGGATTACGCATAACCCATAAAGATTCCCATTTGGTCATGCAAGGGTTAAAGACCAGTTAAGCCCCAGAATTGTTGCAGGTCTGTTGGACTTCCAAATTTGGCAAACGTAAAATTCTCATAGTGGACTCTCTGACCTTGATTGGACATCAAGGCGGGAGGGGCTATTTCAGAGTGGATTACATATTTAAGAACCCATAGTATCCAAGGAAGGAATACTTTTCAGAAAGGAACATCTCAATGGGCTGTGTCCCTTTCTTTTTCTCTTACGACCCCCCTGGCACCATGCGGATTTCATTGCTCATTGAGTGGGCAAGATGGGTGTGAATGTCACTAACCCACTGACCAAAAATAGTCCCTTTCTTTCCTGCATCTCAATATGAGCAAATCTATTCCAAGAAGCCCGGCTAAAATATGGTTCCTCATTCACAGATACAGGTATTACACACACACACACACACACACACACACACACACAAATTCATGGATGTGCTATGGAGTAAAACCTGTGAGAGACCCAGCTGAGGTGCCTACACAAAACCAAGGGCTTCCCTGATGACACAGTTGAGTCTCTTACATGCTACGTTTCAAAGGAATGTTTCACTTAGAAAATGACTCTATTCAAGAAGGTTCTTTTGTTGGGATTGATTTCCAGTGTAATTTCATCAACAATAAATGGTATAATAGAAAAAAAAATGGGTTAGTGACATTCACACTGATCTTGACCAAACATTTGTATAAAATAGTCATGGTCAAGATGATAGATTGATAGATGGATAGACAGACATAGAGACAGACACGGATTGATAGAGGACAGATAGATGACATGTGAAACAAGATGGGGAAAAAATCTATGTCCATGTGCATCAGTTAGGACACGAGGTACTAAAAATGTCCTCTGTGGACATGTTAGTGCATCAGCGCTACTTGGGAGCCTATTAGAAACGCAGGTTCCCAGACCCTACCCCAGAGCTGCTGAATCAGAATCTGCATTTGACAAGATCCCCAGATGATCCCTTTGTCCATTGATGTTGGAGCAGTGCTGCTTTAGAGCAGCACAGCCTAGAAGAGTGATCTTCTATAACTGGAAATCTTTGCCCAAATGAAACTGTGGGTGGAAACACAAATATCTTAGAAGCGGAACTCCTCTGGCTGAGGCAGGGGTGAGTTATCTAAGGCTTCTCGGCCCCCTAGTGGCACCTCCCACCTGCACCAGCAGTTACTTCTACTTCTATGGGGGAAGCAAGGATGCCTAACGTTTGTATCCTAACACCTACTGTCCCAGAAGGCACAGGCCACCACTTCCTGAACAACATCTAAGCCCCGGCATATTATGGATGCTCAGGCAGTATTAGATCACTGCTAACAAGTGATTCTGAAGCAAGATTATGTGCAGAAGCACAAAAGGACATAGGAAAAATCAAAGAGAGCAGGCAGATAGCATACTTAATATGGGAGAAAGACAAGACAAAGAGAGAAACAAAAGTGGCCCTATAGTCAGAGCTGCCAGACAAAATACAGGACACCCAGCTGAATTTGAATTTCAGATAAACAACAGGAGACAGACCTACACTAAAGCACTATTTGTTTGCTGTTTATCTGAAATTCAAATGGAACTGGGCATCTGTATTCTCATGTGCCGCATCTAGCAACCCTCATTCCTTCCTCAAGGACACTCTTCTCTGAAGCTCGGGCCCTCCTTCCAGATTAGACCCCCATCAGATTCCCTCCGGAGAGGTCTCTGCCTGGATTCAAACCCCGGACCTGCCACTGCTGGCGGTTGTGGGACCCTGGGCGAATGATTTCATCTCTCTCTGTTCTGCCTCCCTCTTCAGTAAAGTGGGGATGCACACGAAAGCCTGCCTCATGGGACTGTTTGGGGCTTAAAGGAGAAAATATCTGTAAAGCACAAAGTAGGAGCTCATTGAATAAATGCACATTGCTGTCTATCAGGTCAAGATCTCGTGGGTTTCAGCAACTTCCTTTCTGTCTGAATTGGCTCCTGGCCATTTTCGTGAAGACCTGAGATCAATCTGCAGGGGGAAGAGAGGGGAGAAAAGGACATGGTGCCTGAAAAACCGCAGAAGGGGATGCTTTTCTCTCCCTTCTGAGGGGCCTGGCCTGGTGCGACCATCTAGTCCCTGCATTTCTGCCCTCTCTCTCCCTGGGGGCCGAGTTGGGGGACGTACTAGGGAAGGAGGGAAGAAAATGTGTCACTTGATATTTGCTCCTTGACCCCGGCTGACCCAGTTAATTCACAGCAGGATGGAAGGAAGTGCACTCTGGATGGAAGGAAGTGCACAGCAGGATGGAAGACCTTCCTCTGCCAGAGCTGCTTGGCCGGATGTCTTAGCCATCAGGGAGCGATATCTTGCTTCCTTGACAGTTAGCTGAGCAATGGGCATTCTGATAGCCTGGCAAGATGGACAAGCCTCAGGACAGCGACAGCTTACATTTCAAGGTCAGAAATTCTCAAAAAGCTGCTGAGGACCGGAGCCAGCATTTGGGATGTGTCACTTCTTCCTCTCGGGGTAAACCTGACCACTGAAGCCTCATCGCCTCCCAGCTTTTGTTTTCATCTTTGTTCCCATGAACGCCAAGATCAGAGACTAGATTCTGGTAATGAACTGTTCTTAAACATGAAACAAATAAAACAAGAAAGCCAAGGTATTGGGGGTGGGGTGGGGCTCAAGTCCCCCCACCCCCCCAAAGAGGACATACTGGGGCCCGGTTTCACGGTGGATCCTGAGCCAGCATCCCTCATGGAAATCAAACAATTCTCCCGAAACTGCGATCTGGATGCTGCGGTTTCCCTGAAACCGTGTCCTGGGCTTCCCTCCTCTGCTTGGCATTGACCCAGCACCTGCAGCAGCAAAGCTTTCCCAGGAAGCTATTGTTATTTGCGCATCTGATCATTCACAGCAGAGCACGCTGACAGCAAATTTTAGAAAGGCAAAGAAAAAAGAAGCGGAGGGTGAAAAGGACAAAACGGAGGGAGGCTTCCAGCATCCCGGTGGGAACTTGAAAGCAGAAACACCTCTCTTTCGGCCCTCAGCACAAGCTAGGACTCTACAGAAGAACTATCCTCAGGCAGAGTTGCAGCCTGTATGGAAGGTGGGCGTCGGACACGGAGATTCAGAGTGAGGATGTGCCCCTCTGCCCCTCCCCTGGGGATACTGTCTAGAGAGTATTCTCTGATCTTCCCCAGAGCATCCCTCCAACGGCCACCAAGGAGCTGCACTAAGCTGCTGAGTCCACACAGCACACAATGGAAGTGCTGTGTTTTTCAGGACCAAACATTCCAAATGAATTCATTTCCTTCTGGGAAAAAGCACTGCCTTGTTCGGAGCACGAAGTTCCCAGGGCTCGGCTTACCTGGCAGCATTGTGGATACACCTGTTGGGATCATTAGCCCTGCCAAGAGAAGGGAAGCATATGCTTTGTTCTGTTTTTACTCCCAGTTGACTCTCTTCCCACTGTGTTGGTTTCCCTTACAGAATCTAACCCAAACAGAAGAGAAAGTTACAGGGCTCCACGCTGCTTGGCAGGGAGCAAAATAAATGCACATAAATATACAGCAGACCCTTTAACAACACGGTTTGAACTGTGTGGGCCCCCTTATATGTGGATTTTTTTTCAGTAGTCACATTACAGTACTACACAACCTGTGGATGATGGAATCCACAGATGTGGAATCTTAGATGCAGAGGCATTGTGAATAGAAAGGAACCGCAGATCTGGATGACTAACTATAAATTACGCGTGGATTTTCCACTGTGCCAAGAATTGGCTCCCCTAAACCCTGGATTGCTCAAGAGTCAACTGTATATACGGAATATAAGGGTAAACTAGGAAATTAAGGACACTGTAAAATAGAGAAAAAGAAAAGGACAAAAATGAGTTAAAAGGATGAGATAATGTGAAAAGGCAGCTAGAACAAGCAAGTTAGGCCCCAACTTTAGCTCTGAGTTTCCTGGCAGCAAAGGTAAAAAAGGTAATAGAGAAGAATCACATATGTCTTATTAGCTCCAAAAGGAATGAACGGGATAGACTTTATAGAAGGAATACTGACAAACACGAGGAACATTATTTCTGTCATTTTGAAAAAGCCTCAGAAGCATTTTTACCGATGTTTCTTCTGTTGGCTTTCTGAGCAGGGTGGTACTTTACCCACTCTCTGCCTGTCTACAGCCCAGGCTGTGCCCGGACGCTGCCCTCGACTCTGAAAGCGGATCAGAGATTCCTCCAGACTCTTCCTCCTACCTTTGCTCTGAACCTACTTCTTCTCCTCTAATTTCTCTGGTCTCCATCGACCATGTCATTCCAGATTTCTCCAGCTCCATCCAACTCTTTTGCACTCAGGACCCATTAACCTATCCATGGGGCTTGTTTTAGGGATTCCTGCCACCAGCAAACTCTCATTCCTTGCCTTGGTTTTATATTCTATAAATCCTGCCCACCCCACTCCATGTCCTGCCCAAGTCCTAGCTCTCTTGGCCCGAGTTCAGGCCCAGAATGGGGTGCTGCATGATTAAAGAAAAGGATATCAGCCTTCAATAAGGATGAGTTAAATCTTAGCTCAATAAAAGAATCTCAGGAGGCAGCTGAGAACATATGGTCCAGGTATACTGATATTTGATTATTTAACTTCATAGGAATAAAGTAAAAAGGATTGATGGAATGAATAGCTACCATATCCCTTGATCTGCTTCTCTTAGGCGTCAGATGTCCCTAGGAAGGCTTTGGTTAAGTGCTGGAGGGCAGGCATTTCACAGTGGCCTCCTCCAGCAGGAGGTAGAAATGAAGATATTCTGAGATTAAAACTAAAGAGATACGTCTCTGCTGTGGGTCCAAGAGAGGGCTGCCACTCAGAAGGGATAGTTGAGAAGCATGCCTTGTATCGTTCCCCCATTGGAGCACCACTCTACCTTGACATCCTGGTAAGATCAAGAATTCCTGTGGGTAGAGCCAGTGCTTTCATCAGAAAAGGAACTGTGAATCCATTCAAGTTCTTGCTCAAGGACTTGGCTGAGACCCCAGAATTCTCCTCCATCGAGCATGAAAGAGATGATTGAAAATGAAAAAAAATTTTAGTTCCGTTGTTACCGGCTAAACACCTGGATCATAAAAGAATCTCATTTTGGCTCTTGTGCAATGTCTGGTTTGGGGTAAGACCACACACTGCTGGTCTGTAAATATGAGTTAGTAGCAAAGTAAACCTCGAGGTGATGGAGCAATTGCTTCACTGGATGAAACTGTTTGATATGGTCCACTTTGATACCGGAGAATATTTGCCAAAAGCAAAAGAATGGGCTGACACTTAGATGCCCTATCAGGTCATAATTAGATCGTAGGTTCAGTGACTTCTTGAGTGCTATGCCTCTTACTAGGTAATAAAACCACGCACTCAGCAAACAGGATGCTGTCTTCCTATTTCCTATAGCTGGAGGGCATGCATTCAGTTTATTTCAATGTATTTTAAAATTTGCATTTGATCTATCAGAAGAGTTTTCTTTAAACTTCTGATTTAGCAGTAGGATTAGGATGCCAGCTGGAGGACCTGAGGATCTACTCCAAGATTCATTTTTATATCGCGATGTCTCCTTTTTATGATATTCAAGACTGGGGAGAGAGAATACATAGATATTTGGGGTGGAATGGTGCTCATTTTATTGTAGAAGTTGAAAACTGGCATCTTGTGGGCCAAATGTAGCCTGTAAACATGCTTTCTTTCGCATGCAGTGTTTTTCTTTAAGCTTGGATTTGTTGCCAGCATATAAAAATTGAGATATTTCATCTCTTTCTCACACACACATATATATATTTTCTTACTTATAAGAAAATTGCACAAAGATTTTCCTTTGAAAAATCAGAAGATCCAGGAACACCAGCCCCAGTTTCCCCGTGGCAAAGCTGAGTAGTAGGTGGTCATTTGCTAAGATACGAGATCTCCAGTTTGCAAGGTACAACTTTCCTTCTTGACCTCCGTGTATTTGACCTGCTTGACTCCTGTAGTCATCTGAGTTATAATGCCTGTGTAGGGCCCTATTTTATAGGATGACGAGCATGAATAGAGGCAGCCCAGGATTAAGATGAAGGATGAGGTCCTAAGGGTACCACAGGAGATGGATATTAACTCTTGAAAACAGCCAGTTTCTGATGGGTGAGTCTCCAAAGGAGAAAGAAGAGTGTTGCCCTGCACAGGCCCTATTCTAAGACACGTGATACATGTTTCTCTCATGCCACCTTAAGGCCGTTTGACTGCAGGAAAAAGGAAGTTCCAGAGTCCCGAAGAGACTTTATTTGCTGTTGGGCTCTTCAGAGGGAACCTCAGAACACACGTCCAGGGATTATGCTAGAAATAAGGACTATTAAGGTGATTAAGAATGGACTCTGGGGTTTCCCTGGTGGTGCAGTGGTTAAGAATCCGCCTGCCAATGCAGGGGACACGGGTTCGAGCCCTGGTCCGGGAAGATCCCACATGCCGCGGAGCAACTAAGCCCGTGCACCACAACTACCGAGCCTGCACTCTAGAGCCCGTGAGCCACAACTACTCAGCCCGTGTGCCACAACTACTGAAGCCCGCAAGCCACAACTACTGAAGCCCACGCGCCTAGAGCCTGTGCTCCGCAACAAGAGAAGCCACTGCAATGAGAAGCCCGCGCACCGCAACGAAGAGCAGCCTCTGCTCACCACAGTTAGAGAAAGCCCGTGTGCAGCAATAAAGACCCAACGCAGCCAAAAATAAATAAATAAAATAAACATTAAAAAGAAAAAAGAATGGACTCTGGCCAAGCCAAATGCTGCAGGATTTTGGTATTCACCATGCCCCGCCCCCCTGCCCCCAGGTGATGGAATGGGATGGTGTGTGGCCTGAGGACCCTGGCTCCTGTTCCCCGGGAGAGGCCCTCAGGAGGAGGGCAGAGCTGCCATCCGGGGGCCCTGGTGTGAGCATATCATTCTATGCTGCTGATTTCGAATCAACGAGTACCCCTTGTGTGTTTCCAGAGGAGGTTTTTCTTTCTTTAGTAGCTCCTCTCCTTAAATGCCCGGATGCTTGAAAACCCAAAGCTGGGACCCAGCAGCATGGAGTGGGGGTTCCCTTTCCTCATTTTTCCCTTAGGTTGACATTTTAACGAGAAGGATTGTAAAACCTGGCGCCCGCACTGCTGCCTACATGGATGGACCTGGCTGTGCAACACGGCAGTGCAGGCAAGGAGAAGAACAGCTTTCTCGGGGCCCTGGGCTCTGAGCTCGTCCATACCCAGACACACCCGATTCTGCTTGGAAAAAGAAATAGCCTTATTCCCCAACATCAGCCTGGAATCGCCGGGGGGACCCACAACACATCTGCCTTGAAAGCTTCCCTTTCACTAGTCCGAATTTGATGTTCCTAAAAGGAAGATGAAAGGGGGTGGGGAGGGGAATTCTGCATGTGCTGACTGGGTGGATATTCTCAGTTGTCCCAGGTAGAAACCCTTCGATTGACAGGATCCACATAAAGGGCTATGTTCCCATTACTAAAAGCCGTTACGGTCCTTCAGCCCAACTGGCAGATAAGACCACGATTGTCTTCTGTAAGAAACACCACGAAAACCCTAAGACCACGATTGTCTTCTGTAAGAAACACCACGAAAACCCAATGAGACAGAACCTGATGTCAAAGACGTGATTTCTTCCAGTTCGATCCAAATCCATTTGCTTTTACAGAATAGGTCTACACCCCAACATTCAGGGTTCAAATCAGGACCTGCTCATTTCAGGCATTTGGTAGCTGGCTCAGCCCTAAATTATACTTTCTAAATCTATTCTGGGACTCGGGTGGGTTATGAAGCTCTGACACATGATAGCAGCAACCCATTTTTAAAATATTTTCAGAAGTGAAACAGAACAAAACAAAAGAGGTTTTCTTCAGAGAGATCTCAGGAAAGCTAAGGCTGAGTGGTGGGGTACTGGCTTTTGACGCAGGTGATCGACGTAAGATGTTGAAATCTGTCTTTCCTCTTCTCTCTTGCCTTTTTTTTTTCCGGCTGGACTAGCTCTAAGGGACTGAGTGCAGTTTTATTTTTCTGACACAGTGGTTTAAGTTGAGGGGGGCTGTTTAAAACAGGAGCACTGAGTTTCTAAGATGCTGTAGGGGAGGAGATTTGCGACTGGCCTTGGCTGTCATAACTTTCACCCATTATTCCTTATCCTGGTCTCTACTTGCTCGTTCCAGGACTGACCTCAGGCTGAGTAAGAATTGTCCTGAGAGTTTCTTCCTTTTCCTGTCTCCGTTATTTCCCCCTCCCTATGCTGTGCTCTTTTCTCTACCTCACTGGTGCCTTTTTTTTTTTTTTTCTTTTCTGGAAAGCTATACTTCCGGTACCATTCTCAAATTTTAGTCCATGTTATAACCCTCAGAGGCTCAGATTCAGTATGTCTGGGGAGAGACCATGCATCTATGGGTTTAGAGAACACACGGGTGATTCTTTTTATTTTTTTAACGTCTTATTGGAGTATAATTGCTTTACAATGGTGTGTTAGTTTCTGCTTTATGACAAAGTGATCCCGGGTGATTCTGATGCACGCAGCTTGCACACAACCTCTTTCATGACACAGCAATCAGATGATCTCCTAGTCCTTATTGCACTTGATTATCAGCAGCATTGGACAGTCCAACGTTCCCTTCTGAGAATTTCTCTTCAATTCTCTCTGCACCTCACTGGATGAACTTATTTGTCTTTCTTTGCTGGTTCCTCCTCCTGGAAATGATCTCTAAACTTGGGTCCAGTCCTGTGATATTTCTTTGTGCCACCAGCCAGGTAACATCACTTAGTCTTGTGGCTATTAACACCATCCTCCAAGGGTATACCAGAAAATGCTCAACCATTGACTCCCCAGGAAAAACAGCCCTGATTTGTAATGTTTGCCAGTTTCCACAGTGTAAATTCTCCCATCACTGCCCATTTCAACCTGCCCACATGTGGTCACTGCATGTGGCATTAGGAAGAGGTGTACACAGTCAGCTCTTCAGAGCCTGAGATACGTCAGTTCTATCATCCCCCTGATTACCGTCCACATTTATATCTCCAGTCCAGACTCCTGCCTAAACACCAAAGGTGTTTTTAACATCCTCCGCTTGCATTTTAAACTATCATTTCAAGTTTAACACATCCAAGTGGAACCCCTCATCCCCCCGCCCCTGCTGTCATCACCCCAAGCTGGTCCTGCAGTGTTCCCCGTCTCAGCGGCAACTCCGCTCTCCAGCTGCTCAGGATGGGGATTCCTCTTTCCCTATCACCCAATCCATCCGCCAATCCTGTCAATTCTACGCTGTAGACAAATCCAGGATCCATTCATTTCTCACCACCTCCAGAGTTAGCATTTCTCATCAGGATTCTTACACACATGACCTAATGAGTCGCCTGCTTCCATGCCTGGTTCCCTATCAGCCTAGTAGCTGCAGGGACTCCTTAAAATATGTCAGCTGAGGTTAGCCTTCTTTCCCCAAACCACTCATCTCCTCCTGTCCGGCTCAGAGTAAAACCCCGAAGTCCTTATCATGGCCTGAGCAGCCGTCTGTCACACGGGCCCCTAACACTCCCCTGTCTGCTGCTCCTGGCCGCTGACCCCTGGCCCGACCCCTTTACTCCTCAAATCCGTCAAGTGTGCTCTTGCCTCACACCCGTGTATGTGAAGTGTCCTCTGCCCGGCGTGTCCTCTCCCCAGATGGCTGCATGTCCTGCTCCCTTTTACTTCTTCAAGCCTCTCCTCCAATACCACTTTAACAGAGAGCCACATCGTAGGAAATGCAGCACACCCTCCTCTCCTCCCTCCTTATCCTGCTGTGTATTTCCTTAGAGGCTTTAGCACCAATTACAGTCATCCCTGGGTATCTGTGGGGGATTAGTTTCAAGACCCTCTCAGAGACCCAGATCCATGGATGCTCAAGTCTCCTATATAAAATGGCATAGTACATAGTACTTCAGCCTCCTGTATCTGCAGGTTCCACATCAGTGTAAAAGGGAGGCCCACCGCAGCATGAAAGCAGAGATTTTGTTACAGCCCCTGGGCCTACAACACTGCCTGGCATGTAGTAGGTATTAAATAAAAACCTGTAGAATTAAAAAATAGAGTGCTGGGTCCTAGATATTAGATTCCCTGGGGTATTTATCTTCTGAGACTGATTTTTTTTAGTTGAAGTTGAACCATGTTTTCCAGAAATGATTAATATACTTTTAAAAGCCTCATTGGTTTTCCTGATTAATGTTCCAATAGAGGGACGGGAAGAGCCATTTGGAAGCAACCTATCCATGTGGAAATGTGACCTTGGCACGTTTGAGAAAACTCAGCAGGCAGTGGAGGAAAATGATCAGGGGCGTATTTATGGACTATCTTGAAATATACACACAGATTCTGATTGGGAAGGAAAAAGGCTGCCCACATACTCAGAAGGGTTAATTATGTAGTAAGGTTTCAAGAAGTTTTTCTTTCTTTTTCCCACTCTTTTTTAGATTCTTTTCTCATATAGGTCATTACAGAGTATTGAGTAGAACAAGAAGTTTTTCATGAGCAAGTTCTCTACCAAGAAGACCTAGCATCCTCAATTGAGTCACTATGTTAGAACAGATAATCACACAAATATTTATCGGTGTAAGAAATGCAGGCACTTTGCAACCCTATTCTTTGAGTGACAGTTCTGTTTGAGTTTATGACCATAAAAACATTCTTTTCATTCATCTATTTGCATTCATTCAATAAACGTATAATCATGCTATATATGTGCCAGGCATGGCTCTAGGCTCTGGAACTTAGTAGAAAAACTGATCAAGTCCTTTGAAGCAGTTAGTAATTGAGTGACCAGGAAGGGAAGAGAAAAAAGAATTAAGAATCCACAGATGTGATTCATCCACTCCCAGATTAGAAAACATAGATCCATGGCAGAGTTTCTTCTATATTGCTTCTTGCACATAAGATGCTATTGTTCTCAGAGGCGCATCGATAAATCAGTACAAATAAAAGTGGATTGTTTTCAACTATGTGTTCAAAGAAACTCTTGTATCACACAGGTGGATAGCATTCGCTCTGCTAGAGCAATTTATAAGAGATTTGCTTTCAAAATACCTACAGAGAGTGTCCTGCGAATACAGGATTGATTTTATGAACATGGCTGCAAGATGGTGGGTTGAAATACACCCGGAAGGGACTTTGTCCCTGCTCCAGTGGAGAAGAACTTTTCTGGATTAGCTGGATTGGGTGTTTCTGATCTCAAATTATCTAAAAGGAAGTCCTGTATGGTACTAGCCACTATGACTTCAGAAGGCTGTGTTCAACTATCCAGAAAGTGACCTCAAAGTGTTGGACACTTCATAGGATGGCCCAGGTATATGAACGCACTTTCAAAAGATGAAGTTTTTTTTTTTTTCCTGTTGAGAATGACACTCTTGACTAAAACTCCAACACAATTGACTCATTTATTTCCTTTTTATGTGAAGACACCGGAAAGCACAGGAACAGGCTAATTTCTTTAAACTAGCATCTTGGCAATAATCTCCCCTTGGGGCAGTGGTTGTCAATGTGGCCACACAGTAGAATCACGTGGGCACTTAACTACTGATGATGCCTGGGTTCCTTCTCCAGAGATGCTGATATTCATTGGTTTGGGGTACAGCTTGGGTGTTGGGATTTTTAAAGCTTCTCAGGTGCTTCCAGAGTGAAGCCAAGGTTGAGAAGCACGGCTCTAGGATAAGTGATGTCATCTGACCCAAGACAGTAAAGAGAGTCCTCAGAAGGATTCAGGACCTGGGAATGAGTAGTCTAAAGAGGGAAACCATCGCCTAGTTTCATGCTGAGCTTGAGAGCTGTAGTTTGGGGCAGGATGGTGAAGTTCCTGGGAGTCTTGACCATTTGAAGAGAGATTTCCAGTCCTGCTTTCCCCACCAGCCTGAGGAATGAGAACCCTGGAGTGGTACCCAGTAGAGGGACAGCCTTTCCATTATGTCATCTCATTCTGGCCAAGATGAGAAGTCAGTGGTTTAACTTGACATGAGTTGCTGTGAGAAATAAAATAAATGTTGGTGCACCAATCTGGGGGTCACTTAAAATCACACGGGACTAACCAACGTGGAGAACACGGCCTTTAATGCAGCCCGTGAACCCGAGAATTGGAGTCGCTGATATAGTGCATATGTTCTTTCTCCTCCAGAGAGGTGTATATTTATAGAAAGAATAAAACCTATGCAGGATGAGGGGCTTGGATAATAATAAGTGTGAATAAATACACTGATCTGTCTGAACCGTTTCTGGGCTGTCTGCTTTCCATGGTAATAAATATCCACTAAAAGCCGTCTGCTGTATGTGTTTTTGGTAGTCTCACACTTCCCTGCATGAATACATTCAGAATGTAAGCACCACACACTCCACGACAGAGACTCTGTTGTATTCTGAATTCCTAAGTTATGCAGCTTAGCAGCTGTGATAATGTAACGGTTTGCAAAATAATAGACAGGCCACACGTCAACCTGGAATAACACGTCAAATAATGAATAATGTGGGTGCAAAAAGGTTTAATTTACACTGTGTTAAGAATACTGCTCCAGAAATACCACACCAATTCAGTCTTTCCAGGACAAAAAAAACCCCAAACCAAACCAAAACAAAAAACCCTTTTACTTAGATATTTAAATAACTGTGGTAAAAGAGAATGCTTTCTTATTCATTTTTTTCAAGAAAAGTGTCCAATTCCTATTACTCTGTGAAGAGACATATAATGAGTCTGATTTGTTGTTCACATACACACATTGTTCCCCTTCAAGATACGTCTCAGATTTCAGAATAAATAGGAGAAAAGCATTTGTCTCCTCAGTTTGTATTAACAGAGAAGTGTGGACACATTTTCCACCAGCAAAAATGGGGCTGGTGGTCATTTAACATAAGATGTGAGGCTGTTCCTGTTTATGTTTTCATTCTGAGCCTCTTCCCAGATTTTCTCCCTGAGGGAAGTTTCTAGCAACTTTCAGATTTCAATCATTCTCTCATCTAATGAATGTTTCGCCCTCCTGCTAGGAACCAGGGGCCGAAATGTGTTCCCTGCCCTCAAGGAGCTTGTCATCATGGGTGTGGAGGAAACAGGCAGCAGGCAGATTCAAGGCAGTGTCATTTGTATTATTGTAAGGGAGATACAGAGAACTTTGAGAGCCTGAAGGAAGGAAGAGCCGTTATTCATACTTGGGGAGGGGGTGGGTACCAGGAAAGGCTTCCAACAGGATGTTATCTTTAGGCTGAAGTGTGTGAATCGGAAGTTAAGGAGGCAGAGGGAGGGTGCAGTGTGTGTCAAGCCTACAAAAGCACGTGCAAAGGCCCTGCGGCAAGGGAGAGCATGGTAGTTGGGAGGAACTGCAGACGTATTCAGTATGGTTGGAGTGTACAATACCCGGGGTAAGGGATGGGGAGAGACCAGGCTGGAGAGGGTAGCAGTGTCCCGATTACGGAGGGCCTTATAATTATGTTTAGACATTTGTACTTATTTTGAGGCAGGGATTTTAAGTAGACAGGTGGAAGATGATGGAGGCCTGAACCAAGAAATGGGGAGGAGGAGTTAGATGTGAGAGAGGTTCTGGAGCTGGAACTGGCAGCCCTTGGTGACTGATTAGATGGCGGACCCCAGAGAAAGGGAAGAGGCAGGGAAGATGCCTGGGTTCTCGTGTGGGTGTTTAGATGGCTGGTGGTGTTGAAGGAATTGGAGCAGGACTGTGGGTAAGAGGATGAATTCCACTTTGAACATGTTGAATATGAGGGATTGAGAGCCTCAAGAGAAGAGAGACGTCCAGTCCACCCTGGGTCATCCAGACTCAGGATACGTGGGTCTGGATGACAGAGAGGATAAATCAGTGGGGAGGTGGGCATCCTTAATAAACACACACACTGAAACAATGTGTGCTGGGCCACATACAGCTTGGCCCACTTATTCCTAGGTTTTTGACTTATAACGGTAATCTCCAATGTGAAACAATTTCCTCATATTGTAGGGTCATAGTAACTTAATACAACATTTGCCCCATCTCCAAAGCAAACTCCCCCCTAAAAGGTCCACATTTGCTCTCTCCTTAACTCATTTATATGTTATGTTCTTACATTCTTAGAATTTTCCCTGAAGTTCATTTTTACCTTACCAGCTCGAGAAGGAAAAGACCCTACTGAAGTACCTGGGCTTGAGTAAGTTTACTTACTTGGCACTGGTGTGCAATGAATTTGAAACACTCTATTTTTTATGTCTTACATAAAATTGGGAGTTCAAGGCAAGTTATCACCAGGAAATACTTCTGTCTTGGCTTTATTGGGTGAATATCCCTTAAAGGACATCTTTGGGTGACAGTAAGTGTGACTAAGAATGTATGTAAAAGGCTACTGGTTATTAAAAATACAAGCCAAGTGTTCCTCTACTCAAAGTCAAACTTCAAAAATATGCCTACCAAATGGAAATTGGCGCAGCCACTACGGAAAACAGTATGGAGGTTCCTCAAAAAATTAAAAATAGAACAACCATATGATCCAGCTATTCCACTCCTGGGCATTTATCTGGACAAAACTATAATTTGAAAAGATACGTGCACCCCTATGTTCATAGCACTATTTACAATAGTCAAGACATGGAAACAACTTAAATGTCCATTGACAGATGAATGGGTAAAGAAGATGTGGTACATATATACAATGGAACACTACTCAACCATAAAAAAGAATGAAATAATGCCATCTGCAGGAACGTGGATGGACCTAGAGATTATCACACTAAGTGAAGTAAGTCAGAAAAAGAAAGACAAATACCATATAATATCACTTATACGTGGAATCTAAAATATGACACAAATGAACCTATCTACGAAACAGAAACAGATACACAGACATAGAGGACAGACTTGTGGTTGCCAAGGGGTGGGGGAGGGATGGATTGGGAGTTTGGGATTAGCAGACGCAAACTCTTATATAGAAAATGGTTAAACAACAAGGTCCTACTGTACAGCACAGGGAACTATATTCAATACGCTGTGATAAACCATCATGGAAAAGAATATGGAAAAAAAATATTTTTATATAAAAAGTTATATGTATAAAAATATATAACTGAGTCACTTTGCTGTACAGCAGAAATTAACACAACACTGTAAATCAACTATACTTCAATAAAATAAATTTTAAAAATATGCCCATCATTAATGATTACCTTCTTTCTGCACGCCATGTATCATGGTAGGGCCTTACATACATCACCTCTAATCCTTAATAACCGTCCTCAAGGATAGATAGTGCAGATGAATAAACCAGGCTGAGAAAGCCCGAGTCACTGCCAAAGTCACACAATTAGTAGGTAGTGAGGCTCTTGTTTCTTGGGACAGTGTGGCTGCAAGCCCCACCCTTTCCACCCCACTTGGCTGCTTCCTGTTGCACCTGAATCACCTTCATTACTTATTTTGGAGCTGGATTAGAGCCCTATTGTATTGACTTATTACAGTTTCATTTATATAAACCTCAGATCTCCTATCTCCAAACATGGCATCTTAGATTTCTTTCTCTGCCTTTCCTAGTATGGTGATGGGTTGGTTGATGGTTGTCTGTGAAAACATATGAACAAGAACCAGGCTTGGTCAACCAGCCTGAGTATTTTGTAATCAGGATTTGATGGCTGTCTAAGTAGCAGAGTTAGAAAGGTGCATTTCTGTTTTTTCTACTCAACTTCCAGGCAGTTGGAAAACAGAAGCCATTGTTTAATCCTGCACACGTAAGGGCCCATGACTGTCAGTGCGCCAGGTCATGAGTTCTCCTCTTTGGTTGTCAGCATCTCTGCCTTTGCTAAGTTTCCTTTCCTGTGAAGTACTAGTGACAGGTTGGCTATAACCCATTTCTCAGGGCCAGGCTGCAATGTCGAAGCTCCCTCAGGGAGCAAAGGTGATGAAACACTGGCTCAATGGCAGGGATGTAAGATACCAGGTCCCTAGTTTGAGGTCCTGCTCTGTCCTTGACTGTATGTCCCCGGACAGAAGATTAAACCTCCACATGCCTTGGTTTCCCTGTTCATACAGGACAAGGGTAATAATCCCCATTCTCTGAGCCTCGTTAGCAGCTCACGATCATAAAGGGAGGTAACAGATAAGAAAGCGCATTGGGGCAAAGGTGTTATAGAAATGCGAGGTCTTACCATCATTAAATATCATGAGACCATAGAAATCACTTGCATGTCTGCCACACTCTAGTCTGCAGATGTAACCAAGAAAGCTGTTGCTGCTTTTAATTCAGGGAGTCCCAAGAAAAGAATGCTGTTTCTCAGTGTCTGCCCTGAAAGCAGATGCCATTTCTCACCTTTCCTGCCCCCCCTTTTATATAAATAGATGACTCTGATTGTGAAAGTTGTCATAAAACCAGCGATGGCATAAAATATCCAATTGAAATCGACATGACGTCATATGTTCCAATTAGTCTCACTCTTCCCCATGTTGGAGGGTGAGAAGGTAGCCTTGTAGGAACGCAAGGGGGCTCTTCTTGTGAGTGATGGTGTCTCAGCCCCACCACTTCACAGCTGGCAATGAAGATTAACAGGACATCTGATGCTCCAGTGATGGACATGCTTCTCTTAAGGGGCTTAGAAGTTTTCAGATGAGACTCCTAAGACACTCGTGTGTGCCCAAGGACAGGACATAGGTCTGTGTCTTGAATGTCAGTATACACCAGCACATACAACAATAGACAGGTTTTGTATCTGACACTGTGTTCATATATTGTCAGTTTTTCTTAAACGAATAACAGAAATGGTACGTGAATACATCTGGATTTATGAACCAGATGTGATTTATTAAACATCCATCTGGAGATTCTAATGGTTAAATAGGTTACTCTGGATTATTTGTGCAAATGTGCAGGATAATTCTCTCCTTAGTTTTGTCATGTGGTACAACTCCAGTATGGGCAACTCACATTTCCAAGGGAGTTTTTGTGAACAGAACATATTATATAAACTTAGTTACCATACAGGAAAAAAAATTTCACCGGAACCTAAAATCACATTCAAGATAAGCTACATTTGTAAATATAATGATCAATTTGCAAATTTTGCTCTAACAGTTGGTCCTATACTGTAAAACTCTTGGTATAAAAGGGAGCATGCATTAGGCCCTGAATACATTTAAGTTGATGACCCTGATATGGAGCCCAAGAAACATGTCTCAAAAGAAAGACCTACACACAGCCAGAATAGGAAGAGAAGTTTTTTCCATTACTACTTAAATGGCAGAATAAAATGTAACTCATCAAAAGTCAGGAAATCAACCCCACCTGGAAATCTCAATAGCCCCTCATAGTTTTAAAGCTTGATTCATGTTTTCCGTAAATTTAAAAATCACTGAGTAGTCAGTATACAAACCAGAAAAAGTCACTTGAATTAAATGCTGTTCCCCTTTATAAGATGCGGCAGGTCGCTCGCTTATCTATCACGACAGCGGTTTGTGATGCTCTTTGCCTTATTGATTTTAGATTACACCTTAACCTAAAATGTCTAAGTAGACATCCACAGCCCACAGAGGGATCTGCCATTATGCAAACAGGGGCTTTGGGGGTTTCTGAGACCCGCAAACCATTCCACCCCTGCGTGGGTACAGGCGCTGTCCCCACGTGAATGAGGATGACCAGATTTGCATTAACTACCGTCATCCCCCAAACGACATTAGTCACTCCAGAGAAGGATAAATCCCTGTTATTCTTTTACAGCATCTTCTCTGCCAGGTGCTACCGTAAAGTAAGCATGTTTTCTGAAAATTAACAGACAGCCACAATCCATAATGGTAAAAAAAACCCAAATGATAGCAAGGTATATTAAACAGTACAACCACAACTAAACAACAGAGGGGATTTTAATCAACCAGGTGCATCACTGAAACCCTCAAAGCGTCACAGCTCCTTGTCACCATTACCTCCTTTGAAGACACTGTCACCCAGCAGAGGAAAGGAAATTGGCAGCCCTGCTGCACCAGTGAATCTGTTTCACTAAACGGAGAGGAAAACAGGTTTTGCAGCCCGAAGCTCTTCTCAACGAGCACTCTCATCGTCCATGCTCCTTCCAGAGGGCAGTCCCTACCCCAATCTTTTCTCTTATGTTTCATCTCTAACAGTCCCAACCCCCACGCACAGCCGACCATCATTTGTTTCAAATTTCTCATCATTACCTACAAAGAAAAAAAATTACGTATGCCATAGTATTCTCCAGTCGCAGGAATTTGAATTTTTCAGGAAAGCATGACTACCAGAAGGGATGCTACGCACGACGAAAAGAAACCTCTCCCTTTCTTTGGAGCAATTGCTCGGGTAAAGAACAAACAGCCCGCCACGTCGCTTACCCTCTCCACGCTGCGTCTTCTCAGAGATCCATAAGGAATTCTCAGTAAAAGTCTCTGGGATCTATTCGGAGCCACTGCAGCCTGAACCACCATGGTGTAGAGCCGTGGGTGAGTGTGAGTGTGTGTGTGTGTGTGTGTGTGTGTGCGCGCGCGTGTTCCCAGCCAAGGGAGAGACGGAGGCGTCCTCAAAACTGGGAAACTCCTGGAGGTTTCCCAAATATCAAATAACTGAAAGAGTTTTTTCCTTCCCACCGATGAGCCAAGATGTGGTGTGTCAGGAGGTGGGGGGATGGGAAATAAGAAAAAGAGCCCAAGTTGTGCAACTTCAGCGCGTCTCCCGCAGCGCAGCCCGGCTTCCTCCTGTCTGCCCCTGCCTGTCAGTCAGTCCCTCGGTGAGTCTGCACGTCCTGGGGTGGGCAAATGACGCTGCTGGGGAGAGTGATCCGGAAATGTCAACTTTGCTTCTCGTGGCTGCAGACGGTAACCAGGTCAGTTGTCTGATCGAAGCCCTATCAGACGTATTATTCACTCCATCACGTGACTCCAAAGCCCCTTGGCCATACAGTAGGTCACATGCTCACCTTAAAAAGACTATCTGGAATATCACCATCTGGTGTAGAGATGAATGTGCAATCCTGCATTCTGATTTCACTCTCTTCTGGACACAGGAAAAATATTGGATGGGCAGTGACATAGCACAGTGGGGACTTGGTGGGGGAACGCTCCTCACAGTCGTAAATTCTAAGTATGACCCTGAGCATCAGACAGGCATATTTTTTCCTTCCTGCTTTCCAACGGATAGAAAATAAATGTAGGCATACAGCTAATTATATACGTGAATGGCGTCAACAAAGAGGAAGTGTGAGGGAAGAAAGGAGAAAATGTTTGTATCCCATGGTTCAGATGACTCAAATCAAATATACCAGACAGACTCGCATTTGGCATCTCCTCATTTAAATGTTTGTGTTACAGAGCATTGATTTTTATGTGTGCCAATAAACATGAAGAAATTATGTTTGATTTTACAAGGCTCTCAAAAGGACTGTCTGTGCTCAGATTTACCCATCACATTTGTCTATTCTTCTCTAATCAGATGGTATAATTCCACATCGGACAAGCTTCTCAGACTGCTGGTACACATGCTCTAAAAACTTAAGTGTCCTGTAATATTTTGTTTCCGATATATCGCTCACTTGTGCAACTGCCCCCATCTCTACTCCTCCCTAAATCTGCTTATTTCTATAGCAGAGAAAATTACTCAAAAGAAAAAACAAGTAAGGGGCTTCCAGGGTTGGAGGTATTTTAGTTTTTTTTCTTTTTAACGTATTTCTGCCTCCGCAGCTTCACTCTCTTCTGGGGTTTTATGAAAGGGATGCCATTTCCTTTGTAAAAAAATCCCATGCTTTTGGGTGTTTGCCTAATATCACTCTTATGCTTTGGGAACCAGCTTTTATTTATTCTCTACAGACCCGTTTATTGAAAACGACGGAAAAGAAAGTTCTGTTTATTCTAAGAGTCTGATGGGAAGTGGGCGTTGGAGGGGGCAGTGGGAACAACGTGGAATTCTACGCTGCTCGAAAATGAATCAGGAAAAAGACTCTTAGACGCGGGGTGCTCCTTGCGGTGGGGTGGGAGGATGGAGACGTGGGTCTGGGCACCCAACTCAGACACACATTAGGAGGCAGTTAAAGAAAGCATCAAGTTGATGTGGGAAATTCCAAATATACAACAATCGGGCTTTGTTCGTAATGGCTTCCATATGTGCCGTTGAGAGTTGTGAACGGGTGAGAGGGAAGGGGGGAGACAGGGGAAGATGGAAAGTTCTCCAGCATGACCTGCAGAGAGTCTTTGGCGAGGTGGCTTAGGCTTACAGATCCTTCTTCCTCTTTCTCGCTTCCTTTCTGCACTGCCCCGTGGAAATGCGTCTGGAATGCTACCCAATTGCTTGGCCAGATCGATAGACTCTCTTTCCTTTATAAAACCCCGTTCGATGCCATAACGGTTTTGAACAAAGCATAGGCACATTTTCTAAACCCTTATCTGTCCAAAGCTCTGGGATTCTGTTTGCAAGTGTAGTTCGAGAGGGGGGCCATGGGTCAGATCAACTGAGAAGTCACCGTCTCTTTCCTGACCCAGGACAGGGCAAAGCCCCTGGGAGCTGGATTTATTTATATTTGACTAAATGCAACTTCCTGTTTCCCAGGGGTATTAATGAGTGCTTCGCTGAAGAGCTCAAGGCTTCGTGGCATAGTTCAGATCATAAGGGCCACTTTGATGAACTAAGTGCAAATAAAACAAAAACATATGCCTTTGATTAAAGTTAAACTACATATAGAAGAGAATGTTAATGGAAACAAAAATAACCGTTGGCCAGACGCCCACACATTTGAGCCCCACTCATTCTACCCCCATTCCCTACCCTGGGGGTGCGGAGAGCAGGATCATTTCTCATATCAGCACGGGCGCCTCCTCCCAGCTAATCGAGAGCCCCCCCCCCCAGTCCCCATAGAGTAGGTGGACACCTCCTCAGAGAGGTTTGAAGACTCTCAAAGTTCGGCTTGTGCAAAAGGATCTTTCTGATGGTCTTGCTGCGGGTGTTTGAGATTTATACATTTTAAATTGATTATTGAGTCTAAACTATTTATTTCCAGAAGACCATTGTTACCCTGTTACAATACAAATATGTTTCTTGGGAGGGGATATGCACCCATACCTTAGCGGATAGGACCACTTTAGGAGAGGCAAGGGTAACTTAGGCTTACTGAGTACACAGCAGTTGCCAGGCAACATGCTGGAAGGTCACCAAGGGCTAACTCCACGGCAGAATTAAGTTCCATTATCCATGTTTTACAAGTGATGAAACCGGGGCCCAGAGAGGGTTAATAAGTTGACCAAGGTCGCACAGTTAGAAGTGTCGGAGCTAAGATGAAAACCGAAGTCAATCTGGGTGACTTCAGGGCCTGACTTGGTCCCTTATGCTCTCACCTGCCACTGAGGACTTTATCAGATTACAGCACTTTGGAAATTTAGAAAGGAGATGTATCCATGGGGCCCATCAGGGAGATGGAAAGACCACTGTCTTTGAAAAAGAGAGAATTTCAATACAGGAAATGGTGTTACTTTGAGCAGTACTAGAGTCTCTGGAACCGCTGCTTTGACGTCCCTTGGAGCTAAGCCTTTGGAGTGGAGTGCAGTCAGTCCTCCCCATCCGTGGGTTCCACATCCATAGATTCAAATAGATTCAACCAACCATGGATATAGGTTTTGATCCGTTGTTAGGTGAACCTGCAGATGTGGAACCTGCAGATACGGAGGGCCAACTCTCAGGGACTTGAGCATCCACAGGTGTTGGCATCCGCAGGGGTCCTGGAACCAACCCCCAGTGGATAGCAGCGAGGGAGTGTATTACTTAGAGAGGGCATGTTTTTACCAGGGTGGTGGATGACAGGGTTCCCTGTGCATCAAGGGAATAGCCTAATGGGCACGGGACAGGCGGGGAGGATGCTGCTGGGTCGGGGTATCAATGAAGGCTGCTGGGAGATGGCGTGGGGAAGACGCACCTCTGTTCTAGAGTCCCTGAAGCTGCTGCTTCTGATGCCTCTGGCAGGCCAGCACCCACTCAAGGCTGGTGGAGCTTTTTCTTTAAAGATTTTTTTTTAATGTGGACCATTTTTGAAGTCTTTATTGAATTTGTTACAATATTGCTTCCGTTTTATGTTTCAGTTTTTTGGCCACAAGACACGTGGCATCTTAGCTCCCCAACCGGGGATCGAACCCACACCCCCTGCATTGGAAGGCGAGGTCTTTAACCCCTGGACCGCCAGGGAAGTCCCTGGTGAAGCTTTGTATTTGTTCGTTTTGAATATTTCCTTCCAGGCTCAGTGAAAGTGTTCACATTCAAACCCTGGAATGAAAATGCATAGGAATCGATGGAGCCATACTTCAGGAAAATCAATGGTCTTGACACACCAAGGCAAGATGTATCCAATCAAATGGTCAGTGATAGCAGGAGGGGAAAGAGGGGGCTGGGGATGATGGCCTGTCAGGGGGAAAGCCTTTGCTGACTCCAGTGCTGGTGGGAAGCAGGAGAGGGAAGGTTCCACGGGGTGACGTGTGCACGGGTGCGAGCGCTGACCCTGATGTCAGACGGCTGACCGTGCTGGCGCCTGCTAGGCAGCCCTGGGGAAGGCGGGTGACCTCCTGGGAGGACACTGGCAACAGAAATGGGGGCCGGTCATCGCACCCTCCTGCGCAGAGTGAGCCTGACCTACCAGAACCAAATGCTCATCCCAGCTGCTGGCCCAGGGCCCACAGCGACCATCGGGGAGGCTAATCTTTTCGGCCCTTGGCAGGTCCACGTGGATGCCTGTCTCACTGTAACTCACCCGCACCAGTCAGCTCACTCGCACTGCTTGATTTTGTTCATTCGGCGGAACGTGAGAAGGGGTCATAGGACACAGAGGTGTCAGCTGGGGGAGGTGACTGAGGGCACGCTGTACGAGAGGGGGAGGGGTGCCATAATGAAGCTCCAGGGTCAGAGGGCAGCCTGAGGTCCCTGTGAGCCTGGGGTCAGGGTCAAAGGGCAGCGAGCTGAGAAGTGCTGGGAGGCTGAGCTGCAGCGCCCTCCGGGAAGGAAGGACAGACTCCATCTGAAGAATGTCATCTCTGGCCTTTCTGTCCATTTTCCTTCTTTCTCTGGTGAAAGGCGGAATATGGCTTATATTAGGGAAATGAAGACAACAGAAAGCGGACAGATGAGATGCTTCTCCTAAAGTCCATCTCAAGCCACTATTTCTTGTCAGTTAGGCAGGATGTGAAAGGGCTCTTTCTCAGTTTTATTGGCGGTTTCAAGGCAGCAGGCGCCAGCTTCGCCTACCCCTACCCCAGGGCTTGCGAGGGAGGGTCTGAAGCCCTCAGGTGACCTCACCCTGCAGGCTGTCCGGGCAGGGGGAAGAGGCAGGAGGGGGTGCCCCTGGCCCCTCACCTCGGGCCCGGGAGAGGGGCTGTGAGGTGCCCGCGGGGAGGGTTACGGGGAAAGGGACCAAGTGGGGCCACCGCTGGCAGCAAAGGGAGGGGAGGTTAAGTCCCGTCCCACCCCATCGCCTTGGTCCATCCTAGGTGCTCAGTGTGCTGTGTGAGGGGCGGCTGACAGAGGCTGGGGGTGAGGATTTTACATGACCAGCTGGGAGAGAGTAGAATATTGTGACCTATAATCAAACATATACATTTGGTCTTAGTCTGCTTTCCTGGCACAGAGCTCTTAACACCCTTGGAATTTCCTAACAGGTGCCTTTTGTTATGTTCACGGGTGACTTTTAGAAAGTCCCTAGGACACCTAAGGATGGGGCTTGGTTCAGAGGAACCAAGCCTGTGACTGGAGGGCTGGAACTTTCAGTCCCACCCCACTGACCTCTGGGGAGGGGCGAGGGGCTGGAGGTTGAATCAGTCTCCAATGGCCGATGATGTAATCAATCATACCTATGTAAGGAAGCCTCCCTAAAGATCCCAATAGTCTGAGGTTTGGAGAGCTTCTGGGTTGGAGATTTGGGGGAGACTGGTGCACTCACACCTTGCTCTATGCTTCTCTTCCATCTGGCTGTTCCTGAGTTATATCCATTAATAATCAACTGGTAATTTAGTAACTAAAATGTTTCTGAGTTCTGGGAGTTACTCTAGCAAAGGAATCAAACCCCCAAAGGGGGTCTGATTTGTAGCCATCTGGTCAGAAGCTCAGGTGATAACCTGGACTTGCAGCTGGCGTCTGAAGTCGGGGCAAGGCAGTCTTGTAGGACTGAGCCCTCAAACTGTGGGATCCAGTGCCGTCTTCGGGTAGACAGTGTCAGAACTGAGCTGAACTGTGAGACAGCCAGCTGGTGCTGGAGAATCGTCGGTGTGGGGACCACTCGCCCCCGACACACTGGTACTGGGTTCAAGGATATTAAGAGATATCACCTGTGCCTGGGAATCCCAGTGAGAAATCCCCAGCAGTGAGAAAGGGGTCGGGGCAGGGTCTTCAAAGAACCCACAGGAACCCCGCAAGGACAAGACTGGGTCCCAGAGAGAGACTTTCCTGCCCTGACCTCTCCTACCTTCCCCACACCCCGCATCACCCCACACCAGCCCTGAGCTGGAGCCTTGAATGACATCTGGAGTTTTTAATGACTGTCATGTAAAACGGATGAGAGAGTAAATAGGCAGAAATTGACCCAAACACACACGTGAAGACAACACATTCCTAACCAATTTGGAAAATTCCTCCAGCAGGAGGGAGGGAAGCTCTGTCTTTCTTCAACATTCCAGCACCATTGCCATCAGTTCCTAACTCGGCTAACCTGCGTGATTCATGTCACGTCTTATTAGAGTAAGCTGTGACTGAGGCTATGCAAACAGAAATACTGCTGACAGCCATAATTTTCTGTTTGAAAATGGCTGGAATTTAGGCCAAACACGAAACCCAATATCCCTAAGAACAGATCAGGGAGCAACACTGGTGTCACCAGACCTCACGTGCCCAGGGCCTGCAGGATTATTGACAGGTCCCCGTGCAGGACAGTTTAGGTTTCTCTTGGTTGGAGCTAAGGTTTGCACTGATGCTATGCGTGGTTGGCATTATCCATCTTTGGACAGACTTTCCCTCCTGCTACGGCATTTGGAAGAAACAGTAGGTAGAATTGTAGGGTGCCTGGGTAGGCAGATGAATTCTTCCTTCCCTATTTCTCTCTCCCTTTCTGTTTCAAGCTTCCTTTGCCTAGTTGGGCCCTGTCCTGGGCTTCATTGAACAGTTCTCCTCCGTGACCAGCCTGGCAAAGAAAATAAATGAAGCTTAATCTGAATCCTTCAGTCTGACTCGCAATTATCCTTGCTGGGAAAAGGATAAGTGAGGGTGAGTTGACTATTTGGTGCTGAGATGATGCTGTCTGTGGTCTTGGATTCCACACCACGCTCCACACTGGCCTTGGCCTTGTCTAAACCAATGTTGTCATTTCTTTTCATTGCTTGGGCTGCGCATCCTTCATTCAACAATTATTAGACTGGGTGTCTAATAACATAATGGCAACTCCCTTACCCAGCACGTTCTATTACAGGCACTCTTCTGAAGGTTTTTAAAAGTACAGTCATTCGTTTAATTCTCACAATACCTTATCAAATAGATAATCTTGTTTTCCCTGGATGAAGAAACCGAGGCAGGGAGCCTTGAGGTCACCTGTCCGAGGTCCCCTGTAAGCAGCCTCACAGTCCATGAACTGTTACACTCTCCTAGATGGCTACTGTGTATCAGGCGCTGGGCCAAGAATTGAGGACACAAGAGAACTTTTGCTTATTGGAAGACTCTTTTGTTCCTGAAACTCAGGTCCTCTCTGTGATGGGGAAGTGAAAGGACACTGGCCTTATACCTGGGTTGGCACCTGGAAGGTTACTGCACACCTACCTACCCCACAGGAGGACATGAAATCATGTTTGTGAAAGTTCTTTGTAAATCACACACACACACACACACACACACACACACACAGAGTTTTCCTGTTAACTCTGTCACCACAACAGCCTTCCTGGACCTCACCATCTACGTCTCCCCCTCTTCATACATGGCCTGCTATGATGGCCATGTTTCATCCGTCTGAATTCTCCAAAGGTCATGCAGCTAAGCCCCGTTTTTTTTGGGGGGGGAGGGGTAAAGAGGCTTCTTCTCGGACCTTTGAAAACTCCCTCTTGAGGATGTTTCATTTGAGTAGAGAATTTAGCCCAGAAGAAGACCCTCTATCCCCATGAACTCAAAAACACACATCCCATCACAAAGGAAACCAGATCTCACCCTCTTCCAGGATAGGGAAGAAGATGTAGCCTGTGCTGATGGAAACCTTGTGTACTAACCAGGCATCCAAGAATCTCCTTCAATCTTTATGGCAATGATCAAGCCAAAGAGAATGTCAAGTGGAAAATATTAATGGCCTATGAGGAAGATCCGTCCATGTTCTGTCTTAGCAAGCCTTGCTTCATGGACATCAAAGAACAGCCTAATCAGCATGGTGGCAGGATTACTCAACTATTCACCCATGGAAAGAGGGAACAGGCAGACCTCCTGACGGCAAGCAGCTGATGGATCTTACTCCTCCTTAGGAAGGTTCTTCACATGTGGCCTGGGTATGATTTGCCCCCATCAGAGCTTCACTTGCCCTTCCCAGCATGAGGGTAATCAATGGCTGCAGCCTGGGATGATGGCTCTTCTGCATGGTGGTAATGGCTTATTGCATGTGCTATTAGGAGTGATGTCGTGGCCAGGTCCTGAGGAATCAATAAGATTGCTGGGATGCCTGTGTGATTAAGCAGTAAATAGCCTGACCTGTGTGGGGCTGGCAGTGTAGATTGGCTTTCGAGGCCATTTGCAAAGCCCTTTTTCATGTGCTATCGGTTGTGGATGGATTTTGATAACTAGCATTGATTTGCTATATTTATGAAGTGCTGTTTGCACTGGTTAAACTGTGTAATTGCACCTAGAATGGACAAATAAATAATGTCCTTATCTGTGGTATTGACTACCCAGGATTAGCTTAATATATATATGTAGTACACTTCCAAACAGTCAATGGATGTTGACTTTTGATTTTTTTTTTTTTAGCTCTCAAATTTCAGTTAAGCATTGGGTGGTAAATGACCAACTCTTAAATCTGCTTCTAATTTCCATGCTTCCTTTTTCCAGGAGGAGAAATTTAACATGTAATTTTCTTCAATAGGAGAATGGTTCATCTTGGTTTAACTGATCCCTCTGATGCTGCAAAAAAGGGTGGTTTTCATTTTGGCCATCACATTGCTTTCTTTCCTGTGCCCAGGAACACGTCATTTACAAGGGTAACTGCCCATTTGCCCAGGGGTCTCTGAAATGAGCCACACGGTCTGTATTTTCCCAAGGAGAGGAAAGAAAGCATTGGAATCTGCTAGGAAGATGGGTGTCCAGAAGTCTCATATAGTAGGAATATGCCTTATCTTAAGTGTGCCCTAGAGGGGTCCCATAAGTCAAAATGCCAAAGGGTTTCCCAATATCAGATCATGGCCAAAATGGGCAAAACACCTTCAATGGGCAAATCCTTAGATGTAAATGAGGATGGGTAAGGGATTCTGTTACTGTTTCCTTGGGGTACTCCATTCTATTTGAACTTTAAACCTCGGTAGCATGAATACAGATAATAAGACAACTGTGAAACTTGAATGAGACAGTGGAATCACATGTGTAACAACGAGGATGGTCAGAAAGGACAATGAGACCAGCTTCTGACTTTCATACTATAGAAGAATATATTTTAGATCTTATTCTGTTTGCAAGAGGGAATCATTAAAAGTTATGTTTTGAGAGGAAGTGATACTATCTTCCTGAATATTTTGAACTTGAGTGATAAAGGATGAAGTGTCGAATGGAGAGCCAAGGTGTATAGAGACAAGAAGAGCAGTTACAATGTCACTGCAATTGTCCAGACGAGTGATGATTAAGTCCAGAGCTAGGATGGTGGTGAGAGGTTGAATACAAGATGCTGGCGAGTTATAAACGCTGGAAGGAAGAAGAGTGTTCCTGTTTACTGAGGGGCTAGAGGAAGGGTGGTCCTACTTAGTTAAGATAAGTACACAGGAGAGGGGGAGGTTTGGAGAGATGATAATGTGTAGCTCTGGATGGACAGAATTTCTGGTGCCTGAACATTTTGACCTGGAACTGAAGAGGGGAGTCAAGCCTGGACATGTAGGTCTGGATTTCAAGAGCAGACAAATAACCACTAGACAAGTTATTAGTCAAGTGTGAGGGCAGACATTCAAGAACACAAAAATTTACTTCTCAGGCACCTTTTCTTAGGAGCATACTGGAAGACAACCTCCAGCAAAAGAAAGCTAAACCTACAAAGAGGGGAACATGAGTTCCAAGAACAGGAGAGCAGACCACAGGACTGGTGCAAAGGGAGTTCCCAGAGTATTGGAAAAAAGGAGCCTCAAGAAGACAGTGGTACAAGAGACTTACAGAGCTAGTCCAATTGGTGCAGGAGGGTGGAGGGATCCAGGGAGGATGCCTCAAAAAAAGAAAGAAAACAGGAATAGGTTGAGGGTCTAATGAGTTTTTGCCAGATTGAGAGGAGAGACGCAGCTCTACTGAAGATCCTCGAGAAAAACGCTCGATGGGTACAATAGAATATTAAGTAAGCGAGCAATGAAACAAGGCAACTGTTAATTCCTGGAAAAACATAAAGTTGGAAAATCCAGGATATACCATGATACTATACAACTGTCCTCAGCTGTAAACAATATCTTGGTAGTCACAATAAAACTGAATTTTGATTTAAACTGTGATATAGATATATTGAAAAGATAGTAGAGAAGAGATATGTGTGTGCCGGTAGGGATGTGGAGTCCAATGGAAGTAAATTTTAAGCCTCATCTTTCACGGTGGCAGCATAAAGTACCAAAAATTGAGTAATTAAGAAATCACAGTATAGGGACTTCCCTGGTGGTGCGGTGGTTAAGAATCCACCTACCAATGCAGGGGACATGGGTTCGAGCCCTGGTCTGGGAAGATCCCACATGCCTTGGAACAACTAAGCCCGTGCGCCACAAGTACTGAGTCTGCACTCTAGAGCCTGCGTGCCACAACTACTGAAGCCCGTGAGCCTAGAGCCCACACTCCACAACAAGAGAAGCCACCGCAATGAGAAGCCTGTGCGCAGAAACAAAGACCCAATGCAGCCAGAAATAAATAAATAAAATTATTTAAAAAAAAAAAACCATAGTATAAACAGATGACTGAGAAATCTGAAGCAGCAGTTGAAAGTCTATGAGTGTCCCTGGGGAGGGACTCAGAGATGGGAAGAAGGGAAATGGGGGCTGGTGTTTTTCTTTATAAGTTTTCTCGTACTCTTCAACTTTAAAATGTTATGAAAATTGCCACATACACATATGATTTTGATAAAAATGAGAAATTGTGAAGAGAAGGAGCAATGTTCAAGGCAGTTTGAGCCAGATGAGGCCTGGGAGCAATGGGTGGTAATTAGAAGGGCACCGATGGCCTTGAGAAGGTGTGCATGGAATGCAGATAGCAGACGCCGGGCTGTGGAAGGAGACCTGGGTCGCCTGGCCTCTTTCTGAATGGACAGATTGGAGTCCAGATACTGGGTTACTTAATCCAACAAGTAAATGTTTCAGGAGACCTGCTTCACTTCGTCTGGTTTCTTTTCCTTCAGTGTATGTTACAGGGCTCTCCATCCACAGATCTGCTATTGAAATAGCTGCTGAACGCCTAGCCTTTGAACTATACCTCGGAAAGGAGCACCTTAAATCCTCTGAAAAAAGTTGAGGCTAGACAGACAAAAGGAGAAAGACAAATACATCAGCAAGGGCTCTGCCATCAATTCTGGAACCAGTCCTGAAGGGTCATTCATGCTTTTGACTGATCACACCTTTTTTTTTTGTCTACACCACGTGGCATGTGGCATCTTAGTTCCCTGACCAGGGATCAAAACGGTGTCCCCTGCAGTGGAAGCGCCGAGTCTTAACCACTGGCACGCCAGGGAAGTCCCGATGTCACCTTTTGAGCTCTTTACTTCAGTGTGGTGTTGTGTGTGTTCGTGTGTGTGCACGCTCATGTACACACACGTGTGTGTGTTATTTTCTCCTGTGAACCCGGCGGCATCTCAGCTACAAGGGCCCCAGACTGGTGACGACTAATTACAAAACACCAGGCCTGATGTGTTCCTTTTATCTCATCTTGCAGAAGCCTTGCATTCCCACGAAACCCCCAGCGGCCCCTCATAATCCTGGAAAGGAAGTGTCAATATGGAAACAGCTGTTCTTGAGATAGTGAGATGCCAGTCTAATGAGCCATGGAGGAAACCCAAGGCTAATGGACTCGAAAGCAAGTATTCTTTCTAGACAATTAGATGCACGTGAGAATGCCTGCAGTCCCTAGGAAGGCGGAGGGGACGGACACTGGGCTGTAGATGTCACGTCCCCTCGTTCTTACATGGGTTTTTATCCTCCTAAGCCCTGTGGGATGTCGAACACTCCCTGGCTCTCTTCTGGGAGGTGGAGACCCAGGTTCCCTTGCTAAATGGCCCCACCAGGGGAGCCCAGCTGGACAGCAGAAGCCAAGCACAGCCCGTGCCCAGTGCTCCATCCCCCTGCCGGCTGCTGCATGAGTTCAGGACCGGGTACCTCCTGCCATTTTGGAAGCAGGCAGGAGAAACGGCCACAGGCAGATCTGGTTGAGGCAGGGAGCCAGTGCTGTGCCTCGACAGAACCCAAATCCCTGATCATTCAAAGGGGAAGGTTAGGTGGTGAGAGTGAGAGAGAGCTTTAAGGGCGAAGAAATGGGAAATTACTTTTTATGGTTAGGGACTTAAAACCAATGCCTTTTCCAGGAGAAGGCAAAGGGAAGAAGAAGACTGACTTGCCCAGTGCCTCCTCTGCATCAGGCACGGCCCTGGGCACTTGCTCTAAATGACCTCTTTAAACCTTCACTGTGATCCTGTAACCTGGGTAGTATTACCTACACTTCATTGACAAGGAAATCAGAGCTCAGAAAGATTAAATGCTTGCCAACCTGGGGTTGAGACCCCAAGTCCGTGTGATGTGGAAACTCATTCTCAGTATTCTTTAGGGATGTGTATGTGGAGATACATCAGAGCATTCTGTTCTTAAGAAGAAGAAAATATTTCACCAGAGCCTAAACAGTTGAGGTTGTATCAGAGTATAACCTACTTGGGGGAAGGGAAATGTCAACTCCAGCTTCCTGCTCCACCCATCCTGTCTCACCTAAAGGAGGGAAAATCCCTGAGAAGTACTGTGAAGTTCACAGTCCAAGGGCACAGGCTCCTAAAAGACTGAGACTTCATGTAGGAGTGTAGAATGCCCCATTGCTGGCCTCACCACCACGTTACTAAAAGCCTATTCCCCACAGGTCTCTTTACACAGTACATCATGTCCACCATGAAGTTACAAGGCATCCTCAGAGGCAAGAAACAGTTTGAAGAGACTGAACAAGCAACAGAGCCAGAGTCAGCTAGGGCAGGAATGTTGGAATTAAATCAGACCAGGAACTAACAAACAGACAAACAATAACAACCACAACAAAAAACAGTGATTTTTATCCTAAGAGCCTTAATGGAAAAAGCTGACTATATGAAGGAAGAGACAGATAACAAAAACAGAGAGATGGAAATTCTAAGAAAGAATCAAAAAGAAACTCTAGGGATCAAAAACTCTGTGACAGCAATGAAGAATTGCCTTTGACAGTTTCATCAGTAGACTGGACACTGCTGAGGAAAGAATCTTTGAGCTTGAGGATATGACAACAGAAACTCCTAAAACTGAAAAGCAAAGAGAAAAAAGACTGGAAAAAAAACCCAAAACAGAATAGAATACCTGAGAACTGTGGGACAACTACAAAATGTGTAACATATGCATAATGGGAATAGGAGAAGAAAGAGAGGAAAAAAACCAGAAGCAATGTGTGAAGAAATAAAGACTGAGAATTTCCCCAAATTCAGTGTCAGGCACAAAACCACAGATCTAGAAAGCTCAGAGAATACCAAACCAGATAAATTCCCCCATGACCTAAAAAACTCCCAAACCAACTCCCCCACCACAAAACCTCACACACAATCCCACACCCCACAAGAAACCAAACTACACCTAGGCATATCAGAGTCAAACTTCAGAAGATCAAAGATAAAGAAAATTATCTTTTTTTTAAAAAAAAATTCTTTTTCATATTCTTTTCCATTATGGTTTAATTACAGGATATTGGATATAGTTCCCTGTGCTCTACAGTAGGACCTTGCTGTTTATCCATCCTATATATAATAGTTTGCATCTGATAATCCCAAATTCCCAGTCCTTCCCTCTCCCACCCTCCCTCCCCGTTGGCAACCACAAATCTGTTCTCTATGTCTCCTGAGTCTGTTTCTATTTCATAGATAAGTTCATTTGTGCCATATTTTAGATTCCACATATAAGTGATATCATAATGATATTTGTTTTTCTCTTTCTGGTTTACTTCACTTATGATAATCTCTAGGTCCATCCATGTTGCTACAAATGGCATTATTTCATTCTTTTTTATGGCTGAGTAGTATTCCATTGTATATATGTACCACATCTTCTTTATCCATTCGTCTGTTAATGGACATTTAGGTTGCTTCCATGTCTTGGCTATTGTAAAAAGTGCTGGTATGAACATAGGGGTGCATGTATGATAAAAAAAAAAACTTGAGAGAAGCCAGAGGGTAGATGGATTCACTGGTGAATTCTACCAAACATTTATGGAAGAAAGTACACCAATTCTCTACAATCTTTTCCAGAAGATGGAAGCAGAGAGAAGACTTCCTAAATCATTCTATGAAACCAGTATTGCTGTAATAGCAAAACCAGATAAAGATATTGCTAGAAAAGAAAACTACAGACTGATATCTCTCATGAACATAAATGCAAAAATACTCAACAAAGTATTAGCAAACTGAATACAACAGGTATAAAAAGAATTATATACCATGCCCAAGTGGCATTTATCCCAGGTATACAAGGCTGTTTCAACATTCAAAAATTAACTAATGTATTTCATCATATCAAAAAGCTAGAGAAGAAAAATCACATAATCATATCAATATATGCAGAGAGGGATTTTGACAAAATCCAACACCCATTCGTGATAAAAACTGTCAGTAAACTAGGACTAGAGGTAAACTTCCTTAACTTGGTAAAGAATACCCTCAGAAACCTACAACTAACATCATACTTAGTGGTGAGAAACTTGAAGTTTTCCCACTAAGATCAGGAACAAGCCAAGGTTGTCCTTCTCATCATTCCTTTCAACCTCTTACTGAACAAAGTCCTGGCTAATACAGTAAGACAAGAAAAAGAAATAAAAGTTATATAGATTTGGAAAGAAGAAATAAATCTATCTTTGTTCACAAATGACATGATTGTCCATGCAGAACATCTGAAAGAACTGACAAAAATACTCCTGGAACTATTAAGTGATTATAGGAAGGTTACAAGATACAAAGTTAATATACAAAAGTCAATTGCTTTCCTATATACCAGCAATGGAAAAGTGGAATTTAAAATTAAAAATACAGGGGCTTCCCTGGTGGTGCAGTGGTTGAGAGTCCGCCTGCCGATGCAGGGGACACGGGTTCGTGCCCCGGTCCGGGAAGATCCCACATGCCGCGGAGCGGCTGGGCCCGTGAGCCATGGCCGCTGGGCCTGTGCGTCCAGAGCCGGTGCTCTGCAACGGGAGAGGCCACAACAGTGAGAGGCCCGCGTACCGCAAAAAAAAACAAAAACAAAAACAAATAAAATTAAAAATACATTACCATTTACATTAGCACCCCCCAAGATGAAAAATTTAGGTATAATTCTAACAAAATATGTACAAGATCTATATGAGTGAAATGAGAAAACTCTCATGAGAGGTAGCAAAGAAGAAATAAATAAATGGAGAAATATTCCATGTTCATGGATAGGAAGGCTCAATATTGTCAAAATGTCAGTTCTTCGCAACATGATCTATATGTTTAATATAATCTAAATCAAAATCCCAGCAAGTTATTTTATGGATATCAACAAACTGATTGTGAAATTTATATGGAGAGGCAAAAGACCCAGATTAGTTGGTGGAAAAAAACAGAGTGAGAGAGCTGACACTACCTAACTTCAAGACTTACTAGAAAATTACACTAAATAGGGCAGTATGGCATTGGTACAAGAATAGATAAATAGAACCATGTAACAGAATAGACAGCCCAGAAATAGACCTACATAAATAAAGTCAACTGTTCTTTGGCAAAGGAGTAAAGGTAATAGAATGGAGCAAAGGCAATCTTTTCAACAAGTGACGTTGGAACAACTGGATATCCACATGCAAGAAAATGAATCTAGGCAGACATTATACTCTTCACAAAAATTAACTCAAGATGGATTACGGACTTAGATGTAAAACATGAAACTATAAAACTCCAAGAAGATAATATAGGAGAAAACCTAGATGACCCTGGATATGGTAATACCTTTTTAGATATAACACCAAGGTAAGATCCATGAAAGAAATAGTTGATAAGTGGGACTTCATTAAAGTGAAAAACTTCTGCTTTGCAAAACATAATATTAAGAGAATGAGAAGAAATTTCATAGACTGGGAAAAATATTTGTAAAAGACATATCTGACAAATGACTGGTATCGAAATATACAAAGAACGCTTAAAACTCAACAATAAGAAAACAAACAGCCAGATTTAAGATGGACAAAGGCGACTTCCCTGGTGGCGCAGTGGTTAAGAATCCATCTGCCAGTGCAGGGAACATGGGTTTAAGCCCTGGTCCGAGAGGATCCAACATGTCTTGAAGCAGCTAAGCCCATGCACCACAACTACCGAGCCTGTGCTCTAGGGTCTGTGAGCCACAACTGTTGAGTCACGTGCCGTAACTACTGAGGTCTGTGCACCTAGAGCCCGTGCTCCGCATCAAGAGAAGCCACTGCAGTGAGAAGCCCTTGCACTGCAACGAAGAGCAGCCCTCGCTCACCACAATTAGAGAAAGCCCATGCGCAGCAACGAAGACCCAACACAGCCAAAAATAAATACACGAATAAATAAATAAATAAATTTATATATAAAAAAAAGATGGGCAAAGGACCTGAGCAGACACCTCACCAAAGAAGATATACAGAAGGGTCAGCACAGCCATTTCTCACTAGGCACTCTGATCTGAAGTGCCACGTGTGAGGCCTCTGCATGAAGCACCCTGTGAACAAGTGAAACTAGACCAAGCACAAGGGAAAAGAAAAAAAAAAACAAAGCAAGCTGCAAACCCTCTGGAAAAAATGCCTCTGCACCTCTAGCTCTTGTGGATGGAGTTTGGTGTCTCCAGTGGAGTCTCCTATTGCAGGGGGACCTTCAAGATGGAGGAGGGGTAAGATGTGGAAATCACCTTCCTCCCAACAAATACATCAAAAATACATCTACATGTAGAACTACTCCTACAGAACACCTACTGAAGGCTGGCAGAAGACCTCAGACTTCCCAAAAGGCAAGAAAATCCCCACGTACCTGGCTGTGTGGCTGACAGGGGCTTGGTGCTCCGGCCTGGTGAGCCTGAGCCTCTGAGGTGGGAGAGCTGAGTTCAGGACATTGGACTACCAGAGACCTCCTGACCCCACATAATATCAAACAGCGAGAGCTCTCCCAGAGATCTCTGTCTCAATGCTAAGACCCAGCTCCACCCAGCAGCCAGCAAGCTCCAGTGCTGGATGCCCCATGCCAAACAACTAGCAAGACAGGAACACAACCCCACCCGTTAGCAGAGAGGCTGCCTAAAATAATAAAGTCACAGACACCCCAAAACAAACCACCAGATGTGGTCCTGCCCACCAGAAAGACAAGATCCAGCTTCATCCACCAGAACACAGGTAGCAGTCCCCTCCACCAGGAAGCCTACACAACCCACTGAACCAACCTTACCCACTGGGGGCAGAAACCAAAAAACAATAGGAACTAAGAACCTGTAGCCTGCAAAAAGGAGACCCCAAATGCGGTAAGTTAAGCAAAATTAGAAGACAGAGAAACACATAGCAGATGAAGGAGCAAGGTAAAAACCCACCAGACCAAACAAATGAAGAGGAAATAGGCAGTCTACCTGAAAAAGAGTTCAGAGGAATGACAGTAAAGATGATCCAAAACCTTGGAAATAGAATGGAGAAAATACAAGACACAATTAACAGGGACCTAGAAGAACTAAAGAGCAAACAAACAATGATGAACAACACAACAGATGAAATTAAAAATTCTCTAGAAGGAATCAATAGCAGAATAACTGAGGCAGAAGAACGGATAAGTGAGTGGAAATAACTACCGCAGAGCAGAATAAAGAGAAAAGAAGGAAAAGAATTGAGGACGGTCTCAGAGACCTCCGGGACAACAGTAAATGCACCAACATTCGAATTATAGGGGTCCCAGAAGAAGAAGAGAAAAAGAAAGGGTCTGAGAAAATATCTGAAGAGATTATAGTTGAAAACTTCCCTAATATGGGAAAGGAAATAGTCAATCAAGTCCAGGAAGCGCAGAGAGTCCAATACAGGATAAATCCAGGGAGAAACACACCAAGACACATATTAATCAAACTATCAAAAATTAAATACAAAGGAAAAATATTAAAAGCATCAAGGGAAAAGCAACAAACAACATAGAAGGGGATCCCCAAAAATTTAACAGCTCATCTTTCAGCAGAAACTCTGCAAGCCAGAATGGAGTGGCAGGACATATTTAAAGTGATGAAAGGGAAAAACCTACAACCAAGATTACCAAGTAAGGATCTCATTCAGATTCGATGGAGAAATTAAAATCTTTACAGACAAGCAAAAGTTAAGAAAATTCAGCACCACCAAACCAGCTCTACAACAAATGCTAAAGGAACTTCTCTAGGCAGGAAACACAAGAGAAGGAAAAGACCTATAAACACAAAACAATTAAGAAAATGGTAATAAGAACATACATATCGATAATTACTTTAAATGTATATGGATTAAATGCTCCAACCAAAAGACAAAGACTGACAGAATGGATACAAAAACAAGACCCATATATATGCTGTCTACAAGAGACCCACTTCAGACCTAGGGACACATACAGAATGAAAGTGAGGGGATGGAAAAAGATATTCCATGCAAATGGAAATCAAAAGAAAGCTGGAGTAGCAATACTCATATCAGATAAAATGGAGGTTTTTTTTTCTAAACATTTTTATTGGAGTATAATTGCTTTACAATGGTGTGTTAGTTTCTGCTTTATAACAAAATGAATCAGTTATACATATACATATATCCCCATATCTCTTCCCTCTTCTGTATCCCTCCCTCCCACCCTCCCTATCCCACCCTTCTAGCTGGTCACAAAGCACTGAGCTGATCTCCCTGTGCAAAACAGAGTTTAAAATAAAGACTATTATAAGAGACAAAGAAGGACACTACATAATGATCAAGGGATCAATCCAAGAAGAAGATATAACAATTGTAAATATTTATACACCCAACATAGGAGCACCTCAATATATAAGTCAAATGCTAACAGCCATAAAAGGGGAAATCAACAGTAACACAATAATAGTGGGGGACTTTAACACCCCAATTTCACCAATGGACAGATCATCCAAAACGAAAATAAATAAGGAAACACAAGCTTTAAACGACACATTTAACAAGATGGACTTAATTGATATTTATAGGACATTCTATGCAGAACAACAAAATACACTTTCTTCTCAAGTGCTCATGGAACATTCTCCAGGATAGATCATATCTTGGGTCACGAATCAAGCCCTGTTAAATTTAAGAAAACTGAAATCATATCAAGTATTTTTTCCAACCACAATGCTATCAGACTAGATATCAATTACAGGAAAAGATCTGTAAAAAATACAAACACATGGAGGCTAAACAATACACTACTAAATAACCAAGAGATCACTGGAGAAATCAAAGAAAAAATAAAAAATACCTAGAAAAAAATAACAATGAAAACATGACAACCCAAAACCTATGGGATGAAGCAAAAGCAGTCCTAAGAGGGAAGTTTATAGCAATACAATCCTACCTCAAGAAACAAGAAAAAGCTCAAATAAACAACCTTACACCTGAAGCAATTAGAGAAAGAAGAACAAAAAACCCCCCAAAGTTAGCAGAAGGAAGGAAATCATAAAGATCAGATCAGAAATAAATGAAAAAGAAATGAAGGAAACAATAGCAAAGGTCAATAAAACTAAAAGCTGGTTCTTTGATAAGATAAACAAAATTGATAAACCATTAGCCAGACTCATCAAGAAAAAAAGGGAGAAGGCTCACATCCACAGAATTAGAAATGAAAAAGGAGAAGTAACTGGCACTGAAGAAATACAAAGGATCATGAGAGATTACTACAAGCAACTCTATGCCAAAAAAATGGACAACCTGGAAGAAATGGACAAATTCTTAGGAAGTTATAACCTTCCAAGACTGAACCAGGAAGAAATAGAAAATATAAACAGACCAATCACAAGCACTGAAATTGAAACTGTGATTAAAAATCTTCCAACCAGGGCTTCCCTGGTGGCGCAGTGGTTGAGAGTCCGCCTGCTGATGCAGGGGACACGGGTTCGTGCCCCAGTCCGGGAAGATCTCACATGCCGCGGAGCGGCTGGGCTCGTGAGCCATGGCCGCTGAGCTTGTGCTCCCAGAGCCTGTGCTCCACAACGGGAGAGGCCACAACAGCGAGAGGCCTGCGTACCGCAAAAAAAAAAAAAAAAAAAAAAAAAATCTTCCAACCAACAAAAGTCCAGGACCAGATGGCTTCACAGGCGAATTCTATCAAACATTTAGAGAAGAGCTAACACCTATCCTTCTCAAACTCTTCCAAAATATAGCAGAGGGAGGAACACTCCCAAACCCATTCTACGAGGCCACAATCACCCTGATACCAAAACCAGACAAAGATGTCACAAAAAATAAGAAAACTATAGGCAAATATCACTGATGAACATAGATACAAAAATCCTCAACAAAATACTAACAAACAGAATCCAACAGCACATTAAAAGCATCATACACCACGATCAAGTGGGATTTTTCCCAGGAATGCAAGGGTTCTTCAATATACTCAAATCAATCAATGTGATACACCATATTAACAAACTGAAGGAGAAAAACCATATGATCATCTCAATAGATGCAGAAAAAGCTTTTGACAAACTTCAGCACCCATTTATGATAAAAACGCTCCAGAAACTAGGCACAGCGGGAACCTACCTCAACATAATAAAGGCCATATATGACAAACCCAAAGCCAACATCATTCTCAATGGTGAAAAACTGAAACCATTTTCTCTAAGATCAGGAACAAGACAAGGTTGCCCACTCTCACCATTATTATTCAACGTAGTTTGGGAAGTGTTAGCCATGGCAATCAGAGAAGAAAAAGAAATAAAAGGAATCCAATTTGGAAAAGAAGTAAAACTGTCACTGTTTGCAGATGACAAAATACTATACATAGAGAATCTTAAAGATGCTACCAGAAAACTACTAGAGCTAATTAATGAATTTGGTAAAGTAGTAGGATACAAAATTAATGCACAGAAATCTCTTGCATTCCCATACACTAATGACGAAAAATCTGAAAAAGAAATTAAGGAAACACTCCCATTTACCACTGCAACAAAAAGAATAAAATACCTAGGAATAAACCTACCTAAGGAGACAAAAGTTCTATATGAGGAAAACTAGAAGACACTGATGAAAGAAATTAAAGACGATACGAACAGAGGGAGAGATATACTATGTACTTGGATTGGAAGAATCAACACTGTGAAAATGACTCTACTACCCAAAGCAATCTACAGATTCAATGCAATCCCTATCAAACTACCAGTGGTATTTTTCACAGAACTAGAACAAAAAAATTCACAATTTGTATGGAAACACAAAAGACCCTGAAGAGCCAAAGCAATCTTGAGGAAAAAAAAAAATGGAGCTGGAGGAATCAGGCTCGCTGACTTCAGACTATACTACAAAGCTACAGTAATCAAGAAAGTATGGTACTGGCACAAAAACAGAAATACAGATCAATGGAACAGGATAGAAAGCCCAGAGATAAACCCAGGCACATATGGTCACCTTATTTTTGATAAAGGAGGCAAGAATATACAATGGAGAAAAGACAGCCTCTTCAATAAGTGGTGCTGGGAAAACTGGACAGCTACATGTAAAAGAATGAAATTAGAACACTCCCTAACACCATACACAAAGATAAACTCAAAATGGATTAAAGACCTAAATGTAATGCCAGACACTATCAAACTCTTAGAGGAAAACATAGGCGGAACACTCTATGACATAAATCACAGCAAGATCCTTTTTAACCCAACTCCTAGAGAAATGGAAATAAAAACAAAGATAAACAAATGGGACCTAATGAAACTTAAAAGCTTTTGCAAAGCAAAGGAAACCATAAACAGACAAAATGACCACCCTCAGAATGGGAGAAAATATTTGCAAATGAAGCAACTGACAAAGGATTAACCTCCAAAATTTACAAGCAGCTTGTGCAACTCAATATCAAAAAAACAAACAACCCAATCCAAAAATGGGCAGAAGACCTAAATAGACATTTCTCCAAAGAAGATACACAGATTGCCAACAAACCCATGAAAGGATGCTCAACACCACTAATCATTAGAGAAATGCAAATCAAAACTACAATGAGGTATCACCTTACACCAGTCAGAATGGTCATCATCAAAAAAGTCTATGAACAATAATGCTGGAGAGGGTGTGGAGAAAAGGGAACCCTCTTGCACTGTTGGTGGGAATGTAAATTGATACAGCCACTATGGAGAACAGTATGGGGGTTCCCTAAAAAACTAAAAATGGAACTACCATATGACCCAGCCATCCTGCTACTGGGCATATACCCTGAGAAAACCATAACTCAAAAAGAGTCATGTACCACAATGTTCACTGCATCCCTATTTATAATAGCCAGGACATGGAAGCAACCTAAGTGTCCATCGACAGATGAATGGATAAAGAAGATGTGGCATATATATACAATGGAATATTACTTAGCCATAAAAAGAAATGAAATTGAGTTATTTGTAGGGAGGTGGATGGACCTAGAGACTGTCATACAGAGTGAAGTAAGTCAGATAGAGAAAAACAAACACTGTATGCTAACACATATATATGGAATCTAAAAAAAAAATGGTTCTGATGAACCTAAGGGCAGGACAGAATAAAGATGCAGACATTCAGAATGGACTTGAGGACATGGGGGTGGGGAAGGGTAAGCTGGGACGAAGTGAGAGAGTGGCATGGACATACATACACTACCAAACGTAAAATAGACAGCTAGTGGGAAGCAGCCGCATAGCACAGGGAGATCAGCTCAGTGATTTGTGATCACCTAGAGGGGTGGAATAGGGAGGGTTGGAGAGAGACAGAAGAGGGAGAGGATATGGGGATAGATGTATACATATAGCTGATTCATGTTGTTATACAGCAGAAACTAACACAACATTGTAAAGCAATTATACCCCAATAAAGATGTTTAAAAAAAGAAGATATACAGATGGCAAGTGAGCACATGAAAAGATGTTCAAAATCATATATCATTAAAGAAATGCAAATTAAGACAATGATGAGATACCACTACATACCTATTAGAATGGCCAAAAGCCAAAACATTGATAACACCAAATGTTGGTGAGGATGTGAAGTAACAGAGGCTCTCATTCAACGGGAATGCAAAATGGCACAACCATTTTGGAAGGTAATTTGGCCGTGTCTTGCAAAACTAAATACACTCTTACCATACAATCCAGCAGTCAAGCTCCTTGGTACTTCCTCAAATGTATTGAAACTTATGCCCACACAAAAGCCTGCAGATGGATTTTTACAGAAGTTTATTCATAATTGCCAAAACTTGGAAGCAAACAAGTTGTTTTTCAGTAGGTGAATGAATAAATAAACTGTGGTACATCCATACAATGGAATATTATTCAGTACTGAAAAGAAATGAGCTATCAAGCCGTGAAAAGAAATGGAGGAAACTTAGAATCATATTGCTAAGTGAAAGATGCCAATCTGAAAAGGATACATAGTGTATGATTCCAACTATATGACACTCTGGAAAAGGCAAAACTATGGAGTCAGTAAAATGATGAGTGGTTGCCAGGCATTAGGGGACAGTGATGGATAAACAGACAGAGCACAGAGGATTTTTAGGGCAATGAAACTATCTTGTGTGATACAGCGGTGGTGGACACATGTAATTATACATTTGTCCAAACAACACCAAGAATGAACCCTAATGTAAAATACTGACTTTTTGTGATAATGATGTGTCAATGCAGGTCCATCAGTTGTAACAAATGTACCACTCTTGTAGGGGATTTCCACAATGAGTGTGCGGGGACGGGGGGACATGGGAAATCTTCGTACTTTCTGCTCCATTTTGCTGTGAATCTAACAACTAGTCTAAAAGTATGTTTTATAAATTAAAAAAATAGTGTGGCGAGGTTGATCTGGAGATGATAATGGTGGGATGAATTAGAGGAGATATGCCGGACGCAGGCGAATATTAGATGGTTAGTCCAAGTGAGAGGTAGTAAGGACCTAAACCGGTGCCATGAAATTATGGGTTGTGTTTACCGAAAAGGAAGGAGTGTATGACTGCAGTCCCCTCCAGCAGCTTCCAAACAAGATTATGGAGGTGGAAGTACTGGGGAAAGAGCACAGGGATGGGGGCAGTTAAGGAGAAAAGGGCAACGCATTAATGACTTTGTGGTATTTAAATAAAACAGCTTCTGGATGAATTCCTCCCCCACCAAACCAAACTCACCCCAACCCTTTGGTATGCCACAGACACCCCCCGCCACGAGACCCCAGAGCCACTGCCACCCACCACCAGCCCCTACCACGGCAGGCAGAGGCTCTCAGCTATCAAAGAAACGCCCCATTCTGCTGTTCAGTCTCTATTTATACTTCAGATAAAGTAAGGATGCCGGCCGTGGATCTCCCATCACTGGAAACCCAGAAGGACCCTCTCCATTCTTGACAGCTTTCTTTCTTGAGGCATAACTTCCCGAGCCTACAGTCAGAACGAACGCGAGTCACTGGGATCCTGGTACACAGCCCTGGAAAGGCTGATTCCCTCTGGGAATCCTGCCAGCATCATGTTGCCTCAATTTGAAGACAAATTATAAATTAATAAAGAAAAAAACCCCAGACTTTCACGTCTGCCAAAACACACTATTCCCTGAAAGGTTCCTGAAAGGGCCTCAGTGATGCATAGTATAGAAAGAGCCAACCCTCTAAAAGCCTTTTCCAGATTCAAGAGGCAGACTAGCCTGTCCTCAAAATGTTACCCCAGCTGCCTTTCCCAGGGCAGAGCCAGTGTTGTTCTTGGAAGGAGAACACCTCCCAGCTGGGTTACCACCTGCATATTTCACACAGTCTGGAGCTCCCTAAGCTCCCGCCAAGAACACAAAACAGACAGACCTATCATGGACAGAAAACCTCCAGAAAAGACTGAGAAAGACTGTGGTCGGCGTGGAGGAAGCAGTGTTGTTTAGGTTGCTATGAACGCCAGGGTTTTCAAAGATTGTGTTTCTGAGCTCATCACAGGCACAGAAGTGTCCTTGTCAGCTGCTTTTTCTTGAAAAGAGAGTCACTCGAACAGCCTCACCCCATAAAATCAACTCCTGAGGAAGTCTCGGTAACCTAACACCTACGAAAGAGGCAGGGATCCAGGTGCTGGAGAGGGGAGTTCTCACCCTACCCTGTCTTCCGCCTTCTCCACTGGAAAAGCACAGACTTTTCAGTATACCCTCTCCCTTTTTTCAGGAGCGATGACTTCACTTTACAGATGAATCTGATTCTCCTAGGCAATGCCTTCTGAAACTGCTTTGGTCTCTTCTGGCAAATGTTTTCTATTTCTTCACCCCATTCATTCGACTTCTGCATGTTACTTGGTTTAAAGAGCTATGTAATCTGTATAGACCAATCCGCACAGCTCAGGCACTTAGTGACTTTACGGTTTTCTCCCCCCAAAGGCCCACGAGGAAGAAATTAACAGCATGGTGAGGACTGGATGACTGTGGAAGAGAATCAGACTCAGTGATGGGGACAGGAAGACTCTGGGGGTGGCAGAAGAGGGTCTGCCTTTACTTACAAACACATCCATGAGCAGGTGTTCCAGCGTCACCTCAAAGTCCTCCAGTTTGGCAGCTAAAGTCATAACGAATGATCCGATGGGTGATCAGGCCCCACTGACGGCCCAAACTTGCAAACTCTTCCGCTCAGAACACGCGGAGACAAATGTAGTCACAAGGCAGAATCGCTGCTAATGGGAGGCGGAAACCCTCAAAAGAGAACAGAGCATTGCAGACTGTCCGGCTGGAGCTTCGTAGCCAGAAATATTAAAGGATTGAAAAAAAAAAAAAAGCTGTATTAAGAATGCTGTGGGACCAGACTGGGAACAAAGTGATGTCACCAGGTGAAGAATCCAGCTACTGCCTGGCTCTTGATAACTTCACGGTCCGAGGTGCAGTAGGAAACACAGGGAAACCCTGGCAGTGGGTGAAAGAGAGAGAGAAAGCGAGATGGGGTGAGTAGGGAGAGTGGGAAAAAATGGAATAAACCGTCTGACTCTGATATTTATAGGGCCACATGTTTTTGACTCCAGCCCATTTCTCAGTTCGTTTGTGACCTTTCATAAACGGCCAAACACACTGGAGCGTATTGTAGAATGGGGGCAGTGGGTCCTACAGAAGTTGGCTGTGACCAATGCTAGGGCAATTCACACAGACACGCCATCAATGGTTCTTTGTGAAACACCCATCAGACCTTGTTCTGTACACGATGACAGAAAAGCACATAGTCTTGTGGAAAACAAGGAAACGAAATTTTTCCTCAGAATATTATTAGATCCTTAGACTCTCCCCCGTCCTGCGTCCTCCCCACCCCCTCCTCTTCAAGAGTAGATAAACTTCAAGGAAAAAAATTGAATCTCTTGTGTCAACTCCTCAAGCTTCTGCCAGTGAAAGACAATCCAATCTTGCAAAGGCCATTTCTCCTTTTCTGCGTCTGAAGTTCGCTGCAGCGTCTTCTTCTTCTTCTTCTTTTAACTTAAAAGATTTTAATTGTGGTAAAATACACATAGTGTGAAACTGACCATCTTCACTGCCTTGAAGTGTGTGGTTTGGAAGTGTTAAGTACATTCACGTTGTTGTGTAACCAACCTCCAGAACTCTTTTCATCTTGTTGAACTCAGTCTCTACACCCATTAAACAACTCCCCACCCCCCTGACCCCAGCCCCTGGCAACCACCATGCTACTTTCTGTCTCTCTGGGTTTGACGATTCTCGATACCTCATATAAGTGGAATCATGCGATATTTGTCCTTTTGTGTCTGGCTTCTTTCACTTAGAATCATGTTTTCAAAGTCCATCTAGGCTGTAGCCTTTGTCAGAACATCTTTCCCTTTTAAGGCTGAAAGCTTACATCTTAAGAAAGACCACCACTTTGGACACGTTGTCAGGCCTGGGTAAATCTCTCAGGAACACTTGGTTGTCAAGCCTAGGGTGGCCATCATTCCTGTGAGTGTCCTAACAGAAACAGGCTTCGTCTACTAAGTGAGTTCCGTCCTGTTCCCTAAATAATTGCTGAACTGAATAATCCACGCAGATTCTAGCCTCTGACTCCAAACAGGCTATGACCACTTAACAGTCAATACTTATGCCAAAGAAGAAGGTGGCCCACGCAGTACGGAGAAGGAAACAGAAATATGAAACCCTCTGGACTATAATAAAACTCCCCCCACCCCTTTCTGTCAGAGCTCTTTAAAGTGGGAACAGCTGATACTCTCCAATTTAGTATCTTCCCATGAATGTTCATTTTCCCAAAGGAGATGCAGACCCACTTCACTCAGCATATAACATTTAAACAAAGCAAGCATAAAATAAAGGACCAAGAAAAAAACCGATACAAAGCATCATATTATTTATAAAGCAGATTTGGAGTCTCTCAGAGTAGACAAGTCGGTCATAAATTGTACATAAATGTTCCTTGAATTATGGCTTCGATTCCATTTTCGAGCCTCTAATAGGGGAATTAGAGTGGGTTTCATGACAAGCATCTCTTGTTAGGCAGAGGCACCAGGGAGGGGGCGGCACTGTGGTGATGAATGGCTCCTATAGCCAAGAGTGTACAGAAAATATATTTCGCTGATGGGCAAACTCATATTCACAGACCTCCCTATTAGCTAATGTGTTTCCCACGTCTGCGAGGACCAGAGCAAACGATGTCAGCCACGAAGACTCAGCACTAGCTGATGTCTTGCCATGTAGTTGCCGTCTTTTGTTAAAACTATAGCTGCCCTGAAGGAACTCAAAACGCCAGGTACCTTCTCTTACCAGGTAAGAGAGCGATGGGTAAATGATCGGCCATAACCAGGAGACTGCTGGAGAGGAGAGATGTATACACAGTTGCAATACTGTTCTGGTCCCCTGAGACTCTCAGGAGAGCTTTCAAAATCAGGTTTTCTTGAGCCCCTTGCCTTAAGAATTCATTTTGGACAAAGTATTTCAAAAATCTGGAATTTCAAAGAAGATATACTGGTGTATTTCATTAATCCTCTTCCTGGGATGGACAAGGGATCAGCCAATGCAGAACAGTTAATATTTTTCATTTAAGGCAGCCAGTCTCCCAGTCCCAGCAATGACTTTACATGGTTTTACAGTTCGTCCAAGGCATGGTTCCTCTTAGAATATAAACAGCAAAGTTCAGGACAAGAGACTGTGCATAATTTGGGCAGTGTGAGTAGTTAATATTCTTGAGCTAGAGCTCTAAGGAGGAGGTATCAAGAACATCCTACTTTTTAGAAACAAAGTCACCTTAACAGTTTCCAAAGGGGAAACACTGACCCGAAGAGAGTTAGTATGAAGAGAGAATGAGGAAATAGGTAGTGGATTGTGCATGTCACCCACAAGAGGCATTTGGTGTGAGTTCCGGTATTAGTGGGTGATGTGAACCATGGAGAGGAAGCTGGGTACCCTGGAGTCAGCAGGACCACACTAGTCCTAAGGCAGGGAAATTACTGAAGATGCATCATGATAAGGCAAGCTCGCTGGCCTCAGTGCTTATCAATATATGAGCATACGGTAAAGGATGCCTTGGGCAGATGGAACGCGGACGTTTGTTTTAGTAAATATATTCTAATTGATAAACATTTTTGGTAACTATGGAGACATTTTATTGATGCTTACATAAAATCTGAACATTCATTTGTTCATTCGTTCACACATCCTTTTGACAAATATTTACTTAGCAACTGGGCCAGATATTGGGATGAGTCCTATTGCTGCTAAGAAGGTCAAGACACGGCTCTTTCTTCAAGACTTAACAGTCTAGGGAAGACTTGGCAAGAGGCGCTGGTGGAATTTTATACTTTTTATTGAGAATATGAAAGAAGAGCGTACGTACTTCCTTATTGGGGAGCACTCCCTCTGGGACTTAGGGGAAGAGAGGGCTCATTGGTAAAACAGGAAGGACACTCCTCCCACCCCATGGGAAATGAATGAGAGTGAGTCAGGTATAGAGCATGCCTCCTGAGGACGGGATGTGCAGCAATAAGTGGCAAGGGCATGGCTGGGGGCACCGATGGATCCTAGGGGTCTGAGCCCAGAGACCACTGGGTTTGAGAAGGTAGCAGGTCCACATCTCAATATCGGCAGCACAGGATCCTGACACCATCCCATAGACATCACTTTGATGGTACACATCTCATTGAGAAAAAACAAAAACACTTCCAACGATGGATCAAAACTTAGTGGCCACCTAAGAAGGATCTGACATGCGCCACCGTGCTGGAAGTAAGGACAGTTAATCAGCAACACACCTGCTATGGCAGCAATGGCTGGAATTTGCTCCGCCCATTCAAATAACCTTTGTGGGTATGTGTTTAAATTTCGAGTTTCATTCTGTTTCAATCTCATTGACCATTTCCTTCTCCCAAGTCCATGAAAAACCTCCTCCAGCAGCCTCAATAGTTTGCTGATAGGACGCAGATGAAAGGGAAATCTTTGGAAGGCAGGGATTGGCTGGATTCCCTGTACGGACATGAAGCCAGTCTCCCTTCCATCCTCCCTAGGTAAGCTGTGGGCAAACCAGTCTTCTAGAGAGAATTATGTTATTCCGCAGCCCTGAAAACAAATCATCCACTTCTAGAGTGTGAACACTCTGCAGAGGTGAGGTCCTCAGTTCAAAGAGATCATGGTTCAAGTCATATCAAACAATCTCTATTAAGTACAATGGTGTGCAAGCCCAAGGCAGTAAGCAATTGAATATGCAAAGATGTTTTTCTGGGAAGTTCTGTCTTGTTCACTCTACTGCAGTGAATTTCTACTCAACAAAACCCTTTGAAGGTCAACTACAAAGCAGTGGATCAGACCACCGTGCAGTTGAGCAGAACTGCTCACTAAGATAATCTAGTTAACCCTTTTAGTGCCTCGATTGGTGAATGTGAGCAGTGATTTGAAAGTGATGAAATATTTACTGAGATTTTTTTTAAAAAGCAAAACCATTGGCTCTTATTTTGATCACTCAGTTATATCCCATAAGCCCAGTTTATAGTGCAAAAAACTCCCAATGATACATGTAAAAGCAACTGATATCACTATCCTATTGATGTACTTGTCTGTCAAGCTTCTGCCTTACCTTAAAACTAGAAAGAGAGGGTTTTTAAGGATATGCGTGTTTAAGCCACTATGGAGAACAGTATGGAGGTTCCTTAAAAAACTAAAAATAGAACTACCATATGACCCAGCAATCCCACTACTAGGCATATACCCTGAGAAAACCATAATTCCAAAAGAGACATGTACCAAAATGTTCATTGCAGCTCTATTCACAATAGCCCGGAGCTGGAAACAACCTAAGTGTCCATCATCGGATGAATGGATAAAGAAGATGTGGCACATATATACAATGGAATATTACTCAGCCATAAAAAGAAACGAAACTGAGCTATTTGTAATGAGGTGGATAGACCTAGAGTCTGTCATACAGAGTGAAGTAAGTCAGAAAGAGAAAGACAAATACCGTATGCTAACACATATATACGGAATTAAAAAAAAAAAAAAGTCATGAAGGACCTAGGGGCAAAACGGGAATAAAGACACAGACCTACTAGAGAATGGACTTGAGGATATGGGGAGGGGGAAGGGTAAGCTGTGACAAAGCCAAAGAGAGGCATGGACATATATACACTACCAAACGTAAGGTAGATAGATAGTGGGAAGCAGCCACAGAGCACAGGGAGATCAGCTCGGTGCTTTGTGACCGCCTGGAGGGGTGGGATGGGGAGGGTGGGAGGGAGGGAGATGCATGAGGGAAGGGATGTGGGAACAGATGTATATGTATGACTGACTCACTTTGTTATAAAGCAGAAACTAATTAAAAAAATTAAAAACAAACAAAAATAAAAATAAATAAATAAATAAATAAATAAATAAATAAATAAATAAATAAAGGATATGCGTGTTTAATTAAAACAGGCTCTTTTGAGGGCCCTACAGACAGTTGCCTGTCTGGGTCTAGTAATAAAGGCTCGCCTGTCTGCTTGAGCTGTCTCTCGGAGGACAAACACTCCAATAAAGATCTATTGGAAAAAAAAAAAAAAAGGTTTGCCTGTATAGAGCCCCTGGCAGGCTGGCACTGCCGTGGCTCCAGGTGGTGGTGTCTATCAGCAGACCATGCTCGCAGTGTCTGACTCGTTCCTCCCATGTTTGTGTCCCAGGGCTTACACAAGCAACCTTGTCTTCCCTACTCACCATGCCTTTTCGACTTTGACAGCCTCTCTGACAAGTACAAAGGCTCTATTCCTCCACATCTGTGCCCCCTACCCCACTCTGGCCTTGCCTCTCCCACCTGCATCCCCTGCCCATTCACAAGGGTGAATTTCAAGACTTTCAAAACTAACAGGCTGTGCAACTCGTGTCAGGCACATGCAGCAGTGCTCTGGGCTGATGATGGAGAGAACGCATAAATACTTGTCTGATTTCTTTCAGTCTCGACACCTGTCACTTGCTCTACCATTTGGAGTACAAGAGTAGAGCTTCTGAGCTCACCCCCAGCAGGGCACTTTGGGAATTCACCAAGGATAATCACCCCAGCTCCGCCACCTGCACCTTCCAGGGCACCTTGATTTCTGGAGTTCAAATGCAGGCTGGGGAAGCACAGATCCTTACCATATCCTCCCAAATCTTTTACAGACACTTTTGATAACTCTTTCTCATCAGTTCAAGTGGCACAGGAGTTAAAGATTTCCAAGCCTTCCAGGGTTGTTTTGAACATGAACCCGGTAAAGCACTTTGAGCTAGTCTAAGATGAGATGCTGTGGGCATGTGAACTATGGGTTGGTTACTACTTGCTATGAACTGAATGTTTGTGTCCCCACCAAATTCATAAGTAGAAGACCTAATCCCCAGTGTGATGGTATTTGGAGCTGGGGGCTCTGGGAAGGGATTAGGTCATGGGGGGGAGCCCTTGTGAATGGGATTAGTGCCCTTAGAAAAGAAACCCAGAGAGCTCCCTTGCCCCTTCCTTCTGCCACATGAGGTTATAGCTAGAAGATAGTCATCTACAAACCGGGAAGTGATAGGACTATGAACCAGGAAACAGGTTCTCATCAGACCCTGAATCTGCCAGCACCCTGACCTTGGACTTTCCAGCTTCCAAAACTGTGAGAAATAAATTTCTCTTGCTTAAAAGCCACCTGGTCCTATGGTATTTTGTTATAGCAGCCCAAACGGCTGTTACAGCTGTGGCAGGCTGGCCTCTTGTGAGTGTGGCTCTCTTAAGAGTTTACAATGAAGTATCACCTCACACTGGTCAGAATGGCCATTATCAAAAAGTCTGCAAACAATAAATGCTGGAGAGAGTGTGGAGAAAAAGGAACCCTCCTACACTGTTGGTGGGAATGTAAATTGATACAACCACTATGGAGAACAGTATGGAGGTTCCTTAAAAAACTAAAAATAGAGTCCAGGTGATCCTGGGCATATATCCAGAGAAAACTCTAATTTGAAAAGATACATGCACCCCAATGTTCACTGCAGCACTCTTTACAATAGCCAAGACATGGAAGCAACCTAAATGTCCATTGACAAATGAATGGATAAAGAAGAAGTTGTGTATATACACAGTGGAATACTACTCAGCCACAAAAAAGGAGGAAACGATGCCACTTGCAGCAACAAGGATGGACCTAGAGCTTATCATACTAAGTAAGCCAGACAGAGAAAGACAAATACCATATGATATCCTTTATATGTGGGATCTAAAAAAAATACAAATGAACTTATACACAAAACAGAAATAGACCCACAGACATAGAAAGCAAACTTATGGTTACCAAATGGGAAGGGGGGGAGGATAAATTAGGAGTTTGGGATTAACATATATAAACTACTATATGTAAAAGAGATAACCAACAAGGACCTGTTGTATAGCACAGGGAATTCTACTCAGTATTTTAAAATAACCGATAGGGAAAAGAACCTGAAAAAGAATAGATATATCTATATGTATAACTGAATCACATTGCTGTACACCTGAAACTAACACAACACTGTAAATCAACTATACTTGAACTAAAAAAAAAAAAAAAGAGTTCACAGGTGGTCAGGTCAGCGTCCAGAGACTGACTCTTCACTTTCTCCATCCTTCAGCTGGCAGAGCCCTGCGTTTTCCACACCTGACCCCCAGAACTTGGAAGAGCACCCTGGGTACAGATGGCTGAAAAATGGCGATGGGAGGATGATTCTTAGCTTTTAAGGTTTATGAGATTGATATAATCCCATCACTGAGAAAAATGAAGCTTCCACAAGACAACATGACAAATATTTTCATAAGAAGTACTTGGGGGCTGGGGGGAAGGATGATCAGATCTTGGGCTTTGGGTGGGTCTCTACCCATAACTCACAGCCCTAATCAATAAATAACCTGGGTTCCTCATGCAGTTGACAAATCCCTGTTCAAGTTTAGCTCAGGTGCTAACCCCGAAGAGAGAAGGATGTGAAATGGCCTGAATTTATCTCACATTGGCAGCCTTGCTCCAGAGACCAGGCCCTTACATTTTCACTGAGGCCTGACCTAGAAGGGCTAATATTGCTTTTCCCCCTTTTTACAGAAGGACCTTTGGCTGAAGATGGAGAGTGAGTGATCTGAGAGCTTTATCCCATGGATGGCTTCACAACAGCCAGGATTTGCCATAAATAGGTTTTCATGAGGCTACCGGTGAGGTCTGTGCTCCCTCTCACCCTGCAGGGAGGCTGTTCTAGTGCAGCTGAGGCAGGATTGACACTGGGGTCCCATCATCTGTGGCCTGAGGCTTGCAGCCTCTTTGGGCTCAGTTTCTGCATGTGTCTAAATCTGGGCTGAGCCTAGACAAGGGATTCCAGACGGTGGGTATCATGGAACACTACAATCTGCCCATCGAATTAAATATTGGGAGGACCAAGCAAGGATTGCCAATATCTTATACGCTAAGTTGGGGCATTAACAAGAACAAATAACAAAACAAGGCCATCACCATCTGCCATCCCCAGGATTTTATTAAAGGAAAGACATTTTAACACACACCAAAAATAGGAGAGGCGGCTTCCCTGGTGGTGCAGTGGTTAAGAATCCACCTGTCAATGCAGGGGACATGGGTTCAAGCCTTGATCTGGGAAGATCCCACATGCTGCAGAGCAACTAAGCCCGTGCGCCACAACTACTGAGCCTGCGCTCTAGAGCCTGTGAGCCACAACTACTGAGCCCGCGTGCCACAACTACTGAAGCCCACGTGCCTAAAACCTGTGCTCTGCAACAAGAGAAGCCACCGCAATGAGAAGCCTGCGCACCGCAACACCGCAACTAGAGAAAGCCCATGCGCAGCAACAAAGACCCAACGCAGCCATAAATAAATAAATAAATAAATAAATTTAAAAAAAATAGGAGAGAGATCATCTCAGAATTTAAAGTGGATGGCATTTAGTCGGATGGAGAACTCCCTCTGTTGTCTGTATCTTCTGGGCTGCTGACTGGTGAGGAGTTTATTACAGGCAGGCATTGGTGCCTGGAACCAGAGGATCGTTAGCTACAATGCAGCTCTAACATCTGAGATTATATCTCTGGTTTTTAATGCATCGTCACCCTGCTACTAAAACACAGACTAAAGATCTGCAGAAACAGTTCATCGGTGAATCGCTGCAAACAGATCCTCCACCTTCCTCTCCATGTGTTTCTTCTCTCCCACAAGTTCAATGCCAACCCACGGAAGAGAACATCAGCCAGGCAGAAGAGGGAAGCTGCAATAAACACTCTGCCTTCAGTTTTAGAAGCGTGGAGAAAGGACAAAGCCACACCAAGGGAGAGTGTAGTGATCTTACTTTGCTTCTTGGTCGACCCAAGTCCTTCCAGGTGTGTTCTGGAAACATCAGTGCTCTCTGGGCGCTACTGCTCCTAACCAGGATGGAATCTCTTCCCTACGCACGTGCTTGCAAATGAACAACTGATTCTTAGGTGCAAGACTGGGCAGCGCCCCCCCTTTTTTTTGCGGTACGCGGGCCTCTCACTGTTGTGGCCTCTCCCGTTGCAGAGCACAGGCTCCGGACGCACAGGCTCAGCGGCCATGGCTCACGGGCCCAGCTGCTCCGCAGCATGTGGGATCTTTCCGGACCGGGGCACGAACCCGCGTCCCCTGCATCGGCAGGCGGACTCTCAACCACTGCGCCACCAGGGAAGCCCGACAGCTAACTTTTTGAATCTTGGCAATGTGATGAGTGAAAAATGTCATCTCATTTTTATTTCAATTTATAATCTCCTGTATTAATTGAAAATAGTGGTTCACAAAAATTCCCTAACATGAATTCCCTTTTTTTAAATCAAGTTTTCGTCGATTCAGATGGGTCCAGCTGTGTCTCATGAACATTCTGGTAATGGGCATAAACTAATGCTTAGCCGCAAGATGTTAGACCCAGGTACCCACTGAAGTCCGCACGTAAAGGCAATTTAAGGGAATCTTTATTAATGGCTCCCTTACGCATCTCTGTATTACCGACTCCAAAATGCACCTATTAGGATGACTGGAAATTAAAACGACACTAAGCAAGAGCAAAGGGTAATTCATTCTTTCGTAAAGTTTCCCTTTGCCCTTGAGAAGAGATATCAAAGCAATGAAAAGGTTGAATCTTGAAAGACTTTGGACCATGACACTTGATCAGATGCGGACTGTATAAAATGGATAACATTTGTCAGCTACTCCATTTCAAATCTACCAAACTTGGAAGCTAATCTCATAAAGGATCAGCAGTGTAGGCAGTAAAGGTCCTCAGAATCTCCCCTGTGTGCCAAGATATACGAGAATGTCAGCTCCTCTAGGTACAGCTACAGATTCCCCGGTGACTTTGTTGATCAAAGACTCGTGACCACTGACTTCCATCAGTAAAGTGGATCCAACCGCCTCACTGAATTTACGATGGGCCTCTATTTCCTACTGTTGCTCATCTCTGTTTAGGTTTCCACTTGCTTTCAAGGTCACTAGCTGTGTCTGGACAAAACGATAATAATATTGATCTTCAGGACACCATTTCTTGAGCATTTTTGAAAGGGACAGTGTAGATACCAGTTATTTCATGGACATGTAAAAACATCATTATAGAAAGGCAGCCAACAAACTAAATAATTAAGTTAATTAATTTAACTTAATTAAACATATTAAATATTTACTGAGCTTGTTGTTTTCTTTTGGATTTGCATTGAGGTTGTAGTGATTTTTTCATGTGCTGCAAGCACCAAGCTATTAATACTGTGGCTGGAAATGCTTAGACTCATGAATTGTTAGACGACTATTTTATAGAACATGACCTGTACTTAAGACAATTTACTTGTATTGCTATTTAATAATATCCCTTTTTGCTCACAAAGGGGTAGACGTTATATATACTATGGGGGAGGCAGGTCTTTCACATCTAAGAATTTGTATTTCTAGTTTCTGAGTAAGATCTTATTGCTTGTTTACTTGCTTATCTATCTATCTATCCATCAATCAAGCTATCCTCTCTTTCTTCCATCCATCCATCCATCCATCCATCCATCCGTACATGTATACATACATACATCTATCCATTATTTATCCATCATCGATCCATTTATTATCTATTGATTCATCTTTCCTTCTTTCTTTCTCCCATCCATCCGTCCATCATTTATCTATTATCTATCTATCCATCTATTTTCTATCTTTCTTTCCTTCTCTCTCCCCTTCCTTCCTCCTCCTTCCCTCCCTCTCTTCCTTCCTTCCTTCATTCCTCTTTCTCCCATCCATCCATCCATCATTTATCTAACATCTATCTATCTTTCTATCTTTCTATCAATCTACCTATCTATCTCCCATCTAATCTTAACCCTGTGCCAGGCATTGTTCTAACTGCCTTACAAATATGAACTTATTTAATCCTCACTATAGCCCTATGAGGTGGTTATCATTTTTCCACCCCCATTTTACAGGTGGGAAAACTCAGGAACAGAGAGACACTTGCTAACAGTCACACAGCCAGTCCATTGGTGGAGTCAGAATATGAGCCCAAGCCTTCTGGCTCCAGATTCAGTGATGTAACCACTACACTGGGCTTGTGTGTGTTCCACATTCTAGTTTTGTGAACCATCACTTGTTCCCTGTCACGGAGGGAAAATCATTCTTCTGTTGGATGAAACAGAGAGTTCTTATGAGGAACCAAAGCTGGTTAAAAAGTGTGTGGTGGTGGTGGTGATGGTGGGGTTCATTGGAAAATGTCTGGTATTCATTTACAAGATAATCTTAATAGCATCTCCATTGTGTAATGGAGAGATTCAATAATGGTACTAAAGAAATTCACTTGACATTAATGTTGGAGCAAAAAACACAGAGTGATGCAATTCTTAAAACTGGGAGGAGTGTAAGATTCATCTGAGACTGACTGTGTTTTGGAGATGAGAGAACAGGCCCCGGGGACTATGGCCTCATTTGGCCTGTCTGCTGGCGGCCATCTTGGACCCAGGGACCTGGATCCAGACGTAACATCTCCAGGTGCAGTGCTCTCATTTCCATCCTTTCTTAACAGAACTACGGACTCCTCAGAGACCTTAGATCAGCTCAGGCATCCCTGACCTGCTCTGAAATGCATTCTTCACAGGCACTGAGGGCATAAGGAGAGAGTTCTGGCCTGCAGTGGTCACAGTGGTTCAGTGCTCACTCACACAGGTCTTCCTTTAACGGAGACATTGATGGGAAGGTGGCTGGACCGGAAGAGGCGGGGGGTGAAGAGATGGAACGGCCAGGTGTCTGACCCACAAGCCTGCAGAAATACATTTCTTGGGGCTGTGAAGTAACATGTGCCAGGCCTTCAGAGTGGGATAACTATTTTACTTCCTCTTAATTAAAGGAATTATAGGACTCCCTTGTGAGAAAGCAAAATGACTTATCTGACCATAATGCAGTTCTGGAAACAGCAACTAGCAGGGCTTTGAAAAAGGCATAAAGTATGTGGAGTTCCAGTCGCTTCTTTTCATTTTGTTTTTTAGTTTTCATGCTGAAATGGGGCAATTGGAACCCTTCTGCTTTCTCCAAATAAAACAGAGCTCTTTCTGTCCTTTGAATTCTTCAGAGCTTTTCAAGGAAGCTAACTTGGCTTCCTGGTGACGCTTTTCAAAAAAGCCTTTCTGATGATGTTCTCTGAAAAGCCTTGCTTTGCTGTGGTATTTCCAATAGTTCGACATTTTAGTTACAGATTAACTTGCTGTCATTGAAATTCTGACTAATTGAAATTATTTTCATCTGTTTATAAATGAATTTGTTTTCTGCACCAAAAGGGAAACACATTATAATCTTCATACCTGAGTTATTTGATTTAACAAGATTTAAAGTTAGGGAACATTTGCAAATAAGTTTTACAGCTAGGCATGTACCACCCCACAAAATACGTTTCCCATAAAAATAAGTTCCCCCCAAATAAGTGTCCATATAAGCACCAGAGGACATGCCCAGTGATTTTCATAGCAGCATTATTCATGGTAGCTCCAAAATAAAAACAATCCAAATGCCCATCAGAGGTATAACAGATAAATATGTAGTATGTTCCTATTGTATAATCATATAAGGGAATAAAACACAGCAATGAAAATTAAGACACAATTGAACTTTACAATCCCCGCTGCACTAAAGTGACTACAGTGATTAGGAACTGTGACACTTTTTTCTGCATAAAGCCTGGAGGTGAAAGCTTACTGACGTCATGAGAGGCCACAATTTTCCTTTTCTATATTATCTTGTAGGAATCTTCAAAAATAGTATATAAAGACACACGGCAACATGCAAAACTGCTCTATAACTTTTTTAGAAAAGCTCTTTTTCCAGATCAGTTGAGGCCACGGGGCCTAATTTGACCACATTTTAAGAAAACAAAAGGCAGAATTGGAACTTCCCTGGCTGTCCAGTGGTTAGGACTCCGTGCTTTCACTGTCGTGGGCCTGGGTTCAATCCCTGGTCAGGGAACTAAGATCCCGCAAGCCACACGGTGTAGCCAAAAAACAAACAGACAAAGGCAGAATTATTTTACTATTTGTTAATGCTAAGGTGGAGGTCATTTTCAACTTTGCCGTTTCTTTCATGAGATTCCTGACTCCAGACTTTCTGGTTCGTGACTCAATAAAGGAAATCATTTGCTTACTCAGGGTGATGATCAGGCCTTTGGTGCTCACAGCTATCATGCTTTGATGGTCAGGCATTCAGAATCCTGCCTGGATTTGCCATGCAGCAGCCCAAAGACTGGTTAAGGGAGTGATTTTCTGGCTGCTCTAATGAGGGTAATCCAAATTGATCCAAATGTGGGGATGTAAAATTCCCACCGAGTGGTAACTGCTTCTATTATTAAGCATGGTCATCAGGGCTGGTCACTGGAGATTATCTGGAGAAGAGAAAGACTCATAAACTGTACAGTTCTGTCCTGAGACCCTGCAATCCAAATTCCTTCTGATTTGTCAGGAGATGCAGTGGTGGGCTTCCAGCTCTAATGTTACTCTCAGAATATTCTGGAATGACCCTCTGTGAGGCAGAGTGATGTCCTCATCTGAACAGAATTTTGATGGCTCTTGTGTTAAAATATTAATTCCATTAAACAGGTTTGTTGAGGAAAGAATAGATTCTTCATGGTGGAAATATACCAATGCATACTGTTTTGTTTGAACTTCTTTATCCTTTGGAGTTTTGCTTTTATTGTTGTCCTTGCCTGGTGGAAAAGACGTGAAGAACATCTCCTTGGTTACTTGGGAGCAAAGGTTGCCCACTGATTCCGATGTGCTTTGGCTGTAGTAGACCAGCACCTTGCAGGGAAGCCCCCGAACAATACCACAGCCTTGAAGGGCTGGGCTCCAGGCTGTGGCAAGAAAGTTCTTCAAATGCCCATCTCCCAGTGTGTAGTCCACGGACACTCTCTGCTTTCTCCTCTCGTTCCCTGATGGGAATGTCTTCCCTTATGGAACTCTGTAGGAATTGGCCTTTGTGGAAATTTCTGGAGTGCCAGCGAAATGTGCCTGTGAGAGGCAAAAGGTCCAGGCCTAGCACACTGTAGACCACACTGGAAGGTGGCCCAGAGCTTGATACCCCATCCATCCAGGACAAAGTGACAGGTTGTTCTCTGCAACCCAGGTCTGAGGTGGTGCTGCATTTGCAAAAGGCTGGGAGAGAAAGAAGAGGGCCTTAAAGCTAGAGTCATACCATACCCACTGCCTGGGCCTGAGCTTGACCATCTGATGGCTTTGCAGCATCTCCTTTTACAAACTGTTGATTCAATGTCGATTGTGTTTATAGGGATTCTTACCTTGTGACCCTTGTCTTCAAGAGGACTGAGAAACTTCAAAGACCATAGACAGAATTTGTGTAAATAAATACAGGTGCCTGATTCTAGGTAGAAGGGCCAAGATTTTACCAGCTTATCAACCAGGCTCTCAAGATCCCAAACAGAAGAACATCATCAACAACAAAAGAAGACAAAAACAAACAAGGGAAAGAAAGAAGAAGGAAGGAAGAATGGAAAGAAGAAAAAGAAGCCACTAGGTTCATTTCAGTTTTTCAAACCAGAGCACAGTCAGTTTTATTCATTTCAGAGGCCGAAGGGTCAAGGAGGTTGCTATAAACTCTATCCAATCTTTCACTGATACAATCTCAAATGCTCAACAGCTGCTTCCTATCTCAGTTGACAGGAAGATAATTTAAATATTCCTGTTGGTTTCTCTCCTATCTGTGTCCTGAAAACCCAAATGAGAACCCCCTTGTACAAGTGAATAATCCAGAAAGCAAAACTGACTGTAACATGAAAAGGGAAACTTTAGGATGAGAAGTACTTTCCATCCTAGAAATATTCCCCTTTGAGGGATTTCCAAGTCCAAGAAGTAAGGGAGAATGTGACTCCTTGGGGTTTGAATACCAACGAGTAGCGAGGTACTGGCATGGAATAGAAAGAAGCCTTGCAGGTAGATAGGACAGAGAATCATGGCTTTGCTGCTTCCCCACTGTGGGGCCTGAGATAGACTATTGAGGTTAAGTCTTGGCTTCCTTCCCCACCAAGGGGGAATGACAGTGTCCACCTCAGACAGAGGTTCTGACCACTCAGTGAACAATGTATAAGGGGTGGAGCACACAGCCTAGCACACGGTCACTCCGTAAACATTAGACATTATTTCTGCTTTGTTAGTCAGTAAAATCCCAAGATAATGGGGAAGGGGGGTAGACTTCTTCTGGAGAAGGAGGAAGAGGAGGAACGTGGGAATGGGGATGGGCCAGTAACCAAAGACCCTGGATAAGGCTGAAGGGTGAACCAGCCAACCAAGATATTACTATAGGATGGATGCCAGTGCTCTGAAGTCCCATCCAGCTACAGAACCCAGAACGATCCCCATGGATACTCATGCCAGAGCACACAACTTCTGGGCCTGGAATGGATCTGGATGGAGAAGCAGGAACTTTGGAAATTCTGGTCACTGAGCTTTGAGAATGCCTGATTCACTTTGTTTTCCCCTTACGAGTATAATCCCTCATTTTGTATGACGGATTTTTGTAAGCTTCCCCACTTATTACATAGGGCAGCATTTTACAGTAATAAAAACAATAGTGATTTTTGGAAACAGAACGGGCTCTCCCTGGTTGTTAGTAAGACAAATCTATTTCTTCCCTTCTGGCCCTGGAGACTGCCACTCACTAACTGACCTCCAACTCCTAAAGTTTTCTCTTTAACGACAGACTAAAAGTTGGTCTTTAACGACAACATCTCTTATTGGCAGAATGTGGAGAAACCCCCTTATAGTTCAAAAAGGATGCATGAAATGACCATGGCCACTAGGATTTTCTGTTCAGGACCAACCGAGGGCTCATAGAGTCATGTGGAAAAAAGCTGAGAAGCCAGTCACTCTGGGAGATAAGTGTTGGATTTGTCCACTGCTGTATTCCTCACCTACGGATGTGCTGGTTTAATTTGTACCTGAGACCTTTCTCCTACCTTTTTTCAAATAAACAAGTTTACAAAGATTGTAAACAGAGCAATTAAGATCATTAGAATTACGAATGTGCATTGGGGACTTGGGGGGTGAGGAGATAATGGTCAATATAAATAAGGAATTCATGGTGAAGCAGACAGTTTCACACTAGACGGAGCCTTCAAAACAGGCTGAGAACAGGAAGTTGAAGAAAGATGCTGGCAAGCATTCCAGAACTTTAAGAACCAAAGGTAAACCATGGTCTTTTAAAACTGGAATCCAGGGGCTTCCCTGGTAGTCCAGTGGTAAAGAATCCGCCTTCCAATGCAGGGGACATGGGTTCGATCCCTGGTCAGGGAACGAAGATCCCACATGCTGTGGGGCAACTAAGCCCGCATGCCACAACTACTGAGCTTGCGCGCCTCAACTAGAGATAGCCCGCGTGCTGCCAACTACAGAGCACACGTGCTCCGGAGACCGAGCATCACAACTAGAGAGAAGCCCGAGCACCACAACGAAGAGCCCGTGCACTGCAATGAACCATCCCACATACCACAACTAAGATCCAATGCAGCCAAAAATAAATACATAAATAATAAATAAAATCTTAAAAAAAAAAAAAACCTGGAATCCACCCCCATCTCCTTACCCCCTCCTGCCCCCAGTTTGGTTGTTGGCATATCAGGAAAGGGGTCAGCCAAACTGTGTCCTTCCCCTCCTCATAATTCACAGTGGTCTACAGTAAATCTTTTCTCTTAAATGTCCTTAGGGGCTATTGGATTTTACCTGTTTTTAAAATTTGGGTCTTTGGGGCTTCCCTGGTGGCACAGTGGTTAAGAACCCGCCTGCCAATGCAGGGGACACGGGCTTGAGCCCTGGTCCAGGAAGATCCCACATGCTGCAGAGCAACTAAGCCCGTGCGCCATAACTGAGTCTGAGCTCTAGAGCCCGCGAGCCACAACTACTGAAGCCCATACGCCCTAGAGCCTGTGCTCCACAACAAAAGAAGCCACCGCAATGAGAGCCGGCACACTGCAACAAAGAGTAGCCCCCTTGGGCTTCCCTGGTGGCGCAGTGGTTGAGAGTCCGCCTGCCGATGCAGGGGACGCGGGTTCGTGCCCCGGTCTGGGAGGATCCCACATGCCGCGGAGCGGCTGGGCCCGTGAGCCATGGCTGCTGAGCCTGCGCATCCGGAGCCTGTGCTCTGCAGGGGGAGAGGCCACAACAGTGAGAGGCCCGCCTACAGCAAAAAAAAAAAAAAAAAAAAAAGAGTAGCCCCCGCTCGCCGCAACTAGAGAAAACCTGTGCACAGCAATGAAGACCCAACTCAGACAAAAATAAATAAATAAAATAAATTTATTAAAAAAAAAAGTTGGGCCTTACTCTGTAAAGATTTTTTTAAACATGAGGGAAAATCTTGCTTTTATGAATTGACCATGCTTTCACAGTTGCCCTCCCCAGCATGCTTACCACACCTCCATCCAGCCCATCTTTTCATACCAAGAAGTATTTATTGAGCACCTATAGGTAGAGGCAAAAAAGTCATTGTGTGAGTGTAGGCTTGGCTCCATCACTTAGAATACACACACTGGTGTTAGGCAATTCTTTTAACGTCTCTCGGTCTCAGTTTTCCCACCTGTAAAATAGGGCTAATGGTATTTATCTCCCAGAGTTGTTGTGAAGATTGAGTTCATCCATGTAAAGCAGTCAGAACAGAGAGCAAAGTCACATTAGGCAGAAACAGCTCTCATTTACTGGCTTCTCCCTTGTGCCAGGAGCAGCTGTCCTGAGTGGTTTGTGTGAATCAACTCATTTAATTCCCACAAGATCCCTGTGAGGTGATTACTGTTATTATCCTCCCTTTTGTGGATGATGAAACGAAGGCTTAGAGAAGTTAAGTGATGGCAGAGCATGGCTGATCAGCTGTGACAAAGGAGGATCACATCTCCATGAGTAATTCTGCTCCTGCACAAGTTAACACCTTTCAAAATGTGTGGATCTAGGGAATTCCCTCGCGGTTCAGTGGTTAGGACTCTGCACTCTCACTGCCGAAGGTGCGGGTTCAATCCCTGGTTGGGGAACTGAGATCTCGAAAGTTGCACAGCATGGCCAAACAAAACAAAGAATGTGAGGCTCTTGGGGACAGCATATGCAGGAAGCACCATGTGCAACCTGAAAATCTCATCAATCGTAGGGCTTTGATATTGGCAGGGCCCAGCCTGCAGTTTTCCCCAGCTGGAAGTTGGGATGCTTTCCTTTCCACGTCCCCATTTCCCTAGAACTTCACTTCAAATACACCTTTCCTGTGACTCTTAACTCTCTATTCTCACCCAACTCAGCCAACCCCTTTCTTCTAGGTTCCCTGAGTACCTTAGTCTCTTTGGGCTACTGTAACAAAAATACCATAGACTGGGTGGCTTATAAACAACAAAGATTTATTTCTCACAGTTTTGGAGGGTGGAAGTCTGAGATCAGGGTGCCATCCTGATTGGGTTCTAATGAAGACCCTCTTCCAAGTTACAGAGGCTGCCTTCTCCTTATATCTGCCCACAGCAGAGAGCAGAGAGGGGAAGCAAGCTCTTGACTCCTATTAGGGCACTAATCCCATCATGAGGGCCCCATCCTCATGACCTCATCTAATCCCAATCACCTCCCAAGGCCACACCTTCTAATACCATCATATTGGGGGTGGGGTTTCAACACATGAATTTTTGGGACACAAGCATTCAGTCTGTAACTCTGAGTACTTGGTTTCAGTTGTTGATTTTTCGCCCCTATAGCCTAGGAGTCACCCACCTTTGCCTCTACACAAGGTTACACTTACTTTTTAAACCCAGATTATTATGGTGCCAGCCCACCTCCATTAAAAGACGCCTGCTATTTCTGAGCATTTTCTGAGGCCCTGTCTTCAGTCTGTTCTGGGACAAACAGCTCTGGGTGCTTGGTTCTAGCCCCTCATCTATACTTATGTCCCTGCCACCACCTCCATGGCTGGTGACCCTGGAGAGATTGCCTCTCCTAGCCCAGCCCCTGAGACTCCACTTCTGGTTTTGGGACTGGGGACACTGCTCTTTCTTTCTTCCCTGCAGAACTCTGTCCTAAGCCTAATTTCCCAAACCACAACTGAGACCAGGCTGCAACGTTTATAGGCCTTATTGAACATTCAACAAGAGTGCAAAGAAAAATGGAAATTGCCCCACAGGTACAGACCCATCCTACCATCTGGTACACAGCCAGCATCCCACATAGAACCTGGACAGTATTCAAGGAGTGAGCCCAGGCTACCCAGCATCACCCCATGCTCAGGTCTCTCCAGGCCTCAGTTTCAGAAAAAAACTGTCTTATCGGATCCTAAGAGAGGGCGTATTTATTCCCGACCCCCATCTCAAGTCCACTTCGCTGGGGCTTCGACTTTAGCCTCCTCCCAGGAAGATGGCTGGAGAGGGCACTGATTCACCTCAGAGAAAACTCCACCTGTAACCAGCCAAGTGTTATCTGGTCCTTGACCCCAGAAACTGAAACATAGTCACTTGGTTAATAAAGTAATTAATACTCTGTGTACTTCCAAGGAAGATTCAAGGAGGTTAGGTTATCAGGTTCCTTTATAGGAGCATGCATTAATGGATTCGTTCCTCCCAGATGCCACGTTCGTCTTCATGTCTGTAATGATCTGTGTTCCCATGCAGACAGTAAGATCCTCAGGAATAGAAAGTAAGGCTTGCATCTCCTTTTCTGACTTCCCTGTACCCTCCACCCCTACACTGTTCCAGCTTCACACACACACACACACACACATACACACACATGCATACATACTCAAAACCTAAAATCAGGGAACTGGAGGCACTGAAGGATCCCCAGATTTGTTTGTTTTCTCACAGAACTTCTGAAACAACTGAAGGATTAAAAAGACTAAATTATGCCTGCCTTCATTTTAAAGATATTTGCTCTTTTCGGTTTTAACATACCAACCTCCTGACCTTTTTTCAATTGAAAATAATTTTTTTTAAAGATTTTTCCCCCCAGTATTTCTTCAGGACCAGTCTCGGCCCCATTTGCCCCTTCTCTGTACTCGCCGTGGTGTGCGGGGCGTCACTGCTTTGCTATTGGCCACCTAACCTGCCGCTCACGCATCCTCCACCCTATCCGAACCCACAGCCCGGGGAAGGCCTCCCCCCACCATCTGCTCCGGTTCATTCACGTGTAAATACTGAGGCGTTTCAAATGCAGAGCTCAGGTCTCTGTTGCGTCTTTGTCTCTTCTAGTGAGAGAAAAGCACTCGTGCGAGAGAGTTTTTGCTTTCTGCCCCTCATATCAATATATTCAAAAGAAAAAGAAAAAGAAAAAGTATTGCTTATGGGATATTTTGAAAAAAATCATTGTTGCCAACGTCTACCTTAGTGAGTTTTTCTATGGTTATATTTAGCCCTGCCAGGCCTGGCAGACTTTCTGCCACAAAACCTTGAAGCCATAGTAAGTGGGCTGACATATTCTGGACTTCTTTGGGCTTGTCATATCTAAAAAGCAGCCGACAATAAGAATGCAAGAATTTTCAGCCAGGCTTGGGGAACGAGGCTTCGAAGAGCTTTGCAGTGACAGTCGTTTGCTTTTAGGTCAGTGGAAGTTTCGTCATGTAATATTGTCAATACAGACCCTAGACTCGGTTATTTATTTGCCTCTCCGTTGAGAACACACTGGTACCTTACTTTTCAAATCCCAGTAAATACAGCAACAATCTTAATTAGATGAAAGCAATAAGAGAGAGAAAATGTCTTATTCAGCACAATCTGAATATAGCATCTTCCTCACACGTTATCTTTACTCTAGAGCTGGATTTATGAGAATATGTTATGTTGACAAATACAAGAAAATAATAAACATCAGGCTCTGTGGCTATTTTGCATTACTGCTTCAACTCAAGACATTTCAAAGAGAGGGAAACGCAAATCCAGCAAGACAGGAGTCAATGTGGGCTCAGCCACTTTTGAAACCAAAAGACCCCTTTCCCATCTCGTGTGTTTGTTTATACTCTTGACACTCATTTGATGCATCACAGTCTCTAGAAACCAAAATTAGTTTGTCTGTGTTGGTGAACATGATGAAAGAATAATAGTCAAACTCATACAGAAATAACAGTTTTGATCAGAGAAATAATATCTAGTTCCCTACAAAGGAATCAATTAATTTACCTTCACTAAGGTCTTAAATTGAACCCACCATAGATGTGTGTCTATTTCTGGTTCCTTCAAGAGGTGAAACTGGAGAGAAATGATTAGAAAAACTCAGGCTTGGTTGAAGGAGATGGTGGTGGGCAGAGATTCCTCTTACCAAATATACCACATTCCCAAATGCCAGCTTCCTTTCCTTCTTTTTGCCCTCAGAGATGAGAAAGCAGAGGAGATTTTGGCTATTTTCATAATGGATTTATCCATCATGTTGAATTCACTGGTTTAGGGCCAATCTGAAGTTTAAACTTACATATATTTTGCTTTTTTCAAGGACAAAATGTAGTTGGATAAACACAATTTGAAATGCATACTTTCAAAATCTTCATTTCTCCTTCTAGAATCTTTCCTCCATTTATCTTTTAGGTACATTGTCTAGTCTGGATCAGTAAGACTGGCAGAGGGTGGAAGAGTCTGAGGGAGAAGAAATATGAAAGGTATCTTTTTAAGATCATGTTACCATTCAAATCCAGGTCTTTCCATTTACTACAGTGTGGTAGAAACTAGAGAAAAAAATGACTAAGTTTCACAAAAAGGATAAACACAGACATTCACTGTTGACTGAGAACCTCATCTAGGTGAGCAGGGACTGGATTCTCATGGTCATTTCTCGGCAGCTTATTTGACCAGAAGGGGGTCGGCTGGTGGGAACACTGTACACATCCCAGCATGGCGGTCTTTGAAGTCTCCATGAAGCCCTTTGGTGAAGGAACATGCCACAGAGAACCCTGCAATTGTAGGGTCTCCAGAGAGCAGACTGGCTGTACATGTTTACACACACCCACCAGCTAAACCACAGATCCAAATGGCATATGAAGCACTCAGAAGCCCAAAGTGGCATTTTAGGCTGCCATAATCACATATAATGTCTACCCTTGGTTTAGAAGGTGGGTGGAAGCAGGGAAAAAGTGCTGTGGTCAAACTAAAAATGTTTCTTGTAGTCAAGGCAATAATGATGAATTGAGACATAACAGAGAATACAAAAAGCAAAATGCAAAGCATACCTACTTTATCCAATAATTTTGGTTAAAAACAACTAAAAAAACCCCAAAAGCAAAGAGCTTTTTTGCAAATCTTATCAGGATTGAAAGAGGGAGCAAACCTGGTCCAAATCTAGTTATATTGTGTGAACGTCATTGTGGAATCTAATGTTTGTGTGTAAATGAAACCAGGTGGCTAGTATTAGCTCCTGTCTCCTCTGGAGTCCCAGTGCTATTACCTTAAAACCAAGAATAATGTAAAAGCTAGAGGTGGGATTTCTTGGAAACTATCTGCTATGACTGAATTATGTGTCACATCCAGCCCAGACACTGTCCAGAGAGAGAAGAGAGGCATCCCTTCCTGTAGCTCTGCCAGTCACCTCCCAATAGACTTCCCTTTCATCTTGTTAACCACATTCCCACTGCTGGACTGGAACTAATTGTTACAGTAAGGATGGTGTTGTCCTAGCCCGACGGGGCTGACCATTAGAACTGGGGGTGGGTTGGCTTTACCTGAGTGGTGGGTATCGAACAACATCAGTGTAATATTCAGAGGAGGTGTGGGTTACATGGGTGGTGGGTGGGCATACTATAGTGTCCACTAATCCACTCTGCTGGCACTCATTTTATTTCTCCAACTCCCTTGTTTTAATTCCCAGCGGTTTTGTCTCCAGGGACACAACGTGCTGATGCTACAGACGTTGCATATTTCTTGTTTGTTTTTTTTTTCCACATCTTTATTGGAGTAAAGATGCTTTACAATGTTGTGTTAGTTTCTGCTGTACAACAAAGTACAACAGAGTGAATCAGCTACATGTATACATATATCCCCATATCCCCTCCCTCCCACCCTCCCTATCCCATCCCTCTAGGTCGTCACAAAGCACTGAGTTGATCTCCTTGTTCTATGCAGCAGCTTCCCACTAGCCATCCATTTTATTTTATTTATTTTTATTTATTTTTTATTTTATTTTTTATTTTTTTTAATTAACAAATTTAATCAGTTATACATATACATATGTTCCCATATCCCCTCCCTTTTGCGTCTCCCTCCCGCCCTCCCTATCCCACCCCTCCAGGCGGTCACAAAGCATCGAGCTGATCTCCCTGTGCTATGCGGCTGCTTCCCACTAGCTATCTACCTTACCTTTGGTACTGTATATATGTCCATGCCGCTCTTTCGCTTTGTCACAGCTTACCCTTCCCCCTCCCCATATCCTCAAGTCCATTCTCTAGTAGATCTGTGTCTTTATTCCCGTCTTACCCCTATGTTTTTCATGACATTTTTTCCCCTTAAATTCCATATATATGTGTCAGCATACAGTATTTGTCTTTCTCTTTCTGACTTACTTCACTCTGTATGACAGACTCTAGGTCCATCCACCTCATTACAAATAGCTCAATTTCGTTTCTTTTTATGGCTGAGTAATATTCCATTGTATATATGTGCCACATCTTCTTTATCCATTCATCCAATGATGGACACTTAGGTTGTTTCCATCTCCAGGCTATTGTAAATAGGGCTGCTATGAACATTTTGGTACATGACTCTTTCTGAATTATGGTTTTCTCAGGGTATATGCCCAGTAGTGGGATTGCTGGGTCCTATGGTAGTTCTATTTGTAGTTTTTTAAGGAACCTCCATACCGTTCTCCATAGTGGCTGTACCAATTCACATTCCCACCAGCAGTGCAAGAGTGGTCCCTTTTTTCCACACCCTCTCCAGCATTTATCGTTTCTAGATTTTTTGATGATGGCCATTCTGACTGGTGTGAGATGATATCTCATTGTAGTTTTGATTTGCATTTCTCTAATGAGTAAAGACGTTGAGCATCCTTTCATGTGTTTGTTGGCAATCTGTATATCTTCTGTGGAGAAATGTCTATTTAGGTCTTCTGCCCATTTTTGGATTGGGTTGTTTGTTTTTTTGTTATTGAGCTGCATGAGCTGCTTATAAATTTTGGAGATTAATCCTTTGTCAGTTGCTTCATTTGCAAATATTTTCTCCCATTCTGAGGGTTGTCTTTTGGTCTTGTTTATGGTTTCCTTTGCTGTGCAAAAGCTTTTAAGTTTCATTAGGTCCCATGTATTTATTTTTGTCTTTATTTCCATTACTCTAGGAGGTGGGTCAAAAAGGATCTTGCTGTGATTTCTGTCATAGAGTGTTCTGCCTATGTTTTCCTCTAAGAGTTTGATAGTGTCTGGCCTTACATTTAGATCTTTAATCCATTTTGAGCTTATTTTTGTGTATGGTGTTAGGGAGTGATCTAATCTCATACTTTTACATGTCCCTGTCCAGTTTTCCCAGCACCACTTATTGAAGAGACTGTCCTTTCTCCACTGTACATTCCTGCCTCCTTTATCAAAGATAAGGTGACCATATGTGCGTGGGTTTATCTCTGGGCTTTCTATCCTGTTCCATTGATCTATCTTTCTGTTTTTGTGCCAGTACCACACTGTCTTGATTACTGTAGCTTTGTAGTATAGTCTGAAGTCAGGGAGCCTGATTCCTCCAGCTCCATTTTTCGTTCTCAAGATTGCTTTGGCTATTCGGGGTCTTCTGTGTTTCCATACAAATTGTGAAATTTTTTGTTCTAGTTCTGTGAAAAATGCCAGTGGTAGTTTGATAGGGATTGCATTGAATCTGTAGATTGCTTTGGGTAGTAGAGTCATTTTCACAATGTTGATTCTTCCAATCCAAGAACATGGTACATCTCTCCATCTATTTGTATCATCTTTAATTTCTTTCATCAGTGTCTTTTAATTTTCTGCATACAGGTCTTTTGTCTCCTTAGGTAGGTTTATTCCTAGATATTTTATTCTTTTTGTTGCAATGGTAAATGGGAGTGTTTCCTTGATTTCACTTTCAGATTTTTCATCATTAGTATATAGGAATGCCAGAGATTTCTGTGCATTAATTTTGTATCCTGCTACTTTACCAAATTCATTGATTAGCTCTAGTAGTTTTCTGGTAGCATCTTTAGGATTCTCTATGTATAGTATCATGTCATCTGCAAACAGTGACAGCTTTACTTCTTCTTTTCCGATTTGGATTCCTTTTATTTCCTTTTCTTCTCTGATTGCTGTGGCTAAAACTTCCAAAACTATGTTGAATAAGAGTGGTGAGAGTGGGCAACCTTGTCTTGTTCCTGATCTTAGTGGAAATGGTTTCAGTTTTTCACCATTGAGGATGATGCTGGCTGTGGGTTTGTCATATATGGCCTTTATTATGTTGAGGAAAGTTCCCTCTATGCCTACTTTCTGCAGGGTTTTTATCATAAATGGGTGTTGAATTCTGTCGAAAGCTTTCTCTGCATCTATTGAGATGATCATATGGTTTTTCTCCTTCAATTTGTTAATATGGTGTATCACGTTGATTGATTTGCGTATATTGAAGAATCCTTGCATTCCTAGAATAAACCCCACTTGATCATGGTGTATGATCCTTTTAATGTGCTGTTGGATTCTGTTTGCTAGTATTTTGTTGAGGATTTTTGCATCTATGTTCATCAGTGATATTGGCCTGTAGTTTTCTTTCTTTGTGACATCCTTGTCTGGTTTTGGTATCAAGTGATGGTGGCCTCGTAGAATGAGTTTGGGAGTGTTCCTCCCTCTGCTATATTTTGGAAGAGTTTGAGAAGGATAGGTGTTAGCTCTTCTCTAAATGCTTGATAGAATTCGCCTGTGAAGCCATCTGGTCCTGGGCTTTTGTTTGTTGGAAGATTTTTAATCACAGTTTCAATTTTAGTGCTTGTGATTGGTCTGTTCATATTTTCTATTTCTTCCTGATTCAGTCTTGGCAGGTTCTGCGTTTCTAAGAATTTGTCCATTTCTTCCAGGTTGTCCATTTTATTGGCATAGAGTTGCTTGTAATAATCTCTCATGATCTTTTGTATTTCTGCAGTGTCAGTTGTTACTTCTCCTTTTTCATTTCTAATTCTATTGATTTGAGTCTTCTCCCTTTTTTTCTTGATGAGTCTGGCTAATGGTTTATCAATTTTGTTTATCTTCTCAAAGAACCAGCTTTTAGTTTTATTGATCTTTGCTATCGTTTCCTTCATTTCTCTTTCATTTATTTCCGATCTGATTTTTATGATTTCTTTCCTTCTGCTAACTTTGGGATGTTTTTGTTCTTCTTTCTCTAATTGCTTTAGGTGCAAGGTTAGGTTGTTTATTCGAGATGTTTCCTGTTTCTTAAGGTAGGATTGTATTGCTATAAACTTCCCTCTTAGAACTGCTTTTGCTGCATCCCATAGGTTTTGGGTCGTCATGTCTCCATTGTCATTTGTTTCTAGGTATTTTTTAATTTCCTTTTTGATTTCTTCAGTGATCACTTCGTTATTAAGTAGTGTATTGTTTAGCCTCCATGTGTTTGTATTTTTTACAGCTCTTTTCCTGTTATTGATATCTAGTCTCATAGCATTGTGGTCAGAAAAGATACTTGATACAATTTCAATTTTCTTAAATTTACCAAGGCTTGATTTGTGACCCAAGATATGATCTATCCTGGAGAATGATCCATGAGCACTTGAGAAAAATGTGTATTCTGTTGTTTTTGGATGGAATGTCCTATAAATATCAATTAAATCCATCTTGTTTAATGTATCATTTAAAGCTTGTGTTTCCTTATTTATTTTCATTTTGGATGATCTGTCCATTGGTGAAAGTGGGGTGTTAAAGTCCCCTACTATGATTGTGTTACTATCGATCTCTCCTTTTATGGCTGTTAGTATTTGCCTTATGTATTGAGGTGCTCCTATGTTGGGTGCATAAATATTTACAATTGTTATATCTTCTTCTTGGATCGATCCCTTGATCATTATGTAGTGTCCTTCTTTGTCTCTTCTAATAGTCTTTATTTTAAAGTCTATTTTGTCTGATATGAGAATTGCTACTCCAGCTTTCTTTTGGTTTCCATTTGCATGGAATATCTTTTTCCATCCCCTTACTTTCAGTCTGTATGTGTCTCTAGGTCTGAAGTGGGTCTCTTGTAGACAGCATATATATGGGTCTTGTTTTTGTATCCATTCAGCCAATCTGTGCCTTTTGGTGGGAGCATTTAGTCCATTTACATTTAAGGTAATTATCGATATGTATGTTCCTATTCCCATTTTCTTAATTGTTTTGGGTTCGTTATTGTAGGCCTTTTCCTTCATTGTGTTTCTTGCCTAGAGAAGTTCCTTTGGCATTTGTTGTAAAGCTGGTTTGGTGGTGCTGAACTCTCTCAGCTTTTGCTTGTCTGTAAACGTTTTAATTTCTCCATCAAATCTGAATGAGATCCTTGCTGGGCAGAGTAATCTTGGTTGCAGGTTTTTCTCCTTCATCACTTTAATTATGTCCTGCCACTCCCTTCTGGCTTGTAGAGTTTCTGCTGAGAGATCAGCTGTTATCCTGATGGGGATTCCCTTGTGTGTTATTTATCGTTTTTGCCTTGCTGCTTTTTTTTTTTTTTTTTTTTTTTTTTTTTTTTTTGCAGTACGCGGGCCTCTCACTGTTGTGGCCTCTCCCATCGTGGAGCACAGGCTCCGGACGCGCAGGCTCAGCGGCCATGGCTCACGGGCCCAGCTGCTCCGCGGCATGTGGGATCTTCCCAGACCGGGGCACGAACCCGTGTCCCCTGCATCGGCAGGCGGACTCTCAACCACTGCGCCACCAGGGAAGCCCTGCCTTGCTGCTTTTAATATGATTTCTTTGTGTTTAATTTTTGACAGTTTGATTAATATGTGTCTTGGTGTATTTCTCCTTGGATTTATTCTGTATGGGACCCTCTGTGCCTCCTGGACTTGATTAACTATTTCCTTTCCCATATTAGGGAAGTTTTCAGCTATAATCTCTTCAAATATTTTCTCAGTCCCTTTCTTTTTCTCTTCTTCTTCTGGAACCCCTATAATTCGAACGTTGGTGCGTTTAATGTTGTCCCAGAGGTCTCTGAGACTGTCCTCTGTTCTTTTCATTCTTTTTTCTTTATTTTGCTCTGCAGCAGTTATTTCCACTATTTTATCTTCCACCTCACTTATCCGTTCTTCTGCCTCAGTTATTCTGCTATTGATCCCATCTAGAGTATTTTTCATTTCATTTATTGTGTTTTTAATCGATGCTTGATTCATCTTTAGTTCTTCTAGATCCTTGTTAACTGTTTCTTGCATTTTGTCTATTCTATTTCCAAGATTATGGATCATGGAAATAGAATCTTGGTTCATCTTTACCACCATTATTCTGAATTCTTTTTCAGGTAGACTGCCTATTACCTCTTCATTTGTTAGGTCTGCTGGGTTTTTATCTTGCTCCTTCACCTGCTGTGTGTTTTTCTGTCTTCTCATTTTGCTTATGTTACTGTGTTTGGGGTCTCCTTTTTGCAGGCTGCAGGTTCGTAGTTCCCGTTGTTTTTGGTGTCTGTCCCTAGTGGCTAAGGTTGGTTCAGTGGGTTGTGTAGGCTTCCTGGTGGAGAGGACTAGTGCCTGTGTTCTGGTGGATGAGGCTGGATCTTGTCTTTCTGGTGGGCAGGTCCACGTCTGGTGGTGTGTTTTGGGGTATCTGCGGAATTTTTATGATTTTAGGCAGCCTCTCTGCTAATGGGTGGCGTTGTGTTCCTGTCTTGCTAGTTGTTTGGCATAGGGTGTCCAGCACTGTAGCTTGCTGGTCGTTGAGTGAAGCTGGGTGCTGGTGTTGAGATGGAGATCTCTGGAAGATTTTCGCCGTTTGATATTATGTGGAGCTGGGAGGTCTCTTGTGGACCAGTGTCCTGAAGTTGGCTCTCCCACCTCAGAGGCACAGCACTGACTCCTGGCTCCTCAATTTGGGATGATTTGTTGTCTATTCATGTATTCCACAGATGCAGGGTACATCAAGTTGATTGTGGAGATTTAATCCGCTGTTTCTGAGGCTGCTGGGAGAGATTTCCCTTTCTCTTCTTTGTTCCCACAGCTCCCGGGTCTCAGCTTTGGATTTGGCCCCGCCTCTGCGTGTAGGTCGCCGGGGAGTGTCTGTTCTTCGCTCAGACAGGACAGGGTTAAAGGAGCAGCCTCTTCGGGGACTCTGGCTCACTCAGGCCGGGCGGGAGGGAGGGGCACGGAGTGCGGGGCGAGCCTGCAGCGGCAGAGGCCGGCGTGACGTTGCACCAGCCCGAGGCGCGCCGTGCCTTCTCCCAGGGAAGCCGTCTCTGGATCCCGGGACCCCGGCAGTGACGGGCTGTACAGGCTCCCGGAAGGGCGGCGTGGACAGTGACCTGCGCTCGCACACAGGCCTCTTGGCAGCGGCAGCAGCAGCCCCAGCGTCCCACGCCCGTCTCTGGGCTCCGCGCTTTCAACCGCAGCTCGCGCCCGTCTGTGGGGCTCCTTTAAGCAGCGCTCTTAATCCCCTCTCCTCGCGCACCAGGAAACCAAGAGGGAAGAAAAAGTCTCTTGCCTCTTCGGCAGCTCCAGAGTTTTCCCGGACTCCCTGCCGGCTAGCTGTGGCGCATTAGCCCCCTTCAGGCTGAGTTCTCGCCGCCAGCCCCAGTCCTCTCCCTGCGCTCTGAGCGAAGCCCGAGCCTCAGCTTCCAGCGCCGCCTGCCCCGGCGGGCGAGCAGACAAGCCTCTCGGGCTGGTCGGCACCGATCCTCTGTGCGGGAATCTCTCCGCTTTGCCCTTCCCAGGTACGTGGGGGAGTTTCTTGCCTTTTGGGAGGTCTGAGGTCTTCTGCCAGTGTTCAGTAGGTGTTCTGTAGGAGTTGTTCCACGTGTAGCCATATTTCTGGTGTATCCGTGGGGAGGAAGGTGATCTCCGCGTCTTACTCTTCCGCCATCTTCCCCGGACTCTCCATCCATTTTACATTTGGTAGTGTGTATATGTCAATGCTACTTTCTCACTTTATCCCAGCTTCCCCCCCACCCCACCCCGTACCCTCAAGTCCATTCTCTACATCTGTGTCTTTATTCCTGCCCTGCCACTAGGTTCATCAGTATCACTATTTTAGAGTCCATATATATGAGTTAGCATATGGTATTTGTTTTCCTCTTTATGACTTACTTCACTCTGTATGACAGATTCTAGGTCCATTCACCTCACTACAAAATAACTCAGTTTCGTTCCTTTTTATGGCTGAGTAATATTCCATTGTATATATGTGCCATATCTTCTTTATCCGTTCATCTGTTGATGGACATTTAGGTGCTTCCATGTCCTGGCTATTTTCCTGTTTTTTTGACAGTGTTTCTCATGTTAACTCTAATCATACAACTTACATCTTACTGATTATTTATTAAGTACTTAATATGAGTCAGACACTATTTTAAGAGCTTTATACATAAGGAGAGAATGTAGTTATTTTGCAGACATAATATTTCCAGTCAAAGTAATAAATCTCAAATGATAAAAATAAATCAAAATGTCTAGCATCTTGGTACCCTCAGTCTTCTGGATGCCATGGTTACCTTGTGTCTATCTTTCCAGCCTGAATTACTCCTGGACATTAACAAGAGTCAGTCTCCAACTCTTCAAAGCAGAGGCAACATCCAGATTCTTCTTTTAATTTCAGCCCTAATTTGCCTCATCAAGATGAGCCAAATATTTGCTATGCCATTTACATTTAATATATTATTCTCTCAACTACACTATTAGGTTGGTTTTATTATCTCTGGAGATTTTACATATATGGAAACAGGCTCAGAGAGTTCAAGCAACATACCCCAAATTAAAGATAAAGCCAAAATTCTTTCTCCTTTTTTTCTTTTCTCTTAAAAAAAAAGTCTTACGTCATAAGCTTTAATTGCATGTCCTTAATTTAGTGATAAACTTGTTATTGTTCTGTTGAAACCCCACAAGGTTCAAACCATTGCTGGGCATGCAGTTATTTCTTAATAACTATCTGGCCATTAGCCAATCAAACTAGGATGGATGGGGCATCATGGCTTTAAACCACACAATCGTGCACGTGGATTTAGCTAATGCCCACCTGATATGCGTTCTCCTGCTGATGCATTCCGAACTCCTTACAATTTCCTATCTGCCTCAGTAACATGAGAGTCAAAACGTGAGAATTAAGTCTACTTGCTATATACGTCTCATTAAAAAATTGTCCCATGAGTTTTAAGCACACTAAACATAAAGGATCTGAAAATAGACATTTTACAGCTTCCCTGAGACTTTTGAGGCCAACTGAATGGTTCAAAAGCTTAAGAGCAGCCGTACATCTACCAGGGATTTGAAAAATCAAGTCATATTCTTACTTCTACTTAAGTCAATACTATGAGTAAAGATTTTGCAATCAGGAGCGCACTAGCAATTTCTCTGGAAAGCACTCAACAATGGAATGCTGCTTAATCCTGCCCCCCAGCTGGATGGGAGCTGCAGCCCAACAGTAGCCAAGTGTGTCCTCATAACATATGACTCAGAAGCATTCATGGAGCCGGAGATATTGAGGTCCTAAAAATAGTCTATTTTTATATTTGTGTTTTCCCTAACTACAGCCTCACAGAAAGAATGCATGTGTTCACAGTTTCACTTTTCCTTCCATAGTGCTTTTAAATAACACGTCGTTATGACCACTTCCAGCAGCCTCAGAAATATTCCTTGTTGTAAAAGGGTGCCATGTGAAAGTGACCATCCAAGTTGCTAATTCCTCCACCCTACATTGCCATGGCCACCAGTGGGGAAGGCTTTCCTTCAGCCTTTGGAAAACAATAAATGCTTATTCTCGGGAAATTATGATTTCTTCTGCATGAAATTTTAAGGGCACTTTGCTGGTGCCCGTTACTGTGGAGCTCCTGGTGAATTTCAGCGATCAGAATACTACGCTTATTTTGAACATCGAGGAAGTGATCGGTCATTCAAACTGCAGCAGAGGCAATTTTAGCATGCAAAACTGCAGTGATAATAATACACTATAATAATGTTACCAAGCATTTATCGAATGACTTGTCATTTTTAAGCAGTTTCCCAGTGCTTCCTAATTTGAATGGTAGAGTATTGTAAATCCCTGTTGATGGCTATGGGGTCTGTGTTCACACCCATCTCTAATATTTTATTCTGCCAGTAATAGGAGGAGACAGATGGGGAATGGGAGACGAGCCTCATTCAGTCCAACTCTGTTTTTCTAGTTCTTGTTTGAAGTAGCCTATGAGGGGGGGCCTTAATGCAGCCTCTCCAGATTCCCACTGAAATACCTAAGTCACAGAAGATGCTAAGAACTCACTCCAGTATCCAACATTAAAACATCCAATAACAGAGTCCGGGAGAAATTTCCACTATTGGAAAGGCTGTTGGAACTAAAGTTAAATAAACAGTGGCCTAACATTGCTTAACTTGATTAAACAAAGAAGCCCCGCCCCCATGAAAGAAGAGGAACACAGTTGGTCCCTTCTTTTTTGGATGCCTCACCTCCTGGCTCACAGACCCAGGGACTGAATAAAGCATGAAGAATGTCACTCTTCTCCATGGGATGGTTTAGAGGTGATCAGAGTCCTAGCCCCTAATTCTCCCTGCTAACATAGTCATACTGGGATAAGAATCCTGTGACTTCCAGAAAACAAAAGCAGTGGAAATGTGAAGTGGGGAGGCATGGGTGGCATGCACACACACCCATATGTATATATGCAAATGGAGTCATCTCACTGGCAGGAATAGTAGCCGCAGGAGCCGGGCTGATTCTAGGGCTCAAAAATAAGAATGAGCAGAGCAAGACTTGGGCTGGGAAAGTTTCTTTCCACGCCAAGTATCTTTTCCATCCAGTGTTACTCCATCTGACATCGTACCACTAGAAGTTCATTTCAATAAATGAAGCCATGTGCTTTCTAGGATCATCTTTCGCAGCCTAAGTATGCCCGAGCGGAGTCAGGTATGAAGACACTGACGCCTTAGCAGGAATTGTGGGGAATGTTATAAAGTCAGCCTTTTCCAGCCCCAGGCCCCAGGGCTTGGCTGATGTCAATGAAAGAAACAGGATGCCATTTCCCTGATGACTCCGCTAAGAGGTAATTATACCACATGCCTGAAGGAAACATTTGGGAGGCTGAACTGGCCGTGATCAAGAATGGATAATATAGACCAGATCCCCACTACTTATTTGTTTCCCTGTGATTTTATCATTCAAATGTGGTAAAGAAAAATTCAAGCTCAATAAAGCTTTGATTAATTATAATCTAGTAAATGTCTCTATTACTGTATTTTGTTCATTATGTTTGTATCATATCACTTATGTATGTGTAAGTTTGAAGTTCTCACACATCTATTATCATACACTGCTGGGTAGCAGCTGAACTACCCACATATTAGGATGTTAGCTTTATTAGGGTTAATTGGAATTGCTTCCTGTTTCTTTTTTTTCCCCCCTAGGCTAAGTGAGATGAAGGAAGCTGTCTTATCTAGCCAGTTTTCTCTTTCTCTTAAAAATATCCTGAATGATTTGCGGTTATTTTATTCTCTCATGTCCAAGGGCATCGCTTTTGTTCTTTCTGTAGTGTTGTTCTGTTTCCAATCACCCCCACCTCCCCCCATTCCCAATCCCCACTCCTGCCTCCAGGGTAGGGAGAAAGCGGATTTGCTGATTTACTTTTCAGTATTGTTGGGGAAATATCATTTGCCCTCTATGTTATATTCTCGGAGTGTTAAGTAGTTTGGCTAAGTCAACGTTGAACCTTAGATCATGTGAATTGTATTCCTCGGTCTGCTACTAATTCACATGGCGATAGACTGTAAGTTGTTGAACTGCCATGCCTTGGTATGCACAGCTATAAAATTAAGATAAGATTGCAAAAATGACTGGCCATGGTATGATGAATTCAAATGTCTGATCTCTATCCATATAACGGTTCTCTGCAGCACAAGTGCTTATCTTAGAGATGAACTTCCTGAAGTTCTTTGCAAAAGCTTGTGTGTATCTGCATATTTTCTTGGGAGAGGGTTCATGAGTTTCATCTGAGTTCAGCCTGTTTGCCCTGGAGCCTCCAGGACAGCTGTGTATAAACACTGGTCTGGGGACTCATGAAGAATTTTGTATTGGTCCATGATGAAATGTGAAAAATAAGAAAAATTGTAAGGGAGTTTCCATAAAGCCAAATGGATTCAACTTTAAAGACTGTACTTTATTTTAAAAGTGTATTGTGACCATCTAGAGGGGTGGGATAGGGAGGGTGGGAGGGAGACGCAAGAGGGAGGAGATATGGGGATATATGTATAGCTGATTCACTTTGTTATAAGGCAGAAACTAACACACCATTGTAAAGCAATTATACTCCAATAAAGATGTTTAAAAAATTGAAAAAAAAAGTGTATATTTCCCAATGTTTTGGTGTTTCACTTACTATTATGATGGTGTTAACGTAGGGTGGTGCCCACAGCTCTCTGCCCCAGTGGCTTCCCAAGGCAAAATGTTAAGGTTAGGTTCAAAGAGATTTTGAATATTTTCATGGCTCATGAAACCAAATATTTGGAAACTACAGCTTTTATAGAAGATTCTCCTGGCCCTTAATGTTCCTTTCAAACATTTGCTGTCTGTCTTTGGCTATTTTGAGAGTACTATGAATCAAGGAGCATTGGGCTGCCTCTAGGGCTGGTCTCTTCGACACAAATCAACAGCCATCAGCCTTGAAGAACAAAAGGTCTTCACTGTGGGTGATCTTGCAGGGACGGTTCACACGGAGCATCACAGCGCATTTACTTTCCTCCCCCTCAAATCTCACAGTGACCTGAACTTAATTCTTGCTCCGCTTGTTTCCCTCTGTCCTCACACTGCCAACCACCCCCTCCCCGTATCCTTCTGAGCACAGTGCCACACCCCATCCCGTGCTCCTTCCTGGGGAGACCCCTGTGGGGCGCGATCCAGCATCTACTCTACCCTCTTTCCCCCACCTCCTCCCCAAGTAGTCATCCTGGAAATGTGGAAGATAAGATCCTTCATCTTGTAATGGAGTTACAGTTCAAAGAAGTGAGATTCATAAAGGACAACTACTGTATAGTAAATCAACTATACTTCCAAAAAAAAGACAACTATACACTACATTCCTCACCCCTCCTCTTTTATTTTACTTGTTTCCCCCCTCAGTATCCTTCTTCTACCAACACGTTATTAGCAGTATAATAGGGCAGCCCACTGGAGAAGAATTGGATGAAAGTAAAATGGTCAAGGAGAGTAAGCACTGAAGAGAGGCAGAGGCAGGAAGAGTTAGTCTTCCATCTGAGCGAGAATGGACTTGATAATGCAACGCTGTCCATTTGGGGGCTTCAGAAGCACCACCTATCTATCTATGTACCAACTAGGAGAAGCACCACCTATGAGAAGACCACTCATCTATCTCAGGGCTCTGGAGCTCCTTTGGACTGTTACCCATGTTTTAATGCTATATCTTGGTTCAATCATTCATTCGACAACTATCTATTGAATATCTACTGTGTACTCGACAGTGCTAGGTGCTGGGGATGCAACAGCAAACTGATGCAGACATGGTTTCTGCAAACATGGCGGCTCAGAACACCACTGATCAGCAGGATCCCGGAGGAGGTTACGTTTCAAGATCACTGAGTTGACAGATTCAGTGCCAAAGGTAGTTTCCTTAGTGTCTTAAAAGGAGATACAAGGATTTCAGATCAAGATTGATGAATCGAATCAAAGAGAATCGAAAAGTTGCAAGATAAGATCCATACTGGTGAACCTTTATTCTCTAGGGAAAAGTCATTATTCTCTAGGGAAATAAATGTAATTATTCTCTAGAGAAAAGTCATAAACTGAGGTCACTGATGTGCCAAGGCAAACGCCCCTTACCAGGGAAAGAGCCCAGATCCCTGACCACTGGTACCCTCCTCATTTTCTCGAGTTGCCTTTCTGCTGCTCCTTGGGGCCATTCTACCTGTGAGGGCATTTAGATCACAGTTTCTCAGAAGCTTGTCAAGAGCAAACATAAATCCAAGGCTGACATAATCCCCCCCAAATTCCATGCCACGTTCAGAAAGGCAACCAGTTCTCCAAGAGATTCAAAATTAAATCAGGCTGGCATCTTGACCTAGCTGGGGATGAAGTCTACTTAATGCAGATGACTTTTAAACAGAGTTCGTGTCAACAATGGCCACTGCGTAAATCCTGATTTTTCAGCTTAAAGTTAAGCTTACCCTTCATACATCATGCCTCCGTTCCCAAAACACAGGAGAAACCTTTGGTTTGGGATGAATTACGTTTAAAAATGTAAAGAAAAAAATTTCTTTGGAAATGATCCTGAAATTTTCTTAACATCTGAAAATACTTCATGTAAAGAATTAATTTAGGAGGAAAAAAAGACCTACTTTGGATTGGAAAATATTTTTAAACTAGGAGCACAAGAGAAGGAGACAGTATAGGAAGAAAACTCAACTTCTGAATTATTATTGTCCCTAAACTCTGTTCTTAGGAGGTGAGTAGATAGGACTTGGGTGCTCTTGGTGGCTTAAGATACGGGTGGTAATGGGGCAGAGAAGATGACCAGACACATGTGCAGAAAGTTACGTGCTTACCGGGTATCTTCTCCAAGGCAATCATTGAATGAAGGAGACTGACTCGATGAGAACACTGGGTGATGGTGACAGTGGGGTGGACACTTGGATGAGTGGGAGCTGGCGGCTGGGGTAGAGGGAGAGTGAAAGAAAGAGGTGCTGGGAGGTATTTCTTTCCCTGTAGTATCACAAGGCTGCTTCTCTTAATTTTGTGGTTTTGCCATAAAGCCCAAAGAACTGTGACCAATGTTTAATAAGCCTTCAATAAATGTTGACATTTCTACCTGAAATTTCACCTATTCGACATTGATTCATGCTAACAATGTCCTCTTTAAAATAAAAATTCTCTTGGGAAGGTTCAAGTCAATTGACTGTTCATCTTTCATGACGAGTGTTTAACAGGACTGCTTCTGGATCTCTAGCTGAGGTCAGCTGCACAATGAGAGTTCGACGACCGAGTGGTTAAGAAGAGGCAAGGCAATGTAGCGTCAAGGAGATGCTGGGGCTGGGGCTGAGTTCAGGCACAAGTAGGGTCTTGGGAAGTCAGAAGTTTTTACTTCCCCAAGATAATGTCCTCAAAGTGCCAAGTGAAGGAGACACGAGGAAGAATAAGCCAAAAATAACTGTGGCTATGCAACTTTTGGGCCCAATGTAAGGTTCACACAACCCTCACTCTTCAAAGTTGTAAGTGTTCTTTGGCAATTGCAAAATCTAAAATATTTTAAAGATTTTAAATTCTGTGAGCTGGCCTCAATTGGTCTTCTAAAGCCTAGTGCTCGCCGAACCTCAGTGGTGTTACCCAATGAGCAAGCATTCACATTTGCTGACCACAGCTGAGAAGCTCTAATTTTCAGCAAGATGCACAGTAGGCGTCTGACTACATAGAAGCAGCACCACAAACACCACCACTAAGGATCATTTATCAGTTATTTTGGGAAAGGGGAGGACTTATTTTTTAGAAGAGAGGAAACTATGCTAATAAGCTTTTTGTCTAGACACATTCCACCCCCCACCCCATCCCTATCTGTGCATCTCAGTTTGCTACATAGTTAGCCTTAAAGGAAAATGAGGTGAGATGGAGATATCTGAGTTATAAAAGTAATAAAACATGCTTCTGGAAAAAAGCTTTCTACTTTCCCTTAACCCCACACGCTTCCCAGTTATGTGGTTTGTTTCTTCAATGCAAGTCTTGGGAAATTATAGTTAGGGATACTGATTGCTAGAAAAAATACACATGCGTTTATAATTTATATGAAGGGAAAGAGAGAGAAAGGGCCAAAAAAAAAAGGATGAAAGAAAAATAACTTAGTATTAGAAAAAGAGAGAAGAATCAAGGACAAGACTTACTCTATGAGGATAGAGTAAGTCTTACCTGCATCCATACCAGCTTTCCAGGCAAAACAGGGGGTCCCTGTCTCTTGGCTCAGATGTTAGTGCCAGGCAATGCCTTCTATTTACATGCTGTCTCTGGGGATCTTGCTGATTGATGTACTTCTTACAATTCCTTTAGTAGGCGGGGAGTGAGGGTGACCTGCATGTGGGGATGTTGGTGGAGCTGAGGGAAGGGTTGCGAGGAGACTGATGGGATGGAAAACTTGGAAGCATCTTTGTATGAAAGGAGGTGTTTTAGGTCATGAAGAACTAGATCCATTGGGTTGTCTGCAAGAAATGTTAACATTCCTCAAGTTCCCAGGTGATTCACTTAATTTGCCCATCATCTTTGGATGGTTGGTTTTGTGGTTGTGTGGTTGAAACTAAACCCATAGGACCTTGAATATACCCTCCAAAACCAAAACATGACTGGGGTCTGTGGTCAGATACTACATGGCTGGTATCCATGGTGGGAAAGATCTCGGAGGATGGCTGATGAGGTTGGGGGTGTCTTAGCTTGCCCAAGGACTGCTATGGGGGAGGGGATGGAGCGTGGGGCAGTTCAGGGGAAAGTCTGCCCTTTTCATGGGCGGTCATCTGCCACCCAAATGGTCAGGTTGAAATTCCTGATAACTCAGGTGCTGGAAGATTGGAAGTTGCCCTGCATGAATCGAGTCACCAAAATCTCCTTTTAAATTTTGTGTAGGTAGTACCATGGCACCAACAAAGTACTTAGGTGGCAATTAGAAGGGTAGTCAAGGTGAATTGTAAGGGTGCGGGTTATGGAATGGGGTCTCAGTAGTGGACAGAGCAAAATCGGAAGCAGTGGAAGGGGGAGGGAGGATGAACATCTCAAGGGTGTGTCAACTGCCCCTCAACCTGGGCTCTGTTCTCCACTCTTCCACTTGTCCAGAAGCTCAGGATGAGAGTCAGGCAGTGTAAATATTGATTTTAAGACCTGGGTCTTCAACAAGATGAATTATCAGCTGTTTCATGTCTGAAACGGATACACACAGTTGAGAAAAGCACCAGTGATCAAAGTCAACAGTTGAGAAGACAATCACAGCTACTGTGAATGCTATAAACTGCTGTGCGAAAGCATTTCTGTGTCCAGGTACAACGCCCCTGGGGAGGAATGCGTTCAGAGTTCATACCTCATGAACACATAGAAGAGGAAATGTCTCATCCAGGAGGGTGTTGGACTGACCTGCGGTCCATCTGCCTGCTTATGGTTATGCACAGCTGGAACGGAGGAGAGAAAGAGACTCACACAGGGGTAAGACGGGTTTTAAAGATGATAACACAGGTAAACACCTGCTAAGCACGCGGGACTGGGTAATAGGAGGCACAACTCCCATTTGAAAAAGAGCCTTCAGGCCTTGACTTCAGGGGACTTACTCTTAGATGGTTTAGTCTACGTCCTTCAGAAGCTTATAACACAGCAAACACTACAGACGTGGGGGTTACCCAGGACTAGCTGACAGTCTACATATTCCATAGAGTATAGTCAAAGAAACATGCCCTTAATAATTAAAGAAAAAAGGGGGCTTCCCTGGTGGCACAGTGGTTGAGAATCCGCCTGCCAATGCAGGGGACATGGGTTCGATCCTTGGTCCAGGAAGATTCCACATGCCGCGGAGCAACTAAGCCCGTGAGCCACAACTACTGAACCCGCGTGCCGCAACTACTGAAGACCGCACGCCTAGAGCCCATGCTCCACAGTGAAAAGCCACCACAATGAGAAGCCCACGCACTGCAATGAAGAGTAGCCCCCACTCGCCGCAACTAAAGAAAGCTCGTGTGCAGCAGCGAAGACCCAACACAGCCAAAAATAAATAAATAAAATAAATAAATTTATTTTAAAAAATAATAAAAATAATTAAAGAAAAAAGCCACACTAGCTCAAGCCAACTTCTGGCCTGTACAGCACTATGAGGGAAAGGTTCTGCAAGATCGTCAGCAATGACTACATCTGGCTTATTTTAAATTATACTCACATTTGCATACAAATAATCCATGATCTACATCTCTTAAAAAGTGTTTTTTTTTTCTCTCTCCAGTAAGCACTTCATGTCCTGGTGAGATCCTGTTCATCTGATTCCTTTACTGTAATGGGAAAAGGAGAGACAGGGCAAGGAGGAAATGCTTCCTTGGAACCTAGTCAGTCCAGGTACATAGTAAATACTTTCCCTCCCTTATCATATTCAATCATCAGAACAACACTGTGCACTACCTACCATTCATACTATTTTCCAAATCAACGAACCAAGGTCTGAAGAGTTGATGTAGCTCTCTCAGGCACTACGAACAGAGATAGAGCTGGAACTCCCATCTACCTGCATCCAGCGCCACTGCTCCTTCTGGTAGACCATGTTGCTTCTCCAAACCAACAGTGGCAAAGTATACTTTAGCTTAAAATGAGCTTGTAATACACTGCCTACCTTTAATCACAGGAAGGTACAAATATTTGCCAGAAGAATTGACTTTAGCTGGATGTCTACCCAGTCTTGGGTCTGGCTGCCACTCCTGAGCCTCTGAAAAACCAGCCTCAGTGCTATGAGGCCAGCCCCCCATGCATCTCTTTACCTTTTCATCCACCCAGCATGGGTCGCACCCAGCAGTCCTCAGCTGTGTCACGAGGGCCTGTCTGTGAATTCCTACTGGTGTCTCTCAGGTTATCTGTGTGCTCACGAGGACTGGGGCATTTGTGAGCGTAGCAAAAGAATACAGTGTGCTTGGGTTTACTTTGTCATTTCTAGGCCTGGGCTAAAACCATCACCTTAAGAAGCTAAAATGTGTAGTTATTAAATCTATTACTATTCATTTGGGGGTGGGGAAGGAACAAGATAGATACAATCCACTAATTTGCCTTTTCCTACACTTGTCTGGATTTCTTCCTAGTCATGAATTATTCAATTAATGTCTTCATATGCTCATTCCACGCATATTCCCCGACTGGGACAACCTGCTGTAGCACACGAGGCTGAATGAAGCGTGGTTCTTGTCCTCAATGAGCTAGCAAGTAGGAGAGACAGAGGGGAGGGTAACAGATGAAGAGATACAGGGGCTGAGAGAGGATGTATACAAGATGGAGTGCGTGAGCATGAAGGAGAGGGCAGGGTCCAGAGGCTTGTGGAGAAGACAGCTCTTGGAGTTTCGCACTTTGATCCTCTTAACAGAGGGCCTGGGTCTAGGAGTACTTTCTAGCGGTTTCCCTCAGGGCCAGCTCAGTGTCGCTCAAACACTTTAGAGAAGTGAGGAGACTCCAGGGATCCCAGGTTCTGCTACGGTACCTGGGTAGGTATCGCAAGGGACTAAAAATGCTGCTTGGGACGGAGGACTATGTACGAGACAAGCAATAGATGCTATAAGAACTGTCCTCTGGGCCCCAAATTGCTTTTCCACCAAAAGCTGTTCTCACTGGGATGGTAGATTTGGACCCAGTCACCAGGAATGCTGGCCCTTCCTTGCTGCCAGATGCCCGTGGAACCTTGGGGCTTTGGCTTTCTCATCCTCGAGTGAGAATAAGAAAAGGAATAACAATGCCTCCTCCATGATCTCTCAGGGCTGTTATGAGGCTCAAAGGGGATAATGCACAGGAGGATGCTTCGTAAGTGGGCCCTAAGTATTTGCAGTCACTGTTATTAGTACTGGCAAAATGTCAATTTCTGTATCCTTTTCCAACTGAGTGGAAAGCCTTTTGGTTGCCCTTCTCTTAGGAGGTCACCCTTGTCAATTCTGAGATGCCCTTTGCAACATGGAAGCTTGTCAGGAGTGATGCATTTGGAGTAACCGTCTCTTAAGGTTTGATAAATGCATTCGTTTTTTTAGAAGCAAACACAAGGTGAAGCAGACCTGTTTGGATTGAGGTTTTATGTCTAATGCTAAGAGGGTTACATAATTAAATCAGAGATTGAGTCCCCTGGGATACTCAGGAGTAGACCCATTTTCATAGGCTCCACATCCATCTCAAATATTCCTGTTGCCTGTGGCTAGGTGGTGTGTGTGCTACATGGCGTGTGCAGGTACCGGCGCCCTCACCCACACGTGAGTAGGGCATGTGGTAGGGAAAGAAGAAGATGAGACAGGGTCTTATAAAATGAACCCAGTTGTGCAAAACATTACCTCAATCCACCTGAAGATCACCCTGGCTTCGAGGACTAATGACCCTTGTCATTAGATTTCTGAGGCAGACAGCATCCCATTGCAAAGGACCATTCCCATGAATGAATAATCATAATAAACACAAATGTAATAAATACAAGCCAGAGGTTCATCTTCTATAGTCTACTTCGCTGGACGCTAAAGGAACAGCAGCCCTGGTTGTAATAGTCTCAGGTCCGTTCCTTTAGAATCCAAAGGGGAGGCAGGACCTGTAGGGTGTCTCTGGTTTGTCTGTGTCTCCTGGCAAGATTACCCTGAAACCAAACATAACAGGGGTAAGAAGGACCTTGATACTCTCGTGAGAATGTACTCCAGGCTTTAAAACCCTGACTCTCAGGAAGTCTTCCTACTGTGTGTCAAATCTTACACGCATCTTTCATTTAATCGGGGCCATACCATGTCTGGGGCAACAGATTCATTTTCAGTGGCACATGAGGAAAGCCACCTTTCTCCCCATCCACAAGATATACGGGCACACGGAATAAAGCTGCCTCACTCAGTCATGCACTGAGCACCTACTGTGTGTGAGGCAGTCTCTGAGACATGTTGCACTTTATAGTGTCTGACATCTGTTTTCCATGTGACCTTCACAACAACTCTCTGGGTTGGGGCATGGTAGGGGTTATGACCTCTAGATGATGGACAAAGGAACTGATGCTCAGAGAAGTTATGAGAGTTCCCCAAAGACAGTGAAGTTCAAACCCAGGTCTTCTGGCTCCAAACCAACGTTTCCAGTTGCACCACTCAACCTCTTGGTGTCCTGGGCTGTCATCCCTCTCTGTGGGAACGGGTGTATCCTATGCAGCCCCTTCTAACTGGCCATTTGCTTTAAGGCTCCATGTTCTGGATGAGTCCTCCCTCTTCCTCACTAGAAGAGGGAAACAGTAATAACCCCAGGTCTTGAAGGATTTCCCTTAGAGACTGGGACAACCCAGGTTTGGTCATCTCAGAGGGTCCAGGGTCCCTCATTTTCCTTCTCCCTGACCCCAGCAGTCAAGCGCAGCAGCGCAGAGGGAAAGGACCCAGTGTAGCAGAGAGGTTAACAGTAGATCCTGCAGGTGGTCAAATCCCAATGCTTCTACTTGCCACCTGCATATGTAAACCCCAGCTTCCCTTCCCCTGTCTACATATTGGGGATAATAACAGCAAATGCCTTATGAGGTCAACGTGAAGATTAAACATGTGATGCCACAGAAAGCACTTAAAACGGGCCAGCATTGAGTAAGTGGCAATACATGTTAGGTATATGTATATACCTCAAAAATGTAAAGACAGTCAATGAGATAAAAACAATAAAAGTGTTTTCTAATATTTCCATTAATGAAAATGATGGTTTCTGATTCCATCTTTCTTTGACATCTAGCACTAATTTTGAGATAAGTCTATAGAGCAATGGTGTTTAATGAAATAGATGAAACCTACAGTGGTTTAGACAACAGATCACTGGCCAGAGAGTAACAGACTGTGTAGATGATTCTATGTGTCCTTTAGTGCCTCAAACGCCTTAGGCGCTCAGCAAGATTGTGTGATTCTAGTGTTGGGTCACTGGATTACTCCTCCCCCACTGCACCTGGAGTGTCCTACAGAGACAGACTTCCAAATATCCACTTCCGCTGCTGGTTTCCCACTTTGTTTCTTACCCACCAACTGAAGGCTGTGATGATATTCTACCCTTTCCTCCATATTTTCCCAGCGCGGACATGGGAACTGGGTCCTGTGCACGGATTAGTCTAGGAAGGGAGACCCCACCCACGATGTCAAGCCCTCCAGCACCTTGGACTCTCACTCACTGGACTGATGGGGATCAGTGCGCGGACGAGCAGGGCATGTTCTTTGCTGGGCCTCTCTTTCTTGGTGCCACGTGAGTGTCCAGGCTAAGATGAGAAGGCGAGTCCCTCCTGGGCTGGGGATTGTTCCCAGGACTTTGCTGGGCCAGATGCCTTTGGATCCTGAGCACAGCTTGCAATTAGGAAAGGGACATTGGAAGCTAGCGGTACTAGCCCTTCGCTTTGCAGATGAGGGAACTGCAGCCTGAGAGGAGACCCGGCATGCCAGAAAGAGGCTGAGGTGGGAGAAGAATCCTGGGGACCAGCACCCAGTCGGGGTCTCATTAAGGCTCATCTACTGCCTTCCCGATCACCCGCCAGGCTTGTGTCATCGGACTAAGAGACTGATCTCAACGAGATATCTAAGTATGTCAAGTCAAAGAGAAAGGCACTCGGTTTGAAGTGGGGAGAGTGAAGCCGGGCATCTAACCCAGCTCAGATGTTGGTGAGTAGTCGTCACCTCTGTAAGGGGAGACGGCAATCATCGTCCTAACCAAATCACAGCTCTTGATGCTTTTATAGAGAGATGACTCATTTTGGAATAATAGCCCATAAATTAATAAATACCATTAAGTTTATGGGCTTCTTCTAGTCAGAGTCCTTTCTAGCTATCAATTTAGTTTTTAATAAACCCCCCATGACGTGTAAAACCACAGCAGTCAATTTCTGGTCTGTGCTGAAGTGACATTTCTGGTATCAACTTCCTCCTGCACATGTGCAATGAAGACGAAAGGGCCCAAAGCAAAACAAAAACTAGGTGGAGAGACATTTGTCAGTTTACGTCTGGTGACCGGATGAAGGCCAGTGTGCCTGGCTGCCTCGCCCAGGGTCTGGGTGCCTGCACTGGGGGTCTTGTAAGCACCTCGCTGGATTGCTCAGATGGAAGAGGAGATAGGAAAACCACCTTCAACTGAGACTCTCTGAAGAAGAACTGGGTGGGAATCATGGCTGACCCAGCAGGTGACTTGTCATCTAAAATAGTACCAGCTCTGCATACCCTGTAGGGGCGATGGAGGATAAAGTAAGTGAAAGTTCAGTAGCAAAAAGCTTTATGTCCTGGAAAATGTCAAAGTGCCATCATGTTGTAATAATAATATAATGATGATGGTGAGGATGATGATGATAAATATCATATACCAAGTGTCTTCTACGACGTAAGGATCTATGCCAAGCACTAGACATTCATTATTTTTGTTTGTTTGTTTTTATTTTTTTTGCGGTACGCAGGCCTCTCACTGTTGTGGCCTCTTCCATTGCGGAGCACAGGCTCCGGACGCGCAGGCTCAGCGGCCATGGCTCATGGGCCCAGCCGCTCCGCGGCATGTGGGATCTTCCCAGACCAGGGCACGAACCCGTGTCCCCTGCATTGGCAGGCGGACTCTCAACCACTGCGCCACCAGGGAAGCCCTCATTATTGTTTTTGATGCCCAGAGCACTCCTAGGAGGCAAGTATCACTCTCCTTGGGATGGGTAACTTGCTGGAGGTGACACAAGCAAATTCCTCCTGTGAAAATTCAGCCCTTCAATCTGGTCATCTGGTTCTAGTCATGGTCTTGCACTGCCCTAGACCATTCAACATGTAATTTTTACTAAGGTTTATCTGCCTTAATTCAAACCATACTCTTCAAAGATTTTCTACTCATTGTTGAAAACATAGATACAACCTAGGATGTTTTTATTAATATTCCAGGCTTGGATTCTGCAAAAGAGGTGCCATCTTTGTTGCCAACCAATGCAAGAGGCTTCGTACAGAACTCAACCTTTCTTTTCCAAGAGTGACTAGAAGCCCTACAGATGTGGAGGGTGGGAGATAGGGGTAGATATTGAGGGTCCCGAAAACTACTTATCCAAGGAGAGCCTAGAACTCCTAGTTGCATTTGGAATAGATCTCCCATGGGCTGATAAAGTTGGAGGAGACTGTAGAGTTCTTTGAGTCCAACATCCTTGTTCTGCAGGAGAGGGTTCTGCAGCTCATGGAGTTTGTAGTACTGTGTCCAAGGTCCCCAGCTACTTGGTGACAGAACTGGCTTAGTTATTTTAAGTCCTTGTACTCCTTCCTCCAGGTAATGCTATCTCTTGGGCTGAGTGGAACAACCAATGACCCACTGCTCTGGCATTTCCCTGCAACCAAGCTGTGGTGAGGTGGGGGCCAGGTGAGGAGGAGGCATCTGAAACTCAGGTGCATCTGATTAGTGATTGGTCTTCATGGACACTGTCAAAATGTAAAGGGAATGGCTTTGTAGCCCATAGCTGACTCTACAGATCATCTCTTCCATGGCATTTTCAGACCTACCAATGGTCATGATAAATAATCATTAAATTGGGTGGGCTTGATGGGGAATTATCTATAGTGCTCTGCAAAGGTCTGACAATGATCTAAACAAATAGATTTTTCAAGAATGTTTGCTATTATATCCCCCGCACCAAGCACGTGTCATATACATAGCATCACTAATAAATATTTGTTGAACAAAATAGATGTTAATATCTCAATGTATTGAAACAGCAGCTACCAGAAACTAGAAATCCAGTACCTTGTTCTGCGTCGCACAGATCCATCTAAGAGGTGAGGCGAAATTTGAAGTTAGATCTGCCTGCCTGAAAAGCCTCTATCCCAACCACTTTCAACCTTAAATTTTAAGGTGTGGTTCTCACACATCAGTGGGCTGTGTATGTCTAAGAACCGGCTGGGGAACAGAATCCTGGAACCTCCCCTAGAGACTTGGATTCTGTAGGACACTTTGTCACAGCAGCACAGGTTGTTTTGGTGCAGATTGACCACAGGCCCCACCTGGACAAATGCTGCTCCAAAGATCATTAATAACAGCTGACATTTACGAGCCCTTACGCTGTCCCTGTAACAGTCATTTCATCCTCTCACCAATGCTATGATATAGATTCTATTATTATCATTGCATTCTAGAGATTAGGGGGAAAAACCCTGAAGCACAGAGAGGTTTGGTGACCAGTCCTGGTCACTGAGTTGGTCAGGTACGGAGCCAGAAGAGAAAACCAAGTGCCACGCTGCCAAGCCTCTGCTCTTAGCCATCAGCCTCTGCAAAAGGAAGGGTGAGGAGGGAGGGTGGAGTGTAATGCACTGTTATTGCCTCCACTCAGTTTTGTCTGAGCGTAAAAGGAACTGGATCCTCAGGTGCTTCCAGGTGGAGGGAAGGCTGGCAAAGGTGACCCTATCAGGCATGGCTTCAGTCTGGGGACACACCTAAGGGCAGAGCTAAGCTGTGAATTGATAGAGGAATTGGACAGTGTCTCTAAGCACCCTTCTAGTGCCCACCCATGGATGACGAGACATTTAGAGGAGATTTTAGAGTAGATGCCTCTCTTAGCCACAGTTCCTCCATTTTTGGTAGCAAAGAAGGCAGCTAATGGCAAAAGACATAAATGACACAGAAAAACTTGGTATGAGCATCCTACAAAGCTTATAACGACATCCATACTTTTGTGAGGCATCTCGTCCCCACCTTTGTCCCACTGAAACTCCAGGGAATGAAAACTTTGGTTGTTAAAGAAGCAGATGGTCATATTTCTAAAGAAACATTTCCATGAGTCAAGAGCCCGAGCTAATAAAGACTCATTTATGAGAGGTTACACCCAGAGAAAAGTAGCCAACAAGCCCATGTTTCAGTCCTCTTAGACTTGTAAACAATCCAGAGGCAGTGTGCTCTGAAACCAGCAACACTGTCCCATAAAATGTTTGTAGCCATGACTGCTGCTTACGTTGTCATGGGGAAAAGTAAAAAAGGCACATGCACAGAGGGTTTTTTAGGTACTCTCTTGAACTAATCATAGTTTTTATTTTCTATATTTTATGATGCTTCGAAATCTTGGAGCCTTGTGGACTGGAGGACAGACTGCTTCTCCCAGGATTAACGGCTGTCCTACCCCCCGCCCCCATCTTCAGGGGATACGTTCCAAGGCCCCCAGTGGATGCTGCAAACTGCAGTTAGTATTGAACCTATATATACCATGTTGTTTCCTATACATACACACTTATGATAAAGTTTAACTTATAAATCAGGCACAGTAAGAGATTAACAGCAATAACTAGTAATAAAACAGAATAATTATAACAAGATACTGTAATAAAATTTATGTGAATGTGGTCTGTTTCTCTCAACCTCTCTCAAAATATCTTGTACAAACATAATGCCTTTTCCATCTTAACTAAGCACTCACCACCCACGGTGGCTGTAGCTTTTGTCGTCTGAAGAACAGCAGTAAAACTAGCATGAACTTCTTTTTCCTTCTTCACAACTTCAGGGATAGGACATCTGTTCTTCCCTTAGATCTTAGCAACCTCAGCATACAATTTTCCCCTGTGCTTATAAAGTCGAGAACTTTTACCTTTCCACTTAAAGGAAGCTCTCTACAGCTCCTTTTTGGCATATCTGAATGGTCAGCATCACTCCTCTTGTGCTTTAGGGCTGTTATTAAGTAAAATAAGGGTGACTTGAGCACAAGCATTGTGATAACTGGACAGTCGATCTGATAACTGAGATGGCTACCAAGTGACTAAGGGGTATGACTGGACAAGACGACGACTCACATCCTGGGCAGGGTGGAGCAGCACAGGATTTCATCACGCTACTCAGAATGGCTCGAAACTTAAAACTTACAAATTATTTCTCTCTGGAATTTTCCATTTAATATTTTTGGACCCAGGTTGACTGTAGGCAACTGAAACCAGGGAAAGCAAAACCATGAGCGGGGTAAGGGGTGGGGCTCCTGTAATTCCTAGAGGCAGCAAACACTTTGCCTGCCAACACACCTTGGTATGCAAACCAACCAATTCCTTTTGTCAGGCTCCTGCAGGGGACGTTATCCCCCTGCCCTAAATCACCCCAGGGCCAGATACAGGACAGCTAGAGACCACGCCTCTATCCCAGAGTCCGCCAACGTTAATCAAAGTATTCAGTTGTAAGCCTGCCCAGCTGCCCACCTCTCCTTGCCCATTCTTTCCCCTGAAAAACCACAATAAAGGCTTTTACGTGTGCCTTTCCCTTGCTCCTCTGCCTCCCGAAGACCCTGGTGCTTCCTCGTGTGACCCTGCGTGCCGTGCCATGCCACCTCCCCTTGGGAACGCTGAGTAACAATTTCTGTTCCACGGCAATCGTCTCCTGCTCTGTTGGCCTTACCATACCTGAATAAAACCAAAATCTTAGGTCCATTTTGAAACACCTCCTTGCTAAATGCCAGGATAAATTCTCCTAATTTTTACTCAGGGAATCACTCTCCCTTCTGTTTGTAAATCCAGAAGCTTTCATCTCATGCTCTGAAAACCTTGCAAGGTAGACTGCCCCGCGCCATCACAGGACAGTGCCTGGATACTGGAAGCGGCAAGAAGTGGCTGAATCCTAACTCCTATTTGCTGGGTGGGTTATTCCCTCTAAGTCCCAGTTTTCTCATCTGTAACTGTGGATGTGAATCTCCACCCCCCAGGGTTGTGGGTTTACACGAGATGGTGTCTATAAAGAACACAGTCCCTTGTGTGGGCTCCAGTAAGTACTAACCAAAGGGTAGCTTTCAGGCATTCTTATTTTCTCCAATCACCAGTCTTGGTGCTGTGGCTTGACAACGCCTGGGTGAGGCCCTGACGGTTTGCAGGGAACATTCCCCCTTATCAAAAATTCTTTCTGCCGCAGAGACATTAAACAGGGCTCAGAATCTCATATCCAGAGAGCTTGCCTTTCAACTCAGTGCCCTCGGGGATGCCGGGCAAAGAGGCTGCCTGCCTCATACACTGGGTACCGTGACACGCCAGTGAGAGCTCAGCCTGTGGAGCTCAGAGAGGAGGCCTGTGGGCTGCTGCAATCTTCCTATCTATTCATTTGTGCTCACTGTCCTGCTGAAACCTCCTCTCTGTGAAATGGGTGTAGTCACGATTTGGGGGATGGACCATCCGCCTGGTCCCAAAAGTGACTCATGAACTTGGAGGGAAGTGCATTAACTGTTCATCTCGGCAGCAGGAATCAGGCATTCATTTCACAGCTTTGAGCATCAGCACCCTTTCTGGACGGCAACAGGCATGCAGCGGATCATTCTGATGAGCATTGCAACCAATTTTTCTCTTCTTTTGCAAAATCCTCTGCCTTCAACTTTAATGGGGTTGGCAGTAAGCCTTTTGTGCCTCTGTCTTTCAAGAACCCTCCAGCATATATATAAAGGCATGTACTTTCCACCTTAGATACATATTTCTGTAGTCAATGTCCACATTTATTATAAGTGTAAAATAAATGGAAATGATATACATTTCTATTTATCGCCAAAGAAGTAAAACTAATTAGGTAGGCTGGGGAATGGGATATACTGATTATATTTAATTACTATTTAACTAAGTCTAGACGAAAATCTCAGTTTGGTTTCCACCATTCTGACAAGTAATCTTTCAAATGTACCAGCCTGCTTTTCTGCTTTAGTAGACTGAACATTTGATTATAATCTTGGATAATTCAGCTTCTGACAGTGGCTCAAATTCACTAATATGAACATCAAGTCTGCCAATATAAAAGATTTGAATCCATGTTCCTGTATTCTAAGCAAAGGTTAGAAAATACTTATGCTAAAAAATTCTTCATAATGTACTGTGTTATGATTTACATCTTATCTTCTGGAAGTGAGATAGGTCTACGTCCCATCGATAGAATTTGGGATAATCAAGTTTGATTAAAAAGTATTTTATCATAAACTCCCTCATCTCAGCTCAAAGGCTGTTTCCAACATTGATCTCATGGATTTACCACTTTTTTCAGGGTCATTTTTGGGGCAAACTTTGTGGCCCTCCTTGACCAGAGTATAGTTTCATGCTGCCAAGAAAGCCTATCCTGACAATGTTTCGTGTGTATGTCTCCTGGAGATTTTATTTATATACTGTATGTTTTCTTAGAATTATGGGTGACCACCGCAGCATAAAGAAACATGGGGCGGACTCATTCTTCTTCTTCTGTCTGACTCTAGGAGATGCCTAGCTCTGCCATCACCATGACCCAGAAACTGCCGGCTTGTCTGGAAAGAGGAGAAGCAAGAGTTGGGGGGCAGCGGTTGGAGGTGTCGGGAAAGGCCTGTAAGATGAGCCCTCATTTATGAGGGAGCCAGTGGGGCTTTTTCAGCCAACTTCTGGTCACCACCACTTCAAAGCCTCTTTCCTGGAATGTCCCCAGTGCTTGGAGTCCGTTTACTTTCCCAGCTGATTTTACCAGCCACAGAGCCTACTCCTGACTTTACCTATGTTCCCACCAGCCCATGGCGAGGGGTCCCTGGAAGTTGTTTCCACAGGGAGAGCGCAGTGAATGGTGTGGCTGCCCTTGGCTCACTTCCCACCCATGATCCATTCTTTCCCCCCAGGGACCCGGCCAAGCAGCCCCTGCGTGCACGTATCAGCACGGTTCCCAGAGAGGATATGGGCTGGTCCAACTCTGAACTGTCACCTTGTTACAGGGAAAACAAAGACCCGTTCCCCCACCTTTCACGCAGTCCATTGGGAACAGGGCCAGCCCATTCTATGTTTTCAGTAAGTTTCCAAACATGCCCCTTTCAGTGGCTGCTTTTGCGGCGGTTATCTCTTTAGGGTCTTGGCCTCAAAACACCTTATTTGTTGTGAATTGTAAAACAGGATACCCTCTCAAGCTTTAAAAAAAAAAAAGAAAGCTCTAGTTTTACTGGAAATTTTTCTTGTGGGAAAACCTCTCCCTGCCCCGTTGAGAGATGCCCTCACCCACGGTTTGGATTGATCGGAGGGGCCTGGCCCAGCACCACAGAGCAGGGGCTCACAGCCCAGAGGTCGAGGTAATTTCCAGACCTTGTTTCATTTCCTCCCTCCTCTTCATGAGTTCGTGGATTAAACCACATAAGCTGACCACCTGCTGACTGCTTTGTATAAACTGCACAGATTTTTCAGGCAACAAAAATAAATCTTCCTCTCTCCTAACAGAGCAGGGACGATATTCTCTAGGAGAGAGAGAGAGAGGAATAGTTGAAATGGCTCTAGAATGGCTGGCAGTCCTGTGATTGTGTAACCCAGACAGCCAGCATAAAACTGTAAAACTCTGCCGCAGGGGCAGATGGCTGCTGGGAGGATATTTATAGCAGGGACCTAGAAATAACTGTTAAGGGCAAGCTTTCTGAGTAACAGGAGTCGGGACTTCAAGGTAGCATTCGGTTTAGAAGATATTCTTGCTCTTCTCTGAAATCCTGGAGAGCTGTGCATTCCTCACCACACGGGAGAGAATATTTGGTATATTCACAGAGTGCACAAAAGTTAATCCTCTCATAGCTCTGCGCTGCCCAGATTTGACAGATGGGAACTGGAAACAGGAAGGGAAGTAGCAAGAGTACTACGGGCGTGAGTGGGGCCTTTTGCACTGCACGCTGGAGAGCCCAAAGGCACTCTACAGTCTGCACGATAGTGGTCATCACATCAGGAAGGGGCCGCCTTGCAGGGACGTGCACTAGGCAGGGGCAGGATATGCAGAACTGGGGCAAGGAGACCAGCGTCTGGGCTCAAATCAGGATGCATCGCCCCAGCCAGCCCCTCTGTGCTAAAGCCTTTATCAGTTGGCCAAGGAGGAGGGAACCAGACTGCTATGGGGCCTGGGTACTATTTGTAATTCTCTATTTTTACCTTAAAAAAAAATTTTTTTTTTGGCTACGCCACACGGCATATGGGATCTTAGTTCCCTGACCAGGGATCGAACCTGTTCCCCCTGCATTGGAAGCACAGAGTCTTAACTGGACCACCAGGGAAGTCCCTCTAACTTTATGAAATGCATCAAGGGTACTTTGTTAGCATGGGTTCAGGACTTTGCAATACATCTTTTTGTCACTGGTATAAATTCTTGAGCTTCAGTTCTCGTCAAAGAGAAGCAGCACCCAAATTAAGCACCCAAACCAACATTGAAGTCACCGCCCTTGGATCCTGACAGTGTAAACCAGCAAACCATGAAATGACACCAAACCTCTTAGCACTATAAGGCATGCACGAGGCTGCAAGAAAGAATGTTCAGACTCCTAAAAGGGATTTCCTTGTATACTTAACTTCTTAAGTAAGTCATTTGATCTTTTAAAAATGCATTAAAAAGCAATCAGGTGGTGTGCGTGTATATATATATATATGTACACGGTAGAGAAGGTAGCTCCATACAGCATTCAAAACAAACCAAAACAAAACACTCCCATAACTGCAAGAGAAAAGAGCTGCATGGCAAAACTGCGCCATGTACGTAAGGATTTCTTTTTTCTAAGAACTGACTGAACTAATTTTTCCAATCTTAGTTTCCCTATGAGTGTATCTTTCTACCATGCTTGCCTCATTCCAATGGGAGCACCAGAGAGGAGCTTGGCTTTACTTATTTGCTTTCCAGCTAGTACATCACTAAGATTTATTATGTGTATCCAGCTAGTACATCACTAAGATTTATTATGTGTATCTTTAAGTCCCCAACTGGAATTGCCGGTGTTATTAACAACTCACGCTATTCACTTAGAAGATAATTAACAAAGTAACCCAAGCACAGCTTGGGTAGAAGGTCCACTGTCATACTGCCATACAACTGTCCACTACATATCGAAACTTGACCTCAGTCAACTCTGTCGCCTTAGCAAGGGATGGCTTAGTTTCAGCCCAATGCCCCCTCAGGATCTCCTGATGACCTATGCGATTAAACCCAAGGCTGGGGTGATTTTACACTCCTGACACATTCATGTCTCTTACAGCAAGTTAATCAGGCAGAATGTGAGTGGTCCAGGGCTTCACACCCCAAGCCAGGAAGGTTCCTCATGTCTGCTCTGTGCTGCCCTTGCTGGTGGGGACACCTGACCCAGGAAGACAGTGATTAAGTGACTATTCAGCTCTCCGGTTCCCTGCACGTGCTGATTAACCATAGCCCCAACGTGCTGGAGGACAGTGCCCGAAGGAGTTTTACCTGAAACTGAGCAGGACGCTTTGATGGCCTCAGGCACAGCCAGCCATACCCCAGTCTGCGGCAATAGGACCGGGGACACTGGGATCGACCACCCTGGGATCGACCACGGCCTAGCACAGGAACGGACCCTGCCGCTGGCTTTGGGAAAAGGTGCCGAGGCAGAACGCAGATCTGGAGGTGGGTGTAAGCTCTCTGACGACAGGGACCATGTCTAATTTCCACTGTATCTCCAGTATCCAGCTCGGAGCCCCGCACATAGTAACCCTCCGTAGAGTTCATCAAGTGCAGGCATCAGCAAAGCTGGAGTTTTTCATGGTGATCTCATGAGAGGGGGTCAAAGGGGAATCACGTGGCATCCAAAGAGCTCAGTGGAGGACACTCTCAGGGACCCAGAAATTAGCAATATCCAGCGATCAGAGACACTGCAGGGGGGACGGTCTGCACCGGAGAGTGGGGTCCTGAGACCAGGCTCAGATGTAAAAGCCTCGGAAGGTGTCTGGCGAGAGCAAGGCAGGAATAGAGGGAGCGGGCTGGTTACCAAGACCAGGGCAGAGACCTGGATGGAGAGAAGGATCTAGAAGTTGGGAGAAGCCTAGTCATGAGAGCTGGACTATGAGATCAGGGTTAGAGCAGCAACACGGCTGATTGCAATGGTGCTGTTGGTCCAAGAATGTTTGGCTAGAAACAGAGCTTCCTGCCTCCCTTTTGTTAAGTTCCCCAGGCCAGAGCCAGGGGAGGGCCGTGGGTAAAGAGCAGGGGCTGCAAAGGCTGTGACATGACAGTGACTCCCGATCCCAGTGAGGTCAACCTCTCCGGCCACAGGCAAGACTAAGTAGTTTATGGAAACTGCCTTTCTGGTTGATTTATAACTGTTTTCTTCCCCTCTTAACACAATGCATTTAGGCTAAAAACCAGGCAGCATATCAATAAACTAATTGAGAGCATGGGCACGAAGATTTTAGTGTCCTTTCATAAACCTGAAGTTTTAGAGTCTTCCCAAGGCAGAGGCAATATAAGAGTCCAGGCTTTAGCTGCTGCGAAAACCATCACCTACAAGGGAGGTGATGGTTAGCGTGGAGAAATTAATCAAAGGACAGCACCACCTAAATCTTCCAAGGACTCGTGAGGCTCTCCTGCCTTCTAAAGAAAGCACACACACCTTCACACTTACACACACAATGGAAGTTTTGACGGGATGACGAGGACCTGCTTGTAATCACTGATTTCTGGAAAGGTAATACGTCTATAGGTGATGAATAAATGCTGTCAGTTTCAACAATCTTATGAATACAACCCGAATAGAAATTAGCAGAGAGCTAAGAGGAGGTCTGACAATGAACCTTGCATTTCATCATTTAGTAAAATACGAGGTGTTCCCTTAAAAGTGCAGGTTGGTCTCTATTTGTCATTGATGTCGGAGCCCATGGCTCATAGATATCCTAGACTGTTCAGCCGCACTTACCCTGGAAACCCTTTCAAAAGCAGCCTTCTTTCCCTCACTGTTCGCTGCCACCTAGTGAATTTACTTGGAAAAGAAACCAGAGCTGGAAAGGAAATGCTTTTTAAAAGGCAAATAGACCACCTAGAGAGGTGGGATAGGGAGGGTGGGAGGGAGGGAGACGCAAGAGGGAAGAGATAGGGGGATATATGTATATGTATAACTGATTCACTTTGTTATACAGCAGAAACTAACATACCATTGTAAAGCAATTATACTCCAATACAGATGTTAAAAAAAAAAAAGCTGCCTTGGGGATCATGTGAACTCAAAATAAAGCTCAACTTATAGACGGAAAAAAAAAAAAAAAGGCAAATAGCTTTAACAGGTGCTCGGAGCGGGAAGGTAGAAGCTCTTGCCAAAAGGGCCACGGAGGGGATAATGAAATTCAAAGAGCATAAATGAAGCCGCTGTCCGGTGGAGCCTTCTGGAAACAGCAGGTTGAGGTCAGCAATTCGTGACAGCAATGGGGCTGCCGATCAGGACAGCCCGGCTGGACAGAATCAGTCTGTTCCTTTGCCCGCCTCTTGGTTGACCCCAAAGGCAGGGCCACATGTCGCATGGCCCAATATACAGATGTTAAGCGCTCGGTAGAGAAAAAAGGTGTTTGGAATGAAGCAGCTGGTGCCGAAGCTCCAGAGTTTGTGCATCGGAGGCATGAAAACTATGGTAACGGGACGATCACAGAAGTGATGGAAATGTAATCGGAACGGAAATGCAATAATGTGCAGCTTTCCTAACCCCCAGCTGTCTTTTCCAATCTCCCTGCAGTGTGAACACAAAGGCTGTAACCTCCCAAATCAAGAGCGGGCCAGGGTAACTGTCTGCTGCTCACATCCAGGGTCACCAGGCACTGAAAGGATGTTGTTCCTCCATCACTCCACACACAGAACTGTAGGAGGGAGGTGGCCGTGGGTACTGACTCTGTGAGCACTGCTGTGTGGCTTGATCTTGTCCATCTGCTTCAGAATCCACCTTACCTCTCACTCTATTGGGATCATGAGAGCCCTCAGCCCTGCCCAGATTCTCAGGCCTGCCCAGGTCCTGTGAACATGCTGGAGAAGTGGATTGCTCAGGTTCAGGTAAAGATACTTGTGTAAATAAGATGTGCAGTGGCTATTGCCATTGGAGTGTGTGTGTATGCATGCATGCACACACACGTACATGGTAGTATATGTGTGCGAGTTCATGCACATGTGTGTGTGTGTATATGCTATGTGAACACTAAGAAACTGATGACATCCAGTCTCTTACTGTCTTATTTTACATTGTCTCTGAAGGGTGAGTTTTAGTGACTCTGATCATTAAGGAAATGGTGAGGCCGTTTGGCTCAGAAACTAAGGAAAAAGAATCCACTGATTTTAATAATTAAATGAGACCAAAATGAAACTCTAAGATTTGTTTTTTTCACTCAAGAGACCATGGACCATTCAACTCATGACATCTCTCCCCCAGGTATCCTCCAGAGTAACTAGTTCAGTGTTAAAAGGCTCTGTAACTGTGTGTGTTTCCTGCTAGCCATCACTTTCACACTCAGAACAGATTTGCCCCGTTGCAAAAATCGTGATATTATTATTAATATTTTAGCGCTGGGTCATTCACTGATTTGATGCTATTTGTATTGTAATTTACAGTTGTCAATTGAATTTGAATGCTTGCTCTATCCTTGGGGACCTGAGCTATTAATAGAGCAATGCATAAAGAGTCTAAGTATGTCACAGGGGATCGCTCGGTTTGAATTATTTTACGTATATACTTCTAAACGTCATCTCAACTTTAGCACTGTGCAGCCAGTGGACCAGTGTTGTTCACTGGATCCATTTCTCCAGAACCATTGTTCCTATCTTACACGGTGGATCAAATCCTTATACAACACAAAGGAACGAAACAAAGACCACATGTAAAGGTGTTAGCCCATATACGATGATGTAGCATATAATTAAGCACAGCTAACATGCTTTCCAAACAACGTCCAACTCCTCCAGAGTTTAATTACACTGTGCTTCATCCAGAGGTTGGTGTCCACACCCCAGGACAAGTCCAAAGGGAACCAGTGTGAGACTGACAGGGGACTCGCTCTCCAAGGGTCAATAAAACCAGTAGAACAAGAAGAAGATTTGAGGAGTAAAAATGAAAAACTAGAACACTCCAGTATCCTATGAATTTGGATCATCTGTGCCCAACTGAGAGAGGTTGTAAAAATAACCCTCACCATCCTGTTCTTGGGGAAAAAGATAGTGCCAAGCATTCTTAATTAGTACTTTCCCTGGCAGCAATTTGGAGATTCTGTGATTCCCAAATCCCCTTAGAGGTAGGGAGTTGACTTCACAGAAATCTAGGCAACTTTGCAAATAATGACTCCTTAACCCAACTTTGCAAATAAATACGTTTTTAGTTATTAGATATTTCCCTCCTAATTTACAACAGATAATTCACAGAGACAAAGCAAATTTTATGCAACTAATTTTGCCTGGGGTTCACTCTGCTTGGCCATGAAAAAAGTCAGGCCAACCCGGACTCTGCTGTCCAGGAGTTGGGGACCCAGGGGGGTCTGAGGCAAAAAGGCAATGAAAAAGAAACATGACAGCAACGCATAATTCCCCACCCATCCAAAGGGGGGAGTTAACAAGACGGCTTGTTTAGATGGACTGCATTTTATTCATTCACTAAAGAACAACAACAACAAATGTCTATTTGTGGAAGACACCATGCTACACACCACAGATTCTCAACCCTACTGGTCTAAAGGAAACATAAGAAATCTAATTTTCAAAAAAATTATATTGTTTAAATGAGATCATAATGAAATTTTAAAAATTCATTAATTCTGTTTCTCCACAGACTTTCATTCTCTGGTTGATAGGAAGGACTAAGGCAGTAAGGAATATTAATAATTATTATAAAGATAATAAAGTAGCTATTATATTTTGAGCACTAACCATATGCTAGGCAACTGTATTATAATTGTTTTTAAGTGATTCATCTTTTGAAATCCTAATTTTCACAATACCCTTTAAAGTAACATTACTGCAGTGGATTGAAAGCTTGTGTGTACTCAGAAAATCCATATGTCGAAATCCTAATCCCCAGTGTGATGGTAGTAGGAGGGAGGACATTGGGGAGGAGATTAGGTCATGAGGGTGGAGTCCTCACGAATGGGATTAGTGCCCTTATAAAAGGGACCCCAGAGAGTTCTCATGCCCTCTTTCTGCCATGTGAGGTTACAACGAGAAGCTGGCAGTCTGTAACCCAGAAGAGGGCTCTCACCGGAACCCAGTCATAATTGCACCTTGATCTTGAACTTCCAGCCTCCAGAACTGTGAGAAATAAATGTCTGATGTTTACATGCCCCACCCCAGTCTATGGTATTTTGTTATAGCAGCTGTAACTAAGTAAGACAAACATTTTCTCTGTCTTACAAAGGAGGAAGTTGATTGTCTAAGGTTAAACAATTAATATGTGACAGAACTGAGATTCAGACTTTGGACTATTGGGTTCCAGAGTCAGTGTCCTTAACTGTTACACTTATGGTTCGATGATGTCTTAGATCTTTATTTAAGTACATATATACAATTTCTTTTCTATTCCCATTTTCCTAGCCTAAGAAGCTCTCAGTGGACTATTGTCATAGTCTTCAAACTGGCCACCCCGACTCCTGTCTCTTCTCCAACAAATCCATCCCCATAAGTTGCCAATGGAGTTATGTTCTTAAAATGCAAGTCAGGTGATTCTCTCCAATATCCAAAGCTCTCAGTGACTCCTTTCACTTGACTGATAAAGAAAATACTTCTGAATATGGCACTTAAGGGCCCATGATCCAGCCTCATGTCCTTTTTATAGGCCTCATAGTCACGCGAACCCCACTGTTCAGTGTTAAAAGGACCAAGACTTTTGTGCATGCCACGGCCCCAGTTTGGCTTGCCTTCTGGTGGGCAGTATGGCACAGTGGGCATGACTATGAGCTTTGGGGTTGACTGGACTTCAACTGGAATCCCAGCTCTGCTACCTACCAGCTGTGGGACCTTGGGCTGGTTGTGTGACTTCGCTAACCCTTATTTGTTCATCTGAAAGAGCATCAAAGGGAAGAACAGATACACTGCCCTTAGCATAGTGCCCAGCACACAGCATTCAGTAAATGGAAGCTGATTTTATCTGCCTCAGGAAATTCTGTGCCCTCTCTTCCATCTGTGTCTCAGGGCGGGCCCAGGCATACAGGGCTCACTCTATGTAACCGACCTGCACACTCCATCAATGTCACATTCAGGCCTGACTTTTGGCTTAAGCTCCAAACCCATAACTATGGTTCATCTTTCTTCTGGTCTTCCAGATGCATCCAGTAAAATAGTCATTCTAGTCTAAATTTCCAGGGCAGAGTTAGAAGAGAGATGGGAGGTGAAAGAGGGTAAAAATCAGAAAGTTGCATTATAATTATAATCAAAATAGCTAATATTCATTGAACATGATAAATCAGACTCTGCTTTACATGATGTGTACTGGCTTATTAAATCTTAAAAGATTGGTACCACTTTTAGTTCCCCTCTTTATAGATGGGGATGTAAATGGTCAGAGAGATTAAATAAGTTTCAAGTGACAGAGCCTGATTTGAACCAAGGTAACCGGGCATTCGGGTAAGCATCATCCCCCGCTCCCCACCTTCCACGGACCAGCTCTCCCCTCAATTCCCTGTTCCTGACATTTATGCAAACTCTCAGGTGGAGCGCAGATCTCTGGTTTTTACCCCAAATGTGCCGGATTTTGGTGGCTCAGCCCGTCCTTGTTTTACAATCAGCCCAGCAAAGCCAGTTGCTCCACGTGGGATGCCCTATGATTTATGTCATCTCCATTTCCACTCTCATTGTGATTCACCTGAACTTATGAATTTAAAATCACTTAATGCATGTGGTAAAAGAAGCATTTCCTTTTCTATCACTTTTTTATTTGAAGTAGCATCTGTGCTGGAGCTTCAAAGAATTCATTTGAAACATTCAGCTGCAGCCAGAGCTTGATATGCTCAGACACTTGGGAACAATGCCTAGAAAAATGCCCTCTTGCAAATATTTTAAAATTAGTCTATCATTCTCAGCAAGGATAGGTTGGGTTTGGGTGCTGGGATAACTAGTTAGGGAGGTTTTAGGACAATTTCTTTTCTTTTCTTTTGATGTGGACCATTTTTAAAGTCTTTATTGAATTTGTTACAATATTGCTTCTGTTTTATGTTTTGGTTTTTTGGCCTCAGGCATGTGGGATCTCAGCTCCCCGACCAGGGATTAAACCTGCACCCCCTGAATTGGAAGGAGAAGTCTTAACCACTGGACCGCCAGGGAAGTTCCTAGGAAGAACAATTTCAAAAAGACTATTCCACCATAGACTTCTCCTTCCTAAAAATCTGAATAAATGAGACAGCTCAATTTTTCCATACACAGTTACGATCTAGGGCCTGGGACATTCGATTCTGTGTATTCGCTAGGTCTCAGAATCAACCACACATGTGAATCAACCTGAGAAAAGTCAAATCTGTCTAAGATTGTTGAAGTTAAGATTATACTGGAAATATAGCATGTACATTTTTTGATTGATGGGATTTTAGGTGGATTTCATTTTTTCCCTTACACTCCCTATACTTTCTAGGTTTTCAAATAATCGGAAAAAATAAACATCGAAGGGAAAATTAGTCATTTGCTCACTGTTATGGGAAACCTCTGAACTAGAAGTTTAGAGTGCTGGGTCTGGTTTAACTCAGCCCCTCCTGGCTGTGTAGCTCTGTGAGCAAGTCTTTTAGCATCTCAGAACTCAAGTTTCTGGATCTTTGTGATGTGTGGGTTAGATGGTGCCATGATGTTTAGACTCTAGGCTCCAAACCCCAGAGGTCCCTGAAAGAGCCTCTGGCTTTCTCTCCCCCTCACCAATCCTTCTTTCCTGATGCCCATCCAGGTTTACCCCAAAACAGCTCTGCTTTATCCATTCAATGTTTTATGTGTTAAGAATCCCATACTGTTTCTACTTAAAAATATTTCACCTCAGACCAAAAAGTTTGATAAACCTCTGGGCTAGGTGATAGCTCAGTGAAGTTAGATAGCTTCTCACCCGTGATTTTGTAATCCTTTTGTCAATTCTATATCTCATGAAGATTACAGGATCACTTAGAACTTCCTGTACTACACTGGGGGCAATGAAACTAGTGGAACTGACTTGCAATCTATAGAGAGTTGACTTTGCTAAGACACTTCCCAGGCTGTTTTCTGACAAGAGTTACTTGCCGATATATAAAATAGATAACCAACAAGGACCTACTGTATAGCACAGGGACCTATACTCAATATTTTCTAATAACCTATAAGGGAAAAGAATCTGAAAAAGAATATATATATATATATATAACATAATCATTTTGCTATACACCTGAAACTAACACAACATTGTAAATTAACTCTACTTCACTTAAAAGTAAATAAATAAAATCAATGAAAAAAGACAACTCTATGATAAAAAGAAGAGTTACCTGCCACACAGTTAGTCTTACGAATAGGTAAAAAAGACCTTTGTGATCTGCTGCTCAAAAGATCCTTTCTCAGATACTCATCATTGGCTGAAATTCCAATGGAATTCATTATACTTTATAACAATTTAGGTGTGAATTAGTTGTAACAGAATCTTTTGAGGCAAGAGGAGAGGAAAACAATGACACTGGGAATCAAAGTAGAAAGGAACGTCAGGTGAAGAGCAAAAACAACACAAGGAAACGAAGAGGAAAGCAATATCCATTCTACCTGCTTCACGTCCTACTCGTATTTGGATCTGGTCTGTGTGGTCGCCATCTTTGTGCTTGAGAACTTCTGCCTTCCAGTGTTGAGCCTGGCCTCTATGCTAACACAACACAACACAACACAACACATCTCTCTTCGTGAATAATGCCCACAAAGCACTCACGGAGCAAATCCCAGAACTACACTCTCTTCCTTCTCTTCCTCCTCCCCCCACTTCATTTCTGCATTTCCTGTCAAGGTCATCGCATGTAACTTTAAGCATATCTCCCACCAGATGTTTGAGGACCATCATCTCTCAACCGTTTCTAGAAACCAAATGAGAAAATCAAGCTGCTTTTAGTGGATTTCAGGCCAACCTGTGGACTGCCACACTTTTAGGGAATAGAAGATGCAGATTTCCTCCCAGTTAAGCATATTCTGAAAAAACACAAGATGCAAAAGAGTTCAGAAAAAGCTACGGGAAGAGAATGCAGATGGGGCTGTCCAGTGATTGGAAGATTCTCTGATTAAGTGACAGAACCTACAGTCCCACACCAGCAGTAAGGCTTCAGCAATATACATTCACAGCATGTAGCTTCATCTCTCTCAAGAGACAGACTGAGTAATGCCCTGCTTATTTCTTATGCACCAAGCTTGTGATGACACAGGTGTGGCAGGGCAACCAGACCACGGATTATCAAGACCCAAATGAACCTCACATAATGCGTAAGACATCAGCCCTCTGTCTTACAATCCACAATTTTAAAAGCTTTGACACGTAAGGGACTTTACATGGGCAAAGATACTTCAGAGATTTCCCTCAGCTATATATTGTCTCCTGTAAGTTTTCTAAATTTTATATACAGCAACTACCTGAACTTCGAAAGCTTCCTCAATTAGATGGATGTGGCCCCTAGTACAATGTTATTGTTGTCTTGAGGACAGAAAAAAAAGGTCTTGCAGAAAGGTATGCTTGACAAGAGCAGGGCTTGGGTGTTCTCATTTGGCATGTAGCCCTGAAATAGATCTGACGGCTCAATTTTCCAATATGATACCCAGGAAATATGAAATTCGCTCCCAATTATATCTGGTGCCGTGATGATATGCACGGGAGGCTTCACGCAGGGCAACTTGTCACAGCTACTTCCTGAAGCTTTTTCTTCTCTGAAATTCTAAACCCAGCCTATAAAAAAATCGGGAGTGTTTAAAAAATAGTCGGGGTGAGGAACATGACATGATTTGCTTTGGGTTCTATTTGGGCATCTCTTGCATCTGGTTTCAGGACATGAGTCTCTCCTTGACACAGGTGCCTTGGCCAAGGGCAGGCTCCACTGCAAAAGGAACGGAGCCTGTGGTGTCCACCCTGACATGCTTTTCTATCCTCTGCCCCATGTAACAAAAAGTGTGTTTTAATCAGGTCAGCAATGAGCCCACCTAAAAGGGTAGACAAGCGCATTCTCAGGCAGATACGTTCTGTGACTGTGCTTTGCCTAGGGGGACGTTAATAGCAGTTTCCTGAACCAGGAGGACGTAGCCTCTCCTGCTTCTGCCTCACTGCAGTCTGGAATACAGATGTGATGGTTTTCTCTCAAGCAGCCATCTGGGGGGCATGAGGTGATAATATTAAGGATGATGGAGCACAAAAACTCAAGAAGCCTGGGTCCCTGCTGACCAGAGCCTCCACACCCGTCCTGGATTGACTACCTGTGGATGGTTTTGTTCATGAGACAGCAATAAATATCCATCCTGCTTAGGCCACTATTAGTAACCCTGCTAAGCCTTAGTTTTTCAAATTATAAACAGCTGAATGTAAACCTAATTGATATAATTAGCATCTTTCAAATATCAGGTTCCAGTTAGTACATGATTGCTAAATGAAGGTAGAGCTCTGCAAGGGGGTGCCTTACTTTGTGTGCCCACTGCAAGAATTTTTATTGAAATGGTTAGTCAGAAGGTCACCCAGATCCACCTATCTATCTATCTATCACCTATCTATCTATCTATCACCTATCTATCTATCTATCACCTATCTATCTATCACCTATCTATCTATCTATCACCTATCTATCTATCTATCACCTATCTATCTATCACCTATCTATCTATCTATCACCTACCTATCTATCACCTATCTATCTATCTATCTATCACCTATCTATCTATCTATCACCTATCTATCTATCTATCACCTACCTATCTATCACCTATCTATCTATCTATCACCTATCTATCTATCTATCTATCACCTATCTATCTATCTATCTATCACCTACCTATCTATCTATCTATCACCTATCTATCTATCTATCACCTATCTATCTATCTATCTATCACCTATCTATCTATCACCTATCTATCTATCACCTATCTATCTATCTATCACCTATCTATCTATCTATCACCTATCTATCTATCTATCACCTATCTATCACCTATCTATCTATCACCTATCTATCTATCACCTATCTATCTATCACCTATCTATCTATCTATCACCTACCTATCTATCACCTATCTATCTATCTATCTATCACCTACCTATCTATCACCTACCTATCTATCACCTACCTATCTATCACCTACCTATCTATCACCTACCTATCTATCACCTATCTATCTATCTATCACCTATCTATCTATCTATCTATCACCTATCTATCTATCTATCTATCACCTACCTATCTATCACCTATCTATCTATCACCTATCTATCTATCTATCACCTATCTATCTATCTATCTATCACCTACCTATCTATCACCTATCTATCTATCTATCTATCACCTACCTATCTATCACCTACCTATCTATCACCTACCTATCTATCACCTACCTATCTATCACCTACCTATCTATCTATCACCTATCTATCTATCTATCTATCTATCACCTACCTATCACCTATCTATCTATCACCTATCTATCTATCACCTATCTATCTATCACCTATCTATCTATCTATCTATCACCTACCTATCTATCACCTATCTATCTATCTATCTATCTATCTATCTATCTATCTATCACCTACCTATCTATCACCTATCTATCTATCTATCACCTATCTATCACCTATCTATCTATCTATCTATCTATCTATCTATCTATCACCTATCTATCTATCACCTATCTATCTATCTATCACCTATCTATCTATCTATCACCTATCTATCTATCTATCTATCTATCTATCACCTATCTATCTATCTATCACCTATCTATCTATCTATCTATCTATCACCTATCTATCTATCACCTATCTATCTATCTATCTATCTATCTATCACCTATCTATCTATCACCTATCTATCTATCTATCTATCACCTATCTATCTATCACCTATCTATCTATCACCTATCTATCACCTATCTATCACCTATCTATCACCTATCTATCTATCTATCACCTATCTATCTATCACCTACCTATCACCTATCTATCTATCTATCACCTATCTATCTATCTATCTATCACCTACCTATCACCTATCACCTATCTATCTATCTATCTATCTATCTATCTATCTATCTATCTATCTATCACCTACCTACCTATCACCTATCTATCTATCTATCACCTATCTATCTATCTATCTATCTATCACCTATCTATCTATCACCTATCTATCTATCTATCTATCTATCTATCTATCACCTATCTATCTATCTATCTATCACCTACCTATCTATCACCTATCACCTATCTATCTATCTATCTATCTATCTATCTATCACCTACCTACCTATCACCTATCTACCTATCTATCACCTATCTATCACCTACCTATCACCTATCTATCTATCTATCACCTATCTATCTATCTATCTATCACCTACCTATCTATCACCTATCTATCTATCTATCTATCACCTACCTATCTATCACCTATCTATCTATCTATCTATCTATCTATCTATCTATCTATCTATCACCTACCTATCTATCTATCTATCTATCACCTATCTATCTATCTATCTATCTATCTATCTATCTATCTATCTATCACCTACCTATCTATCACCTATCTATCACCTACCTATCTATCACCTATCTATCACCTACCTATCTATCTATCTATCTATCACCTACCTATCTATCTATCTATCTATCACCTATCTATCACCTACCTATCTATCTATCTATCTATCACCTATCTATCTATCACCTATCTATCTATCTATCACCTATCTATCTATCACCTACCTATCTATCACCTATCTATCACCTACCTATCTATCACCTATCTATCACCTACCTATCTATCTATCTATCTATCACCTATCTATCTATCTATCTATCTATCTATCTATCTATCTATCTATCACCTATCTATCACCTACCTATCTATCTATCTATCTATCACCTATCTATCTATCACCTACCTACCTATCACCTATCTACCTATCTATCACCTATCTATCACCTACCTATCACCTATCTATCTATCTATCACCTATCTATCTATCTATCTATCACCTACCTATCTATCACCTATCTATCTATCTATCTATCACCTATCTATCTATCACCTATCTATCTATCTATCACCTATCTACCTATCTATCACCTATCTATCACCTATCTATCTATCACCTATCTATCACCTATCTATCACCTATCTATCACCTATCTATCTATCACCTATCTATCTATCTACCTATCACCTATCTATCTATCTATCACCTATCTATCTATCACCTACCTATCTATCACCTACCTATCACCTATCTATCTATCTATCACCTATCTATCTATCTATCACCTATCTATCTATCTATCTATCACCTATCTATCTATCTATCACCTACCTATCTATCACCTATCTATCACCTATCTACCTATCTATCACCTATCTATCTATCTATCTATCTATCTATCACCTACCTATCTATCACCTATCTATCTATCTATCTATCACCTATCTATCTATCTATCTATCACCTATCTATCTATCACCTATCTATCACCTATCTACCTATCTATCACCTATCTATCTATCTATCTATCTATCTATCTATCACCTACCTATCTATCACCTATCTATCTATCTATCACCTACCTATCTATCACCTATCTATCACCTATCTATCACCTATCTATCTATCTATCACCTATCTATCACCTATCTATCACCTATCTATCACCTACCTATCTATCACCTATCTATCACCTATCTATCACCTATCTATCACCTATCTATCTATCACCTATCTATCACCTATCTATCTATCTATCTTTCTATCTTCCTCCCTCCCTCCCCCACCCCCAACACCAAGTCTGTGCTGGCACAACAGCCTGGCCTCTGCAGAAAGGTGAGGGAGACATAAAGCCAAGAGACATTTTCTGACCACTCTTGTCTCCATGGGCCAGCCCCAAGTCTCAGAGTGATGAGGTTGGAGCGTGTGAAATTGCCGGTGGTCAACCGCTGTTGACCCACGAAGCTGGCGATTTCATGTGGTTCAGCTTAATCCTACGGCTCTCACTGTCTGCTCCTCTCCTGTAAGGGGAAAACCAAAAGCACCTCACACAATCCTCTCCAAACAGTAACCTTTGAAAGGTTCCTACTTGCATGTGCTGTGGGGCAGGGCGAGAACTCTGCCCTTAGATGACGTCCGAGGAGGGAAGATCCAGGACTCTCAGTGTTTAAGAGACCAACTTCAGTTACACCAAACTCTTCCCCATCACAGGCAGGACTTCTGGGCACGGGGTGCCCTCCTGTCACTCTGGTGGACTCCTCCCCACCGCCCCCCCCCACATCTTTACAATCTCAGCTTGAATGTCCCACTTACCTACAACTGGGTCCCTGGCACCGAGCCTGACATGTAAGCAATGGGTTGTATTAAGAGCTAAATGTCTTTTCATGGTTTCCTCTTTTCTTTGGGCCTTAAAATGTTTGTTTTTTAAACAAAACATAATCACAGTTGAGATATAATTGACCTACAGCACTGCGTAAGCTTAAGGTGTACAGTGTGATGATTTGATATGCACATGCATTGTGAAATGTTTACTCCACTAAGGTTAGTTCATACACCCTTGACCTTGTATAATTACCATTTTGTAGTTGATATGGAGAGAACATTGAACTCTATTCTCATAGCAACGTTCCAGTGTATAATACAGTATTGTTAACTGTACTCACCACGCTGTACATTAGATCCCTAGTACTTATTCATCTTGTAACTGGAAGTTTGTACCCTTCGACCAACATCTCCCCATTTCTCCCACCCCTCATACCTGGCAACCACCAATCTACTCTGATTCTATGAGTTTGACCTTTTTAGATTCCACATAGAAGTGAGATCACACAGTATTTGTCTTTCTCTGACTTATTTTACTTAGCAAAATACCCTGAAGGCCCATTCTTGTTGTTGAAAACAGAAGAATCTCCTTCTTTCTCATGCCTGAATAATATTCCATTATATTTATGTATATATATAATTATCCATCCATCCAACGGTTGATGGACACTTAGGTTGTTTCATGTCATGGCTACTGTGATTAATGCTGCAATGAAAATGGGAGTGCTGATATCTATTCGAGATAGTGATTTCATCTTCTTAGGATATACACCCAGGAGTGGGATTGCTGGATTGTATGGTAGTTCTATTTTTAACTTTTGGAGGAATCTCCATGCTGTTTTCCATAGTGGCTGCACCAATTTACATTCCCACCAAGTGCAAGATACTTCAAGTTTCACAGCCTCCAGAATAGTAGGCATTCATGATCGACACATGTGCTGGGAAAATGCTGGCTGAGTCAAAGCATCTCAGAAAAAGCCTTGGAGGCTGTAGCAATGAGTGAGATATTATACCCTGCACAGGCTGAGAAAGACTCATTCATTTATTCTCATCCAGTCAGCTCTCCAGTAGAGCATAAGGTCCAGTTTGGTTCACTGTGTTATGGAAGTTACAGAGAAATGGAAAGAACTACAAAGAGAGAACTTGACCAAAACATGGAAGATTAATGTTAGAAGGAAAAGTAAACAGAATTATATACACTTCTTCTAAAGAAAGTAAAAGGAGGTGTCCCATTACTGTATTCAAGTCCACTTAATTTTGAACATATTCTACTGGTAGAAAACAAAACACATAATCGGATGTGTTTCCCTTTGTGTCTAAGCTGCCAGAAAAACTTGTAGCAAAATTCGTCAACAGTGGGCATGATCTGCTCCATGTAAGTGTCTAAAAGCCTTCACTATTTCTACATGTTACAAATGGTCTCTCCTCTATTCCTAAATGTTTCACCCCTGAAGTACTGAAAATCTTATCAAAAGTATATATGGTTTAAAAAAAAGTTATGCACACACAAACACTGCTTTCAACTATGTAAGTATAAGAGGGATTGCATGAAAAGGCTGCTAAGATCTTTCAGTTTAATTTAGAAGACCAAAAAAAAAAAAGACATCTGTTTGTAAAAAGAATGGAAAGAGTTCATTTGAAAGAAAGAAAACACCCTCTCGCTCATGATCAAACATGGAAATGGGGTGCTGAAGACACCTGTGCCATTCTCGTCTTTGAAAACAGGAATATGAACAGTTTTATAAATTGTAAAGTGATCTGTAAGGCTCTCTTCTTTTTTATGATTCAAGAAGATGATGCAGAAATACACATTCTAGATAACTGAGACGTGTATCTATTTTTTAAAAAGACAAGATTGGAAGACCTTCCAGGGAAGGGGCCATCTAGCCACCTGAAATACCCTCAGTCAGAATTCTCCCTTATTTTGAGAAATAGCTGTGAATCCTTTTGTTAGGCTGAAAATCAATATGAATTTTTTTGCCATTGTTGAAATGATTTTAATCTGCCAAACACACTTGTAAGAATTCTCTCATGAGCAGTTATCATTTTCTTTTTAATGGTCATTTAAATTTTAAAAAATTGTGATAAAATACACCCAACATAAAATTTGCCATCTTAACCATTTAAAAATGTACAGTTCAGTGGTGGGAAGTCCATTCACATTGCTGTGCAAACCATCTCCAGAATGCTTGTCATCTTGCAAAATGGAAACTCTGTAGCCATTAAACAACTCCCCATGGCCCTCCCTCAGCCCCTGGCAACCACTACTCTGCTTTCTGTCTCTATGCATTTGACTACTCCAGGTACCTCACAGAAGTGGAATACACAGTAATTGTCCTTTTGTGACTGGCTTATTTCACTCAGTGTAATGTCCTACAAGTGCATAGGCCATGTTTGAACTCTTATTTACTTCTGCTTTGTAAAACCACAGGGCTCTATGCCTTGGGTTTCCCTGAGGCTTGGATCCATCAGGAATGCTGGGTTAGGGCTTCCCTGGTGGCGCAGTGGTTGAGAATCTGACTGCTAATGCAGGGGACATGGGTTCGGGCCCTGGTCTGGGAGGATCCCACATGCCGCGGAGCAACTAGGTCCGTGAGCCACAACACTGAGCCTGCGCGTCTGGAGCCTGTGCTCCGCAACAAGAGAGGCCACGGTAGTGAGAGGCCCGTGCATGTGATGAAGAGTGGCCCCCACTTGCCACAACTAGAGAAAGCCCTCGCACAGGAATGAAGACCCAACACAGCAAAAATAAATGAATAAATTAATAAACTCCTACCCCTAACATCTAAAAAAAAAGAATGCTGGGTTAATACCAGAAGCTGTGATCAGGCTCATGGTTTTGTTGGATGGTTGTAAAGTGCACATATGTCGAGTTCATGGATTACTCTCCCCTCCACAGCCCTCCCTTCAAGAAAGGGTTGCTTAGGCAGCATTGCTGTCTCTTGCCTCGAGGGAGTTCTAAGCTTGAAATGCTACGGTTGGGAAAAGATTGCTACTGTGGGAAAGATCAGAGTATAGACATCATTAAGATTGAATTTTAATAAAATAAATCCATTCATTAATTGGTTCATTCATAGAAGAAGCATGTATTGGGCATACCTAGCTCAGGCAAAGCATTATGTCAGGTACTGAAAAGAATAAGGCATGATCCTTGTACTGAGAAACCTGAAATCTCCTTGAGAGATGAGATAAACACATGTGAAAAATGAACAGTATATGCTATAGTCTGAATGTCTGCTTCCCCTCTAAAATCATATACTAAATCCTCACTCCCAAGTAGGGCTTCTGGGAGGTGATTAGCTTGCGGAGGGGGAGCCCTCTTGAATGGGTTAGTGCCCTTATAAAAGAGACCCCAGAGAGCTCCCTTGCCCCTTTCACCATGTGAGGACACAGCAAGAAGACAGCTGCCTGTGAACCAGGAAGCAGGTCCTCACCAGACACCAAATCTGCCAGCACCTTGATCTTGCACTTCCAGCCTGCAGAACTGTGAGAAATAAATGTCTGTTGTTCACAAGCCTACAGCCTATGGTCTTCCCTTATAGCAGCCAGAATAGACTATTACAGTGGACTGTAATAGCATAAGAGATTGTCACAGGATTCTATGACTAATTGACAAATTAATGACAGAAAATTAAGTGCTGTGTGCTCTGGGGAAGGAGGGTGTTTCACACACAGTTCTTCACACACTGCAGGTGCTCAGTGATTACTGCAGGAAGGAAGGTAGCATTTGAAACGGCAAAAGTTCACGAATTATCTGAAACGTTAAGCAGAGTGGTTGGTCAGAAGGAAGGGGACCGGCCTGGAGGTACCCGAAGGTGAAGATCAGGTATGAGAACGTGAGCCATGCTGGGGAGGGCCTGCAGCAGCGGGTTGTGGTTTTGAATTTAATGCTCTGTGTAATTAGGAGCGATGAAGATCGGTGAGCAGGAGTAACATGATGAATGTGGCATTTTAGGAGGATTAATCTGGCAGGTATGTGCGATGGATCAGTGCAGAGAAGAGAGAGGAAGACAGAGCTGTGAAGAATGTTTGCCAGGGTCTGGATGTGGCCAGGTCTGCATTTTCTCTCAATTGATTTCAAAAGAACGAGGCTCTGAAGAGCTCACAATAGCTCCCCTGGGACCTCCCCATCTGCATGCTTTAGGTCAGGATTATGGGAAGGTAATGATTAAACTTTATTTCTTCCAAATTCAAAAGGACATGCCATTCTATGCTTCCATCTCCATCCTCATTCAATGGGTATAATTATTATAATTAAGGAGACATACAAAGGGGCTATTAAAGAATGGCTGTTTAAGTGTGTGCTAATTGGGAAATACACACAAGAGGCCAGCTTGAATGACTTGGTGCGGGTAGGGGACAGGAGCTGGTGTGTCTAGTACAGATGCATCCTTAAAATCTTTTTTAGTGACTCTATACTCTGCATTCTTTAAGGGAAAACCAGCTCAAAGAATGCTGTGAGGTACATGGATTTTCATTTCATTTGTCATCACCATTATTGGATAAAATGTTCCTCTGAAAAAAAAGGCAACTATAAATAACAAACTCATTTTCAGAAATCATTTGTTGTTCATCTCAATTATCCGAATCAAAGACTAATTAGAGAAGCTCTAATTAGAAATGTACATGTATGTGTATATATGTATGCATATGTTTTTCTTCTTCTTCAGGTTTCTATTATGGAGCAAACACTATGTTTCCTACTTGGATAGTCTGGAAGTCAGACCTCTTGACCTCCAGGGTCAAGGGTCAAGAAGGTCTGTTCTTCTACAACTCACACTACCCCAACCCATCCTGTCTCCAAGGACGCTGAGAGCTGATGTGGGCTGGCCAGACTCCAGTGCATGGACTGGGCTATGTCTCAGTGGCTGGCTCTTTCAAAGGCTTAACATGCTTGGGTATGGCTTGCTTTGGAATTTAGTCTCCCCCTCCACCCCCGAGGCTTCTCTGAAATGTCACCCCTGCCCCTTGCCTTCTCTGTGCTCCAAAACGATTTAGGGAGGGGGCTTCCCTGGTGGCGCAGTGGTTGAGAGTCTGCCTGCCGATGCAGGGGACACGGGTTCGTGCCCCGGTCTGGGAAGATCCCACAAGCCGTGGAGCGGCTGGGCCCATGAGCCATGGCCGCTGAGTCTGCGCGTCTGGAGCCTGTGCTCCGCAACGGGAGAGGCCACAACAGTGAGAGGCCCGCGTACCACACACAAAAAAAGAAAAGATTTAGGGAGGGTGGCTTGGACAAGCTCTCCCAGACTTGGGGAGATCTGTTCCCCATTCTCCCTCATTCTTTTCCTTGGGTTCTCCTCTCTGTGGGCAAGCTCTGGCCTGCCACCCACTGGGTCCTACCTTCTGAGACACAGGTTGGGCTCTGAGAGCATCATTTAAGATGGCTTTGCAACATAAATGTGCATCAACAGATGACTGGACAGAGAAGATGTGGTACATATATACAATGGAATACTACTCAGCCATCAAAAAGAATGAAATAATGCCATTTGCAACAAAAAGGATGGACCTAGAGATTATCATACTAAGTAAGTCAGACAAAGACAAATATCATATGATATCGCTTACATGTGGAATCTAAACTATGACACAAATGAACTTATTTACAAAACAGAAATAGACTCACAGACATGGAGAAAAAACTTATGGTTACCATAGGTGAAAGTGGAGGGAGGGATAAATTAGGAGCTTGGGATTAACAGATCCCAACTGACAAACTACTATATATGAAATAGATAAGAAACAAGGACCTACTGTATAGCACAGGGAACTATAGTCAATATCTTATAATAACCTATAATGGAAAAGAAACTGAAAAAGAATACATATATATATATATATACAACTGAATCACTTTGCTGTTCACCTGAAACTAACACAACATTGTAAATTAACTCTACTTCAATTGGAAAAAAAAAAAAAAGGCTGCTTTGGTTCTTCTCCGCTCACAGTAGCCTGGCTTGAGTAAGACAGTCCTCTGAGGGCATTTCACGCAGATTTTTGGAGCTCCACCGTGGTGCAGGAGACCACAGCCCAGCTAGCAAGGAGATATACCTTCACCGTTCTTGGTTCTCTGTGCATATGTTTTCTTAGAAATACTCATCTGGAAGTGTGGTTGGGTAGATCTGAATGCTTCGGCCAAACACTGTCTTAACCTCACTCCACTGGCTTCTAACTTTCCAAACACAGCATCATCCTAGATACAACCTAACTTCACTTTTCAGAGCTTACTTTCTGAATAACACCCCTCACCTGAAATGTTGCCCAGGACCAGTGATGAGCAGAAGTCCTTGGAACAGCCAACAGAAATAGCGCAAGTCTGTGTTCCAAAGTCAACGTCATTTACAGGATGGCTCTTCAAGCCCTCACTTGAAACAGATTTATCCTTATTTGTAGACACAATTCTAAAAAGCCCATTCTTGCTTCTTTAGTTCTCAAACATTTACAGCCTGTAGTTTACGAGGGGCAGACCCACAAAGAGCAGAAAGAACAGACCAATGGAAACCTGACAATGAAAAAGCAGCCAGAAGAATGGTTCCAGGAAGGGATGGTGGCCACAGAACCATCAGATAACAGAAGGGATGACCACACACTTCTTTTGGATCAACTAAAATGTTTGGAAAAATGTAAGAGGTAAAAAGCATGAAGGGAAATCTGAGTATGGACAGTTAAGCCCCATTCAGAGAGCTTCTGAACCCCACAGATCCATTGGTAGTTAACTGAGCTTTCAAAACCCCCATTTAAGCTGCCAGGATTAGCACAAGTAGGTATGCTTCAGGACGTGATGGCCATCTGGATGCCTTAGGGCAAGTTCCAAATGGACTGATCAGAAGGTACGAAAGAACTGGAAGGAAAGTGAATGGGCTACTAAGAGTGGGTGCAGAGTGAGACAATAAACAATCACCTTCCTACCACCAACAGTGCTGAAGTGCTGAACTCATGCTCTCGCCTACCTGGAAAACATCTTAGACCCCTTTGTACATTCCAGGAATTGGGCTGTGTTCTAAGGGTACAGTAGGAGAACTCGTCCCCGAGAAGCTTACACTATAGAGCAGCCCCATTGTGGAAATCTAGTGTGTCGTTTATACTTAGAGCACCTCAGTTCTTACCAGGTACATTGCAGGTGTACAGTAACCACATGTGTGAGCGGCCACTGCGTGGAGGTCCAGGCATATCTGGTTATTCCTTGATCATTACATATGCAAATGTCCCAACCTATCAGTGGTTGGGCTAATTGTAGCTTACCCATAGTTCTCGTGGAATCACAGATTACATAAGAAAAATCATAGATAATTACTCTTTCACCTAGTTAGACAGACGATTCCTAGTCTTACAGTCTTTCTACCACAGACTAAGGTATTGCTTATATGATGATACTCTCCTCTACCTCACACATAGAAATGGATGGAAAACTCCATTTAACTCCCCCGAACCCCACCTCCTTCTCTATTAGCGTCTCTGGCTGTATCTCAAAAAAAAAAAAAAAAAAAAACCTTTGCCCATACTAGACACTTAATAAATATCTTTGAGTGAAAGACTGAAGAAATATTTTGTAAATGTCATCCATGCTCATCCATTTCAAAGCACTGGGGAAAACAGCACCAATATTCAGAAACACTTCAGATCTCAGTGCGATAGTTGTTTTTCTCCCCGGCTATCTCAGCTCTCCTGCATGTAAATGGAGGGCTTCCCTGCCTCATTGCTCTTTCCTATTAGGAACCAGAGCTGACACAGGAACACAGGCACATGTTTCACTCTGGAAACGTGTGTAGCATCTGTCGGGAAAACCCAAAAGCTGCCATGACAGCTTGATTTTTCACCTCGGGTTCAGGTGAAGAATGCACACTGGGGGGTGTTTTTTGCATATTTCTTCCTCTGTTACGATTAAATGGAACCCGTTGGAACTGGTGGGTTGAACAGACTTAATTGTTAGGCCTCTTGTGTTTTCTAGCTCAGCTGAAAGAGGATATTGAGAATTACTGAAATACTTGCTTATCCTGGGATTTACTGAGGCCTGACATTGCACATAAAGAAGCCCTGATGTACAAAGAGGCAGAAGGGGTGAAAGAGGGCTTCTGATGGCAGGGTCTTGAAGCAGAAAGGAGCCCTGGGAGGCTGATCCTTGAACGCAGCTTCCTTACCATGCAAAACCCCCATTTACAGCAGGTTTTAAACAAGAAGTAAACAAGGGCCATCTCATCACATTTGCCCAGTCCGCCCTTCTCCCATAAATAAGAGAGAACTCAGACCAGCACCTGGCAAAATTTATAGTCACCCGCCATAAATTACTCCTTGTCCTTAGAAGATAGGAAATGGTTATCATCCAAGCAAGCCTAAGCCATCTCGGGAAAATGGATGTGACTTCCTCTTGCCATAGCTCTGACTTCATGCCAAAATTCACTCATGCTTCCTTTCTGGTTTTGGTGAAAAGCATGGCTCTGTGGCCACCAGGGGAATGCGCCTGGCAGACCTCCTAGAGCAGAGAGCATAACTGATCCAGAGCCCTCTGCTGTGCATTGAAATCCATCTCTGTGTTGGCCCTGAGGCATCGCCACCCAAGGGCTGCTCCCCACCTACGACCAAGTGCAGCAGAGACGCTAAGGCAGCCCATTCCTGGCAGACACTGGACTCATCTGTCGGCCAGTTTAGGCTCAAGTACTCCCCAGTGGCACAAGCACAGTGGTTTGGGATGCTTTCACCCAAACTGCTCCACCTGTCTTAGTCTGTTTGCACTGCTATACGAAACACCACAGACTGGGTGGCTTATAAACAACAGAAATTTATGTCCCATGGTTCTGGAGTCTGAAAGTCCAAGATCAGGGTGCTGGCATGGTTGGTTGAGGGCCCTTTTCTGGGTCACAGATATTTTGTTATGTCTTCACATGGCAGAAGGTAGTGAGAGATCTCTGTGGAGCCTTTCTTACAAGGGCACTAACCCCATTCAGAAGGGCCTCACCCTCATGATTTAAGCACCTCCAAAGGCCCCACCTCCTAGTACCATCGTCTTTGGGGGTAAGGATTTCAACCTATGAATTTGGAGGGGACACAAACCTTCAGGTCATAGCGCTCCCTCTCCCCTCACTCCAGGTCAGACTTGCATTGCCTTCTGAGGGCTCACCCAGCTTTTCCCAGCTCTTCCCCATTGCCTTTCATGTAGGCATTTCCCCTAATAAAATTTTTGCATGTGTAACCTTGACCTGGTGTCTGCTTCTTGCAAGGCCCAGATTCACACCAGCTCCTTTCCACTGACCCAGGAGAAGACCTGAGTTCATCATAAGGCAGGGCGTGAACAGGGCCTCACATGTAGCAGTCACTCAAGTCATATTTGCTGAAAGAGTAAATGAATGAATAAATGAATGAATGAATGAATGAACGAGAGTCCCTTACTAAGCTAAGGAGGTAGCCCTAACTATAAAGATGAACCTTCATTCATTGTGAAAGTGACAGTCAGCTGGCCTCCTTATCATCAGAGCCACTGCCCTCTAGCTCTAAGGAAGCAGGAGTCCTATTTTCTAGAACCTGATGGGGAATTATTCTATTGCCAAGGGGTCACAGTGACTTTGGGTCTCTGAGACTCTGAGAATTCAGCAGCCTACTTCACTGATCCCTGTGTCCCTAGGCATCAGGCAATGAACACTATTTTTTTTCACCCAGTGGGGCCAGGAAAGGAGGCTCCATCAAGAGGCCAACATGGTCTATTGAAGTTAACTCCAAGCAAGATAGGCCGGGTCCCTGGGAAAGGGAGGGTGGAGGGAGCTGGCTCCCATCTCAATGTGAATAGCATTGCCTGGGCATCTACCGATGGAGCGGAGACCTTGACTCACTCCCAGAGCATCCTGGTGACTCATGGGAGCACATGCAGATAACCTGGAAGCCTAGGATGGCTGCGATGTATTTCCTTGGCTACAGATGTGTGAGCCTGTTTACAGCCTGGGGTGAGGTTGGATGCCCTAAATATTCAAGCAGTGAGTACAGCACCTGGGAAATGGTGATGTCCAGAGACACTGTGAAATTGCCAAAGAATGTAAACTTCAAACCTCTGGGCCAGTTTTATCAAACACCCAAGACCCCATAATCTCTGGAGCCAGGGCCTTGGAATCTGAATTTTCACAAGCATCCCTGAAATTCTTGGCCCTAAATATAGTCTACGTGGCCAATATTAAAGACACAGCAACTGGAGATCTCGAGAGCGATAGAGTCCATTTTTGGCATCAAACTGGAAAGGTAGGGACATTACAGATAGAAATTTAACTGAAACAGCCTCCATCACTAGCCAAACAGAAGCAAAACTCCCATGGCCTTCTTCTCCTGAAGACTCAGCGTGTCAGAGGTGACCAGCCCTTATTAGGTGGGGAGACAAACAGCAGAAGTTTACAAGCAAAGACTCTGGTGAATTGGCAGGAAGGATGGAGAGTGAACCCACAAATCAGTGTCTGAACGTGTCAACCACCTGTTATAAATAATACTACGAGCCACCCAGCGCTGATGTATTTAACCCTCACTTCACCCCACAGAGGCAGGACACAGAAGTAGCCAACAATGAACCTCCTTCCTGTTTGGGGCATGCCCACTGGATGAGACTTGGTGGCCTGGAGACAATTTCCTTCCAAGGAAGCTGAAAATGTTCGTTCTCCCAGCCTCCCTGGAGGTAGGGTGTGGGCACGGGACCTGGGCGTATGCATTGGCCTTATACCTGGAGTCAGAGGCTGGTGTCCAGGAGTCCTGGGCACCCAGAGGCAGCTCCAGTGGCAGCAGCCATGGGAGAGCGTGTGGCCTCAGGCCAGCAGTGGCGGCAGCCATCCTAGTGAGGGTGTCTGGTGTCCAGGGGTGCGAGCTGCAGCATCTGGGCATGGTGTGGAGGTGATGGTGTCCTCAAGGGAGCCACTGGGTGGTGGTGGGATTTGGGGCATCTCTCCCAGCCATCTAACCCCGAATCCCAGCAATTCTCTGGCTCTCGTGGAAATTCTGTAACCTCCTGAGGGGTCTCCCTTTTAACCAATTTCCTTCCTTCATAATCAGCCAGATGTGTTTCTACAGCGAGGGACGAAGATCCCCAGTTGACCCAGCAGTCTTTTGTTGGAGAAGGAATTGGTTTCCACCTGAGTGTGCAGCCCAGGAAGGTGGCCAGGAGCAGGGCTGAGGGATGCAGGGGTTGTCGCCTGCCAGCAGCCAGGGCAAACCAGGCGAGTGCCCAAGTTCAGAGGGGTGACAGACGCAGAGGACGACTCACTCCCACCCCTGCAGACACCGGGGCTACAGGCTTCTGTGAACCAAGAGCTGCAAGAGAAGAATCTCTCAGGAGCATCCTTAGGAGAGGAAGAGAAGATCGGGGGGAGGAGCCTGCATTCTGTGGGAGACGGCAGGGTGGCGAGAGCAGAGCTCGGGGTCGCTGGGGTGGAACTGAACCCCAGGGAGCTTCCTCGCCTGTGCATTTGCTGTGGAGCAGCTCTGAGGACCCCCGGTGGGAGGAGGTGGGATGGAGCAAGCATCCTCGACATGCAGAAATGACGTTTCCCTGGCCAACAAGTTCATCAGGGATAGAGGCTGGGAATTGAGGAAGAGAGGCTGACGGTGATGTTCGCTGTGATATACTGGCAGCGTTTCTCAAGAAGATCATGGGGCGATGGTGAGGTTACCCCAATGCTAAGCTTCAAATCAACCTGTCTCCTCTGCATTCAGCACGTCCCGTGATTAATGGGGGTCCAGGGCCCAACAAATGAGAGGGGGTAACATCCTGTGGGCTGCTCTTTGTTCTGATTAAGTTATTAATCATTCCCTAATTATGACAGACAGAGCTTGGTGTCCTGTCCCACAGACCTGCTGAAGGACATACTTGGGGCTGACAGTTTGGTGGAGATATGGTTTCTGGCTGTTCTGAAAACCCAGGGCTACCCAAGACCAAGGGAACAGGTGAAATCTGCATGTCTCTCCTTCAGTAATGAGTTCCCCAGGGTGAGACAGGTAACAGCTGTGCCAGGACTATAAAATATGGTGTAAGTTAAAGCAGCCTGCACCTCCATTCTTGCAGAGTTATAAAGGGGCATTTTAGGGAGGAAGTTCATTCGTGTGTGTGTGTGTGTGTTTTCCAGGTGACTAGGCACGAGAGCGACATGCAAGTGTGTGGTCAGAACCTTTGGCGTCTTTTCCTGCCAGCCTGGGCCAGACCGCAGGTACACCTTTTCCCACCTTCCAGGGGACAGGCCACTCAGCCGTTCCTCCCCTACATCCCTCATCCTTCCCCAAAACCATCATCCAGCCGACCAATATCTCAGTTTCCCAAACTTGAGCTCCTCCACGACTCCGCACAGGCTGCTTGCACTGCAGTCTTGGGTCTTCAGACTTCACTCTTTGCCTTGTTTATCTTTCCATATGTCTAAACTCAGTTCAGTGTCACTTCCACCAGGAAGCCTTCCCTGATATCCCTGCCTGTGCCCATAGTCTCTGGGTTCCCAGAGCACTCCTGCTTACTCATGTCCATGGTCTCCAGTCACTGGGCTGCTCATCTTCCCCTGTGGATGCTGAGTTCTCGGCAAGGAGGAACGGTTCCATTCCCCTGTTATTCTAGGTCCTTCCATATACCAGACATTAACACGTTTGTTGAATAAATAAATGAGTGAACGGGTGCATACATGAATCATATTCATTATTCAGTACCATTCATGCATTTATTCATTCACTGAATGAATAAATGAACAGTTGAGAGCTAAAAGTTCCCTTTGAACTGGGGTGGGGACTGCTGGGTATTCGCTAAAGCTTCTTCCTGAGCACACAGCCTGACCACGTTTTCCACCTTCCCTTACGCTTAGAGGTAGCCATGGAGTTCTAGCGGAAGTAATGGGCTTCACTTCCAGTTTACTGGGAGCAGAACCCTCCCCTCTGATTAGATTCTACACAAGTGAGAAATACTTATTGTAAATTCACGGAGACTTCGTTTTCCTGCTACAGCAGCTACTGCTACCTTAACAGCACACAAGTATCCTAGGCAAGGGCCGCGTCTCCTGGCTGCTGTCCCCCCAGCTCGCCTCTCTTCCTTGTCTCCAAAGCAGCAAGATCAGAGGGTGGTCTTGCGGGCGTGACCTCATCTGTTATAGGTCAGTGCCTCTCAACCTTTACCTTTGCCTATAAATCACCTGGGGATCTTGTTACAACACAGCTTCTGATTCCGTAGAATTGGGTGGAGCCCCGCAGTGCTAACTAGTCCCCCCCAGATGATGTGGACATGGCTTGTTCACAGACCACGCTTCAAGGAGCAAGAATTTAAGCTACCATCACCTGTGAACTGGAGAGAAACCAGCTGCAGGTGTGAGTGGGCAGGGCCAGATCGCTGGGGGCCTTGATTCTGGGATGAGGCCTGAGAATCTGCATTTCTAACAAGTTCTCAGTGATGTCTGTGCTGCGGTTCCAGGGACCAGACATCAAGAGCCACTAGCTTCACAGCTAACGGAGAGCATGTGGGACCCATTCCAGCCGGCTCTTCCCCCGGCCCTGCCACCCACTAGCTGTGTAACCTGGAGCTAATCACTTAGCCTCCTGGTGCCTCGGTTTCCCCATCAGTTAAATGGAGACGATGTTAGCCGTAGTACTGACCTTACAAGGTGGATGTCAGCATTACGTTAACATAGGGAAAGGGTGTGCCTGGCACAGAACGGCTCTACTGCTACATAATTAGAGCCCGCGAGTGTGTGCATCAGAGGGCCAGAAAGCTGGGTTCTAATCTCGCTCCTCTACCTACCAACTCTGTCCCCAGGCAAATTACTTAACCTCTCTACGCCTCGTTGTCTCCATTTGTTAAAGGGGAATCAAGGTACTTGCTTCATAGGGATGTTGTGAGGATTAAATGAGAAAGTGAACATAAAGCACTGCATGACCCAAAAGGTAGCTGCTGCTGCAATTAACCACAAACCTGACTGCAGGCAGATTAACACTCTCATTGGCCCCGCCATGCCGAGGCGGGCAATCAGCTGGATTGACTCTGCGGTCACGTTCCCCATAGGCTGAGAGCCGGCAGCTTCACACCAGCGTGTTACCGGGGTGCCCCTGCGAGCACACACGTGCCCCCCCATTCCACCTCTGCTCCGGAAGTTTTCCTTCTTGCCAGCATCTTTGGGTTTCCGGCCTAACCTTCCAGCAACTGTCTCCAGTTCCATTTTTCTTACCGACTGGAAGGCTAACTTTGTGAAAACAAAGGCAAAACGCCCAGGACTGGAGTGCCCCCTGTCCTCTCCCTGCATAAGAAAGCCGGAAGGGTCAGGCTCCTCTCCAGGTCTAGGGCCAACCCACCGGGCTCCCCCATCTTTCCTTCTGGCTGTGAAGGGACCCTGGGCCTGTTTTCTTAATCACACTCCACAGACAGCCTTTCTTCAACAGAAAAGGCTTCTGTCTCCTAGAAATCCCGTTTACCTCTCAGAACCTTCAAGACCTCTGATGTGCTTGGCTCCAGTCTTAGGAGAGAGCCTACTATGCTGTCTTGGAGTTGATGCTGAAGTTTCAACATCCACCATCGTTGTGACTCCTTTGAGTAGCTTGTTGTCATCACCTCTGTGCCCAGCGGTCACTTGGATCTGAGTGGAGTGGTTGTCTTCTTCGTGTAGGCGGCCCCCGAGTCCTTCAGACTGGGACTGGCCATGTTACTGGCAACTCCCTGTACAGCTATGTATTCTCCCCACGTCCCCAAGGAGAATGCACAGGGCTCTGTAAAATGCTACAGGGAGCGGGGCTTAGGGCAAACATTCGACCAAAAGCTTCCCCACCCACACCGGGATCCCCTGCAACTGGACAGCGCTAGTCTCTGGGTTTGAAATAAGGGAAACTCTTTATGAGCAGATACTGTCAGCACCCCGACTCCAAGGCCTCCTGACTCAAGCCGAGTGGTGTGGTCCAATCAGGCCAGAGTCAGGAGACATGAGAATCTGAGATCCAGCTTTCCCGCCACCTCCTTTTGTGACTATAGACAGAATAATTTCAGTACCCAGGTACCAAACCCTTGCTCTGTACCAGGTATCATGATGGTTGCTTGATCTGGGATTCTCACAATAGGTGCTCCCAGGCAGGTGTTATAATCCCGCATTTCACAGAGGAGAAAAATGAGGCTCTGGCAGAGGTAAGTAACTAACTAGGTAGTAAGTGATGGAGCTGCGATTTGAACCCAAGGGTGCCTGATCACCAAACAGGACTCTATCCACTGCTGGGCGTGCATCTTTCCTGATACCATTTCCTTTCACCTCTGGGTGAGTCCTTCCTTGGTGGCTACAGCAGGACCCCTGAGCCTCTGAGTACAACTATAGACTGTATTTGGAGAAGCATAGAAAGGAGAGATCCTACTTTGTTTTGTAACATCAGTTTTTCAGAGCAGAGGATCATGAAGCCCTGTGTAGGGCTGTTTTCCAGATTCCTTTTACAAATGAGGTTAAAGAAAGTGAAGTTAATGAAGCAACTCAGCTACGACCGAGAATGCAGCAGGAAGTCATCAAGTCCGGGCTGTGGGACGGTTGCCATGACATTCCAAAGCAAGCACCGTGGTCCGCGCCTATGAATATGTCCTCCCTTGATTGATGGCAGGTCGCCTCTCTTTTCTTGTAAGCAAATGTGATAATAATATTAAGCAATTACAAGTAATGTCCCCCAGATGCTTCTCCACTGCCTTTGAAATATTATTTTAGATCTGCCAAAATAATTGCAAACTTACTCATAAGAACAGAGAGGGGCCTGTACCTCTACCTTCCAAAGACAAAAGGGCGGCGAGCTTCCTTCCAGGACATTCAAAAACACGGCCACCCTGCCAACAGCCCGAGGCTGGCAAGGGTCCATGTGCGCTTTGGAGAAGCTTGCAGGATGAACTCTTCAAAAATGCAACAACTAAAGGCACAGTCAGGAGTGAGGGGGAATGATGAGGTGGGCGTTTTGTCAGCTCCAAGGTTAGAATGCAGCTCTTCCACCAAAGCGTGGCTGTCTGACCCTCACAAAGCTATAGCCCAGCTAAATCGAGCAAATACTTATCTACCACTGACTGTGGACAAAGCAATCATCTGCTGTGGGGAATGCAGTCTCACACACACACACACACACACACACGAGGGAATGCATGTCTCATGTTATCTCGAAGCTCTCAGGCTGGTCCAAGGAAGAAATGCAAACATTAGTAAATAAGTCTGATACAAGGAGAACTGTAATAAATAGGACAACAGGGGACCGAACACGGTACAACGGAAGCAAACAAGAGGAGGAGATGAATTAGGACTTACTTTCACTTATGGACCCGACTACAGAGCAGTGCACGAAAATGTGGCCTGGATGAGTCTTTTTTTATCCAGTATTTTCTATCCCAGTGATTGGAATCTCCATTCATCCACCCAGTGGTCCAAGCCAGAAAATGAGGGGTCTTTAAGACCACCTTCTCCCTCACTCCTTATGTCCCCAAATTTCACCAAGTCCTGTTCACTTTTTTTTTTTTTGCTGTATGCGGGCCTCTCACTGTTGTGGCCTCTCCCGTTGTGGAGCACAGGCTCCGGACACGCAGGCTCAGTGGCCATGGCTCACGGGCCCAGCCGCTCCGCGGCATGTGGGATCTTCCCGGACCGGGACACGAACCTGTGTCCCCTGCATCGGCCCATGGACTCTCAACCACTGTGCCACCAGGGACACCCAGTCCTGTTCACTTTTACCTACTAAATTTCTCTCCATTTTTTTCCAACTCCACTAGCACTACCTTGACCACAAAATGACCACCAGCATCAGCTGAGCCAACAGGCAGCCTCATTTACCTCCAAAAATATGTCCTTTCCTTCAGTCTGGGCAGCTTAGGACATGGGTCACTCCTGGGCCAATAGCAGTTGCCAGAGAAATACCCCAGGGTGGCAGAATAATCAGAATCTCCTCCTGGAAGAGGGCATTGTGTGGCTATCTAAATAAAAGTGGGTTTCATAGGAAGGAGAAAGAGGAAAATGCTTCTTGGGGAAGAAAGCAATACTAATTTGCCTCAGGGAAAAGGCATTATGGAAGAATAAATCAAAATTAGTTATTTGCCATATTACATACTTATTGTAGTCCTTGGGTTCCCAGGTACCAGGCAGAGCTATCATTTATTCACTTGACAAGTATTTGAGTGGCAGGCACTAGGAACCCAAGAGTGAACAAAAAATGCACAGAGTTCCTTCCCTCACTGAGCTTGGAGTCTAACAGGAAGGGCTGACACTAATGACAGGGTCACATAACAAGAGAAAGTGCAGCCCTGCTCCGAGGAGGAGACCCACGTGCACTGCAGGAGCCCTGGAAGCGAAGGGACGGCGTGAGGGAGTCAGAAAGCCTGCCCTGCAGAGGCGGCACTTGAGCTGAGACTCGGGAGGTAAGTAGGCAGTGGGTGGAGAGAGCTCAGCTGTCGGTGGAAGCTGACCCACAGGCTGGAGCCAGAGGGGCGGGGACCAGCATGTTCTGGATGTCCCTGTCCAGCTGCTGCATTGACCAGCGATGGCTCTTGCCTGACCTCGGGACTTGTGTTCTGTGAGGTCATCCATTTCCCTTTGATTGGTTTGAGTTGGGGTCTGTTGCTTGCAACCCAAAGCAAAATAAGTGATGCTGATCCCACTGCCCTGTGAGGTAGAGGGGAGGCCTCACCACACTCTGGGGAAGCTAATGATGTAGAGGGTTTTAGAGCATCCAGACTAGAAGCCCTGTCATGCGCTATCTAAGAGGATGGCTTCTGGAGCGAGACCACCAAGATCCACGTCCTGGCTCTCTGACCGTGTCCTCTCTGGGCCACCATTTTCTCACCTGTGTAATGAGATGACTGTATCT